>NC_036454.1:1915381-3115381 GCF_002775205.1 Xiphophorus maculatus | reverse complement strand
GCTTCAGTCAGAATGATTCCTTGTGTCAAGCTGCCGATGGGACACCTTAAAGAAAACTAAAAAATACTTTTACATACAAGAAAATATATATTTATTATATGTTTGAGGGAATAATTTAGGTCATATTCAGCTTCAAAAATGCTGAATCTTGCATATTTCAAAACATCATGTTGCAATGCCAGCAGTTCGGTCTGAGCAACCAGAGTTACTGAGATTATCATCACATTAAGGGCAAACCGTATTTTGAAAACAGGATATAACTGGATGCATTGCAAAATGTTCAAAAGTTCAGAAAATATCGAGATAAAAAATGTATGAAAGTTTTCTGCTGCAGCTCCAGGGTTTTACCTTGGATTATTTTTAATCCGAGGTAATCCAGGGAAAATAATTAGATAAAAATGAAAACAAAGCAAAAGAAAACAGAAATGGTTAAATGAACCTGATGTTAAAAAGTTGCAGAATTTTACTAACTTTTAGAAATCGGCACATTAAATAACAAAAACACCGAAGCACCAAGTTTACTAAAACACAAAAACAGGAAACAAAAAGTTGAAAAATTGAAACTTTTCACGGTTTCCATTCCTGCAGCTGGTTTTCATTTAAAGTTGTTGTTATGAGCTTTAAGATGGAGGAAACGGAGAGTCATCATCATCATCCTGTTTGGCTCATCCATGAATCATAAATCATGATTCAGACTTTTAAAGTGAATCATAGAAACGATCTTTCATAAAAACATCTGGATCAGAAACGAACAAATAAAAAATTTTCCAAACAGCAGAAACAGAAGAAGCAGCATCAAAAATAACAACCTGTCATTTATTATATATGAAACGTTCTTGGCTTTAATATTTTATGCAGCTTTGCTGAAATAAGCAACTTCAAAAATAACGGCTCAAAAATACAGATGTAGTTTTATCAGAATGTACCAGCTGCAATTAGATTACAGCTACAATACATAGATTATCTGTAATCTGTATTTTAGATTATATATTCTCAATAAATATTATATATTCTGAATAAATATTATATAATCTCATTAAATATTATATATTCTCAAAAAATATACTTTTAAATCAAATATTTCTACATGCATTTGAAAGAATGTGAATAAAAACTGTTTCTATGTTGATGCATTCAGAACAGATTTATATATTTGTATTTTTCCTGAACATCCCAGCTGTTTCCATGTTTCTATTTTTATATTTATTTAGATATTTTATTTTATGGAACTTGTCTTTGAAAGCTGCTGTTTAATTTTCGTTGTGCTTCTTTTGTGCACAAAGGAATCCGGATTCTGACATAAACGTGTTTACATCTGTTCATCCAAACTGAATTTATTTGAATAATTTTCCTTATTTTTCAAAATGAATGTAGAAAATATTTTATTTCCTTCTCAATAATGGAAGGAATATTTATTACTGACTTTACTGACTATATTGTTACAGATTTCTGCTGGTATTTTTTATATTTTATTATTTCTGAGGTTGAGCTCTCTTTGCCATCACCCTAATCTTTAGCTGCCTTCACAGATTTAAGTCAGGACTTTGACTAGGCCACTCCAAAATATTTCCAATCAAAATTAACATTAAACATTTATTTTACACCTAAACAGTAAGAGGAGTTAATAATTATGGGTTTTATTGTCCATACATTTTTTTATATTTTTGTTTATCATTAAGTATTTGATAGGAAATTAGTTTATTTAAAAATGTCTTCACTGTTTTTACAACATGAAGGTTTGATTTTATGATTCTAGCTGAATAATTAAAGGGATTTATAAATGGAAATAAGTATTAAATTAATACTTTAGCCAGAAAAAGAAGAAACTTAACCATTTGTTTCTGATGCAGATATAAAAATTATGAATTACTTGTGAAAACAGGATAAAGAAAAACGCAACAACTCTCCTGAGCAAAAACCTTTTTTTTTATTATTTCTCGTTGAAAGGATCTTGGTAGAATATTACAGCAGAACACACGACTGAAACAGCTGCCATTTCACGTAACACAGTACAAGAAGAAGGATGTAGTTCAAATCGCATGTGTAACCTTATATATAGTATATTTATATCAATAGAAAAGGAAAAAATCTATTGCTCCCATGTATTTTTTATATGTATATATGTATATATATGGCATTTCTCTGCTGTGTTGTAGAGGGGAAAGTAAAATTCAACGAGAAGTTTTCACACCAAAAGGAAGAGAGACGATGAAAGTGAGGTTTCCCCCCAAAACACGGGAACGCTGTGGCCGTTGGAAAACCACCAGGCTGAAAAGTTAACTTTCTGTCTATTGCAGCACAGAAAAAAAACTTGCAACAGCTCTAAAAAAAAAGAAAGAAGGATAAATACCATTATACAGCAAATCTGAAAATGCAGAAAGAAAAGAACACAAGGCGGCTCTGCGTCAGAGCAGGCATGCAAAAAAAACAGAAAACATCAGTAAAAGGAGCAATAAAGACCAAACGCTGACGGCGGCAGGTGTTTACGTTTGTCGCATGGCAACTGATGGGAAAACGCTGTGGAGTGAAAAACGGCGGTGGACTGAAAGGAGGGAACGAAACGAAGCGGTAAAGTGACCTGGAGTGCTGAGAGTTTGCAGACTTCAGAGAAGCTGCTTCTACAAATTGCTTTAACATACGGAGGAACCAATCTGTTGTTCTCTTAAGTTTCCTCTACGGAATAAAAGATATATTAGGAAAAAAAAGAAAAGCAGGTATGAAATATAACCCTGGACCGTTGCATCCAAGTTTAGTGTTTTAAATAGGCCACTTTAGGCAGCATTATCTAATAAATCTCATATTTCTAAGACATATTTGAGTATATCTCTTTAAAAATAATTCTATCAATTTTTTAGTTAGTAAATCTCTTTCAGTACATATATATATATTTATATATATATATCTTTTAGATACAACTCCCCCCGCAGGAGGTTCTGTTTCAAAAGCACCTAATTTATTCTGTTACAATCAGACTGAATGTTGCTCCAGTCGTAAAAGGTCAGAGTTCAAGATTCGAGGATCCAAATGATGCACCCAAAGCAAGTCAACACGGACGACCCTGGAGGTGATTCTAGATCAAACCTGGCAACGCTAAGCTGCAGCTGGGGAACGGCGACACCAGCGTGAACGAGAAGGCCACCGGGTCAAAGGTCAAAGGTGGCCCGCACCGGACGACTCGGCTGCAGCGACAGGCACAGGGAATGCTGGGAAACCCTCCCAAAAAAATGTGGGCTTGGATTTTAGTTTTATGCTTTAGCCCTGAGACACAACAAGCCACGTTTGAGCAGGCCTCACCGCCGCGCCGCAGCAAGGGTCAAGGGTCAGCACCAGGTCTGGACTGGGCTGGAGAGGCCGAGACGATGTGTGCTTACAGCAGGTAACCCTACTGCCCCCAGGGCCGGGCGTTCTGCCCCCAGGGCCGGGCGTTCTGCCCCCAGGCCTGCTGGACGCGGCGGTTCTGTCTGGACGAGCCGTTTGGTTCTGATCACTTTAGAAAAAACACAAACAGCCATGGTGAGCAATGCCAGCACTCCCTCACAGCCACTGCTGGTTTGAGTATGTCACATTTTACTCTTCCTCATCATCATCCTTCTCCTCCTCATCATCACAGACTACAGGTCAGCACTGAGTGAGCTCTCACCATTGGATATCTAGCAGGAGTCCAGGTAACCAACTGTTGTGTTTCTGCCAAACTGAACTTGCTGGGCTACATGTGAGGTTATCAATGGGACAATCAATATATAGATAGATATATATTAAATAGAATATACTTTATCAACGGGGAATCTCATACAGAGGCTGACTACTGCAGTCTGCACTCATTTTTAGCTATAACATCCACCTAAACTTTAGAACATGTTTCTCTTACATAAACAAATTTCTCAGTCAAATATACTTTTTGTTTTTTTTTAGCATTTTTTTCAATGCATTTTTTTATAGTTCAATTCGTCATGCACAAAATAGTCGCTCCTCTCTCCAGGCTTTGCATCCTGTTGTCAACTTTAGCCCACAGAAAGCCGCTTCTCCCTCTGCGTCAATCGTCGTCCACGTCGTCTCCCTCCGACTCCTCTCCGGTTCTCCGCTCGTACATCTTGTCCCGGTGCCGATCCTGGATCTCCTTCATCTCCTCGGCGTAGCGGCTGAACGCTCCCCCGAACTTGCCCCACGCCTTGAAGGGGATCGTTATAGAGTTTCTGTAGCTGGGCTTCACCTCGCTCACCCGCAAGAAGACCCCGTACTTGTTGGACCCGACGTCGAAGAAGAAGCGCTTGGAGTCCACCATGATCGAAGTGCCCTCCGGAAGTTCGGTGTAGCCCCCGGCCCCTCCGCCGCCGGCCAGCTCCTCCTCGTCTCCCCCGTAGTCGTCTATCAGCTTGGCCAAAGCATCGCGGAACTCTATTAACCCCTGGGCCGGGAGAGCGATGGTTTGGCCGGATTGCATGCCGGCACCGGGTATGCCCCCCACACCGACGCCGAAACCGGGGCCTCGGTTGACGGTCTGTCGGATCCGGAGAAACCGACCCCGCTGGTTCTCCTTCAGGTCGAGGTAGTATTTTCGGTTCTCACGCACCAAAAACTCGCTCTTCAAGGCCCGTCTAGGCCCGCTGTCATCCCCACCGGACGACTGAGCGATCTGCTCCGCGGTGCTAGGCCCGAGTTGGGCGTAGTGCTCTATAAAATCCCCCAGATAGTCGCGGAACTCGGCAGCAACTGACATGGAGAGGGTCAAACGACTTTTAGAGCCCCCGGCGCCGACCTCTGCGATTTTGATGAACCGGCCTTTGGCGTTCTGCTTCACGTCAAGGTAGAAGCGTTTGTTCTGAATGTCCAGTCGCTTCGAAGCCAGCTCCTGTGTCTCTGGCTCCCGCTGGTAATGCTGAAATCCACCGCTTCCTCCTCCGCCGCCGCCGCTGCTGCCACCGCGCTCACTACCGCTATCCCCATCCGCCATCTTCGCCACCAGCAGCCCGTCTCTCTGAGTATCTCTGACCCCCAAACCCCCCCCCTTCTCTCTCCTCTGGTAGCAGAGCTAGCGGAGAATACCGGGCGCTGCTTTCTGGGCTCTGATTGGCTAATTATGCTGCCAATGAAAGCATTCTAAAAAGATTCGGTGTTTTCATTCGCCCTTTTCTCTGCCAATCATATCAAGCTCTGCCTTCCATATGACATTTTATTTACGAATCATAACAACTTTCATAGACATAGACGAGTAGACTTTACGTTGCCCCACAAAAACGGTACGTCAGTTCGTCCACCATGTTAGGACTGGCACGTTCTCCTATTTTAGTTAATTTTATTAAATATTTTTCACACACAACATATGCTTTGTGTGTGAATACGAATAACTGTGATCAGCACCAAACAATTAAAATAAATTTCACTTAAAATAACTACACTTAGTTTATCAAAAATTAACAATTAAAACATGGATGTGAAATCGTAATCACACTTTGTACCTAAAATACTTCAAACTGATTTTTCTTGATAGTTCTTTTTATGAGTTTCAACAAAATGCCACTTTGAATATGGCGGTGAGGTTGCCTTACGCTCCGGAGGCCCATGAAAACATCTATTCTTATACGTCTATGACAGCTATCCTCAAGTATTGAATGAATATCAAATTTATTTCTACAGCCTATAACTTCTGCATGGGTTAATTTTACTGATGGGATATCAATTTCCTGAATGCATCCTGACCAGAATGTTACAGTATAATGACGCTATAAAATACTGTCCTACTGTAATTCAACAGTTGATTTCTACTTTATGACTGTATCGTACATTTTTGGGATGAATGTGACTGGAAGGACACTCCACGCACACGTAGTCCCGCCTCCTTGTAGGTTCCGTGCGCAAAAACAGAGCAACGGAGATCTTCGGGTGGGGGATGGGTTGGTTTTTCTGCACGTCTTTCGATGATTGGCTGAACGGCAGATTCGAAGTAATAACGCGCGATCTGATTGGCTGGCCTGGCTCCCACGAGGGGTCGCAAGCAAAAGATTTGCAAAAGGGTTTATTGTTTCTTTGCTTTCGGGACCTGAAATTGTTTGCTACCCCTCAGTTCTTCAATCAAATTTCCAGACGAAAATAAAATGGTAGGTAAAGTCCGATTAATGCCGAATGCATTCCCGAGGCGACGGAGTATTTTTGGTGTAATAAACACGCAGTGGGCAGAAAGTGCTGTTTTGAATTAGAGCTGAGAAATTTCGACTAGAATGTGAGTAAAAAGCGTCGCTGAACGGCTGTCAGCTAACGCGTTAGCATGCGCTGTTTAAGCCGTTGGTTCAAGATTACATTATAATTTCATGCTTCGGTTTTATTCCGGGCGCAATGCTTCATTCATTATGCAGGCGTTAACGGACTAAAGCGTCATTTTTGCGACTTGTAGCTCGTGTTAGATCGCATTAAAGCTTGTTAGCAGGCTCAGCCAACATGTTTTGGGTGCTACAATAGTTAGTGGGTGGTGAGTCTGGAAGTTGTAACATCAGTGACCAGATTAACGGAAATCGCCTGCAGTTGTCGCTGAGCAGCCAGAGAGTGATGGGGGAACTTTTTCTTTGTAATGGCTGTGAATGAAAACTTGACCGCTCAGTCTGCAGGGGGGGGGGATTCTGACATCAGCCCCCTGACAGCTTATGTTTTTGTTTTGTTTTTATTGTTTCACATTATGTTTGGTGAATATGTTCAGTTTCATAGCCAGTCCGTCGCTTGAAGGCTCGCAGTTCAGCCTGACTGGTGCGGCTGTGGTTTTGGGTTTGTTTTGTTTGAGATTGGCGGGAAAACCGCGCAGCTCAACCGACCGTCTGTAACGTTCGGCGCTGAAGTTCGTGTCCGAATCAGCGCTTGAATAAAAAGCTATTTGTTATTTTTTAACTAACCAGGATTAAAATGGTTCATGATGTAATATACTGATAAACTGCAGCGGATTGTTTTGATCAAAATATATTATGTAAACACTTATGCATTTTCTAATGCATAAGTTAGAAAATGCATAAGTGCATAAATAATCTTCAAAAAGAAGATTATTTAAATCTTCTTTTTCATTAGGCACTTGTATGATCTTTGACTAGGACAAAATCAGCAAAGTATAACTAATCCCAGATTGGATTATTCTTATTATGAATTTTAAGATGGATTTCATCTAAAGTTATTTAAATAATGTAAAAAATAAAATTTAAATTGTGAAATGGAGGGTTTATAAATCAAACTGTTTTTAACCACTGCAGTAAAAACAGGTCTGGTTTTGATTATTGTAAGTATTTATGATTCTCCAGATGGATGCCTGTTGAAGGTCTTTAAAATTATTCTAAAATCCAAAAACATTTAAAGATTTTGTAAAAGTAGAATTGAGGTTTATTAAATCTTAAACTTGTATTTTAAATGAATATTTTGGAATATTTCAGATGAAATGTGTGAGTTTAACCAGAGCTGGTCCAGATTCATTCAATCTGAGTTTATAACTGAAATTAAAATAATGTTGCATTATCTGAGTGTTGTTAAATCAGTTCTATTTTTCATTATAATAACTCAATCTTATCTTCAGTCTGAATCTGTGAGTTTCCTTCTGTTTATTGTTGTAGTTTGTTTAGTTGTTAATGAAGCAGCGTGTTTCTGCAGGCAGGAGGAAAGGCAGGAAAAGACAGCGGGAAAGCCAAGGCCAAGGCGGTGTCGCGCTCCCAGAGGGCTGGGCTGCAGGTAACTCTTCTCTTCATTTGGCAGTTTGTGGTTTTTGCGCTGCAGGTGTTAATTCGAACTGAAACATTTAGTTACTTTGTTTGTTTTTTTCACTGCTTCCTGCCAGTTCCCAGTGGGTCGTATCCACAGACACTTGAAGACTCGCACAACCAGCCACGGCCGCGTCGGAGCCACAGCGGCCGTCTACAGCGCCGCCATCCTGGAGTACCTCACCGCTGAAGTACGTCCTCCTGCCCTGGCTGGGCTTGCTGCTCTGCTGTGTCTGAATGTTTTGATAAATGCGTGTTATCTGATCAGGTACTAGAGTTGGCAGGAAACGCCTCCAAAGACTTGAAGGTGAAGCGTATCACTCCCCGCCACTTGCAGCTGGCGATCCGCGGCGACGAGGAGTTGGATTCTCTCATCAAAGCAACGATTGCTGGTGGAGGTGAGGAGCTTTTATTTTCCTCATGCCTGGTTTCGGTTGGTTTGTGTCTGCAGTCGTGTCGGGTGGTTTCAGTCTGACTGAAGTGCGGTGTGTTTCTGTCAGGTGTCATCCCTCACATCCACAAATCCCTCATCGGGAAGAAGGGCCAGCAGAAGACTGCGTAGACGCCTCGTTGACCGGAAATTTGGGGGCTTGGGCTTTGTTCGGACCAGGAGTTCACATTTGTTCTTTTCTGTTATTAATATTATAGCAAACGAAGAGTGATTGTTAGACTTTGTGTTGGTATATTTCTCCCGTAAATAGTTAAAAGTACAGAAAACCCCCTTAACTGCAGTAAATCCTTTTTTATGTCATTGTAGTCCGTTTGACTGGGGAGTTCATGATTATTGAAATGACCGTGAATTTGTTTGATTGGCCTGGGAATATGTGATGTTTTATACTGAAATTGTTTAAAAAAAAAAAACACGTTTTTTATATAAAGAAAATCTTGTTTTGTGGTTATTTTTCCTAAAGTTACAATATTTCCTATAACCTGTTTTTTTGTTTCTTTTTAAATGATGGTTGATTTGGTAACAGCAGCTAAATGTGACATTTTTGCTTCTATTACTGTAACATTTTTGAACTGCACAGAGATGCCGTTTTTCTTTTTGCATCATAATATCAATGAACACGTACTGTACCAGTCTGCTACAGTGTTTTATTTTTTTGTGAATGTTTACAGTGTTTAAAACTTGTAAAACTTGAAACTCCGTATTGACAGATGTGATCTGGGAACACTGAGCGAACAGTGTTTGGTTTTTCTCCTCCGGTTCGCCGCGTCGTTCCGACGCTGCAGCCGAACGCCAGGAAACCAGAGAGAAGATCAAAACTTCTACCTGCAGATTTCTATGTATTGGCAGACCGGACTGTCCTCGCATGTCCATTTCATTTTATTTTTAAACGACTCGAAGCGTTTTCTAATAGTTGCGTGTTCAGGACAATGACTGCATATTTTATCTTTTAAATAAATACCCTTGACATGTTGTCTTGGCGTTGTTTGAAACTTTTCCCTCTTTGGTTCCCAATGTGATAAAACGGCAGCAACTTTAACTAACACCATAATGATGTTCAATAATTATTGTAAAAATATTTCTGTTTGCAGTAATTTTTTAATTTAGAGGATATTTACTCCTGTCAAACAGAAAAATACTTTTTTTCTGGTTTTTGACAGAAGCACCTTCAGTAGATCTGTAACCTACCAGTAGAGGGAGCCACCAGCACAAACATGGCAATGTCAAGCGATTTAATGCACTGACTGCATCTGTGTTAATGTGCAAAATTTAATAGTCAAGTCAGAAATAAACAAGGATTCAGCTATTAATCAGATAATTAACATGTTTACCGGCTTCTTTAGTTGCAGCATTAAAGGCCGTCAGGCAGGACAAGTTATTTGTGTTGCAGCTTTCAGGCAGTTCAAAGGTCATTACATGATGACTTCAAACGTTACATGCAGACTAATATTGATCCAGTTATTCAATAAAGTTTACACATTTATCTCAAGGCACTTTACAAATGCTTTGTCAATTATAAAAATTCTAATTATCAAAAAAATCGCATCAATAATCAGTTTAACATTAGAATAAGCTTTAAGGCAGATCATTCACTCCTGGACAAGCATGTAGTGACAGTGGAGAGGAAAAACTGTTGCAGTGATAAATGTGGATGAGTTTTTCTGGGACGTCTGTCCTTTAACTTTGGAAATGCTCTTCAGGTGATGAAAGGCCGACTTTGTAACCGTCTTTATGTGGCTCTGAAGCTTCAGGTCAGAGTTCATCCTGATCTCTGGTTTCCAGCTGTTATAACTGAAGCTGTGTTGACTCTCAGTCGTTCCTCTTTAGGTCCAAAGATAACTTCAGTAATCTGTAACCAGCGGTTTGTGTCAGTTAGGATGTTAAATGTTGTAGTTTAAGGCAGTAAAGTTGTTTTGTGGGCAGCAGCTCTGACTCAGATTCTCATCTCCTTCAACCCAAAGGCGACTGATGGATGTTTTCTGCCTCAGTTTTAGCTTCACCAACGTGAATGAAGGCAGTTCAGCCACTTGTTCAAAGTGAGTCATGAGAATTACCCCTGATGTCTGGAATCCAAGGCTGAGGATTCATCTGGCTTTAGTTCCCTTTGCTTTATTTAAGCCACCTGCTGGTCCTTGAAGGGCAGCGCTGCTGTTCGTTGCCTTCTGCTGCCTGTTGCTCATTTTCAAGGACTTCAGGAGAGAAAGTTATGAGCATTTTTTAAGATTTAACTTCAGCTGATTGGAACAATAGAGAGTAAAAATCTTTGCTTTTAGTTTTTAAGTTTTATTTTCTTCTTTTAAGACAGCCAAAATCAAAATTCTGATTTTATCCACATAAAGCATTAACTCCGTTTCTTACTGGTTTTACCACTCAGAAATCTGGATGTAATCTGATCGATATGCCAGCCTGGCCTCTGTATGTACAGGAGCACAACGCAAATACTACAGAGTTTTATTTAAGTTACATATTACAGTAGGTCATCATCTCAGTCAAAGCAAAGGAAAGTGTGTAATCATATATACTATCCACTGATAACATTTACACAAACAATTGTTAATACAGTGATGCCGATTTGAAATAATTTTCCCCATCGCTTTGGCGCCCCCTCCAGGGCGGCGCCCGTACGCGCAGCACATCGTACTGAGATGATTCAGGTTGTAAAGAGCTGGCATGCCAACAGTAGCCACCAGGGGGCGTACTGTAAGCGTTGGATTTATGACGGTAAATAAATAAGTTTATTTTTTAGAACTTTTACAAAACTGAAAGTCTGTAAGTTTCATTTATTTAACTTTTTTTTTTTTTTTTTTTTTAAAGAGACTTCTGGAAAACTTCAAAAATGTTGAAACACAAAGTTATTTTAAATTATGGTGAAAATTTTTTTTAGAATGGCCTTCAATTAATATGAACTGGATCAGTTAATATTAGTTTATATTCCAGCTTCTCATTAATATTCATTATTATTCCACTGCATTGTAAAGGTTTTGGTTTTTATTGTTTGCATCATGTAAAGTTCTTTGAACTTCCTTGTTGCTGAAATGTGATAAATTTGACTTGACTTACCAGGAGAAATTAAGAGATTATTAAATTTGTTTTTCTAATAGTTTCAGTTCTGTCTTTATGTTTAGAGACTTTATCTTTATTTAAGTTTAAATCTCACCAATGCATAATGTGAACCAATTACAAGCTCCTAAACTAAACTGTCAGTTAAAACAGTGAGAAAAGGTCAGCAGGCAGAATTTGGCTGTTTGGGAAACAGGATTTCCCATGATGCTCCTGGAGGTTTTCCCTGAACAGTCTGGACGGATCCTGAACTCAGAAAGAAATCTGAGATCCGTCTGTTTCTTCTGAAGAAATAAAATCAAACCTGAATTTCTCTTAGTTTAGAGAAGCTAACATTTTCCCCAGGAAAGGCAAACAGGACATTTGTTTTAACTTTTATGTATGTAGTCATGAACTTTTTTTTATATGTACAGTATTTCTTTTAAAACATTTTGCTTTAAAAAAAAAAAGAGCAAAATGTTCACTGTAAAATAAATGATCTGCGTTTGTTTGTGAAACATTCTTTCAATAATTCAAGATTTTTTTCCCCTACATACTTGGTGATTCACCTGGAAGACTCATGTTTAATGCAAGCTGTACGAAATCCTGAACATCTTTTCATATTGTTTTTATTTTCAGCCTGAAATGATTGATGTTGGCCAAATGTGAAGCTGATGAGGCAAACAGTCAAAACTTTGGGCGCAACTTGCATCTGTTTTTGAAATGTTCCCTGATCGATTCTCTGGTTCCTGTTTATTTCTGTACTTTGTTACCTGTTGTTTGCCGAACCTCCCAGGTAAAATCCTGTTTTACATTTTTTACAAACAAACAACCGGAAGCGTCCATGTTTTGCGGTGGAAATCTGCACCAGGGCCCTCCGTCCTGCTGTGAAGCCAGAACTGAGGCAAAACGCAGCGTGAGAAAGAAAACAGGAAGTTATGGAAACATGTTAGACGAAGGAAACATTTCAGGACAAAAAATCATTTTAAGGATTTCAAATATAACAAAATACACTGCAACCCAGGGAAACAAAACTTCACCTTCGTTCAGAAATGTTCCCATTTCTTTATTATCTTGTATTTTCCAATATTTTCCTCCATTTTATGTTTTGGTAGGTAAATTCTTGCGGTTGATATTTATTTTTACACATTATTTCCAGGTTTCTATCCGTAGTTTCTGCATGTAAAAAATTGCTTTCACTAACTGTTAGGGCCAACAAACACAGTAGGAATCACATGTGTATCACATGGTTCCACATGTTTTCCCATGTGATTCCCAACACGATGCCATGAAACGTTCCAGGTCCAAACATGGTTCTGGGCGGATTTCTCCTCAACCAGCCTCATCACTGATATGGAAAGGAACATTTTTCTCTGTTCATCCAGACTTTTTAAAGTGAAACTGACCTGAGATTCACTCTCAGGTCAGCACAAAGTTGGCAAAGAAGCTTCTTCAAACTCATGAACTGCTGATGTAAAGCTACCTTATGATTGAAAGTGACTTCAGCCGTATTGTCCTGACCAGAGAAGACTTGAAAGACTGTTCACTTCTTCAAAGAATAATCTGTGTACGGCTCCATCCTTCGCCCTGCCTGTCTTTGTCTCCGTGTTTCTCCTGGGAGCGGTGAGGCAGGCGGAGGTCAGACTTCAGCTCTGATTCTGCTCCGTTTTCCTCACAGTGTCGTTATAACCTGCAGAAAGCGTTTTCCTCAAAGCCTCAATGCATGGAGGTTTTTACGATTATGATTTATAACCAAGGAAAAACATGAACAATAACAAAGCAGCTGATTTTAGGATCATGAAAATCTTACAAAAAGGCACCATGTCCTTTACCAGTGGATAGCTAAAGCATCTTTATAACTGTTATCTGATGTAAACATGGCTGGAGGTTGAATAAAGAGACAGAGTGAACTCATCTGCTGACCTGCAGCTGCTGCTTACAGTCGGTGGTGATTTAACTTCCTGTCAGGAAAACGTCGGTGATGAAACGGAGCTGCTTTGATGCTGGATGTAAAGACCGACTCTCTGACAGGGAACGTCTTCTTTAGGTTCCCCGTTTGCTCATTTATGTTTGATGTGTTCAAACCCTTTAAAGCTGATTTCTGCACTCAGGCAGGAGACAGAATAAAGTCTGAATGCATTTATTAGGACGTTAGGAAAAAAACTACAGATATTAACAATAACACCATGTTGGGCTTCACTTGTAACGTAAATGAAAATGTGTCATTAAAAAAGGGCTAGAAATACAATATATACACACAATGCAGTGCTAAAGTATCGGTACCCTTCATCACATTTTGTCATGTTGTGACTATAAACTTCAATGTGTTTCATTGGGATGTCAGAGAAAGACCAACACCAAGGAGCACACTTCTGCAGTGGAGGAAAAGAATTCATAGTTTTCACATTTTTATTGAAATTAATTTTAAATACGTGGCTATGTATAGATGCGATATTCAGCACTTTGCATGACACAACGCTTTCTGAACGATGAGATGCTGAGATTTTTTCTGTGGCTGTCAGAAATAAGAAACAAGCCGCGTTAATATCATCGTCCTGCTGCTTCCTGTCGTCGTCTTCGTCTTTTTGGCTGCGTGGCTTGTGTGATGTGAGAAAAGTGTTTCCATTGCAGATTTGCTCATTCTAGCACAAAAATGTTTCATTGAAAATCCTGAGTTTTTTATGATGTTGTTTCCATTAAAGGATTCATTTCAAACTGTGCAGCAGCTGCTGTTGGTGTCGGACGGGAACTTTTAGTTTTCTGCTGTTTTGCATGGAAGCCTGCAGGTTTAGTTTTGGTCTCATCTGATTAAAGAACATTTTTCTGTATGTTTCCTGTAGGTTTTGTACCAAACATCGAGTTTTCTTTGTTGTGATTTTTAGAGTTCAGGCCTAACAGCTGCCATGTTGTCAGGTTCGCACTGGATTTTATTTATGTGTACTGATATAAAAGACAGTTAATAGGAATTCATGCTGCGTTTTGTAAAATTTGCAGTAATATTCTTTAGAAATAATTTTATTCCACTTCAAAATGATGTTTTTACTTCTGTAGCACATAAAATGGATTCAGGTTTTTGGTCGTAACATGACGAAATGTGATAAAGTTGAAAAGGTAAGAAAACGTTTACAAGACACTTCCTGTCTTTACTAAGATTTTCTAACAGAACGAAAACAAAAGCAGCTGATGAGAAACGAAACGTTTCACAAAGCAAACATTTCTGTACAGCCGTCCAGAAATGAGAGCGAGATCTTCTGAACCGAGAATATTTACACTGATTGACTTTTAATGCAATTTGGTCATTAGTGCAACAATCAGACATGGCAGCCGTCTGCTCAGCTCCAGAACCGAGCCAACAGGTTGATCCCAGCTTTTTAATGGCACAGTTGTTGTAGCTTTGTTGTTTCTGAAGAGGCACCGGCTTGGTTCGGGTTTTATCCACCAGATTTTCAGTCACTTCCACATGAATGCAGCGCATTTATACCTGAGAAGGTATTTAGAAAAACATCATCTGCCATCAGAAACAGTTTTCTGTCCCTGACAGTTTCATCAGCACCAGGAGAACGACCTTCCCACCATCTCAAAGAAACGTTTGTTGGGCTTCCTGAAGTACCGGCAGAGCTTCTTCAAGGCCTGCGCGCTCAGCGGAGCGTGCGGTCGGCCTTTAGACTCGTCCAGGCACTTGTCGTGTCCGGCGGACAGGAGGCAGTAGAAGCCTTTGGTGGTGTTGAAGTAAAAGTTGCTGGGGTTTATCCTGGGTGGCAGGTCCAGGAACCGTTCCGCCTTCCTCAGCTCCGGGAACGGGTCCCGAATGAGCGCATCGCCGTCCACCACGTGGATCTGCTCCCGGGGGAAGACCTCCAGCCAGCGGGCCAGGTGCAGATGGTACAGGCTCCTCTGCAGCGCCTTGTAGCCGTGGTTGATGTGGCCCTCGTGGAGCAGCAGCTCGTCCAGCGGCTGGTAGGGCTTGTGCTGCGTCAGGCGGTTGTGGAGGACCTGGGTGTAGTCGGAGACCAGCCTCTCCGCCGGGTCCCTGACGATGAGCAACAGCCGGACGGCCGGGTTCATGTCCCACACCCGAACTGGAACCTGGGGGGCTGCGAAGTAGCCGGGGGTCTTCTCCACCGTCAGCTGCCCCGGCAGGGTGAAGGGCATCTGGGCTCGGTACCAGGCCAGACCCCGGCGGAAGTGTTCCTCCACGTTGAAGTAGTGGACCTGGGAAAGGTTTAAAAATGAAGAATCAACAAACGAGGGCTGAAACGATTAATCCAAACAGAAACTAAAGATAAAAAATGCAAACCCAGGAGAAAACCAAACCACAAAGCAACCCTCCATCCTGACAGCGTGATTATTTATGTCTACAAAATCAGAAGTCATTTGTCTATAATTTTCTTCAAAGGACTCACTTAAATCTTTGCTGTGTGTTTCATCTAAAATGTGCCTGTCAAAGTTACACGGCTTTAAACGACCTAAACCCACCCAGAGAAAGCAAAAGTTTCAGTCAAACAGACGAAGTGTCCAGTAAGATTTATACAACTTTAATCATGATGACTAAAAGTTGAGGTTATGCTTCACAAACCCTGATTGATTCGGTCGGTTTTACCTCGGCCTTCGCCACCTCCACGTCTGGGTGCAGGTTGAGCATCTCCAGCAGGGCTCTGGTGCCGCCTTTCCGCACGCCAATGATAACAGCTCCGGGCAGCCGCTGCTGGGTGGCGTTGTAAGAGGAGGATGATGATGATGATGCTGAGGAGGTGGAGGAAGAGTATGGAGGAGGAGAGTGAAGAGGCGAAACGGACGCCCCGCTGCGCAGATCCCGTAAGCAAACAGAGAGCTGAGTCTGCAGCAGGAGAAGCACCAGCAGCGCCAGCAGCACCGTCCACAGCATGGTGCCACACACACACACACACACACACACACACACACACACACACACACACACACACACACACACACACACACACACACACACACACACACACACACACACACACACACGCACACACACACACACACACTCAGGTGGAGCGCCGGTTAGCAGCACACACTCATTGAGCTCCCACGCAGTTCTTGCTGTCAGTCAGCAGGGGGCCTCAGGGGGACGCGCCTCAATTTCACAACCTGAGAAGAGAAACAGAAAGATGAACGTCTGCTTTTACTTCCTGCTGAAGATTAGATACGATTCTCAAGTTTTCTGCTGGTTTTGCTGCAGATGAAGTGAAATTTGTTCATTTTAAATGCAAATAACTCAAAAAATATTTCTGATAAAAAGCCGTTTTTTGGGATTCCGAACCTCTCAGGTCAAAACATTACAACTATTAAAGAAAAAACAACATTTGATCATTTCCTGCCAAACCTGAATAATACAAAACATCAGGACTGCAAGCATTGATTAGTCTGGTAATCGATTAATCGATGAAGTTATTCTGATAATTAATCAGAAAAGAAAATTGGAAAATTCTTCACATTTTTTATTGAACCACTGAAGTTTTTTTTTATATATTAGAAAAACATCGAAATATGAAAATAAACAAATAATTAAATTCCAACTTTGAAAAAGAAAATATACATTTTATTTCCTAAAATGCAATAAAACATATTTACTTTAGTGAATCTGAACTGAGTGAAGCTAAAACTGATTTTTTTTGCTAAGTCTTCATATTTTGCACAGTTTTGTCTTAATTACTGCTTTAAATTAGTTGTTTTTTTTTAGTAAATTGCCTTTTTTGAGTCTGTATACTGTAGTTAACAATTAATCAATTACTAGATTAGTTTTTACTAGATTATTAGTTTATGATTGTTTCAATAATTGATTGACCGGATTAATTGTTTCATCTCTATGAAACATGAACATGAATTTCTAAGCCACATGGATCCAGGCTGGCGTTGGGTTCAGTCTTGGTGTCTCTGATGTGCAGAGCAGCTTCTGCCCTTCCTGCCCCAGCAGGAGGCCGAACTCCATGCAAGGAGAAGAAATCTGCATCTCCTCCTTCCAGCAGTGGAGGATCTCAGCCATTAGGATCGTAAGCCTGCAGCTTCGCTGTAATTTCTTTTCATCTCACATTCTGCACATGTTCATTCAACTGTTTTATGAGCTCATAAGTTTGCATTAATGGGCCGTTTTACGAAAAGTCTGGATCCGGACTCAGACTGCGGAGCTGCGATATGATTATAGGCTGAAGGCGTTAAAATGTGAATCCAGGTTGAGAGGAGATGGATGGATGTTGACAGGATGCAGATGAGCGTAAAACTAATCAGGAGTTTGACTGCAGGTGTTTTCAGCTGCAACAAAGAATATTTTTGCAAATGCATAAATGGGTGACAACTTTTCTTTCACACAATGCTTTTTTTAACAGCTTTGAACCTAAAATAGCTTCATGTGATGCAAAAAGAAACAAACTTGTGATCAGCTTCACATGCTGAGCGTCATGACGACGTTCCCGAACCAATCAGCTGCTCAGCCTTCTGCGGTAACAGCTGCTGGTTTACAAGCTTCTGTTAGAGGAAAACTGATGGCTGGCGGCAGAACTGAAGGCCATGAGACGTGCATGATCACAACTCAGCAGTAAAGGATTTCCATAAGCTCAACTTCTTACTTGAGAAAACATTTCATATTCTCTATGTTTGGATTTCTGTCCAGTTATGGACTTTTATCTGCTTGTTGTTTTATTCTGGAAGGAAACTGGATGGTTTACTGGGAAACTGACCAAAAGGAGCCAGAATGAACCAGCAGATCCAGAACAAAGGATTTATTTTAGGGTTTAAATGATGACATCACAGGTTGGTTTGGTGATCACGAGTCGTATTTACAAATCGAAGCCTGATCACAAATCAGAACATCAGGCCACTGTGACAGCGGTTCGCACCATGAGACTCTCATTCAAAACAAAAGCGTAACGCCGTCTGGCGCCAAACAGAACCAAACCAAACCAGAACCGGGTGATAAGTAATAACTGATGGAAATATTGAGCTCATTATAGGAGCTGCTGCTCAGAGCAACGCTGGTAAAAATGTTGTTAAAGGTTTAATGGAGGAGCCATGTTGTGATGACAGAAAGAGCAGGAGCTTCTTAAAGAGACAGAGGCCCAATTTCATGTTTATTTGGGTTTTCATCATGTTGTTATTCAGTCCTCAGAAACAAATCTGAACTGTTGCTTTGGTTTTTTCAGGGATGTTTGAGAATCTTTGAGTTTTTAAACACAGATATGAGAGGAAACAATCAAATGGTTGAAGGTTTTGTTTGCTGTAACATCAGTTTGGGTCGCAGGTCTCAGGTCCAGTCTGGGTTCTGCCATGTTTTCTCTCTGCGTCATGCTAAAGCTAACGCTAGCTATCCAGGTTTCTGACTTACTCTGCCTTTAAACTTTAGCTCACTGCAGGTGTAAAATGACACATGAATACATTTGTTATATTTTAAAAGGTCGTGGATTTGCTTCAGTGAAATCCTCCCTCCTGTTTGCTGCTGCCGCCGTTATTCATGTTCCTGCGGTTTAAAGCTGCCCCGACGCGGCCAAGTTATTAATTAGTGTAACAATGTTCTGGTTCAGAGGAGACACCATGTTTCACGTTTTTCCTGTAGCGGAGCTCTAATTGCGCCATCAGGGAGCGGCAGGCGGCCCCGACCTTCTGCGTTATCCCCGACCTGGAGACGCCGGCGTCAGCGTCCGGCCTCCGCCTCCTCGCCCCGCTGGGACCCCCTGCGTACGCCGCTGCCCAGGGTTTCTGTGTGCAGCTGCTCAGGTTGATGTTTTGGTTGAAAAACAAAACCAAAATTCAACCATGTTTTTATCAGGGGGTTTTCTTTTTCTCATTATAGAAGATTTATTTAAATTTTCCTTCAAAATGAGAAAAAATCCAACATGTTCATCATCACTTATTAAAAACCAACTAATTATTGATCACAGATTTAAACTGTTATACTGCACAACACAGTCTAAGTAATGCACTCATGCATTTTGTATTAGAAATTTTTCTATAATTCTGTCTTTCATAAAGCAGAATAAGGGACATATTCAGACTTTCACTTGTGTACAAAATAATTACAATCCTAAACAAAACAATAATTTGTGGAGCCAAAACAACAGAGGTGAAATTATAATAATTTTGTTTTTTTTAAATGTGACACATGAACTGAAGTGAATGTTTGAACTGAGTGGAGCTCCTGGTTCTTAATGATGTGTTTTGTTTGGTTTTTGCTTTTTTAACGTGAATATTTCGACATTCTTTTTGTTGTCCGTTAGTGAATGTGCTGCTCTTTCTTTTACCTGCTGTCCAGAACCAGCAGCAGATTTTTAATAGCAGGAAGGAACAGATTTTATATCTGCAGCATCATCTCCAATCAGTTTGCAGCAGAGTTATGTTTCCTTTTACCTCTGGAAAGATGAACTGCTTAATAGCTTTAACTGGCTGTTAAATTTTATCGCTGCTTTTATCTCAGCACTTCGACCAGGACGTCGTCGTTTGATTGTCTTCGTCTGAAAGTTGATCACGTGTCCAAAAGGTTGATGCTAAGAAAGGATTGTGGATCAATCAGCTGATCGGTTCACATCCTGATCACACACACACACACACACACACACACACCCACACACACACACACGCACACACACACACACACACACACACACACACACACACACACACACACACACACACACACACACACACACGGCCTGGTTTTGTTTAAACATGTTTCCATATGGATGATGGTTGGTTGATGTTTAGTTGAAATGTGATGAACAGATAATTTTCTTCAAACTTTTCCTTTTCATTCAAAATGTTTGTCAACATGTGATTTGTTCATTTAAACTAAATGAATGAAATAAACAAATAATAATCAGAGTTAAGATAAATTACTGAATATTCTATCAGATGTATTATCTATTATTGATCACGTGTTTTTACTGCAATATATTTATTGTTATTGATTTATTGCCCAGCTCTTTGTATCAGTTTCACTATTTTAGCTCAGATTAGCTTCCACTGATATTTTCATTTATTTATTACATGCCTGTACTTTTCCTCTGCACCATTTGAAGCTTTATAAATCCATTTCTTTAAACATTTTGCTAAGGTTGCAGTCAGAACTGATGACTCATTCAGAGAAGCAGCAGCGGTAAATCTGTGGATGCCACCATGCAGGGCGTGTTCAGTGAGACCGTCAGACAAAGACAGACACCTTTAGGGAGCTTGGTGTGTGTGTGTGTGTGTGTGTGTGTGTGTGTGTGTGTGTGTGTGTGTGTGTGTGCGCAGGGAGAGACACTTGTCTTGTGTTAAGTGGTTGCACAAATCCCTTGTGACTTCCCTGTAAAATGGAATATTCTCCTGTCTTCTCTCCGCCGCTCTCTGTGACCTTTGCCCCCGTCTTTCAGGGCTCACACCTTCCTGCTCGTCTTCACCTGCGCTGCCTAACCTCTGCTGCTTCTCCTGCTCCAGATCTGGTCTCTGAGTTGCTCCAATCCTGCCCTGTTTATGCGGATCAGCTAACGAACCCAGCACTATGCTAATGGGGGATGCCCTGCAGCAGCCTCTTAGCTGCTCATTAATAAAACACAAGTTGCACCTTCCTGCCCTGAAATATTTTTGACTCGGTGAACTTTTAATCTTGACAAGCACGAAAGGAGACAGAGTTGGATGCAGAAATGGGAAACGGCTCCATGCACATGTCAGACCCAGACAGACAGAAAGCGCTGATTAGACCTTGATGCTCAGCAAAAATACGGTTAATTCTGTTTGACCCAAATATAACGGCTGTTGAACCGAAGCCAGAAAGGCTGAGAAAACGGCAGAAAAGTTATTTTCAAAGATGATTTCCATGAAAATAAACATTTATATTTAAATATGAAGCTTATTTCTGATATTTAGATGCCATGTTGCTCATCTGATTTTAATTTTAATGATGCCACCATTAAGAAGATATAAAAAATGACTGTGTGAAGAGGGACAAAGGCTCTGCATTCATTTCAGATTATTATCTCTCACAGAGGTTAAAAATGTGGTACAGCATTAAAAAAATCAGTTTAATACGTCCATACAGACTGGGCTTCCAACTGTGAGATGAGAAATAAGAAAATTAAGTTGCATTATATTAAGCGGTTATTAAATTTAGCTCTTCATAAACTCCGTTCTGCAGGTTTCAGGTCCGGTAATCTGGTTCCGGTAATCTGATTAGATTTTATTAGATTAGATTTGATGCTTTGTGAATTCATCAGATTCTGGAGAGTTTTAGGCTGAATTCACACCGGCTCTGTTTAGTTCACTTTAATCAAACTCCAGTCAGTTTGTCCAGAAACAGACTGTTGAGATGCATAAACTATTGTTGTCTTCATGTATTTATCATCTCAATGATAATTTTTATCTTCCAGCAAAGATAATTGTTTCTTTGGCCTCAGGCAGTCTGGTGATTCAGAAGGAAAGTTTAGGTGACGAGCAGCGATTTGTCTGGTCGGCTGCCCCTCCGTCTTTATCTGCACCATATGAGCTCTAAGTTTCCCCTCAGCTCTGCTCAATGAGCCTCACATGAGTCATTGCAAGTCCCTGTCTTTGCCTTCTTGTGATTCACATTAGGCAGCGTGGAAAGAGAGAGCAAACAACAACAACAACAACGCCAAGGCCGTTAATGATGCATGAACCGCCTTAATGGCAAACATGCGAATTTGGAAAGAAGACGGGACGGAGGGAAAACAGCAGAAACGGAGGAAGGTTGGAGTTTAATTATCTGTGAAAGGCAGATGCTGCCATCTGCTTTTTGGGACGAGTTGTGTCTGTTTGTGTTTGCCTGCATGTTGGGGTGAGCGTGTGCAGAGCCGCGCTCCTTTGTGTGAGCAGACAGCATGTGACTGCCTCTTGGAAATGTCTTTCTACCGAGCGGTGGCATTTGGGGAGTGGGGGAGGGATTATCCTGTACAAAGAGACGGAGGGTGGCAGGGAAGGAGGAAGCTGGTGGCGAAGACGACGGATCGGGTGGAGGTACAGCGTGCATCTATCTCCACAGGAAAATATGTAAGGCAGGAGGGGATTGTTCCTGGTAGGGGGCTTCATGGTGGACCGCCTCGGGCTGCCAAGCCTGTCGCATCACTAAGGCTGAAAAAGTCTGATAAAACTCTCCTTCCTTTTCATCCAGCCGTCCTCCATCCACCTCTTTATTCTTCCAGTTTAGATTTCCAAACCGTTTCTGCATCTTTGCCTCCAAACTTCCATCACAGCCACACTTTCTCACAGCCCCACCAATGATTGCAACAAAC
Source organism: Xiphophorus maculatus (assembly GCF_002775205.1). Lineage (NCBI taxonomy): Eukaryota > Metazoa > Chordata > Actinopteri > Cyprinodontiformes > Poeciliidae > Xiphophorus > Xiphophorus maculatus. Next base: position 3,092,930 of record NC_036454.1, on the reverse strand, counting down.
ACACTCAGAGATGATTGCTTTTCCGACTAACAAAGGAAATGTAACGAGGCTGCTCCTATTTCCCATCGCGTTCCCATTACCCGCCCGGAGAGGAGACGGCCAACACTCAGAGGGGAGTCTGTAATCAGAATAGATGGAGAAATCTAGAGAGAGACGTGAATCGGTCACGCTTCGGGAACAGGACAACCGCTGGCGCTCTCCCTGTGTTTGTGGCATTATCCCGTTGGAAAGAAACTGGAAAGGAGGGCAGAAACCAGCAGGAATCAGACTGGTGAGGAACATGAGACTGAAGAAAAACTCTCCAAACCATCTTCACTTCCATCTTTGTCCTTTCGCCTTCAGCAGATGCAGCCAAAGTGTTTTTTCTTCACTGTGAAAAGAAAAATCTTCTTTTCCCCTTGCAGGTCTTTCAGAGTTCAACACAAAGATGAAAGGAACATGAGTGAGAAATGAAAACATTTTTGAAAAGACTTTCAACACCTCCATTGAAGTGAAGAAGTTTGGTCTGTCCAGGTTCTTTTGTGGGAGTTCAAGGATCTAAAGCAGCAGCTGAAGCTGTGGGCAGGAGTCAGAGCTGCTTCTTCTGAAAGACCTTTAAAAATTAAATATGTATTCAGTAAGAAAGAAAGAAGTTCAAACAGATCTGATACTGAAGGCTTAGGGAGCTTTTTATTCTTTGAAGTGTTTGTCTTTGCTGCTCGTATTAATATAACTACAGTATCATCTGCATAAAGGAGATATCTGGGATTTCTGCAAACAACAGACAGAATATGCAGTAAGCCAGAAGTTTCATGGTAAAAATCACATTAATTATTTAATGGCAGTGTGTTTCCATTAATGTTTTTATGCATATTTTAACACATTAAATCAGAAACAGTTGATGCCATCAGCAAAATTCAAAATAACTTTGCAAAAAAAAAGTTTTACTGGGAAACTTGGAGACAAAATCTGGTATGAATCATAATCAAGAGCAAAATGCTTCCACATTCAAGTGCAGCATTTTGATTTTTAAAGGGGCAAAAAAACAAATGTGCTGATTTGATCTTTGAAAATATCAAACAAAGAAAATGACAAAAATACTGACTTATGCTGTTTTCAGATAAACAACAAGAAAAGCTGTAATCTTTAAAGGTTTCTTTAATATTCTATTGTGCATGTTGGATTAATTTAATACATTTATGGAGTTTTCTCAGGTTATGTGCCACTGAAGTGAAAAATCAGCATTTAGAGTACTGACTCTTTTTATTTATAATGTCTATAAATCTATTTCCTGTAGATTATGATTGTTGGGTAAAATCCAGGCGTCCTGTTAACGTCCTGCTAAACCCAAAGAGCTTTTATTTCTCCTTCATGCTTGAAACAAACCAGACATCACTGAATTAGTCCTGGATTGTTGGAAGAATTGTTAGTCCAGTAAACTTTGACTGGGAAACAAAATTTGACATATTTGTTAAATTTTCGGTTGCTGCGCTTCACTTTGACTCTGCCAAACCAAAACCTCCCGGCCTGTGGGGGCGCTGCACCAAACATTACTGAAGGAAATGACATGAAAACCTCTGAAGACGACACTGAGCACAACTTCCTCCTTCACACACGAGTGGCGTCAGAGTTTAGTGATTGGACGATTTCTCCCACTAGCATGTTTGTTTGTCCTGGTCGTATTTACCCAGAATGCCCTGCGCTGTAGTCCACTTCCTGCTTTTAGAGCAGTCTCCGGTCTGCTTGGTGTTCATATGCATCCAAATCGTACCAGAGTTCACAACAACTGAAATCGAACCGAACCGAACCGAGGTTTCGGACCGGAGTTTGATTCACATTCACATCTCCACAAACGAACCGGACCTCGTAGACAAACGGACTGGAGTTGGACCAAAGCGGAATAAATGTGGTGTGAACGTAGTTCTGATGCCATTCGTCGTTCTTGGTGATGAAAACTGAACAATTTATCCAGATGTTCCAACCAATACGACAATTTGCTCCAGTTTCTTTTAACCGTCTTTGTTCTTCCTGCAGAATTTCAGTTTGGTACTGAATGAGTTCTTGCAGCAAATGAACTCGTTTCTGTTGCCTCCTGATCCTGACACCAGCTGGTGTCTCTGTGCAGGAGACAGTTGCTTGGACTCCTACTGTATCTCTTACTGTAATGTTACTTACAAGCCTTTAAAACTGGTTTCCATAGCAGCAGCTTCTTTGTGACCATTTTGATGATGATGGCGGTTTTCTTCTTCTCCTCCCGTTGCCGACGCAGGAGGCCGATGAACTCGTGGCTGCTGACCGTTTCTTTTCTGGACCAAACATTTTAAATGTCAGTTCATGGATTTAAATTTCTGCTGTTGTTGTTTTCATGTGATTCCTCTCCAGCTCTGCTCCAGTAACTCATGGTGGCCAATTTTTGATTTTTCAACTGGCTTTCAAGATTTGAAGCAAATTATTGATGATTAGCATCAAGCTGAGGCGATTTCAATAATTCAGTCGACTTCTTTCTATTGCCAAGCGAGTAAATAATCAAGAAAAAACAGAAATCATATTTAAACAGAGGCTCCAACACCAAATCGTTCTTTTTGATTCATTTTTTCTGCTCTTGGTCAAAGTCTCAGTCGCTGTGACCTTCTGTCGTATCCGTCCATTTCAGCTCATCAACCTCATGCTGCGTTTTAAATTACACTCTTTTGGAAAAAGAGCCCTTCCAGGAGCGACACCAGCCAGCCTTCAGCTCCTTCATCATCTGATTCACTCACACAAAACACCCAGATAACCTCTCCTCTCCTCTCCTCTCCTCTCCTCTCCTCTCCTCTCCTCTCCTCTCCTCTCCTCTCCTCTCCTCTCCTCTCCTCTCCTCTCCTCTCCTCTCCTCTCCTCTCCTCTCCTCTCCTCTCCTCTCCTCTCCTCTCCTCTCCTCTCCTCTCCTCTCCTCTCCTCTCCTCTCCTCTCCTCTCCTCTCCTCTCCTCTTCCTCCTCCTCTCATCTCCTCCTCCTCCTCCTCCTCCTCAACTCTTCAGCCACGCACGCTCCCAGATCTGGGTCAACCATATCAAATGCCAAATTGTGCCGCCTCTTTTCTCCTTTATGTGTGTGGTGAACTTTGTGCGTCTCTGCTGCAGGGAGGGAATTTGTAATTATGAAATCACTTTATCAAAGCGATCCGGGTGGCAGTGTGTCCGTACGTAGAGCAGCGAGACATTTTTACAGCCGTGTGTTTGTGCATATGGAAACCCGACCCTGGTGTGTAAATTTGGGTGTAATTAGTCGGTGTTGTGGGCTGCGTGTGGCGGCGCCTCGGCTGGCCTGAGCTCTGCTGTCTGCATGCATGTTGTTTTTGTGTTTGCAGCCAGCTGGCCCGGTTTCAGCGTGAGCCTTTTGGATTTAAAGAGTTGGGACAGAAAGCCAGTAGAATGGTCAGGAATGGTCAGGAACACCAGGAGATACAATTTCTCTCATCTTTAATATTTACACACCTGCACATGTTTCCTGGGTTGAAAACAGGTTCACTGCCAGCGGGGAAATACGTTTGGCTGCAATTACATAAACTACCAACAGAAGCCAAAATCCAGAAGCAGAAATAATGAACTCTGTCGTCTTTTGTTTCAGGCTCTCTTCCCTCTGGTGAAGAGAAATCTGAGTGAAACAGTAAATTGTGTCTCAGAGTAAATCTGCTGCTGGTTTATGTTGGTAGACACACATCACTGCTCAGTGCTGAAGCTCCTTGTGTTCAATCTGCTGCTCTCAATTCAGCTCCAGCCATAAACTCCTGTAAAACAGATTTTGATCTCAGTGGGATTTTTATTGGAGTAAATTTAGATTTAATAAGAATAAACTAAAAACAACTTTATGGTAAAACGGTTTGGTTTTGTTTCTGCTGGTAGCAGCAGACGTCTAAGGTGTTGACTTATCTTATCTTCTTTACTTTATAAATGTTCTTTTCTATCTCTGTTTCTGTTGCATTTTAAATAAATTCAAATCGTTTTCTGTTAAAGTTTAATAAAAAGTTTTATCTGAAGTTTTTTCTGTCAGAGTCCCAAACTGCGGGACAAAAAATGAAAACGACTCGTACTGCAATTCAAACCTTACAGCTAAAACACGTTTTGAACCCGAATCCTGCGGCTAAACATGCACAGATGTAACTTTTCTTATTCCAGCCCTTATATTGGCGTTCGTCCGGTCGCCTAGCAACCGTAAAAAAAATGGAGCTTGAAACCTTGCTGAGCTTTTTTATTACTTCTTTTGTAATCATTTGCAATTCATTAAATTAATACTTTTTTAACAAAATTATATCAAAAACATGTTCACCCAAATTTGAACGGCTTAACAACTCAACCACTTTAAGGTTTTAGATTTTATTTTTTATTGATATATGAAAACTGTAATCCTCTCCAGGGCTGCAGAGGACGCAGCAGACCCGTCCTTCAAATCGGGGGAAAAGGACGATGCATCTGAGGGAGTCCTTGAATTTGGACAGCGTTAACTGAAAGCTGTGATGTAATCGTGCCTGGAAAGACGCTGCCCTGAATTTGGACACACCCTGTTTCCTGTCTGGTAAATAAAAACTTTAAAACAGTTAATACTGTTTGAAACCTGAAAGTGTTTGAAGTGTCTTTGTGCCAGAAAAATAATGAAGAAGGTTTTTCTGTTTGCTGTGAGTTCCCTGTTCATGACAGCTGTGCGTGTTTACTCTCTGTTTGACGCGATAATCTGGACGCCAGGCTGAGTCACACTGGGTGGACCTGGTTTTAGTCACAAACCTGTAAACACACTTTTCACTTGATGACCCAGATGTGGAAACTGGCTAAATCACAAACAATATTTATGCTTTCATGGCGTCCAAAACAGTTTTTCAAACGCAGTTTAATTCAGATTTAAGAGCATCAAATATTTCATAATGTCACCTTCCTAAAATAAGGAAGTTTTGACAATTTTTTTTTTTAACAAAAAAATAACAAACCGTTATTTTAGGAAGGCGATTAAATGTTTTTAATTTTTTAAAGTGTTTCTGAAGGTTAGGATCCGCAGCGTGACGCGACTACATACTGGAAACTGTGACAATATTCATCCCACTTTGATTCAGTTCCTGCTGGCTGGTTGGGGGAGGAGCTGTGCCTCGAGGGCAGGGCTAGGTCCACTCAGGCGTTTTGCACAGCTGAATGGTTGCCATGGAGATTAAAGGATTTCTCAAACGTGCATGAAAGAATCAGGGCAAATCTCCAGGTTTGTTTTTGATGAGGGAATAACATTAAAACATGAATGAAGCTAAAATCAAGTCAGTTTTTATGATACCGTCCCTTTAATTGATGATTAGTCGACAGCAACACCATCACTTCAAATGTTTTAAAAACAGATTTAAATCAAACACCAACTTTCTCATAGTCGCCTCAATTAATAAAAAACAAGCAAAGACTTCAAACCTCAGAAACTTCGGCGCCTCAAATGATTCCTCCATGGCTAAATGTTGGTTGAGATTTTGAAGCGATGCTCTGTAAATATATCGACAGCCAACACATCACGCCTGGCTGCCAACACGCATGTTCCAGCGCATTTATAGACATGTAACATATGTGTTTTTTCTGGCAGCGACAGCCTGGCCTGGCGGTGAGGAGCGCTGGCCTGTCAGGGTGGATTTAACCCAACTGCCTCTGAGGGAAACGGGTCAGCGGGGGGTTTGTTTCTCTGGGTGTTTGTTTTTAGCAGAACATGTGAGCGTCACGCGTCGCGGCTCTCTGGAACGAGGACGAGCCGACAGATGGAGGTGAGCAAGTTGTGTCTGGTCAACTTCATCACGGGCCAGTGAGCTGAGATATTAACCGGGTCCTGAACCGGGTTTCTGAGATATTAACCGGGTCCTGAACCGGGTTTCTGGTTTGGAGTCACAGACAGCAGAAGGACAACGAAACGGAAAATAAAGAAAAACACGGTGATTTGTTTTTTTATGAAAGATTAGGTTTGATGATGAAAGTCGTTAACTACCAGCATCATTAGCTGTGTTTTGGTTCCTGCTGGAAGTTTGCCATGGCAACGATTGTTTAGATCACCTGAGCTGTTGACCCCAGAGACTGATGGATGGAGGGAGAGAGGAACGGAGCGTCGGGTGGATGTGAGGATGGGGGAGGATGATGGGGTTACAGGCGGTGCTGTGTTGCAGCGCCTGCAGTGACAGTCAGAAACAAATCAGGTTGATTCGGTTCTGATCGGATAATTAATCTGATCAGAGTCTCAGAACTCGCCTGTCAGACTAAACGGACTCAGGCAGGCGGATCCGACCACACTTCACTTTACATCCGTCCTGAGTTTATCCTCATTTAGGGATTTTTATGATGAATTTGACATTTTTGAGTTAAAATGTTAAATATATTTTCAAACTGAAAATAATTTCAGTCAGAAATTTTTTTTCTCAAAAAATTCAACATAAATGTAAATTTAATTCATTCAAATGTAAAGCATGTTGTCATTTTTAATTATTTACTCATCTGCAAATCCCTGAGAATCAAACACTTAACTATTAATATGCAGAGTGAAAACATCTTAGCACCACAGCAGACGCTCACATCCATGTCTGCAGACTGAATTCACTGATTCACTCGTTGGGTTAAATCAGTGGATGAACGAAGGCGGTTCTTCAAAATTCCTCAAATAAAAAAAACATCTTAACCAACATTTTCAATCTGACAAGATCTCAGTATGACGAGCTGCAAACTGTCAAACCCGGAGGTCCAAACCTTTCAGTTAATTACTGCATCACCTGCCAACATGCAACAAACAAACATACAGAGATTTCAGAGAAACTGGCTGCACAGAGGCAAACAAATGACATCACTGCAGCGTTGGCCACGCCCACAAAGTCAGGAACAAACTGGAGACACACCCACCTATTGATCACATCGTTTATCGTTTCTCATGATAAATTTATTATCACAGGAAGATTTAGATTTATTTTCATCACAATAAGTTCAAATTAGTCATATTTAAAAACCTGACCATGTTGTCGGGATTGTTAGTTTTATTATTTTATTCACTGTTTTTTCATTAAAATTGTCAATAAATTTGAAAATTTGATTAAATGTAGTTATTGTGAGTGTTTTAGTGAACAAATCAAACTTTTTTATGTGACTGGTTTCCTAAAGAAGTTTTACAAATAGGAATGTTTCTCAGTATTGGAGTTTGTTAAAATACCATAATAACATAATAAACATAAAGCAGCAAAACTCCCAGTTTTTCTGTTTTCCAAGCTTCATTTTCAGGACGATAATCACAGACGGTGATTTGCTGTCAGACTGTTAGCGTCTCTAGTTTTCTGAAATAAACCGTGAAGCCGAACATTTCAGCGTCTCTGCAGCAGCATTTCGTTAATTAATCGGCTGTTTTATATCTGAACTCAAAGCTCCTGATTCTAATAACTTTTATGGATTTCAGTGGATACAGAATTGATTTACAGAAACTTTTTTCTGCACAGGCAAACTGAAGTCCCATAATTGCCTGCAGCCATAAAGTTACAATAAATATTAAATAATAAATATCATTCTCTGTAAAATTATTATTTTGTCCCAAAACTGAGTTTACACTCCAAATGTTCCACCAGTGTCTCCACTTCTTTCCTTCTGTAGTTTGTTTCTTTGATCACATAAAGTGACTGAGTTATAAACTACATTTTCTAAGTGATGACAGAAAAAAACAGCAAGATTAACCTTTTATATATTTATATTTTTAACTTGTTGTTGTGCTGTTCAGTCTAATGAGCTTCTGCAAACTAACAAACATAATGTTCCAAACCTGCGCAGCAGGAAGCAACCGATGGAAGAATTTAATGAGGATCCGATTCGTATGTTCAGCAGGTTGGACTCGGCTGATTTTCAGCTTATTAGATCCTGACGCTTCGCTTTTGCCGAATGCTGCTTTGTGTCTGCTGCATGTGAATGAAGTTAATGCAGCTGCAGAGGCAAAGAATAACCCAAGATGATTCTGGAACACACACAAGTTTAATTTGTTTTTTATTTCTTTGTTTCTCTCTAATATGACAATGAATCTACTGAACAAAGGAGGAAAGTCTTACTTTAAATATTTCTGGAGGAAGTTCACAGCTGAAAACTTTTGGTGACAAATTAAGCAAGAGTTCAGTTTGCAGGGTTAAAACTGTGGGTGTAAATGTATGCACATGTGTTTCCAACAAAAACGCTGAGATGTCTCCAAATGAGTCACACGCCGGTCGCTGCACCTGCTCCGTGTTCACAGAACATCGTCTGGTTGTTTCTTTCTTCAGTGTAAAGTTACATGCACCATCGTTTACTTTGTAGGAAGAAGTTTTTTAAAAATGTGGAGTTTATATTTCGTTCATAAGTGACTTTATATTTGGTTCAGGCTCTATATTAATTAACAAGCTACCAAACTGAAATGTTTAACTGTATTAGTAGGAGAAATAAAATGTTGAGGGGAAAAGTTGACACATTCTTCACTAATAATCTGAGTTTTTCTTTCACTACCTGCATTTCCATTCACTGTAAAAATGTGCAAGTTGGAATTACAAAATTAAATTTGCTAAAATAAATTTCAAAAAACCTCAAAACCTTTGGTGAAAGATGTTTGTGCTACAGGCAGGCGGTTTTTCTTTCCAGCTGCATCAAAATTCATGTGTTCCGCAAAACTGCAATGGAAACATTTTTTGCATCATGTGATCAGCAACCAAACGTTACTACTGGCGGAAATGACGAGGAAGACGACAGGAAGTGGTTGGAGGACGATGTTTTTGAATGATTTATCACTTGAACAAACTTATTCATGTTTTTTTATTGACGTTTCCATTAAATAAGAAACGTTACAATCACAAAATTGTGTTTGTTTTTTATTTCTCTAAAGTTTTGTGCACATGTGTTCTGTGGTTGGTGGCAGTTAGTTTTTAAACTGTGTTTATGTGAAAGTTTCTTAGGGTGTAAAACTGACGTCATAATTCATATTCATGAGAAAATCAATGTTAAAATAACAAAAAATCTTCCTGCCTGACTGTTGGTCTCACTTTGAGGACGACATTTCTTTGTCTCTCCAGACCAGCTCGCTAAGCCCCTCACACACACACACGCACACACACGCACACACACACACACACACACACACACACGCACACACACACGCACACACACACGCACACACACACACACACACACACACACACACACACACACACACACACACACACACACACACACACACACGCCTGCACACACCCACACAGTATTCATTAATGCATGTTGACACACATGGATGCACAAACTCATTCCCCCAGACACACACCGACACGTTGCCGCGCTCACACACAGCAGGCGGCCATGAGGAGCGAAGCAGGAGCTGCTTCTGATTGACCATGACTCCTAAATGGTTTTATCTCCATCCTACTTAACCCCAACCCCCACCTCCTTCCTGCTCTTCAAACCGCAGCACACTCACTCATCCTGAGGGGCTCTCTGCAAATTAATGAGAGCCATCACTAACCACACACATATTTTTGCCATTCAGATTTAAACGGCCTGGATTTCATCAAGGTCACCCTCAGATCTGCAGCAGTGAGTTTTTCATTCCTCCTCACTCTGCTGGAAACAGGTGAAGATTCCTGATCAATACATGGAATATTAACGGGACTTATTTAATTTGACAGAACATCAGAGAGCGAGAAGAGGCTGGTTTTCACATTTTCATAATGAGAATATGAGAGGTTTCGTTTTTATTTGTGTCATGAATTACAGGAATACTGAAACACACATTTTCCTTTGAGATTTGGAAACAGGAAGACGAGCTGCTTCAGGTTTTTAACTGGCTGAAGCCGAACGTGTCTGGAAAACCTCCAAAAGTCGGTAAATAATTATTTACCACAACGTCTCAAATGCAACACAATGTTTTTGGTTCAACTGTGACTCATATCCAACTTTTCCACAGCAGGCTGAACGGCCCAGTTCCCGTCTGTTCACCCTTAAAAATCCAACTGGTAACACTTCATTTGAGTCATAAACATGTTATAACACCTGTTATGACCATGAAGGAGTCTTCATGAATGTTTATGACTGCTGTCCTGGAGTGTCATTCAGTAAATAATGACACTTTTAATGGACTTTTAACGCAACTTTTAGTGTAACTTTAATCTTGTTCTGATCTTCTGATGATGCTGTTGGTTCTGAATAACTTTAAATTGAACCATAGAGAGAGTCATGCTGCGGGACGTCTGCATGCAGTTCGCTTTGAGACAGGAAGTCGTTCACACAGCAGTCTGGTTATTATGAATGAACGTCCAGCGGATCAACAGAAGCCACGTTTCGTCCGTCGCTGTTGTTTATTCATCAGATTTACTGACTTATAAGAAACAAGCAAATAAAAAACAAAAGTGATTGATTCTGTCTAAAGTTTAATGAATTGAATTTAATGCATTAAAGTCATGGCCCTAATCAAACTAAAAACATATTTTGTCTGTTATTTCTCATTGAATTTGAAACTGAAACTTTTTGCAGCCAAAACAAGTGAACTTGTGATGTAAATATGTGACTTTTATCTGGCCTGCAGAATGAAACACTGGATTAAAATCAAACCTTTTGACTGAGAGAAAAACTGAAAATGTTTGTAACTTCCTGAGTTTCTCTCTGTTACTCAGCTTGTCGCCTCTCATCCCTTCCTGCCTGCTGAAGGGACGATGTTCGCAGTGAGGAGCAGCAGCCGTCAGCCTGCAGTCTGGCTCAGGCTCAGCGCCGTCCTGCTGATGTGCCCTGGAGCAAGACGCTGGAACCCGGCAGCTCCGCGCCACCGGCGTTGAAATGACCTCTGCGTTTATCGTGAAGGACGACGGGTAAAATTAAAACTGTGATCCAACTTTAAAACTGGGTCATTTATTACCTACAATCTGCAATAATATTTGAATGTTTTTAATTTTATTCACATTCCAGAAGCTTTGGATCAAACAGCAGCAAGATTCTGGATGGAGCAAAAAACTCCTTGTTCTGCATTTACAACTTTATATAACCATAACATTTCATTTTTGCACATTTCACAGCTAACTTCTTGTATCTGCTTGGTTTTCTTGAGCCATTTCTTTATTTCTTTATCATTTATAAATTGGAGAAACGTTGATATGATGAGACGTAAGGCTGCATCATTCACAAAAACCAGGATTGATGTGAGAAAATGAATTGGGAGGCTTATATTTTTAGGTTAACTGTGTGACATCCTGGCCAGAAAACAGATGAAGTCATAAATCGACATGTGTGTGAGTGCATGTCAGGGTGTGTGTGTGTGTGTGTGTGTGTGTGTGTGTGTGTGTGTGCGTGTGTGTGTGTGTGTGTGTGGAGACTTGCTGCCTTCCTCCATCTGCCTGCCACCAGGAGTTCTTGTCACCTCAGAGGAAATGAAGTGTGACGGCCTCTCCACTCTACATGTTTGTGGTGTGTGTGTGCGTGCGTGTGCACACCGGCGTGTGTGTGTGTGTGTGTGAGAGAAAGCTTTGCTCCGACAGAGTGGGCGACTGCCAGCCGGATAAACTCCCACCACAAGGTTGAGCAAATACTGTTAACACTGACCTGCAGCTCGACTTTTCAAACCCAGAACCTCATCCTGAACAGGACCGACGCTAAACACACCACAGCAACGGAGCAACGGAGCAACGGAGCAACTGAGCAACGGAGCAACTGAGCAACGCTTCAGCTGCTTTGGCTTTATTTAGAGCAAACATAACAGGTCAGGTCTGAAGGTTTAAAACACAAAATATTTAAGATTAGATTTAAGCAAATTGTTATACAAGTTGACAAAACACAAAATCAGTGACTTTTTCCTAGTAATGTTACATTGAGATGGATGGATGGATGGATGGATGGATGGATGGATGGATGGATGGATGGATGGATAGATGGATGGATGGATGGAATGAATTAAAGTTTTGATCTTTGAAATTGAAAATTTGTGGGACTTTTGGTGGAATTGTGCTAAAATCAAGAAATAAAACAAAAATAAATCAGAAAATTAAAAAAAGAAAAGAGAACTAAATCCTGAAGTTCAAAATTATTGTAGCATAAATGATCAACATAATAATCCACCAAGCAGCATCATGATTTGGGCCTGATTGGTTACCCATTATTGATGACAGTGATTAATTATTGATGAGATGGATTATGAAATCCTCTGCATGTGTTCAGATTAATAATCTTTCTTTGCTCTAAGTGAGATTATCTGGGAAGATTATGTGAAAACAATCAAAGGTTTTCAAGCCAAACAGATGAGAAAAAAATTATAAAATCTTTGAAAAGCTTCAAATAAATGTTTTTATCACACGAATATAAAATGAAGTTGATTAAATATAATTACAGTCCTGAAGTTTCACCCAGTCTTCAAACCCACTCAGATCTCAGTCGCCTCCTTTCAGCGTCTGCAGTCGTTTTCTGAGCCCAAACAACGTCTCACTCCGGAAAGACATTAGTATGTAGCAGAGGAGGCAGCAAACTTCAGCACGCTGCCATAAAGCTGGCAGATGAGGCAATAATAAAACAGACACGTAAAAAGTGTTGATCCTGAGCGTGTCTGGGAGCGTGCAGGACGTTAACGAGCTCGTTGGCGGCGCCGGCAGAACCGAGCAGGGTTCGCTGCCGTCTGTTAACACGTTTTTTATGATGGCGGGGAGAAATTAGATCACACTCGCACAAAAGCTGCTCCTTTTTTAAAATTTGCACGTTGTCAGAATTTAAAACGCTGAAAAGATGTGAATGTTTTTACATATTTTCTGCTTAAACTGAAATTATGTTGATGGAAAAGTCAGAAGGTCTCATTCAGGGATGAAACTGGAATAACTGGGGTCAAAGGTCAGGCTTTAGGGGTCATTTCCAGACAGAATGAGATCAGGTTAAAGGTGAAATTTGACTTTTGAAGATGTTGATGTGATTTATTTGGTCTGAATCCTGGTTGGAGCTCTGCAGGCGACGGTTCCTCTCTGCTCATAAATGAAGCCCATGCATTATTCAAGCTGCTCCTGAGCTAAAGCTCAGTAATGTTCCCAAACAGACATAATGTGTCCAGCAGGACGGCGTCTGAGCCCAGCAGCCCTCCACCCTCAGACCAAACACCGTCACAAAGATCAGCCCCAAAACATCCAGTTCACTTTCCATCCAAACTCATAATTCAACCAAACTTTTAAACTTGTGAGCTCTGTCCCTATCTCTCTCTCTTCATCTCTTTTATTGTACATTTAGTGTGAAGGTGAGTGAGATACTTTTCCTCCTCTTTGCTTCACTGAGTTCAAGTTTCGCAGGGTGAAGATTTTTGTAGTTAAGCCTTTAAACGTCGAAATCTCATCGGCTTTTTCAGAGGAAATGAAACAGATTTTTTACAGAGGTAAACAGAAAGTCTTTGGAGAAATAAGGAAAAAAGAGCTAAAAGAACATAAAATCAGTTAAAGGCGGAGTGTTTATTGCTCCTGCTTTGCTTGTCTGCACTTTATCGACTCTGCTTTATGTCCTAATCACTTTTTAATTGATCTGCCTGTTTACCGTCGCTGGATTTAATTGCTTTGGTGGTTTGTGATCCTGTTTTGTTCGTCTCTCTGTGAAACATGTTAACTTTTCTGAAGTGTAAAATAACTCAGGTTTAGAACTTTTTGTCTAATGAGACCCAACGGTTGTGTGGGATCTAATTTGTTTTTCCGTCAGGAGAAACTTAGCTGCTGTTCTGACTTTGTTCCCATTTTAAATGTCTGAGAAACTTGAATTAGATTCGATTAGATTCCTGATGCATCTGCATAAAGTCCTGCTGCTTCCCAGTTGTTCATATTTTGTTGCTATAAGACAAAATGTATGAAATGCATTTGATAATGAGTTTTCTTAAAAGTCACATTAAGTGTGTCAGAATGAAGCTGAACAAAAGTTGTGTCTCTGTTAGACATTAATGTGACTCACTTTGCGTGGGAATAATCTGAGTTTAACATTCCAGAATGAGGAAACCAGATTAATAAACTCCAGTATCTTAACCTTCAGTCAGACTGTGAATCACCAGAGCTGGGATCACCATGGCAACCGGGGTCAATGGACAGGAAGGGGGAAACACTGAACAAAAGTTCAATGTATAAAAATAAAACTTAAGAATAAAATTCATAGTTTACATAAACTATTTCAATCAGGCAACATTAACATTTGGGATCCATTTGGATGGAAACGGCTTGAATAAAATAACTTTTATTAAAACTTTAACATTAAAAACATGTTATGGAAATAAATCCCACAGCTCATTTTGAACAGTTCACTTTAAAGTGTCGATCAGCAGAAATTCAGATGGTAACTAAAGAAAACCCTTCAGTAAGGAGGCTGTTTCAACCGTCTGTTACCATGGTGACAAATTCAAGAGTTTCTCTCTTTCTGGAATTGAAACAGAGAATTTCTCGAAGCTGCAAACAGAACTGGACCAGACTGGACATGAAGCTGGTTCTGCTGGTTCTATTCATCCGACAGGATGAAACATGCAGCTCTGTGGTGGTTTGGTTTCTGCAGACACCAGCTAAAAAAACTCCTGACTGGATCGACATCCTGAGCTCCGGCACCAACAGAAAACCTTTATTTCTCTAAATCAAATGATTGAATTTAATCTGGGCAAAATGCAGAACATGCTGTTACTGCTTGACTTGGTTACAGCGTTCATGAGGCTGACATCTGGTGTGAGTTTTAACGCCGGCCCACCTCCGGCCCACCTCCGGCCCACCGCCGGCCCACCGCCGGCCCACCGCCGGCTCTGCAGCTCTGCAGCTAAACCACCAGAAACCCGTCAGCCGTCTGTGGGTCGACTGCAGGAGGTTTTCATTTCCAGGTTTCTGTAATTTACTGTAAATCCTAAACTAGAAAAATATTCACTCAGAAGAAGACTGCTTGTTAGGTTTAGCTACACAAATATGTGATTATTTTTTAATTTATGGTGTAAAATTTTATATTGTCTCATAATATTTGCTTTTTTCTTTAAAAACTGTTGCTAAATAATTTGTGATTACTTCACATGAGATTCTGTTCTCAACTTTCCTTCTGGAAATCTGGTTGCAGTGATGAACTCAGGTCTGAACCTTCAGAGACACAGAAAGACGATTACAAAGTCGGTCTTCCATCAGCTGCAGACCATTTGGTTTATATCTGATCATTCTGATGATGTTTTTTTATTTTCTGTTCTTCACATAGCTGGTTATTGTGTTGAGTTTTTATCATGTGAATCACTTTGAACTGCTTTGTTGCTGAAACTTGCTGTTCAATTAAACTTGATGTGACCAGGATGTTCATCTGTTAAACACCATTTCATTCACTAACTAGTAGCTTGTGTTTCTGGTTGGGTTTAATTATTTTTTAAAGTAAAGTCAAAGGTCAAGTTTGTTTCCATACATGAATTCAAAGCACTCGTAGATCGCTGATGTTTGGTTTTGGATGCATCATCTGTCGGGTTTCCTGTGTGAGTTTCGGGTTTGTGTGTTTCTGATCAAAACGGACTTAAAGTTGCAGCTTATGGTCCCCAAAATCATCCACTCATCATAATTACCGTTGAGTTATGTTACATGTCGGTACTTTGTTTACGAGTCCGAACACATTTTGGTGAAACATTAACCTCTCAAATGTCGCTGATTGTTCACAGTTTGTTTTCAGACACACCCTTCAACCTGCACACACACTGACCACACAATGAGTCCATTCACTCCTCTGCTCCCTCCGACTTCTGTCTCTCCTCTGTTCTTGTTATCGGACTACAAACGCAGGAGAAGTTCATCAGCTCAGCGCCGGTCGGAAACATTTCTGCAAATCTGAGTCTCTTTCAACTCTGACCTTTTTTCCTGGAAGCTGAGAAACTAAATCTGGTAGAAACTGTAAACGTGGATAAATTGTGTTTCTCTTGTTGTCAGTGGGATGTGTTTTATGGATTAGTCCGGTTGGTTCACTTCACTGAATAATGGTGCTAATTAACAGAAGCAGCTGTTGACAGTAACTGACAAATTAACAACTCAGTCTTGGGGAAAAAAGTCCAAAGTTTCCAACCATTAGAACCTCTGGAGCTTCAGTTCTTTGATCCAGAATCAGTTGATCAGCTCTGATCAAATGTATTTTTACTTTCCTTGAGTTTAAAGAGCTCCAGAGCACATGTTCTCTGACACATGTGCTGCGCTTCACGTGAGAATGGAGTAAAACAGCTTCAGCAAATCAGCAACATCAGTTAAAACATGCAACAAGCTTTTCTTCTCACGGTGGAACGATAACTTCTAGCAGCAGCTTTGTGTTGATTCTTTTCAAGCACCGCAACCCAAACCAGAGACTTGTTCTCATGCACATGACCACAGCAGCTGCTTTCTTGGCAAAGCTTCTTTCACTTCTTTGAAAATTTGCCTCTAATTTTCATCAAACTCTCCGCAACCTGAGCACAAAGCAGACATCCGGTGTCTGCAGAGCTGAAGTTCCTCCCAGAGAAACCACACGTCGCGTTACAAGCCCAGAAACTTGGAGTGTAATGGCTGCCAGCCTCACTGGACAATTATTACAGCAAACATTCAACTGTGACTTTATGGACCTGCCAAAGCTAATTTTACAAAAGTTAAACTTCTTGTGCTCCATTTGTGAAGTATTTTTATGAGTTTCATGCAGCAGCACTCTAACATAAACCACACAGATTCATTCCTTCACTGTTCTCGTTAAGCTCAGTGGAATCAGAAAACGTAAAGATGAACCGGTCTTACCTGATCCGGGTTTAAACGTCTCTGGATCGACTCCAGAGGTTTTTTTCTTCTCTTCTTTTTCTTCCTGCTTCAGTTCCTCCTCCAGTGAAGGTATGTGTGTGTGTTGTCTTCCGTTCCTCCAGTGAAGGTGTGTGTGTTGTCTGAGCTCCTCTTGGTGAGGCGAGGTGTGTGTGAGTGTGAGCTGGTGACAGGAGAGCAGCGCTGCTTTGTGCTGCCGACCTCAGCGAGCGTGTGAGTGCAACTGACTGAGTGACTGGGAGAAACCGAGGGTGTGTGTGTGTGTGTGTGTGTGTGTGAGGGAGATTAGTTCACACACACACATCTCTCCCGCCTGCAGGGAAACACCCCCTCTCCTTCCTTATTGCCCCCACCCTCTCTCTCTTTCTCGTCAGGTCTGTGCTTTTCATGCGATCACCTTCAAGGACTCATGATGGAGCAAAGCGTCCTCCTCTTCCTCTTCCTCTTCTTCCTCTTCCTCCTCCTCTTCCTCACATTTACTCCTGCTTGGTTTCGGGTTCTAACTTCTCCTTCCTTGCAGCCAATTTGCTGTTGAGTCTCAGAGGACTGGCACAACAAAACAACCCAAATATCAGCATTAATTAATATCATTTTTCTCTCATTTTGTAGTTTTTCTGTAACACTTCAAAGCAATTTAAGGTTAAAATTAATAAAATATCCTTAATGGTTTCATTTAATAAAATCTCTTGATTAACAACAGGGAATAAAACTTATTACGATCAATTATTAAATAAAAAAAACAGCAGAAAATGTTTAAAAAATAAATACAAGACAAATTATTGAACAATAACCTAACAATATTAATAATAAATAATATTAAATAAATAAAAAACCTTAAAAAAATGAATTAAATAAAGAATAACTTCACAGACACAAAATCTTGGATCAATTTTTCCGCCTCCTTCATCAAGTTTAGCTTCAAATCGAAACCTGAAGCTGAATAAATGAGCAGAGACACAAACAAGGCGACGGCCCAGAGGAGCCGCCCGCTCGGCCCGCTCCACCGGCTCGGCCCGCCCCGCTGGCCGCTCGGCCCGCTTGGAGCCCATCACAGTTATCTCAGCGCTCAGCGTCAGCCAGCTAATCTGCTCTGGATCCACAGTAAACTGCTCCGCAGGAGGTCCAGCAGAGGTCGGCTTTTTTTGTTGTTTTCAAGTGTTTATGCTCCATAATTTCAGGTTTGGGTTCCCAACGGTTGTTGTTGGAGCCAAACAGTGAAAGGAGGTTAACGCGCCGACTCTCAGCTTTAATTTCAGCATGTTGTGGTAAACATGTGGGTAGAGTAACTGGTTTTACCCCCACCGCCCCCCGGGCCTGCAGGCTGCAGCGGCTGCCTCTGTTTCATACGTGGATGCAGACGACCTCATTTCAGATATTCAATATTCAGCCTGTCGCCATACACACTGCTTAGGCATTAACAAATGTTGCCCTGATTACAGTTTTTCTATCAATAAAATATTCAATGCATGCTTGCATCATCTGCAGCTGTCTCATAAAATAACAGACAACATCTCTGAGCTCAAAGCTCCTGGGTAACAGAATAATGCGGGTTTTATTTTATAATTTTTATAGTGAGTCTTCCAGAGACTTATTGAATTCTTTATAACTTCTCTGCTGTTTTTGGTCATGAATCCAAACTTTTATATTTCAGGTTTCTTTTCCTCCAACGCTGGCTGGAACAAGAACAAATGAAGTTCTTCCAGGGGGAAAGTTTCTGCTAAGCCTCCTCCAGGCTCCTCAAGGCAAGAAGCTTATATATGTGTGTTTATGTGTTTCAGCATATTGTAAGTTTGTAAAATAATGAAACTCAGTAACCAGTGAAACTCTTCATGGCTCTGAACTGAAGCTCTCCGCCGGCCTTCGCAGAGGAAATGTGAAAGTCTTTGACTTGTTGGCTACATTCCTGACCTCTTCCACTCACTTCATTCATTTTCTGTGGATTCTCCAAAGTTCAGATCTACTCATTGTGCCGTCCCATCTGGTGTACCGCAAGGTTCTGTTTTGGGCCTCCTGCAGTTCTGTCATTTATTCTACTCCTTGGCACATTCTTTATAAAAGACATCTCTTCTCCGTATGATTTCTTTATCCTAATTAAGTTTTTTAAGCGACAGACTTTACTAAAGGTCTTGTCCAATCCAGCATCATGTTGCAGACAGACAGGTTGACTGGTTCGAATCCCTAAAGAACAGGAACTTCTTTGCTTCAAGCGGACAGAAATCCCATGTGAGGAACCCCAGGGTTCAGTCCTGGGGCCCTCCTATCGTCCGTCCCGCTGGTTCAGGTCATAACAAGCAATGATATTGGTTACCATAACTACAGCGATGATACACAGCTCTACATTACGATGTCACCAGGTGACTCTGAACCATCCAATCACTGGACAGATGCTCAGATCAGTTATTATCTTTGGACCTAAAGAGGAACGATCTGGAGTCAGTGAACAGCTTCAGTTCTAACAACTGGAAACCAGACATCAGGCTGAACTTTGACCTGAACCTCCAGAGCCACATAAAGATGGTTACAAAGTCGGCCTTCTATCAGCTACACAACATGTCCAGGGTTGGAGAACTAAACTCATCCAGACATTTAGTCACATTAATTACTGCAACAGCGTCTTCACAGATCTGAATAAAGCATCAATCCTCCAGCTGCATCTGATCCAGAACGCTGCTGTTGGAGTTCTGACTAAAACCAGGAAGATAGAAAACATCACCCAGTTCTACATCACCCAGTTCTACAGTCCTCCTGTGGGAGAACAGACTTTAAAATACTGCTGGTAGTTTATACATCACTGAACGGCTTAGAACCACAAAGCATTAAAGATCCCAGAACCAGTCAGAACCAGTCAGAACCAGTCAGAACCAGTCGGGTCTTCTGGTTCAGGTTGCTCAAAGGGTTTGGTCGGTTTGAATCTACCGGCTCCATCATCAACCCCAGATGCAGTGAGATCTTTTCCATTTGGTGAATCTAATGACTCAAAAACAATTCTTGTCTCTCATATGATGAATAAAACTTAATATTTTGAATTATTCAGTTTCCAAACTTATATCTGGCATTTCCTCTGCTGACATTTTCTCAGCTTCGTTCCGTATTGAATGTTCTGATCCCCAGCGGTCCGTAGAGCTGGACCGGTTGGTGTAACTCAGGGCTGCTCTGTGTTCGACATTCAGACGTGCAGAAAGCGGTGATGGGGGTGGGAGACGTCTGAATTAGCGGGAGCCGCTCAGCTCTCTAACAAAGCTCCTGCAGCAGCTGAAACCTGGAGCGTCTCCGTTATTAACACCGTGTTACTGTCGAGGGTGCTGAGCAGTTTTCTTTTTTCCCTCTCAAACAGAAAGCTGACCCCCTGCAGAGCTGCTCAGCGGGGGGGCTGCCTCCTCTCCTCCACCTCAGGCCCCGGGGAGACACTCCGCCGAACCTCCACCCTCCCTGGTAACTCCCTGTTTGTTTCATCACCCTCCTCCCGCTCCGATTCGCTGCCTCCTCTGGGATCCAGTGGAATAACTCTCTGATCTTTTGTTCTTATCACTTTCTCCTGAAATTTATTTCCCTGACATCTTCTATTTGAGTGAATTTCGTTCTTCACCTTCGTGTTTCTCGCTCCGTCTCATTGCTGTCTGTCAGATTTACACTTTGCTTCCTTTTTTAAAGCTTATTGGAAGACGCAACCTTTTCCTTTCTGCGTCTCTTCTTCTCTCTTCTCTCCTCTGGCCTGTGATAGGCTGGGCGTCTGCTGCTCCGTGAGCGACAGCTCTGAATAAATAAGCGTTGGGTAATTTGCTCCCAACCTGCAGCCCTTTATTTCCTCCTGCTCTTCTCACTCCCCCAGTTTACAGAAAGAAGATAAAGACGCTATAAAATGGTGGGATCCTCTCAGAGGCTCATTATATGGTTGTCAGAGAAGTTTTCTCACAGGGCCTGGTGACGACTCGCTCCCTCCGCTCCGGCTGCTCCTTTTCTGGGCAAATTACCCGTATTAGATTAGCTTTTCTCTTTTTTCCAGTGGCTGAGTGTTCGGATAAAACTGGTCCCATTTAGAGACGTAATGAGCCGCCAAGTCTAGCTGAACTAAGGCAGATTATTGGGAACAATTTCCAAAGCTTGTCACACAGAACCGACAGCCATTAGCGGCGTTGCACCTCCACACGCTGCGGGTCGCTGATGAGGATTAAACCATTTATGAACAATTTGCAGCCAAAAGAAGGAACTTTATGAGCAGAAATCAGTCCTGCAACGTCTGCAGCTCTGCTCCCTTACACTGCAACACAAACAAAACACTCTTCCATTCATCGTCCTGTGAGGGAAGTGTGTGAGCAGCAGGTCAACTGTGAACATCCAGGATTAATAATGCAAGACAGGAAGCAGCTCCTACCAGAACAAAGCTTTGCTCCCTGATTCTGCGCCGACCCGCCTGGAGAGGAGCAAGCAGCAGGAAAACCTGCAGACATTACAGAGTAAAACTTGAGGGCTGCGCCAAAATTATGTCCCAGTTTTCATCTGGTATTGAAGGGAAATATGGATGTGATTGTGGGATTTGTAGCAGTAAGCAGGCAAATAATGAAAACTGAAAATAAACTAAAAAAATCTTACCGAGTAGTTTTAGTCTATTTTCTGCTAACATGTCAGAACATTTGAAATAAGACAAAACTAACTCATAAGCAACTTTTCAATCAGATATGAGAGTTTGCTTCAAGTCAATAATTTATTAATATTTATGAAAATGTCCCACTGGCAGATTATTTTACTGACAACAAAGGAAAAATGTCCCGTTATAAGTGAAATAATCAGCCAGTACAGAAATACTTTTTATTCAACGATCAATGTTTCTATATATCTTGCTGAAAAGTTAGTTATAAGTTATTTTTTAAAAATGATTTCAAGTGTACTAAGATATTTACACAGGAAAAAAAGAAAATAAAAAAAACACTTTTTTTATTTACAGTGTAGGAGTGAAAACTGGACGAAGGTCCATCCAGTGTCTGTGAGCGTTTACAGGCGAAACGAGCAACTAACTAACAACTAACTAACAACTAACTAACAACTAACTAAATACATTTACTGGAGTAACTTCTTAAAAAATAGTTACTTTTAATCGTCTCAGTAGGAAGAGAAACGACATGTGAGCCATGAAGAGGCTGGAAGTTTAACAACTGACTGAAATAAACACTTTATAATAATTAATAATCTGGTCTATAATAATAGTATTATAGACTAGATGTGTTTTTATAGAAACAGGAAAAAAGTTGTTAAACCTGCTTATTAGTATTTTAAAGGATTTTTTCCAAGCTCTCTAACAGAAGGTTAATTTCTATTTATCACAATAAAATGGTGTTAAAATGTGAATTATGTTATGTTAAAGGTTCATGTCTTATTGTTGTAATTAGTGTCATCAATGCATTAAATGAGATTTTTAGAAACAGCATAAAAAATATCAGGAATAGATTTTTGTCAGCAACAGAAACCAAAACTAAACAAACTTTATTGTGAAATTATGATTTCTGAAGGAAACAGAGCTGGACATGCAGAGGATCAGATTATGATCACTGGGATCTGATCGATATTTTCAGCAGCTTGTTTTCTGCAGCAATACAAGATGCTCCATCGCTCCACCGCCAGCGTGCAGAGAGACGACGGCGCCGAGAAACCGTCTGAGGCGATGATGTTTCTGCAGATCATTCATTTACTTTATTTCACTGATTTTATTTTAACTTTTTTTATCTAATTATTTTTTGAAGCACTTTGATCAACTTTATTGTTTTATCACCACTATTTAACTATAAAACACACACACACACACACACACACACACACACACACACACACACACACACACACACACACACACACACACACACACACACACACACACACACACACACACACACACACACACACACACACACACACACACACACAAGATAGAGACATGACCACAGAAAGAGGAAGAGCACAGAGAAGTTTCACAGATGCATGATGGGAAAATGATCATGTGAAAGGAGCAGCCAGAAGAAGATTACAATCTAAATCTTAGCCAGAAATAAGGTCAGTATAAGAAAGTTTTCTGTCCTGCATGGAGGCGTTTGAGGAAACACACTAAAGGTTTTAATATTTAAAAAGGTGAATTTGTGAAACCTTAAAGGTTGTGGGTCTGAATCCACAGCCTGAGGGCTTCTGGGCCTGGAAAGTTATGGAAACAAAATATTCCTATCAGAGGAAGGAGTCTGGAAGAAACCAAGAGTTTTATTTACTTTACTGTGATTTTAAAATGTTTAATTTTTTGAACAATAAAATGACTCCAAATGCACAAAGAACAAAACAAAGAAGAAACTAAGAAACTAAACAAAGGAATACGGCAACACATTACTGACTATAATGAACACAAAGAGTACGGCAAGACAATTAAAACAAAACTGAACTAAATGATCAAAATACAAATATGAATAAAAAGCAACAACTCTACTGTAACAGCTACTTTAAATTGTCTGTGTGTGTGTGTGTGTGTGTGTGTGGGTGTGTGTGTGTGTGTGTGTGTGTGTGTGTGTGTGTGTGTGCGTGTGTGTGTGTGCGTGTGTGTGTGTCCAGGATTGACTCCGCCTCTCTTTTACTGCAGATAGTTTTGTGAAATGTATTGAAACTTCATGGAGAAAATAAAAGTCAGTTTATCATTTAAAGATGATCATTCAGCGATTTTATTATTAAGTTCTGTTTAATTTAACTTCTTAAAGCTGCAGCTGCAACTTTTAGAAGAAATATGAATAAATTGTTGAAACTGTCTCCATGTTGGTTTAGTTTGGAATGAGACAGATCATCTGTGAAAATGTTTGTTCCTCTTCCTGCTCTCAGTTCTAACTAGAAGCAACCAGTCAGAGCCAGGAGGAGGGGCCTAGTGCTGTCAATCAACCTCCCCATGGCGCTGCTCACCCCGTTGCTCTTTGCTACGCTGAAGCTACCATAGCCTGTTGTGAATGCTATAGCTAGTTAGCACAGCCACCGAGGATGTCGGATAAATGTCCTGTCAATGAATTGTTTCTCTGCCATTAGCACAATTAGCAGCGAGTACATGAATGTGATTGTCAGCGGTAAGACCCGCCTCCTGGCTCTGATTGGTTGTTTTTGGTGCATTTCTACAGCAGAAGCTCAGAGAGGAGATCAACCTCTTCACAGATTATCTGTCTCATAGTAAACATGGTGAGAGTTTCAACAAATAAGTAAAAAGAAAAATTCTTTAAAAATAAAACTTCCAACTGCAGCTTTCACACTAACAATGGCTGTTTGCTGTGTTTGTTGGGTAGACAGTGAAATCTGACTAACTGGGAGAACTGGTGAGATTCACATTCAGCTGAGTGAGAATTGAGCCGCGTTTCATTTCATCCTTCAGTTGCTGCAGTGAAGTTTTTGTGCTTCATAAAATCCTTCAACACCTCAAACATAAAAACTGGACAACATGAAAATACGACATGAAGCTTCAGCTGAAGCTTTGTTTGCCCGAGCGTCTGTTTAGCAGAGAAAGTCTGTTAACAGGCAGATCTCAGCCACCATCTGCTGGAAAACTCAGGCTGCAAACATTTGGTTCCGGCTGGAGTCCAAACGGCTTCATCATGTGGAAACATGTTACGGACAGAAGTCTGGTGTTTGTTCCACCGCCCTGCTAAAGATGGAGAAAAACACTTGAATCATATTTATTCCTAAATGTATTATAATGATGTCATGAAAAATTAAACCCTTCCTGTAATTTCAGCAGATTTTCCCAAACACTGAGGACCGTCTGGGTTTATGCTCAGAACTGGCTTTGTGTCTGCTGGACCATTTTTATGATCATTTGTGGAAATTATCTGGTTGTTTCTCCTTTAGCATTTAATATTAATCTTCTTAAAGAGCCAATCACAATCCATCTTCAAACCATCAACGTCTGCATTTAAAATGTTCTGGTATTAAAACTAATTCATGTTTGCAGGCCCACAGCATCACAGATCCTCCACCAGACCCTGCAGTGCAACATGGAGGAAAGGGCGAGTTATCACTGAATATTGGAATAAACTGTTTATTATTCAGTTTAATAAATTAAGATGCATCAATAATCTGAGAATTTCAGCTTTTAAAACAACTGTTAACATTTATAGATTATTTTGTAATGATTTTAATCGTCTTTCAAATATTTTGGTTTGTTTCGACATACATCTGTTTTTCTAGCAGACTTTTGTTTAATGGTTGTCATGGAGACGTGGCTGTGGCCAGAGAAATGGCTGCCAGTGTTGCATCCTGGGAAAACAGAAAGTCACAGATTACAGATGTTGAGTTTCTAGAACCTCCAATCAACCTAAAAATGATCTAAAATATTTCATAAATATCTGCCATCCGTGTCACCAGGTAACATTTTCTTGACCTGTTTTGTTTTCATCTGCTTTAGAAATAAATTGAAATTAAATTTAGGCTTTTTCTAAATGTAAAGATGTGAAATTATACTGTAGATAATTTATGTTGAGGTTTTCTGTACCTTCATATCATTACAAGGAGTTTCAACAAATTCACCTGTTTAAGATTTCATCTCTAGGTTTTTTAAAAAAACATCCAATCTGCTCTTATTTCTGGACGGAGTTTGATGTTCAGGTTGAAGCTTTAAAATGTTTCATGTCATCCTGTGTTTCCATGTGTTTCTGTGGCTTCGGGTCGAACCAGCAGAATAAAATCAGTCAGCGTTGAAGGCCGCCGCTGAGCCTGCTGCTCCGTCTTACAAGCATTCAAAAGCAAAAGTACATTTCAAATTTTCACCGATCTATATTTGCCATCCAAGTAAAAAAATAAAACCTGACAGACGTATTTTATTCCTAACACCAGACATCCTCATGATCTCGCTGCTGCACACGATGACAGCTTGTCGTGTCTGTCAGGGCGTGTTGCTGCAGGTGATGCTGCTGGATCCTGGAAGAGACGTGATCTGCTGGAGAGTCATTTAAAACCAGCACAAAGTCCACAACGCTCCCATATGACCCGGTTCTGGACTCGTCACAAAGTGTTAAATCACAGAGATGGAAAGTAAAGACAGGAGAACAAAAGAGGATCCAAAAAACTGGTCAGTTCTATATTTAGTAAAATTTGAACATCTTTCCAAATTCTTTTCTCATGTTTTATATCCTAATCAAACCCATCAGTGTAATCAAGCTTTTTATGATTCTTTATGTTTTATGCTCATTTCTGAATTTCTGTTGAAAAGTTTTTGGCACTTTCCTGAGGTGAGAAGGTTGGAACAGGAAACTTTCAGTCAAAGCTTTCATGATGCTCAAGCTCCACTCTGAATTCAGAAACACACACGACTCTCTGCAGCCTGACGCCCACAAGTACATCCAGCGTACGGCAGGAACTGTCAGGCTGTAAAACACTGATTTTTCTTCCTGGACAGGACTTCCTGTGGCAAAAAGACTGGAGCTCATCTGTCTATTTATTCAATAACTTAGCAGCAAAAATGGTTTTGAATTGAAAATGTTGATTATTTTGTATGTAGTTCTTAATTAAAATATGATTAGTTGGAAAATTACAGACTCAGAAATGAAGTTCAGTCGAGTCTCACTGCTGGTTTAACAGTTCTAGTTCTGTTTATCTTACATTTTTACCATTAACTAACAAACGGTTCATTTTCCTCATTTCCATCTTTAAGACTGTATCCGTCTTCACAGTTTAAACTTCCTGTTTCATCTGGACTTTTTGGAGATTTCAGGTTTCCTGAAGCTCCTCTGAGGACGAGACAGAAAATGTTTTCAGCAACTAGACATTCCCTCATTTACTCTCATTTCAACAATGAGAAATGCTCAAACACTCAGCAGAGAAACAAAACAGGGTTTAGAGTTTTAGTTTATCATGTTTTCCTTTTTTAAACAACATTTTAGTTTAAATCTTAAATCATGACAGATTCTGGAAGTTTCCACCTGACAGCCTGATGGAAGTTGGATTATGTCCTGTAATCTTTGTTGTTTTGGTGATTTTATGCATTTCTTACATGATATAAATAAGGCAACAAGGCAGCAGAGTCTGGCAGAGACAAATGTCATGAAGCATCACAGCAGATCTGCTCTGCCAAACAGACTGAATTTCTGATGTGAACTTTTTACCCCAGAAAACTCTCAGCTCTGGTTCCAGAAGGAACCACAAGAAAAGTCAGAGCAACCTGAAGAAAAGAACAGTTCCCACAAACACGGCTAAGACTGATGTGGTCACATTCACGCTTTTTAACTTTGTAAGACACCAAGTTTTCTCATGGAAAGATCTGCAGAAAACAGAATGTAGGATCATCAGGTTGGCTGCAGGAACGATTTCCAGAGAAACGAGAGAAGAACTGATCAAAAGGGAAATGGATCCGTTTGGTTTTGGGTCAGTTTCTGTGGTTTGGGCTTAAAGAGACTGGATGCAAAATAAGCTAGAACTGTTTTATAGTAAGAATGATATAAACAAATGGAACAAAGTCCAAAAAGTCTCATTTTGAAAACAATTTGCTTTGAAATGAATGTAGGACAGTAAAAACCTGGTTCTTTTTCTGCTTTGTCTTCACAAATGTTGTTTTGATGAATTTACAGATAAATTAACTTCCTCGCCTTCAACATTTGACACAAAAGTCGTTTTTAATGCTACAACCTTTAAAAAAATTGCAAGTTTTCTAAAATGATCCTCGCTGTTTGCTGTAAATGAGGCTTTCTTCAACTTTTAGACAATTAAGCTTCATTAAGAGAAAAATCATTTAATCTCTGGCATCCAGGAGAAGAAACAAAATGCTGATGACTAAATTACATAGTAATGATTTAAAATATTCAGAAAACAACACTGAACAAAGAGCCAGTTGCATTTTAAATGAAAATCCTGATGATTTTCTCTGTGCATGAATAAAATCAGCCTGTTACGAACCACCAGAAACCTGAGCAGGTTTGGGTTTGTTCTGCAGAACCGTGACCCGTCAGAGGGCTGATGGCAGGAAGCAGACGGCGTGCCGATGGAGGGCGACGAGGTTAGGAAGAAGTCTGTTGGTTGAACAACATGCAGAATCTGAGCTTCATCTGAGAAACATCATCTGTCGTCTTCAGGAGTTTCAGCTTCCAGCAGAGCAGCTGCAGAATCTGAGCTCTTCTTTTGGTTCTATGTAGATAAATTATGAACCAAAACATGAAGATTTTTTTACTTTATCTTCCCATTACTGGGAAACAAAAATCATTTTAGTTCATTTAATACACAGCTTCCATTTAATCCAGGCTGAGTTTCCGTCCCAGAAGCTTTTTATCTGCTGTTCTGCTGCTGAAGGAGGATTTTCAGGTAACATGGAGCTGATCAGAGAACTGACTCATTTCAAAGGTTTTAAACCAGCTTCCAGCTTTTATTTCACTGCTGCCCTTTTATTTATTTATTTTATTTGCAGCAGAGATCTTTATAGACATTAAAAGATATAAAAGACATAAAAAGGGGACGATCCTCCTGATCTTTATGTCTTTGGATAGATTTGGAACAAAAGCCCCAGACAGACTCCTTATTTCTTGGTCTATGAATCTTTGTGGTTCTCAGTAGATTTCAGTGGCTTTGCCTCAGTTTGTATCTTAAATTTCATTCTTTCATTGTTCAGTTTGTCCATCTTTGTTTGCATTGTTTCCTTTCCCTTCATCTGATAAATGAAGATCCTCCATAGTTCATCAGATCTGATTCTTTTTTCTCTAATGTGTCTGAGATTCACTGAAAACACAAATAGACTAAATTTCTGTTGTATTTCTAGTCATCCAAACAATTTTCACTGAAACCACATTCACATAATTGTGATCATAAACACGTTCATACACCAAAATGCAGGTTAGGACCTTCAGGAGGAAGCTGGAATCAAACCCACAACTCTCAGATTGCAAGATTATTACTCTCCCATGAGTTTCAGTCGATACTTTTAGTCTTTATTGATTATTTCCTGACGGTTTGGTCCAGCCGTCTGGTTCTGTTGATGTATATCTGTTAATAACCAGAAGCTGGAACCGTCTGGTGAATCTGACAGTTATTTTAAACCTGATTAAATCAGTACATCTTGAAGATTTAAACGCCTGCCTCTCCCTGTTGACTCCATTCGTTGTGGTTTATATCTGTTGAAACGTCAGTTTGCCGTTAAGATGCACATTGAAACCTGTAAATAACTGAAGCAACTTGACTGAGATTAAAGCCTCTGTAGGATGTTTGTGTTTTTTATGGTCTAACTCTGAGGGACTAAAGGATAAATTTCGTTTTCGTACTAAATTAACAGCTGATACTGGATGTTGAATGGTGATGAAGTTTCATGACTGGACTTCCTGCACAGTTTGCATGTCATCCTGGTGTCATGGTGGAGTCACTGAGCCTCTGAGTGGAGATTAAAACAGTCTGACTGATGGAGTTCATGTTCCTGTTGCTGTGAAGTGATCAGTGATCTGAAGGTCGACACCAGGACTGTGGAAACATAATATATCTGTAGAGAACCTGATTGTTTTAAAGTCACTATAAACTCTATTGATACTCTGAATAAACCTGTAAAACATCTATTTTGTCTAACTTCCTACTCTGACCAACTTAAACTTTATATTTTAAATCGTGCTGCATCAACTCGTCCTAAAGTTAAATTAAAGTTTAACTTTAGTTCAGTTAAACTTCAGTTTTCTGCTGACAATAAATTCTTAAGAAATATTTCCATAAGTTGGAAATCTCTGAGAGACATTTCCAATGTGGATCCAAGGTTTTTCCTTCATTTCCATGAACATATTTTGTCTCTGTGCCACAGTTGGTAGCACTGATGCCTTGCACCAAGAAGGTCCTGGGTTCAAATCCCAGCCTGGGGTCTTTCTGCATTACGTTCTCTCTGGGTACTCCAGCTTCCTCCCACTGTCCAAAACATGACTGTTGGATTTTCTGTAAATTGTTCTGAGTGTCTCTGGTTCAGCCAGGATCGACCTTAATTTTGGCTCTTATAAATATTTTTAGATAGAAGAAACTTTATTTAGTGTAGTGCATCAGAAATTTGTTTCAAATGTGAAAAACATAAAAGACAGTTTGAGAGCCTGACTTTCTAATCATAGAGCATCGCTACGTACCTTCAGTCTGAGTGATGAGATGGGATTCAGGCTAACTGTGTCTGAAATGGATCAGAACCGACATTTAACCATAAACTTTTTGTTGCATCCTTGAAACAACAGGCTAAACTCCTTCCAGACCTCTCAGGTCTTCTGGCTCTGGGTCTGCTCTGCATCCAGAACCAGAACCAAACATGGAGAAGCAGCATTCAGCTTCTATGAACCACAAATCTGAAACAAACTTCCAGAAAACTGCAGAACAGTCGAAACACTGAGTTCCTTTAAATCCAGACTAAAACCCAGCTGGTTAGTTTCCTGTGATTAGTAATATGTGCAGCACTGATCAGAACATTTTATGTTTATTTGCTGGATGATTTTGATAATATTTGACAAAATATAATTTCTATTCCTTGTTTCATAATTGACTGGCAGAAATTTTTATGATGTGAAGAAGTTTGAACTTCCTTGTTGCTGAAATGTGTTTTACAAATAAACTTGACTTTGTTGATTTACAGTAATTTCTTTTATTATCTATGAAACAGCAGTAATTTTATTTTTCTATTAAGCTCAAAATAGAACAGCTGAGCTAATTTAACCATTTTATGCTTCAAAAGCAGCTAATATGAAAATAATTGGACATTATGGCTGAAAGATGAGCAGTTTTTCTGTTTCCAAGGTGTTTTTACCAAACTATTTGAAAAACATTAAAGTTCTGAAGAAAAAAAACTTTAACATGATGATGTTTCCAGAATGGCTCATGAGGTCGTTAATGACTTGTGTCCGTATTGTTGTTGCTAACGTTGCTCATCGCTCTCCGTCTGCAGAGGCTCCAGGTTTGTTGTGTCTGGAGCCCTGAGCCTGGAGACGCTCCACGATGACGCTCCTCTGAGCCTCTGGGGCCGCAGAGGACGAACGGGAAGGAAAAACTGGAAGGAGGACGAGGAGTTAGGAGAAGAAAGGAAGAGACAGAAGAGAAAATGGGAAGAAACATTCAGTGGTTTTAAGATTTAAAAAAGAGGAAGAAAGAAAAGAAAAAGTCCTGATGAGTCTCGTTTGTCAGATCAAAAGTTCCTTTTGAAAAAAAAAACAACCTTTTAAAAAGAACTTAATATGCTTTTAATTAAGCCCATATTTCTATTTTTAATACGTTTTTTTATTAATTTGATGTAATATTGTAATTTTAAATGTCCTGTTTTATAACTTTTATTGAGGGCTTGCAAACATCCATCTGTGTTTAATTAATCTATGCAATATGTTTCATTAAACTAAAATAAATAATTTAATTTACTGAATGATTATGTAACTTATTATTTAGAGTAAATTATTGAGTTTACTCTTCAAAAAGTGAATCAGATCAGTACATGTTGTTCTCAGAAACATTAATTCATCAGGAGGTTACTG
Source organism: Xiphophorus maculatus (assembly GCF_002775205.1). NCBI lineage: Eukaryota > Metazoa > Chordata > Actinopteri > Cyprinodontiformes > Poeciliidae > Xiphophorus > Xiphophorus maculatus. The sequence goes on along the minus strand of NC_036454.1, from coordinate 3,061,769 downwards.
TAAAAGTTACATTTTTATTTGAATTAAATTCAATCTTGTGGAAAAGTTTCAACACAATTATGTGCAAATGTTTCCACAAAATGCATTTCATATCAACAAAATATTAAAGATCTTTATAAAGCATGATGTCAGATGGAAGATGAGAAAGTTCTGCTTATTTTAGATCAAATTTATCAGCTGTTACTTTCATGACTAATATAGAGCTGCAAATATAGATACAGAAAACATGTCCTCATTAGACCAACAGCGTCTAATAAGGACATAATAAAGTTCTGCTCTATTATGTCAAATGTCAGCTAATTATTTAAGTACCTACATCCAGGTTGTCATATATTTGTTGCCACTTGTTTCTCACTGCAACATTAAATGTTTTAGAAAGAAAAGATTTTGAAATGTCATTTTAAAAAACATTTTAAGATTTCTGTTATGGTTCACAGTAGAAAGACGGTTACTTCTTTTATTTATCTATTTGTGATAACTGATATCCTTTAAACATTCAGTTCAGTGTCAGCAGACATGTTTAGGGAGAAAAATTATTTAGATTCTTTCTTCATATGAATGTTTAATATTAATGTAATAAAATCCATTAAGTCTCAGAGAAGTTATTTATTTCCCTGAACACAAAGATATTGGAATAAAGGAGAGAATCAACAATGTCCTCACAGCGCCACCTGGCTGAGACAAACATTCACTGCAATGAACAAAACTGAAGTCAGTCAGTGAGATCTCTTGATGACAATCAGAAAAACTTTATGGAGTTTTACCAACAATAATAAAATTATAAGAACTAAAAGGATTAAAGATTTTCTCTGATTGGCAGAAAATCATCAGATAAAATACGAAACTGGAATAACATTCTTTAAAACTTCACTTTGTTTCTTTACTTTTTGGTAGATAATAAAAGTTAGTATTCAGTATTAAATATTAACAATAAAACATGAATGTAACTTTGTTCACTGCCCACATATTTAACTAAACTGACTGAATGTAGAAAGCAGGAGGCGAGAATCACATTGATTTGATAAAAGAGATAATTAGACAAACTACCGGCTTTCTCAGATATGAATGAAATCAGCAACAAATGAGTTTTACATTACTTACAGTTTTGTTGAAATTGATTATAAAAACTTGTTGACTTTGATTACTGAAATGAAATTTTTCACTTACAGCTGAAGATAAAAAGTGTTCAAATATTTTATGATGAATATTCATTGAACAGCACAACTCTATGGTTATTGTTTCTAGTGATTCAGCAAATGATTTGTGCTCCTTATTGAGTTATAAAACATTGTAATTATTAAATGTAAGGCAGCTTTTTACCAACAGGACAAGGAAATTATACTGCAGTAAAACAAAAGCACAGAGTTCAACCTGGAAGAGTTAAACAAAAACCTGTTTGACTGGAAACGTCACTGAGAGGAAAATAAAAGTATTTTAACTGAGTTGAACAGAGATGAGACGCCATTACAGGGAGGAGATCTGAGCTGAAACACGAAGGTTTACTGGAATTTAAAGAAAAAGCTGCAGAAACTTTGACCAGGTGAGTTCTGGCAGATTTCTGTAGAAAATGGCAGAGAGAGCTCTGATTGAACGTTACCTGAGCTGCCATGTTTGTTCAGAGACTTTCAGAAATCCTGTGTCTCTGAGCTGCAACCACAGCTTCTGTTCAAGCTGCCTGGAGAAATTCTGGGAACAAACTGGAAACAAGAACTGTCCCATCTGTAAAAGAAGATCTTCTAAGGATGATCTGGCAGTAAATTTCACTCTGAAGGAACTGGCTGATTCTTTTACTGAAAGACAGAAATCTGGATCATCAGAGACAGAAACAGGAGAAAAGCAGCTGATGGTGGTCTGCAGTAAACACCAAGAAGACCCTAAACTGTTCTGTGAAGACGAGCAGAGAGCTGTGTGTCCTGTCTGTGACTTTTCTCTCCACCAGAGTCACAAAGTGGTTCCTCTTGAACAAGCAGTCAGAGATCTGAAGGAGCAGCTGAAATCTGACTTAAAGTCTCTGCAGGACAAAAGGAACAAACACAAAGAAGTGGAGAAAACATACGATGATGTGATTCAACACTCCAAGAAGCAGCTGCTGTCCACAGAGAGACAGATCAGAGCAGAGTTCAACAAGCTCCACCAGTTCCTGAGAGAGGAAGAGGAGTCCAGACTGGCAGCTCTGAGGGAGGAAGAGGAGCAGAAGGGGAAGACTATCAGCAGAGAGATGAAGAGGATTGAGGAGCAGATCTCCTCTCTGTCAGACAGTATCTCTGCTGTTGAAGAAGAGCTGCAGAAAGACAACCTGTCGTTCCTCAGCAGTTATAAAGCCACTCAGAGAAGAGCCAGAGGTCAGAGGTCACTGCCAGATCCACAGCTGTTCTCAGGAGCTCTGATAGATGTGGCCAAACACCTGGGCAACCTGTCCTTCAGAGTCTGGGAGAAGATGAAGGGCCAGGTGAAGTTCAGTCCCGTCATTCTGGACCCAAACACTGCAAGTCCATGGATCCATCTGTCTGATGATCTGACCAGGGTGAGACATGGAGGCAAATGGCAGCAGCTTCCTGATAATCCAGAGAGAAACATGAAGTACCTCAATGTTTTTAGTTCTGAGGGCTTCAGCTCAGGGAAACACAGCTGGGAGGTAAAGGTGGGAGATCATCCTGACTGGGAGGTTGGTGTGACTAAAGAGTCTGTTGACAGGAAGGGAGAGACATTTGCTTCACCAAAATATGGATTCTGGTGTTTATGGCATGGTGATGGAAAATACAATAATGGTGCTGGTAAAACTGTCACAGTGAATAAAAGTCTCCAGAGGATCAGAGTCCAGCTGGACTATGACAGAGGGGAGGTTTCCTTCTACGACTCTGAAGACAAGAGTCTCATCTACACTCACAGAGAAACTTTCACTGAGAAACTCTTTGCTTATTTCTATGTTTGTCCAGCAGGAAATGCTAAAACATCTGAGATCAAAATCTGTGAACCTGATTTTTCTGTTTAAAGTTCAAAGTTGTGTTTTAATTCTCTGAATCATTTTGCATTTTTAAATCAAAGTTTCTATTTGAAACTTTGATTCAAATATAAACTTTCCTTCAAACAAACTTTCCTTTTAAATCTTTAATAAATATCTTTGATCATTTTAAGGTTTTCAAAATTTTATTTGAAATTAACAACAGAAATAAATCATTAAAATATCTTGATTTTCAATTTTCCTGTTGACTGAAATTTGTACAAAATAGTAAATTTTATGAATATTTTTGTCTTCAGTTTTTCTTTTCAGTTGCATGTGAAAAAATATACAAATGTTAGAATAATGTTCAGACTAGATCCAATATTTAATCAATCTTTATCCAAAATTCTCTCAACCATTTAATATTTCTTCATATTCTATTTAATTCCAACAAAGATGATTATTTTTAGTTTGTTTCTGTGTTTTGTAAAAACTGTTATTGTTTCTTTTTATTTGGCTGTTGAATAAAACTGTGTTTCACTGAGTTTCAAATTACATTATGAACTCAGGAGGCAGATATATTAGTCCAGATATTTATGCTGATCAAAATCTTAGAATGTCAAAAGGTTTTATTTCCTAAACATTTATCAGAATCTGTTTATTTTATTCCAGATGTTGGATAAATGCAGAACTTTTCCTAACAGAAGTTCTGCTGTTTCTGAGCCACTAGAAACTTTCTGCTGAACAGATCCACCATCTAAATGTGTGAAGCAGTTGCTAACAACGTTTTTCTCATTATATTACACAGACAGGATTCAGAGAATAACATCAAAAACCTGGTTCATCTTTCACACAGATATAAAAATATAAATACTGAGACAAAACCCTCAATATGCAGCTTCCTGCTCTCTGCTTGTTATTTCAGTGAGAACATGTCTGATGATAAACAGACACTGAATTGAACTGAACTGTTTCCTGCTGCAGAATGGATAACCTTCAGTCTTCAGGTATTTGCTATGTATAAATTATTTGAACTTGTTATTATGCTAACAACGTTTTGGAGAAATTATTCCCTTTGAAAGATTTTGTGATGAACAAGAGAAGAAAAACTTTAGCCATGATGTCCTCACAGCACCACCTGCTGGAGACAAATGCACACAGCAGAAATTAATCAGATGTATTGAAAACATAAATGATGTGTTGTAGCCTCAAAGCTTCACTGTTGGAGAAACGAGATTTCAGAGCATTCCCTGAAAGCACCATCGGGAACACCAACGGTTTTTTTCCCAGTTTGTCTGTTTAAACCGGGTTCAAAGTACCGTTTCCAGCAGTAATTTACCACAAACACCGTGTATAAAAGCGATAAAGAGAGTTTAAAGAACAAGAGGAGAACATGGCGGAAATGATCAGCGCTGAGGAGCAAGAGAGGTCGTTATTTTTGGTTCAAATTCGGTATTTGGAGGAGGAGCTTGAGAGGTGAGACTGTTTTTTATCTAAAAATGTTCCAGAGGGTTTTATTCTGCTTTAAATAAAAGCCTAAGTGATTTAGTAACTCTAAGAAATGGGCTTCAGCTAATTTATGATGCTAACACAATAAACAGCCACTTCGAAGTGCGTTGTTGTTGCTATGACAACTGAACAGATTATGCTAGTTGAGGATAAAAACATTTAAAAGTCCACTGCCATTAACTAAATACACAGATAAATCACTAATGTCTCATTGCCAGAGGACTGTTTGATATTTCATTGCAATATTTGGTGGGCAATTTTAAGCGTAAAAGAAGCAAGTTTATGAAATACTTTAGCAAAATGACAATTCAGTGTTTTCACATGATGAAGACATAAAAACAGTACATTGCGCTGGTATAATGAAGGAAAGTTATAAGTTGGACCACAGACTAAAATAAATGGTGTTCCAACTATTATTAAATTCTTTTTACAGTTTTGACTTAAAGAAAGGCAATGTTTCAGCAGTTTTTCAGTTTTCTGGAGTTAAAAAACTAAATACTGCTGGAAGTTTGGTTCAAAGACAACAGATCTTTAATGTATTTGTAAGGATGTCCAAAGTGCAGTGCAGGGGAAATAGCCTTGGCTTGAACTGATTATTTTATGGCCTCCAACTCCAAGTTCAATAAAGATAGACATTTTTATTATTATTAAAGTTTTTATTTTTAATCGGCATACAATTATTATTGACATTATTTTCTTGTAATGGGTTTTCCTAATATTTAGCAGTATACTGTAAACCTTTTGATTTAACAATTTAATGTAAACTGTTTTTTATAGTAATAAACAGAAACCTGGCATCAGGTCATTGAAACAGACACTGTTCTTTTATTTGGGGCCATGAAATATTAACTCCAAATGTTTATCATGTTAACACATCTGACTGTAACACAGACAGCGCAGCATTCTGGTAGCTGTTTTCAGAAAATCTGACTGGGCTTTCAAACAAAGCAAAGTAATTTAAATGTGGTTAAAATATTTTCATGTGACTTTCTTTATCCTCCATTATATAATTAAATTATATTTTATTCTATAAATATGTAATTCTACCAAAAACTGGATGATAAAAGTCTTCAGTCTGGCGCTTTGGTGTCAACTAGTTCCTTTTTTGAAGGTCAGGTTTGTTTACAGAGACTTGATAATTCACTTTATTTGTTGTTTCTTTTGTTTATTTATTTTGGATATTTAAAATGTCTTCCAGTTCCAGTGTTAAATATTCATCAGAATCTAAGGTTTATTAATCTTTGACAATGTGTTCTTCCATTATTTTGCTGTTAAAATGATATTACCTGAAAATAGTCTCAAAACAACAATATTACTGTTTATCACCATAACTTCTGGGATAATTTATCATCCAGCAAAATTGATCATGATGAAAGATCATAGCAGTTTGAGGGAATAATCAATGAGGTGCCAACAGCGCCCCCTGTAGTCACAGAGTTGTATGTTTAAAGAATTTATCTCAAAACTGCGTTCTGATTGGCTGGATGTCTGGTTGTAAATGAGGTTTTGAACCAATCAGGCTTCTGGAAAGGCAGGTTTGGTCATCAGCCCAAACGTTTTGCATCAGTTTCACAACATTCCTCATCACAACATTTCACCTTCATTAACATGCGTCAGTCAGTTTTACGAGTCGTTTCTCCTAAAACTCATCCAACTGAAACAGCTTCCCGCGTCTCTTCGTCCTGCAGATTTAAGCTGGCAAGCGAAGAGCTGGACAAGCAGAACCAAGAGCTGATCTCAAATTACAACCAGCTGGAGAAGGACAAGAGGGACAAGACCGAGCGTTTGAAACGCTTTGTGGCGGCGAAAGAGAAGCGCATGGATGAGCTGAGCGAGGAGCTGCAGACGCGGCTCCTGCTGGGGAAACGCAGCCGAGAGACGCTGAAGCAGGAGCACAGCATCACGAAGCAGCAGCTGCAGGAGCAGATAGACGAGGTTCAGGCAGAGATAGAGCTGCAGAGTGAGACTGACACCGCGTTGACACAGAGAGCAGCACTGAGGAAAATCTAAATAATATTCACACCCAGCATGTTTTAGCATTTCTATTGTTTTTACAAAATAATCACTGCAAAAACACAAAATCTTACCAAGTAGTTTTGGTCTAGTTTCCAGTGCGAATATCTTAGTGGACTTGAAATAAGACAAAACTAACTAAGATTTCAGCAAGACACAGAAACTTGTTTTTAGTCAGTAATTCCTTAATATTGGTGAAAAAGTTCTGGTTCTGTTGGCAGATTATTTCACTCATAGTAAGACATTTTCCCATGTTGTAAATGAAATAAGATTATTTCATTTTAATCAAAATTAATGAATTATTGACTTTACCAGCTGATTTTTCTTGCTGAAAACTTACTTATGAGTTTTTGTGTAACTTTAGATGCTTTGGGTGGTCCGCCCTGTTCTCCTCCAGACGGAAACTAATTGTTCTAGTCTCCCGTTAAGAAGCATTCCCACAGCATGATGCTGCCATCACCATGCTTCACAGTGGAGATTTTGTGTTTAGCATCTTGTTTCTTGGTTAAAAAACTCCACTTTGGTTCTTTGGAAAATGTTTTTAATTCACCTTTGTTGCAGTATTTTCCAGCATCTCAACTGAAGTCAAGTTTGAACTTTGACTAGACCACTCTAAAACCTTAATTTTGGCCATTTTTGTGTGATATAGAGGTGGACTTGCAATGTTGCTCTGTATAACCCAAGAGTGTTTAAGGTTAAGTTTACAAACAGATTGCTCCAGATCATCACACTACCTCCACCATGCTTCTCTCCCTTAATTAACGAAGTTATTATTTGAAACAAGCATTTTGCCTTTTCTTTTTCACTCCACTGTGAGCTGATTTGAACAGATTCAACTCTCTTTGTCATTAAATATTTAAATAAATGAAAGGAAATCCTTCAGCTTAAAGGTTTTAAGTGACAGTAACATATTTGCTTAGAAAGCCATAGACTAACATCTTCCTCTCCTGTTGGAGTGAAGTGAACTGTTTTCTTCACGTCTCCTCAGCTGTCTGTCTGTTCACCCTGCTGTGTTTTTCCTCCAGCTGTGACTCTGGAGGAGAACGAGGAGCGCATCATGGAGCTGAGGCCTCATGTGCCTAACATAGAATCAGTAGAGGAGGAGCTTCTGAAGAAGAAAGCTGAGCACGACGCTTTTATTACCCAGCTGAAGAGGAACTCAGAGCTGGCGTGTGAAACGTAAAGAACGCAGCAAACGGAGTATTTAACGCTCTTCTCTTCCTGGCTCTGAGTCGCTGTTGTCTGACCGCAGGCTGATCCAGCACTTCCAGGACTACAAGGAGCACACGGAGAACTGTGAAGCCAACAAGCTGCTGGCGACGGCCCGAGCGCTGCACCTGGAGCAGACCGAGCTCGCCACCTTCCTGGTGAGCGAGCAGGGGATTCTGAAGGAGGAGATCGCTGCCGTGAAGAAGAAACAGAAAAACATTTCCTGCACCGGCCGGGGGCTGTGCAGGAAACTCACCTATCTGAGCCACCTGAGAAACTTCAACGAGCAGGTCAGACATGAACGACGGCGGGTTAGGTAGGGAGGAAGAAAGGAGGACATTTCTGGGCTTTTTCTAGCAAATTGTTTGACTTTTCAAATCCATAAAGGTCCGTGTTTTTTCAAGAAAATCTTTGAGCTTATTCCTAAAATGTTAGTTTTTTCTAGCAAATGTTTGATTTTTCAAACTCAGAGATTTTCTTGTTTTTTTCTAGAAAATTTATGAGCCTAATATCAAAATTCCTGAGTTTTTTTTTTTGTTGCAATTTTTCAACCTTTCAAACTCAAAAACTTCCAAGTTTTTTCTAGAAAATTTATGAAAATAATCTTACATTTTTAATTTTTCAAGCAAATTTTCAATGTTTCAATTTCAGAAGTTTTCTTGTTTTTTTTAGAACATTTCTGAAATGAATCTAAAAATTTCTGAGTTTTTTAGCAGAAGTGTGTTTTTTTTTGTTTTTGGATGAAATGAGACAAGCTGGCATCGCCTGCTGTTTTCAGCCTGAAGGAAATGCTGCATTAAAAACATTTTTTATTCATTATGGAAACAGAATCTCTGGTTTGTGGCATCGTCTGTCGTGCTTCTCTGCAGGATGTGAAGCTTCTTAAGAAGACGTTCCTGGAGCTCCATCAGGAAAAAGAAGAAAGCATCAAGAACCAGGAAGCCAGTCTGACTGAGACTGAAGCTCTCAGGTTGGATCTGTTTTCACAGCTCAGATATGACGATTTTATTTTTTAATTCTCTGGATGTTAAATCCTTTCAAAATGTTTTTAATAGCAGCTGGATGTTTTTTCTGAACAATCTACTTGCATTTTATGAGACTTTTTAATGACACAAACTGATCAGAATCACTTTTGCAGACAGTTTTTGACACGTATCTCAACTGGACCCTGATCTGTAACCGGATAAAAAACCTTCATTAAAATCACATCAGAAGACGATCATGAAAATCAGAAAATTCACGACTATTTGTTTTGCATTGTGAGGCCTGTACTCAATATTTGAATTCATAAAACGTGGAAAATAAATATCTAAGCATGTTCTATTTCTGTGGCAATCTTTAAATTAGAGATTTCCTGACCAACGGACAGAAATGCAAACATGGGATAGCAAATTAGAAATGCATTAGAAATAATTATTCTGTTGATTTTTGAGACAGAAACAAAAACGAAAAGAAATAAATTTGCTTTTTTTGACCAAGATTTTGGTTCCACGTTGTTCTCTAAAGACATTTGAATTATAGATGTATATTTTTAAGAAACCAATAAAAATTAGCATTTTTGTCATTTATGTACAACATTTTTATTGAAGAGGAATTTAAAAACACCAAAACTGGCATTTAAGGTTTAAAAGAAAAGGAAAATGTATTAATAGTTGTTTTGCATGATGTTGATGAGAGTTAATGCTAACATTAAGAAAAAACCTGCAGTATAATATTTATTTGGCAATCTTAAATAAAGTTGAAGCCTTAATAATTCTTATACTAAACTTGGCTGATAAGAACTCCTGCAATACCAAAAACTTCATTCAGCAGCAAATGTTGGTGATATTTTTCCTTTAATGTCTCACAAAACGGTTGTGATTATCTTACCCAACTAATGCATGATGTTTTATTAGCTTGTCTGACGGGTGGGATACCTCAGGGATGTTTATTTCCCCTCCTGATCATATCGTTTTTTAACGTCTAAATGCTCCGTTAGTGATCCATGAAGCCTGCAGGCTCTCAGATGTAAGCCTGGTGTTGAGCTGATTTCAGGGTTTGCAGGCCTAAATGTTTCATAACCAAACTTTAAAAAAATCTGTTCTGGTTCTGTTTCAGCCAGCAGGTCAACAAAGTGCATCAGGACTTCCAGCAGAGAGTGGGCGACATGCAGCGGCTGGAGAAGGAGCTAGAGAAGGAGACGATCAGGAGGAGGCAGCTGGAGGGAGTGAAGGACGAAGCAAAGGTCATCCTGAAGCACATCCTGGAGGTAAAAACACGAGAAGCTGCTTCATTCTGCCCTGCAGAGACCCGAACGTCCAGAACCTTCGGTCCAGAACCAGAGGAGGAGAACAGGAACCTGAAGGGGGCGCCACTTTACAGCCGGAGGAAAAATATTCATGTTTTTGTTTCACTTTGTAGCAAAATAATAATAATACAGATAAAACAAAAACATGTTAACAGCTGATCATTATGGTTTCAGTGATCATTGATCTTATTAATGATGAATCTGTTTTAGATTAAAACTGAGGAAAAAGAAAACATTACAGTGAAAAGTGCTGGACCTCATTTATTTCCTTTCACTGCTGAAAATAAAATCACTGGTCCGGTTTCCTGGTCCGGTTTCCTGGTCCGGTTTCCTGGTCCGGTTTCCTGGTCCGGTTTCCTGGTCCGGTTTCCTGGTCCGGTTTCCTGGGCCGGCTGCAGCGAAATCAGGCTGGACAGTAAATCAGTAACAATCAACGCATCATCATTATCAATAGAAAATGAGTCTGACAGAATTTTCAGTAATTTCTCTGAACTCCGATCCAGAACCGCACAGCATTCTGGGGGATGTAGGCAGAGAAAAAACTTTACCTGCTTAAAAATAAACAACAAGCAACGTTTTGTGAAAACTGTGGATAAAACAGGAAGGTCACATTTCAGATATTTAAGACAAACCTAATCAATATTGATCGATATGAAACGCTTACAGTGTGATGCGTTTTCCAGCCCCAGTCTTAATGAAACATCTTAACTCTTCGCTCCAACGCTGCTTTTTCTGCTGCAGAGTAAAATAACAGGCTGAGGATCCAGAGCAGTTAGAGCCAGAGGTTGTTGTGTCGCATAAATAAAGATTCAGTTTTGAAATCCTGCCTCTAAAACTCATTTCCAATAAAACACGCAGGCTTGTCTGTCTGGATTAACGTTTGAGAAATAAAACTTTTATCCTTTCAGCAGCTCCCTGTAGGGGGCGCCACAGCTGTCTCCTGTTTTGTTCCTCCTCATAAATAAACATCTGATGGTGCTGCCATCTCCATCAGCTCTCCTTCTGTCACAGATCATCCCTCCGTCCTTCCTGCTCTCCCTTCTCCTGTCCTCCATTTTTGACCTTTGACCCCAGATCCTTCAACTCGTCCTCCTTCAGCATTGCAAAAACACTAAATCTCACCAAGTATTTTTGGTCTGCATTTTAGTGCAAATATATAAATACACTTAAAATTTGACAAATCTAACTTACAAGTCACATTTCAGCAAGATGTAGTAATTCTTAATAATTTTTAAAAAGTTCTACTTTTATATTATTTCACTTATTTTCCACGTTTGTTCACATGGATTTGCACTTTAATTCATAGTTGAATGATTTGCTGAAATTCTGCAGAGTTTTGTGTTTCTCCCTGAGTAAACAGCTTTATCAGGCGGAGCATCACTAACAAACACGCTGCTCATGGACGTTTGTTTCATAAGAGGTCAAAGGTCAGACCCTGAGGCAGCTAGCTGGCGGATTCTGAAGTATATTTGTGTTTTACATGTTAAAAGGCGCTGCCAGCTGTTTCCACCTCTGGGTGTTTGTCCTCTGCAGGGTAAGGATGACATGTCTGTGGCTCAGTGGAAGATCCAGAGGCTGGTGGAGATCCTGGACCGAGCAGCGCCGCAGAACCCCGAGCCGACCGCCAGCAGCTTCCGTAATAACCCCAGAGGAGTCCGGAAACGGCACTCCTGTTACCCATTCAGTTCCAGGTACCAGAATCCTCTGTCTTCACCTGCAGCAGGTAGTTTCAGCACCGAATGATGCAGAGAATGTGGGTCAGAGTCGGAGAAAAAGCTCAAAATATGCTGATTACTTGATAAATGTTTGGGGATTGCTGAGCTTACCGCTCCGGTCCAAACCGCCGTTAGCTCCCATGCTAACAGACAGTAGCAGTCACAGCTCAGGTTGTTTAAACAAACCAGATGTTTTATGCCATGGGTGTTCAAAGTGTGGCGCGGGGGCCATTTGTGGCCTTTGAAGTGATTGTGTTCGGCCCCTGACCTGAAGTTAAGAAAAGTTGAAAGAAAATAATTGATTTTCCAAAAACTTGGGAAATTGTCAGTTTTTCTTGTGCAACGGCAACAGTCCAAAGATTTTATGTTTTGGATATTTAGTAAAATACAGATTTCGTGAAAGTTTTGCTTATTGTTGACCAGGTAAAACTTAAACAAAAAAAATCACAGTAAAATAATTTTTGCACTTTTTATTTAATGAAGTTTGTGGCAGTTAAAATTTGCCAGTTTTTTCCCCCGGGGCAAAAAGGTTTTACTCTGCAGTTTTATTCAAAATGTCACCTTGAATTTGTTGTTGATGCAGTTGTTTTCTGTGTCCATCAGAAATATGAACCCGTCTGGTTCCGACCCGTCTGGCTCCGTCTGACCCGACTGACCCGACTCCTCTGCAGTCACAGACTGGTACCGGCTCCGCCGGGCCGTAAGCAGGAACGGTTTAACGAGTCGCAGGTCCAATAAATGTTCCATCCATTTTGTTTCTGCAGGTTTGAATCTGTAGACAGAATCTGCTCCACCTTCAGTTCCTCATCGCTTCATTTATTAGGACGAGAATCTAAATGCGACTTAAATGAGAAAATTATGTAAAAATAAACAGGTTGTTATATAGCAGCTGATTGGAGCACATGTCACGTTTTCCCAGCCATATTCTGAAGGGACAATAATCCCAAACACACATTAAAACAGCTTTATGTCGGATGAAAGAGGATTACATTAAGCTTCTGGAATGGCCCCGGTCTCCATCCTATGGATTGGCCCCGGACAGCCGGGTCCGTTTCACCCCTAAAATCTTTTCTCTGCAACTCGCTGAGAAAGATTTTAATATTGATATAAATATTTCAGCCTGAATGATTTAAACTCTTTGTGGTTTAGAGAAAATCAACTATTAATTCAAGCTTGAAAGTTGATTTTGTTTTTATAAAACATAAAGATGTTTGTTGTGTCATCAGTAGTGGCCACACATCCGCTTGCTAATCGCTAAGCTAACATTTTGTTTAGCAATTTTGCTAATTTACTCGGCTGGTTTGTAAAGTTTCAGTTCAATAAAGTTCAACATGTGTTGAAGTTTTGATTATTGACTGAAAAATTACTTAATTAGTTTGACGTTTATATTCAGGCTCTTATTTTGAAGTGGGTGAAGACTGCAGTTCCAGGTTGTATCAGCCTGTTTGTATTTAGCGATGTAGCATTAGCTTATGCTATTTGTAGCACGTTTAATGTTTTAGGCTTAACTGTCTTTTAGTTACTGGGTTTAGTTTAATTGGCTCATCAACAAGAAATTGCTTCAGTAAATCATTAAAAGCCAAACATTAGTAAGACGTTCATGCCCTGAATGAATGAATGAATGAATGAATGAATGAATGAATGAATGAATGAATGAATGAATGAATGCCTTCATGCTGTTGTTAAATGATCAGATTTTTCTGACATTTTAAAACTTCTTTCATCTTTAATGTGACATTTATTTAGAGTTTGACTAAAAACAAAATGATTGGTTAGAGGAAAACTAAAATGAGATAAAAACTGCTACAACCTGACCGCATAACTTTACACTTCTTTTATTACTTTAAATATTTTAATTAAAAAACAGAATTTCATGTTCTTTGGTAGTATTGCTTTGTTTGCTTGATTATTCAGACAAGAAATGAAATAAAACAACATACTGGAGAATAAATAATGAAACTCAGTTTGCAGGATAATGATAAATAAAATCTGTTTATAATAGAAATCACTGGAAGTCCTGCAGAGACAGTCTGACCCAGTACAGCCAGTACCACCAGCTGCAGCAGCCCAGTCCCACAGATCGTCTTCAGGGTTCTGACCATGAACGAACTAATGAGAGCGTCTGTTAATCAGGTGGGAAACATTCTCCGTCATTAACCTTAAGCCCCTCTCTGGGCGCTCCAGGCTGCAACAACATGATCTTCCCCTTCATAATGTCTCCAACAAAAACCTCTAATTACTTCTGTAAACTGGTCATGAAAGGCAGCGCAGTCCGCACACAGAGGCCCGTCACAGCAGATAAAAACGTGATTATCTCCGCAGTGTTTACAAAATGTGGGACTAAGCCAAGGTCAAAGGTCAGACTGGTCAACCCAGACGGCTTGTATACTTTGAACTGTCGGCGCCGTTTAGAAATCAGCGCGTCGCCCAGCGAGGAGGGGCGGGGCTCCCGGCAGCCGGGATAACAGGCGCGGCCGGAGCAGAGGAAGCATCAGCAGCCGCTCAGCACCATGGAGATCTATCTGGACCTGGTTTCCCCGCCGTGCCGCGCCGTCTACCTGTTCGCCGAGGCGCTCAAGATCCCTTACGCCTTCAAGCTGGTGGAGCTTTCGGCAGGTGAGTTACAGGATGAGGTCAGCTGAAGACACAAACACGGAGCGGCCAGATACAACTGAGCTGCAGCTCCGCTAAACTGCAAAGGATTTCTTTGTCTGGAAATTATCAGTCAGTTGAACTTTGTGCTGAATATCTTTGAGTTGACGACTCGGTTCTGGTCTAAGGAAAAGGAGCCTCTGGTGAGCCGTTAGTGTTTTTACGTTTCACCCAGAACTCTCAGCTCCCACGCAGCGAGCTGAAGTTACTTTAACTCCTCCATGGCCAGACGGTCCAGCTCTGCTTCTCTAATCATGACAAACTTTTTTCCAAATGGAAAATAAAGTTAAAAATCATATCAGAGGAGTAAAAGTTAGTTTGATGTTTGGATTCTGGTCACTTTTCTGCGTTTTAAGCATCTGTTGGGTGTATTTTGGCTGCAGTCGGATGTGATTTGGTTTGTGTTTTTGTTTCAGGGCAGCAGTACACTGAGGAGTTTGGAAAACTCAGTGTGGTGAGGAAGGTTCCGGTTCTGAAGGACGGCAGCTTCGTTCTGACAGAGAGGTAGACGCAGCAGTTCGGTCTGAACTGAAACTCATCCAGTTACATTTCCCCTCAGATTTCTGTTCTCAGAAAGTATTTCACTTTCTAAGAACAGTGTGTGTCTTTGCATTCCAGCTGAGGAATGTAAAGACACACAGAGTTAAACTAAAGCATCTGTTTCATATTTAATGTTCAGATCCAGAACAGGAAGCAGAACTTCCCTGGAGAACTCAGACTGGTGTCTTATTCTCAGTCGTCCAGCAGAGCTTTAAAACAGAAAAATAAAATAAAACTCAAATAAAATAAAACATGTGGAGTGAATCAAGGATCTTATAAATACCAATATTTTTATTCACATTCCATAAATCTGCCTGAGGTTTTGTAATTATCCAGTAATAAACCATTTTATTTGTCTTTGAATCTAAACTCTTATCTCCGTCCTGAACTGTTTAGATTCTCCGGTCAGTAAGTTCAGATATTTACTTTGAGGCTTTTTGCATTTTACTCTAATAAAACAAACAAAGCGGTTTGTGGTGCAGCAGCGGCGCCTCACAATCAGACTCTGAGGTCCAAACCCGGCGCTGGGAACTTCCCCTCCTCACTTTCTGCCCATTTCCTGTTTTAAATACTGCACAATGGCCACTTATGCCCCTAAAACATCAAACAAGAATAAAACAAACACTCAGAAACTGTTTCTAATGAAGATTTACTGACAGGTTTTAGTTATTTTGCAACTTTTCTTTGTTTCCTGTTTTGAACTTTTGCACAGATTGGCAGCTGAATAAATGTTGCAGGAATATTTTTGCAAGTCGTTGTACAGATTATTTATTTAATGTCATTTTTTTGTTTATCTGCTCTTCAGATCCAAATCTGGTGGCTTAACTTTCACTTGATTGTGAAAAATCCTTTTTGTTCAGTATATCTGCAGTAGACAGTGAATCCATGCTGCTAAATATTCATAATAAATAATAAAACAAAGCTAATGAAATTAATTTAAAGTTTGAAGCACAAGTTCATTAATCCTGCACAGATGTTTCATCCGACAGACTGGTTCACAAAACTTCAGCTTTAAAAATTAGGCTTGTTTCTTTTGACTTATTTAGAATTTTAATTCACAATTGGATCATTTTTATAGATAATAAATAAATCAGACATGAGAATCAGTTATTAAGGACTTGACTGCTTTTTACCTGCATGCGAGTTAAATTAACTTGAAATATTGAATGTATTAATACTTCAGTATAATTAATAGTGGAGGAAACAGACAAACCTTCTTTGTTCAGACAGATTATGTGTCAGATGTTTTTCATGTCTTTAGGTCTTAATGAACATGCCTGATGCACTGACTGTGTGTGTGTGTGTGTGTGTGTGTGTGTGTGTGTGTGTGTGTGTGTGTGTGTGTGTGTGTGTGTGTGTGTGTGTGTGTGTGTTGCAGCATTGCGATCCTGCAGTACCTGGTGCAGAAATGTTTGCTGGCTGATCACTGGTTTCCAGCGGAGCTGCAGCAGCGAGCTCGTGTTAATGAATACTTGTCCTGGCAGCACCTGAACCTCCGGTCTCACTGCTCAAAGGTTTTCCTGTTCAGGGTTCGTGTCCCAGATCAGCCCCACGCTGCAGCCGCTGATCATTACACTGTTAATAACTTCATGTTTACTTTGTTCCTTTATGTTGTGCTAAAGTCATAGGAACATGTCTGACTGCAGCTACTTGTGCATATTTGTTTAAAAAACAGTTGTTACTCAGTAAAGATAAAATGATGCTAAATGTCAAAAACTGCAAATTGGATGTTTTGCATCATTGAAAACTAATGAAAATCACAAGAGGCATTAATTAGCAAAGTTGGTAACTACCAACTACTACCAAGTTGGTAGTAATATATAAATATCGCTCAGTCAGTTATCGACTTGTGGATGGGAAAAGTAATTCAGCTGATGGCAAAGAAAAAGACTTTATGTTTAAAAACACAGTAAATCTTATAACCACAGCATCAGTAACAGCATCAGTGCTGCAGGTATTACAACTGTAAGATAAACTTTCAGATTAATGGTTTTTATTTTAGTAGTTCATGTTTTACCTGCTGCAGCTTTCAGCAGGGCCTCACTAATGATTTCTGTGGTCAGACTCTGTACCCGTTCATCATGGGCTCTGAGGCCCCGAAGGAGAAGCTGGACGTCTCTCTGGAGGACATGAAGCAATCCCTCGACCTGCTGGAGGAGAAATTCCTCCAGGACAAGCCGTTCATCGTCGGGAACAAGATCTCTGTGGCGGATGTGGCGGCCGTGGTGGAGGTCATGCAGGTAATGATACAAACACCTGGTTACCTGCTGCTGCTGCTGCTGTCACTTCTGGAGCTGCTCCACCAGCAGCTGCAGCTGCTCCACCTGGAGCTGCAGCTGCTCCACCTGGCTCACATCAAACTGCTGCTTCCTCCAGCCTTTCATGTGTTTTTTCATATCAGAGCTGATTTCCTCTGTTTAAAAATGCATTATTATTGATATACTTTTAGAAAAACAACAACATATAAACAAATTTAATTGCCTCTTTTCCAAAGAAAATGTTTTCTTAAAGGATTCTGACTGTAATAAACTCTTACAGTTAGTGTTAAACTTCCACAACTTATAATTACAAAGATCTTTTCAAAAGAACTAAATGATGCTAAAAACCTAAAATAAATTCAAACCTTTTTTTTTTACTGTTGCTTCAAACTTCAGGTTTGCAACAAGAAAACAGAAACAAGAACAAGAAAAACATTTTAGAAAAAGTCAGTTAAAAAGTAAAACTCACATAAAAACTGTTTTCATTATTTATTTATTTTTTAGCAAACAATATTTATCCATGGAGTTTCCATTCAAATAAACAAATACTGTTATCAATAAATTATTAAATAGTAATTACATTTTGAAATAAATAAATAAATATTGAAATAAATAAAAAAGGTTTAAAAAAATTGTTTTATTTTATCGGGACATTTATTAATTTATTTCATGGAATATTTATTAATAATTTATAAATAACTGTATTTATTTAGCAGCTTTAATGTATTTTATTATTAATAAATAAAGTTACACATGATTTTGAACTGGAAGAAAAAAGATTTGTGATTTCTTAAACTTTTTACTCAGAAATGTATTTTCTCAGATACATTTAATAAAATCTTATAAGTTTTCTATATCAGTCATTGATGCTTTGATTAAACAAATAATTATTAGATCATTAAAATCCAGTTAAATTATTTAAATGTAGCAATTTACTGGAGGGAAACTAAAGATTACATACTTTAGATTAATGCAAAAGGTGTTTTTATTTCTTTTTTATTTCTAATTAAACTGCTGAATTAATGCTATGACAGCGTTTCCTGCTTGTGACGCCTCTTCCTGATGTCTGCAGCCTCTGGGAGCCGGCGTGGACGGCCTGGACGGCCGGCCCAAGCTGACGGCCTGGAGGGAACGAGTGAAGAAGGAGCTGGGAGTGAAACTGTTCGACCAGGCCCACGAGGCGCTGCTGAACTCCAGCGGCCTGCAGCAGAAGATGCAGACCAACAACACCGAGCTCCAGAAACTCAAACCAATGTTCCTCAAGTATTTCCGCTGAGAAAATGGAAATAAAAATCTGATGTTTGGTTGTTTCAGCAGAACGCCTCCAAACGTTTAATCTGAAAGAACTGAACCATCATCCAGTTAGAGAAGGGATTAAAACTGGAACTAAGAACTGTTCAATAAAAACAGGAACAATATGAACTGATGAACTGCTTTTATTTCCATGCAGCAAAATTCACAGGACTGGCAGCTACAGCTACAAACACTTTCCCCTACAGTAGCTTCAAAGCAGCAACACTGTATCAAACTAGCAGCTGAATTATTAGTTTTATGAACATTAATAAAATGTTTATCCTCAGTTTTTATTTTCAACCACAGCAGCCAGTGTGATGGAGGTCAGGAGCAGCGGATCAGTTCAGCATCACCTCCATTTACACCCTTCAGGTTTTCTACACCTAAAATAATAAAGGCCCAAATTTAGAAGCTTTTCTCTTCATAATGAAATTTATTTTTTTATTGTCAAGCAGCACAACAAAATTCAAGATGCAACTGAAGATGATGCATGTGATAAGAATAAAAATGAAATAAAAATTCAGTCAGACAGCTGATTATTTTTAGGCAAACCTGTGAAGACGGATGAGTTTCTCTAGATCTTTCTGGGACTTTTTCCTTTAATCCTGGAAAAGTTCTTCAGATTTTAGAAGGCTGAGTTTGTAACTGTCTTTATGTGGCTCTGAAGGTTCAGTCTGACCTCTTGGTCCAGGCAGTAACTCCTCATTACTGCTGAAAACCAGATTTTCATCTGTGTTTACAAAATGTTGGACCACGGCGAGGTTAAAGGTCAGCGTGGTGATCCCCGGGGGGGCGGGGCTTTGGCTGGTTTGGATAACAGGTGCAGCAGTGAAGCACCATGCAGCTCTGTCTGGACCTGCTGTCCCCGCCGTGCCGCGGCCGCTTCCTTGAGAAAATCCCGTACGAGTTCAGGCTGGTGGATCTGCTGGCAGGTGAGCTGGACGCTGCTTTGTGACGTCATGTTTAAACTGGAACCCAGTTATAAACAGTTTTAAACTGGAACCCAGTTCCAGTTTAAACAGTAAAAATGTTTGAGTTAATGACCGTGTTCTGGAGTGAGAAGGAGTTTCTGGTGATTTATCAGTCAACGTTTTTACAGCAGGAAGCTCTCAGTCCGACGGGTTGAGCTGATGCTGCTTTAACTTCTCCATGGACAGATTTTACAGCCAGACTGTATTTATTCACTGAGGGAAAATAAAGTAAAAACATGTCAGAGTTGATATGAAGAGTGAAAGTTGCTTTTCAGGCATGTTGAAGATACATTTAGGCTCCATGTATTAAAAATATTAACTGTGTTTTGACTTGAATCAATATTAGAGTCAAACTATAGATATTTTTTAAATCATGCAAATAAAGTCATAATATTATCAGAGTAAAAGTGAAATTTTACTAGAAAAATGTAAAACTTTGAGAAAAAAGCTTTGATAGTTTATAAAGTTCAGACTTGATCAACTCAGCAAGTCTGTAGTTTTATTTCCTGGAAATGTAAACATCTGTTTGCACAATAATTTCAAATACTGATAATAATCTGAAGCTGATGTGTTAAAAGATTACAGCTTTACTTTTTTGTAAATTTGATAGTAACATAACTTCATAAGATGTTCAACATTCCTCATGTAGTTTTTATTATTTTTGTGGAGGAACTCATAAAAATCACTCTCCTTTATTTTTGCATTATTTTGACTTTATTGTCATAAAGTTTTATTCTTTTTTCCTAAGCCTGACACTAATACTGTTGTAGAATCAGAGATCTTTGTCATTTGGTTTGTGTTTTTACGTCAGGGCAGCAGAACTCTGAGGAGTCTGAAAAACTCAACCTGGTGAAGAAAGCTCCGGTTCTGAAGGACGGCGGCTTCGTTCTGTCAGAAAGGCAGAAGAGACGCTGCAGCATTTCATTATTTAGAAACTTACATTTCTGTTTGGATCACATTAGAAGCTCCTCTGCTTTTAAATGGCACCTGATGTGTAACATTTAGTTATTGTATTGAAGCGGTTTGCACTTCGTCGCCTCTTCAGCGTCAAAAACTTTTACCACAAATTTAACCAGAATTTAACAAAATTCTCCTCCAGAAACAGCAAGAAGAAATAAACATTACTAATTAATATCTGTCTGAACCAACATGTTAAAAAATGACTATTTATTCATCTGGTGTTGATGCTCATATACCAGTCAGCCTTAACTTTAACATTTTTATTATGACAGTAATAAATGAGGCGATAAATGTCCAGTAATGATCAGAGGCGGCTGTGGAAATGGTTTCAATGCATTGAAGAGATTTTTAATTTCCGGTTTAAGTGATGAATGAATGTGATGATTCCTGTTCTGAGCCGTCATGCTGATGTTTTCAGCCTCTGGGAGTCGGAGTGGATCCGTTCCAGGGCCGGCCGGAGCTGACGGCCTGGAGGGAACGAGTGAAGAAGGAGCTGGGAGTGAAACTGTTCGACCAGGCCCACGAGGCGCTGCTGAACTCCAGCGGCCTGCAGCAGAAGATGCAGACCAACAACACCGAGCTCCAGAAACTCAAACCAATGTTCCTCAAGTATTTCCGCTGAGAAAATGGAAATAAAAATCTGATGTTTGGTTGTTTCAGCAGAACGCCTCCAAACGTTTAATCTGAAAGAACTGAACCATCATCCAGTTAGAGAAGGGATTAAAACTGGAACTAAGAACTGTTCAATAAAAACAGGAACAATATGAACTGATTTACAAAATGTTTTATTTTTTAGCAGACGACAGGAGTTCAGTACAACTTACTGTTAGGCACATTATTCCTTAACCAGCGATATGTTCAGATGTTTGCTGAGAATGATGGATTTCTGGACGCTGCTCTGTCTGTCGTCTGTTTGCAGCTCAGTGAATCCTGCAGGAGCTACAGAGGACGTCTTTGTGTGCAACCATGAATTTCTGTCTTTGTTGGTCACTTTTTCTTCCTGTTCTGCTGCAAATAAGAACCTCTGTATGGGGATTCAGTTTGCACTTCAAAATGTTGATGTGTGAAGACAGAATCAGTTTCATCGGATCTTTGGACCTGAAAGGAGACGGTTCTGTTACCTGCAGCAAAAAACTCAATAAACATATGTCAAAGCAACTAAAACGTTGCCTTGACATATGAGAAGAAATGTGCAAAATTTTAGACACATTTTATTATCTTCGTAATTTTTTGCTCTCCATCCAAGACGCCAGACTTTAAAAAAAATAAACTTGTCCATTTTATCCAGATCAGCATACAAGACATAATTCGTATCATCTCCTACTTTATCTGCTTTAGTTCTAGATGATCATAATCTGAAAGCTATGAAAGTTTCTACAATTAAAAATAAATAATTTGTTCTTAATCCTTCAGTTTATTTTATGTTTAAAACCGCAGTCTTGGTACTTAACTAGAACATAACGCTTAACATTATTTTTAAACACTAAATTAATTTAAAATGCTGCTTTAATCTTGTGTTTCGTTTAAAAACTCTGTTTTTGGGTCTTTAGACGTTTTCTAACATGCATCTGATTCCAGGTGCTGAACAGCACGAAGTTAGTTAAAAATCTGGGCAATACCGCCATCTGGTGGCCATTAAAATCGGTGCAATACCGCCATCTGGTGGACATTAAAATCGGTGCAATGCCGCCATCTGGTGGCCATTAAAATCGGTGCAATGCCGCCATCTAGTGGCCATTAAAATCGGTGCAATGCCGCCATCTAGTGGCCATTAAAATCGGTGCAATGCCGCCATCTAGTGGCCATTAAAATCGGTGCAATGCCGCCATCTGGTGGCCATTAAAATCGGTGCGGAGGAGAATAGGAAACAACAGTTGAAATGACAGATACAAAATTATGAATTTACAGAAAACCGGAAACATTATCTAAATTAAAAAATATATAATTAAAAGTTTATCTCTTTCTTGGTAATTAATTATTTCAAACTGTGAATAAAATATTTCACCATATTTAATATTTTAGTTAAACTATTTTTCAGAAGTATTATAAATAATTATTGTATTGGGTTGATTTGATCAGAATGTGGTTTAAAGGCGCCGCAGCAGCTGTGAGGATCCGCAGCTGGACATGTGACCCGGTCCACACAGGAAGACGAGTCACTCCGAGGTTCCTCCTGCCGAACTCCAGCCGATTCTCCGACTCTCCTCTCGGCATGCCTTGCTGCGACCCGCTCGGCCTCTGTCAGTACCAAACCAACAAGCTGGTCCGGATCCAGAGCGTCCGGCTCGGTTCGCTCAAATGGAGCCTGAACGGGGCGATCCTGCTGTTTATCTGGTGAGAGGAAATATTTCACACCCACGCATCTTCCTGCAGGGAGCTGCCGCACTTTCACTGGTTCCGTTATTCCACTTCACTGCTGAACGGTTCTGAAACCGACCCATTAACTCCTGATCTGCTGCACTTGTTCTGAATTTAGTTTTTAAAAACCTTAATAAAAAAGAATCGGGTCGTTTTGTAGCGTCTCTTTTTTCCCTGCAGTAAATTTGAACTAATAGTTTTTCTGCAGACATTTGAAGCTGAATTCATGGAAAAAGATGCAGAAACTCAGCAAATTATTAATGCAACTAATCTGCAATAACAGCTAAAAAATGCAATTTAAAATGTATTAAATTCAGCAAAATGAATTTTTAAATACAATTTAGACATAAAATCACAATTAAAAGTAAGTTTTGAATTTAGGGAGTTTATTGATAGAGACTGTTTTCAGTTTTTACAGCTGATAAATTTAAAAGTTAATAAAAATAAACAGAAAGTGGCTTAAAGGTCTGAGATTTTTGGTTCGTTTGGGTTTCTTCAGACATGGTGGGGTCGATGATCATCTCTGTTTTCCTCAACTTAATTCAAATGTATTTTTGCAAACTTCAGTCATGATGCCATATTTTAAGAAGTTTTTTCCAAACAAACTATTTTATTCCGGTTTTCCTGGCATAAACTTTAATATTGAGCTTGATTAAAATGTGTTTTTACTTTGTTTTCTCAGCATCATGATGCTGTGGAACAGGAAGTACCAGGAGTTTGATCTGGTTGTGAGCTCCGTCACCACCAAGGTGAAGGGTGTGGCTCAGACTCGCCTGCCGGGAGTCGGGCAGGTGGTGTGGGACGCCGTCGACTACAGCGGCTCCCCGCAGGTGGGAGATTCATCATCTGTCCAAAAATATAAATATTGCTGAGAAAAAGACTGAAAGTCGTTTCTTCTTCTCTTTTTAGGACAGAAACTCCTTCTTTGTGGTGACCAACGTTATTATGACGAAGAATCAGAAGCAGGGAAAATGTGCAGAGGTGCTTTAAATATTAACTTGCAATGTTTTTGTTTTCTGTTATTTTTGACTGGAAACATTTTACATGAAGAAAACAAAAAACTATTTCCAAACAAAAAACCATCACATTACAGTGGAAAAATACAGAGAAAAAATTAAAACTTTCAGTCCAGACTCCACTCAGGTTGTGAGATTAAAGTGTTTTGCACCACAATAAAATTGGACTAAAGGTTCTGCCTGTTTGTCTCCCAGGTTCCCTCTAAAGGTCGTCTGTGTCGCTCCGATCAGGACTGTGAGGAAGGAGCCTGGGACCAGCAGAGTCACGGTAAACCCACTGGTTTCACTGGGCGGCTGCAGAAGTTTAAACTGGTTTCACTGAACGGCTGCAGAAGTCTAAACTGGTTTCACTGAACGGCTGCAGACGTTTAAACTGGTTTCACTGAACGGCTGCAGAAGTTTAAACTGGTTTCACTGAACGGCTGCAGAAGTTTAAACTGGTTTCACTGGCCGGCTGCAGAAGCCTCTCAGTGTTGCTCTTCCATGTGAATCACTCGCCTGCATGCCGGCTGCAGCTGCTTCAGTTAAATCACGAAACACCCAGAATCTGTATTAACGCACCGGTTGCAGCTGCAGCTCTGCGGTTTGTTTCAGCTCCGCTGCAGGAATCTTTCTGCTGTAACAAACTCAGGACCGTTTTCCTCCTGCAGGGATTCAGACGGGATCCTGCGTCAAGTTTGATGTGATGAAGAAAACCTGTGAAGTTTCTGCTTGGTGTCCGATTGAAACCCAGACAAGCCCTCCAAGGTCACTGAGTTTCTATTTATGTTTCTCATAGTTATTTTATAATAAAAAATTATTCTTCTGTGTTTATCTTGTATTTTTATCTTCTGTTGAGAACCTCCGTTCAGTTGCACAATCTGTGTTTCCTTTACAAACACTGAATTACGGTAATGTAAAAATATATAATATCACAATTGCACTGTTTCTTTTAGGTAGGAAATGATTTTGAAATAACACATGAATAAGTTTGTTCACATGATAAGTTATAAAAATCATTTCACGCCATCATTTTACAACTACTTCCTGTCATCATCTTCTTCATTTCCGCCAGTAGTAACATCCGGTTGTTGATCATGTGATGCAAAAAAAGTATTTCTGTTGCAGTTTTGTGAAATAAACCAATTTCACTAAACAACACCTCATCCCAGATCCAAAACTTTTTATCAACAAAGTTTTTTAAAGAGGTTTTTCTATCAACTGAATTTCTTTTTGAAAAACTTCAGAAATTCTTAGGAACTGTTGATCAGGAACTGATTTAGCGTAAGATGACTGAGGACTTTACACAGATTTTTATGTGATAATAAACATTTTTCTTTCAGACCTGCTCTGCTGGCAGCAGCTGAAAACTTCACCGTCCTCATCAAGAACAACATCAGATTTCCAGCCTTCAACTTCATCCGGTGAGAATTTTTTCAGAAACTTTTTCAATTTTCAGACCCATCAGACGCTGCAGGAGTTTCTCTGAGCCTTTTAATGTGATTTTAGATTCAGATTATGCACAGCAAATGTTTTCTCAAGGCCATTTACTAGGAATAAAGAAATGTACGGTTGGTTAAATCCAGCCGCCTGCAGCGTTTCCTGACTGAGGTCTCTGACTCTGGATCCGTTTGGCAGTCGGAACATCCTCCCTCAGATGAACGACGCCTACCTGAGGAGCTGCCACAGAGGCAACGACTCGCTCTGCCCCATCTTCCGACTGGGAGACCTGGTGCGAGAGGCCGGGGAGAAGTTCTCCGACATGGCCGTGGAGGTAGAGACGCCCTGCAGGAACCTCCACTCTGCTCTGCAGAACGGGTTTCATCCGACCGGCTGAACGCAGGCTGGCAGCAGGAAGATTTTTCTGTTTGGACCTTTGCTTCTCCTGAGAGAAATGAAACTGATTATAAAAATAAAAACAGGAAGCAGCGATCTTCAGTTTGTGAGGCGAATAGCAGCAAATGTTTAAGGGTTCATGATGTTTTCTCATTTTCCTCTCTACTAAAATGGGTTTTATTAACTTATTGTAGAAGAAGCATTTCTCCCACCTGTTTCTATAAATAAGGACTGAAGACCTTTTAAAAACTGACTTGCAGGAGGTGAATGTTTATTAACTCATTTTATGCTAATTGTGTTCATTTAACTGTCGTTAGTTTGTAAAAATTAGGTTTTGCTTTGACACAAAAGGTTTTTATTGTTTAACTTTTTTGTCAAAAAAACATTTTCATGTTTGAAATTAAGAATTTTGTTCTAAAAATGAGAAAAAAAGATTCAACATCAACTCAAAACGCTTTAACCTCCCAAAGTAAAAGTAGTGACAATCTCTCCAAATAGTAACATCATATCAACAGTGAAGCATGGTGGAGGTAGTGTGATGGTCTGGGCTGGGGGTAAAATATGTTTGCTTCATGCAGAAAAGCCTGAAAACCAACAGCAAATATTAAAAATATTAAATTAGAAATGTGTAGGAGTCCTAGTGGTTAACCGTTATTTCCCCTGTTGGCCACAGGGGGGCGTCATCGGCATTCAGATCAAATGGGACTGCAACCTGGACCGGCTGATGCAGCGCTGCCTGCCCAGGTACTCCTTCAGACGGCTGGATGAGAGAGAGAGCAACAAGACGCTTTACCCCGGACTCAACTTCAGGTGAAGGTCATCAGGTCATCAGAGTCGCCATGGAAACCATAAGAATAAAGAGTTTGAATGATTAGGAGGATCGGTCTGAATCGATCTGATGTAAAAACCTAAACTTGTTCTCGTCGTCTCAGGTTTGCGAAGTACAACGTGGTGAACGGCGTGGAGGAGCGAACGCTCTACAAAGCCTTCGGGATCAGATTCGATGTCATGGTGTTCGGACAGGTTGGTCTCCTCTTCTCTTCTGACCTTTGACTTAAAGTTCCAACACCAACGCCAACGCCAAAAATGGGAAGAATTAAACAAACCAAACTTAGGAGGAGATTAAAGATTCATAATTTTATGACACTGATCCAACTGATTCCTCTCCCTCATCTTTCAGTCCAACTTTCTTAATATCCCCACGTTTCTCCGTACCGTGGAGGTTATCAGTCATGATGATCAGCTTTTCCTCTTTCTGCTGTCAGACATTTATTTTGTAGTTTCTAATGTACCCGAGGTTCATTAATGTTTCATTCTAGATGGCGGCTCTGATTCCTCCTTGTTGTTCAACGTAACATTTTTGATCCTCAAAATGTTTGGACCCAAAATGTTTGGACACCCCTCTATCACTCAATACAATTACCTGACACAAGAAGTTTTCTTGCTCTATTCTGATTGGTGGCAACATTTAGGCTCAGGTGTTTTATTGATGAAAGAATTGGAGAATTATTTCCACCCTGAGGAACTCCTGGCCTCCGTGTTTCTGAATGTTTGGTTGATGTTCTGGAGATAAAAACTAAATGTTTGGTTTGTGTTTCAGGCGGGGAAGTTCAGCTTCATTCAGCTCATCATCTACATCGGGTCGACGCTGTCGTACTACGCTCTGGTGAGGAGCGGCTCACCGTCACACATCCACCGTGAAAACATTTCAGACTGACGTGGACGGAGCTGCAGTCCGTTTATGTTCACTGACTAGAGAAAGGCTTGTCATGAATTTCCCTACCACTAGATGTCACTATAGGCTCAATGCTTTTGTAGACATCAGTTTTGAGTTGATGTCCAGCGGTTCTGGTATAAAACCAGTCATTTTCTCCAGACCACGGTGTTGCTCGACTGGCTGCTGGAAACCAGCTGCTATTCTGCAGACGTCGGACAGAACTACTCTGAGAGGAAGGTGGAGTCGGTCCGGGACGCGCAGCAGGTGAGGATGCGACCCGGCGGTGTTTGGGGAAGCGATCGGTATGAGGTCATCACTCCTCTGACTGTGTTGCAGAGCATCCTCTGCGTGTCGTACGTCGATGAAGCGAAGCTCCGGCTGGTCAAGAGGTCGCGCAAGAAGAGTCTCCAAAACATAAAACCCATCTCAGTTCTGCCGCGCAAGGTAAAGCTGGTTCAGTAAGAAACCGGAGCGGAACCGGTCCAGGCCTGCAAGAACCACTTCAACATGAAGCTACTGCAGTTTTAGGTTTTCCACTGTTCACACTGTGATTCCTTTAACACGTTTAACTTCAATCATTTTCAGCTGAATTTGATGGTGATTAGAAAATAAAATACAAAGATCCAAAAACCAAAATAGACTCAAACCACGATTATGTTAAAACATCAGAACCATTTGTACTTATTGTGTATTGAAGGTTTTTCCATCAGAGTCATTGCAGCAGTAAAGCACAGCTGGTTCTGGTTCTCAGCTGCTTTTCTAAAAAACGTTTTAGTTTTTCTACGTCTGTAGAACCGGAGCAGAGGAATGAACTTTGCTCCGGTTCATTGTGGCTCATTGAGCCGTGCAGCACTGGTAAACCTTTTATGCTCAGATATGTTCAGGAGAGTGTTCCCAGTAACAGTTGGACTCTCGCTGGGCCGGCCGGGTTCAACCCAAACCTGTGACACTAAAATGTCTCATAATTCATAATCTGAGTTTTATTCCTGAAGCTGCAGGCTTTTCTGTCCCCTCAGGAAAACTCGGGACACCTGAGAGCCGCTCTCTGTCTCCTGCAGCCGGACGTCGGCGCGGACGCTGGGCCTCCCCAGGACCAGAACCTGACCCCTGACCCCAAACGGCGCCAGCCAGGCTGGTGTAAATGCGGCTGCTGCACTTCCTCTGCCCTCCCCCAGGAGGAGCTGTGCTGCAGGCGGAGCGACGGCGCCTGCATCGCCTCGTCTCCTCCGTTCAGGCGGCTGGTGTTGGACCGCTCACTGCTGCAGGCCGTCCTGCTCTACCAGGACCCTCTGGCTCCCCCTGCTGGCGGGGCGCAGCCCGCCGCCCTGCGTCACTGCGCCTACAGGCAGTTCATCAGCTGGAGGTTCGGGCTTCCCCCTGATGACTCCCACCCTGTCATCCCCCGCTGCTGCGTGCGGAGGATCAGGGAGGAATATCCGAGTCCGGACGGACGTTACAGCGGCTTCACGCCCATCAGAACCGTCTCTGTTCCGACCCAAAACAACGGGGAGCTCTGAAACTCAGACTCCTCCTGCTACTAACAGCTTTTTGTTACCGAGATACTAAAAAGAAGAAATGTGTAAAGTTTGTTCAGTTTGGTGAAAAACTTGATAAAGCAAATAAATAATTTTCTCTAATATTGTCTGGTTTTTCCTGGGTTTCTGGTTCTGGTTCTGGTTCTTCCAGTTTAGCTGCTTTCTGGACTTTATTCACTTTGTGTCAATTTAATTCAATTTAAAACATATTTTATTGATCAAAAAGGGAAATTAAATAATGAGACAATTGATCAGTTTTAATCTGGATCTTTGGTTTTGATTCCAGCTGATTTTCACATTTAATCATAAATCAGCATAAAATACTCCTGCAATAAAAATAAACTCAAGATATTCATACAAGAAAATAAAATCTTATTTATCATGATTTTATTTATTTAAAACTGATAACTATACTAAAGCAAAACTAATCCAGAATATTTTTCCTGTTTCAAATCTCTTAGTTTAAACTGAGTTTTTATTTCTACTAAACTAAAAAAATAAAAATAAAAAACTTAGATGTGCTTTTAAAACTAACATGAAAACCTCTCAAGTCTCTGAAAGGGAGATTTTATTTATTTAAATATGATTATTACATTTTAGTAATTTAGTCATTTTTTATCTGTTGTATCTGAAAACATACATAAACTCATGTTTAATTTTTATGTTATAGCTCATATAGCAGATTAAACATATTTCTGACCTTCATTCATTTTTGAGCTTTAGTGTAGAAAATGGTGCACAAAGTTTCAGACACGTTTAACCGTATTTGGATGAATTAAAACCTTTTTTTGTGTCTTTTCTTGCCGTTTGTCTTAAACCTGCTGCTCCACCTGAAGTCATCAGGATTTGTTCCCACTTCAATCATCACTTTTTTCTCTTGTCTGCACTTTTCAGAGTTTAAATTAAAACTAATTTACACCTTTCATCTCCTGTCGCTGAATAAATCACTGGTTTCTCAGATCAAACATGTTTTTCACTGTCAGTGACACAAACAAGGAAGTTTATGAACTAATATGCACAGGATTATTTTATACTTGCAGGATAAAATCTGAATTCACACATTTTTTATTCACATCTCTGCTCTTCTGCTGCTGCAGCGATAATTCAGGCTGAAGCTGCAGGTGATGATTTCTGATCTGCTTCCTTCTTATTCCCATTTTCACTCTGGATTTATTCATTAACACCATGATGAACTGATGAACTGAATAAAGTCTAAAATTATTGCCTTTCTGGTGATAAAATGACGATCTTTTCATTTGAAGCAGGTTTGAGAACAACGTTTAACCGACTGGAGAGATTCATCTAAAAACAGAAATGTGGATTTAATAGTTCTTGTGCCGGTTCATGATCAGAAAACCTCTAATTCATGATTAAATTAACTAACTCAGTGGATTCCTTCTCTTTGGCTCAAAGATCCTGGAAGCTGTTTGTGTGATTTTATTCTTTTGTTGTTAGAATGAAAAAAACTCCCAGAAATCTCGTCTCTATTTTTGTTTAAACTGTTTTTGTACTGAAAACACTTTTTTGTAAAGTGTTTTTTCTGCAAATGTATTCAGATCTGCTCATATTATTATTTCCACCTTTAAATTGAGACTGAGATCAGACTAAATATTTAAATATTTTAAGTTAAAATAAATATTTTAAATAATTTGTTGAAAAAAGCTGATTCTGCTGAAAGAAAAGAACGGAAACAAGAGACTGGAGTTTCCAGACTGGCCACCAGAGGGCGTCAGTGGTGTGATAGAGTGAAATGTTACAGTCAGTTACTGGAGCATCTGACAGCCAGTGACTCTTTAACGCTGCGTTAATCACCAGAAGAGTCTCATTTAAAATATTTTTAGATTATATACTCAGATCTCCAGGTTCAGTTTGAGGCTAAAATCAGTAAAATCTGGTTTCTTCCAGTCGGAGCATCACTGACTGGGTTATAAAACGTCAGTTTATTTCTTTCATGCATAAATTCTTCTGGGTTTTCCTCTGTTCTGTTTTTAGAAAAACAGTAACAGTGTGACCTGAAGGAGCTCCCAGAGGAATTGAATAAACTTTAAGCACATGTTCACATGGTTGGGGGGGGGGGGCAGTTCCTGGTGCCACAGTCAATTAAGATTTGGTTCATGTCTGCACAACTAATAAATGACTGAACAAACCGTCAGCTGAAGCTCAGCACTGCAGGAGGACGCAGCCTGTTCCTGCCTCTGCAGCAGAGAGGAAGTCAAACCAACGTCTGATTCTTTTCTGCTGCACAGAGCATGAAGAGCTACATGGTGAAATGGCTGCAGTATCAACTTCTTTTTGTTTTTCACTAAAATGTGGAGTAAAGAGTTGATCCTTAACTCTGCAGGATGTTTGCTGTGTGGACAAACCATCACTCAGAAAACAGATGAGTGATGTAAACTTCAAAACAAAAACAACAGAAAAGAAAACAATAAAATAAAACGGGAACCAAAACTAAAATTCTGCAAATATCAAAAACAACATATGAAATGCAGCAAACTTGATCCACAGAGCAGAAGTCCTCCAGACCACTAGGGGGAGTCGACAACCAAACCAAACTGGATGTCATGATTTGAAAGCAGGTTCAGAAGAAGACTGGAGGAAGAAAGAAAATGTGTTATACTAAAGTCTTTTACAATATTATAGAACAGCAGCATAGTTACACAGGTAACTACTCAAGACTCCCCCTGGTGGCCTGGAGGAATGAGGAGCATCTTGCTGATTCTGGATGTTTCTCCCTCAGCAGGGAGGCGCTGTGCTGTGACTCAGGAGTTTTACCAGCCAGGAGCTGCTGAACTCGGTGACGTTCCCTTTGATTTCCACATGGAAACTGTTCGTTTGGGGAAGTTTGTTCCTGGCAACAACCTGGTTAAAAACACAGCAAGAAGGTAGAGCTGCAATTTCCCAACATCTGCTGGTTTAAGGTGTGTGTTTGTGTATGTGTGTTTGTTTGTGTGTTTGTGTCCGGCGGCTCTGAGCTTCGGTCAGCAGCAGGCTGAGCGTCACATGATCCACTGTCCAGTCACACAGTGATTCTCCTGTCCACCTCCAAGCTGAGGAGGATCTGGTGGAGGTGAAACCATCATGATGTCTGATCACAAAACACAAAACGCTGCTGAGCCACAGAAAGCTGAGCAGACGTGGCATCAATGACCTTTAACCTGGAAGAACAAAGGAGAAACAAAAAGTTGAGACAATAAAACAGCCAAACATCTGACTGGTGACCCTTGAAATCTCCGTCAACCAGGACAGAAACGTCTGTTGTGAAGCGGCTTCATTGTTGACATGTTGTTATGGAGACAGTTTGTCTCAGTTTGTCTCAGTTTGTTGCAGCTCCTCGTGTTTCTCCTCCTGTGGACGTCAGTCTGCAGGCTGAGGGTCTGAAACCTTCCGTCTCCATGAAGTTACAGTTCAGCTAATGTCTGGAAAAAGAGCCGTTTAAAAACCTTCAGAATATAAAATCATACATCAGCTGGCACTGCATGTTACCTAGCAACCCCAGCGAAGCCCAGCCTGTTGCCTAGCAATGCAAGGAGAGCTCCAGCAGGTTTGGTCAGCTGGTTTTACTGCTGCACAATGGCTGCTGGAAAAGAAAACGATCCAGAAATCACTTGCTGCATTTTTATTGGTTGTGCAGGAGGCTCCACTTCTGCTTTTCAAAGAAGTACAGTTGTGTAATTACGAATTTGTTTGCAGCCATTTTCACATGTCAGAGTAAACGTTGAGTTTGGGGCCAGCAGCAGGATTTAAAGTGACAGGACGCCCTAAAACAGCTGAAAATACAGAACTGAGACCAAAATCTCATCATCTAAGAAAAATGTAATGAAGATGTTTCAGAGCCCAGTGACCCATCCTAACATGTTCATTAGCTTTAACACAGACCTGGAATCACTGCAAGCATTTCTCTAAGAAAGCAGGAAACCATGGAGAGAGGAGGAGGAGGGAAATGTCTGTGAGGAGGAAGGAGGAGGGATGAAGAGGAAGATAAGAAGCAGGGGGAGGAGAGGAGAGAGGCATTGTGGGTCCATCCATCCTCCATGCGGGACCCTGCAGCCGGAACCCCGGCCGTCTTTCTTTTGGTTTGAGGAAAAGCTCAACGTGTTTGGAGTGTTTCCATTTCCCGGCAGCAGATGAAGGAAGGCGGCGGCGTCTGGACGTCTGTGTGCGGCGAGCAAAGCTCAGGGTTAGGATCTGAGCGCGGGGTGATGAGAGGAAGAGGAGTTGCTCTGCAGCATCACTCTTCCTCCTTATTGTCTCCCCGCCTGCAGCAGCAGCAGCGCAGTCCGGCTGCGTTATGCCTGCGTCTGAGGGGAACCGCTGCTGCGCGGCCGGGCCGGGCTGAGGGGGGGCCGCGCTGACTGAAGGACAATGATCCGGCTTGGTTTTCTGAGCAGCAAACCAGACAAACATTTTGAGGATTTAAAGGAACGGAGTTTAAAGATGGGATGACCGCTGTGTGGCGCTGAACCCGACCCAACATGAACTCCTCCTCCAATCCGAACCAGAGCGGCTCTCCTTTGTTCTGCCTGCTGGGAGCGGTGGGTTACTCCCACCGCCTGGACACCTGCCTGCTGGAGGCGGCCATCATCCTCTTCCTCGCTGTGCTCATCATCGCCGGGAACCTGCTGGTGATCTTTGTCTTCCACTGCGCGCCGCTGCTGCACCACCACAGCACCGGACACTTCATCCAGACCATGGCGTGCGCCGACCTGCTGGTGGGCGTCAGCTGCCTGGTGCCGTCTCTGTCCCTGCTGCGCTGCCTCCCGGGCCTCAACCAGCAGCTCGCCTGCAAAGCCTTTGGCTACGCCGTTTCTGTGCTGAAGAGCGTCTCCATGGCGTCGCTGGCGTGCATCAGCGTGGACCGCTACGTCGCCATCACCCGCCCGCTGTCCTACGCCACGCTGGTGACGCCGTGCCGGCTGCGGGCGTGCATAGTCCTCATCTGGGTTTACTCCGCCCTCGTCTTCCTGCCGTCCTTCCTGGGCTGGGGGAAGCCCGGTTACCATGGCGACGTCTTTCAGTGGTGCGCCGAGTCGTGGCGGACCAACCCGACGTTCAGCACCTTCATCGTGGCGCTGCTGTACGCGCCGGCGGCGCTCACCGTCTGCTTCACGTACGGGAGCATCTTCCGGATCTGCCGGCAGCACATCCGGGAGATCAGCCAGCGCCACGCCCGCTTCGGCGCGCAGGCCACGCCCACCGGGGGCGAGCGCTGCGACGGCTGCACGGACAAGCGCTACGCCATGGTGCTGTTCCGCATCACCAGCGTCTTCTACGTGCTCTGGATGCCCTACATCCTCTACTTCCTGCTGGAGAGCGCCGGGCTGTACCGCCACACTGTGGCGTCGTTTCTCACCACGTGGCTGGCGATCAGCAACAGCTTCTGCAACTGCCTCATCTACAGCCTCTCCAACAGCGTCTTCCGAAGAGGCCTGGGCAGTCTGCTGCAGCCGCTGCTGCCTTCCTGCCTCGGCTGCGCAGACGGCAGGAAGGCCCCGCCCCCCGGCAGCCTGCGCACCGACACGCGGTGCCACGTCTGACGCTCTGCAGCCGCGGATTGGCGGAGGTGTTTCAGAGCGTCTGTTTGGCGTCTGCAGGACCGCAGAGAGGCGTCCGAGCTGATGCCTGCTGGTCCTTCTGAGATCAAGTGAATGAAACTCAGTGGAGGAACAAAGTTTGACCCCAAACTGCATGAAAAAGGTCAATGTGTGAATTCAGAGAATCGAATAAACACGTAAAAAGTGTAAAAAGACATAAAAGGAAAGTAAAGTTCAACCTGCAGTCAGATCCAGCAAATGCAAAAAGCGAAACAGTTTATTGCCTCATTTTCATCCAAAAAAACTTGGATAATTATTTTTTTTATTTTTTATGTTGGATTTTTGATAAACTTACTGTTTCATTCTCCTAATATTTTAACCGTCTTCTGTTGATATTAAAGTTTATTTTGGCAGTTTTTCAACTTTGTTGTCATACGACTTTATTTTTGTAAAAGATAATAATTTTTTAGCCTGACTGTTATATTTTGTTAGTTAACCTGAATTCAAAGTCCAAGTAAATAGGAGCTGCAAAACACAACAAGATGGCCGCCCTGAGATCTGGAGACGCCAGGATTTCATTGGTGGAAAAAAATCCCTATTTTCCAAAGCTGTGATGAAGTGATGGGATGGACTGATGGTTCCAGGGATGGAGGTGTGGAGGTGGAGGCGACGGCCGCTCAGATGTGGAGGATCTGTGTGAAAATCTCCTTCTGATCTGATCTGATCTCAGGAAGCTCAGCGGCTGAAGCTGAGTGTTTGTTCAGCCTGGATTCATGGAAAATGTTGATTTATGAATCAGCTCAGTTCTCTGACCTGCGGCGTTTTTCCACCTGCCGCCTGCTGAACGCCCAATAAGGAGACAGACGGTTTATTTATTTCATCAGAAGATGAATCTGAATCTGAGGCGTTTCTGTTTGCTGCTGTTTGAAGCAGAAACTTCCTCCTGATACGATCCGAGATTTTTTTTCTCTTTTTCATAATTTTCTCTTCTTAAAGGTTTGATGTGCTTCTCTCTCAGCATTATGGAGAGTCTGACAGTAACTGTACCTTTATATTAAAACCAATATTTAAAACTAAACATTTTAAAACAAAAAAAATGAAAGAATTATTACTGTTGTGGCTAATTTTAGATTATATATTGCTCTAATTTTGACTATTGTGGCTGTAATAATGTATCTAACTAGTTATTTTGCTACAAAAACAAAAAGTGTTGCATCTTTAATGTCATTTGATTCACTCATAAAACTGATCTGAAACCAGTTTCTCATATTTTGAGGTTCCTGGATTAACTTTGACTTCAGTTTCAGGTTTTCAGGTTAAATTTAGAGTAAAAAACCAGCAGATAATTTAAATAATGAGGTTTTGAGCTGATCCAGTTGAACTTTAGCATCATGAACAGCAGCTACGTTTACGTTTCTCTGTCGTCCTGCTGTTTCCAAACGGACCGAAGTCTCGATCCGGCTCCATTTTACCGCTCAGACTTTAACTCTGGCAGCTTCCTGTAACTTTTTACAACTTTAAAATGTAGAACAAAATAAAGAGATGCTGCTTTTCCAGAAGATCTGAGTTTTTACAACCAGAAATAAATGGAAGAGCCAAGAAAAATGGAGAAACATTAGTTTATAACTAACATTATTATTCTAGAAATGCGTTTTTCAGATTTGTACCATATATTATCACTTTATTACAGCATAAATCACCTCATAGCAAAACGTTTCACATTGTAACATTTATATTGTGTAAAGGTGATAATTGATCCTGTTTTCCTCAAACGCGTCTCATTAACAGAAGATGCGTCTGTTTGACCTCCTGGAGGTCAACATATCTCAATCTGGGGCAAAAAAGGATATTTACACTGTAAAAACCTGATTTGTCTTTTTGTCAAAAATAGTATGAATATTGTAATAAAATATTTCTTGTACTTTGAAGTTTAATAGCATGAGTGGCACCAAGAAATGAAACTGAACAGCAAAGTTTGATTCTTCCAAACAGGAAAACCAGTTTAGCTCCTTTAGCTCGGCGGCTAACAGTTTGTAGCAACAGGAGGGGGAGGGGCAGCAGCGTTCTTTCATTCTTTTCATCAAATTCTAATATTTTATCTGGGATTTCTCTAAATGGAAATGAGATTAAAATCTTCACTTATTAAAGCTTAGTACTGAAACATGACCCATAATTTAATAAACCGTTTCATTTTTGTGCCTGAAACGGTTTAATAAAGCAGAAAATCATTAAAATATTTTAAACATCATCAGATAATCATAAAGTCTGGTTTTAAAACCATTAAACATGAAATTCTGAGTTTCTGCTTCTGATTTTGAAGTTTTTGCTCAAAGACCAGAAGAAAAAAAAAACGGGGAAATGAAATAAAATAAACTGAAAAGTGAATGTGAAGGTTTTAATTAAAGGTTTTTATTAAATGTTTTTATTAAAGGTTTTAATTAAAGGTTTTATTAAAGGTTTTAATTAAAGGTTTTTATTAAAGGTTTTAATTAAAGGTTTTTATTAAAGGTTTTAATTAAAGGTTTTTATTAAAGGTTTTTATTAAAGGTTTTCCATCTTATTGTGGGTTTTATGTGAGAGAAATTTAAACCACAAACTGTTTTAAAGTTGAAGCTTCATCTATTTTTATTAATCTGAGACACATTTTGTGTTATTTTATTAACAGGAAGAGTTGATTTAAAGAAACTTCTGTTTGTTTTTGTGAATTTTCCATAAAAATCTTCCAGTTTTATTGCATTTAAAGAGCTTTAAATGTTTAAACTTTAACTTTCCTCTCTGAGGTCTTCCTTCAACAAAGTCTCTGTAAAAACCTTCGGTTTGCATGAACTGCGTCTCATTTATGAGAAAAATGCCGAAAAGCAGAAAAAACTCAAACTATTTTTAGTTTTGATGAATAAACTAAAATTAAAAACGATTTAAATGAAGGAAAATGTCTCCTGAAAAATGATGCTTCAGTATTTTCTTGATGAGCTCAAGCAGCAGGAAGGAACAACTAATCACATTTATTTGTTGTTTTTTCAGCAGCCGTTGTAACAGGACGTCTCCTTGTTGGAAGTGAACTGAAATGACGCGTTTCATGATTTATTGCTGCAGAAACATTAAAGTTAATTGGATTCATTGATTGAGTTAATTGGAAACTTGTTGAAAACAGATTTCACTTCAGTTATTGAATTTGACTCTGCAGTCGATCGAAGGAAACAAAACCCGTTTCAGAAACTCATGAAGTGTTTAGAAAAATCTGAAATCATTTTAAAATCACATTTTATAGAAAATTTTATAGATGTGCAATTTAAAAAAAATTAAGAGCATGATTTAATTATTTCTTTTGTAAGAGAAACAGCAAAATGTAGTTTTGTTCCTCTGGGTCTTCCATATAATGATTTAAAGGTAAATATTCAGAAACTTTAAAAAAAAATGTTGCAGGTTGTAGATTATTGTGTAAAAAGCTTCAGAACCACAGAAATCAGTTTTTTCTTGTCTGCAGTTCATTTATTTCCGGCTGATTCAGAAGTAAAAACAAGCAGATATGAAAAAAGAGAAAATAGTTAAAATTGTTTAGTTTCTATGTTTCATTAAAACTCAGCAGGTTTTTTAAAGTGTTGCAGCTTCATCAGTAACGCTGCAACATTTTAAATGTTTTATTTAATTTTATTAATGGTTTTTATTCTGGGTTTAATGAAAACTCTGAGTTTATCTCACAGTTGACGTGTCGGACTG
The DNA here is from genome assembly GCF_002775205.1 of Xiphophorus maculatus. Taxonomy (NCBI): domain Eukaryota; kingdom Metazoa; phylum Chordata; class Actinopteri; order Cyprinodontiformes; family Poeciliidae; genus Xiphophorus; species Xiphophorus maculatus. The sequence goes on along the minus strand of NC_036454.1, from coordinate 3,023,732 downwards.
ATCGGTTCTGATCGGTTCTGTTTTGATCTGATCTGATCGGTTCTGATGTGATCCGTTCTGTTCTGATCTGATCTGATCTGTTCTGTTCTGATCTGTTTTGCTCTGTTTTGTGTTATTTCCTGGTTTTTGTCTGAACCTAAATGAATTGATTCTGTTCTTATGACTGTTTTTCTCTGTCTGTTGATTCAGTTTAATTTATTTAGTATTTTTTCCAGTCAGAAATATTTCTGTTCACTGTCAAAAACACAAACAATAACTTTTCAAAAGTTGCACTCAGAATTTTCTGTATGACTATTTGTCAAAAATACAAATTAATTTAATATTTAAACTTCTTTTTATTGCTTTATTGCCGAATATTTATTCAGATTATTTATCTACATATTCAGAAAACGGACAGAATCCGTTAATCTTCCTTCTTCTGCTGTGAAAATGAATTATTTAAATGTATCTGATACATTTTCATTTGCTGTAGCAACACAGATAAAATGTACAGTTTTTACAATCCTGCCATCTTTTGGAGTTTGTGCAATAATCCACAGTTTATAGCAGATTAATAATCCAGACAAAGGGCTTCAATCTCTGAGCTGTTTGGTTCTCAGCATGAGGAGAACCAAACAGAAGTTTACTGTAAATATTGTGTGTGATTAAAACTTGATTGTTCTGTTTGTTGATGTTTCTGGATTCATTTTAGGTAATAAAAAAAATAAAAACCTTAAAGCCGTTTTAATTTTTTATGTTGGAAAAAACCCGTTGGAAACACATCAGACTGGATTATTACATTCAGCTTTAAAGATGCTTTTAGTGTTTTTCCTTAAATTTGTTTTGTTGACCTTTTATGAATTAATTAAAAACACACATGGCTCATTAATAGTTAACCGTATGAAACTTTACTGATTCAAGTCAAACCAAATGTTTTTACAGTGTTGATTCTCTCTGTGTTTACAGTGTTTTCTTCGGGTCACATGACTGTAGTTTCATTGCCAGGCGATCGTTTCCGCCGCCTCACATGATGCTGCTGAGGAATGAAAGGAATCTGTTCATCAGAGGAAACTCCAGCGAAGGAAGTGATGAGGGAAACCGACGCTCGGTTTGTTTCTGTGGCTTCAGGCAGAACCCAAAAACACTAAATTCATCCAGTTGAGCAAATGAAGAAGTCATGTTCTGGATTTGTTTTTGTTCTTTTTCTTTCAACTGAAAACGCTCTGCGCTGTAGTTCACTTCCTGCTTTTGGAGCGTTTCCGGTCCGATTGGCCACAGAGTCGGCCTTCTGTCACCGGAAGAACATTTCCAGGATTAAAGGACTGAAGAGAAACTCATCCACACATTTAGAAAAATCAATCCTGCAGCTGCAGGTGATCCAGAACGCTGCTGCTGGAGTTCTGACTAAAACCAGGAAGATAGAAAACATCACCCAGTTCTACAGGCCTTCACTGAGAGAACAAACCTTAAACTACTGCTGGTAGTTTATAAATCACTGAATGGATGAATGATCTGCTGGTTCTGGTTCTGCTCTGCCTCCAGAACCAGAACCAAGCACAAAAAAAGCAGCTTTCAGCTTCTATGCACCACAAATCTGGAACAAACTTCCAGAAAACTGCAAAACAGCAGAAACACTGAGTTCCTTTAAATGAAACATCAGCATATTTATTGTGTTGTGGTTTCGGTGATGCCACTCGTCAAACTGTCCGGTCAGTTGTTGACTGATCTGTGTTTTCACTTTGTCATTTCATGTTTTCATTTTTCGTTTCCCCATCAGGCAGAGTCGGTTCAGTCGGTTCAGTCGGTTCAGCACCAGAGGGTCCCAGGGAGCCCTGATCCCTTCGTCTAAAAACATGTTATGTCAGAGTTTATGTTTTTATTTTCCTGTGGGAAAATCAAGATGCTGTCAGTCAGGAGGAAATGCCTTTTCAGAGGTCGACGGCACCAAATTTGGGCCAGAACCGAGAGCAGCAGGAGGGAGACGGGGGGGAGGGGAGATTTATTATTATTATTATTTTTAGCTTAAAACTTTGTGTTTTTATCACATTTCGGTGTTGGAGGCGCCAAATATCTGCTGGCATGAAGATAAAAGCTGGTGATGGATGTTACGGCTTTCTAAAACGTGTTGGGATGTCTGCAGTGAATCGGTCCAACAGAAACAGAGAAACCAGACGGATGTTGGTCCGACTGGAGCCGGACTTTATCCGGCGCCGCTGCAGGAGACACTGAGGCTTAGGCTTTATCTGAACCGAGTTAACGTTCAACAAACTGTTTTAGGGAAACTGAACGTGTTTGAGTCTCGGAGACATTAAAGCATCTAAATATTGTCTGAGTCGCAGTTTGAAGGGAAACCGTCGCCCAACGTGAGTCTGAAGGTTGTGCTTCTCCAATCAGACGCCTGATTCTCATCAAACATGGCGGCTTTCCAGGAACAACCGAGGATTCTGGGTTAAACTGCATTAATCTGTCCTGTGATGACAGCAGAATGAATGAATGAATGAATGAATGAATGAATGAATGAATGAATGAATGAATGAATGAATGAATGAGCTCATGTAGGAACGATGAAAGGAAAAAACATCAAATCACAAAGTATTCCTAGAAGTGAAATGTGAGAATTGAGAGTTTTTCCAGAGGTGGATCCACAGTTTTTACCTGCTGAGTGAAAACTTCATGACAGGAACAAACTCAGCCTCCAGGAACGATGGAGAACCTAATTAAATCCAGTTCTAATGAGCAGCTGTATCGTCACGGAACCAGAACCAGAACCAGAACCAGCTCAACATCCGGAGCTTTAAGGGTTTCTTCACAGATCATAATGAGAGTTTTTCTCTGCTGACGAACCGACTTTCCCTCAGTGCAGAGGAGCCCAAAGTGGGTCCTGGAGGCCCGGCATCCTGCATGTTTTAGTCTCTCTCTGGTTTAACACGCCTGGATCAAATGAAGGCTCGTTAGAGGCCTAAGAAGAACATTGACCTGCTGAAAAGGTTGTTGGTAAAACCAGGGAGAGAATAAAACATGCAGGATGCCGGGCCTCCAGGACCCACTTTGGGCTCCCCTGCCTCAGTGGACCTGGACAGATGAGATTGTTGTGGATCCTTGGCAGCAGCAGCTGCAGCTGTCAGGATAATGAACGGATCGAGGTTCTGACCGGCCACATCCCTGCATTCAGAACCTTCACAGTTCTGAATCAGAAAAAGTCCAATATTTCTCTCCCTCGTTACAGAAAGTGAAACTCATAAAACACATGAAGTGAAATGTGTGAAGCCTGAATTTGTTGTTTTAAAATAATAAACTAAAGTTCAGGTTCTGGAAGAAAGAAGAGAAACTTCCGCTGATCTCAGGTCAAACTCACAGGTTTGCTGCCATCTAGTGGCTAAAGTGGAAACCTGCTGAATTGTCCCAAATAGTTTTCTTTTGTCAACAAAAAGCTGAAAAATATTTTTTATCGCTTATTTGTCCTCATCTGTTCATGCCTCCTTCTCTCTCGCCTTCATATTTCATTTTCTAACATCTCTATAATATTATTTTGTCCAGATTATAACTTTTTAAAACTCTTGTTTATCGTATTTCCTCTCCAATTTCTACATAATGGAATTAAATAACACGGATTTACCGTGAAATAGATGGTATCTTATTGTGAAATCTTTGCCATTTAAAATCTTTTTTCCTTTCCGTTCAAAACAAAGTTTGATGTTAAAGTTGACCAGCAGAGGGAGCTGCTGTCACATTTGCGGACTAAAAAGATTTGAGTCTTATAAAAAAATAAAGTGCTGCTGACTTTATGCTATATTTTCAATATGTGTAATGAAGGTTTTTTATTTTTCACAATTGTTTCTATAACTTTGTTGTTTTAGGTTAAACATAGAAAACATTTATTTTATTTATTAATCTTCTGATTTCATAGATTCAGGTCTTACAATTGGTTAATTGGATAAATAAAAAAGCCACTTTGTGCAGATTTAATCATCTACAGCTAAAGAAAGAGCTGAGATTTTTTTTTTCTTAAACCAGGTGAAGCTAAAACTGAGAAGTTTTGGGTAAAAACAGGCAAAAGTTTTCATTTCATCTGAAAAGATAAAACAGATATATTTTTTGTACAGTTTTGTCTTAATTAGTGAGTTTGTTGTTCTTTCAGCAAATGGCTGTTTTGGACGTTTCAGTTAACGATTAATCGCTTAGTAAATCAGTGAATGGCCTTGGAGTCTTAATGTCTAAATGTTTTTGTTTTAGAGAAACTGACAGAAACTCTCCAATCCATGAAACCTCCAGTAGCTTCAACACTTTTCCTAACATTTCAGGATATTTTAATGCGTATTTGTTATATAAGTGCATATCTATAAACACAATAAATCTAATAATAATTCAGTGAAAGTGTTTAGAGGCCGGTTCGTTCCTCGTCCTGCTCCTGGACTTCTCTTTGTCCCGATCTGCTGTCAGAACGGTTTGCTTGGGACTAACAAGGTGATTAAACCCACGGTGAACCTGACCGCTCACGCAGCGTGACAAACTGCCGCCATGCGCCCACGTCGCGTAATCCAACACCTTCTGGCTCCGCGTCCCGCCGCTAAAAATACCGAGAGGATCTGGAGGCTCCGTCTGAAACGAGCAGCGGGCCGAGGCGCAGCTGTCAGCTCGGTGTCAGGAATGACGCGGAGCTCCGCTCTGAGGTCAGCAGAGGTCAGGCGGGGTCAAGGTTTCCCCCTGAGGTGTGAACAGCAGAATGGAGGAGTGTGTGCACACACTCTGCAGAAAGTCTCTGCTGGCCCTCAGAGCTGCTGCTCAACAGAACCAAAAGGCTTCAGGCTCAAACTGCCTGTTTAATCTGATCCAACCAAAGAGTTGATTTCACTGGACAACATGATTCTGTAACATCAGTGGGATGTTCAGCTTCTGGTGGAAAATGTCCAAACATCAAGATTTAAAGAGGAGATGTTCTGTAAAAGCAACTTTTTACATCATAACTTTATTCACAAAGAACAAACCTGGAGCGTAGCGTTGAGTCTTTCATGCAGAAATCCTTTAATCTCCATGGCAACCATTCAGCTGTGCAAAACACCTGGGTGGACCTAGCTCCGCCTTCGAGGCGCAGCTCCTCCTCAGAGCTTCTGTCTCACAGAGCAACCTTCACTCCTTCAGACTAGCCAGTAGTAAAACTGCTGAGCTCATTATAGGAGCTGCTGCTCAGTAAAATGCTGGTAAAAATGTTAAAGTTAATTTAGGAGCCATGTTGTGATAATGTCCTGAAGGCGGAGCTTCAGAAAGAGCAGGAGTTTTTAAAGAGACAGAGGCCCAATTTCTAGACATTAAATCATAAGTCATATTTTACATATATAGCATTTTTAAAACAACTGAATTAAGTAACAGTTACTTAGTTGTGCGCTAAAATAGAAACACACAATAACTGCCCCTAAAAAAAATCCTGCTGTTTGTTCTCAGACGGATCCAAACAAAACAATAAAATGATTGAAAATGTAGTTTTTAAATTCTCCAGCTCAGGACCAAAGTAACCGCTGAGATACAGGAATGTTTAATACAGGATTAAATACCATCATCATCTGATACAGCGATATGCAAATATGTGTTTTGAATACAAAGTTACAGTCATGGCTGTATTTACATTCATAAATATGTTAATAAATATGTTCAGCTGCTGCTGAGTTTATACTGAAACAGTAAATATTTCCACAGAGTTTCTGGGCTGCTTGAGTTTCGCTCCGAGACGTTTTGGGCCCCTGAGGCCCCTGAAGGCAGCCAGAGTATTGCTTTGTTTTCCTCAGGAACCAGAACTGGACCTGTGCTGCCCGAAGCGCCGCCATCGTCCTCCATATTGCTTTCAGTGCTGCTACTGGCCAAGGAGGAAACCGACAGTTTGAGAGGTCCGGAGTTCAAACCGGGCTTCGGGTCTGGATTCTGGTTCCTGTCTGGAGCCGGAGGTCAGAACAGATCCTGAGGGCCCAGGTGGATGATGATGGGCGTGGCGATGGGCTGCGGCTGGTAGTAGGCACTGTCGATGTACAGGCCGCCTGCAGACAGGCAACAACATCTGGTCACAGAAACATCTGCTGGACTAAATGGACTTCAGAATCAGAACCAGTTTGACGGAAAACTTAAAGGTATAACGACTTTCCTAACATCTATTAGATCCTTTTACTTTCATTCTTTGATACCTTTAGGGGTGATCACCGCTAACTAAAAAGCTAGCTGTGCTAACCCTGACGCACTAATCATAAACATTAGTTCTGCTAACGCTAAAGCGCTACACCAACATGCTATTTAGTAGAAGCTAATGCTAAAGCGTTAAATTAAGTTTCAGTTTTATAGCTGTTTGATATTGCAAACAACTATAAGCAATGCATTCTGGGTACAGAATAAATGTACCTTGCTGCAGCATGAACAGACTGCCACTTCAAAATAAGAGCATGAATATAAACCTTACTTGAAGATTTACTTAACAGTTGATGAGCAAAAATTCAACACAGATGTTGAACTTTATTCAGCTGAAATTTTACTAAACTGCTAAATGTTTTCAAAGTAAACAACAAACATTAGACATTTTCATTCACTTCCTCCTGCAGTCGGAGGTTCCTGGTCCAAACTGAACATCTAATGTTCTTTAGCCCTGGATGGGATCGTCTCCTTCACTGGTTTCATCTCTGATAAAAACCCAGGAGATTCGGGTCAGAACCGAACCGTCCGCTGTAGAGTGAAGGTAGATTATGACATCACTTCCTCCTGAAACACTGCTGTCATGTGACCACAGAGTTAAATTATCAGAACTGGTTTTCCTGCTGAAAAGCTTATTGTAAAAATAATAATAATAAAAAAATCAATCAACATTTGACAAAAATATTTTTATTTAAAAAGATTATTATTAACAGCCAGGTCAAAATAAAACAGTAGCAAATGTAAACAGTTGATATGACATGAAAGGAAAAATGTTTTCTGTGCAACTGATCGCTGTAAACTTTTCAACACCAAAAAACCAAAAACCAAAAACAAGCCAATGAATCACAGGAGGGAAAGTTAAAGGAATATCCGACACATTCTGGGTTTCACTGCTTCATCACAGCTTCGTCACTGCAGAGGGTTCTGGCTCAAACTAATTGTGTTTTTATCCTCAACACAACAAACATCTCAAACACAAAATATAAAACCAAAAATGACAAAAACCCACAAACTAAAACATAAACAGGCTGCTGGAAGAGCTGCTCTCCCTGAAACAAACAGGTTTTCATCCAGGCTGGAACTTTCAGCAGGATGTTCAACTTTCAAACTTTCTAACCTGCAGCAGGTGAAAAAAACTCTTGTCCAAAAGCTGCTGATTATAAATCTAATCTGCATCAGATTCGTTTATTTCCTTCAGCCTGATATGATTTAACATAATCATCCTGAAAATATTAAAAAGTCATAAACGTTGGTGTTTATGGATCAGTGGAGCCGGGCTGTGACTGATTCTCCTCTGCATGTGGAATGTTGAGTCACTTTATGCAGATTTGAAGGTGTGAAAACGAGAAGATGTTTCTGGGTCCAAATGTTTTGGATTATTGAACATAATTCTTCTTCTTCTGTCTTTAAAGCTGCAGAATTAAACTCATCAACTGTTTGTAGCCGAAATGTTTGATGTCAGACGCTGATCCTCAGCTTTAGTGGGGATATTCCTTTAACGGGTGGAGGGGGCGGGGCTAGTAGGGGTAAAAGTGGGCGGGACTAATAGGGATACAAGTGGGCGGGGCTAGTAGGGGTACAGGTGGGTGACGGGGTAAATTGGGGGGACTCTAATGACAGGAACAACTACTGAGGGCAATCTGGAGGGAAGACCTGAGGAAGAGCCAAAGAACAGAAGCTGGAGTGATGGGATGATGGATGGATTATTGATTATTGATCAGAGAGGCAGAGGGGGCTTACTGTAGGCAGGGAGGGGGGCAGCAGGGCTGTAGCCGTACGGCGCACCGAAACCTGCAGAGGAGATAAAATTTCCGTCACCATCAGAAAACAGTTTAATCTGTTTTCCTCAATCTGACGGTCAGAGAAAACCTCCAGACATGCAGCTGGTTTCCTCAGGGGGTTTAGGGCAGAAATATCAGAAATGCATTAATAACCTGAGGAGAAAAACTGCAGCATAACTCCAGTTTGTTTCAGAAAGAAGCTGAAAACATCAGAATTACAAAAACATGCAACTTCCAGTACAGGTGACATTATGCTTCATTTTAATCGAGTTGGGATAAATCTACACACTAAATGAAGCAATACAATAAATGTCCACCCCTACGTCCTTCTTTGAAAAGCAGAAGTGGAGCCTCCAGCATAACCAACAAGAACAAAGCTGTGGTTTCTGAATGGTAAGTCAACAACTAAAGACTTTCTTTTCCAGCAGCCATTGTACAGCGCATGCGTCGGTAAAACTAGCTCCACTTGGGTTGCTAGGTAACGAGGGTGATTGTGATTTGATGATCTGGAGGTTTTTGAAACGGCTCGTTTTCCAGACACAATAAACATTCATTTCTTGCCAGAAAACAACTGGGGATTTTTCTGTTAATTAAACCAAAGAATGGAAGTAGAATTTTTAAAACTAAAGTTTCTGCTAAACATTTTTTAGACTGTTTAGATCAAAACTGACGGTTTGTTTCTTCTTCTGCAGTTTGTCACGTCTTTGTGTTTTTACATCAGTCCCAACATGCAGTAAAGCTCATTAAGTCTGAAACACAAAACTCTGAGACGGCCTTACTGAAGCAGAGTTCTGGACAGTTTAGCCTAAATATAAACTTTTAAAGAATTCAAAACATTTTTAACTAATCTAAACTAAATGTTTATGGATTATAGATTTTTACAGTTTGTGCTCCAACATGTTTTGTGTTAAAGTCTCAGAGGAAACCAGACTAACTTTCTCACAGTGAACCTTCGTCTCCAGCAGGAACAGAAGGTGTTCATTTCAGTCGTGAACAGTGATGCTGCGGGCTTCCTCTGCTGCCAAGAATATGTGCCAATCGCCATGGCAACCAGAAACTAAGCTTGTAGGATTTCAGCAGGTTCGTCTTTCAGGTATGAATCCATGACAAGGAAACAGAAACGAGCCGCTGCAACGTTCAGAAGATCTTTAAAGGAAATTCTAGTTTTTTCTTCATGTTTTGATCCAAACAGCAGAAAAATCTTCATTTAATCCTGAAAGATTATTTAATCTGCAACCGGACCCACCTGGGGGGATGTAGCCGTGTGTGGGGGGCGTGCTGATGTACGGCGCTCTGGGCAGGACGGGGACCCGTGGAGGTCTGGCGGCGAGCGTCGGGATGGTCAGCACGGAGGTCAGGGGTCGCTTCGGCTGCACAGACACAGAGAGCAGAGCTGAACTGAAGCCACTGGCCAGCGGGGGGCGCAGTCTCCCTCAGAGCTGAACTCACTGCTGGGTTGAGGCGTTTCTTCTTCACGTTGGTCGGTTTGGATCCGGAGAACAGGCTGTTGAGAGCGGCGAGCGCCGCACTGGCTTTGGCTACCTTCTTATTGGGACCGGTTCCCCGGAACACCTGCTTATCCACCTCCACCTGCAGGGGGAGACAGAGAGACACAGGACAGAGGGTCAAGGGTCAGAGGTCACAGGTCAGATCAGATGCATGCCTGAGGCGCTGCAGCGACATTTTCAGGGTCCGTAAAGTTTTCCCAGTAAAATAAATCATTTTTCAAGGTACGTTTTCAAACTTTGGAGATAAAAACAAGACAAAGTCAGAATTTCTTTTAATGTCATTGTGCAGAAATAATGCAAAACCAAATTTAAATTACAAAAAATACAGTTTCAATTCACTATGACATGATTATTAATACTGTCTATGCTCTACAGCAGGGAGAAACTAAACTAAACTAAATATAATACAATTTTACATTTGAAATGTTTCTCACCATCTGACTGGTCCGACAACAAAACACTAATTTAATAAAAACTCCCCAGTTTCAATACAGCTGTTTAACATAAATAATAAACTATCAATAAGTCACTGAGATATTAGGAATAATAAATATTCATCGCATTAAAACAATCCAAACAAATCATGTGAAGATAAATAACCTTCCTGCTCAAATTAGAAGCTGAAACACAAAATACAAAAAAAGTTTTTAAAAAACTCACTTAGCAAATAGAAATAATTTTGGTGATTCTAACTGACCTAAAGAAGAAAAGTTTGATTTAATTTCAGACAGTGAGAAAGTTTTTTGTTATTTGTTTAATAAAATGTATAAAAATATCTGATTCCGACTGTAAATGATCTTATAAAATGTAATCAAATGTTAGATTACACTTTATTCCAAAACTGGGCGAGTTGAGCATCAAGAACTTTCAAGGATTTTATACTGAAATCAAACCTTGAACATAAATAATTAAAATCAAAACACTTTTAAACATTTTTAAGAATTTTGAAGGATTTCCAGCTCCTGTCTGAAGCCTGAATTCATCCTTAAATCTCCAGAGATCTGTAGGAAGCTTCCAACATCAAACACTTCCTCCCTCATTACTTCCTACTGAGCTGCAGTGAGAGGACAGGAAACCTATCGGCATCTCTCTGTGTGTGTGTGTGTGTGTGTGCGAGTGTGTGTGTGCGTGTGTGTGTGTGTGTGGGTGTGAGTGTGTGTGTGTGTTCATGCCTCTATGATGAAGCGTTTGTCGTAGCTGCTGCCGCTCTCTGAGATCAGCTCGTACTTCAGGCCGCGCCGCTTCTCGTTCAGCTCCATCACCGGGTTTTTCCCGCCCGCCGTCAGGATCGGACCCGGAGCTCTGGACTGAGACACAGAGGCATGCTGGGAGTTAACGGGTTGTCCTGGTTCTGAACCGGTTAATCCAGATCAGAACCCGGACCTTCAGAGTCCCTGTTGATGTTAAATTAACAGCACCTTATATAATTATTCATAACCTTAAATTTGCTTCAACATTTAGTCAAATCACCACAATCTGATGGATTTTACTGCAATAATAAATCATTTGATGGTTTGATTAATTAAACAAACTCAATTTCCATTTGCATGATTTATTGTTTTTCTCTTTTCTCTCTTTCAACCAAAAACTGGACGATAAACGTTTGGTGTTGATTTTTTTACTCTAAGAATCAACAGGAGACATAAAGCAGGAATCTGAACTGACATGGATTTGAGGAAACAGGAAGTCGTTGTTTATAAATTAATCATCTAAATATCATAAACAACAGAGGAGAAAAAAAACAAAACACCTTCCCACCTCAGACTGATCAGATTTCCAGTTTGTTTTATGCTATAAAGACACTTTATGGTGTGTGTGTGTGTGTGTGTGTGTGTTCCCACCTCCTGCGTCTCCGTGGAGGAGGTGACGGATGTGGAGCTGGAGCTGGTGGACATCCTGTCGTTCTTTCCTTCTCCGTCAGACTTCTCATCGGCGCTCAGAGAGTCCAGGTCCCCGTCTGAGGCGAGCACGAAACCCAGAGCCTGAAGGGCCTGAACGGAACCAGAGACGAGACTTTACCGTTACCATGGAGATGAGCGCCTGAACGGAGTGTCTCTGAGCAAGGCACCAAGCAGCGGTGGGAACCGCTAACTAAGAAGCTAGCCGCCCTGAAGCATTAGCTCTGCTAATGCCAGAGCGCTGCACCAGCACGATGTTTAGCAGAAGCTAATGCTAAAGCGCTAGCTTTAGCCACGTTGACATCCACCATATCTAAAGACATGTGCTACCTCATAGTATAGCGCCCCCAGCAGGATCAGATTTGGAATTACGCAGCTACCTGAACTGTTTGCGCTGCAGGAAGTGATTCTTGGTCTCAGTTTTATAGCTGTTGAGTTTTGCGGACGCTAAAGCCTCGGTCAGGAAACAAGAATATTCTGGAAGGATCTGACAAACTTCTTCCATCAAAAAAACTTTACAATTACTTTAACAAGTAAGGCTGATTTATTTGTAATGGAAAAATGTGACCTTAGTGATACAGAAAATGTATGTTGTCAACTTTTTAGTTATTCACAGTAAACATCATTCACACCTCCAAACATCTGCAACAAATATCTGATTTCCAGATCTGATTATCTTCAGGACTCTATCCAGACCATAACATAAAGTTTAAATCCTAAAGCCATTGACAGAAATACAACCTGTGAGATGAATTTCATTTGAACATAATTTCTATATTCTTTAAAGCTCAGTTATTAGGCCCGAGCAGCAAAGCGCTGCGAAGGCCTATTGTATCTGTACTGTTTATTATTACGATTCTTCCCACCTCTTCGTGTGCCTTTTTGGGGGCTTTATCATATTCAAAAACTCACCAAACTTGGCGGTGGCGACTAGAAAATTTAAAAATTTTGAATTTTAAGGTTGTCGCAAAAATCGCAAAAAAAATTGCTCAACGGCGGCAACTAGCAATTTTCTGTTGACACAATGGTATGAACGTACTTCATCGTAGAGACATGAAATTTGGTACACTTGTAGAGCTCACCAAAAGACTCAGAACTTACATTTAATGTTATAAGCCAACTATCACAGGAAGTCGGCCATTTTGTATTGAACGTCCATTTTTTACCTCGATTTTGCTGTTTACAGCCTTCGTATTTGATCGAACTCCTCCTAGGGATTTCGATTGATCGGCTTCAAACTTGGTCAGTCTGATCATAAGGCATGTTTGATTTAAAGTTATCAAATTGGTGAGTTTTGGAGCATGTTGAAGGGGGGTTAGCAGGGGTCAAAGTTCACCTACTCGCCATGAAACACGAAACTCTTATATTTCCTATACAAAAACACATAGAGGGATCAAACTTTCAGTGATTGATCGTCATCGGGTGTCCTAAAATACCCTGTGGTGAAATGATGACATCACTTAGGCCACGCCCCCTGAGAACAGGAAGTGTCATGTTTTACTGTGAACGGTCGCTATCTTAGCCCTTTGACTTAATCAACATGAAACTGTGTCCAGAGACAGAAGACATGTTGGGGTGTTGTGGATTCCAACACCGACCGGCTTTGACATAGCAGGTGGGCGTGGCGGCGTGGCGAAGTGACCTGTAACGCCGTTGCCATACGTTTGGCTCTGAATTCCACAATTTCGGGCCCAGCTGCTCCAAACTCACTAGGATGGATCCTTATCCACCCACCGACAGGAATTCATAACAAAATTTGGTGGGCGTGGCCTAATTTCTCTATAGCGACCCCTAGAGTATTTTAAATGAACAGCCCCAGGCCATGCTTTAACCTAGAATTACGAAACTTGGTACATATGTGTATCTTGTCAGGACGTACAAAAAAGTCTCTTAGAGCCATGGTCGAAACCCAACAGGAAGTCGGCCATTTTGTATTGAAGGTCCATTGTGGACCTCAATTTTGACGTTTACAGCCTTCGCATTTGATCGAACTCCTCCTAGGGATTTCGATTGATCGGCTTCAAACTCGGTCAGTCTGATCATAAGGCATGTCTGATTTAAAGCTATCAAATTGGTGACTGTATGAGCTTGCTGAAGGGGGGTTACCAGGGGTCAAAGTTCACCTACTTGCCATGAAACACGAAACTCTTATATTTCCTATATAAAAACACATAGAGGGACCAAACGTTCAGTTATTGATCGTCATCGGGTGTCCTACAATACCCTGTGGTGAATTTTTTTTTTTTCGTAGGCCACGCCCCCTGAGAACAGGAAGTGTCATGTTTTACTGTGAACGGTCGCTATCTTAGCCCTTTGACCTAATCAACATGAAACTGTGTCCAGAGACAGAAGACATGTTGGTGTGTTGTGGATCCAAGCCTTGACCAGCTGCGATGAAGCAGCTGGGTGTGGCGGCGTGGCGAAGTGACCTGTAACGCCGATGCCATACGTTTGCTTCTAGATTCCACATGTTTTGACCGAGCTGCACCAAACTTGGCCTGACTCATCCTGGTGTGATGCCTGACAATGCTATGTCATCATATTATGACGTCATCTAAGCCCCGCCCCCTCGGAACAGGAAGTGTCTTTTTTTTCCTTGGAAAGCTCTGTTTATGGCTCTCTTGACCTAATCAAGATGATTCGGATGATAAACTCTGTCAATGCTCGCTGCTGGCTGAACCGTGTGGGCGTGGCCAAATGGCGAATATCAGTCCCTCGCCATATACATACGTTTGGCTCTAATTCACACATGGATCATCCGATTGGCGCCAAACTGGATATGTATGATCTTTGTTCACCTCTAAAGAGCCCGACGGGTTTGAGATGTAATTTGACTCCACTGCGCCCCCTAAGGTAATACATCGGCCGTATCTCCTCGACGCATCGACCGATCTGCACCAGATTTTTTGACAGTCGTCGGGGAGCGCCGCCGAACGCATTCACGCCTGTCGCCCGGTGGACGGGCGGGGAAAATGCGCGACAGCTTCTGCGGCGGCTAGCGGGCGGCGATGCTGGAAACTGCGGCAGAGCTTCTGCGGTGGGGAGCGGGCTGCGACTCTGGAAAACGTGCGAGAGCTTCTGCGGTGGCCGGAACCCCCGCGGTGGCCAATAGGCCGGAGCGGCGCTTGCTGCGAGGGCCGCCCGAGGCTGCTTGCAGCTTTAATTATATTTATGGTTATGTTTTCTTCTCTATTGTTTTTATTTTGTTCCTTGTTTTAAATAAAGTGAAAAAAAATTGTGAAGATATGGAACTGCAACTTAAACAGACTTCACCCCCTTCAAAATAAGAGCATGACTAAAACATCTAACTTGGAGAATATTTAACAGAACCGTCGGGTCTGGAGAACCGGGCCGTCGGGTCTGGAGAACCGGGCCGTACCTTCAGGGCCACCTGCAGCTTGGCCGTCCTCTTGGAGTTCCCGCTGGCCTGGTATGTGGTTCCCTGGATCTCTACAGACATGGTGAAGACCGGAGCGTGGACCGGACCCGACTGACACAGCAGGCGGTACTGAAGGCCCGGATGGATCTGGTTCAGACGCATCAGAGCGTTCATGGGATGGTTCGGGTCGGTCATCCTCCAGTCCAGCACTGCAGAAACAAAGACGCAGATATTAAACCCAAAGATCGCTCAACAAACATAAAACATTTCTGAATATTTAGGAGAAAATTAAACCAAATAAAAAAATATTTTTTATAAAATCAAACTAAAGCCGGTTCTTCCTGTCAGAGATTTAATCTCTGAGTGCTGAGATTTTTATAAGTTATAAAACAAAAGATTATAATCCAACAGGAACAAATATTTTCAAAATAAAGCTGGATTGATGATCAAATGGTTGACTTTGGAGCGATCCCTCATACTGAACATGCATGTGGCGACAGTGGAAAGAAACAACTTCCTGGTTACAGGAAGAAACCTGGAGCAGAACCAGAACTGGACTCAGTGTCACAGAAAGCGAACCGGTGTTTGATTATCTCTGAAGTTTTAACTTGATCACATTTTCAGTTTGAAAGTGATGATGTGATGATGCAACATTCTCCGTACTGATTTAGTAATATATCATTAAATTAACATTTGATTTTACATATTTATATTATTGTAGAACCCAAATTTAGAAAGGGTTTGGCACTCTTACCTTATTAAAATAAATTCACACAGTTTGCAAATATATTTGGAAAAATGAGTCAATTTCCAGCAAGATGGAGTCACTCTACGATTGAAAACGCTTCTTGTATTATTAATAGTGAAGTTTAATAAGTGAATAAAAGCTGATTTTGCATCAGTAAAATCAGCTTTTTTCGTTGGTGATAATTTAGCTAATTAAAATAAAGTGCTATTAATCAGGTTTATAAAATTAAAAACATCATCTGGACCCAGAAGGTTTAAATGTTTCCACTCAGACTCCAATTCTTCCTCAGTGCTTTTCTGTCTGACAAAACCTGGAGCTGTGGATTTATTTTACCAGAGTGATGCTGCATGTTCTGCATCACTACTCAGCAGCTTTTCTTCATTTTAATCCGTCCTCAAGTAAATTCCCACCATCAGCAGCCCTTAACGTTTCTTCAGAGAACCATAATGAGCTGATGTGATAAAACATCAGAGAAAAAAACTCTTCTCTGCTCCCAGTGGTTGAACTTACAGCAGATTATTCAGGAAAAATTGATTAAAAACAGAAATAAAACCTGAATTTTGTATTTTTAGACAGAAAAAGCAAAGAGTTGTCTTAAGGTTCAACAATAAAACTCCAGCAGAGAGGAAAGAAACAGCCGAAAAACAAAGCCAGCTCCAGTGGACGGATCGGATCGTGAGGGTCGTTATGTCTGGATCCCACCTGAGGGATGTTTTCTGCAACACCAGACAGAAGCAATCAATCCTCAGAGGGGTTTCTGATCCTGGAGCAGCAGGCGTTTAACGGCTGCTCTGGTACAAATGTTGGAGTGTTTATGGCTCTGAACGTGTCGACCATTTTAATCCCAGAACCATGAGAGATATAAACCTGTCCTGTTTTTATTCAGTCAAAAGTCACAAATAATATTTATACACAGTTAAATCTGTAACAAAAGTAGCTTGTTTTTTTTACCAGTATGCTGCTGCACAGGTGTAAGTTAACAGGACGCCAGGATGGAAAAGCATGGAGGAACAACTGCTGCTGTTTGTTAAGAGTGCAGCAGGATTTTATTTTATTTATCATCCGAGTCCAGAAAAATATTATTTCCAGAGGAAAACTTCTTATTTATACACAGAATATGGAAGCATGACTAAATCTGTATCTGAATGGAGGTCGAGACTTCTGGAACAATCTGCTTAATTTAATGTAGCACAAAATAACTGCATGTTTAATTAATTTATTAGACAATTTATTAAATATGCCATTAAATCATTAAAATGTACAGCTAGAATAGTCGATTCCTGTTCCTGCAGCGTCATCATGAAATTATTTCTTCTGTCAATCTAGGCTGTTAAAGTTGAGGGGCGGAGCTAAAGCGGACAATGGGTGGGTCCAATTGTGGGCTGGGCTAAAGCTAAGTTAGGGGCGGGGCTAATTGTGGGCTGGGCTAAAGCTAAGTTAAAGGCGGGGCTACTTTTGGGCGGGGCTAAAGCTAAGTTAGAGGCGGGGCTAATTGTGGTCGGGGCGAGAGTGGAGTCAGGGGCTAATATTGATACGCTGAACTTGACTAGTTTAGCCTGATTCTTTGAAAATTATGGCGTCTTTAGTTATGGAGAATTTTTATGGCTAAAAATGATTTTTTTTAAAAACAACTTATGTTTTTGAATATAGATATAATAAATGCACGTTTTAAAAATATGTTTTGTGTAAATGTATTTCAAAACTGAAAGTGGCAGTAATACGTTTTCAGATCTGATTTTCTTCATTAGGTTGGAAACTCTGTGCTTTAATCAGAAGAAAATGAAAGATGTTTTTCATCGTTCTTGACTTTTTTTCTTGGAAAACAGAAATAAAATGATGGTTCTTTAAAAATGATAACAAATTTTGTACAGCTGATGTTTATCAAAATTATAAGCTGTCCTTTGTCAAAAGGTCGGGGAACAGAGAGAATGATGGGAGCAGCAGCTTTGTCCTGAGGAGAGCAGATGGAGACAGATGGAGAGGAAGAGGATGGAGGTGCTGATGGGTTTTTTGGGGGGTGACGGGGTGATGGGGGTGTTAATGCCCTGACTGACTGTTGAAGGAAGCAGTGAGATAATTGTGAGGCTGCAGCCAGCAGGATTGATCCCTCCAGTAAAATGGCCGATAAAGCTGCTGATTATTTCTAAACATCAAACAGAACAAAAGAAACCTGCCTTCAAATGAAGCAACCAATAAATAACCAATAATTATCAGCTGCAGATCAATAAATGTTTCAAATATTCAGATTTTAAAGGGGCAGTGTCATTTAAAATACACGTTTTAATCTTTCCATGTTTTAATGTTATTGCCTCATCACAAACTTTATTCTTTCATGTATATGTGAGAAATCCTGTTATCTCTATGGCAACCATTCAGCTGTGAAAAACGCCTGGGTGGACCTAGCCCCGCCTCCACCACTCAACTCCTTCAGACTAGCCAGCATCAATTAGCAAACACCTGAGCTCATAACAGGAGCTGCTGCTCAGAGCAACCACGGTAAAAATGTTGTTAAAGGGTTAATAGAGGAGCCATGTTGTGACGACTTCCTGAAGGTGGAGCTTCAGAAAGAACAGGAGTTTCTTAAAGAGACAGAAGCCCAATTTCAAGGTGTTTAATTATAAAGTAAAATGTCTTTCAAGTCATATTTGATATATAACATTTTTATATTAACTGATGGTAATGTAGCTCCTTGATTGTGCTATAAAATGGAACTATGTGCCTGGAAAACACGACACTGGCCCTTTAAAGGCGGAGCGTCCAGATTCTGGGTGTTCAGGAAACGATTGGGATGTTCAAAAACATCCAGAAAGATCGGAGGAAGACGGAGGACAGAGCAGGACTATGTTAAACGTTCTCTGACATTCCAACTACCAGAAGCTGGTCATAAATATCACTGTTTAAATATCATGAAATATAAAAACATTTATTTCAGCCAGTAACATCCAGGAGCAACTTCCTCCATCAATCCAGGAACAGCCTGGCTTCATGGAGCTCTGCGGCTCAAGGATTAGGGTTAATAAACCGAACTTCAGATTAACATCTCTGATTAATGAAGACTGGAGTTTGTTTCTCCCTGATGAAACCTTGCAGGCCGTTTGGAGCCGCCTGGTTTCTAGGAAACATTCACAGCCTCAACGCTTTCAGTTCCACTGAGTCACTTTCTCACCTTTTACACAAAGCCTGTTCAGCATCACCTTGTTTACCATCAGCGGGTGTTTAGACACACACACGCCTGCACCCCCACGCACGTGCACGCACACACACACACACACCCACACACACACACACCCACAGACAGACAGAACAGAGGAGCTCTCTGACTTCACAAAGTCTTCAGTCGATACCCATTTATCTGCTGCTATTAGACTCTGCGCTCCGGCTGTCTCACAGTAATCTGCTTTTTCTGAAGCTTTCTCACAATATTCTGCTTTTATGTTCAACATTTTGTCTTTTTCCGTCTCAGGAAGATTGTTTCAAATATTTTCAGACAGTGGGATCTTCAAACAAGGTCAGAGAGAAACAAATCTCTGGCTGCATCCACAGATCAGTTTCTTAAACATTTTTTTTTGTGTGGTTGTTCAAGCTACCAATTAAACAAATTTCTACAAAGCGACCCGCAGAAACGTCACAGCAGCGCTCTGTTGCACCATTATTATTATTATTATGAAAGGTCAACCAGCCCCCAACATATTGTCCAAATCTAAGAAAATTGTTGTCAAATGTTTGTGCTTCGTTTGTTCAGTAAAAATTTTAATTTGTGCTGCTATCATTTTAAAGATATCCATAAAAAAGTTCCCAGAGGTCATCAGAGGTCAACCAACCTTTCATTCTGCTAATAATGTGATTATTTACAAACAAATTTGGTGTAGATCGACTCAACTATTATTGTGCTGCAAATTTTTTTGTTTGTGCTGCTTTTGATTTGAAGATATTGATGATTAAAATCTTCAAAATGACAGCAGAATAACTTAAAATTTTTGCTGCATAAAAGTTTGACACCAATTTAAAGGAGGTGGGGTGGGGGGGCTTCACTCAGGGTTTGAACTGAAGATAAAAACAAACTAAAAACTCGGATCAGGTCTGATCTGCTAAAGTTAAATCACCTTTCATCCGTTTGGTGAAGTCTCTGTCGTCACAGCCTGAGTCGTCCCGGAGCCTCTTCAGGCAGCCGCCTGCAAGCAGAAACAAACACGGAGGTTTCACACAGGGAGGAGGAGGAGGAGGAGGAGGAAGAAAACATCCAAAACAAACAGAAAACTTCCTGAACTCTGACCTTCCAGCAGCCGTGGAGAAACCTTGGTGGGCGGCAGAGGATCCATGTTCAGAACCTTGTAGAGCTGACCGAACGCAATGAGGCGCAGCGCATGCTGAAACACACACACACACACACACACACACACACACACACACACGCCCACACGCACACACACACACGCGCACACACACACACACACACACACACACACACACACACACACACACACAGACGGTTAAAAACAGAGCAGGAACAGGCTGCACAGCTACCAATGAGTTTCTGATCGATTGGCTATAATTACCCCAGAAGCTGGTGGAGCAGCTCGGAGTGTTGAGGAAACTTCATGCATTATAAAAGCTGAAAACCTTCCAGGATTAAATCATTTCTCTGAAGTTTCAAAGTGTGGCAGATTCACAATTTACTCTGTGATTAAATTCTGTCATAATAGTTTTAAATGAACAAAAATGGAATTTAATTTTATAGCTTTAGTGAGAAAAAAAACTCAGATGTACATGAACAAGGATTTTGTATGTTAAAAATACAGTATTAACAGAATAGAGCAAATATATAAAAACAATGGAGTATTTGATTGGGCAGTGTTAAATGTTTTACAGCCACAAAGTGCCATTTTATACCACAATCAGTGTTACCTTCAGTTAAAAACATGCTGTATATAACAACAAAAATTTGACTACATAATTTAACGACTTCAAATTGGGCCGCTGTCTCTTTAAGAAACTCCGACTCTTTCTGAAACTCTGCCTTCACAACGTGGCTCCTCTTTTAACCCTTTAACAACGTTTTCACCAACGTTTCACTGAGAAGTTGCTCCTAAATCGAGCTCAGCTGCTTCCCAGAGGATCTTGCTGAGTCTGTGGCTGCAGGCGGCGCTGAGGCGAACCTCGGTGGGACGCCGCTTAATGAGCGCGCTCAGTTTTACAGCAGGAAAACAGGAGGAGAGGCTTTATGACGCTCTGCAGGTCAGAGCTCATAAAACCTGATTCTAGGTGTAAGAAAGTGAAGAAGTTCTTCATTTGCTTCGTCTCCAGCAGAGATCAGAGCATCGTTTTAAATAAAACGCCTCCTGAATGAATTCTGACCCACTTTGCTTCCTGTAGAACCGGTTGGAGCCGCTGTGGAGCAGAGGTGAGATCAGGTCTGTTCGTTTAGAGGTCTGGGGCCCTGAGCGAACAGGAAGCGCTCCAGACTTCCTTACCACAGTGCCTTTGAGCAACAAGATGCTTTAATTTAGGCTGCTATGCTAATGCTAAGCTGTCTGAGCTGCTAGGTTCGGGGACGGCGTGGAAATGTGGGATGTTTGGGACTCACCTGGGCGCTGCGCGTCAGGGCGTCGGCTTCCTGCGCGCTGAGCTGCGTCAGAACGTCTCTGGGTTCCCGCTCACAGGGGTCGTGAACTCCTGGGCCTCCTGGCACGAAAACACACACACACGTTCTCAAAATAAGAAGGCGAAACATCCGTCTTCTGTTTTCTATGACGGAGTATTACGACCTCTGTAGATGGAAAAAAAGAGGAGGAGCAAATTTCCACCAAAAATGTTTGAAGGCCAAAAATCTAGAAAAATCTCAGAAATTTTCTAGAAAAAAAGCCTAGAAATTTTTGAGCTTGAAAAGTAAAACATTTGCTAGAAAGAACTCAGACATTTTGTAGAAAAACATGTAAATTTCTGAGTTTGAAAAGTTGAACAATTTATCTTTTAAAACTTAGATATTTTCACATTTTTTCTAAAAAGTTTTTTGTTGTAAATTTACTTCTTTTTGTGTCTACATTGGCCTTAATACTTCTATTTTCTATTTTCTGTGAAACTGAGTCTGAAAAAGAAGCTCCTGAACGACTGAGAGGTGATGAAAATCCTGCGGCTGTTAGCAAAGCGCTCACTTCGTCAGAAGGTCGAACTCTCTGCTGATGAAAAGATGTGAAGGATTCCCAGACGGAGGATCAGAAAATGAAGCGAGGACAGAAAACAAACGAGGATGTTTGTGTTGATTGGAGCTGAGCGGAAACATTTATCAGACTGAGGATGAGAGCTCAGGCTGAAAAACATTCAGCGGTTCTGAGTGATGGAGGTGAATCAGTTCATGTTTCTGAAACAGACTGGACCAGTTCTGCTCATCTCATCTTTCTGTGTTTCTGCAGCTTTTTAATCCCACTTTGATTTGATTTTCCAATAATAAACCTGTTTTATTCAGAAACTGAGGGAATTGCTTCTCTATTGACAGAAACAAACAGCTTTTCGCTCCATGATGCAGCTCAAAGCCAGGACAGTTCCAACACCTGCTATGTTATTTATCTGATGTAGAAAATATGGACTTAAAGTTTTATCATTATCTTAAATTATCATAGAACATATCAGTTTTATGTGATAAAAGAGACAATAAAAATTATTTATTCCTTATGTTTTAGGCTGCAGAGTTGTTTTTGAAGTGCTTTCTAAATAAAGCTGGAATGGAATGGCCCGTGACCTCTGACCTGGTAGCAGGATCCCTGAGGCGACGCACTCCATGACCCGGCGCAGAGCTTCTCCTGGACCCAGCGGCCGGTTGCTAGTGGCGACGGCCTTCTCGCAGATCAGCTCCAGCGGCTGCACAGACACATAAGACCACCAGAGGGGCTCAGAGGTCGTGACCTCCGGTAGCTCCTGCGCTGAGCGGCACCTACCCATCCTTGAAGAGGCTGCCACTCCGGCTGGCGATTGCACACGTCCCTCAGAACCCGCAGAACCACCAGGCAGGACTTGAGGTCGGCGACCCGGGCCTGAGGGACAGACGGAGGCGTGAGGAGAGTTTCAACAGGCAGCAGAGAGAGGCAAGGTCACGACCTCTGGAGCGCCGACACGCTGCTGACGGCCGTGAACTGGAGGTTTAGTCAGTGTAACTGGAGCAGATTCAGAGGGAATCAAACCTTCAACCAGATCAAACTTCACTCATCTCGTTTGATTCAGTTTTGAATTGAAACACTGTGACCTCTGACCTATTGACTAGATTTGTAAAAATGCACCGCCTCTTGAAGACCCTCCTTCTGACTGTAGGAGTCAGAAGGAGGGTCTTAGTGCTGTCAATCACCCACGTGGATGACCTGGAAGTAATCTCTACTTCCTAGCAGAAGTAGAGGCTACTAACTGGCTTGGACCCCACGGCCCAGCCCCACTTGGGCTTTTCTTATCTTTTCTTTTTTTAAGAGAAAGCCAAAAGCCACCTTAAGTGACCATAATTTTTTTTTTTGTGAAATTGAAAATGCATCAACCATTTCTAATGTGATCCTTCACAATATGAATAAAAAACATTGATCTTAACGAAAACAACCTGAACTGAAAACCAACTGTGAGTAATCTGATGCCTGAGCTGCAGACCTGATGGGAGAAAACGATTCTCCTGGGAGAAAACCAGCAACCAGAGAGTAAAACCATCATCGTATCAAGAGAACAAAACCCGACGTGACGGTGGAGCAGCGGAATCAGCATCAGGTCGTCATGCCAACACCCGCAGAGAGAACTGGGTCTTTACTCTGATCATTCCTCCCAGAACCTGCTGAGCTCACCTGGAACCACTTGGCATGTCGAAGCGCCACCAGCGCCGCCTGGCACTTCAGCCTGTCCAGCACATCTTCCTCCTCCTCTTCCTCACACCTTGGCTCACCTTCCTCTTGATCAACTTCCTCTGGAAAAACAAACAGGAAGAAGAACGGAGAGTTTAAAAGTATATTAGGTCAACCCTCTGATCTGACCTAATGAGCAACAGGTGGGGGTGGGGGGCTTGTTCTGTCACAGAAAGATTTATAAGACTGACGAGAGAAGGAGACGTGACAACATGCAGCTTTTCAGCAGATCAGAGGATGAAGGCATGAATCACTGAAGATCAGAGTTATCAGCTACTGCAGGACAAAATGAGAGACTAGATTACAGATTAAAAACTAGTAGCTTTTATTACTAGTTTTAAACTAGTAGTAAAAACTACTAAAAAGTCTACTAGTTTTTAGACTGAAGTGGAAGATTTGTAGCAAATATTTTAAAATTTGAAATAATTACCTTTTAAAATCCCTCTTAATGCAGCCAGGTTGTTCTGCAGAACGCAGCTCAGTGAAATGCAGAAACAAAAGTGGACCTACTGACATAATTCAGCTGAACAGTCCACCTTAACTCGTCCTCCTTTACCGTCTTAGAAATAAAGATGAATTTATTTGCACCTATACTCTGGTGAGTGAACATGGAAACAATAAAACAATATCAACATTCCTTTGGATTGTAATTTCCACCTTCATTTAGAGACAGCAGCTGACAGGAAGTAATAAAGTTCAGATAAAATCAGGAAAACCTTCAGATAAAAGCCGAACGTCGGCTGGGAGGAAATAATGAGCTTCGTTTTCACAGTGAGGTGAATTAAAGTTTTAATCATAAACTCTGAATCTGCAGCTTCAGAAAGACAAAGTCAACAATCGCTGCGTTGCTCTGGATCACGGTAAATGTTTCAGTTTTCATCATCTGGGCCATAAAGTGCCTGACCTGTAAAAACAAACAAACCTCACAGGACACCGTACGGCTCATTGTGACCTCTGACCCACACTCTGGATGGTTTTGGACACGGTGGAAACTATAGCAACTCAGATGGTGAGGAGGGGAACTGAAGTCATTTAATTTAATATTAAATTTGAATTCATATCAATCTTTAATCATAAACGTCAACACAGCAGTTATTATGTTTCTGTTGTGAGGTCATATGGACCTTTTTTAATTAAAAAGAATAAAGAAAAGTTTATTGTAAGGCTTTTCAAACATCTTCAGAGTTATTTGATCCTGGATCCAGAGACAGTTTACATGCTTTAATGTTTTTAAATGTGTGAAACGTTGTAATCAGTCGTTTCTGCTCATATTTACCAGCAGAATGTTAAACCTGAGTTTAGATGTTTGGTTGTTGTCAGGACGACGGACCTGAACGAGGAACAATCCTGTTTTTTCTGGAGGTTTTCACTCGACAGAGCGCTCTGAAGCCGTTTGGCAGGGAACATTTTTCTATTCTGTGAAAGTTTGTCCCAAACGCTCCTGCTGGGAGCAGAAACCCGGAGCGGCTCGTTGTTCTGGAACGCCAGAACTTCAGACAGCGCTGAAGATCTGAGAAGCTGAGTGATGGCAGGCTGACAGCTTCCTGTCGTTTTCCACCGCCGCCTCAGACTGGGTTTAAAGCGGACAGGAGCCTCTGAGCTCCAATCGGATCAGAGAGTCCGTCCCGAACGCGTTGCCACCGGAGACGGGCGGCTCGCTTTTCCATCGATCCTCTCAGGAAATCCTCCGTCCAGCTGCTGCTGACCCAGATCCATCGGCTCTCAGCTTTCAGCGCTCCGAGCCTCTGAGCTCAGGTTTCTCCTCCCATGTTCCAGTTCATCCTCGATGTGATGAGACGGAGAAACGAGTGAGTACCTTCATCATCTTCCTCTTCCTCCCTCATGGCGAGCGAGGTCAGGGTGATCTTCAGGGTCAGTCTGGGATCTTTGGTGCTGCAGACCAGGATCGCTGCCTCAGAGACACACGACTGGACTTCATACCTGTCGTCTGTCATCATCTGTAACACAGAGCGACTCCGTTACCATAGTGACCAGGAAAATAAAGACTAGGGGTGCACTTATTTATCAGCCTTAAAAGATCAGTGATCGTCAATACTTCCATGTGAAGCCGATCTAATCCACTGATCTTCTCTAAATCAGCAAAGGTCTGAAAATCAGCCTCTGTCCTGTTCTGTTCGTTTGGCCGTTAGCCCCGCCCACCAGGTCAGTGACCACACTGCTGCCAACGCAGCAACTTACTGGCAACATTTCAGACCAAAATATTTACTCAGCAGGTCGAGCTTTTTAAAGATCATAATCAGCGATCGGCCAGAAAACTGTAATCGCTGCATCATTAATAAAGACATCCATCCTCAGATTTAAGATGTTTCAGTCATTTTTGGTGTCAAAGTAAAAAAAAACAATCCAGGAAAGAAACACTTGAAAAGAATAAATATGTCAGTTGAGTAGATGTCTATCTATTCACTATAAAACTGAGGAAATTGGAATAAAGAAAATAAATCTGCTTCATGGAAACACAGTACTTAAAAAAAACTCATTAAGTTTTTGTGCTACAATGAGGGAAATTTTTGGCCGAATCAAAAATGGTGTATTTCGCAAAACAGCAATAGGAGCACCTTCTTCGCATCATATGTGTCACATGATCAATAATCAGATATTACCATGGCGAACACTGAACAGGAAGTAGTGTTTTTTTAATGACTCGTCTTATGAACAAACTTATTCACTTGTGATTTTAATTGTAATTCATGTTTATTGGAAATATTGTAATTGCAAAATTATGTTTTATTTACATTAGTTTAGTTTCCTCTGCTAATTAGAGCCCAGTTTTATTCCTCTTCCTGCTGAAATCTCCTAGTCTAGAAAATTATTTTTTTAATTTGTATAATTTTAAATAAATGTTTTCCTGAAGTAGTTTTTCCCAGTGTTCATAAATCTGCTTATGTTTCAATGGGATTTTCTGTGGCTTTCCAAAGCTTCATCAGGAGGAAGGTGATGAATCAGAATAATAAAATTCAGAAAGTTTAATTTCATTCTTTTACATTGATTTCCATGACAACATGAACAGGAAGTAAGCGGCACCAGAGCCTTGTTGCCTGCTGTTCCTGCCAGCACGGCGCTCCGTTTCATCTGCAGCCTCTCTGTCAGGTAAACACGGCTCCATCCATCAGGCCGCCGCCCATCAGGCTGCAGTTAGCGGCAGGAAATGAGATCCTCAGACAGTTTCCTCTGTTGATGAAGGAGCTGCGGTGAGTAATTAACGGAGGAAAACCTCCAGCCTCTGAACAGCGGATCCAGACTGATCCTCTGGGTTCTGGGATGGATCACAGCATAGCGACTGTCTGGAGGTGAAGTCACTGTTTGTCAGGGAGCTGCGACGCACTTAGGAAATACAGTTTGACCCCTGACCTCAGGTCTTTCCACACTTTGTTCTCTGATCCTTTCCTGCCTAAAAAACCTTCAACAAACTAAGAAATTGATGAAAACAGTGATGCTGGAGGGTCATTTTCACTGTTTTTTTTTCTTTACACCACAACGATCCATCCACTAGTAACATCCACATTTATTACAGCTGACAGAAAAAATATATAAATCAGATCTTTGGGTAGCAGCTAGAATTAGACTGAGACAGGATTTTTTTATTAATGATATTTGAGCTTCATACAGCATTTTCTTATTCATTTATTATTTTTGCTGATTGCTGCTGGCTAGTCTGAAGGAGCTGAGGTGTGAAAGCTGCTCTGTGAGGCAGAAGCTCTGCAGCTTGGAGGAGGAGCTGCGCCTCGTAGGCGGAGTTTGGTCCATCCAGGCGTTTTGCACAGCTGAACGGTTGCCATGGAGATGGAGGGATTTCTCAAACATGCATGAAAAAAATCAAAGTAACACTCCAGGTTTGTTTTATATGAGGGAAAAACATTCTAATATGACGTAAAATGGACTTAACATGACGCCGCCCCTTTAAGGCGAGGTCCTGCGTGTCTTAAAGGGGCGGGCGCGCTGACGGTTCTGTACCTGGATCTGCAGGGGCAGGTTGGCGCTGACGGTGTACAGCAGCAGCTTGGTGGGTTTGGGTCGGCACATCAGCACCAGCTCCAGCTCCGTGTCGCCTCTGATCAGCAGACCTTTGGCCAGCAGGCCGACCCGGGTCACCCCGCACAGAACCGGCGCTCCAGCTGGGCTGAGACAGAGGAATGGCGGCCAGCGCCCGATTACCTCACAGCACAACGTCTGCCCTACAGCTGCACAGGGTCACTGTTCCTACGGTGAACCCACTGAGTTTGTAACAATGGCCCATAATCAGACTCACTCCGTCTCAGCAGCATCTTCCTCCTCCTCATCATCACAGCTGGACGTCTTCCCTGGGGAGTCCTTCAGGCCGTCCATCCAGTCAGAAACCTTCTTCAGAGCTCCCTCTGCGGTGGACACCAGCGCCTGGACGGCCTCCAGCTCCTCCGGCGCCGGGTAGACGCTGGCGTGTTTGGCCATGACATGGCGGTCGTCGTTGGCAAACGACCGGAACGACCTCTGAGGGTGAGAAGAGAGAGAAAGCACAGCAGCTGGAGGTTACCATGGAGACCTTTCATTTTATCATTAAAGACACTTTTATATGTATACAAGCTAAATAAAAAGGTTAAAACCAGAAAGACACAGATCAGCGAACCAAACCACTGACTTTTTAAAATTCGATTAATTGATAATCGTTAGAATAATCAATAGATTAAATCAATTACTACATTAATTGTTAGTTGCAGCTCCGCTGTAATCAAACCTTCATCGCCCGACTGCCCACATGTACACAAACACCCAGGCAGACGAGTTAGACGGCTGTTTTAATTGCAGCTGCTGCCTTTCTGAGGAAAACTAATGATCCAGTTTTATTGAGCAGAACTGGTTCTGGTTCTGCACCTGATTAAAACCTGCAGACATAAATCCAGGATCTGCAGCAGAGTTACAGCCACCATAGAAGAAGATGAACTCTGCCGATGTGACTGATGAGGACGGCGGCCATTTAAACGCTCATATGTTGATGTTCTTTAGTCGTTAAGTGGAAGTGGCATTTTCCCTCCTTGATGCTCATTTCCAGGAGTGTTTCCACTTCCAGCCCGGCTGGACGCCGCGCTGCAAAGGTCGCCAGCACAGAACCATCAGAACTTTGGGCTTTATGCTGCAGAGAGGGATTATCAGCTGCAGATCATCAAAGTAACGCATCACACAGATAATTAGACTAACAGCAGGAAACTGTCCTAACTCAGATAAAAACCTGGACTCTTTGTCTTTAAAGATGCTCTTATAAAAAATTGATTTTTTCATATTTGTTAAAATTCTCCTTATGTTGTGACAGTATAAGTCATATAACCTGTGGGGGAAAAAATCAAGCTCCTCTGCCTTCTCCCAGTGTTCCCAGTAATAACTGCAGAAATACACTCAGTCAGAAACAACCAATCTGCAAATAGAGAACATTGTAGATGGAAAAAAGTAGTAAACCTGTGCCAAAAAAATCAGGACATGTCTGAGTTTAATCCCAACATTTCAGAGTTTTTCCAGACAATTTAATTCTTTTTCATTATCTGTCTATAACGGTCCTAATAAGTCATCAAACCAATCAGAGCCAAGAAGAGGGTCTTGTCACATTTAGCAGCACATACATGAGTATGACTGAAAGCGCTAAGCCCCTCCCGCTGGCTCTGATTGGTTGTTTTGGAGCATTTCTTTAATAGTAGCTCAGGGGGGAACAGATGATCAGATTTTTTTAGATTTTCTGTCTCATATTAAATTATCACAACATGGTGACAGTTTCAAAGCATATTTTTATAAAAGTTACACACTGCAGCTCTAACTGTGGTGTCAAAAATAACAGAAACACCTGAAACATCCTGAGCTGCAGCAGGTCTGAGCATCACGGCCCTGATTCAGCTTCATCTGCTCAACTGTGACCTCTGTGACATCACTGAGCCGTCCTCTCTCCGCTGCAGAGCGAACCGGATGTCAGGTTTTTCAGGCCAGAGATCCTCCATCTACCGGCCGTCAGGTCCAAGGTCGCCTCGCTCCATCTTCTCCTCCGCCCCCCGCAGCCTGTAAGCGCTCCTCATTACGGTGTGTTATTTATGACGCCGTGTAAATAATTCATGGCGGTTCTGAGCGGAGTTGTGAGGTCGTTCATCACAGCCCGGCTAATCTCTGAGCTGCCGGGGGCGGAGGAGAGTGGGGTCGTGTCGACAGCCATAACCCACAAAACTAAACATTAACGGCGCTCAGATGAAAGATTAAGACGTTAACATGGATTCTGGATTGGCGCCCGGCGTTCCATCAGGCCCGCTACCTGCAGGATGGAGGAGTTTGACGACGCTCACGGACTTAATTACATCCACAGTTTGCCTGTAGCTGACATTTAGTTTAACGTGACACTCAGAGCAGAGAAAACTGCTTTAACATTTGGGTTTCCCTGTAAAAACCTCCAGAGGAAGACAGACGACAGAACGGTTTTCAGTGAGAAGCAGAAAGACTTTATTCATGTTTTCAGGGTGGAAATGCGTCTCCAGATGAAAGAACAAAGCGCCCCCTAGCTGCAGCTCAGCTGAAGTTCAGGAAGATGACGGTTTCCTGCTAGCTTCACGCTCCATTCTTCTTCCAGATCAACTTGAATCTTTTTGCCCTGATGACGATTTGATCAGTTATCAAATCAGAACCATCAATCCGCCCTCTGAGAAACCTTTGGTCATTTTTGGACTTTACAGAGTACCTTCCCCCGACACTAAGCTCCTTCAGACTAGCCAGCAGCAATTAGCAAACACCTGGTGGAACAGCTGAGCTCATTATAGGAGCTGCTGGTCAGAGCAACGCTGGTAAACAAGGTGTTCAAGGGGTTAGTAGAGGAGCCATGTGATAACTTCCTGAAGGCGGAGCTTCAGAAAGAGCAGGAGTTTCTTAAAGAGACAGTAGGAGAATTTCAAGACAGTAAATATCGATGTCATTTGATATATATTGGGCTTAGTAGCTGCATCTCCATGAACCACAAAATTGTGTAAAAATTAAAAGTACAAAAATCAATTTGTTCATTGGAAACACTCCAATGTTGAAATGTTGTATAAAATGTTTCTGTGCTGGATCAGGTGTTTTCCAGCCTTATTCAAAAAGATGTGTTCAGCAAAACTGCAAGGGACAAACTTTTTTAGCTCATGATCAACAACCGGATGTTACTACTATCAGAAATGAAGAAGAAGACGACAGGAAGGAGGAGGAGCTTATTTTAATTTCATGTCTTAATAAAAACACAGCAATGGTGAATTTAGCAGAATATAGACAAAGATTTCACACACAATGGAAACGCAGCTGGTGAAGGTGTCAGAAACCTTTAGAGACTGGGAGGAACTGGGATTATTGCTACTGGGGCACCTCAGCTACCAGTAAACAGAGGAATCTCACCATGTCGGTGCGGTGTGGGGGTCAGGGGTTGATGGGGGCGGGGTCTAGGTGAGGACCAGCGTCCCGTCGCTCGGCCTCCTCATGCAGTCCAACGCCTCCCACTGCTCAGCCTCTCAGGTCCCACTGTGGAGGAAAAAAAACACCAAACATGGCCGTCAGAAACCGACAGGTCATGGGTCGTATCGGTTGCCACGGTGATTTAACGCCGATCTTTGTTTTTGGACCGTTTGTTGCAGATGATCCAGGATTTACTGTGACGCTGCTCAGCTTTCACCTCTCAGTCACATTAGACCTCCAGCTTTCAGTTGTTTCTGTTTCCTGGTTCAAACTGCAGAACCTCACAGATTCTGACAGAACCCGTCCAGCTGATCCAGAAAAGCCTCCAGGCTGAATTCATAGTTCGTCTGGAGAGGTTCTGAGATTTCCCGTTGGCGTCTGAATGTTGGTGAGTGAAACCAGTTCATGTGGTTTGGACCTGAAACCTGATATGTTTTTATGTTCATGTGTGTTCGGTCTCTGGTTTTAAATTCAGCTGTTTTTTTTTAACAGTTTAATCTGTTGTGAAACTGATTTGGTTAAATTCAGTGGAGGGTCTGTCATGCTGCGGGCCCGTTGTCTTTATCGGCCTGGATTAACCCGGTTCCTCTCAACCAGCAGCTGATAGAGGTGGAAGAACCGAGGCTGCACAATAAATCTCCTCTATATTCATACGGCAAAGAGCCGTCTGCAATAATTATTGGGTAATACAGTCCAAGTTTTATATAGTTGTATTTTCATGCTAATGTAATAAATGTAAAGGTCACAGAGTGATGGAGGCACAGATGAGAAAGAGAGAAAAGATGAAAGGCAGACATTCAGAACGATTTCATCTCTATATTCACCAAAGTTTTTGAAAACTGCAGAAACAAGAAAAAAACTGAAAAAAGACTAAATAAAAGCAAGAAAGTGAGTGGATGGATGGATGGATGTTTACAGGTCTGTAGTAACTGAGTGTCAGATTTAAAAACCTGTAAGATGCATTTATTACATCATTTATTGTTTGTTGTTCATTTATTGTGATAAATTTCTTGTCATGATTAGAGTTTGATTTAACGTGATAAATTCCAACTAATGATGTTTTAAAGGTTTTTCAAAGGTTTGGTTGGTTTGACTCAGAGCAGTGAAAAGAGAAACAGCAGCTGGAGATGGAACAAATGTTTTGGTCCCAATCAAACCGAGTCAACTGGACCGTCTGGTGTTAAAACAGCGTAAAGGCAGGACGAAGTGACGAACTGTTGGCTCAGCTGTAACCTCTGCAAGGGTAAAAAACTGAGAACATTAAACTAAAAGTTGATATAGCAACAAAAATACAGAATGTATTATAACATAACGCAGCAGAGCTCTGATGTTTTCATATCTACCATAAGTTCAGGCCGGACATTCAAGGTCGAGTGGATTTACTTTACTGCTGCGGTTTTATTGGACCTCATGCGAGCTGCTTTCCCTGCTAACCTTGCGTCTCCCTGAAGAGGAGGCGATTAAAGCCAGATAATCAGGAATACAGCGATGACTTTCTGAGGACGCCGACAGCAGCAGCAGATGGTGAGCTCAGCATGTGGCAAAAAGACAACGCTGATTAAAGAACAACAGAAAAAAAATAACAGGACAGGAGGGGGAGAGCAGGTAAGAAAGAGTTTTTTTTTCCTCTGCATAAAAATAGACTCTGTGATCATGAAGCCAACCTGCTTTAAAACCCAGAGAGGCTGTAAACAGCTCCCAGAGATCCGGCTTTATTTGCATAAGCCTCACATGCAGAAATGTTTCAGCAGGACCTCAGAACGCCCACGTTACGAGACGGACCAGAGAAAAGACTGAGAAATCATTTCATCTTATTCAACTAAACTATTATTATCATTAATCTCCAGCTGAAGAGAAATGTTAGCAGCAATTAGGCACTGAGGCCAAATAAGGTTCCCAGTTGTTCAGCTGAGGCGCTCGTTAGGCAGAAAACAAATCGCTGCTGTTGCTTTTTAATAAGAGAAGAACAGAACAACAACTCAGACTAACTTTAGTTTATAAAGCAACTTTCACAGGTCAGAAACCAGAAAGACTTGGAGACAAAAACAGAAAACGTGCAACATCAGAAACAGCCGAAAACTAGTTAATGTCAGTCAGACTCATTATGAACCATCAGGTGGAGATCAACAAAGATTTTATTCAAACACCTAAAAAGACTTAAAATAATTAAAACGAGATGCAGTGAAGCAAAAACAATCTAATCCAGCTTCAGACAGCAGACATTAAAGTTTAGAAACTTCACTTAGCTAAAAAAAAAAAAAAAACGTTTCTGACTCAGTGAGAGTGACCCGACAGAATCCGAATCAGAACCAAGGATTCTGAGCTCTGGCTGCACAGAAGAGTCCAGTAGATATTCTTTGATTCCAGTTATTTCATTCTGTAATAATAAGGGTTACAGTTTTATCTAAAACCGGGTGTAATCTGAGCCACACACACACACACACACACAATATGCCTTCATATTTACAAGTTTATATGGTTAAACTTGTAAATATGTCCAAAACCTTCTTTCAGACGCATTATCTATTGATCATGTGTTTATTGCGATGTAGATAATTATTGCTGTATTGCCCAGCCCTGCTCTAACCGAGGCAGAAAGTCATTCATTACCTGATGAGAACTTCTCACTCAGGAACTTAAAGTTTGTTAGAAACGAAAATAATCAGCTGCTTTCAAAATCTGCCCAACGCCTGCAGGACCCAGAAGAACTGCAGTCAGGAAGCCTAAAAGCTTTCTGAGACGTTGAGTAAAACATGACGGTATTGTGACCTTAACAAAGACTCTGTTATCAGCGAATGATGCTTTCAGACAAACAGCTTCCCGCAGCAGGATCAGAGTCAGAGTTACAGGTCAGACTAAAATGGACCTGAGCGTCCAGCCGGTCCAGCTGCAGGTATCCAGGCGCTGGCGGCTCCTGCTGCCTCTCCCGTCCTCAGCCTCCAGGTTTATTTTGGCTCGTGTTTATTAGGCCGGTTTTACTGCCAGAAACTTTCATGTGGAGGCTTTTATGTTCTCACAGCACTTCAAATAATTCCTCCTGTGAGCTTTCAGCAGCCGAGGTGGGAAGGTAGAAACCGTTCTGTCATACAAAGCATTCCTAACATTTGATCTGACAACAAAAGGCAGCAGCTTTCTGTGGCTAAACCAAAAGCTGGGGATGGCACACTTTCTCACACCTGGGAGTTCTGCTGTTCCAAAGTCAGGAAGCAGTTTCTACCTCTGCTTTTATTAGGCCTGTTTCTCCCAACGCTGCAGCAGAGAGCAGCCATGAG
Organism: Xiphophorus maculatus; assembly: GCF_002775205.1. Classification (NCBI taxonomy): domain Eukaryota; kingdom Metazoa; phylum Chordata; class Actinopteri; order Cyprinodontiformes; family Poeciliidae; genus Xiphophorus; species Xiphophorus maculatus. The sequence goes on along the minus strand of NC_036454.1, from coordinate 2,989,691 downwards.
TCTAAGGCTGGATCAGGGAGAAACCTGAATGTTGTTCTCTGGATTCTAACAGCAGGTAGTTTATCTGTATTCTGATAAATAAATGAGATCTTGAGCAGAGGAGGATTTGTGTCACTTCTGCACAGCGACAGCGTGGGCGGGTTGAACACACGCACACACACAGACACACACGCACACACACACACACACACACACACACACACACACACACACACACACACACACACACACACACACACACACACAGCACTGATGGCTTGTTTGCTAATGATGTGGATTTTAATGATTTCCATCAACATAACCTCTACATCCTGTTATCTGAGAGAAGGAGCAACAGTAGGTGGCAACGCAGCAGATAATCAAGTTGCTCTTCAGCAGACGGAGACGCCGCTCACCAGAAGGTGAAACTTCAGGACCGAAAGGTTCTGATGGCGCCGAGAGAAAAATGAAAGCAGAGTCCAAAAAATGGCTCGGCTTTGTTTTAACATGGAAAACATCTTGTTATATGTGAAATAATCTACCAATGGAAGTAGAATATTTTTATCAGTATTAAGGAATTATTGACTTAAAATAAGCTCCTATTTATTTGTGGAAAGTTACTTGTAAGTTAGTTTTGTTTATTTGCATAATTTAATGTATTTCTAACATTTGCATAATGTGGCAATTTTTTTATTTTATTTTATTTTATTTTATTTATTAATCTATCGATGAGGCGTTTGGACCCGTCGGTTCTGCTCCTGATTATTTCCTCACCATATTTCCAGTCGCTGTTTTCCCTCCACATGTTGTTGTGTTCATGGACACTGAGGAGGAACCAGAGACACGGCGACAGAACATTTCACCATCGAGCCACTCTCTGAGCTCCAGAGATGGACGAGTTCGCCTGCAAAGGCACCTGCCGGCGCTGCATCAGGAAGCCACTGTCGGCATGACGACATGAACGCATCAGTCAGGCAGGTTGGGTTGGTGTTTAAGACAAACCAGTCAGCTCCCAGCATGCACTAGGGTCTGTAGGTCAGGCCTATGGAGGCGTTTTGGGACTAACAGATGGTGGTAAAACTGAGTTTGAGTAGAAATTCCTAGAATTAATTTATCATCACCTGATTTCCTTTCTGGGTTTTCAGAGCTCAGAAAGGAAATCGCCTTTAACAAGCCGACATCCTGGATCACAGAGTGAGTTTCAGTAGAAGATACAACAGGAAACCGATGGGTCCAAACGCCCCAGTTTCAACCAATCAGAGTTAACCTGGATTATTAGCAGGTCAAACCGTTTTACTTGGTTTAACTGAACTGACTCGGCAGGTTAATGGTAATCAAAACCCAACGTTTCAAAGTTGTATTATTTAGAAAAAAACATTTACGGCAGTTTTATTCCCCCGGTGCTATAAACACAATTATCATCCATAGTCATCACTCATTTCCTCACATTTTCCTTAAAGCAGCCCTGAAACCTTTACAGTGATCATTTTAAGGTCATTTAAAGCTTTTCTTTGGCCTTTGGCTGCTTTTTAACTCATTTTACACTCAGTCTCAAACCCCTTTTATAGCTAATCGATACATCCATGCACGACCTCAAAACTAGATCTGGTGATCAGGGATTTGTTATTGAGGAAGCCTCTCACTGGTGGGGTGGAGTCTAAACACACATCCAGTCACTGATGTGGTCTCCATGTGGCTGGAACAGAGCATCACAGTCCGTAACCTCACAACAGCCCACAGGAGCTCGTTTAGCTTGTTGGGACCATCTTGTAATTGTTTTTATATTACTGGTTGTCTATAGAAACGCCCTGAACATGTTACCAGTCACTGAACTGCAGCTTCAGCAAAAAGCTGAGATGTGAACTGATGAGTGAGATATGTGTTTAAAATCAGTTTAGAAATTAATCTGCAGATTCACAGCTGTTTTTATTTTTATTATTTACGTCATGTTGGACCAGAACAGGGACACAAAAAGATCATTTATAAGTTAAATGCTTCTCCATAATTCCTCAGACTTCATGGACACCCGATGGTACAAAAATACCTTTGAAGATCAAATAGTGAGATTTATATCTTTTGGATTAATGTCTGAATATATGTTGCTGGTGGTTGTGAACAGGTAAAGTTCAGCTGCTGAACTGAAACCTGGAGATCTCATTTTCATCTTACTGGATCAGAACCTCACTGGGACTGAGCCGACATTAATGAGATCCGTTTTCTCCTGCAGTGACCAGTATAAATGTGTCTGCTGTGGAAAAACTCCATTAGCATGTTGGAGTTAAAGTGATGTGAAACTCAGAGGAATCCATCATTCTGTCCTTTTGTGACTCCAATGAAGAAATGGGTTGAATTTACTGATTATCTTTCAATTAATCAAACAGCTCATGAATAATCAACAGAAAAACGGCGCCGAGTTCATCAGAAAGATGGCGGATGTTTGAAAAGTCTAAAAAAATACAACTTCACTCTTTGCTGAAAGAGTAAAAATGTTTTTAACGTAGAATTCTTTTTATTTCTGCAAATTAATGAAACTGATCCTAAGATCTCTGCAGACTGTTTGAATTATTCATTTATAGCCATTTAGTGAATTTCTGCTTCCTGAAATGTATTATTCAATGAGGAAACTTTAAGAACTTAAATCCTAAATGTAATAAATTAGCACCAGAAATGAATTGTTTCTGTGAAGTTAAGTCTCTAAAGCAGGTGTGTCAAACTCCAGCCCTGGAGTCCGCTGCCCTGCAACTTTTAGATGAGCCTCTGCTGAACCACCTGAACAGAATAATTAGGTCATTAAGGTTCTGGAGAACTGATCTACACAAGAAGGAGGTAACTAAGCCGTTTCGTTCCAGTGTTTGTACCTGTGGCGCATCTAAAACCTGCAGGACTGCGACTGGAGGCCTGGAGTTTGACACCTGTGCTCTAAAGGAACATTTTCTTTCCAGTTTTATTCTTTTAACAGAAAAGCAGAGCAGAAAAATCTGTAGCAACTGAAAAACAGAATAAATCAAGACATTTATGCAAATCCTTCCTCATCTTAGAAGGAGTTGCGTCTCTGCTGCTTCAGTCAGTTTTCTAAACGTGAAATGTCACTATGAACCCACGATATGAATTAATCAGCTGTTTTCAGGTTTACAGATCACATATTTCCTGCAGTTATTAAAACTCCAGGATGTTCTAATCAGGTTCAGAGTTTCAATCCGATGAGATTTATGTCTGTTAGCTCTCCGCTAATATAAACCCAGCGATAAAAAGCAGATAAATTCATTTGGATTCACCTTTTCAACAAACATCCAACAGAAACCAGCAGAAAGTCCTCATCCAGGTCTCTAACCCAGATTAACCTGCTTAATCCAGGCGCACCGCAGGAAATCTGCCCTTCAGTAAATTTAGGAAGTACAGCTGTGTGACGCCATTATGGCGTGTGTGTGTGTGAGGTTATGAAACAGCAGCTTTAGAGTTATTTTCTCAGCAGGATTAGACTTCAATAATGCATTAATGGCTGCGCTTCATGTAAGCGGCCAGAAAACATTCCAATCACTAAAGCAGTGTGGGTAATGCATGGGCAGGGGGTGGACTTAAGTAAAATCTACTAATGGATTTAGTTTGAAAGAGTTGATGAAATTTAAATATTTAACTTCTTATGTTCAGTAACTCAGGTAAGGTTGGAGATTTAACAGGAAACTTTCTGTTTTTGGGGAAAACTTCCTGCTCCAGAAACACCAGGTTACAGTTACATTTCATTAACGCTTCTGTTCCTGTTTCTGTGAATCCAAGCCCAAAAAAAGTCACATTTACAAACTAAACTTAACGTGACATAAAACCACAGGAAATGTTTTCTCACACCAGGAGAATCTGAGGCGGTTAGTTGAGCCGTCCAGCAGGATGTGCTGCAAAAAACTCTTAATTTTACCAAAGTGTGTTGGTCTGGTTTCTAGTACAAATATCATAGTACACTAGAAATACGACAAAACTAACTTCAAGTAACTTTTCAGATATAAGAGCCTCAGCTAGTCTATAATTCCTTAATATTAATGAAAAAGTTTCCAAAGTTTTATTTCCACTGGTAGATTATTTCTTTATAATAAGATATTTTCCCCATGTTACAAGTGAAAGAATCTGCCTGTGGAACAAATAGTTTTTAATTGATATTAAGGAATCATTTACCTTTTTGCAGTGCAGGTAAAAATACCTGGTAGATGAATAAACTCCATCAATGTCAACATCAAACTGACTGAACTTCCTGTTTCCTTCAACAAACTACGAGTCAACATTAATATTACTGAGCAGTTTTATGAAAAACAGACAGAAACATCTGAAGCATCAATGCCTTGATGACACTTTATTAATTTAACTTAGTTTAACTGTAATAATGAGCCATCGTCTCATTACAGACATCAAGTTGAGTTAAAGTTTATTTATATGTACTACGTTTACATATAAATATGTAAACATAAATATGTTTATATGTTGTTATAAATCTTATAGCACATTAATAACAACCTCAGCTGACCAATGTTATTCACATCAAACATGATGTTGCCAAGTCTTGGCAATTTATTTATTTAATGTATTCAAGTATTTTCATGAATCATGGAATCATGGTCATGAAATGCTCAGATCTTATTTAATTTAGTAAACTGTATATTATTATCAGAAAACCTGATTCCTGATCAAATCAAAACCAGCCACTGACAGCATTTATTGGATCCACAACATTCTGTACAGCAGATGATGAGTAGATTAAAAAATGACTTTGAATCTGTTGTAAAAGCAGAAAAGTCAAGCCCACCTGACGGGTCCAAACCGGAGCAATCAGCACAAAACATCCAGCGGTAAATGACATCATCATAACGACCAAAACTGGAATATAACAGCAGCTTAAGGGGTGAAAGGTCAAACTGAGCAGAACCAGCCAGGCTGACCGGCTCATGTTCATCCCTGTGTTTACTGATCCCACTTGTTCACAGATCAAATCAGAACAGGAAGTCGTTATTCAGGGAATTCAGAACCAGAACCAAAAGGCTGGACCCAATGAGACCACACTGTGTGAACGGTGAGTACCGGCTGCTTCTGATGAGCAGCAGCGTAGTACTGGCTCCGGTCCAGCCGCCTTCAGCACTCAGCCCAGTTTACTACAGACATTCATTTCCAGAACCAGAACCAGAGCCAGGAGGGGGTCAGTTCTCTGGCAGCAGCAGCAGATCAGTTGGACGCCTGCAGCAGTAGCAGCAACAACAACAACAACAACAGCAGCAGCAGCAACAACAACATCAACAACAACACAGCAGCAGCAACAACAACAGCAACAACAACACAGCAGCAGCAACAACAACAACAGCAACAGACAAAAGAGAAATCCAAACTTCTTCAAATCGATTCAAACACAACATCAGGATCCAGATGGATCTCGATGGATTCAGTGGATTCCTGATGTTACAAAGGCAGCCTTTGTGACCCAATTCAGATTTTTTTCTTGACGTAATGTGACCTGTATCCGATCTTTTCATGACAGTCTGAACAGCACAGGTTGGATTCTTTTCGAATGCGACCCATATACGATACGCATTTGATTCAAATGTGGCGTAACGTCCAGGTCGCATTCATCCAAACTGAACGTCAGACACTCAACAAGTCTCACTGTTCTGCCTCCTGATACACGCAAGCGGGAAGAACAACAACGACCATGATGGACTACAATGAGGATGAAGTTAGCCTCCATCTTTATTACAAACACTGAGCACTTCTTCTTTGGTTGGCAGAACACTGAGAACGCTGACGTTATTGCGCCCTCTACTGAGCATGGGGGACACTTTCAGGTCGTTGCCCGTTCACACTGCAGAACACTTACAGGTCGCATATGTTTGGCAGTGTGAACGGGCATGGGAAAAAACATCTGATTCGACAAGAAATCGGAATTGGGTCACTTCAGGCTGCAGTGTGAACGCAGCCAAAGAATCCTAAAAAATGAAAACTGGAAGATTGTCCTAAAACAATCCTAACATGCTTCTCTTAGTCACTACTGGGTTCTGAGCTGTTTTAATTTTCTCAGGTTCATTGAAGTTCGGCATGTTCACTATGCTTCCCATTAATAATCCATCTAATAACATATTTCATCAAGGTTCCAGTCAATCACAAAACAAACAGAAACAGTTGTATTTCTGGCTTGAGCGTCTAATTTGGTCACCAACATTTCATCTGCTCTTCATGCAGCTCCTGAATCAAATCCTGAGATGGTAAAAGTTTCCCACACCAAGCCTGGCTCTGGTTCTGCTGGAGGTTTCTTCCTGTTAAAGTGCAGTTTTTCCTCTCCACTGTCGCTACATCTTAATTTACTCCCAGCCTGAAGGTTTCAGGACATTGAGTCATTAAACTCTATATTCTCTTTGCATTGAGATCCTGGTCAGTTTGAAGATGTTTCCAACAGAATCTTAAACTAAAAGCATTGTTTGAATAATTAACTGCAGCATTAATGTTGTCCAGACTCTTCCTCTCTGCAGTGACTGAACTCCTGCTGGCTTTTCAGAGTCTGGATGTTTTTATGTCTCAGTGCAGGGAATCCTTCAGACAGTCTCCTGTAAATCGCCCTCAGTGGAACCGGCTTCAGTTCCCTCCGGTTTTAATCTACTGTCCCTGGGGAAAAAACGAGAAGAAAGCCTGATTGGACTCCACAGAACCCTGACTCAAACAATTATCACCGTGGCAATAATTGCTTTGTGATGGCTGTGGGCAGATGAGTTCAGGAACGAGGCCAGGTGAGGGGAGGAAGTGCTTCCAGGGGATTGTCTAATCAATCTCTTTCCGTTTTACATGCAGCAGCGAGCCAGGACTGAGGGCAGTCCCCAGAGACACACACACACACACACACACCCACACACACAGTGCAGCTGAGAGTGAGAAGTGTGTGTGACTCCAGTGGATCAGCTGTGGAGAGCAGCAGAGATTCAGCAGGATCTTTGTCTTCTTCATGTGAGGAATCTTGCGGGTCATATGGATGTAAAGTTTATCACGATATTTCCTGGTAATATTGTGATAACGATAAAACAGTAGAAACTATTTATTCCTCCATTTTTAGGAACGGTCCGGCTGTGACTGCATGGCAGCTATTATAGCTCCTGAAATACATTCTCATTAGTAACTACAGATGCACTGATCAGATATTTGTATCTGAATTGGCCCGATATTGTAGAGAAAATTCCAGATTGAATATCGTAGCAATGTCCCTGATCCATCAGGGCAGATCTGTCCAGTATAATTCCTTATTATTTATTTTACATCATATTTAGGATTCCTTATGGTGTTTTCTGAGCCATTTGAAAGAAGATTTGTTGCAGATTATGTTTATGTATTTATTATTTTTCTCCATTTGCTGTTCTACTGCTAACTGCTCTGACTGAAATAATTAAAGTTGTTTTAACTGTCTGACCAAACTGGTGAAGCTTTTGGTGTGTTTCAGTTTGCTGTACTGGTGCAGAGTTAGCAAATAAATTTATATTGTAATTTAGTACATTTATGTTCAAGTTTTTAAAAAAATAAAACATTTTAAGTTAATTCAGCTGTTTCTCTGTATCAGATCAGCATTGGGCGATACTGATCCTCAGATATCGTATCGGAAATGAAAAAGTGGATCGGTGATCCCTGATTCTTCCATGTTCCTTTTAGATCACAAAATGAGATTTGTGTCACTAAACTGCACACAGCATTCGGGTTTCCCTGTGGGAGGATTTCCTGTTGGACTACCAGATCAGGATATCATGTCCACACCTAATCCTCACTTAGCAGAGCGCTGCTGCGTCTTCATCAACACCTGAAGCTGCGGCTCGACCCGAGGCGACCCGGTCCGATACCGGGTTCAGGTTACAGCTTCTACTAACAGAGGAGTCCTACGCTCCCTGAACGCACCGGCCCTGGGCTGAAACCCAGACAAATGATAAGTCTTTATCCAGGTCAGGCAAATGTGAAAAATGCAAAAGGAGAAGAGTTCTGATTGGCCGGCAGACGGATAACGATCCTCCACTGAACACCTGAGGAGACAGGAAGCCGACGTCTCAATTTAATCCTCGTTAAGATGAAGCTGTCAGAACATCAGAGCAGAGCATCATCATCATCATCAGTAATTTCTCTTGAACAAACTTACTGAGTATCGGTATAGACTGAAAATGTTAATCCTAACTAACAATTATGTTAGTTATTGATTAATATATCAATTATTCTGACAATTAATTAATTAATCGAATAAAAAAATAGGCGCATGCTGTAGATTTTTCATTTAACCATTCAGGCCTGTTTATACAATATAACAAATACATTAAGAGAAGTAAATAAACAATTCCCTTGCTAAAGAAGAACATAAACATTTTATTCCCCAACATATTCTTTAGTAAACGATTCATCACTTGTAGCCAAGGATGCATCTGCTGCAAAAAGATATTTCCAACATCAACATGTGGAAAGTTTCTACTTGACATCAATAGTGGGGCTGATCTGATTTTTTTTTTTGGATTGATCAATTATTAATTGGATAGAAAATGTTCTTAATATGAGATTTTTTTCACTGAATTTGAACCAGGTCCAGATAAAGTTCCCAGAACTAAGGAGTTCTGGGGAGACCAGATTTACAGACACCTTTTTATCTTAAATGTGAAATGTATATTTTTTTGTACAGTTTTTGCTTTACTGCTATGAATGTGCTGTTCTTCCAGGAAATTAACTTTTCTGAGTCTGTATGCTCTGGTTAATGATTAACTGATTGCTAAACTAATAGACGATAACTTTAATAATTGATTCATCCTGATTAGTTAGAACAGTGGTTCTCAAATGGGGGTACGCGTACCCCTGGGGGTACGTGGAGGCACTGCAGGGGGTACGTGAAGCTTTTCAAAATATCTTTAAAAAATCAGTAGGCTCCTCATAATAAGTCTTGGGAAAAATTATTTTGTAAAAAGTTCGATAAAATATAAATGTGTGTTCATGCACTGAATTTTATATTCAGTATTTACAGGGTATTTACAGCACTGTACCTCTTTTTTATTCCAAAAATGTTTTGCCCGTGTCAGGGGGTACTTGACTAAAATTATATTTTTAAGGGGGTACATCACTGAAAAAAGTTTGAGAACCACTGAGTTAGAAGATGACTAACATCAGCCGATACCGATGCTGATGCTGATTTATTCCCTACTAAAAATCCAGATTTTTATAACCTGGCATCATGTCTGATAAAACAACCAGAGCTCAAAGTATTTCCTATTGTAAGACAACAAAATTAGCTTGAATTTTATTTAAATTTTGGGTTTTTTGGTCCACAGAGAAAACACACCTGTACCAGTTCATAACTGTTATTCCATGTAATTAGTTTTTATTGGCTTTAATTCTGCGACGGCTTTAACTTCATTTAGTTTCAGCTCATTTTCCCTCCAGCTGCTGCAGAGACGTGACCGTCAGAAACATGTCAGTTATTTCCCAGGAGCCGCCATGGCTACAGAACCGCTGCTCCAACCACCGCTGGGGGTTCAGGGTATCATCAGACTCCACCACAAACCATTCAAAGAAAGCTTTTACAAGTCTTGATTTTTCCTAGGAGAATTTGTGCAATTTTAAGACATATCAAATTAAATTCTCCAGTCGTGCAACTAATTAATCTCCAAATGTCAAAATCTGCTTCATGCTTCAAACTAAAAGCAGCTAAAGTGCAGTGAAATCTCCCCGGTGGATGATGTTTTGTATTTAATCGGATTAAACGTTCGACTCTGATGCAACAATAAGGATTTCACTTTATTTAGCTGTTCCCTGCTCTGGTTTACTACAGTTGTTACCAACAGATTCACTGATACAGTCAAGTAAACAGAAACATTTTCCACACCTTGTCATTAGAGTTACCTCATGTCAGCATCACTGAATAAATCTAAACTTAGACATGTCACAATAACAAACTTTGCTAGACAGTAAATTACTCCAGAAGTTATTGCAATAAAGATAATACTGTTGCTTTGAGACAATTTTCAAGTAATATAATGGTAATGGCATAATAATTCAAGAACATATTCTCAAAAATCAATAATATTTAAATTCTAATTAACATGCAACACAAGAACTGGAAAATATTTGAAATTTTAAAATTAGGCACTTTAGTCTCTGTAAATAAAAATGTCCTTTAAAAATGAGCAAGTTGAGACCAAAGCACAGATTCAAGACTTTAACTCATTAATTTCAAATAATTAAATACATAGATTTTAACTTTTACATAAAAAAGTTCTTTTTCCCTTTTACATAAAAAGGTTCCGGTCGGAACATTGGTATTCACAAGTTTCTGGTACGGCTGTAAATATGATGCACAAGCATCATCACAAGCAAAAGCGATGTACTTAATTTCTGCTTCAAGAAACGATGTGATGGGAAGCTGGAAAAAATAATGTTGTGCTAAAAGGAGTTAGCCAATCAGCGAAGCTATTCAAGCTAATCTGATGGCTGAGTAACAGATTTAAAACGATATGTTAGGTTTTTGGTTTTTTAGCTCATATGTCTATATATTCAATAATTCAGCAACAAAATGGGGTTTTTTTTAACTGAACATTTTTATTTTGGAGATCATTCTGTAGATTATTTTGCTACCCAGAATGCTAACATTTTTATTTTGGAGATTATTCTGTAGATTATTTTGCTACCCAGAATGCTCTGCACGGTTCATAGATCCAGTCTGGGACGCCAGAATGAGCTGGAGGTGTTTCTGAGGGATGTCTGTGGTTCCGTCCCGGATCAGATAAGCGGAAACAGGGTGAGTGCATTACCAAAAGCCAACATAAACATTAAGTTATTACAATAAAGATCATTTATTCCCCTCATCCATACCAGCAGCCAACACAAATCATAGGACTCAATCAGGGAGCAGGTGTTCCTCCAAACAAGTGCAGCAATTTCTCCTGACCACAACTACAACAATAATATTCAGAAACTAGTTTAACTTTATTTATCAGACACTACCAAGCCTCTGTTCAACCAGCTGTTCTGACCACAGGGATAAAACCTGAGCTGCAGGAAATCTACGGGACGGTTCCGTGTTTTCCACGCGGTTAACGGAAAACTCGCCGTTAAAGCCGCTCATTTCAACAACAGTCACACTTTAACAGAGTTGGTATTTCAACAGGAAAGCAGAGCCAACAGAAGGCTGAAGTTACCCGAGCAGCGCGGGGCAGAACAGCAGCGAACCCCCTCCCTCAGTTCATCCCGAAAGCAGCCCCCCAGAAGCGGACACCTACCTCCAGCGAGTGTCCGCTGACCACCGCGAGGTGAACCGACGAGAGGAGGGGGAGGCTCAGCCGGTCACAGCGCCTCCACAAGCAGTTTGTTCCTGTCGGCTGCTCGGTGTCCGGTGACGGGAACTAAGTTTGTATCCGAGTAACGGCTCCCGAGGCGGAGGGTAAGCGGGAACAGCAGCGACGGTGTCCGGGCAACCTGCTCTCTGAGCTCCGAGCGGTGCGGGGGGTAGCGGAGGCAGCGGGCCGCGCATGCGCACTGCGACAGCTACTGCAATATATCAAAGATCGCCTAATGCAAGGATGAGTCACTCAGTATAAAAAGTAAGAAATATATTTTTTATCATATCTTTACGTCTTAAATGTAGTTTTTTTCTAAATGAAACTAATATATATAAACAGGAAACAAATAAATATACACATATCAAAACATTTGCTTCATGTGTACCTCAAAAACAATTTTTAAAATATATTTTTATGTATAATATGTTGTTAAACATTTGGAGGATGCATGAAGGAGATGCGATTCATCTCCATCACATCTATGAAATTATATATTTTTTGTCTTCTTTCCTTTTATTGGACAGAGTTTTATGCAAACATTAAAGAACAGTGAGAATATAAAACCAACCTGGTACTCCTGAAGCAGCACCCTTCAGTTTCAGTGTGCAGTCTGGTTTGAGCCCAGAGATACTCCACAAATCCACATTAAACAGACAAACATAGCAATAAATAATCCTTCAGTTAATCCTCAAAATAAACATTAAGCAATAACTGAATGACAAGTGACACAGAGCCACATTAGCAGCAAAAAAGGCATGCTAACAGATTATCAAGTAAGTTTATTTACAGTCGCTTTATTCAGCCTTATCAGAAACTGATGCAGCAGAACAATGTTAAATCCACACCTTTGGACCCAGTAAACACACACTATTCATCCAAAATGCTTTAAAGTTTTAACAGAACTGAATGTTCCACAAAATGTCTTTCAATAATCACTCTCAACACATTCCTGTTAGATTTTGTAGTCATAAAGAATACATTTTATTAACATGAAGTGATACCACCTCTGCTCCAGGTAACTAACCTGTTTGTTTACATTGTTTACACTTCCATGCTAATAATCATTTAAAATAATAGAATAATAATATGTATTATGTCTCTATGCATAATGGATCCTGCAAAAATGTGATTTCTCTTTAAAATATTTACAAAATGCTCATGTCATCTTAAATAACCAAAATGACTACAAATGATAACATATGCCAATCTCAGGGTTAGTTGTTTAATTTTTTGCTAAAGTGTTTCAGCAGCCAGTAGAGCAGCCAAACTTTCTTCCTGCCATTTACGCTGACCCTGGTGGTGACTTTTGCAGCTACTTTTCTTTCCCATAAATTCATAAAATAACTAAAATAGTACCACTTTGATTGTCTCATTTTAATATGTTTTTCTATGTGCGTATTGTTAATATATTACATTTATGTTTGTTTTTCAAAAGAAAGAACATCACAAGTAAGAATTTCTAGATTTCAGTGGAATGTGATTTTCACAAAGAGCAGCAAGGAAACAGGAGCTTTTTGCTAAACCTTTTAACATTAAACTACAACAAACACACTTTGAAATTCTAACTTTAGCCAAACTACATCAGGAATAAAGTAAAAACTGTCTCCAGTGGTTCCAGATAAAAGTTTGATGACCCACAACCATCAAAATCATCTATAGCCTTAAATTTGAACGCAGCAACGTCGTCATTACACTGAAATCTGTAGCAGAATAACTGGAGATGAGTCAGAGACTGGTCGTCTGGGAAAGACTGGTTTCAGATGAACTGTTTTCCTGTAGAAACCCACAGCATAGTTGGTTATGATAACTAAGATCCAGAGGCAAAGCAGCGATCTCTAGCTGCACAAACTGAAACTCATTCTGTAGACGTCATGTTTTCAACTCAAAGAAACTCTTTTTAGGCTTCAGGTGTGAATTATTCTGCATTACATGGACCTCATGCATAGTTTGTAAAGCTTTGTAAATAAAATTAAATTATTATCCTTTCTGAGCTTTGATTTGCTTCTGCTGCTCAGTTGTTGCAGAAGCAGAACCGTTTCATCACTGACAGGTTTTTAGTTAGAAACTGAAACAGTCTATAGTTTCTTTAAAAACTGGAATTAGCAGCAGTGACAGTCAGCTGGGACCTCATTCACATGATCTGAGGTGTGAACTTTGTTTTGTACGTTTTTTCTCTGATTGAGGATTTCTCCTCTTGCATCCTGTTGTGTGAAGCTCATTTAAATACAACAGAGAGGCAGTGAGATCTGTGTGAAGATTCACAGCAGAGGTGTGAAGATTGTTAAAGTTTTATTTCTCCCTCTAACATGAGCCTCTTTAAAATCAAACTTATGATTTGAAATGTGGGGCTTTTCTGTGGTTTGGTTTATAATCATCCTTTGGCTGCACAGAGCCACTTAAACCTCCTGCAGAGCAGCAGAAAACAGATTTTTGAAAATAGAAATGATTTCTTCAACTCAATTGTGTAAAGAAATTCTCACTATATTCCCAGAAATGGTTGGATTTAAGATGAAAATGGTTGTTTCTCTGGCCTTCAAGGCCATTCAAAACAAAAGAAATTCCTTCTTACTTGGAATAACAGGCAGCGTAACGACATGCCATCTATAGCCGCGTAGAATAATTCCGTTAACTCAATGAAACTCGGAAATTTAGGTATTAATTATTCTATGCTCCACAGCAAAAGGAAAAAGTGATGAAATACAACTCAAAACTATAAATATATCGCTGCACTTTGCTAGCTCGATGGTACTGTCTCTTACTCTGCAGTTGTGGAGTCACAATGTCTGGGATCATGAGCGCCCCCTGCCATGAGGCCAGAGAACTGCCTGCCTCACCTCGAATCTGTTCTCCGGTTTCTGATCGTTGCTCAGCACAAGAATCACGTTACACACACAGTTGGTGACAAAAACACTATACATTATATAGATAAGCTAAATTATGGAAAATCAGTTCATATATTAAATATTTTTTAACCATTTTATTGGCGACGTCCAGACAGGAGGAGCATGCTCTCATAGAATGGCAGTCAGTGCAGTTAGCCAGAGGTTGATCAACTCAAGGTGAGACTCAGCTCGCTGCTGCCTCACCTGCTGCGCTTCCGAGCATTTGAATGGGAAAATGCAAAAATTTAGCAATTTTGAAGAAAAAAATAATCAAAATTGGTTAAGCTAAATAAAAAATAAACTTTACAGTACATACCACAAGGTGAAAATAGCTATATAAATTATTTTATCATTATATTTTTCCATTATTACAGGTGAGGATACATATATATATATGTGTGTGTGTGTGTTTGTGAAGCTGAATGCTGAGGAATGAGGGAAATGTTCAGCAAGGAATCCATGCCTGTAGGTTTGACTCACATCAGAGCAGCAGGGAAACTCAGCAGGTCTTATTTGTTTTGACAGAATTTGTGGAATAAAATTAATTAAAAGCTTTTTCATCATTCAGTTGTTGAAGATTTGAAACCTTTCAGGGTATCACTGCCCTCGGTCCTTCTGAGTCCTTCTGCTGTTTTATCATCTATGTTTTTATGTCTTATTTTGTAAAGGACTGTGTGGTTTATGACATGTAGAATGTGCTACATAAATTCACTTTACTTTCTTACCTAAATAATGACAACTTTTCATTCACTGATAAAATAATGAACTGATTTCACATTTTTAAAAGACTCATGTTCAGTCTTTAATTTTTTGCTAGATATTAAAAGTCAGCTCTAAGTTTTTCCTGTTCATAAATAATAAATGCCTAAAAGCATAAAAATATCTTTCCCTACTCATATATTTAACTTAACTGACTCCCTGTAGAACCAAAGAAGCAAGAATCACCTGATGACTTTGCTAGATGTGAATAAAATTGAAAAACCTGCAAAAAAGGACCAATAAAAACAAAAAGATTTATAATTGAACTAAAAGTTGAAAATATAAATTAAACACGTTCAATTTCATAAAATGAAAGATCATCTTTCCCTTAGGGTTGAAGAGAAAAAAGGTTTTATACTGAATTTAATTCAATGGACAACTCAAGAGCTAATCTCTATATTTACTGTTTCCATTGTTTTAGCAAATTATTTGTCCTCCTTAAAAATCTTCAAAATTAAAAAACTATTTGTGTACTGAAATGTAAGGCAGCTCTTTCCTAACTGAACAAGGAAATTAAACTGCAGTAAAACAAAAGCAGAGTTCACCCAGAAGAGTTACACAATAACCTGTTTGACTGGAAATTTCACTGAGAGGAAAATAAAAGGATTTTTAACATAGTTGAGCAGAGCTGAGATGCTATTACAGGGAGGAGATCTGAGCTGAAACAAAATGTTTCCTGGACTTTAAAGAACAATCTCAATAAAGTTAGCTAGATGAGTTCTGGAGGACTTTTGTAGAAAATGGCAGAGTTCTTTTTGAACAAGGAAAGTGAATTATTCAGATTTCCTGGATGAAGTGAGCCTGTCAGTGTGTCTGCAGATGATCAGGTGGATGATGACTGCAGCTCTCTGCATGGAAATGTTTTCCTGCCATGACTTCTTGGAAGGCATCAGTCAGCCAACAGTCACCTCCAGGAGACAAACGGTGTCTGCAAACAGCCGCCGTGATCCCTGAATTCACACATGAAGATCAGAGTCACAGAATAAACCCAGGCAGGCGGTTCTGATCCAAATGCAGAATTTAAATCACGTTTGTCTGAAAGAAAATGGTGTCGCTCCATTAATCAGATGTTTCAGGATAGTGTGTGTTTGGAGTTGATTATGTGTGGCATTTAGACTGAGGCTTGTTGCAAATCCCAGATTTTACAGGAGTTCAAACACTTAAGTCTGGTATGGAGTTTACATGTTCTCCCTGCGCATGCAGAGCTGCTCGCTGGGTACTCCTCCCTGTAACAAGCAGGAGGCAAAAATCACATTTATGATCAAAAGGATTCAATAGAAAACCTGATGGCTTTAATCTCTGTATTTATTGTTTCTATTGTTTCATCAAAATATTTGTGTTCCTTCTGGAGCTTTAGATTTAAAAACAATTTGATTCTGAAAATGTAAAGTAGGTCTTACTGATAGGGAAATTATGATGCAGTAAAAGAGATGCAGAGTTACAAAACAGAACCTGTTTGACTGGAAAGTGTAACTCAGAGGAAATGAAAGTATTTTTACTGAGTTGAGCAGAGCTGAGATGCCATTACAGGGTGGAGAGCTGAGCTGAAAACAAATGTTCACTGGAATTTAAAGAAAAAGCTGCAGAAACTTTGACTTGGTGAGTTTTTGTACCAAAGGATTTCTGTAGAAAATGGCAGAGAGAGCTCTTCTTGAACGTTTCCTGAGCTGCCATGTCTGTTCAGAGACTTTCAGAGATCCTGTGTCTCTGAGCTGCAACCACAGCTTCTGTTCAAGCTGCCTGGAGAAATTCTGGGAACAAACTGGAAACAAGAACTGTCCCATCTGTTTAAGAAGATCTTCTAAGGATGTCCCATATGTTAAGTTCACTCTGAAGGAACTGGCTGATTATTTCACTGGAAGACAGAAATCTGGATCATCAGAGACAGAAACAGGAGAAAAGCAGCTGATGGTGGTCTGCAGTAAACACCAAGATCCTAAACTGTTCTGTGAAGACGAGCAGAGAGCTGTGTGTCCTGTCTGTGACTTTTCTCTCCACCAGAGTCACAAAGTGGTTCCTATTGAACAAGCAGTCAGAGATCTGAAGGAGCAGCTGAAATCTGACTTAAAGTCTCTGCAGGACAAAAGGAACAAACACAAAGAAGATGTAATGATTTGAGTTTTTCTTTGTGTTTATTTTAAGTTTCTGTGTCTTCTGAGTCTCTGTGTTGTCCTGTCTTCCCCTTGATTGTTCCCAGGTGTGTCTCATTCCCTGATTACCTCCTGTGTCACCTGTGTTTCTGTGTCTTTGTCAGGTACTTGTCAAGCTGTCATTCCAGTCTGCCGTCAGCTGTGTTTTCTGACCAGTGGCTACCAGTATAGAGCCGTAGCCTTCCGCTCTCAAGCTGTGCTACCTGGATTATCAGACTTTTGTTTTTCTGGAATCTACATTAAAATAATATTTTAATCTTTCAACCTGGGTCCTCGGCGTCAGTCTCACCACCTACTACTGCACCTCCACAATTCATGACACAAGTGCAGAAAATATATGATGATGTGATTCAACACTCCAAGAAGCAGCTGCTGTCCACAGAGAGACAGATCAGAGCAGAGTTCAACAAGCTCCACCAGTTCCTGAGAGAGGAAGAGGAGTCCAGACTGGCAGCTCTGAGGGAGGAAGAGGAGCAGAAGAGGAAGACTATCAGCAGAGAGATGAAGAGGATTGAGGAGCAGATCTCCTCTCTGTCAGACAGTATCTCTGCTGTTGAAGAAGAGCTGCAGAAAGACAACCTGTCGTTCCTCAGCAGTTATAAAGCCACTCAGAGCAGAGCCAGAGGTCAGAGGTCACTGCCAGATCCACAGCTGGTGTCAGGAGCTCTGATAGATGTGGCCCAACACCTGGGCAACCTGTCCTTCAGAGTCTGGGAGAAGATGAAGGGCAAGGTGAAGTTCAGTCCCGTCATTCTGGACCCAAACACTGCAAGTCCATGGATCCATCTGTCTGATGATCTGACCAGGGTGAGACATGGAGGCAAATGGCAGCAGCTTCCTGATAATCCAGAGAGAAACACTGAGTACCCCAATGTTTTTGGTTCTGAGGGCTTCAGCTCAGGGAAACACAGCTGGGAGGTAAAGGTGGGAGATCATCCTGACTGGGTCATTGGTTTGGCTAAAGAATCTGTTGACAGGAAGGGAGAGACATTTGCTTCACCAAAATATGGATTCTGGTGTTTATGGCATCGTGATGGAAAATACACTAATGATTTTAATAAGACTCTGACAGTGAATAAAAGTCTCCAGAGGATCAGAGTCCAGCTGGACTATGACAGAGGGGAGGTTTCCTTCTACGACTCTGAAGACAAGAGTCACATCTACACTCACAGAGAAACTTTCACTGAGAAACTCTTTGCTTATTTAGCTGTTTATATTTCTGAGAATGCTAAAACTTCTGAGATCAAAATCTGTGAAACTGAGATTTCTTTTTAAAGTTCAAAGTTATGTATTTTTTATATCTGAAAAATTTTACACTTTTAGCTCAGTTTCTATCTGCAGTCCGATCAATATTCTTATGAAATTATTAATAAACATCTTTGATTATTGAAGCGTTTTAAACTTTTTTGAAAATAAGAATCTAAATGTGCTACTAAAAAACTATATTCAGAATTAAAACATCAGTGAATGTATCTTCTGTTAATTTTGTCAGCTTTGTATAAAAACATGTTAATTTTTGAAAGTTTTGATCTCAGTTTCTAATATAGCAGAAAATGTAGAAAATATTTGGGGAAATGTTTGTCAAACTGGAGAAAATATTGTTTTATTAATCTTCATTCAATTATCTTTCTCACCACCATTGGACATTTCTTCACATTCTATTATTTTAAAATGTTCTTTTTCTAACTCTGTTTTGTAAAAACTATTTACTGAATTTCAGAAAGAACATAAAGAGCTCAGATTCTTAACTGGGTTTTCTTGTTGCCGTTGTTTTTAATTGTAATAATTCATGTTAGCAGAAAAACTAAATATAATACATTTTCAGATTCCGTTTCTTAATGATTGTTTTTGGCTCATTAATATGATGATTTTTTTAATTTCCTCAATACACAATTTATTCACATAATATTAAACTGTAAAATTGAAGGAACTTTCTCAATAAAAAACAAGTCTTTATGCTGAGGTGGTTTTTGTTTCTTCCAGAAATGAGTTAAAGTGCTGAAGTGGAGAATGAAACATATTTGCTGAATAAGTTCTGATGTAGTGAAGATTTGACTCACCGGACTGATGAACTGTTTCTGTTTGTGAGGACAGAAGGTGACATCACCAGTAGTTTATGTGACAGAACAATAACAACCCATTGCATCACATTCCTGAAAACCTTCCTCCATTTTCCCAGAAGATAATTTTCAGCCTCCACTTCCTGTTTATTACAGCCATGTGTCATAAACATCTGATGAAATGATGATTTGTACTCTGGGTTTGATCATCTTGGTTTTCTGTCTTGGGTTTTTAGGACTTTCTCATGTTCTGTATTTCAGTTTTCTGTCATTATTACCTGCTCTGCTCTGCTGGTTCTGATCCCACAAGGATCCTGAGCCTCATACAGTCAATAAGATATTTACCTTCTGAACTGGGAATGAAGTTGATAAAAAGGTCAGAGGTCATGGTCTTAGATTTAGAGATAAAGCCCCTTGTCTTGGTTTAACTTCTCAAATTATTTTCTTTTTTTATTGCTTTATTTTTTTTTGCTTCTGAAAAGCAGAAAAACATTTTACTGAACACTAAACCAGCAAACCAGTGACTGTCTGGAACATCTGGAGCATCCAGTGAACATCTGGTTGACTTTATGCTACAGCTGCTCTGACAGTCTCTGCTTTGCTTTTCTTTCCCAGCTGATCTGATCTGTATCAGGTCAGCAGGTCAATAGGTCAACAGGTCAACTCTGAAGTCTTTTTGAGTGTTTAATTTGGTTAATCCTCCACTTGAAACGTTACAGATTTATAAAAACACATAAATCCATCAGCAGATTCTGCCACTGATGGTTCAATAGATTTCCTGATGCAGTTTCCTGTTTCCACACAGTGACTGTTAGAGGAATCAATCTGGATTTATATTTATCTGCTTCTTTAAAGAAAAGAGGGGAGGAGTGATGCTGTGGGCTGTTGTCTCAGCAGGTTGCTGAGAAATGGTTGCTATTAGGCCACTATAGCAACCATTACAACAAATCATAACGTATAACATAACATAATCTAATCTAACATGACAAGACTCAATGTGATATGATGAGATATAATATACGATATGCAACACAGTGTAAATAATAGAATACCACAGTGTTTAAAAATAAAAATAAAAATATCCAGCAAAAGCAAAACGTTTTGACAAAAAGTGAAAGAATTAATGTGCATTTCTCATACATAAGGTTTTCCCATCTATGTGCTTATTAAAAGAAAAAAACACAATTTTCCATAAGCAGATTTCTGTTTTAGTATATAAATGTTGGCCATATAAACATATTTGGTTTATAAATGTTGGATCTGAGCTGAAGGTTGGACAGTAAATGTTTGTTGGTTTCTGAGGTGAGCGCCTCTGGACCTGGAGCTTCAGCGCGTTTCCTGCAGCCTGCAGCCGGGACTGAAGCAGCAAAGACTCATCTGATCCTGAATTAGACGTAAATATTTGATGAGCTGCTGCTTGTTTCCTGCAGATCCAAGGGCGTCCAAGGTGAGAGCGCTCTGCAGTTCCTCCTTCCAGTGTTTCCACACACAGAAACTTAGCAAAAGGGAATCCTGTCACATTTCTGACCGATAAAATTTATCATTCACACAGATAAATGTAAAGTTTACGTCTGATTTATCCCTCAGTTTGTGCTCATGGAGCTGCGTTTCCATTAAACATAAAATTACACAAATTTAAATTACAAAAATAAATTTCCTAAATGGAAACAAGCCAGTTTCAAGAAAACTCACAT
The DNA here is from genome assembly GCF_002775205.1 of Xiphophorus maculatus. Lineage (NCBI taxonomy): Eukaryota > Metazoa > Chordata > Actinopteri > Cyprinodontiformes > Poeciliidae > Xiphophorus > Xiphophorus maculatus. The sequence goes on along the minus strand of NC_036454.1, from coordinate 2,968,858 downwards.
TTTTTGATATTCATATAACTGTTTACATCCATCGCTGCCTTGATTTTTAATAACTTTCTGCATGAACAAGCTTATTCACATGTGATTTTAATTTAGTTTCTCTTTTAATAGCAACACTGCAATTGCAAAATTGTGTTTTTTCAACATTAGCAGAATATAGACAAAGTTTTGTACACATTTGTAATGAAAACTCAGATAATGATCCGAGATTTAAAGTACACAGGTTGGATTTCACATGCTAACATAATGTATAATTTTTTTAATTCGAAGTCTAACCGAATGTTAAATGACATAACTTTGTTCTTTATCTGACATCATAGCTAAACACACTCAATATATGCAGATATATTCCTTTATAGAATATCTCAGTTTATGTCTCACTTATCGTATCCATCAGACATGAGAAGCTTCCAAAGCCTGTTAGTGAATTTGTTCTAATCCACAGGAATCTTCTTATATATAAACTGTCATTGGTTTTAATTTGGTCACTAATTGAGCAGAATCTCCTTTCTGCTGGTAGAGAAACGTGTCAGTAAAGTGAAAATCAGCTCAACCAGGTTCTAGAGCTTCACATGTGATTGAAAACAGAAGAAAAAAAAAATCACAAATCCTCCTCAAGCTGCTTCCAAATGACGAGTTTTTTATTTCTGGCAGCCATTAAGTCAGGTAGCCTCACCTGGGAATAAGCAGGAAGCCGCAGAGGCAGATAAATCACAGCCGGAGAGATTTGTTCTGCAAACAAACTACAGAGTGAGAAAGAGAAAAGACAAAATAAAATCCTCCAGAAGGTAGAAAACAAGGACCAGGACTAACGAAGCTCTGCATGGAAGAAGCTGCTTTGCATTTACTTCAGTGTTTGGTTTAAAAAGCTGGGCCTGCTCTGCAGCTTCAGTTCAACCTTCATCAGTCAGAGACAAACATCTACAGCGGCAGAAAGGAGAACCTCATCTATATTTTAGAGCATTCAGCAACAAAGGGAGGCCAGAGGCTCCATGCAGACTTTCTGTCATTATTCATACGAGATCTGAGTTGTTCATTAAAGCTGCAGGGATGAAACCAGCAGGTCTGAAGGATGAAAGCTGGAACGTTTCAGTGGAGGACAGAGAGAGGAAAGAACAGCGAGAATTAATCTGGTCAGAAGGTCCGGACCCGGCGGGACTCATTCCAGGACCCAGTTTGGGTCCAGCGCCACATGTTTAGGCCCCGACGATTTCCACGATGCAGAAAATACAGAATTTAATAAACAAAATGGAATCTACAATAAAAAGTGGAATTTCACAGAATTACCTGACAGCTGGGGAAAAGAAAGACTTTCAGGTTTCTGTAGAGTTTTGGCCACTGCAGCTTCCGTACCCGCTGTTGCCTGGTTACGCAACACAGGCCTGGTTTCCATTAAACATGAAATTTGCTAAAATTGAAAAATAAATTTGTTTAATGGAAACACACCAATTAACAAAAAAACCAAAACCCATTTATCAATAAAAAGTGAATCATGTTGATCTGTGCAGGTGAAATCAACCAAAACGCCGACAGTCGTCACATCAGTGGAGATTAGAACGAAGAAATTAAACCAAACTGGTTATTATAGAAGTATAAACACTTTTACTGTGTACAGGGTTTTTATGTGATAAATATTTTGTTGTTCAGTTTAACTCTAAAGTGTTTTTAGAAGAGAGATTTTCTCTTATGTTAAAAACGAGATTCTAATGTTTCACATGTTTGAGTTCTTTAAAAATGAGGAAATACATTTTAACTCCTTTTTAAACCAAACTTCTATTAAACCACAACAGTTTGTTTCATTTGAGATACATAATAACTGGAAATGTTGACGATTGGCTGTTGATATGTTCTTTTCTTCTATTCATGTCATAATTACACACTTTTGGTTAATAAATATGATCAAAATGAGAAACGTGGAATTCAGGAAAACTGAAACAGAAAAGGTGAATTTTGGGGAAAAAATAAATTGGATTTTATACGACTTTAAATGCTGCCAGACTGATGGTTTTCAGTTCGGCTCCAGAAAACAAGACAGGAGATGTTGGATGCTGAAGATGAACCTCTGGTCTGACAGAGACAGCGTTGAAAATGATGCTGCTATGAAAGGAGAGGCGAAGTGAAGCTCAGCGGGTCGATTCTGAGCGTTAAACATGAAATAAATGTCAGAAAACCTCCAACAGGCTGAACAAGCAGTTTCTGCTGCTGCTGGATTCATCCTCAGCTCAGGTGCTGATCTGATCTGTCTCAGCATCACACATCCAGTCTGGGTTCATCACAGGAAATGACTTTTTACAAAAAAATAAAAAATAAATTCTTATAGCTTCACAAGTCAGCTGATGCCAGATTTTATCGTACATGCTAGGCTACATGATGGTGAGGCATTTTCTCCATGGTTACCAATGATTAAACACGCACCTTCTCCATAATTCAATATTTGATTGCATATTACTAATTTTATTTACATGAGAAGTATGTTAAGGTTCTTACTTGTACAAATGGTTTGCTGTGAATCTGCACACAGACCAACAGCTGGTTGGTCCTTCTGACTGACGGATTCTATCCATGCCGTCTTCAAAAGGTTTACGATAAAATAAAAGTTTAGTTTGCATCATTTTGTGGTTATGCACAGCATCCAGTGACCATTTTACAGTGAGATCAACTAAATAAAAGTAATGTTAGGCAGCAAACATACCAGTTACTTTCCTGGGACTTAATGGGTCATTTTTGGTTCTTTAAAAACTTTCATGAAACTTACAGTTTACTATATATTTTTTGTAATTCATTGGTTGCTTTAATAACTTGCAGTCTGTTTTCTGGGAACCTGCAGGGTCCCTCAGCAGATCTTCAGCAGAGTTTACGTCGTATTCTCCTGGGATTCGCCATAAATCACATTCCTGGAACAGACCGGCTGTTTTCCAGAAGGCAGATTTTACTTTCCACTGATTGACGATCATCTCAGCCTGTAACTTTCTGCCACAGGAAGTGATGTGTGTTTAATTAACGTGCAGCGATTTGGCGTTTCTTGATTAAAACTCTGGAGAATAAAAATATAAAGCATCATAAATGAGCTGTAGCTGACTGAGCCAGATGGAGCTGCTGACAGAAACACGTTTTTAATTTGATCAACCAGATGTCCTCCTGTTCTTCCCGTCTCGTTGTGCTAAAGAAACCTTGACGGTTTGGAGTCTCAGGCAGACGGAGACGCTCCTGTGATTCAGTCTGGTTTCACCGTAACGAGGGTTTCTGCTCTGCAGCTGAAATTTATCTTGCATTATTAAAAGCGAGCCTCTGCTCCGAGAAGTGAATTGGGATCAGAACCTGTCTACATCTATGGACTTTAGAAAGGTTCTGATCCCAGAGCACAGTCAGCTCCTGTCTGAAGACATACGAGGTTTGACTGGTTTGAAGGAGATTAAACATTCAGATTATTATTTTTTTCCTGTTATGCAGAAACTAATCTGATTGTTAAAACACCAAACTGATCCTGGTTCAGTCTGACAGACGTAAACAGAACCGAGTCCAGCATGTTTCAGAAATCAAACTCTTCCTCAAACGTCTATAATTCATTATCTTTATAGTGAGACGGATCCAGTCTAGTTATGTTAGCATTAGCATGTTCATTATATGAACTGATGGATCGTTGGGATTTTGTTGAACCTCACAGTGAAATAATCACATTTTCCTTTATGAACTAAACTCCCTGTGAGATCATTTATTACTAGAGTCCTGATGCTTGAACAGAGGCGATAAAGGACAATAAGAAAAGTCTGGAGTCTTCATTGCTTACCAGATGTTAACCCCAACATGAGAGAAAGTTAATGGACAACTTAACTTTCTCTTAACAGTTTATAGCCAAATCCTGTAAACTGGATCATTTTTACAGTTGTGGTAAAAAAAAAAAAAATTATATTCTGTCTTTATGGGCATTGATGTCATGTTAGTTTGAATTTAAAGATCCAGAGTCAACACAGCTTCAGTTATTACAGCTGGAAACCAGAGATCAGGATGAACTTTGACCTGAACCTTCAGATAAAGACGGTTCCAAAGTCGGCCTTCTATCACCTAAAGAACATTTCCAGGATCAGAGGACTAATGTCTCAGCATTAGAGAAACTCATCATGTATTTATCTTTAGTCACATTAATTACTGCAGCAGCATCTTCACAGATCTGCATAAACAATCAACCCTCCAGCTGATCCAGAAAACTGCAAAACAGCCGAAACACTGAGTTCCTTTAAATCAAGGCTAAAATCCAACCTCTTCTACAGGCTTTTCTTTAAGGTTGGTTCTGCTGCCATCTAGTGGCCGCAATGAGAAGATCCTGAATAAAAGTCCCAGCAGTGTAAATCCTTTTCAGTGACTTTCTGCCTGTGTGTGTTTTTCTCATCCTGACTCGACTCTTTGCCTCTTTAAGCTGAAATGTTTCCTGGATGCCGGGAAGCTGCTCAGAGTTTGTGCTACATTCAGTAACAGTGTTTCTCTGCTAACGCCTCTTTCAGGCGACGCTGCAGCTGCTGGTGGCTGAACACAGAACAGAGTCAGCAGGAAAACCAGTAACAAACCAGTCAGTGTGAAACGGGGCAGGAGGTTTTCATGTGCAAAATATCTGTAAGTGGTTCTGCTTCAACAAATTTCAAAGAATCTGAATATTCTGTTTTTCTTGCTGGGGAAGCAACAGTCCGACAGCTGGAACCTTTACCTCTGGAAATAAAAAGTGAGTCTGGAAGAAGTGAGCCAGACTGACGGGTCCAGTTCTGGAGAAAAGGGAGGGAGATGTGTCACATTTACAGAACCGCCCCACAGAGTTCCTGTTTTTCTGTTTCACTGGCAAATAATATAATATAATATATATATATGTAATATCAGACAAAAACAACATGGGAAAAATAAAAAGTAAAGGAAGAAACCTGACCACATTAACAGATTAACTCTGTTTAAAGTAAAATATCCAATCTGGTAAAATGTGGATGTTTGTTAACCAGGAACAATCCTCAGTGGTGTTAGATTGTCAGGTCTGTTGTTTCTATTGCTGCTTCATTCACTGAGGTTTGAGTTTTTAATTTGCTAAATGAACAAATAAACTGAGAATCTTTCAGATTCTGATGTGAAGTTTTAAATTGCACCGTTTGCTCACCTGCTGAAGGAACTCAAGAAAATCCCCTTTTTCTTAATCTCTGATTAAACGAGAGAAAATCGTCACGTTATTTTCAGCTTCATGCAGAAACAGGCTGAGCTGCTGAACAAACCCAAACAAACAGCCTTCATATGTTTGGTTTCCTCCAAACATCTTAAACGGAGAAGAACCAAGTTTCCTCCTTCAAACAGTCATTTTTTCTTCTTCATTGTTTTTCTAACCATCCAGACATGAACTTTAACCTTTGACCTGCTAACTGATGTTGTTAGAGTCTCAGGTGGAGATCTATGGATCGGTTTGGTTTAGTTTAGTTTAGTTTAGTTTAGTTTAGTTTAGTTTAGTTTAGTTTAGTTTAGTTTAGTTTAGTTTGGGTTGGTTTGGTTTGGTTTGGTTTAGTTTAGTTTAGTTTAGTTTAGTTTAGTTTGGGTTGGTTTGGTTTGGTTTGGTTTAGTTTAGTTTAGTTTAGTTTAGTTTAGTTTAGTTTAGTTTAGTTTGGTTTAGTTTAGTTTAGTTTAGTTTAGTTTAGTTTAGTTTAGTTTAGTTTAGTTTAGTTTAGTTTAGTTTAGTTTGGGTTGGTTTGGTTTGGTTTGGTTTAGTTTAGTTTAGTTTAGTTTAGTTTAGTTTAGTTTAGTTTGGTTTAGTTTAGTTTAGTTTAGTTTAGTTTAGTTTAGTTTAGTTTGGTTTAGTTTAGTTTAGTTTAGTTTGGTTTGGTTTGGTTTAGTTTAGTTTAGTTTAGTTTAGTTTAGTTTAGTTTAGTTTGGGTTGGTTTGGTTTGGTTTGGTTTAGTTTAGTTTAGTTTAGTTTAGTTTGGGTTGGTTTGGTTTGGTTTGGTTTAGTTTAGTTTAGTTTAGTTTAGTTTAGTTTAGTTTAGTTTAGTTTAGTTTAGTTTAGTTTAGTTTGGGTTGGTTTGGTTTGGTTTGGTTTAGTTTAGTTTAGTTTAGTTTGGCTTGGTTTGGTTTAGTTTAGTTTAGTTTAGTTTAGTTTAGTTTAGTTTGGTTTGGTTTAGTTTAGTTTAGTTTAGTTTAGTTTAGTTTAGTTTAGTTTGGTTTAGTTTAGTTTAGTTTGGGTTGGTTTGGTTTGGTTTGGTTTGGTTTAGTTTAGTTTAGTTTAGTTTAGTTTAGTTTAGTTTGGGTTGGTTTGGTTTGGTTTGGTTTAGTTTAGTTTAGTTTAGTTTAGTTTAGTTTAGTTTAGTTTAGTTTGGGTTGGTTTGGTTTGGTTTGGTTTAGTTTAGTTTAGTTTAGTTTAGTTTAGTTTAGTTTAGTTTAGTTTAGTTTAGTTTAGTTTGGGTTGGTTTGGTTTGGTTTGGTTTAGTTTAGTTTAGTTTAGTTTAGTTTAGTTTAGTTTGGGTTGGTTTGGTTTGGTTTGGTTTAGTTTAGTTTAGTTTAGTTTAGTTTGGCTTGGTTTGGTTTAGTTTAGTTTAGTTTAGTTTAGTTTAGTTTAGTTTAGTTTAGTTTAGTTTAGTTTAGTTTGGTTTAGTTTAGTTTAGTTTAGTTTAGTTTAGTTTAGTTTAGTTTGGTTTGGTTTAGTTTAGTTTAGTTTGGTTTAGTTTAGTTTAGTTTAGTTTGGTTTGGTTTAGTTTGGACGCTTCACCTTTGGGGTAAATTTGCTGGGATGTTGATTCCTGGAAGGAACGGCAGCTGATTTTTCTCATCACTCTTCCTCTATGAAGGAGGAAGAGTGAAGGACTTCAGTTTGTCTGGAAATCACAACAGTTGTTACTCTGAGGTCATTGCTAACATCTTTCTGCCTTGGCATCAGGTGATGTTTAAGAGCTCAGGAACCTCGTAGAATACATGTTTAATGAAAAATAAGAAAACTTACAGAACTCTAAAAGACACAGAACAACAGAGAATCATGGAAAGAACATCTGGAGAAAAAGAACCAAAAACTGTCTAAACACTGAGTGGAAAATGACTGGGGAACCACAGGAGGTAATTAAAACAAAAAAACTGAACTCAGGTCTGGTACGAAAGCAGATGTGAACACCAAGTGGACCAGAGACCGCTCCAAAAGCAGGAAGTGGCATTCTGCCCAGGGCATTCTGGGTAAATAAACCCAGTGCCAGCTCAAGAAATGTCTCCAAAGAGAAATCCTCCAACTGCTAAAATCTGACACCACTCCATTTTTGTGAAGAAGGAAGTGGTGCTCAGTGTCTCCTTCAGTGGTTCTTGGTGCAGCGCCCCCACAGGCGAGGAGGGGAACTGGTTGCTCAAAGGGTTTAGTTTGTTTAGCTTAGTTCAGTGAGAAAGAAAACCACAGCAGCTGGAAATGGAACAGTTTTACAACATTGGTCCCCAATAAACTGAGTTACCGAACTCTCAAGTAGAAAAACACTGAAACACAAAGGAGAAACTTAAAATGATCAGATCTAGTAATGCAGCGACAAAGAAATGATCTAAAGCTCAAACTTCAAACACCCATAAACCACAACAGTTTCACTCTGATAATCATTGGATCACTTAAAACTGATCGGTGCAACAAGCAAGCTCTTAGTTTCTCCAACCAGGTTCCATTTTTGACTTCATCTTTGTTTCATAGATGAAAACCGTTTGTTCATTTCACATGAGCTCAGGGTGAGATGAGACATCATTTCATTAGACATGAAGAGACAGAAAAAGTCTGACACCTTCCTTCCCTTCATTTCTATTTGTAAAATCTGTGTGTACACCACAGCAGATTTCTGTTTTAGTAACACACACACATGCGCACCCACACACACACACACAGAGTGAAGTCGGTGACTTTTCTCTCTGATTACATCAACATAATGTGAAACCCAGTGTGAATTTCAGCCCTTCAACGTTTCCGCTGCGTTGAAGACAGGAAGTAGATTGTCTCTGTGGAGTGAAGCGCGTGCGGCTCAGCATCAAACTGCAGAACAAGTGGAGACGCCGGATTCCTGACACACCTTTCCTCACACACGTCCTCAACCCGACGCCATGAGCAAAATAAAAAAGGGTAAGGGTTCCTCCTGTTCTTAGTTGGAAAAACATTTTACACAAAAAGTGATACTATCACTTTAAAAATGTAAAATCAGGAGAAACATGTTTTCTGTTGCTTGATGCAGTTATGTTCAACTCATAATGAAGTCTTAAATCTAAAGGCAAAACATTTAGATTTTATCCAGGTCCGCTGTCATGTCGGCGCCCTAAATAATAATTCTGTATTTTTCTGTGTTTGATAATAAAAATACAATGAAATAAATATGGAAATAGGAAGTGAACGACTCATTCTATAAACTGCTGCTAGAATAAAACTTGCTGTTTTCACTTCGTTGATGCAAATCCCTAAAAGAAAATCAAAAAAGTTCGACTTTACAGAAAAAACTCACTCAACTCTTTTTATTTTCCTGCAGAAGGTTAATAAACATCTGAAAAACTTTTTCACAGCAACTTAAATGGTGACCTTCAGGACTTGATGTTAGTTTGTGAAAATAGAACTGATTAACTCTTCCTAATGTTTTATAATCTGAAAGAAAGTAAAGATCTGCTGGAAATATTTTTGTGTTTTACCATTTAATAGTAGGAATATAAAACTTTAATGTTTTACTGTTGAATTTTTTAAGTCAATGTTTTTTCTTATTGAGCCTTGAATAGTTGAGAGTTTCTATTATTTAAAACAAACACTTGAACCTCCTGTGAAAATGAAAAAGGAAATCACACAGTTTTAACTTTTACATTTTTAAAATGATCTTTCTCTGTCTGGTAAACCGGTGCTTAAATTAAATTTAAATATTTCCATCAGATGTTTTTATACAGTACTTATAATTATAGCAGTATAATCCCAGTAACACAGCAGTCCAGTCCCATTTAATGGAAACACATCAGTCACACAGTCGAACAGAGAAGTCGTATCTGATGGTCGGAGAAACGGGGCTGATGTGAGGATTCATGTAATCCTGACAGAATGTGATGAATTGACGTTTGTCTGCTGTATCTACTGTTTCTTTGTCCGCTGTTTCTCTTACAAACATCTTTTCGGACCATTGTAAAAGAAGCACAGGGTCTTCTTTGTGCGTCTTGAAGGGACTGAGGCTCAGCTGAGCAAAGAGAAGACAGTTCATGTCTGCTGGACGGGACAACACTTCACTGTGTGTTAGCTTCACAGTCTGAAGCTTAACGTTAGCCATGTTGAAGTTGCAGGTTGTTTATTTAGTCTGTAAGTTTCCCCAATCAGCATCATGACCCATAAATCCTTCACACAGAACAAACAGCGTCGTGTTAGTAACTGTGTCCATCATTTGGTTTGAAGCTAAATATTTAGCTTGTTTGGAAAATAAATATTTAATTTACTAGCTCTATATTTAATTTGAAGCTACAAATGTTACTTGCTCACTAAATGTTTAGCTTAAGCTAAATATGTAGTAAATATTTAGCCAGTAGGTTCACTTGTTAACTTCAAACTGAATATTTAGCTAGGAAACAAAATATTTAGTTAGCGAGTTAAATATTAGCGTGAAAAATAAATATTCAGTTGGCATAATAAGTGTTTAGCTAATAGCTAAATACTTAGCTCAGAGCTAAAGTTTGAAGCTAAATATTTAGCTTGTTAACTGAATATTTTGCTAACTTGCTAACTAAACTTTACTTGTAAATTAAATATTTAGCTTGCTGATTAAATATTTAGTATGAAACTGTGAATGAATAACATGGAGAAAATATGATTTTGAAAGATTAACCTCCATTTCTTTGTGTCATGACCAAATAACCCAAAATATTGCTGTTAATTTTTAACTGTGTAGCTTTGCAAATGGTAATGAGTAACAGAGTTTGGTGGTTTGTTACAGTTTCATATTGACTGAGAGAATAAAGTTATGATCTGAACATGAGATCCTGTTGATTCTGTTTTTATTAAGTGATGAACTCTTCCTCTGCTGCAGGTTTTCAAGGCCAGAGGGAATAAAAACAGAATCAGTGACTCATTTTTTTATGCTTTTGGTAATATTTTCAGATAATATCTGTGGCCTTCTGACTTCACCGACAAACATGTTTCACAAGCATCATAACTTCAGAGGAAAACGTTTTATCTGCAGCGCCCAGCTCACATCCAGTTAGTGAGTTAAATCGGGAGTTTTTCTGCAGTTCTACATGGAGCAGATAAATATCTGTCAGGCTTTTAGAGCCTAACTGGCCCCTGAGGCTGAAACTGGGTCTGCTGAGATCTTGTATATTAGAACGTTCCTCAGATGACATGAAAACATTTTGATTCTCCTGCAACATCAGATGAAAGATAAAATATCAGAGGCCAGATTAAACTTCTCTTTTTTATATAACATCTGGCTTCACCTCATTTCACCAGCGGATCAAAAGATTCAGAGGAATTTAAACTGAAGAAATATTAAAGACTTGTCATCTCTACATTTGTGATAAAAGCACACAGATGTTTTGTTTCCCTTTTTACCAAATGTTCTTCCTTGCAAGTCATTTCCTGCATGTCAAAACTGTTATTGCGTTAAAACAAGTCACTCCAAAATGCAGCTATGACCTTTTTGATGCACGTATTACTCTGGATGTGTTGTTTCTGGTTACTGAACACAGATTCTTCATTTTTTATAGCAAGTGTGACAAGGAAACAGACTGAAGGTCTCCAGTTATACGAGTCATTAACAGGCTGACGGTTCAGAGAGCAGCAGGAGGGAAGCAGCAGGTCATCGGCGCTAGCTAGCTAGCTCACACCTCGCCTCATGACTGCATCTGGATCACTTTTATTTTACTTCCTGCTTGCTTCGCCGGTGTATGTTACAATCTGAATAAGTCATATCATGAATATTAGCAAATATAAACACATCAACAAATCACTAAACACAACTACAAATTTAAAAACAAAACATTAGCAAAACGGTAGCTCCCAGTGAGAAACCAGGACATCACTGATTGGACGATTCCACTTTTGGCTTTAAAACATGAAATTATAATGATGTTAGTGGGTTTGTTGAAAATATGAATGTTATCAGTGATGCAAACTCAGCTGCTGCTTTACAGCGATGTTTGGAATCAGGACTACAAAACTCAACTTAGTTTTTTCATGTAGACGCAGCTTTCAGCTTCTATGCACCACTAATCTGGAACAAACGCCCAGAAAACTGCAGAACAGGTGAAACACTGAGTTCCTTTAAATCCAGGCTAAGAGCCCAGATGTTTAGTTACTTTTGAACGATAAAAATTAAACATATTTTTTGTATATTGATGATTTTGGTGATGGAACTCGGCAGTCTGTTGCTGGGTCCTTATTTGGTGACTATATGATGTTTTTATGACTTAATGTTTTTGTTTTTATGATGTAAAGCACTTTGAACTGCCTTGTTGCTGAAATATACTAACTGATTGAGTGGTAGCTGCTGTCCACCCATCTAAACACACAGTAGAATCATCTAATCAACCATGTCTCAGGTTTCCACTTTAATCTCTTCTGTTGTCTTTGTTAAATCCTTTAAAAAGCAGATTAAGACACTTTTATTCAGACAAGCTTTTAGTTAAATGCACCTCTTATTGTTCTTTTTAAATTTGTTTTAACTTGCTTTTCTTGTAATTTGTAATTTCATCTCTGAAAGGTGCAAAATAAATGAAGTTTACTCATTTACTACTTCAGGTTGTCTGAAGTCTGAGGTCCATAAAAAGTGTCAGAATGAGTCAGAAGTGTGTCTGGTGTGTGAATGCAGAGAAATGCTAATAAAACGGACGTTTCTTTGAAGCCTAATGAGCTGCGTCCTCCTCTGCAGGTTTGAAATGGTTGGGGAGCCTCAGCAGCCTCTCCTCCCGCCGCTCCCCGGAGAAAAGCAACAACAAAGCAGCCTCTCAGTCTGGTGCGAGTCTCTGCGGATCCAGGCAGCCGGCGGCAGCAGCGGCAGTGCTGGAGGAGACGCAGTCACTGGAGGACATGCAGTCCGGCCTCCGCAGCCCCGGCTACGCCCGCTCCAGCGACATGTACACCCATGTGGGGACGGTTCCCCGCGGCGAGAAGCAGAAGAAGAGCCTCCGGGGCCGGAAGGCTGCGGAGAGCCCGGAGGGCGGGAGCCTGAACCCGGGGGAGAATGTCCGAGACTCCCCGCTGCTCGGCGCTCTGTCCAGCCTCAGCCTGACAAACCTGGAGCAGGTTCGGCCCGCCGCGCCCTGCCGGGTTTCACCTTTGACCCCAGCACCCGCCGGCTGCCCGTCAGATGACCCCGTTACTCAGCGCGAGGCGCAGCATTTCAACATGGCTTCAAAGCAGGACGTTTATGTTCCAATGGACCCGATTTCTGAAAGAGCGCGCAGCCACGGCGACCCACAGGAAACCACCGAGGCGCCACAGGAAGTGGAGGCTGGCGGCAGGTGAGAGGCTGATCGATTTTACCTACAGAGGGAAAAATGCATGTTTTTATAAACCTGCATACCTTACATCTGAATTTACCCAGGTGGGATGTTTCCTTTACCCATAAAGGTGCGCAAATTAAAATTATGAAAATAAATTCATTTAATTTATTTTGTTTCTGAGTTAGGATGAAATTATTTTACCAGCCTAAAGAAATAGATTTATTTCGACTGCAAAACTGTCACACAAGTCACATGATCAACAGCGGGATGTTACTACTGACAGAAACGATGGAGGTAACAGGAAGTGGTTGGAGGAAGATGGTTTGTTTTTTCCTTTTTCGGACAATAATTGTGTTTCCATTAACCATAAAATTGCACAAATTGAAATTACGAAAATAAATTTGCTGAATGGAAACACGGCAATTTCAGAAAATAAAACCTCTCATGTGTTTTGATAAGTTGTAAAGTTTTGAGTATAATTTTCACTTAAATGGGAAAAGTGTTTTTCATTTTGTTGCGCAATAATTGTGCAACTATTATTAGATTTTCCTAAGAAAACCAAAACCTCACTTTTGCTTTCTTGACCATTCATGTTAAGGTTTATTAACAGTTTATATTAACTGAGAGTCTGTAGTTGGTGACTGATAAAAAATAATCCTCAAAAATAAGACTTGGCCAATAACAGTGCACACAGTGAATTTTCTAGATATTTAATTAATATATATTATTCAATCTGCAGCAATCTTATAATTGGTAAATGTAGTTTTCTGGCTTTCTTTGTTAAACTGATATATTTTTAGTTCATCTTATAAGGAGTATATGACACATTATTCTGATTATTTCTCACCACTCCTGGATACTGAGTTTATTTTTGTAACAGTTGTGTTGAATTTATGCCATGAATCCTCACTTTAAAATTATATTTTATTTCTGCTCATTTTTTTAGGGCCCACATTTAGAATTTCATGAGCCACTCTTGGCCCCCCGACCCCAAATTTGGAAACTAGAAGAATGAAATTAAACAGCACAAAAATGAACTGGTTGTTTAAATCTGAACAGCAGTAGAATGAGCGACCTGGTGAAGTTTATCACTAATGCATTGAGCTGGTACAGAAGCGGACATGCGCAGTGACCCTCCGCCTGCTCTGTCAGCTGTCCGCTGCGTGAATCAGAGTCTGCGGGGAAACATGAGCCAGGTCCGGGACGGTCGCCGTGTGTCAGTCCGCTGCAGGGAGGAGGAGGCCCGGGGAAGGTGAGCAGCCGCCTCTCTGCGGGCTCAGCGCGTTAGAGCCGAGTTTTAAAAGCGAAACCACGAGAGTCGCAGCTGGAGGAGGAAAGTTGCTCAGGTTTAATCACCAGCTTTCAGGTTTTAACGTCAGAACTTTTAGTGGTTATCGCTGCTGATGGAGTTCTGGTGTCCCAGTGGAAACTGGCCACGCGTGTTTGATTAGTTTGGTGCCATAAATAAAAGGTGAAAGCTGGATATTTACCTCCAGAGTGGGTTTACAGTCCGGGAGAGGGAGCGGAGTGGATCAGGCTGCAGGCTTTGCCTTACATAAGAGGAGGAATCTGATCCTCCAGTCCAAAAACTGACAGAAACAGAAACAAGAGACTGAATACCTGACTGAGTCTGCAGGACCCGGCAGGCTGCTTCACTGTGCGAAACTTTCTATCATAAATGAGTTGAAACTTTGACTAAAGAAAAATACAAAGTTTATTCCTCAGTGTTTAGTGTAACACAGCAAAAGACTGATGGATGTATAGATGCTGCTGCAAAAAATGGCTTAATGCGTTTTATTATCCTGACACGTGATGTGACTACAGCCGTATAATCATAATGATACAGCGGATCCCTGGTTGGAATTAGGGACTACAGCCACGATAGCAAACACCCTCTAAAAACGCCCAGAGCTGCCTGGGTTAACATTTCAAACACCAAATATTAATAAACTCTGGAAACCTTCACAGAAAATCTACAGACTCATTTTCATTTTGGGCCACAGATCATGAATGTTCTCAAAGAGCCGGTTGTCCAGAATATATTGATAAAACCCATTATAAACTGTTCAAATATGATTAAATAGCCGTGTCTGCAGTCGACATGTACTTAAAATTAAATATGATTTTTTTTTTCAAATTGACCAGGCCCTGCAGGATTTTGTGACAGTTTTTGTGATTATTATTATTATTATTATTATTATTATTTTTTTTTTTTTTTGCAATCAAAATCATTGATATTGTGGTGTTAATTTAGAAATATAAGAAATTTTGAGTTATTTTGCTTAACGCGATATTACAGTGAAATACTTTTTGTTATTTCGGCGGAGGCAGAAAAGTAAAAAGAAATACTGCCACCTGCTGGTGGGAGTGTGTCATTTAAAGCCAACGTTTTTGAAAATTTTGCAGAAAATTTGCAAAGACCTCACAATTACACATTAGTGTGAAAACGTGCAGCGATCTGTTGATTTTGCTTGAATTTCCACGATTGTGGAAGCAGGAGAAAGTGGAGGGACTGATTGATGTTGCGCACAGATAAAAACTTTGCTTCTTTACCTTTTTTCTTGCAACATTTTAAAAGTTTGCTCAAATTTGGATGGAAACATATTGTGCAGAGGAATCTCAGCTTTTCAAGCTGAACTTTTTCTTCAATACTTTACATGCTCTGTGAAAAATAAATCCATGAGTAGTTGGATTTCCTGCGAATAATTTATATTCACGTTAAAGAGAAACATCTGAAAACTGAAGTGCGATTAGACGGGGATCCACTGTACTAGTGATATTTCTGCAGTAGCATCGCTATCGGCTGATCAGTTCTGTGAGTAAAACTGAGCCAATATGAACAATCAATGTTTATAGTAGGGAAATAATATTAGAAGACAATAATGTAAGTATTGTTGCCTTTACTCTTATTAACAGACTAATAGCTATCCAAGCCACCTTGGTCTGATGTTAAAAGTAATAATCCTCTTTATTGCACCATAAATGAAATGTGAATTACCACATGTCTTTGCTTAATGCCTCTCCAGGTCTGGCAGGCTTGATATTGCCAAACCTGCAAAATCAATAAATCCCTTAAATAAACTAATAAGCAGCTGCTCTGTAGTAATACCAGGATAGATACTATGGAGCTCTGTTACAGTCAGAGTAACTGTAGTTTTAGTCACAGCTCCAGATTAAGAGCTGCTGAGGTTAATGACGCGACGCTGAAGGCATTTCTGTTTCCACTTCACCAACCAGTCTCAGCAGAAGTGATTATTGAGGCCATCCTGACTTTTGTTGTAACTGCTTGTTTTTCCTCTTTCTGAGCTTTTTGTCAGCAGCTTCAGGAAACGCGGCAGCGCGAGGTTGTAATGGGAAGCTGCGAGCCGCAGCGCGTGTCTCTGTCTGAAAGCTGCTGCTGGTTTCAGGAGCAGGAAACGGTTTGGGGAATGAAGCCCTGAGGCAGAGAGGGACTTTAACTTCCTCTGGACCTCTACAATACTGCAATACAGATGAAACTGTTGCTATAATTTCTTAGAAAGGTTATTGAATGATAAAAGGAAGTTTCTGATTTAAACTTGGATCAGTTGTCATTTGTACAATTCTAAGAGAAAATCTTTATGTGGTTATTTAAATGATTCAGCTGTTATGTTTACTGGAGAAGAAAATATCCAAATGGAAATGGATTCCATAAAACCTAATAGTGTCAGACTAAAGACCGTGTCGTTTAAATGCAGCGATGAACTGATCATCAGTAAGTGAGTCCCGCTCTATTAAAGCTGGAGTTCTAGCAGCAGAACGGATTAAGGAAAAACATCAGCAATGACTGTCAGCTACATGTTCACAAAAACTTCTGATTCTTTCTTAATATTAGGAGTCAAAAAAAAATCTCAGAAATATTCTAGAAAAAACAAAGACATTTCTGAGTTTGAAAAGTCAGAACATTTTCTGGAGAAAAACTTTCTGAGTTTCAGAAGTTGCAAATTTTCAACTTATGAAACTCAGAAATATTTGAGAGAAAATGTCCGAGTTTTTCTCAGATATTTCTGAAATTAATCTCAAAATTTCTGATTTTCTTTTTAGCAAACTAACAGGTAACTTAACTGAGTTGTTTTTCAATTTTAACATGTTGAGTGTCAGAATCTTTTTTAAGCTTCAGTTTAACACCAGCAGTAGGAGAGGAACCGTCTAAACAGTTTTGTTCCTTAAAACATGAAACTGTTTTTCTTAGAAAACCACTTACAGTGGTAAGTGTTGGTGGTTTTCTGTTTCACTTTTCTGATATATTTGAGGAACAAACGGAATTTTTTCATTTACATGAACATTTCAGGATTCACACCTTTATATTTTTTGTGTGTTTTGCATGACCACATAGAGTAGCACATAACTGTGACGTGGAGAGAAATGCTACATATTTATTTGTTTTCAGAAAGAAAAATCTGAGCTGACTTAACCTCTTATTTCGATTCCCCTAAATAAAATCCAATGTATCCCACTGCCTTTAGAAGTCACCTACTTAGCAAAAAAAAAACAAAGTACACATCACAACTTTTATTCTTGGTTAAAAAAAAATAAAATCCTTCTACTTCATTATATGCTCAGCTCTGTGTTGGTGTTTCACAAAAAATCACAATAAAATGTATTGAAATTTACAGTTGAAACATGATAAAAGCAGCAGAAAGGAAAAGGATGTGAATACTTTTAACAATCACTGGAAAATGCATAACTAGCTGTGCAAGTCTGAGTTCACTGCGGACATCATGCGATTAACTGCAGTTAAATATTTTAATTGATTGAGTTTTTTGACATTACAGATTATTTGAAAGGGGACATTGGATGCATATCAATACCCTTCTCAGTAATCAATGAAAAATGTTTTGTTGGCGTTAATTGCTGAGCAGATTTTTGCACGTTTCTCCTGGTGCTTTAAAGATTTATAATCAGCGATCAGCTCCAAGTCTTTGAGGGTGGAAGGCCTTCTTTCCATCACCCTAATCTTCATCTCCCTCCCCAGATTCTTCATCAGATTAAAGTCGAGGCTTTGCCTGGGTCGCTCCAAAAAGCTTGTATGTCCTCCGGTCAGAAGTAGAGATGCACCAATTCAATACTAATAATTTGTATCGTTACCGATATTGAAAACATTTCTAGATCAGGTATTGGTGACAACATGCCCAATCCATAAAGGCAGATCTATTCAGTCTAATTCTATGTTTTCTTATTTATTTTACATTATATTTAGAATTTCTAACTTCACTTTCTGAACCATTTGAAGGAAAGTTTGTTGCCGTTTGTACATATTTGACGAAGGTAGTCAACCTTTTGTTTTTGTCAGCTTTAGTTTCTTTATTATTTGTTTTGCATTGGCTGCTCTACCAGTAATTGTGCTTACTGAACAGATTAAATATGTTTTTTCATGTCTGACCAGGCGTGTGTAGCTATTGGTGCGTTTAAGTGTTCTCTACTGGTGAAAGGTTATCAAATTGATTGATTAGTCAGTACATTTATGTCTGTATTTAAAAAAAGAAATGTTTTAAGTCGATTCAGCTGTTTTTCAGCATCAAGTCTGTATCGGCCAATACTAAACCTCAGATATTGATATTGGTACTGGAAGTGAATAAAGTGGATCAGTGCATTCCTAATCAGAAGTAAAATGATCTCATGGCTTCAGATGTTTGTCCACCGTAGCTCATCTTAAACGACTGAGATATTCTCTCTTAATTAAGCCTCTCCTCCATACATGCCTGTTCTGTCTGGAGAGCTTCGCTTACTACAAAAGTTACGTAACTGTGCAGCAAACTGGAGCAACACAGGCTGGAGATCCAGCCTTTGGATCAAACTCTGTGGAGTTTCTCATGCTGAGCTCACATCTGCACTGTCTGCACTCAGAGTTTGTGTTTGGGAACAAAAGGTCGCCTCCCCTGACTCGCTGAAGTATGCAGCGTGCTGAGGAAGAACAGAGCGACAGAAAGAGAAGACGTTTCTCTCTGTCGGCTCGCATTGTTTCACTGACTCAACACGTCACTGCTGTCAGGATAAAGATGTTACACTTTGTTTCTCACTCCTTTGTAAAGCTGAGCATTGTGACTCCTGTCAGCCCTGGTGATGAGCCAGCGGATGTGAAAAGTGGATGGAAGAAATATGTTCCTTCTGCAGACAGTTTGTAGATGCATGAGTTTGAGAAATTCCCTCTCCTCCTTGGAGAAGTTTGCTGTGTTGCAAGTTGTTGCTGGGTGTTGTCGAATGAACTCACTACTGCTGGTAGGAAGTTGTGCAAGAGGACAGACAGGAGACAGGAAGACATGTCTGATTCTAGCACTGATCCAACTCAATCATGCTGTAATATTGGAGTTAGCTATTTGCTTTCGTTACCATGGAGTTGAATGAATCAATCAATTCTGGTTAAATCACATCTCAATAATGCTGCAGTAAACAACATCTGACCTTGGTGTGCGAACCAGGCATTTTCATCTGGTGAGAGTTCATAAGCATTTAGAATAAAGACATGAACATGATCATCAGCTTAATAAACTCATGCTGTATAGTAAAACTTTCCAACCACAACCACTAACTGAGTCACATATTGGTTAATTACACACAGATCAATGTTTTACAGACTTTACCTATGATGAGTTTTCACTTCTAGCTAATAAAACATGTCCTTTAAAATTAGAATATTACATCAGACCAATAAAGAAAAAAATTAAGGCAGAAACTGTGCTTTAATCGAAAGTATTTAATACCTGCTTAAGGTACTTTTAGTTTGACAAATGAGCTTCATTGGAACAGATATTCTAATTTATTGAATGACTTTGCATTAATCCAATTAACCTAAATAACAAATTAAAAGCAATAAATACATTTGTTGTTAATTTCATATGTCTATTTGTGCTATAATCTAGCAGCAAAAAAGATTTTTGAATTGAAAATGTTGCTTCTTGAGTTAGACTTTTATCATACATTGTTCCTCTGCTGCCTGTCCATTAGAATGAGCTGGATCCAGTTAAATGACATTAATTGGAATATTTTTACCAACATTTGCAAGGATGTGGACCACAAGGCTGCAGCCAGTTTTGGTAATCTAACCAGCACAGAAAATTTCTTCAGTTAATGCAAATTACAGAACATTACCAGGTAGTCATATGCATGAATTTATACATGGTAGGATTAATTTGTGCCCTGACCTGTAGCTCCATGTTTTCCTCCCAAAATTACTATTACTTAATATAATTAATACTTTAATATTGTTTATATTTATAAAAATCCCAAAATTCATCTTAGAAGGGCCTATGTGTTTTATATAAAGTGCAAATCAAAACATACATTAATTAAAAAAGTCTTTGGGCCTGTGCTTCTCAGATAAGTTGGACTAGTTTTTCTGCCAACAGTGTTGAGGCAATCTGTTTTGCAAGTTAGTGCGATGTATACAACCTTAAACTGAACTTCCTGTTTGCTTTTATTAAACTGGTGTCAAAAACAGGTTAGAGTGTCAACTTGAGCTGAAGGACAAAAATAAGAGAAAAACTCCTGTCTCTTCAGGGTAAACAAAGAAAGAGAAAGAGAGAAAGCAGTCTAATTTGCCATTTAGCAGAAATTTTGGGATTTTTCTGGAAATATTTTCAGACAAGTGAATTTTGTTTGATTTCTCTGATATTCACATTGTTTGGTAAATACTGCATCCAGCATTTAGTCAAAAAGAATTCGTCGACAGAGTTCGATTGATGCCAAACTGGGAACCAAATCGTGTCTAGTTTGTGTCTTCATTCCTTCTGAGTGTTAATCTGTGAGTGTACATATTGTTTAGCATTCACCAATAATAATAACCCAGTTTCATCCAGTTCAAATTATTTCACATTGCAGGGAAATAATTGTTGTTTCTTTCTGTTTTTCAGGTTAAAAAAGGTGACAGATTGCAATGGAGAATATGTGAAAGTGAGTTTCTTTGAAATAGTTTTTCTCCTCTTTCAGAACTTCTTTCATTCTTCTTTTTTTTTGCCAACTTCTGCTTTTATAAGACTTCCCTTTTTCTGTCATGTAAGCTTTCTCTGTTAAAGAAAAAATAATTAGAGAACATAATGCAGTTCAAACCTCACAGAGCAGCCATCCCCACTCAGCTCCTCCAGACTAGTGACAGCAGCAATTAGTCTGCTGCTGCCACTAACAGTGGCATGTTTGTGCCACTAGCAGCAGCACACATGTGCTCTTGTTTTGTTTTGAAGTGGTCCTGGCCTGGTTCCCAGTATCTGACTCCCCACTCAGAGGGAGGAACCACCAGGTCCGGGCTGAGGGGTAAACTCTTGATTCACACCTGGTTGAACTGTGAGTCAGCTTATTGCAACACTCCTAAGAACAGTTTTAAACAACATCATTGATGAGCATTGTTGTGATGACGTGCTGAAAGTGGAGCGCCTGAAAGAGCAGGAGCTTCTTAAAGAGACAGAATCCCAATTTCAAAGTGTCAATTTGTAAAGTTATTTGGTTGTGCTATAAAATGACACATGTACCTGGGAAACACATATTACTGCCCCCTTAACAGACACTCAAACTTAAAATAGGATGATATTTTAAGTGGAGTTGCAAGTTAAACACACATTGTTAAACACACACAATTAATATGGGGTATTCCTACCCATATTAAGACTTTCTGTTAATTTTCTTTCATTGTAGATACTGGATTTATGCCTAACTCAAAAAATGAGGGTCTGCCACGTTAGAGCAGGGCTGGGTCCCCATAAGTCCTATCAATCGTCAGAGATCCTGAATAACAACATAAACAAGAATACACACACACACACACACACACACACACAGTGAGTTCCATTCATTTCTATAGCCTAATACAGAGAATGTCTAATTCTAAACCTATAAATCAGTTCACATCTTATTCCTATACGTAACCTCTGACCCAAAACCAACACCTCCTCTTATGTTTGTCCTCACAACAAAGAATTTGTCAGAAAAATGGTCCTTTCACTGCAGTAAATACAAAGCCCCAAACACACATGCTTGTGTTTTGTTTTGTAGCGGTCCTGGCCTGGTTCCCAGCGTCTGACTCCCGGTTCAGAGGGAGGAACCACTGGGTCCAGGCCGAGGGGTGGGACGTGTCAGGCTGAACCATTCCCAACTCATCCTCACCATAAACTCCTCATATACAGTAGCTTCTTTAGCGCCTTTCGTTTGTATAAAGACACAACGGACAAAAGCTGCTGAGTGATGACCCTTTCACAATGCCGTTGCCAGGGCGACGAGGCCAAGACTCCAATGTCCCTAGTCTTGCTTTGGTGCCACTACTGTGGATGTCAGTGTGGGAATGCCAGAGATGTCTGTCCTTCCTCCCTCTTTCCTGCTCAACTGTCCGTTCTATAGTAAAAGAAATGAAAGCAGGGAAGGCAGCCGTTAGACTGCAGAGGAGATGCTGCAAACCAGCGATTCTTCTCACAGCTCAGCTTCTCATCTTTTGGGTTTTGGTCTGAGTTCTGGAGTTGTGTCTAATTCTGCAACTGTGATGCCTTTCAAGTTCTCCAAGGAGAAGTTCTGGTTGGAGCCGCCATCGGAAAAACTGAGGAAGCAGCTGGAGGAGGAACTGAGGCTGAGCGGCACCTACCTGAAGAGCCACGCCTGGTACCACGGCCCAATACCCTGGGAGGTTTGTTCTGACTGCATGAAAATATTTACATTTAACCGTTACATAGAGAATGTTTTATCTTTAAAATGAGAACTAAAGGCCACATTGGAAGGATTTTTCATCTAGTTTCTAATGGAAGAATCTTAGTGCACTTGAAATAAGACGAAACTAACTTACAACTTTGCAGTGAGAAATAAGAGCTTATTTTAAGTCAGTAATTCATATTTATTAAAAGCACTGGTTCTACTGGCAGATTATTTTACTTTTCATCAAAATTAAGGAATTATTGACTTAAAACAAGCTCCTATTTCTTGCTGAAAAATTACTTATAAGCTAGTTTTGTCGTATTTCAAGTATCCAAAGATATATGTACTTGGAACTCCACCAAAATTATTTGGTAAAATGTTGTGTTTTTGCAGTGTAGATGTTTGTTTTTAAAGAAGGGAAATACTTTCTTCCTGTTTTTGTTGTGAAAAACTATTGAAAATAAATAAAAACACCCACATCACAAAAAATGTGGTGCTTATAATCTTCCAGAGACAGGAAAACACAATTTCTACTAAACTAAACCAACATGTAGGCAATCTTATAGATCACCTTTAACATCGCAACTCTTTATAGTCATTTACTCTCTGACTTTATCTCTGTCACATCGGAAATTTCCTCTTGCTCAAATCTCTTAAGATCCCACCACATTTTGTTTTGACTATATTCACGTTAGGACTTTAACTAGGTCATGTCAACAACTTCTTTTTTCTTCAGCCGTTCTGTTGTAGATTTGTATTTGGGATTTTTATCCTGATATATTTTTGGTTTGGTTTTCTCCACACTTGCTGCTGTCCATTGTTGGAAAACATCTCCACTTTTGCTTCATCCTTTTAAAGGATTTTCTTTTGACCCAAATCATCACACCTCCACCACCATGCATAACAGTTACTAGACCTGCAGAGGTGTTTAGTTTTTGGTGCCGTATAAACATACATGTTGAAACTGAAAAAGGGTTCAGATAATTTCACATGGCTCTATATTTGTTAGCAAACATCTTTGGTACCTGTTATGGAACTGTCCATATCTAAATCAAAGTTAAGAGTCAAAACTCTCTGTAAGCCTTAAAATGGTCTTATAATAATAATAATAATAATAAATCTGATTTGCTGTTTTTGACGCAGGAAATGGAATCTTTATTTTAATTGTAAAGGAAACATCTTCGTTTTTTACTCAAAGTCCTCCAATATAATTTAATTTGCTCCATGATGGAGTGCTGTTCAGTGACTTCAGGGAGAGCTCTGCTCAGTTCAAACGGAAATTTTTCCAACAATGAATAGAAGAACATGTTTACGGTGGTACACCATGTTCTGTTACCACCGTATACTGTGACCATCGGGGGCGCTGTTGCTTCTTAATACTATTGTGCGTCAAAAACTTGTATGTATTTGTACAGCCTTTGTTTTTATGTACCACTTATAGAAAAAGTGAAAAAAAATTCTATATGTTATCACACTGTAACTTATATAAAAATATT
Source organism: Xiphophorus maculatus (assembly GCF_002775205.1). Classification (NCBI taxonomy): domain Eukaryota; kingdom Metazoa; phylum Chordata; class Actinopteri; order Cyprinodontiformes; family Poeciliidae; genus Xiphophorus; species Xiphophorus maculatus. The sequence goes on along the minus strand of NC_036454.1, from coordinate 2,945,309 downwards.
AAATACTTGAGTAGAGTTGCACAGTGTGGTCACAATATCTGATAAGAACAGTCATATTGTGTGACCGTCTATATTTCCATAACAGTCATAATATTATGTGATGTTCTTTGTTTGTCTTTTTCTTTAGACAAACAAAGAACATCACAAGAAAAAGGAAAACTTTTTCCTTAGTTTTCCTCTGCGTTTGTTTTCCCCCTGCAAACCTTACATTTTTGACGTAGCTTAGTGTTAAAACACAACTGCGCCTCCTTTGGTCACTATATGTGGTGGTCACAGAATATGCTGTAACACCTGCTTAGCAAACAGGAGAATTAAAGAATGATCTTCCAAGAGTGAGCAGAAAAACCACCTCAGAAAGTACTTTACTTTAGCAAGGCTTGTTATAATTTTATATCTGATGAGACAAAACATTAGAAACCTCCACCGATTCTCTGCTTTGGACGGATTAAATCTCTCTGCAGGTGTCGGAGAGCTTGGTGGTGAACAAAGGTGATTTCCTCCTCAGAGACTCCCAGTCCAGTCAGGGCGGCTTCGTCCTCACCTGCCGCTGGGAACAGGAAGCCCTTCACTTCCCCATCAGGAAGATGGAGGTCCAGTCCGGGGAGTCGTACAGCCGGGCCCAGTACAGCCTGGAAAAAGAGGCCTTTGACTCGGTCCCGGCCCTCGTTCACTACTACGTGGGCAGCCAGGCGGCTCTGACGCTGTGGAGCAGAGCTCAGATTAACCAGCCGGTGAACAGGACGCTGCCGCTCAGCTTCCTGGAAACGGCCTTCAGCGCATCGTCCAACCAGAGAGACCTGAAGGGAGAGGAGCGGGTCTGTCCGATCAGGTGGAGGATTACTCTGTTTTATTCTTTGAGTTTCTGTTCTGTTTCTGCATTTATGCAGATTTATGTGACTTCCATGGAAGTGACTTGAAGTGAGAAATTACAAAACCTGTAGAAGTGAAAAGCTGGAGCTCAAAATCTGGCCTGTAGGTAACAATAAGTTCATCAAGAATACAGAATTGTGTATCTCAGATAAGTCTGAGCTGCGCTGATGTGTGACAAGCCTATGTTGGATGTATTAAGATCTGATGATTAAGGTCTGATTTTAATGCTCCATAAAACGTATGGAGTACCATTTGTAAAGTTACACTGGCAAACATTTACTGCAGTAATTTGTTTTATTTAGCCTGACATGAGAGAAAGCAAATGGGAATTCATTTGATTAATTTATTTTGAAATGGCATTGCTTAAATCTAAATTTAATTGAAATAGCAAGCTAAATATTTAGCTTACAAAGAAAAGATTTAACTCGTTACTTAAATGTTTAACTTCAAATTAAATACTTACTTGGCTAATTAAATATTGTTTGAAGCTAAATATTTTGTTAGCAAGCTTATTATTTAACTTGGTAACTAGATATTTAGTTTCAGATGATATTTAGCTTACGTAAATGCTTAGTTTGAGGCTAAATATTTAGTTAGCAGGCTCATGAATGATTGTGATCAGAGCTGTCCTCTGAATGAGTCGGGGTGCATGGTCATGTCTGAAGTATGAGCAGAGCCATTATTTGTTTTAGGTTCATTTAATCTCACTTTGATTAATAAGGAAAATTAAGAACCATAAGAAACACAAACTGTTTTCTCTTCCCTGTTTCCTGCTGTTTGATCCCCGTCATCCTGTCTCCTCACAGCCCATCCTCCGTTCAGCCCGGTACTGGATCTGACTGGAAACAGGACAGCCGGGCGCAGAATCCTGCTGCACATTCTCCTCACAGTCACAGTGAGTTCCAACATTTTCTTTTTGTTTTTTGTATCCTCTGATGTCGTATTTATTACATGTTCCCTCTGAAAAAGGAAAGGGAGGTTTTTTTCAACAACAAAAAGATTTAAAAAATGGTCATATTTTGATAGTTTTCTCTTTCTTTTATTATTCTTTGAACTGTTATTTACACTTTCTACTGATTAAAATTGAAACTATAAGAAGTAAATTCATTCTCTCCATAACTGGACTTGGACACCACTAATTTAATTCACTAATGTTAAGTCTGTAACTCTAAGCCTGGTTTAAAATAGCTATTTTATTTATTTATTTAGTGACTTAATAATAAACCTGGACATGTCACGAAGATTACAAAGAACACTGATAATTCAGAAAATTGATCACTAAAGTGTTGTTTGCTCTGTTGCCTGCAGGTGTCACTAGTGAAGCAGTTTAATCCAGATTGTAATACTTGGTTTGGTGTTTAAAGCTGAGCTCTTCTGCTGCTGTCAAGCAGTTTGTTCAAATATCAATAAATATATTTGTTGCCATATGCCATAAAAGCGATTGCCCCGGTGAGGTTTAATATTTATAAAGCAAGATGTTTGCTTTAATGACAAATGTTATGATTAATTTTTCTTTTAAACTTTATTAAATCAAACTCATACTTCATTAATTTATACATTAACAGGAGCATTTTGTTACTGCTGAGAATAAAAAACATTTCAGGCTCATTTCATCATGCAGTTTCTATAGAATAAGAAAATTTATTCAAAAACATTCATAATTAACCTAAACCTGTCACTTAATTATCAATGCTGCAAACTTTAGGCATTTTTCCCCTATTGAACCAATAAATTATAATTACAACACCATCTTCCAATGAAACCTTTGATTATTCCTGTTATGCAAAATTACCATGGTTTACTTAGTTATACAAATTTATATATCAAAATGAGATCTGATGAAGAGCTTCACGCTTCTCAGAAATAGCAATTAGAATATAAATTATAAATATTATAAACACAGAAACAGAATTTTTATAGGTAGACTTTAGAGAAAAGTATCATCAACAGAAATCTGTGTTTTTACCATCATTCCTTTCTGTGACTGAAGAAAGGTAGATAGATTTCTAACCTATGCTTTAATTGTCCTAAAATAATGATTAAACAAATTTAGGTCAGCCCATTCAGTTACACAATCCTATTTGTTTTCATGTATTACAATCTTTTTGTTGTGATATGCTTGAAGTGCATGTAAAGATGTTTATGGTCATGATAATTATTCCTTTTTGGCTTTGCTTTGATGAAATACTCTCCTCCATAAACACTTCACTACAGAAATAAAAACAGTTAAGAGCAGCAGAATAATTGCCAACAGAAATGCCAAAACATCAACAGAGTGGTACTGGATCATGGACATCTTGTAGGACTCAGTCCTCAGATGGGCCGCTCCTTTATGCCTCATGACAAACTCGATCCAGAACATGGCTCGATCCAGAGGTTTCATGGGCTGATCCCTGTGGAGGCTGGACAGCTCCTTCATCTTCTCTCTGTATGAAGGCTCATAGAGAACCTCCTTCAGAGCCTCCAAGAAGACATCTTTATTTAGTTCTGCAATGTCCAGGACTTTGGCAATTCCTTTGGATGCCATCCTGAAGAAGTTGTCTTGTTGATCAAACATGAGGGGCAAGCCAACCAAGGGAACGCCATGATAGATGGCCTCTTGCAATCCATTGGTGCCTCCATGAGCCACAAACACTTTGGTTTTGGGATGGCCAAGGAGGTCATTTTGGGGTAACCAGTCCAAGATTAGGGTATTGTTGCCAAGGGTGGATGGTTTCTTTCCTTTGTGCCTCCAGATCACCTTCTGGGGAAGCTCAGCAAAAGCAGCAGCAATGTCCTCAGCCATGTCCTCAGGGAGTTTTTCTACTAATGTCCCCAATGTCATCACAATGACACCATGTTCTCCAGAACTCTGTACAAACTCCTCCAGTTGTTTGGGGAGAGGTTTGGAGGGTTTGCACTGGAATCCTGACATGTAGATGATGTTTGGCATTGTTGGTCGTGGAAACTCAAAGGTGAAGTCGTTTCTCATCAGCCAGATGTCGGCTGATTGAAACAGCTCCATGTAATATATGTCACTGCCAAAGTGACGATGGACAAAAGGTTTGTAGCTTGGTTCCACAACGTACCAAATTTGGAAACATGTAAAGATGTAGTAGAGGAAGTTCTTGACCCTCTGCATAAAGGTCATCTTATCAGTCACCTCTGATCCTGGTACAGGGATGTAGGAGAGAGGGGAAGGTGTAATAGCTTGATGCCCCTCTCCCTGAATCGTCCATCTGACATTAAAGACAAGCGGAAGACCTAAACGGTGACCCAGAAGAACTCCTCCACCAATTGCTGGATCAGTAAGAACCAAATCATATTTGGCATCACGGAGACTCTGCATTAGTGCTTTATCCTCAAAAATACCTTCCACCATTTGAAGCACTTGCTTACCCATTTGATAAAAGGTTTGCAATAGATCGTATTCCAGGGAAATGCGAGACCAAACTGAAGAACCATGACGCCTCATGTTTATTGTTTTCATGACATATGACCCAAAGTTCTGCCTGTCGAATCCAGCTGACAAATTTATGGTAATGGCCTTGTAGTGAGGGGAGTCAGGCTTGATGTACCAGGTGTCTGAAGGTCGCAGCACTGTGACTTTATGGCCTCTGGCGTGAAGCTCTTCGATGATGACGTTCATGTTGATCCAGTGGCTTCCATCCACTGGGAACACCAAGACTTTCCCTCCATTTACCGGGGATGACGAGCAGAGCAACACTGCCAGGGTCAACAGGGTCAGTTGGTACATCTCTGAAAGAGATCCCGGTGGGAGATACAGAGGTGTTAGCATTGACCGTCATAACAAAGGACTTCCATCAACATGAGGACACTTGTGAATGAGGAACTGAGTTGTCTAATATCGACTTTGTAAGTATAAGCAACCTTCTGAGATATGAATGACTTGTAATGGATTAGAGTCTACAGCTGTAGTCTAAATAATGTGATTCTTTTTATTTGCTCCCATGAATTTTAACCCTTTTGCAACTAACACAAAACATCCAAACTGCAAAGATGGTGTCATGTAATTTAAACTACAGCTAGTTTCATTGTTTTCTGAGGTGTGTAAGTTCCTTTAAATGCTTTCCGAACTTCACACGATGTACTATTTTTACTTGATGCTGGAATGATTTGTACTCTTTTGATTATGAAAGTAGCTTGCATGTTGCAGAATTCTTAACCCTATGTGGTGCTATGAAAAAGTATTTACCACCTCAACAATTTCTTCTGTTAAATGTTTGTGATCATCAAATACCATTTATAATTATATTTATTATGGAAAAAGCTACTCAAACCAACCTGCCTGTGTGGAAAAATTGAATTTCCCTTATTGCCAAATAATGAATTAATTGTGACTAAATTGATTGTTAATTTTAGCTTCACCTGATTACTGCTATTTTTGCAGAATCTTGGAAACGCTTCAATAGAACATGTCTGACATGAGGTGGGCAAAGAGAGTTCAAATAACATCACATTGTGCCAAGAGCAGAAGAAATTCAAGAGTAGATGAGAAAATGGTCATTGACATCTATCAGTCTGGAAATGGTTACAAAGTTATTTCTAAGGGTACAGGGTATGTTCACACCAGCTTTGTTTAGTTCACTTTAATCCAGCTTTGTTTGCCTAGAAAGTTTGGTTCACTTGTGGAAGTGTGAATTCATAACTGAACTCTGATGCGTACCTAAAAAGTGAATTCTGGCTCGTCTACAAACCTTGGTCTTGGTTCGGTTTAAGTGAACTCTGGTGCACTTTGAATGCATATGTGAACAAGAAGTGGACCGGAGCCTGCTCCAAAAGCAGGAAGTAGACTATAGCACAGGGCATTCTGGGTAAATACAACCAAAATATACACATGAGGCCAGTGCTAACCAGAGAAATGCCTCATAGTCTTTTACCATAGACAAAATAAAAATCCTACACCTGCTAAAATCTGACACCACTCCATTTTTGTTCACATTTTGTGAAGAAGAAAGATGTGCTCAGTGTTTCCTTCAGAGGTTTTCATGTTATTTCCTTCAGTGTTTTTTGGTGGAGCTCCCCTCCTGTTGAGAGGGTGAACAGGTAGCTCAAAGGGTCTGGTTTGTTTGACAAGGTGCAAAGTGAACGTGAACCACTGCAGCTTAAATGTAACACATGTTGCAATTTTGGGCCCCACTTGAACTGAGTCTATCAGGTTCTCTGGAGACTTTAGGGCTCCAGAGTACCAGAGTGGAAAAACCAATTAGGATCAGGGTCAATTACATTTTTACACATGGTCAGGTTGGTTTACATTGGTTTTTTCTCCTTTAGAAATGAAATCGTCATTTGAAGGTATTGTAAATATCTCTGATCTAACTAATAGAAATAATCTGAGTAAATATAAATGTGACACAAACAGAAAAAACCTAGAAGAACGAGTTGTTGTTGGAACTGGAAATAAGTATTCATTGAGGTTTGTTATACTGCATGTGACTTTTTGGGGATTAGAAGCAATATAAAAATAAAAAAACCCATCTAATTAGAGGCGTGTAGTGTTGAATTACGTTTACTCCATTGCTTTTACTTCAATAAAATCTTTGGCTAGAAGACTCACCTCTGCATCTTAATAGAGGTTTTTATTGCATTTTGCTTTGATACACTGAAGAGTAATGCTGACTAAAGCTTGTTATCAAACTAAAATGTTAACATGTATGAAACAAGGATTATATCCCTTTCTTCAGCCATCATGCAATTTTTGTTTTGTACCTTTATTTTTGATGATACAAGTATTTACACACATTTTTGAACATGAGACAATAAAATCCCAAAGATTTGAGTTCAGTTTAAAGGTAAAAGATAAAAAGGAGTTACAGAGAACTGTTAACATACTTCAGAGAATCTGAATGTGCAACAGCTTATAAAAGAGTGCTCCAGCTTAGTTTAGTTACTGAAATTATATCAACAATTTCAACTGATTTACATGTTACACATTGGTTTATAAAAGAGAATGCAACAATATCATACTCACAAATACTAAGTTTTAAGATGAAAACATAAACATGTTTCATACAAAAAGATCCATTTCACCAAACTTGACCAAACAACTAAATAATTCTGCAAAGTGAGGTAAATAACCATAAACAATAGAGGATAATGACATTCCTAGAAAAAAGCAGTTTAATGATGGACATTAGACGTGCATTTAACTTGATAGCTCTATTAAAGTTTTTTAAAACACAAGGCAGTCAGTTGGATAAGATAAGCAACAAGTATGAATGTGTAATGTCAGAGAAATTATTCGTTTTTGGCCTTGACTCTGTTGATTACTCTCCTCCATAAACACTTCACTACAGAAATAAAAATAGTTAAGAGCAGCAGAATAATTGCCAACAGAAATGCCAAAACATCAACAGAGTGGTACTGGATCATGGACATCTTGTAGGACTCAGTCCTCAGATGGGCCGCTCCTTTATGCCTCATGACAAACTCGATCCAGAACATGGCTCGATCCAGAGGTTTCATGGGCTGATCCCTGTGGAGACTGGACAGCTCCTTCATCTTCTCTCTGTATGAAGGCTCATAGAGAACCTCTTTCAGAGCCTCCAAGAAGACATCTTTATTTACAGTTCCATAGTCCAGGACTTTGGCCACCCCTCTTGATGCCATCTTGAAGACGTTGTCTGGCTGATCAAACATGAGGGGCAAGCCAACCAAGGGAACGCCATGATAGATGGCCTCTTGCAATCCATTGGTGCCTCCATGAGCCACAAACACTTTGGTTTTGGGATGGCCAAGGAGGTCATTTTGGGGTAACCAGTCCAAGATTAGGGTATTGTTGCCAAGGGTGGATGGTTTCTTTCCTTTGTGCCTCCAGATCACCTTCTGGGGAAGCTCAGCAAAAGCAGCAGCAATCCCTTCAGTGATGTCCTCAGGGAGTTTTTCTACCAATGTCCCCAATGTCATCACAATGACACCATGTTCTCCAGAACTCTGTACAAACTCCTCCAGTTGTTTGGGGAGAGGTTTGGAGGGTTTGCACTGGAATCCTGACATGTAGATGATGTTTGGCATTGTTGGTCGTGAAAACTCAAAGGTGAAGTCGTTTCTCATCAGCCAGATGTCGGCTGATTGAAACAGCTCTATGTAATCTACGTCTTTGCCAAAGTGACGATGTACAAATTCTGGGTAGAGTGGTTCCACAACGTACCAAAATTGGATACATGTCACAATATAAATGAGGAAGTTATTGACCCTTTGAATGAATGTCATCCTGTCGGTCAACTCTGATCCTGGTACAGGGATGTATGAGAGTGGAGAGGGTGCAATTGTAAAATGCCCCTCAACCTGAATAGTCCACCTGACATTAAAGACAAGAGGAAGACCCAAATGGTGACCCAAAAAAACACCCCCTCCAAATGCAGGATCAGTAAGAACCAGATCAAATTTTTCATCATGGAGGCTTTGCATTAGTACTTTATCTTCAAAAATCACCTCTGTCATTTGAAGAACCTGCTCATGCATGAGGTATGACTGTGACAGTAGGTTGCAAACTATAGAAATGTGAGTCCTAAATGAAGGTCCCTCTCGCCGTAACTCCAGTGTTCTGTTCACAAATAACCCAAAGCTTTGTTCACTAAAACCAGATGAGGAATTTACAGTAATGGCCTTGTAGTGAAGGGAGTCCGGTTTGATGTGCCAAGAGTCAAAAGGTCGCAGCACTGTGACTTCATGGCCTCTGGCGTGAAGCTGTTCAATGATGATGTTCATGTTGACCCAGTGGCTTCCATCAACTGGAAACACCAAGACTTTTCCTCCATTTACCAGGGATGACGAGCAGAGCAAGACTGCCAGGGTCAGCAGGGTCAGTCGGTACATCTCTGAAAGAGATCCCGATGGGAGATACAGAGATGTTAGACCTGACCCTACTAATCAAGCACTGATGTTAGATAAACCAATCAGCATGCAAATGTTTGGACGTAAAACATTTTGATGTTGGATACTGTCATTTTTTTAATTATGGGCAGTCCTAATTTGAGGTGAGGAACAAAATCCGTACCTATAAAAACAATGAGGTCAGAGCAATTTATTCTGGTTCCTGGAACATGGATTCATTTACTTCCACACTAACAAGAGTTGGCAACTAATCTATAGGTACAACTGTCCACAGTAACTGTTTGCAACTGTTTGTTTTTGTTAATTGGCAGATGGGAACCAAAGTCAATAATATCAACAATTACGTGTGAGATATTAAGATTTTAGAGATTTTAGTTTGACATTTATGAGGCAATGATGACTACTGGGGCACTTCAGCTTTTAAAGGAGCATTTCATGTTTATGTCTACAAGTCATATTTTGAATTGATGTTGATCTGTAGAGCTCAGTAACCATATAATAAAGTTTTTGGAGACAACTTGCATTAACATAGGAATGAACAAATGAGAGTTTTTTGTTTTTATGTATATTTTAGCAAATTGGCAGCCGTGTGTTTAGAAAAGATTTTAGATTTTGTGGCTTCCAGATATTCTGGAAATTCACGCGTTTAAGTGGTCAGTCGACACTGTGTTTTCTACAATAGAAATGTAACTTTAATGCAACAGAAACAGTTCATTCATATGTTTATATGGATAAACATATCAGAATGTTTATCCATTTGTTTAATTGACTTACAGTGAAAAACCATTTCTCATTTTCACATATTTAAATCAGTGGTTTAGAATAATCATACACAGGCAAAACACCTTCAACAACATTCAGAAATAAAAATTTTCCTTATCAAGATGGCATGTGACAAAAAGACTGGGGAAATACATGGCATGATTTTTTGACGTTTCTTAATTTCATTAGTAAGTTGATAAATATATTACTGGAAATTTTGTACTTCAAGACACTGAAATCTAACATCCATGGTAACCAACTGCACTGTATGAAATACATTTGCTTCAGTTTGAAAACATTTTCATTATTCTTTTTTAGCTTTACTGCTATAAAACACTCTCTTCCAGAGAAATTTGACTACAGAAATAAAAACAGTTAAGAGCAGCAGAATAATTGCCAACAGAAATGCCAAAACATCAACAGAGTGGTCCTGGATCATGGACATCTTGTAGGACTCAGTCCTCAGATGGGCCGCTCCTTTATGCCTCATGACAAACTCGATCCAGAACATGGCTCGATCCAGAGGTTTCATGGGCTGATCCCTGTGGAGGCTGGACAGCTCCTTCATCTTCTCTCTGTATGAAGGCTCATAGAGAACCTCCTTCAGAGCCTCCAAGAAGACATCTTTATTTAGTTCTGCAATGTCCAGGACTTTGGCCACCCCTCTTGATGCCATCTTGAAGAAGTTGTCTGGCTGATCAAACATGAGGGGCAAGCCAACCAAGGGAACGCCATGATAGATGGCCTCTTGCAATCCATTGGTGCCTCCATGAGCCACAAACACTTTGGTTTTGGGATGGCCAAGGAGGTCATTTTGGGGTAACCAGTCCAAGATTAGGGTATTGTTGCCAAGGGTGGATGGTTTCTTTCCTTTGTGCCTCCAGACCACCTTCTGGGGAAGCTCAGCAAAAGCAGCAGCAATGTCCTCAGCCATGTCCTCAGGGAGATTTTCTACCAATGTCCCCAATGTCATCACAATGACACCATGTTCTCCAGAACTCTGTACAAACTCCTCCAGTTGTTTGGGGAGAGGTTTGGAGGGTTTGCACTGGAATCCTGACATGTAGATGATGTTTGGCATTGTTGGTCGTGGAAACTCAAAGGTGAAGTCGTTTCTCATCAGCCAGATGTCGGCTGATTGAAACAGCTCCATGTAATATATGTCACTGCCAAAGTGACGATGGACAAAGGGTTTGTAGTTTGAATCTGCGATGTACCAAATTTGGAGGCGTGAGAAGAAATAATAGAATACATTTTGGACCCTTTGGATGAATGTCATTCTATCAGATAGTTCTGACCAAGGTACCGGGATATAAGACAGTGGGGAAGGTGCAATTGCGTAATGCCCTTCACCCTGAATTGTCCATCTGACGTTAAAAACAAGAGGGAGACCCAAACGGTGACCCAGAAGAACACCTGCACCACTTGCAGGGTCAGTTAGAACCAGGTCATATTTGGCATCACGGAGACTCTGCATAAGTTGGTTATTTTCAAAAACATCTTCAACCATCTGAAGTCCTTGCTTATGCAGCTCGTAAAACATTATCATGACATCATACTCTAGAGATATCCGAGTCCAGAAGGAAGCACCTTGGCGCCTCATGTTTAGAGTTCTTGTTACATATAGCTGAAAGCTTTCTTTCTCAAAACCTCCAGAAGTGTTAATGGTAATGGATTTATAGTGAGGAGAGTCTGGCTTGATGTACCAGGCATCTGATGGTCGCAAAATGGTGACCTCATGGCCTCTGGCGTGAAGCTCTTCTACGATGATGTTCATGTTGATCCAGTGACTTCCATCCAAAGGGAAGACCAAAACTTTCCCTCCATTTACCACGAATGGCAACACTGCCAAGGTCAGCAGGGTCAGTAGGTACATCTCAGAAATAGTTTCTGATGGGAGACACAGAGACATTAGATAGGACCCTCCTAACAAAGGACTTATGATAAAAGTTATGATTAAAACACAAGAGACAGTGTTCTCCACATTAAGCTAATGGACGTATGCAGTAACAAGCAGTCTTCCTACATCCAGAACTAACCAGAGTTTCTGGTGAGTCTTTCGGTACCATGTATACTCCAGAGGTCTGTGTTGCTTAAATTTGGTTTCAGCATTTACCAATGTCCCCAATGTCATCACAATGACACCATGTTCTCCAGAACTCTGTACAAACTCCTCCAGTTGTTTGGGGAGAGGTTTGGAGGGTTTGCACTGGAATCCTGACATGTAGATGATGTTTGGCATTGTTGGTTGTGGAAACTCAAAGGTGAAGTCGTTTCTCATCAGCCAGATGTCGGCTGATTGAAACAGCTCCATGTAATGTACATCTTTGCCAAAGTGACGATGGACAAAGGGTTTGTAGTTTGGTTCTATCATAAACCAAATATGGATACATGTTAAGATATAAATAATGATGTTCCTGACCCTATACGTAAATGTTTTTCTATCAGTCAGTATTGACCCTGTTGTGGGGATATAAGAAAGTGGGGAAGGTGCAATAGCCTCATAACTCTCCCTGAATTGTCCATCTGACATTAAAGACAAGAGGAATTCCTTCTGTGAGTTGACTTGAGTTCAGAGTTGAAATAAGCATAAGCTCTAAAACACACTTGTCAAACAAGATTGTAGTTCTTGGGTGGAATAACATCTCTGGAAACCCAAGAAATCCAGATTTTCCAAAAATTAAATATTCCAAAATAGAACATCTGATTAATTGACTTATTGCCCAACCCACGTTAAAACTGACCTTTGCATGAATATGTTTGGTGGATGTTTGCTTTGAGTCTGCCTCAAGTTTGTTGGACCCTTTACAGCAGGGGTCTCAAACTCCAGGCCTCGAGGGCCGCAGTCCTGTAGGTTTAAATGTACCACAGGTACAAACACTAGAATGAAATGGCTTAATTGCCTCCTTCTTGTGTAGATCAGTTGTCCAAAGCCTTGCTAATGACCTAATTAATCTATTCAGGTGTGGTGCAGCAGAGGCACATCTAAAAGTTGCAGGACTGCGGCCCTCGGGCCTGGAGTTTGAGACCCCTGCTACAGTAACATCTTTAAAATAATGTAGGGATTTTACTGCTGTTTGGGGAATGCAGTGACAAATTATCCATAAAACATTTATAAATCAGGCTTAAGTTTTATTAAAACTTACATCTAGTGAGTTAATGATTTTGCACTACATGGTTACAAAAGTGTTGTCTAAACTTGACTTTAGTGGTTGCATGAAATTTGTATAATTTTCACGCATATAATAATAACTAATGTTTTAGTAAAAACAGGAGTTAAATCTTGCTAATGCTACTTTGACCTAGCTTATTGCTGTATGACAGCTAATCTGACTAAAGGTTGATTAACTTTACTAATGGAGCCTTCAACATAACTTTGTCAAAAATAATTAGCTTAGCTTAAAGAATGACTTTTATTCTGATTTCTGTAATAGTTTTTTCTCCAGTGAATTGCATTGCATTAAATGTTAGTTAACAAGGTTCCCTGTTACATTGCACAGAACTTTAAAACTGACAAAGTGCTGTGGTGTGTTTCCCTTGATTATGGTCATTTAACCCATTTAAAGCAAAAGTATAAGAACAATTTGAGATTCTTGCAATACATTAATTAATAATTATTATTTAAAGCAGAAATATAGAAGTGATTAGGAGCTAGAAATTCAACTTGGCATCTCGTGTAATGTTAGGGTTCTTTCCCACCGTCAATGTTGGGTCCACTTTAATCCAACTCCAGTCCATTTGTCTAGAAAGTCCGGTTCGTTTGGGAAGGTGTGAATGCGTAATCAAACTCTGATGTGGACCAAAAAATCAAACTCTGGTCCATCTACAAACCTCCGTCTTGGTTTGTTTGAAGTGAACTCTGGCTTGGTTTGAATACATGAACGCCAAGCGGACCGGAGCCTACACCAAGAGCAGGAAGTGGACTAAAGCACTAGGCATTCTGGGTAAATACAGCCAAAACAAACGTGAGTCTCGCATTAGCTGGGGAAACGGCTTGTGTTCTTTTACCACAAAAAGAAAAAAAAGATAAATCCTCCAACCGCTAAAGTCTGACGCCACTCCACTAGTGTTTCCATTATGTGAAGCAGGAAGTTGCACTCAGTGGTTTTTATGTCGTTTCCTTCACTGGTTTGTGGTGCAGCGCCCCCACAGGCGAGGAGGGGAGCAGGTTGTTCAAAGGGTTTGGTTGGTTTGACTCAGACTAGTGAGAAAGAGAATCACAGCAGCTGAAAATGGAACGAATGTTGCAACTTTGGACCCTAATCAAACAGAGTCTATCAGACTATCAGGTGTTACAACAGCTTTAACACCACAAGACACTGAGATACAGGAAAGAAAAATATAATTTATTGCTTAAAGCTGAAGGAGATAACTTTTATAGGAAAGAAAAATCACATATTTGTTGAAACTGTCACTATGTCAAGACAGTATAGTATGAGACAGAAATCTGTGACAAAGTGGTGCTGCCCTGCCTTTTCCCAGTTCTAACTAGAAACAACCAATCAGAGCCGGGAGTCTAGTCTTAGCGCTGTCAATCATGCCGGCGTGCACGCCACTCCCTGCCCTCTTGCTCTTTGCTACGATACAGCTTCTCCCTGTCAGCAGAGTCTGCCAGGAATGCTAAGCCTGGTTATCATGGTCACCAGTGATGGTGGAGAAACGGTTTTCCTGTGACTGTAAGTTGTTAATCCGCCATTAGCACATTTATTAGCGAGCACATGAAGATGATTGACAGCGCTAAGCCCCACCTCCTGGCTCTGATTTGTTGTGTTTGGTGCATTTCTTCAGACTGTAGCATAAAGAGGAGGTGGAGGAGATTAATCTTTTCACTGATTATCTGTCTCATAACAATCTGTTTAATCATGGTGACAGTTTCAAATATGGAAAAAAAAACAGTTTTTATAAACTGCAACTTTAAATTACGCAATAAGTAGATATTATATTTTTGCTTGTTTCATTAAAGAGCTGCTGTCTAAGTTAGCAAACATGTAACAATCTGTATTTAGATAAAATATGTGATCAATATTCAATACCAACAATTTAACAATTGGATGAACACAATGTTCTGTTTATGTTCATCAAAGATTGTTTGCTCATTTCTAGTTTCATATGTTTTGTCCTGATTTGGACCTTTGAACGTGCAGTTTAACAACGTCTTCACCAGGACAAATATTTTGAGAAAGCATGCCCAGAACCAACGATTCAGAGAACATAAAAACTGACTGCAAAGCTTTTTTGTTGTTGTTGAAGGTTTTCAGAAGGCTGTGGCCGTTTTCCAAACTTTACATAACTCCCAGATCATGTGCAGTAATAGTTTCCTGAGTACACAGCAACAATGGTGAAATTCCTCAAGGTCTCAGGGGGTTTACAGTTATTTAGTTACAGAAGTTTCTCTCAGGTTTCTCAGCTCTGTGTTTGTGTGCAGGTGTTGCCCGATAATTAAACCCGAGAAATAAACCCATGGAAAGGATTACAAAGTCACCTTTTGTGTTAAAAAGGACAAAGTTTGAAAGGTTTAGGTTGTATTATTCAGAAGCACAGCTGCTTGTTTTTGCGTCAGAATGGGTTAGGATTGTTTCAGTTTTCATAAGCGACTTGAATTTTTTTCATGGAAAATCATAAAAACAAAATATTGTATAAATCATGCAGAGATTAAGGTTTAGGAAGCTTCACAGCATGAAGTAAACAACAGGATCATATGGCTGAACATTCTACAAACCAGAACCTGATTTCACTCAGGAATCTGTGCAGAAACATTTTCTAACTGAAATGTTCTTTACAATGAGCTTACGCAACACTTCATGCTCAATCTTGCTGTTTCATGCAGAAAACATCTGGAAATCACCGATCTGACTGAGTGAGACCACATCTACTCTGAGCTTATTTACAAAGAATCACAAGAAAACACAAAGCATCTGCACTGAAGCATCATCTTTCAGGAATTTCTCTCACTTTCATGGAAAAACTCACCGGGAGCGAAGCAGCCAGCAGATGTTTCTTGAACCAACCTGGACTCGCTGTCTGTGCTTCCAGTCTCCCTCACAGCGAAGGCTGGAATGACTGCCAGCTCCGACAGGCGGAGGAGGTTGGTGGATGTCTAACGGGGCTGAAGTTCAGCTTATGAAAGGTTTACACAACCTCATACACAAGCAGAGGTGCTCTTCAGCAGAGCAGGAAGTGCTCTGCTGAATTAAATGTAGTAATGAACCATCGCCCTGTGAGTGAGGGTTCAGGCGGCACAAAGTTACTGGAAAACACCATAAAACAGGGATCAGCAACTCCAGATTCCTACTGCCCTGCAGCTTTTGAACGCATCCCTGCTCCAAAGCACATGAATCAAACGGAGAGCTGCTGACATGAAAGTAAGACATAATAAAGACTTTTCATGCAGGTGTTGGAGCAGGAAAGCTGCAGTTGTTGTGTTTCCATCATAAATGTTTTGTTAATATTCCCCTAATGTAAAAAAAACACAAAAGCAGCTCATTCTAGCACCAAAACCTTTTATTACAAAATGGGAGTTTTTTCAAAATTGACGTGTTTGAATTAAGTAAATTTATTTTTGAAACATCAAATTGTGCAATTTGATGTTTTAATAGAAACATAACTAGCAGCACTTGAGAACTGGCGTTACAGATGTCTTCTTCTTTTGTTTCTTCTCTTACGTTTTTCTACTCATTGAGTCTCATTGGAGACGTCAGACAGTAAATATTTTAACTCCAGCTTTTACTCATATTAAAACAATTTCTGGTGGCTGAACTTAGATGATTAAATCTAAACTTTAGCACAAACATGTTTCGTTTCTAGGATTACATATTTGCAGGATTCATAAAAAACATTTTACTTGTGTGGGATTAAAGACGCAGCACAACCTCACAGACACTCAGTGCAGCAAATAAAAGACGGTGGAAGCAAAAATTCAGGTGAAGCTCTGTGTGAAGATGCTTGTCTGGGCCTGTTGAAGATATGTGTTAACGTAACAGTGGAGAAAAAAATCTGATCAGCAGTGACTCTTATGGTGAGCAAATTCATAATCAATAATGAATGAGACGGTGTGTGTGTGTGTGTGTGTGTGTGTGTGTGTGTGTGTGTGTGTGTGTGTGTGTGTGTGTGTGTGTGTGTGTGTGTGTGTGTGTGTGTGTGTGTGTGTGTGTGTGTGTGTGTGTGTGTGTGTGTGTGTGTGTGCCACGCGCTGCCAAGGCATAAACAGAAGTCCTCTTTGTCCTAATAAATAGTGCTGACAGTATTTAGATGAAACTAAAGGACTTTATGGTTTAATAAGAACAAACATCTGTCTGAAGGAAGATTGTCTGCTTCAGACTAACTTAGCTAACTTACTGTGCTGTAAATGTAATCTGTTATAATAATAAAACTACTCAATCAGCAGGATACTAAACATAACTAGAGCTGAAAGCAGTTATTAAAGGCTCCAAGCCACCTCCAGTCAATCCAGCTGTGGCTTTAGCATGCCATGATATGCAGCCATGTTTAATTTGTCTGTATATGGGTTCTAAAATATGAATAATTTTCATTAGTTAAAGACAGACCATGATTTATTTTGTGCAAAAACAATCTAATGATCATGTTTTGTATAGGCCATAGACCTATGAACATGAAAGCACAATACCTTAAAAGTTGTATTGTTTTACTCTCCTCCCTCCAGGCTCTCCATCCAGGAGCCTCAGTTGTAGCCGGGCCCCCGGTGTCACATCGTCTCCATCCCTATCAACCCCATCAGACTCCACCCTGCTGGGACAGCGGCTCCACGTTCCCCGCTCTGACCCGCCGCAGGACTCGGCCTCCTGCGACAGAGACGGCTCCTGGGAGCTGCAGCCTCAGAGCTACGTGGAGCGGCTGCAGGCCGAGGAAGCCCCGCCCACTGCCGACTCTCTGGGTTCGGAGGATGGGGACGTGTACTTCTCTCCGGTAGTGGAGACGGCTTCCTGTTTCAGACCTGGCAGGTACCACTCAGCGCTGATGCCCCAGGAGAACAAGCCCCTGGAGGTGGGCATCCTGCGCAGGGTGAAGGAGCTGCTGGCCGAGGTCGACCCCAGGACGGCGGCCAGACACATCACCAGGACCGACTGCACGGTAACGCTGACGCCATGCTACCCAACGGCCATGAAATAACAACAATGTTTCAGTTTTACATGGGCTGCCTTCTCACAGCACGGCTTGTTGGTTAATTCTAGTTTTCTGCTGAAATCAGATTCTTTTTGCCTGGATATTTATACTAGTAACTAAAGGCAACGTAAACTGTGTGAAGGGTTTAACTATGAACATGTCTCAGTTATATTCTTTACTATGTTACATTTCTAATATTTTTATGCTTTTCTGCGATCCGACATGTTTTGGTCTCTAGGTGGCGAGAATTTTGGAGGTGAGTCCAGAGATGAAAAGAAAGATGGGAGTGAGTTCAGGGATGGAGCTGCTGACGCTGCCGCATGGACAGCAGCTGAGACTGGACCTGCTGGAGAGGCGAGCATCCAACCAGACATCCAACAGACATCCAACCAGACATCCAACCAGAGTCCAACCAGACATACAACCAGACATCCAACCAGAGTCCAACCAGACATACAACCAGACATCCAACCAGAGTCCAACCAGACATACAACAGAATCCAGCCAGACATCCAACCAGAGTCCAACCAGACATACAACCAGACATCCAACCAGAGTCCAACCAGACATCCAACCAGACATCCAACCAGAGTCCAACCAGACATCCAACCAGACATCCAACCAGGGTCCAACCAGACATACAACAGAATCCAGCCAGACATCCAACCAGAGTCCAACCAGACATACAACCAGAGTCCAACCAGACATCCAACCAGAGTCCAACCAGACATACAACCAGAGTCCAACCAGACATACAACCAGACATCCAACCAGAATCCAACAAATCAAACAAACATCCAACCAGACAAACATCCAACCAAACATCCAACAAATCAAATAAACAAACAAACAAACAACCAAACATCCAGTCGTCCATTTTGATCAACATTGTCATTGTGGGTTTAAAAAACTTAAAAACCTTCTAAATCCTAAAACTTCTTATACTTTGTGAATATTTTTCCATATTTGAGAATTATGAAGAATCCAGAGGAATAAAGATTTTCCTTTGCATAACCGTTTCAGTTACTTCCCAGTTCTGATCAGGTGTCTGGTGTTGCTGCAGGTTTCAGACCATGGCCACCATGTTGGCCGTCAACGTGTTGGGATGCACGGGAACGACGGAGGAGCGGGCCGCCCTGCTGCACAAAGTCATCCAGATCGCAGCCGAGCTGAAGACCACCACAGGCGACATGTTCGGCTTCGCTGCCGTCATGAGAGCGCTGGAGCTGCCGCAGGTGAGAGGAACGGGCCGGATCAGCATTAATGCTGCGGTTTGCTAACCTTTACTGATGGACAGCTGGGATGGATGGAGCTGTGGAGTGTTTACCTCTTACACACAGAGAATAAAACACAATGAGCTGAACTCTGACCTGGTTATCTCTGGTTGTAAAGGCACAAAGATTGCTATTATAATTAAACTAGCTGCTGTTATTTATGTCAAAGTTGGAGCTTTAGTTTGGAAAGACAGACAATAGTGTAAATGTGCCACATGTGATCCTTAATTTGACTCTTTCTTGCCAAAAATGAAGATACATTTTAAAACTAAACACAGCATCTTTGTTGTTAAAGCAGCAGGAAGAGAGGAGAGCAGAAGGTGATCAATTTTCCACCATGAATCCATCAAACTGCTGCTTTTTTTCCTGTCTGAGGCCAAATTCACTCAGCAGCTGATTTTTTTTTTCATGCAAGAAAATCCCAATTTATTGGTATTTTCCATTCCCAATATGATATTACTGGATATGACTCAGTCATATCCAGTTCCGTTATTGGATATTACTGAGTTATATCCAATAACAGGACTGGATATGACTCAGTTCCATTATTTGGAACTGAGTCATATCTGGTGTTTTCAAAGCGTCTGCAGTCTGAACCGTCATGTCGCATTTTACCCGACTTTTACATCATTGCCACGAGGCATGTGTCATAATTCTGCACCAGAATAAGCCAGGCAATAAAACTGGATGTAAGCAACGGCTGAAAATTAGAATAATGAGATTGTGAATGCAGTCTGTCAGTGAACGCATCACATCCCAACCCCAGCACTCCTGGTCCGACTCCACATCCAATCGGACTTCACTACAGCAGCTGCAGTCAACGACCCGTTGCTGTTCGCTGGGTTTCCTTTTTATCAGCTTCCTTCATCTGGTTTCGATGCTGTCGGCTCCAAATAACTTTAAAATGTATCCTTAGACAGCGGCAGCCATTTTTTCACACAGAAGTCTGATTTCAGTTGCAATTAATTTTAGAATGAACAACCATGCAAAAAAAATTGGATTTCCACAAAAACTCAAAATTGAGCATCAAGTTACATAACCATCTTTTTCTGTTTGTGCGGTTTTTGACGCTCCTTCGTTCCTCAGGTGTCTCGTCTAGAGCAGACTTGGACGACGTTACGGCAGCGACACACAGAGGGCGCCATTCTCTACGAGAAAACGCTGCGGCCGTTTCTGAGGAGCCTGAATGATGGACGAGGTAAAATGTGTGTATATATATATATATATATATATATATATATATATATATATATATATATATATATATATATATATATATATATTTTTTTTTTTTTTTTTTTTTTTTTTTCTTTTCTTACTTTTACTCTGTGAAGTAAAGTTAGAATTAGCCATTGACGCTCTGGCTGTGTCTGTCCTGCAGAAAGCTGTCCGCTGTCCAGCACCACCTTCCCCCACGTCCTGCCCCTCCTCACCCTGCTGGAGAAGAGCTCTGCGGTGGGCGAGGGGACGGAGCGGTGGGAGACGGCGGAGGTCGGCGTGGAGGTGGTCATGCTCCACCTGACGGCGGCGAGAACTATCGCTCAGCTGGGCGGGATCTATCACTCCAACGCTAAGAGCAAATTAAAGGGTAAGAACCTGCAGAGTTCTGGTCCTGCTACCTCCATTGGCTTGGGTCGGGTCAGGTCACAGAGGCAGCAGCCTAAGCAAACCTTCAGCCTAGCTCTGCTTTAGCCATGCTCATTGTCTCCTTCTGTTGATGTATGTAATGTGGACCTCACTGCCACCTGCTGGCATGGAATAAGTATTACAGGATTTAATGGGAATCCCAAAAGCAATTTAGGCTATTTTCACACCTGATAATCTGATGGACTTGGTGCAACTGAGGACCAAAGTTTGTTCCATTTCCAGCTGCTGTGGTTCTTTCTCACTGCTCTGAGTCAAACCAACCAAACCCTTTGAGCAACCTGCCTGTTCCCCTCCTGGCCTGTGGGGGCGCTGCACCAAGGACCACTGACAAAGACACAGAGCACAACTTCCTTCTTCACAAAATGCAAACAAAAATGGAGTAATGTCATATTTTAGCGCTTGATGTTCACATATGCATTTTAACTGAACCAGAATTTACTTCAACCGAATCCCGACCGAGGTTTGTAGGCGGACCAGAATTTGATTGTTTTATCCTATTACGCATTCACACCTCCAAAAACAAACTGGACTTTCAAGGCAAACAAACTAGAGGTGGATTAAAGCGGACTAAACCTGGCCGATGGGAATGCACCTTTAGATGCATATTTTCTTCAAAATCAGAACAAAAAAATATCCATTTAAAATATAATAGTGTAGTCGGGGCAAAAATTAGTATTGCTGCAAATTCTTTTCTTTATTGTTTTTGTATTGTCCATGTCTGCTCAAGCATAACAAAAGACAAAAAAAAATCTGAATTCTTTTTAGCATAAAATATAGAAACCCTGAGTTACCCTCAGTGGCAGCAGCATCTCAAAGTGTCAAAGTGAAACCAGACGGTTGTAACCGACGTGAGCTGATGGTGAACTGTGACGTTCCAGGTTTCCAGGAGCAGGCCGAGGTCAGGGAGATCTTCCTCACCGACTTCCAGATGAGGCTGCTGTGGGGGAGCAGAGGAGCCGAGGAGAACCAGGTCCTCAGATACTCCAAGTTCGACCAGGTGCTGACCGCCTTGTCCAACCGGCTGGAACCGCCGATCAGACGGCACTGATCCCAGAGACGTTTAACTGATCAGCTGGTGGATTCTCTGACATCCGTTCAAATCACTTTAAAGTGTAACTAACCCTCTGTGAAATCATAAACACGCTCCCTGACAACTGTAGAAAACTTCAAGAGGGTTTCGATGTGGGCATTTCTAAAGAGCAAATTTGATTGGCTAGTTCCAGCAACAAAAACATTTCAGAAACTTACAGAAATCATCTGAGGTGACTGCTTTAAAAAGTCCAAGAAGAAAACAAGAAGTTAACGGTACAATTTATTTTAGAAACATTATTTTTTTAAATGCTGTTTTTAAATATCTTTTTTGTTTTTAACTACTTATATCAGTTTTATGTTACTTCAGTAACCAAAATGGATTTTTTTTGTATTATTTTTGTTGTATTGATATATCTTTGTAATTTATTGAATAAATCTGAAAAATCAAAATGAATGAATTAAATCAAAAATATAAATGTTAAACCAAAATTCATCGTTGTAACCAATCAGAAAATTAAACTGCAGTGACCACAGTTCATCCAGAGGGGGCAGCGCTGTGCCAGTTTAGCTCTGCAAACATTGCAGAACTGAACAAACTAGAAAATTTCGGAAGAAATTTAGCCGGGGCCTGCCAAGGCGCGCCCGTCGGGCATGGGCCCGGCGTCGTCGCGCCACAAATCGGCGTCGACGCCAAAGGACGCCGCGACGTGATCAGTGGCACGCGGAGAACCGCAAGAACGTTAAGCGAGGCGGACGTGCACCGTTCGGTACGATTTAAAATGTTGTCGAGGCTTTTATTTTGGAAGTTTTGTTAACCTTCATTTCAAAGGGCCAAACTAATCCCATGCGTAATAGTCCTTGGGTTAAAATAGTTATATAATGCTCAAAACACAAGTAGCTGATGTAAAAATATTCAAGGCTTTTATTTTGAAATTTTCAGTATGCTTCATTTCAAAGGGCCAAACTAATACCACGTGTAACAGTGCTTTGGATGAAAAAGTCAAATAAAGCCAAAAAGAGCAATTACGTCATGTAAAATTATTCAAGGCTTTTATTTTGAAATTTTCAGAATGCTTCATTTCAAAGGGCCAAACTAATACCACGTGTAACAGTGCTTTGGATGAAAAAGTCAAATAAAGCCAAAAAGAGCAATTACCTGATGTAAAAATATTCAAGGCTTTTATTTTGAAATTATTATTATGCTCCATTTTAAAGTTCCAAACTAATCCCATGTGTAACAGTGCTTTGGATGAAAAGTCATATAAAGCCAAAAACAGCAATTACCTGATGTAAACATATTCAAGGCTTTTATTTTGAAATTATTATTATTCTCCATTTTAAAGTTCCAAAGTAATCCCATGTGTAACAGTGCTTTGGATGAAAACGTCAAATAAAGCCAAAAACAGCAATTACCTGATGTAAAAATATTCAAGGCTTTTATTTTGAAATTATTATTATGCTCCATTTTAAAGTTCCGAACTAATCCCATGTGTAACATTGCTTTGGATGAAAAAGTCATATACGGCCAAAAAGAGCAATTACTTCATGTAAAATATTCAAGGCTTTTATTTTGAAATTTTCAGTATGCTTCATTTTAAAGTTCTGAACTAATACCACGTGTAAGAGTGCTTTGGATGAAAAAGTCAAATAAAGCCAAAAAGAGCAATTACGTCATGTAAAAATATTCAAGGCTTTTATTTTGAAACTTTTGTTAAGCTTCATTTCAAAGGGCCAAACTAATACCACGTGTAACAGTGCTTTGGATGAAAAAGTCAAATAAAGCCAAAAAGAGCAATTACATGATGTAAAAATATTCAAGGCTTTAATTTTGAAATTTTTGTTAATATTCATTTCAAAGGGCCAAACTAATACCATGTGTAACAGTGCTTTGGATGAAAAAGTCAAATAAAGCCAAAAAGAGCAATTACGTCATGTAAAAATATTCAAGGCTTTTATTTTGAAATTTGCAGGATGCTTCATTTCAAAGGGCCAAACTAATCCCATGCGTAATAGTCCTTCGGTTAAAATAGTTATATAATGCTCAAAACACAAGTAGCTGATGTAAAAATATTCAAGGCTTTTATTTTGAAATTTTTGTTAAGCTTCATTTTAAAGGGCCAAACTAATACCATGTGTAACAGTGCTTTGGATGAAAAAGTCAAATAAAGCCAAAAAAGAGCAATTACGTCATGTAAAAATATTCAGGGCTTTTATTGTGAAATTTTCAATATGCTTAATTTTAAAGTGTAAAACTAATCCCATGTGTAACAGTTACTGAGTTAAATCAGTTATATACAGCCCAAAGCAGCAAGTAGTTGTAAAGGCCAGTTCTCAGTCCTGATCTGTTTCAACTGAGGATAGATAGAACTACAACGATGCGTATTCGTAGTCCTAACCAGCAGCCAATAGCCTCTTGAGTTCCGTTGCTATGGCAAATAATGGTCTCAGCAGGTGTGAGCTCTGAGCTGTGAGCTCTCAAACACACAAGTGTGTTTGAGCAAACACACTTTACTGAAAAAAAGCATTGGAAACAAATCCTTCTTGTTCGGGAACCGTAATACATATTCGAAAAGCGTTTTAAGCGTATGACAGTTCAATGTGTCTTCTGCGATAGTCCCGAGATTCATATCTGTACCTCACTCAGAGCATTTACAGTGATGAGAGAAAGAAATGTTGTGCCCAGATATGAACCGAGGTCGGCTGTCACTCTAATATGAGCAAAAATGAGAAACTTTGGGTCGCTTAGAGGCAAATTGTGGACAAACCATAACTGGTATCGACGAGCCGTCTTCACTTTCGAAGAGATCACAGACGTATCTACAAAATGAAATTTGAATGGCATTTCTAGGTGAATTTGTGACGACACAGCAAATCCTCAAAAATAGGGTATTTCTAGGATTTTTCCCATTGAGTTATAATGGGGTTTTTTTCGTAGTTTTTTGCGAATTATGTCGCCATGTTAATCCCGAATCCCACCAAAAGTAATAGCTGGAATGGCGTGAATTTTCTGCACGTTTTGATACCTCTTTTGTAGGTGTGCACGCAGCGGTATGAGCCGCATTAACGGTTACGGATGAAAAATAAAGAATAACTAGAAAAACAAAATTTCTGAAGAAATTTAGCCGGGGCCTGCCAAGGCGCGCCCGTCTGGTTTGTGCCCGGCGTCGTCACGCTACAAATTGGCATCGACGCTAAAGGATGCTGCAATGTAATCAAGTTCAGATTTCTTTAGCCGAAATCTCTTTGCTTCCTTGTCTTTCGTTAGGCGATGAAATACGTTCATGTTTGGTTCGGTTCAGTTCTACTCTAGTGGGCAGACTGTACCGCAGCTGCTGCGCTACAGATATTTCTCCGCTGATTTTCAGTAAAACTCTACAACGGAGAACCTGGAGGTTCTGGTTCGGATGAACAAAATAAACCCAGATATTTTATGTTTTATTATTTGAAATTATTGATAGGCCAAGCATAATGAAAAAAAACTCAGATCATGAAGTTATTTTATGTAATTCAAACAAAAATTATAATTTACATCATACCAAGCTAATATTATGTAGTTCTGCTGTTTTTCACTGTCGGCACAAGACGGCAGCTGAGAGTATCTGTATCCGAAGCAACTGATTCAGTGAAGTAGCTTAATATGCTAGTTCCGGTTATTTGTGGCAATTTCTGCAAGTCACAATAGCTCTAGGTTGAGGTAAAACAAAATTGCCTTATTTCAGCTGATCAGATTGATGTTAACAGAGATTTTGTAGCCTAACTGGTTTCACGAAAGCCAGTTAGCAAAGTGCTAACATGTGAACAAATTGTGGTTCCATCAAGCTAGCAGCTACGCTATCAGAGCCACAACAAAATATCCCACAGCAGTCAAACTTTTAAAATCGATCACATTTCTTAAAGAACACATTACATTTAACAACTGTAAGCAGTTCTAATAATATAGTAATGAAATTAAATAGTATATTTTATGGACATAACACAAACACTTCTTACCTTAACCAAACAGTCGGAAGCAGAAAGCTCTTCTTCTTCTTTTTGTTTTTAATGGCGGTTGGCAAGCAACTTAATGGTGTGCATTACCGCCACCTACTGGTATGGAGTGTGGATCAGGGCGCAACTTAAAAAAAAAAACACTAAATCCTTTCTATCAGTTTAGTTTTCTTAAGAAATTTTATGAAATAACATAAATATTCATGGGGCGTGCTGTGGTGGCGCAGGGGGTTAGCACGCCCCACGTTTCAGTTAACCGCTCCCCAATCTAAAGTCTTACATATAATCCTGTTACCTTCAAACATGTAATAACCGCTTTATTTATTTTGTGTTTAATTAATATCTTATTAAGTTTAAATGTCTCTATATCATATTTCCTAATTTATTGTACTTGCTTTATATTTTCCACAATTAATTATTACATGTTCTACTGTTTCCATATCCATACCACACTCACATCTACCTGTTGGATGTTTACCAATCAAATTTAAAGTTTTGTTTAATCCAGTATATCCAAGGCACAATCTTTTTTTTTTCATACTTGCTCTTTTCGCTTTTCAGACTTACAATACTTCATTTGAGCCAGCTGGGGGAGACAATTCTCTGTTTTAGCCAGTAGGGTATTAGGGTTTTCAATGGATTTTCCCCATTGAATTATAATGGGGTTTTTTTCGTAGTTTTTTGCGAATTATGTCGCCATGTTCATCCCGAATCCCACCAAAAGTAATAGCTGGAATGGCGTGAATTTTCTGCAGGTTTTGATACCTCTTTTGTAGGTGTGCACGCAGCGGTATGAGCCGCATTAACGGTTACGGATGAAAAATAAAGAATTATAATAATAATAATAAAGAAACTTTTCTTGGGAGAATAGCAATAGGTTCCTGCCATTGCTTTGCATGGCAGGCCCCAACTAGAAAATTTCGGAAGAAATTTAGCCGGGGCCTGCCGAGGCGCGGCCGGGGGGTTCGGGCCCGGCGTCGTCTCGCCACAAATCGGCACGGACGCTAAAGAACGCCGCGACGTAATCAGTGGCACGCGGAGAACCGCAAGAACGTCAAGCGAGGCGGACGCGCACCATTCGGTACGATTTAAAATGTTGTCAAGGCTTTTATTTTGGAAGTTTTGTTAAACTTCATTTCAAAGGGCCAAACTAATCCCATGCGTAATAGTCATTGGGTTAAAATAGTTATATAATGCTCAAAACGCAAGTAGCTGATGTAAAAATATTCAAGGCTTTCATTTTGAAATTTTCAGTATGCTTCATTTTAAAGTTCCGAACTAATACCACGTGTAAGAGTGCTTTGGATGAAAAAGTCAAATAAAGCCAAAAAGAGCAATTACGTCATGTAAAAAGTATGCAAGGCTTTTATTTTGAAATTTTCAGTATGCTTCATTTCAAAGGGCCAAACTAATACCATGTGTAACAGTGCTTTGGATGAAAAAGTCAAATAAAGCCAAAAAAAGCAATTACATGATGTAAAAATATTCAAGGCTTTTATTTTGAAATTTTCAGTATGCTTCATTTCAAAGGGCCAACCTAATCCCATGAATAACAGTCATTGGATAAAATCAGTTATATAATGCTCAAAACACAAGTAGTTGATGTAAAAATATTCAAGGCTTTTATTTTGAAATTTTCAGTATGCTTCATTTCAAAGGGCCAACCTAATCCCATGAATAACAGTCATTGGATAAAATCAGTTATATAATGCTCAAAACACAAGTAGTTGATGTAAAAATATTCAAGGCTTTTATTTTGGAATTTTTGTTAAACTTCATTTCAAAGTGCCAAACTAATCCCCTGCGTAATAGTCATTGGGTTAAAATAGTTATATAATGCGCAAAACACAAGTAGTTGATGTAAAAATATTCAAGGCTTTTATTTTGAAATTTTCAGTATGCTTCATTTCAAAGGGCCAAACTAATACCACGTGTAACAGTGCTTTGGATGAAAGAGTCAAATAAAGCCAAAAAGAGCAATTACGTCATGTAAAAATATTCAAGGCTTTTATTTTGAAATTTTCAGTATGCTTCATTTCAAAGGGCCAAACTAATACCATGTGTAACAGTGCTTTGGATGAAAAAGTCAAATAAAGCCAAAAAGAGCAATTACATGATGTAAAAGTATTCAAGGCTTTTATTTTGAAATTATTATTATGCTCCATTTTAAAGTTCCAAACTAATCCCATGTGTAACAGTGCTTTGGATGAAAAAGTCATATACGGCCAAAAAGAGCAATTACGTCATGTAAAAATATTCAAGGCTTTTATTTTGAAATTTTTGTTAAGCTTCATTTTAAAGGGCCAAACTAATACCATGTGTAACAGTGCTTTGGATGAAAAAGTCAAATAAAGCCAAAAAGAGCAATTACGTCATGTAAAAATATTCAAGGCTTTTATTTTGAAATTTTCAATATGCTTAATTTTAAAGTTCCAAACTAATCCCATGTGTAACATTGCTTTGGATGAAAAAGTCATATACAGCCAAAAAGAGCAATTACGTCATGTAAAATATTCAAGGCTTTTATTTTGAAATTATTATTATGCTCCATTTTAAAGTTCCGAACTAATCCCATGTGTAACAGTGCTTTGGATGAAAAAGTCATATACGGCCAAAAAGAGCAATTACGTCATGTAAAAATATTCAAGGCTTTTATTTTGAAATTTTTGTTAAGCTTCATTTTAAAGGGCCAAACTAATACCATGTGTAACAGTGCTTTGGATGAAAAAGTCACATAAAGCCAAAAAAGAGCAATTGCATGATGTAAAAATATTCAAGGCTTTTATTTTGTAATTATTATTATGCTCCATTTTAAAGTTCCGAACTAATACCATGTGTAACAGTGCTTTGGATGAAAAAGTCACATAAAGCCAAAAACAGCAATTACCTGATGTAACAACATTCAAGGCTTTTATTTTGAAATTATTATTATGCTCCATTTTAAAGTTCCGAACTAATCCCATGTGTAACATTGCTTTGGATGAAAAAGTCACATAAAGCCAAAAACAGCAATTACCTGATGTAACAACATTCAAGGCTTTTATTTTGAAATTATTATTATTCTCCATTTTAAAGTTCCGAACTAATCCCATGTGTAACATTGCTTTGGATGAAAAAGTCATATACGGCCAAAAAGAGCAATTACATGATGTAAAAATATTCAAGGCTTTTATTTTGAAATTATTATTATGCTCCATTTTAAAGTTCCAAAGTAATCCCATGTGTAACAGTGCTTTGGATGAAAAAGTCATATACAGCCAAAAAGAGCAATTACGTCATGTAAAATATTCAAGGCTTTTATTTTGAAATTATTATTATGCTCCATTTTAAAGTTCCGAACTAATCCCATGTGTAACAGTGCTTTGGATGAAAAAGTCATATACGGCCAAAAAGAGCAATTACGTCATGTAAAAATATTCAAGGCTTTTATTTTGAAATTTTTGTTAAGCTTCATTTTAAAGGGCCAAACTAATACCATGTGTAACAGTGCTTTGGATGAAAAAGTCACATAAAGCCAAAAAAGAGCAATTGCATGATGTAAAAATATTCAAGGCTTTTATTTTGTAATTATTATTATGCTCCATTTTAAAGTTCCGAACTAATACCATGTGTAACAGTGCTTTGGATGAAAAAGTCACATAAAGCCAAAAACAGCAATTACCTGATGTAACAACATTCAAGGCTTTTATTTTGAAATTATTATTATGCTCCATTTTAAAGTTCCGAACTAATCCCATGTGTAACATTGCTTTGGATGAAAAAGTCACATAAAGCCAAAAACAGCAATTACCTGATGTAACAACATTCAAGGCTTTTATTTTGAAATTATTATTATTCTCCATTTTAAAGTTCCGAACTAATCCCATGTGTAACATTGCTTTGGATGAAAAAGTCATATACGGCCAAAAAGAGCAATTACATGATGTAAAAATATTCAAGGCTTTTATTTTGAAATTATTATTATGCTCCATTTTAAAGTTCCAAAGTAATCCCATGTGTAACAGTGCTTTGGATGAAAAAGTCAAATAAAGCCAAAAAGAGCAATTACGTCATGTAAAAATATTCAGGGCTTTTATTTTGAAATTTTCAATATGCTTAATTTTAAAGTTCCAAACTAATCCCATGTGTAACAGTTACTGAGTTAAATCAGTTATATACAGCCCAAAGCAGCAATTAGTTGTAAAGGCCAGTTCTCAGTCCTGATCTGTTTCAACTGAGGATAGATAGAACTACAATGATGCGTTTTTGTAGTCCAAATCAGCAGCCAATAGCCTCTTGAGATCCGTTGCTATGTTAAATAAGTTTCACACCAAGGTGTGAACTGTTACTGACAGAGCCTGAGAGCCTCAGAAAATCCTGTCGCATCACTTTGCTCTGAAGCACCGTGACAGAAAACCGTACGGTCTAGATAAATTTCGAAAACATTTTACCGGAGCAGACAGGCGTATCAATGTCAGGAGCGATTTTGATACTAATCGTGCGATATTTGTGGGCGTGATGGCGATTTCAAAAATGATTTGGGTTGAAAAAGTTGTCTTGATCTCTCACTCTAATCAGCGAGAGAAGCACTCTAACTTTAGGAAAAATGAGAAACTTTGGGTCGCTTAGAGGCAAATTGTGGACAAACCGTAACTGGTATCGACGAGCCGTCTTCACTTTCGAAGAGATCACAGACGTATCTACAAAATGAAATTTGAATGGCATTTCTAGGTGAATTTGTGACGACACAGCAAATCCTCAAAAATAGGGTATTTCTAGGATTTTTCCCATTGAGTTATAATGGGGTTTTTTTCGTAGTTTTTTGCGAATTATGTCGCCACGTTAAGCCCAAATCCCACCACAAGTAATAGCTCCAATGGCGTGAATTTTCTGCACGTTTTGATACCTCATTTGTAGGTGTGCACCCAGCGGTATGAGCCGCATTAACGGTGACGGAAGAAAAATAAAGAATTATAATAAAGAGACACTTTGTTGGGTGTAGAGTAATAGGTTCCTGCCATTGCTTTGCATGGCAGGCCCCAATAATAATAAAGAAACTTTTCTTGGGAGAATAGCAATAGGTTCCTGCCATTGCTTTGCATGGCAGGCCCCAATTTATCCAGAAACATCTTTAAGTCCGCAGAGAAACTTTACATAGAAACCTTAAGAATTTATTTAGAGAGTTTATCAGCAAAAAACTTGTTTTGGGGTTAAATACACTTTAAATGTGACAGATTATACAGTTGCTGCATGGAAGCATTTTTATCTGAGCCTCACTGACGTAAACATGAAGGAAGGAGAATGAATGCATGATAAAAGTTTATTAAGGTTTACAACACAAATTATCTTTAAATTTACATTTTTATTGAAAGGAAATGTGATATAAGTTTTTTTTTTTTTTGTGTTTTCTAACATATATTTGGGTTTTAACGTTGAAAAACTCCAACTAAGACACTTAATCCTGTCATTTGTGAGGTGAAACTGTTCTTTTATCCTTTTATCATCCACCGGTACCAGATAATAAGAGTCCAGGACTTCAGACTGTGCAGCAGCCTGTAAACACAATGTTTGTGTGAAATGTGTAGAACTGCAGAATAAAGGAGGTCCAGTTCCCGGTTCTGTTGGGACTACAGGAAGCTAATGCTGAACCTTTGTCTGCAGTGTAGAAATGCTTTTGTCTGCCTGAAGGCTGGACCTTCATTACATATTGGACCAAACAATGTCTCTCCATCTTCACTATTAATTTTATTAATAAATGGTGAGTCGATTGAAGTAGAATCAGTTTGAGGGAACAACTTCTGACAGCAATAATTCAAATGTTCAGAGAACCTATTTAATCCTACAGTTAATATTTATCTGTATAGTGTTATAACTGTGAATAAATAACATTTTCCTCTGAAAATTGACTTTATTAAAACAGTTTCCTGTGTTATTTTTTCTCCAACTTTATTATGGATGTTAAAGGTTTTAATAAACTTACTCCGAAGATCACTGGATTATTTTTAGTGTGTTGCTCTAAAATGCTGCTGCCAGTTTACAAAAAGATGAAAATCTTTGTCTTGTTTGCTTTTGAAGGAATTCAAAAAATAAAGTTCACTAGTTTGAAAATAGCGCCCTCTACTGTTCAAAAATACATTTTCTATCACATTCTGTCTTTTATTTTTATACAATATAGTAATACGATTTGTAACAAGGATTTATTTAGTGTTTACATTTTTTAGATATAAATTTAACAAATAAATCATTGCTACAGGCAGAAGTTATGGCTGCTTTTACTTTTAAACAAAGGTTTGGAGTCAGAATATTAACTTTCTTATTGTTTTATTTATGTGGCGATGTTTTTGTTCATGGGGTGCAAACAATCAAGGATATTTCCATTTATTCTCTTAATTATTTTTCATGTTACTCTCTGACAAAACATGAAACATCTTGCGATGTGTTGAGATCTTATTAATCCCAGTTTCTTGGTCAATTGGGAGAAAGTTCCCAGGAATGTTTGCTGATTAAGTCACACAAAACTCTTAATATTTCTATTAAAATGATCAAAATAAAAAACCGAAAAGCAAAGAAAAATCTCTAGAAGGTTTAGTGTGTAGATTTTATTGATGGGCTGAGTTGTAGCAAAAAAACTAAACAAATACAACCAAAACCATGAGGAACCAAAATGCTGGCCGTCCTGCCGGCGCTGCTGCTGCTGCTGCTGCTCAGCTCCAGGTCGGCCTGCGGCGTCTTCCAGAAGCTTTACTGCAGCTTCTCAGACAGCTGCGACTTCAAGCCCAACATCAGAGGTGAGTTTGGTCATGTTGTTTACAGCTAATGCTACATGCTAGCAGGCGGCTAACAGGATAACATTCAGCTCAGAAAGACTTACCGGTATGTTTTGGGTCGCCGTCATGTTCTGCTTCAGCTTTAATGTCTTTTTCTGACGGTCTCACATTTTCCGGATTCTGTAACGATCAGCTATGCTGGTCCTGCTGCAGGTGTTATAGATTAACTGGTGGCTAAATTAACTGGTGGTGGCATCTGGAAGACGCAGATGTTTCTGTGGGCGTGGCTTTTTAGGACCCCTTTACCGAACCAGGAAGTAAACAATGCGATAAGCTTAAAAAACTACAACTTTTTGCAAAAATACTATCCGAATCCCTGAGACATCCATTAAGATCTCGGGAATAAATAATTAGAAACACTTTTATTGGTCTAACATGGTATGTTGCCCCCCCGTCCCCCAAGTTGTTTTTTTTTTTTTACATTAATCTGCAAAATTACCAAACAGGTAAATTACGCAGAACTTGTCCTGATTTCTGTGATGCTTCAGAGGTTGAAACCCGTCAAAGGACGATCGAAAGATGCCATAAACAGATCTCAAAGCAAAGATTAACCCTGAAAGCCAACATAAGTGTTGAGGAGCCATAAATAAAATGTTTAAAAAGATCGACTGGCTATGTTGTTTTTCACATCTCCCTCATATTGTATCATATTTCAATTAGATAACTATAGCAAAATCTTTTTAAACACTGTTTTTGTAACATGCTATAATTTATTTATAATTATAGAGTTGAGTTCCTAGTTCACTTACAGAAGACATGGCAACCGCAGATCTATGTGAAAGTGTCATTTCGTCTTTATTGTTGATATTTTTCTCGTAATTTAACTAAACATCTTTATTCTTTTCATCAAGTGACCCTAATACTCAACTATAAGAGACATTCTGAAAAAACAATTGTCTTATATACTTTTACATGAGAAACGGGTTAAAATCTTCACTCAAACTGAGATTGTTAAAGTGTCACCAGTTAATCCAGGTTTGCCTGTTAAAGCGCGATGTGTCCGTTAGATCAGAATCAATGACAGGTTGGATCATTGGACTTCCGTCGGCCGATGTAGTTTAGTGGATAAATCGGCGCTCTTGGAGTTCAGTTACAGATGTTGTCAGATTTACTTATTGGATCAGTTTATTTTATTGTCTAAAAATAATAAAATTCACTTGTTGCCAACGTTTTGGACGTAACATCGTTTAACAGGTTTGCCAGGCAAACTTTTAACTGTAAGGATATTGTGAAATTACTAAATTGCAAAGCTTTGTGTCTGCAGCCCAGTTAAGGTGCAAATGAAATAATGTGACTTCCATTAAATGAGCAAGAAATTAGTTTTCATGATATCAGAACTGTTTACATTTATTGACATCTTTGCAGAACATGTCAGTCAATATCAGACCGAGAAGATGTAAAATAATCGTCAGTACTCTAACAATGCTGGGTACAAATTCTTACAGTTTAGCACAGTCTCCTCTTGAAATGTGGTATATTTTGGTGATATTTCAATATATTCTTGAATATTCCTTCACATACAAAGAATTATTATTGTTTTGAAGAGATCATAGAGAAAGAGGCATTTTCTAATCTGTTTATTTATGTTTGTTGCGTTTTGATCAGGAAACGACACAGACACCTAATTTTTTTTTTTTTTACAAACATCTGCGTTGAGGACCCCGTTAGACTGTCACTAGTTAATTTAGGTGTTAATGCGACTCGTTTTGTTTTTAAGTTTATTTCCCCTCGTCACCACCTGCAAACTGTTGGATTCTGTTGGATGTTTGTTTGGTTTGTTGGATGTCTGGTTGGATGTTTGTTTGTTTGGATGGTTGGATTCTGTTGGATGTTTGTTTGGTTTGTTGGATGTCTGGTTGGATGTCTGGTTGGATGCTGGCCTCTCCAGCAGGTCCAGTCTCAGCTGCTGTCCATGCAGCAGCTGCAGCTGCTTTCAGCTCTAGTTATGTTTAGTATCCTGCTGATTGAGTAGTTTTATTATTATAACAGATTACATTTACAGCACAATAAGTTAGCTAAGTTAGTCTGAAGCAGACAATCTTCCTTCAGACAGATGTTTGTTCTTATTAAACCATAAAGTCCTTTAGTTTCATCTAAATACTGTCAGCACTATTTATTAGGACAAAGAGGACTTCTGTTTATGCCTTGGCAGCGCGTGGCACACACACACACACACACACACATACTGTTTGACGTCTCCAATGAGACTCAATGAGTAGAAAAACGTAAAAGAAACAAAAGAAGAAGACATCTGTAATGCCAGTTCTCAAGTGCTGCTAGTTATGTTTCTATTAACTATATAATTGCACAATTTGACGTTTCAAAAATAAATTTACTTAATTCAAACACGTCAATTTTGAAAAAACTCCCGTTTTTTAATAAAAAGTTTTGGTGCTAGAATGAGCTGCTTTTTCTGGCCGCATCAAAATTAGTTCATTTCCAAAACTGGAATGGAAACATTTTTTTTGTCACTGCATGAGTCATGTGATCAACAACCAGCATAAACTATGAAGAAACTGATAGGAAGTAGTAGGAGGATGATGGTGTAGCATGTTTTTTTAATAACTTATTGTATGAACAAACTTGTTCACATGTGATTTCATTGGAGTTTATTCTGTTATGAAAACACAGCAACTGCAAACTTGTGTTTTTTTTACATTAGGGGAATATTAACAAAACATTTATGATGGAAACACAAAAACTGCAGCTTTCCTGCTCCAACACCTGCATGAAAAGTCTTTATTATGTCTTACTTTCATGTCAGCAGCTCTCCGTTTGATTCATGTGCTTTGGAGCAGGGATGCGTTCAAAAGCTGCAGGGCAGTAGGAATCTGGAGTTGCTGATCCCTGTTTTATGGGGGACGGCTGAGGTCCGGCGGTGAGAGCAAACGCGGAAGTTGGTTGGGTGTGAAAAGCGGACAATTGAACACATCAAACAAAGAAGGCGGTAGGAGCTGATTTGGTGGATCACATAAGCTGTGCATTGACTGTAGTAGCATGGCTTCTACATCAGGAGGAAATAGTGGAAAGGAAATGGAGTGGATGATATCGAGGTCAGCAAAAATGAAAAGAGCAATCAGAAAGAGACATGAAAGGGCAAGAAGTTGGTCGGATGAAAGTGAGCCAGGAGCGGAAGGAAGTAAAAGGACAAAAATAAATCAAAGAGTGAGTTCACGGGAACAAGATAACAGTAAATCAGAAGTGGAATACAAAGTTGTGGTAGAATTTCAGCAAGAAAGGGGTTATATTCATCCGATAAAGATAACCAAAGCAATAGAGGAAGAGATAGGGAAAATTAAAACGGCCAGAATCATGAACAACAGAAAAGTGATAATTCAAGCTATCAGTGAGGCACAACAACAGAAGATAATCAAAATGAAAACTCTGATGGGAGAAAGAATTAAATCATATATACCAGGTTATATGGCAAGGTTGAGAGGAGTAATTTCAGGAGTTTCACTTGAAATGACAATGGAGGAGGTGAAGAATGAAATCAAAGGAGGGAAAATAACAAATGCCATCAGGATTAAAAGTAGAAGAGAAGGGGAACTCAAAGATACTATGGCTGTGATATTACAGTTTGAAAACAA
Organism: Xiphophorus maculatus; assembly: GCF_002775205.1. NCBI lineage: Eukaryota > Metazoa > Chordata > Actinopteri > Cyprinodontiformes > Poeciliidae > Xiphophorus > Xiphophorus maculatus. The sequence goes on along the minus strand of NC_036454.1, from coordinate 2,909,384 downwards.
AATGTCAGAAAATATTCAGCTAGGATTCATGAACTATAAAGTTAGAGAGTACATCCCGAAACCGCTCAGATGTTTTACCTGTCAAAGAATGGGACACATTGCAAAAGAATGTAAGGGAAAAATTAGATGTGCAAGATGTGGAGGTCCACATAAATTTGGAAAGTGTGACAAAGATGCTAAAATCAAATGCTGTAACTGTGGAGGTGATCACAGTGCAGCCTATGGTGGATGTATAGTTCAAAGGGAAGCTAAAGAAGCCCAGAAAATCAAGATAACAGAAAAAGTTTCATATGCAGAAGCATTAAAAAGAGTAAAGAAAGATAGTACAAGAGGAATGAGGCTGGGAGAAACAGAACAAAGTTACACTTCTCGGAATAAAAATGAAGGACAGAACGATCAGAGACAAATACTAATGCCAACAACAAATACGCATAATACATGTGTGCATAAATGTAAAGTAGAGGAAAATACAATGATGGTGAAAAAAGAAAACTTTATAGCATTTATATGTCATATTATTAATGTTACAGTTCAAATGAAGAAGAAAAGTGATAAAATAAAAGCAATAGTAACAGCAGCAGGGAGGTTCCTAGATATGAAAGAAATTCAAGCAGATCAGATTCATAACATTTTGAGAGCCACTGAACCAACAGAAAATGGTCCGGATTAGGATACAAGATGGTTCTTCATATTCTTCAATGGAATGCCAGAAGTTTAATAGCCAATGGACAAGAATTTAAAAAGTATGTTTATGAATTAGAAATAATACCAGATATAATATGCATACAAGAAACATGGTTAAATTCAAATTTAGATTTAAAATTCCTGGATATAACATAGAAAGACAGGATAGAAGTAATGGTAGTGGAGGAGGATGTGCCACCTTAATTAAGGAAGGAATTGCTTATAAGAACAACTCATTAAATAAAAATTTAGAATGTGTTAATATAGAAATATTTCATTTAAGGAAATATGGAAATATTAAAATTATAAATTATTATAATCCATGTAAAAATCTTGATAGTGAAATATTTAAGGAAATAGGGAAAATACATAGAAGAGAAGTTTGGTGTGGAGATTTTAATGCTCACAATAGTCTATGGGGTAGCAAGAAGACAGATCATAATGGTGAAATAGTGGAAGAATTAATGGATGAAAGGTCATTAGTTTGTCTTAATAATGGAAAAGGTACAAGAGTAAATATACATAAAAATACAGTTTCATGTCTGGATATTACATTAATATCAGATTGTCTTGTTAATGCATGTGAATGGGATGTTAATTGGGAGTCTACAATAGGGAGTGATCATTTTCCAGTAAGTACAATAATTGATGACAATATAAATAGACAAGAAGAGTTAACATTAATAAGATGGTGCTTTAATAAAGCTAATTGGTTTAAATTTAAAACAAAATGTGAAGAAACAAGTCATGTAGTAACATTAAAAGGTAATATTGAAGAATGTACAAATCAAATAACAGAACATATCTTAAATGCTGCAAATTATAGTATACCAAAAATAAAAGTGAAAGGTCAGAAGAAAGTAGTTCCTTGGTGGAATAATGAATGTAGTAAAACAATTAAAGATCGTAATGAAGCTTTTAAAATATTACAGAAAAATGTAACAATTGAAAGCCTTATTGATTATAAAAGGAAAAGAGCAAAGGCTCGGAAAACTATAAAGGATGCAAAAAAGAAAACATGGAGAGATTATTGTTCATCAATAGGTTCAGAAATAAAATTACAGAATGTTTGGTTAATGTTTAGAAAAATGATGGGGAAAAAGAATAATGTTAATATTCCATCATTAGTTAGAGGACAGGAGGTATTGGTTTTAAATAAAGATAAGGCAGAGTTGTTAGGTGAGACATTTGCGGCAGTTCATAGTGGTGATCAGTTGACAGATACTCATAGAAGGCAGATGATTCAAAAAATTGGAAATCATAAAAATTCACTAGAAAAATATTAAAAATATATGTCAACATTAGATATGAATATAACCATGAAAGAAATAAAAACTGTATTGAAAGGGACAGGATATTCAGCTCCAGGGGAGGATCAATTATGTTATGCTATGTTTCGACAGATGCCGGAAGTAACACTGAAATTAATATTAAAATTATTTAATAAAATATGGAAAGAAGGATCGATACCAAATAGTTGGAAAAGGGCAATAATATTACCATTTAATAAGCCAGGTAAAGATCCTACCTGTCCAAATAATTACAGACCAATTGCTCTAACTTCTCATTTCAGTAAATGGATGGAGAAAATAATAGTAAATAGACTTGGATACTTTCTTGAGAAGAATAATCTAATTAATGGATATCAATGTGGATTCAGAACAGGAAGATCAACAATGGATGCTCTAACTAGAGTCAGTAATGAAATAGAGAAAGCTTTAAAAATGAAGGAACTAATGATTATAGTATTTTTTGATATAGAAAAAGCGTATGACTCACTATGGAAAGAAGGATTACTTATAAAAATGAAACAGATGGGAATAGGTGGGAGAATGTATAATTGGATAGCAAATTGGGAATGATTATTCAAAAGAATTTAATGTTGAAAATGGAATACCTCAAGGTAGTGTAATTAGTCCAATTTTATTTAATATTATGATCAATGATATTTTCTATGATACTGATAAATGTATAAAATCTGCACTATATGCAGATGATGGGGTCATATGGATGAAGGGGAAAAATATTAAATATGTGGTAGGAAATATTAAAAAAGCAATTAGTAAAGTAGAAAAATTGTCTTATGAATGGGGTTTTAAATTATCAGCAAGCAAGTCTTGTTATATGGTTGTCACAAAGAAGAGAAATATTAATATAGAAACAATAACATTATATGGACAAACGTTAGAAAGAGTAACAGAATATAAATATCTAGGTTTATGGTTGGATAGTTCTTATTCATGGAAAACACATTTAGATAACTTAGAAACCAAGTGTAAAAAAGTTATTAATCTATTAAAGGCTGTGGCTGGAAATAATTGGGGTTCAGATAGACAGTCATTATTAAACATATACAGGGCTCTCATGAGATCAATAATAGATTATGGCAGTATAATATATGGAGCAGCAGCTAAAACATCATTACAAAAAATAGACAGATTACAGTGTAGGGCTTTACGTATATGTACAGGAGCAGTAAAAACAACACCTATTAATGCTCTTTTAATTGAAACTGGGGAAACTCCACTGGAAATGAGGAGAATTAAATTAGCTTTAGCATACTGGATGAAAATTAAAAGTAATAAAGATGATAATTGTAAAATTCAATTATTTTACAGAATTGTTGGGAATATTTGAAGTTCCAAAGTAATGGATTTGGATGGATGGTTAGGAAATGGATTAAAATGTATGGATTAGAGGACAAGGAAATAGCTCATTTTAATCCAATTAGCGTTATTCCTCCATGGTTAATACCAGAGGTTAATGTAGATTTGAAAATTATTACAATGAAAAATGATTGGAATTTAAATGAAATAGGGATCAAGACTGATATTTATTTAAGAAATACATATAACAATTATCTTAAAATTTATACAGATGGTTCTAAGAATCTAAAAGGATATGTGGGAATAGGAATATATATATCAGAGTTTAAAACATTTATTTCTAAAAGAATATCAGATCAATTGTCGGTTTTTACAGCAGAAATGTTGGCAGTTATATTAAGCTTGCAATGGGTGGAGGAGGTCCGACCAGACAGGGTGGTGGTGTGCACAGATTCCAAAGCAGTAGTAGAAAGTATTATTAAAGGAGAAGGAAACGATAGAAAAGATTTAGTATTAGAAATTCATCATATTTTATTTAGATTATATAGGGGTGGCATTGATGTTTGGTTTTGTTGGGTGCCAGCACATGAAGGAGTAAAAGGCAATGAAAAGGCAGATAAATTAGCTAAAAGGGATTTAGAGGGGGAAATAACAATTTCAATTCCTTTTGGGAAAGGGGAAGGGAAATCACTTATTAAAAGTAAAGAAATGGAGAAATGGCAAGAAATGTGGAATGAAGATAAGAAAGGAAGAAGATTATATGAAGTACAAAAGTCAGTTCGAATTCGAAGCATTAATGAAAGAAACAGAAGAGAAGAAATAATAATTAGTAGATTAAGAGTAGGTCATACCTACTTAAATGACATGCTTTATACAATAGGGAGGAAAAATAATGATAAATGTGAGAGATGTGGAGAGAAAGAAAATGTAGAACACATCTTGATGAAATGTAAGTCAAATGAACTCGAAAGGGAAGAATTAAAGAGAATAGTTAGAAATATAGGGCATGAATGGAATCTTAAAGGTATATTAGGAAATGAAGGAAACATAACAGATATTCACAAATTAAGGAAAGCATTGTTTATTTATCTTAAGAATACAAAATTAAAAAATAGAATTTAATAGATGTGAAGTAATGCTTCTACACACTCATGTACAGTAGGTGGCGGTATGCACCTTAAAGTTGCTTGTGATCCGCCATAATAGAAAAGAAGAAGAAGAAGAAGAAGAAGAAGAATGTTTTATGGTGTTTTCCAGTAACTTTGTGCCGCCTGAATCCTCACCCACAGGGCTTCCTGCTCTTCATTAGAACAGGAAGTGCTCTTGTGCAAACCTCAGCTTGTGGTTGAGATTGTGTAAACCTTTCATAAGTTGAACGTCAAACCCGTTAGCTCAGTCCAGACATCAATCAACCTCCTCCAACTCCAGACAGCGAGTCCAGGTTGGTTCAAGAAACATCTGCTGGCTGCTTCGCTCCCGGTGAGTTTTTCCATGAAAGTGAGAGAAATCCCTGAAAGATGATGCTTCAGTGCAGATGCTCTGTGTTTTCTTGTGATTCTTTGTAAATAAGCTCAGAGTAGATGTGGTCTCACTCAGTCAGATCGGTGATTTCCAGATGTTTTCTGCATGAAACAGCAAGATTGAGCATGAAGTGTTGCGTAAGCTCATTGTAAAGAACATTTCAGTTAGAAAATGTTTCTGCACAGATTCCTGAGTGAAATCAGGTTCTGGTTTGCAGAATGTTCAGCCATATGATCCTGTTGTTTACTTCATGCTGTGAAGCTTCCTAAACCTTAATCTCTGCATGATTTATACAATATTTGTTGTTTGTTTGTGGTTTTTAGTTGATCACCTGTTCGGTTATTTTACCTTTGTTTCCCTTTGCTGTGGCTCATTACAGCCGCTGTAGTTTCTAAACGTTGGACTAATTACCTCGTTCCTTTGTGAGTTTACGTCATTCACAACAAACTCAAATAGAACAAATATATTTCATAACATTTTAACAAACAAATGGCTTCTCAGTTTTAAGCAGAAACCTTGTTAATGTGTTTCCAAATATTTCTAACCACTGTATCCAAAAATGACAAATAAAACCTGTAAATGTTGTTTTATAGTGTGTGATTAATCAATTAGACTGATGAGGGTTTTTTTAAACAATGTCCATCAAAAACTAATAATAATACATATTTATATTTTGGGGAACATCATGTGGGATGTTCATATTAAGCCGACTTCACTGTTAGACCTGAGTAACTATAAAGTTGGTGCTTGAATTCATATTCAAGTGTTTATACATTCATCACATCTAAACCTCAAATTTACAGATTTGTGTAAGTGTACAAGTGTTGCCCGAATATTAATGCAGATTATATAGAATGAAAGAAAGATGTTAAATGGCTTCTCTATGAAATAATCAACTTTGAGTTAATTTTAAGCTTGATTTGATACTCATCAAGTTGCCATGTTTAAATACGGAGGTCCATCAGAAGCAACAAACTGCATATAGTATTACTTAGATGAAAACTGGTGGATATCTTTATATCTTGAAAATGGATCTACAGAACAGTTTCCTATGTGTATCCCAAATAATTTATGTAGTTTTTAAGGTTTTAATACTATATGTGATGTTTGCCTATTATAGTTTAATTTAATATAAACTTAAATTAACTCCCATAAATCTGAAATTTAAGTCTTCTTAAATATTAACATTCCCCATAATGCTTCAAAAGCTCTACAAGGATTGTGACAATACATTTAAATAAATAGCCAAGTGAAGAGAATCATTTCTAAAATTTTGTCACTTTTTGTTATTTTATTCCTTGGTTCTTGTTTTCTTCTCTTTTTTGAGTAAATAGAATTACCTGTGCCCACCGGATGTTGACATTTTCATCTGAAACCAAATTTAAGCAACACAGACCTCTGGAGTATACACCGACCCAAAAGACTCACCAGAAACTCTGGTTAGTTCTGGATGTAGGAAGACTGCTTGTTACTGCATACGTCCATTAGCTTAATGTGGAGAACACTGTCTCTTGTGTTTTAATCATAACTTTTATCATAAGTCCTTTGTTAGGAGGGTCCTATCTAATGTCTCTGTGTCTCCCATCAGAAACTATTTCTGAGATGTACCTACTGACCCTGCTGACCTTGGCAGTGTTGCCATTCGTGGTACATGGAGGGAAAGTTTTGGTCTTCCCTTGGGATGGAAGTCACTGGATCAACATGAACATCATCGTAGAAGAGCTTCACGCCAGAGGCCATGAGGTCACCGTTTTGCGACCATCAACTGCCTGGTACATCAAGCCAGACTCTCCTCACTATAAATCCATTACCATTAACACTTCTGGAGGTTATGAGAAGGAAAACTTTCAGCTATATATAACAAGAACTCTAAACATGAGGCGCCAAGGTGCTTCCTTCTGGACTCGGATATCTCTAGAGTATGATGTCATGATAATGTTTTACGAGCTGCATAAGCAAGGACTTCAGATGGTTGAAGATGTTTTTGAAAATAACCAACTTATGCAGAGTCTCCGTGATGCCAAATATGACCTGGTTCTAACTGACCCTGCAAGTGGTGGAGGTGTTCTTCTGGGTCACCGTTTGGGTCTCCCTCTTGTTTTTAACGTCAGATGGACAATTCAGGGTGAAGGGCATTACGCAATTGCACCTTCCCCACTGTCTTATATCCCGGTACCTTGGTCAGAACTACCTGATAGAATGACATTCATCCAAAGGGTCCAAAATGTATTCTATTATTTCTTAACACGCCTCTACAGTTGGTACGTCGCAGATTCAAACTACAAACCCTTTGTCTATCGTCACTTTGGCAAAGATGTACATTACATGGAGCTGTTACAATCAGCCGACATCTGGCTGATGAGGAACGACTTCACCTTTGAGTTTCCACGACCAACAATGCCAAACGTCATCTACATGTCAGGATTCCAGTGCAAACCCTCCAAACCTCTCCCCAAACAACTGGAGGAGTTTGTACAGAGTTCTGGAGAACATGGTGTCATTGTGATGACATTGGGGACATTGGTAGAAAATCTCCCTGAGGACATGGCTGAGGACATTGCTGCTGCTTTTGCTGAGCTTCCCCAGAAGGTGATCTGGAGGCACAAAGGAAAGAAACCATCCACCCTTGGCAACAATACCCTAATCTTGGACTGGTTACCCCAAAATGACCTCCTTGGCCATCCCAAAACCAAAGTGTTTGTGGCTCATGGAGGCACCAATGGATTGCAAGAGGCCATCTATCATGGCGTTCCCTTGGTTGGCTTGCCCCTCATGTTTGATCAGCCAGACAACGTCTTCAAGATGGCATCAAGAGGGGTGGCCAAAGTCCTGGACATTGCAGAACTAAATAAAGATGTCTTCTTGGAGGCTCTGAAGGAGGTTCTCTATGAGCCTTCATACAGAGAGAAGATGAAGGAGCTGTCCAGCCTCCACAGGGATCAGCCCATGAAACCTCTGGATCGAGCCATGTTCTGGATCGAGTTTGTCATGAGGCATAAAGGAGCGGCCCATCTGAGGACTGAGTCCTACAAGATGTCCATGATCCAGTACCACTCTGTTGATGTTTTGGCATTTCTGTTGGCAATTATTCTGCTGCTCTTAACTGTTTTTATTTCTGTAGTCAAATTTCTCTGGAAGAGAGTGTTTTATAGCAGTAAAGCTAAAAAAGAATAATGAAAATGTTTTCAAACTGAAGCAAATGTATTTCATACAGTGCAGTTGGTTACCATGCATGTTAGATTTCAGTGTCTTGAAGTACAAAATTTCCAGTAATATATTTATCAACTTACTGATGAAATTAAGAAACGTCAAAAAATCATGCCATGTATTTCCTCAGTCTTTTTGTCACATGCCATCTTAAGTACATCTACAACTGTATATAATTAAAAAAATTTGGTGAGCTCCATGTTTTTGAATAGGGAAAATTTTTATTTCTGAATGTTGTTGAAGGTGTTTTGCCTGTTTATGATTATTCTAAACCACTGATTTAAATATGTGAAAATGAGAAATGATTTTTCACTGTAAGTCAATTAAACAAATGGATAAACATTCTGATATGTTTATCCCTATATACATATGAATGAACTGTTGCTGTTGCATTAAAGTTACATTTCTATTGTAGAAAACACAGTGTCGACTGACTGCTTAGACGCGTGAATTTCCAGAATATCTGGAAGCCACAAAATCTAAAATCTTTTCTAAAAACACGGCTCTAGTTCTTTAAGGAAACCGGAAGTGATGCAGATGTACCGAACGTGGTCACTAAAGGGACTACAAATCCCAGAACGACGCGAAGCAGGACACGTTGGAGGATCACAGTCCAGCTGATTTTTCACAGAAAACTGTGAAGGTATTTCTGGGCCATTATAGACAGAAAACGGGGCTGGAGCGGTGATTTAAATAAAGACATTTTCAGATTAATCTCAGAAATCTTATAGTAAAAATAGGCAATTTATGAGTTTAAGAAGTCAAAAATATGAGATTAATTAAAAAGAAAGAGGAAGTTTCAGAAGATTTCCTAAAGTTGAAAAAAAAAAAACTGGAATATTTTTTAGATTGAATTCAAAATGTCGTTCTCTTTCTAGTACATTTTCAACTTTTGAAACTCATAAATTTCAACGTTTTCTTTCTAACTAATTTGACAAAAGGGGCGTTGACTGCAGCTTCTGTAGAGAAGTCCGATTGGATGTGGAGTCGGACCAGGCGTGCTGGGGTTGGGAGGTGTGTTTAGTTTAATACAATAATACCATTTGTAACAAGGATTTATTTAGTGTTTACATTTTTTAGATATAAATTTAACAAATAAATCATTGCTACAGGCACAAGTTATGGCTGCTTTTACTTTTAAACAAAGGTTTGGAGTCAGAATATTAACTTTCTTATTGTTTTATTTATGTGGCGATGTTTTTGTTCATGGGGTGCAAACAATCAAGGATATTTCCATTTATTCTCTTAATTATTTTTCATGTTACTCTCTGACAAAACATGAAACATCTTGCGATGTGTTGAGATGTTATTAATCCCAGTTTCTTGGTCAATTGGGAGAAAGTTCCCAGGAATGTTTGCTGATTAAGTCACACAAAACTCTTAATATTTCTATTAAAATGATCAAAATAAAAAACCGAAAAGCAAAGAAAAATCTCTACAAGGTTTAGTGTGTAGATTTTATTGATGGGCTGAGTTGTAGCAAACAAACTAAACAAATACAACCAAAACCATGAGCAGCTCTTCTGCTTTACTTCCAATGAGCTGAAAGGTGGAATTAAAGTTTGGATTATTGGAAAGAAGAAACGTACGATGGCGTATCAGTGCCATGTAGAAAGGAAAAAAGAAGCATATTTCTGCCAAAAAACTCAAAATATAAGAAATTAGCTAGAAAAAAATGTTGAAATTTATGAGTTTCAAAAGTCGAAAATGTGTTTTTAGAAAAGATTTTAGATTTTGTGGCTTCCAGATATTCTGGAAATTCACGCGTCTAAGCAGTCAGTCGACACTGTGTTTTCTACAATAGAAATGTAACTTTAATGCAACAGCAACAGTTCATTCATATGTATATAGGGATAAACATATCAGAATGTTTATCCATTTGTTTAATTGACTTACAGTGAAAATGAAAAATCATTTCTCATTTTCACATATTTAAATCAGTGGTTTAGAATAATCATAAACAGGCAAAACACCTTCAACAACATTCAGAAATAAAAATTTTCCCTATTCAAAAACATGGAGCTCACCAAATTTTTTTAATTATATACAGTTGTAGATGTACTTAAGATGGCATGTGACAAAAAGACTGAGGAAATACATGGCATGATTTTTTGACGTTTCTTAATTTCATCAGTAAGTTGATAAATATATTACTGGAAATTTTGTACTTCAAGACACTGAAATCTAACATGCATGGTAACCAACTGCACTGTATGAAATACATTTGCTTCAGTTTGAAAACATTTTCATTATTCTTTTTTAGCTTTACTGCTATAAAACACTCTCTTCCAGAGAAATTTGACTACAGAAATAAAAACAGTTAAGAGCAGCAGAATAATTGCCAACAGAAATGCCAAAACATCAACAGAGTGGTACTGGATCATGGACATCTTGTAGGACTCAGTCCTCAGATGGGCCGCTCCTTTATGCCTCATGACAAACTCGATCCAGAACATGGCTCGATCCAGAGGTTTCATGGGCTGATCCCTGTGGAGGCTGGACAGCTCCTTCATCTTCTCTCTGTATGAAGGCTCATAGAGAACCTCCTTCAGAGCCTCCAAGAAGACATCTTTATTTAGTTCTGCAATGTCCAGGACTTTGGCCACCCCTCTTGATGCCATCTTGAAGAAGTTGTCTGGCTGATCAAACATGAGGGGCAAGCCAACCAAGGGAACGCCATGATAGATGGCCTCTTGCAATCCATTGGTGCCTCCATGAGCCACAAACACTTTGGTTTTGGGATGGCCAAGGAGGTCATTTTGGGGTAACCAGTCCAAGATTAGGGTATTGTTGCCAAGGGTGGATGGTTTCTTTCCTTTGTGCCTCCAGATCACCTTCTGGGGAAGCTCAGCAAAAGCAGCAGCAATGTCTTCAGCCATGTCCTCAGGGAGATTTTCTACCAATGTCCCCAATGTCATCACAATGACACCATGTTCTCCAGAACTCTGTACAAACTCCTCCAGTTGTTTGGGGAGAGGTTTGGAGGGTTTGCACTGGAATCCTGACATGTAGATGATGTTTGGCATTGTTGGTCGTGGAAACTCAAAGGTGAAGTCGTTTCTCATCAGCCAGATGTCGGCTGATTGAAACAGCTCCATGTAATATATGTCACTGCCAAAGTGACGATGGACAAAGGGTTTGTAGTTTGAATCTGCGATGTACCAAATTTGGAGGCGTGAGAAGAAATAATAGAATACATTTTGGACCCTTTGGATGAATGTCATTCTATCAGATAGTTCTGACCCAGGTATCGGAATATAAGACAGTGGGGAAGGTGCAATTGCGTAATGCCCTTCACCCTGAATTGTCCATCTGACGTTAAAAACAAGAGGGAGACCCAAACGGTGACCCAGAAGAACACCTCCACCACTTGCAGGGTCAGTTAGAACCAGGTCATATTTGGCATCACGGAGACTCTGCATAAGTTGGTTATTTTCAAAAACATCTTCAACCATCTGAAGTCCTTGCTTATGCAGCTCGTAAAACATTATCATGACATCATACTCTAGACATATCCGAGTCCAGAAGGAAGCACCTTGGCGCCTCATGTTTAGAGTTCTTGTTACATATAGCTGAACGTTTTCTTTCTCAAAACCTGCAGTGTTAATTGTAATGGATTTATAGTGAGGGGAGTCTGGCTTGATGTACCAGGCATCTGATGGTCGCAAAACGGTGACCTCATGGCCTCTGGCGTGAAGCTCTTCTACGATGATGTTCATGTTGATCCAGTGACTTCCATCCCAAGGGAAGACCAAAACTTTCCCTCCATGTACCACGAATGGCAACACTGCCAAGGTCAGCAGGGTCAGTAGGTACATCTCAGAAATAGTTTCTGATGGGAGACACAGAGACATTAGATAGGACCCTCCTAACAAAGGACTTATGATAAAAGTTATGATTAAAACACAAGAGACAGTGTTCTCCACATTAAGCTAATGGACGTATGCAGTAACAAGCAGTCTTCCTACATCCATAACTAACCAGAGTTTCTGGTGAGTCTTTTGGGTCGGTGTATACTCCAGAGGTCTGTGTTGCTTAAATTTGGTTTCAGATGAAAATGTCAACATCCGGTGGGCACAGGTAATTCTATTTACTCAAAAAAGAGAAGAAAACAAGAACCAAGGAATAAAATAACAAAAAGTGACAAAATTTTAGAAATGATTCTCTTCACTTGGCTATTTATTTAAATGTATTGTCACAATCCTTGTAGAGCTTTTGAAGCATTATGGGGAATGTTAATATTTAAGAAGACTTAAATTTCAGATTTATGGGAGTTAATTTAAGTTTATATTAAATTAAACTATAATAGGCAAACATCACATATAGTATTAAAACCTTAAAAACTACATAAATTATTTGGGATACACATAGGAAACTGTTCTGTAGATCCATTTTCAAGATATAAAGATATCCACCAGTTTTCATCTAAGTAATACTATATGCAGTTTGTTGCTTCTGATGGACCTCCGTATTTAAACATGGCAACTTGATGAGTATCAAATCAAGCTTAAAATTAACTCAAAGTTGATTATTTCATAGAGAAGCCATTTAACATCTTTCTTTCATTCTATATAATCTGCATTAATATTCGGGCAACACTTGTACACTTACACAAATCTGTAAATTTGAGGTTTAGATGTGATGAATGTATAAACACTTGAATATGAATTCAAGCACCAACTTTATAGTTACTCAGGTCTAACAGTGAAGTCGGCTTAATATGAACATCCCACATGATGTTCCCCAAAATATAAATATGTATTATTATTAGTTTTTGATGGACATTGTTTAAAAAAACCCTCATCAGTCTAATTGATTAATCACACACTATAAAACAACATTTACAGGTTTTATTTGTCATTTTTGGATACAGTGGTTAGAAATATTTGGAAACACATTAACAAGGTTTCTGCTTAAAACTGAGAAGCCATTTGTTTGTTAAAATGTTATGAAATATATTTGTTCTATTTGAGTTTGTTGTGAATGACGTAAACTCACAAAGGAACGAGGTAATTAGTCCAACGTTTAGAAACTACAGCGGCTGTAATGAGCCACAGCAAAGGGAAACAAAGGTAAAATAACCGAACAGGCGATCAACTAAAAACCACAAACAAACAACAAATATTGTATAAATCATGCAGAGATTAAGGTTTAGGAAGCTTCACAGCATGAAGTAAACAACAGGATCATATGGCTGAACATTCTGCAAACCAGAACCTGATTTCACTCAGGAATCTGTGCAGAAACATTTTCTAACTGAAATGTTCTTTACAATGAGCTTACGCAACACTTCATGCTCAATCTTGCTGTTTCATGCAGAAAACATCTGGAAATCACCGATCTGACTGAGTGAGACCACATCTACTCTGAGCTTATTTACAAAGAATCACAAGAAAACACAAAGCATCTGCACTGAAGCATCATCTTTCAGGGATTTCTCTCACTTTCATGGAAAAACTCACCGGGAGCGAAGCAGCCAGCAGATGTTTCTTGAACCAACCTGGACTCGCTGTCTGGAGTTGGAGGAGGTTGATTGATGTCTGGACTGAGCTAACGGGTTTGACGTTCAGCTTATGAAAGGTTTACACAATCTCAACCACAAGCTGAGGTTTGCACAAGAGCACTTCCTGTTCTAATGAAGAGCAGGAAGCCCTGTGGGTGAGGATTCAGGTGGCACAAAGTTACTGGAAAACACCATAAAACAGGGATCAGCAACTCCAGATTCCTACTGCCCTGCAGCTTTTGAACGCATCCTTGCTCCAAAGCACATGAATCAAACGGAGAGCTGCTGACATGAAAGTAAGACATAATAAAGACTTTTCATGCAGGTGTTGGAGCAGGAAAGCTGCAGTTGTTGTGTTTCCATCATAAATGTTTTTTAATATTCCCCTAATGTAAAAAAAACACAAAAGCAGCTCATTCTAGCACCAAAACCTTTTATTAAGGGAGTTTTTCAAAATTGACATGTTTGAATTAAGTAAATTTATTTTTGAAACGTCAAATTGTGCAATTATATAGTTAATAGAAACATAACTAGCAGCACTTGAGAACTGGCGTTACAGATGTCTTCTTCTTTTGTTTCTTCTCTTACGTTTTTCTACTCATTGAGTCTCATTGGAGACGTCAGACAGTAAATATTTTAACTCCAGCTTTTACTCATATTAAAACAATTTCTGGTGGCTGAACTTAGATGATTAAATCTAAACTTTAGCACAAACATGTTTCGTTTCTAGGATTACATATTTGCAGGATTCATAAAAAACATTTTACTTGTGTGGGATTAAAGACGCAGCACAACCTCACAGACACTCAGTGCAGCAAATAAAAGACGGTGGAAGCAAAAATTCAGGTGAAGCTCTGTGTGAAGATGCTTGTCTGGGCCTGTTGAAGATATGTGTTAACGTAACAGTGGAGAAAAAAATCTGATCAGCAGTGACTCTTAATGGTGAGCAAATTCATAATCAATAATGAATGAGACGGTGTGTGTGTGTGTGTGTGTGTGTGTGTGTGTGTGTGTGTGTGTGTGTGTGTGTGTGTGTGTGTGTGTGTGTGTGTGGGTGTGTGTGTGTGTGTGTGTGTGTGTGTGTGTGTGTGTTGTGTGTGTGTGTGTGTGTGTGTGTGTGTGTGTGTGTGCCACGCGCTGCCAAGGCATAAACAGAAGTCCTCTTTGTCCTAATAAATAGTGCTGACAGTATTTAGATGAAACTAAAGGACTTTATGGTTTAATAAGAACAAACATCTGTCTGAAGGAACATTGTCTGCTTCAGACTAACTTAGCTAACTTACTGTGCTGTAAATGTAATCTGTTATAATAATAAAACTACTCAATCAGCAGGATACTAAACATAACTAGAGCTGAAAGCAGCTGCAGCTGCTGCATGGACAGCAGCTGAGACTGGACCTGCTGGAGAGGCCAGCATCCAACCAGACATCCAACCAGACATCCAACAAACCAAACAACCATCCATCCATCCAGTCGTCCATTTTGATCAACATTGTCATTGTGGGTTTAAAAAACTTAAAAACCTTCTAAATCCTAAAACTTCTTATACTTTGTGAATATTTTTCCATATTTGAGAATTATGAAGAATCCAGAGGAATAAAGATTTTCCTTTGCATAACCGTTTCAGTTACTTCCCAGTTCTGATCAGGTGTCTGGTGTTGCTGCAGGTTTCAGACCATGGCCACCATGTTGGCCGTCAACGTGTTGGGATGCACGGGAACGACGGAGGAGCGGGCCGCCCTGCTGCACAAAGTCATCCAGATCGCAGCCGAGCTGAAGACCACCACAGGCGACATGTTCGGCTTCGCCGCCGTCATGAGAGCGCTGGAGCTGCCGCAGGTGAGAGGAACGGGCCGGATCAGCATTAATGCTGCGGTTTGCTAACCTTTACTGATGGACAGTTGGGATGGATGGAGCTGTGGAGTGTTTACCTCTTACACACAGAGAATAAAACACAATGAGCTGAACTCTGACCTGGTTATCTCTGGTTGTAAAGGTACAAAGATTGCTGTTATAATTAAACTAGCTGCTGTTATTTATGTCAAAGTTGGAGCTTTAGTTTGGAAAGACAGACAATAGTGTAAATGTGCCACATGTGATCCTTAATTTGACTCTTTCTTGCCAAAAATGAAGATACATTTTAAAACTAAACACAGCATCTTTGTTGTTAAAGCAGCAGGAAGAGAGGAGAGCAGAAGGTGATCAATTTTCCACCATGAATCCATCAAACTGCTGCTTTTTTTCCTGTGAGGCCAAATTCACTCAGCAGCTGATTTTTTTTTTCATGCAAGAAAATCCCAATTTATTGGTATTTTCCATTCCCAATATGATATTACTGGATATGACTCAGTCATATCCAGTTCCGTTACTGGATATTACTGAGTTATATCCAATAACAGGACTGGATATGACTCAGTTCCAAATAATGGAACTGAGTCATATCTGGTGTTTTCAAAGCGTCTGCAGTCTGAACCGTCATGTCGCATTTTACCCGACTTTTACATCATTGCCACGAGGCATGTGTCATAATTCTGCACCAGAATAAGCCAGGCAATAAAACTGGATGTAAGCAACGGCTGAAAATTAGAATAATGAGATTGTGAATGCAGTCTGTCAGTGAACGCATCACATCCCAACCCCAGCACTCCTGGTCCGACTCCACATCCAATCGGACTTCACTACAGCAGCTGCAGTCAACGACCCGTTGCTGTTCGCTGGGTTTCCTTTTTATCAGCTTCCTTCATCTGGTTTCGATGCTGTCGGCTCCAAATAACTTTAAAATGTATCCTTAGACAGCGGCAGCCATTTTTTCACACAGAAGTCTGATTTCAGTTGCAATTAATTTTAGAATGAACAACCATGCAAAAAAAAATTGGATTTCCACAAGACCCAGGACACGCTGGAGGGACAATGTCTCTCGGCTGGCCTGGGAACGCCTTGGGATTCCCCCGGAAGACCTAGAAGAAGTGGCCGGGGAGGGAAGTCTGGGCCTCACTTCTGAAGCTGCTACCCCCGCGACCCGAACTCTGATAAGCGGAAGAAGATGGATGGATGGATGGATGGATGGATGGATGGATGGATGGATGGATGGATGGATGCATGGAAGGATGATATATCTTTGTAATTTATTGAATAAATCTGAAAAATCAAAATTAATGAATTAAATCAAAAATATAAATGTTAAACCAAAATTCATCGTTGTAACCAATCAGAAAATTAAACTGCAGTGACCACAGTTCATCCAAAGGGGGCAGCGCTGTGCCAGTTTAGCTCTGCAAACATTGCAGAACTGAACAAATTTATCCAGAAACATCTTTAAGTCCGCAGAGAAACTTTACATAGAAACCTTAAGAATTTATTTAGAGAGTTTATCAGCAAAAAACTTGTTTTGGGGTTAAATACACTTTAAATGTGACAGATTATACAGTTGCTGCATGGAAGCATTTTTATCCGAGTCTCACTGACGTAAACATGAAGGAAGGAGAATTAATGCATGATAAAAGTTTATTAAGGTTTACAACACAAATTATCTTTAAATTTACATTTTTATTGAAAGGAAATGTGATATAAGTTTTGTTTTTTGTGTGTTTTCTAACATATATTTGGGTTTCAACGTTGAAAAACTCCAACTAAGACACTTAATCCTGTCATTTGTGAGGTGAAACTGTTCTTTTATCCTTTTATCATCCACCGGTACCAGATAATAAGAGTCCAGGACTTCAGACTGTGCAGCAGCCTGTAAACACAATGTTTGTGTGAAATGTGTAGAACTGCAGAATAAAGGAGGTCCAGTTCCCGGTTCTGTTGGGACTACAGGAAACTAATGCTGAACCTTTGTCTGCAGTGTAGAAATGCTTTTGTCTGCCTGAAGGCTGGACCTTCATTACATATTGGACCAAACAATGTCTCTCCATCTTCACTATTAATTTTATTAATAAATGGTGAGTCGATTGAAGTAGAATCAGTTTGAGGGAACAACTTCTGACAGCAATAATTCAAATGTTCAGAGAACCTATTTAATCCTACAGTTAATATTTATCTGTATAGTGTTATAACTGTGAATAAATAACATTTTCCTCTGAAAATTGACTTTATTAAAACAGTTTCCTGTGTTATTTTTTCTCCAACTTTATTATGGATGTTAAAGGTTTTAATAAACTTACTCCGAAGATCACTGGATTATTTTTAGTGTGTTGCTCTAAAATGCTGCTGCCAGTTTACAAAAAGATGAAAATCTTTGTCTTGTTTGCTTTTGCAGGAATTCAAAAAATAAAGTTCACTAGTTTGAAAATAGCGCCATCTGCTGTTCAAAAATACATTTTCTATCACATTCTGTCTTTTATTTTTATACAATACAGTAATACGATTTGTAACAAGGATTTATTTAGTGTTTACATTTTTTAGATATAAATTTAACAAATAAATCATTGCTACAGGCAGAAGTTATGGCTGCTTTTACTTTTAAACAAAGGTTTGGAGTCAGAATATTAACTTTCTTATTGTTTTATTTATGTGGCGATGTTTTTTTCATGGGATGCAAACAATCAAGGATATTTCCATTTATTCTCTTAATTATTTTTCATGTTACTCTCTGACAAAACATGAAACATCTTGCGATGTGTTAAGATGTTATTAATCCCAGTTTCTTGGTCAATTGGGAGAAAGTTCCCAGGAATGTTTGCTGATTAAGTCACACAAAACTCTTAATATTTCTATTAAAATGATCAAAATAAAAAACCGAAAAGCAAAGAAAAATCTCTACAAGGTTTAGTGTGTAGATTTTATTGATGGGCTGAGTTGTAGCAAAAAACTAAACAAATACAACCAAAACCATGAGCAGCTCTTCTGCTTTACTTCCAATGAGCTTAAAGGTGGAATTAAAGTTTGGATTATTGGAAAGAAGAAACGTACGATGGCGTATCAGTGCCATGTAGAAAGGAAAAAAGAAGCATATTTCTGCCAAAAAACTCAAAATATAAGAAATTAGCTAGAAAAAAATGTTGAAATTTATGAGTTTCAAAAGTTGAAAATGTACTAGAAAGAGAACGACATTTTGAATTCAATCTAAAAAATATTCCAGTTTTTTTTTTTTCAACTTTAGGAAATCTTCTGAAACTTCCTCTTTCTTTTTAATTAATCTCATATTTTTGACTTCTTAAACTCATAAATTGCCTATTTTTACTATAAGATTTCTGAGATTAATCTGAAAATGTCTTTATTTAAATCACCGCTCCAGCCCCGTTTTCTGTCTATAATGGCCCAGAAATACCTTCACAGTTTTCTGTGAAAAATCAGCTGGACTGTGATCCTCCAACGTGTCCTGCTTCGCGTCGTTCTGGGATTTGTAGTCCCTTTAGTGACCACGTTCGGTACGTCTGCATCACTTCCGGTTTCCTTAAAGAACTACAAGCGGCCCGGCGGTGCTCTGAGGAAAACAGCGGAGGTTTTCCGGTTGGGAACCAAAATGCTGGCCGTCCTGCCGGCGCTGCTGCTGCTGCTGCTGCTCAGCTCCAGGTCGGCCTGCGGCGTCTTCCAGAAGCTTTACTGCAGCTTCTCAGACAGCTGCGACTGCGACTTCAAGCCCAACATCAGAGGTGAGTTTGGTCATGTTGTTTACAGCTAATGCTACATGCTAGCAGGCGGCTAACAGGATAACATTCAGCTCAGAAAGACTTACCGGTATGTTTTGGGTCGCCGTCATGTTCTGCTTCAGCTTAAATGTCTTTTTCTGACGGTCTCACATTTTCCGGATTCTGTAACGATCAGCTATGCTGGTCCTGCTGCAGGAAATCATCCCCACACCATAACACTTCCACCTCTATGCTTCACATTTAGTATGAGGCTCTTAGGTCCAGAATTTGTTTCATGTCAAACTTGTGCTCCGTTCTGGTGTCCAAATATTTTCATATTCCAGAAGTCCAGATCTTAGAAAACAATAGTTTAACATTTTCTGTTTCTGATCTAGCATACAATGTTTGAAAACTTCTTTTATCATCTTCTGGTCTGCTCTCAGGGTGAACTTGCTTGGATTGTTGTTCTGAGTGTTTTCCTCCTTTACAGAGGAAAGATTGATGTCAGATTCTTCTGAGACCTGTTTGAATATCTTATATTCTCATGAATATCTCATGTTTTACTTGAAAACATGAACTATATTTGGTTTATGCAAAAAATGTCTAGTTTTCTTTGGGTTTAGTCAGTCTAAAACTTCAGCAGCAGTTTATCATTGAACGTCAGTTTTTAACAGCACAGAAGGTTAAACTTTGAGAAAAATGTGACTTTTGTCAGTGTAAAAGGATCCTGGGCTCCTGGGTGACCCACAAAACGTCTGGACTGAGGGAAACCGCCTCAAGGTTTTCTCGTGCAAATGGTCTCAAAACAACATTATTATTATTATTATTATTTATCGCGATAACTTATGGTATAATTTATCATTAAATAACATTTGTAATCGTGACAGGCCTATCTAGTAGTTTAAAATATTAACGTTTCATGTCGTTCCTAAATAAAAAGCTGTGGCTTAATTTGTATCAAAATAACACAATTCAGGCTGATAAGTTTTTATGTATTTGATGCTGCCTCTCAATCAGGACTCCTTTAAAAAACGTTTTTTTTATTTGAATGTCATTTTTTTATCCTGGTAAAATAAAGGTTAAATAATAATAAATACCAGCTTTAAGCATTAACTTGTTTGTGTTGTGATGAAAAGACTTGGAGTGGGACCTGTACAAGAATGTCTTCGGTCAGCACCTGGCCCAGGACCTGGTCGCAGAAGAGGTTTCCAGGTTCCTCCTCAATAAGAGCCCGGATCGGCCCCTGGTTCTGTCCTTCCACGGCTCCTCTGGGACCGGGAAGACGCTGGTCAGCACCATGCTGGGGAACCACCTGTACGGCTCGGCCATGAGCAGCCCCTTCGTCCACCAGTTCGTCCCCGCGCTCCACTTCCCTTCAGCCGAGCGCGTCGCTCAGTACCAGGTGAGTCGCTCTGAACCAAGGCTGCAGAACCGCCGTCAGAACCGCTCTGGGTTTTTCATTATAGTTTAGTTTTATTCCGTTGTGACTTTGTGTTTGTCTAAT
The DNA here is from genome assembly GCF_002775205.1 of Xiphophorus maculatus. NCBI lineage: Eukaryota > Metazoa > Chordata > Actinopteri > Cyprinodontiformes > Poeciliidae > Xiphophorus > Xiphophorus maculatus. Next base: position 2,888,789 of record NC_036454.1, on the reverse strand, counting down.
TCAGTTAGTTTTATTCCAGAATCTGCTGGTTTTGAAGCTGTGTTGCTCTGGTTGGCAGGCGGAGCTGAAGAACTGGGTGAAGGGAAACCTGACGGCCTGCTCGCGCTCCGTCTTCATTTTTGATGAGATGGAGAAGATGCCTGCAGGCCTGATCGACGTCCTGGAGCCGTTCCTGGGTCCGTCCCACGTTGTGTTTCGCACCAACTACAGGAAGGCCATCTACGTCTTCATAAGGTAGCCTGGACACCAGACACACGACCACTCATCTAAAAATTACACAAATTGGAATCATGAAAATAAATGAGCCTAATGGAATCACGCCCATTTTTAAAAAAACTTGAGTTTTTCGATTAATAAGTTTTGCTGCTAGGATGAGGTGATTTTTCACAACAACCAGATGTTACTACTGGTGGAAACTATGAAGGAGAAGACAGGAAGTAGTTAAAGGATGATGGTGCTTCATGTTTTTTTTTATGACTTATCACATGAACAAACGTATTCATTTGATGTTATTTACGTTTCTATAACAGAAACGTAAATATGCTTCTATGTAATAGAAAGACAACAATTGCGGTATAGTGGTTTTTTTTAATGTTGGCAGAATATTGATGAAGTTTTGTTTCTTTTTCTTCTTGGTTTGCCTTTCACCATCCCAGGGTAAAGTACATCTATGATGTTTTCCATCATAGATAGAAAAACAGGAAATTTCTGCCAATAAAACAAGATTAATCCCAGAGATTTGTAAGAAAAAACGTGGAAATTTCTGTTTGAAGTCAAAAATGTGCTAGAAAAGACAGAAAAGTCCTTGTTCCTCGAGTCTTTTGGTGGAAAATTTCTCCTTTTTTTCTACCTGCGGCGGCCCGATACTCCGTGGTATTGTTGGTTCCCGGTGTGGCCGTCTTCCTGACCTTCTCGTCTCCAGCTGTTTGTCACCTTTTCCTTGATGATTCCACCTGAGAGTCTGTCGTTGTTCAGCCGTTTGTTTAGTGTGTGTCCGACCCAGCGCCGTCTCTCCTCCTGATTTCTGCCTCTGTTGACAGCTGGCCGGTTCTTTCCTTTGGGTTCATGTTACTGTCGTCATGGAAACGCAGCTGCTGTAAACCTCTGTCTCCTGGTTTCTGTTTGTCTGCAGCACCGCGGGACAGGAGGCGATACACCGGCTGATTCTGGAGAACCGGCGGGCTGGACGGGACAGAGACGAGATCAAACCGTCCGACCTGCAGGAAGTCGTCCAGCAATCGGTTTACAGCAACAAAACCAGTAAGAGACGGCCCATCAGATCACTGGTTTCTGAAGATTTAGTTTAGGAAAATCTGTATTGTTTTTCCACCAATCCTCTCTCTGGGTTTCCAAAGTCCAGAGTGATGTCATCACTCCCACGGCGGCCATCTTGTTTTACAGCTTCTGTTTATTTGGACTTTGAATTCAGGCCAACTTACAGAAGGAAAAAGTTTCTGATAATATTTTCTGTCATTTGTAATTTCCTTTTAAGAAAAGAAAGCTAGAGAGGGAAAAAAATATTAAATTGGAAATTAAATTTAGTATAAAAAATTCACAGATGTTATTTTTAAGCCGTATTGTTCTGATATTGTGATCATCTCTATGGAAACCAGCAGCAGAAACCAGATTTTCTGCTTTTTTTATGATTTCACAAAATTCGGTTTTTACTACTGAAAGTTAAATCAAACTGGGAAACTGGTGCATTACTGAACATGGATAATTCATAAGTTATTACCAACAGAGATTTGAATGTTCCAGTTATTAGATTTACCATTTGGCTTCTTCTGCTGCAGAATTATGACCCATAATGTCTCATATCAACCACATGTGACATTCACACTGCAGACTCTCTGAAAACTGTCCAATATGACTTAGTTCCACATATGGAAGTGGCACAAACTGGATTTGGTCTTTTTTGGTTCATCATAATTGAGATGCTCAGACTGCCATGAAAAAGTCAGATGTATTTCATCTGACTAATAATTTGTCTGCTGTGTGAACGGAGCCAACCTGGAGTTGTTTTTACTCACCTCTATTTTAATAAATATACTGTATTTTGTTTATGTATTTGAAATTTCAGAGGGATCAGGGCCAAGGGTTGATCCACGCCTTCTGCACCTTTTTCCTTCCACTAAACTTTCCATCAATATATTTTGATACAACACTTTAACAGGCAGCTTCCTCACTGAAGTCATGACGATTAATGGCTGTGCAGAGCTGAACATGTTCATATCAACATGTCTGTGTTGGTTTTTTCTGATATCAGAATGACTCAGGATTCTTCCTGACTGATCGTCTCTGCAGTGAATCCAGTCCTGAACCCGTCTCTCTCTCTCTCCCCAGATGGGCTCTACCTGTCCAGCATCGTCCAGCAGAATCTCATCACTCGCTTCGTCCCCTTCCTGCCACTGACCCGGACCCACGTGGAGCGCTGCGTCCGTGCCCAGCTCTGCCAGCGCGGCAGCTGTAACCGTGACGACGTGGTGGAGGCGGTGGGAGGAGACATGACCTATGACCCCGCAGAGGGACACTACTTCTCCACCACGGGATGCAAGGCGGTCGCTGCGAAGATCAGCTTCTTCCTGTGAGCCCCAGCCGGACGGTTCTGGTTCCACTGGGAGGAAAACGCCTCCGATCCGCTTTCAGGACGCAGGATTTGAACCGACGACCCGATGCTCATGGGTAACCGGAGGGAAAAGCTCTGTGAAGGCAGAAAGCAGCAGGAGGAAACAAACCGCAGCAGCAGAGTTTGGTGGCTGCTGCCTCTTCTGGGTCTGAACCAGGAATCCTGTCTAAGATGGAGATGACAGACAGAAAAACTCTGAAGTTTACAGATTAATCCAAGAAATTTCTGAGCTCCAAAAGTGAAAAATTCAAAAATCTGAAATTTTAACATTGATCTCATAAATTTTCTATAGAACATCTATAAAATTTCTCACTTTGAAAAGTCAGGAATTTGTTGGAAAAAATGTTTAGATTAATCTCTGAAATCTTCTAGAGAAAAACTGAAATTTCTGAACTCCAAAAGTCAAACATTTGCTAGAAAAACATCTGAAATGTTGAGATCTCAGATTATTTATAAGAAACTTGGACATTTCTGAGTGTCAAAGGTCAAACATTTTTTACTTTTCAAGCTCAGAATCTTCTAGAAAATGTTTAAAATTAATGTCAAAAAGTCTGAATTTTTGGCAGAAATTTACTCTTCTTTTTTTCCCTAAATCTTACTTCTACCATGGACCAAACCTTAGACGACTTTTAAAACCTACAGCTTTTAAAAAAAGGCTGCAGCTGCTTCAGGTCATCAACTTATTTTCTTTAAATTATTTTTGCTCTGGAAAATCATCCGTCAGTTTTCAGACGCCTCACAGGGTTCAGTGAAGATTTTTGATTTCTTTGCAGGAACAAAGACTCTGACTTTAGTTTATAAGTTATTATTTAACGGAAAGGGATCAGAGATTTTAATGAAACTGTTTTAATTTCAAGATGTTTAAACCATAAAACGGTTTTTCAGCTCAGATTTTCACTGATGTGAAGTGAAATATTGTATTAAGATGGAGGGAAACTAGTGAGCTGAATATATCCAGATGAAGAAATGCCAAAGCTGATGAAGTGAAACGGAGTATTAGGGCCGTCGTAGATAAAAATAATAATAATAATAATAATTGCCCATGAAGGAGTACATTCCAACAAACATTGTTTAGATTAGTTTCTCATACTAACAAGAAAAAACTTGGAAATTGTCTCATGTCGCAAAGTAATAAGTTTGAAAAAATAACAATTTTCCATTATTAAAATCATAAATTTACAATGTAAAAGTGAAGATGTTGTCTGAGTTTATAAAATCAGACATTTCTGACAGAAAATGACAAAGGTTTTGATTGAAAAGATTTTTTTCTAATTTTATGATTTTTCTTTTACAGATGTCTAACTTTCCAAAGTCAGAAAATATCCACCTTATGTTAAATTAAAATTAAAATTTATGTCTTTAATCATGGAAAATTGACCATTTCTTAGTTGAGATTTATGAATTTCTGACATCAGAGTTACCATGTTTTTTATGATAATGGGAAGTTTTATTATTTTTATAGCTTTTTCTTATGTTCAATGACTCTAATATTCTGTCACAGATTAAAGGGACAAAACTAACTAAATAAATAAACAATTAATTAAATGACCATGAAATAAATGTAATTCAATATTTAAATCTTTTTTAGAAACAATTTAAATGTAGTTAAATCAATAAAAATGCAAACTTATAATAATTATTTCATGGTGATGCTGCAGGAACAGAACCAAGAAATAATTAAATACATTTTTAAAAATGTATTGCGGCTATCATGAGTTTACATTTTAATTATTTAATTTAATATTTAATTGTCTACTACATAAACTATGATCTGTTTATTTATTTAATTTTGTCCCTTTTGGCCTTCCATAGAATACCTTAAGTAGGATTCAAATGTTTAGGAGCTCATCTCTACTCCTGCCAGCAGGGGGCAGCAAAGACTTTTTTGTGCCAAAAGTGGAAGATGAGGCGAGAAAGAGTTCACCTGTTAGTTATATTTGTTCATATGTTTATCCGTTCTGATCAGTAGAGTGTGTGTGTGTGTGTGTGTGTGTGTGTGTGTGTGTGTGTGTGTGTGTGTGTGTGTGTGTGTGTGTGTGTGTGTGTGTGTGTGTGTGTGTGAGAAACACTGCGGCTGCAGATTGAAACGGATCTGCTTCTGATCAGAATGGATCTGGATTCACTAAAATCTCAGTTGTTTCCTTCTGATTGAACCGTTTACAGCTTAAAAAGTGTTTACAGCTAAGAACTGAGTGTGGAAGAAATGATTCTTCAGTATGTTAAATAAACTGTCAGAGGAAATCATCGTTTGAGAACAGAATGTTTCCAAAGTGCGGCCCAGGGGCCGTTTTTGGGCGGCCCTTGATTTGAAATGTAAGGTGCAACACAAAGGATTCATTCAGGTTTTACTTTCAGTTTAATTTAATTTATTAATCATAGAGACCCAAAAGCATCTTTGCTAAAATGCAAAAGACATTTTGAACTTTGCAAAATAAAGCAAAATTGAGCCATATCCTGTTCTGGTTTCTGAAAAGTCATAAAACGAATCTAGAAAAAAATGATCAACCTGAAAAAATGTATCTGGAGAAATTATTTACACACTCCTTGGCTACAGAAATCCGACTGATTTCATTAAAATAATATAATTAGAAAGAAAAATACTAAAACGTTTGTTTCAACTTGGCATCAGAGTTTGGACTCCGGTGCTTTGTGGCCACCGGGGGGCGCCAGACTCACCAGCGAACCGACCCCGGTTTTCCATCCCAGTGGACATTTCGGAGTCATAGTCCTCCTTCCTACAGGAAGTCACTGCTGCCTCCTATATATGCCACATGGCCCCTCCAACCTGCGGTGATGACTTCATCAGCCTCCGCCCGCCGCCGTCACACAGGGCGGTGCGAGGAAGAGGAGGGGTTCAAAGGTCAGCTCTGAGGTCTCCTCACCCCAGCTGCTGTTGCTATGTGTCGCCATCTCAGTTCACAACAATAAAACACACACACAGCTGATGATAGGATGGCCGCCCCACGCACACACACACACACACACACCTCAGTGACCTCTGGTTGATTTTCACACGCTCTCAGCTGAAGAGTCGACCTGCTTCTGGAAGTTTCTCCTCATCCTTTCATCGCTCTTCCTTTTCTCAACCTGGACAGAAAAATAACATTTTCAACCCGGTTCCATCTTTAATTCGCTTCCTGTCTTCCATCAGAGGTGCTGGGAGTGTTGGGAGTGTTGGGTGGGGGGGACAATGGGACGCTGCTCCGTCCTCCCCCGCTACACCCACCTTCACATCTGTGAGTGCCCCTCTGTCTCTTCATTCTTCTCGCTAACCGCTCCATTATTGGGGCTCTTTCACTTGTAAATGTGGCCAGCGATACTTCTGATGGGTCTTTTGTGCAGGCGGTCCGGGTCAGGAGGAAGGTAGGGGCCAGAGGGGAGGTGGTGGTGGGGGGGCAGGAACGGGGGGTGAGTGGGTCATGGTTGGGGGTGGTATGGAGGGGGGGGGGCTGTTTCAGGGTCTTGTGCTGTTTTTTCTAGCAGGGCAATTGTGACAAAGAGTTAAATCCTTTTTTTGTGCGTGCAGTCATTTGGGACGACCCAAGCTCTCACTTCAAATTCCAGCAGCCGGCCGGCCGCCCCCCAGGGCTCCCGATACCCCCAAATCTACCCCCACTCCACCCTCAGGGTAAGATGCAGAGGAACGGGGCAGGATGGAGGAGGAAGGACAGTCAGAGTGGAAGCTAAACAGGAAGTGATCAAAGATCATGTGCAGGTCATCCTTCGCTTCTTCACGGATCCCAACATCACACTATGTGTCAACACTAGCAACATCTGACAGATTTAAAGGGCCAGTAACGTCTAAAATCAACTTTTTCAGCTTTTCATCTTGTTATAATGTTAGTCATCTAAAACAAAGCTGGAGAGTTGTTTTGATTCTTTAATCTCCATGGCAGCCATTCAGCTGTGCAAAACACCTGGGTGGACCTGGCTCCGCCTTCGAGGCGCAGCTCCTCCCCCACTCAGCTCCTTCAGACTAGCCAGCAGCAATTAGCAAACAGCTGGTTGAACTGCTGAGCTTATTATAGCTCAGTGTTGCTTCTCAAAGCAACTCTGGTAAACATGTAGTTAAAGGGTTGATAGAAGAGCCATGTTGGGGTGACTTCCTGAAGGTGGAGCTTCTGAAAGAGCAGAAGCTTCTTAAAGAGACAGAGGCCCAAATTCATGGAGTTAAATTACAATGTCATATTTTTTTGTAGTCATATGATGTATTAAGCATTTTATAACTGAAGGTAACAGTAACCTTTAAAGATCAATTTTGAATTAGAAGCTTTGATTTTCTCTGGAAAACGTGACGAGATCAGAGGCTGTATCTGTGTTCTGCCGTCTTATCTGCTGCTTTAGTCTCTGCTGACCTCCGTCACAGATTCACACAGCAGAAGGGTGGTGGCAGTGACAGTTGGGTCTCCAGGACAACAGGTGAACAATGTGGACCCGGGGGGGAGGGGCTGCAGGGAGCTTGACCTTGGCCTCAGAGCGATGGTCAGATGGGGTGCGAAGGCCACCGGCCGGGAAGGCAGACGAGGAGGATGAAGAGCGTGGAGGGATAAAGGCTGTGACGTCCCTCAATCTCTTCAAACCTGCAGTGATTAATGACAAAATACACACACACACACACACAGAGGGAGCGAGGTGACCCCGGCGAGGCCGCTGCTCAAACATCGGGCCTCGGCTCTTTGACATGGTCATTTTCCCAAAGCTTCTGATTGATGAGCGATTCCTTTCCCACCACAAATTATGGTAATATCGCCGATGGAGGAGCTGAGAGTCTGCAGCTGCCGCCTGCGGCTCCCTGATCCCACAGAAATGTTTACTCTTCACAGCAGATGGGACTTTATTCCCACTTCTTACACGCCTCTAAAAGTCTTAACTAGTGTTTAGATTTTGGTTACAACATTTCTGACCAAACACAACAGGAGTTGTTCTTTCTACGGAAGATGCAAATAAAAAAATGTTTTAAGAAACAGACAAAAGTCCGATCTAATGTGGAAATCCAGATCTGGACGTAATTCAGAAAACTGGGACCAAGAGATGAATCAGAGGAAGATGTCTCAACATGTAATGAAGTAACGATTCTCAAAGAAACGGTGGAAGTGGTTTTCATGTTTCCTGGACTGGACTCAGTGGACAGAGGAGTACAGTACTTCTGAAACTTGCTCAGATGCAGCGTCCAGTGGATTTTCTTCACATCATCACACAGTCAGACTGCGATTGTGATCAGACAGATTCTAGATCTTGTACTGCAGAAATGGAGCAGAAAGTCCTTTAAACCCGGTGCTGATATGGTTCAGTTGTATCATTTTTCCATGGAATATTGTTCCATTATAGTATCCAGGTGTATCCAGGTGTATCCAGGTGTATCCAGGTGTTGTATTGAGGTATTTGGCTGTCATGGTCTGAGTTTTATCAGCGTCTTTGGCAAAGATTTCAGAGCAACAGATGTTGTCTTAAGACCATCTTTTCCAGGGCAAAGTGACGAAAATCCACATTCTTCACATTTTCCCATGGCACAACTATTCAACACATGAGGAAGACATTCCTTTTAAAGTTTCCCATCTGGATTTTAAAACCAAAAACGTTTTTTGAATGTTTTATTGTTTGCAAACAGAATCTTTCTTCTTTTTTTGGTAGAACTAAACAGTTTCATGATGCTAATCATTTGAGGAAGAGAGAATTGATTTCATGATTTCACGCCTGGGAGGAGAAAGAAAGCAGAAAGTTCTGTCAGTGAGTATCGGACACAAACCGGACCGACACTGTAAAAAAGGAACTGTTGAGAAAATTCATTTTCATTTTACCAACGATTTGTCTGAAAGAAATCCCAACATGTCTTCCTGCCACTATCCAACTGGTGTTGCCTAAAATAAAAGCAGCAAATGATTGGCTGTGAGGACGCGGTGATGTCACAGCGCCTCTGCAGCTGAGGGTGGAGGTGGGGGCTGGGGGGGGCAGTGGCGCAGTTTGTTTTCCTGTGGTGGCGGTCAGGGGCCAGCGGTCAGGGGCTATCAGGGAGGAGCTAACATAGGAGCATGTCTAAATTCACACGCATGTAAAAGAAACTGTGTGCGGACATGAAGCTAACAGGCTAACAGTTTGGCCCCAAAATGGCCGCCATGTTTCATACAAGCTTTCAATGGAAGAGAGGGGAACTGGGTTTCAGTGATGGTGGTGATATTGGAGCTGGTGTGTTTATGAATGTGGGCATGTGTGTGTGTGGGAAGGTGTGTAGGGGTGTGTGTGTGTGTGTGTGTGGGAGTGGGCGGGGGGTTCATGGGGTCCCCTCTCGCCCCCAAACATGAACCTATCAGAGCCTCTGTGACGCTCAGCAGCCACTTTCTTTAAAAATGATGCTGCAGATTGTGAAAAAGCACACACACCCACACACAGTACCAGCTGATGTTGTAACTGTGTGTGTGTGTGTGTGTGTGTGTGTGTGTGTGTGTGTGTGTGTGTGTGTTATGGGAAGGACCAAGGCAGAGAGGGATGCTGGGAAGGAGGTCGTGACGTGACGTCACCCTGTGATGCTCCTCCGCCCACCTCCGCTCCCCTCCCTTCACCGCCACCCGGTTACTCTACAGCTGTGTGTGTGTGTGTGTGTGTGTGTGTTCAGCGATGACACAGCCCAGGTCATGTGACTGTGGAGGTGGTGCTGATGTTGGGAAAAGAGGAGGAGAAAGTGACCTGGAGCAGAAATCACCTGCTCAGCGCCATCCAACATGGAGGCCCGAACCGGAAGGGAAGAGTTTTCTGATCGTTTCAACGTGATGTCAACGTTCACACACATCTTAATGTTCAGTAAACGCTCGTCCAGTCCTCACACACATCTTAATGTTCAGTAAACACTCATCCAGTCCTCACACACATCTTAATGTTCAGTAAACGCTCGTCCAGTCCTCACACACATCTTAATGTTCAGTAAACGCTCGTCCAGTCCTCACATTCAGATTTGCAGAAATGAAGAAGGTCATGTAGAAATGCTTCTCTTTCTGATTTAAAGTCAGATTTTCTGCGTTTGACTCTTTGAGCTCAAACATTTAAAGCCCTTCAGATGTTCTGACTCTAAGCAGGAAGGAGTTCATAGCGTCAGCAGATGACAGAGAGGTTAAATAGCTGCAGTGATTTTTCTCTGATCATTTCTCTGCTCTCCTAATTGTTTCTTCAGGATATCCTTCCCATCAATAAGGCTGTCGATTCGGATCAATTCCTCATTGCAGGTGAAGCGACTCTCCCAGCCGGAACAGAAAAGCTCCATCAGCACTTCTGACGGATTTAGATCCATTTAAATAGATCAGTTCTGGATCTATGTAATGTGGATCTAGACCAGGTTTCAGAACCTTCATGTAAACTCTGGATCTGAACCAACACAAGTTCAACTGTTTTCTTTAGAGTTTCTAGTTTTCTTACACACTATTGAACATTTATACCTGCAAAACAAACCCAGGTTGTAAAATATGTGTGAACGTTTAAACAGTAACTGGTGCATAGATAAGAATATTTTAGTCAGAAACTTGATAATGTTTTAAATAAAACTCCTCATTTGTTCCTGAGTCGTTGGTTTTAGTGGATCAGCTGAACTCCAGCAGCTCTAAGATCTTTTTCTTTTTAGTCAGATGAAGTTTTTTGCAGCTGCAATAACAAGATCTGAACTTTGAACTTATATTTTTCATGTTTTATCTTGTGTTTGGGAGGTGAGCGAACTCCTCCCTGAGGTTTTTAATCCGCCTGGAGCCGCTCAGCTCCTCAGAGGATTAAAACCTGGTCAGACGCTGTGGTGGGAAAATCAAACGAACCCTCAGACCTCCAACCCAAACCTGGAGGAGGAAAAACCCAACAGGAGCCTTTGGTTTGTTCTGCTGCTGCCCGGTTCTGCACTGAAATGGAAATTAAATAGCATCTAGATAAAAATGTAAAAAACCTGTTTCCTGAAAATAACCTGTGTGAAATGTTAGTTGTTACATTTATTGAACAGATTTTTTTGTTAAACGATTTAATTTCTAAATTGTACATTTTATTATATATAACATATTTTAAATTATTCTTAATTCTGACTGATTGATCCAATTTCTCTGTAGGATAAATTAAATATGTTTCAATGAAACATAAAAAAATCCGGCCTTCTTTGATTTAAGTCTTATTCATTCTGTATTTTTCTTTTCAGCTTTTATCTCATGTTTAATTATAACAAATTAAATCCAAATGATAAAAAAATACATTTGAATGATGCATCGAAAAAATGAGGAAAAACAGAAACAAAAACTGAAAAACATGCAACAATAAAAAAAATCAGTTTCTTCATTTAGTTAATAAATTTTTATTATTCATTAAGAGCAAAATGAACAAACGAGTTCCGCCTTTATTGGCTTGTAATGGCGCCTTTTATCAAAAAGGATAAAAGGCTTGGAAAAGGTCACGGTTTGTTAAAGAAAATTAAAATGATACATTCCTGCAGAATTATGCAAATTATAATCCCCAAAACGGCAACAAAAGGCGGCAACAAAAGCTCAGCAGTGGAGCGACAATAAACCTTTTCCAGGATCTGGGCCCGACCCGACCAGACCCGACCAGACCCGACCCGACCCGGCCCGGCCCGACCCGACCCGATCCGACCCGCCTCACAACCCGCAGCTTCACTCCGGCCAGTTGGACCAAATCTCATCACGGCTCTGATAACTCAGCTGCTTCCTGCGGGGGAAACCCCGAAACATGCAACGGAGCCAATTTAACAAAAAGGTGAAGAAGAAAAAGGATTGAATTAAATCTGGAAAAGGCCTTAAACAGAAAGTTCTACATGTGCAAAATAATATAAAAAAATCAAACGAAATTAGAGAAAATCTGATACATAAAGGATTGTTTGGAAAATAAAACCCTGATGATCTTGGTGGTGATGGATGGAGGCAGAGCAGCAGCTCAACATCCCGCTGGGAACAAACACCAGGAGTTCAGGAGCTTCCAGCAACAGATGTCCAGGCACAATTCTCGGCTTGGATTTTTGAATTTTACAAGAATTGCGTTTGGACAATCAGCAGCTAGAGCTCAAAAACATAAAACACTAAAAAACAAGTTTCACTAGAAATGGAAGGATTAAAAGTAAAAGTGAGCTCCTGATGTGCAGCTCAGAGTGAGCAGCAGCAGCGTGTGTGTGTGTGTGTGTGTGTGTGTGTGTGTGTGTGTGTGTGTGTGTGTGTGTGTGTGTGTGTGTGTGTGTGTGTGTGTGTGTGTGTGTTCGCTCTCATCCAGGTCCAGCTGCTAATTAAAGGCGCTTTCTGTTCGTCAGGAAAAACCAGCAGCCTAAAACTCCTGACCGCCATATCTGCACCTGTTACGACGCATTTCTCTCTTCCATCCTTCCATCCTTCTATCCATCTTCCCCTCCTCCCTCTGGAAAAAAAGCTCCAAAAAGATGCAGCTGCGCTTCTTTTCCAGCTGCGCCTTTTCCCAGCACCAACAGTCCCGCTGCAGAGTGAGGAGGAGCCGGGCAGAGGCGTGATGCTGGCCGGGCTGCACGCACGGAGGACGGGGTGCGAGCGGAAGGCTGGCCGCTGCTGTCCCTCCTCCTCCCCGGTGTGGTGGCCCTTTTCTGGGGCTCCGCTGACAATAAGTGTCCGTGTCACCGAGAGAGAAAGATCCGGAGTGGGGCCGCTCCGCTCCTGGTACTGAGATTTGAATAAACACATACACACGCACCGCGGGGGTGATGATAAATGCCCATTGTGCCCGGAGGAGGAGGAGGAGGAGGAAGAGGAGAGGAGAAGGAGGAGGAGGAGAAGTAATGAATCTGCACTGAGGGAGAGAGGGAGCGAGGAGCGGAGCTCTTAAAGGAACAAGACGCTCATTTTCTCCTTTTCTTCATTTCTGAACCGAAACACTGTGAACCCGCTGCTCACACACACACACACACACACACACACACACACACACACACACACACACACACACACACACACACACACACACACACACACACACACACACACACACACACACTCTACTGTAACACTCACACACACACAGCTGTGTGAATGACGTCGCCCTTACTCAGCTGGAGCTCGTGGAGACTTCCCCTCTGATGCAGAACAACAACAATAAACAATAAACAACAACAAACAACAAACAGCATCAGGCTCTTTACGTCACTGCAGCAGAAAAGCTTCAAACCCAAAACTCCGTTTAATGGAGCAAAACTCAGCATTTTCGATTATTTTTCAAAATGAGATCAAACTTTGAATAAACATCAATACTGAGCAGATTTAGAATAATTAATAAGAATATTAAATGGGAGAATATTTATTAAATGATTGTTAAAGATTTGCATTTATATTTAAATCTGTATTTCGTTTGTAATAATTTCTCTCAATATAAAGAAGCATAAATTAAAGGTAAGTTTATTCATTATTATTAATATTTCTGTTTGTTTAAAATTTTTCTCGTTAAAGTTAAACAGTTTATTGCCAATAACATATTATTAAAAACATCCTGATCATTTCAATCCAAATTAAACACAAATCAGATCCAGTTTAATGAAAAACAATTTAATCTAGTAAAATACTGAAAGTTCATTCATTTGATAAAAGTCAACTTTAATTCAATAAAGTATTTATTTAACAGATATCAGCTCAGTTTTGTTCCAGTCGATATGGTTCAATTAGATCAATTAAATCCATTTACATTCAATACAGATCGATTTATTCAGACTTTTGGATTCCAGATAGAGACAGAAAAATTTATTCAATCGAAATATTATCTGCTTAATTTAAAAATTTGTTCCAGTAAATCCAACAGAACCTGTGACCTGTAAAAACATCGACTTGGTTTGAATTTAATTTTCCAATTTTTCATTTTTTAGATAAAACAACATTTTTAAATGAACTTTAAACGAATTTAGATTCAGTTTAAATTAGAAACAGAATTCAGTTTCTACGTTAAACTGAAATCAAACTCAATCCAGGTTTGAAAAATTATTCATTTCAATCAGATCGATATGGATTATTTATTCCCATTTAATCCAGTTTAATTCAACAGAGTAAAAATACATCAAAATCATCAATTTATTTAATATATAATCCAGTTTAATGGAACATAGTGCAGGTTTAATCAGGTGCATGAAGTCTAATCAATATATTTATGTTTGATTTCTAAATTAATTTCATTCAATTCCATTTAAATCAATTTGAAATGTAAACCTGCTGTTTCTTCATTACATCAGAACCAACTTCAGTTCAGTGCAGTTTAATTTAATCAGGTACAAGCAGATTTATTTATTTTCAGCTGAAAATCAGATGTAATTCTTCAGATCCGGTTTGGTGAACTGGAACTTCTGACATGTAGATTATGGCTGAAATGGTTAGACTGGAAATCTGTGAAGACGATTCACTGAAAGTTTGACTCCACCGCAAAAATCAACATCATTTATTCCACCAATCAAACTGCGGGTAGCAGTTAGCTTCTTTTCTGAACAAATCCAGTCAAGCTAAAGCTACAGATGCTAAGGTAAACAGTCAGACTGCAGCTGCAGTCCGATCTGGAGCATAAACTCAAAAAATAATAAATTAACAAAAACACTATTTCAACCGCGATGTAGCATTTAAAAGTATCTTCATCAGTTTAATGCGTCACATTGAGGAGTTAAGATGGAGAATCATTTTAGGATGGCTTTAAATGTGAGTTATTTTAAAATGTTGCTAGCTTCCTCCACGATCATTTCTCTCTGATTCTCCAAACTGAGATCATTCTGACTGCCGTCAACCTCAGGTAAGATAGTGACTCCTCAGAGCTACTCCACACAGCCCTCCTTAAATTAAGCTACTTATTTAAACATGAGAACAGAAAAGGTCGACTGTGAGAGGAATGAGTATCTGTACTTGATTCCTTTTTAAGTTCGAACCAGAGGAGCGGTGAGCGTCCCAACAGAAGAACCGTTGGAGGAGAAGCTGGAGGATAAATCACCCGCAGCTCCTCCTGAACCCTTCATCTCACCGGCTCCCCTTTCCTGCAGTGAGGGAACATTTCCGTTGCTGGGAACGTCCCTGAACGTTGGGCGCTCATTTGTCTCCTGCAGGGCCCCGCTGCTGCCTTTTCATGGCCCTGTAAGAATAATTTAGAGCTGGAGGCCTGAGATCACTGGAGATTATTGCTTTGAAAGGGAAAAGGACAAGTCATTAATGCTTGATGGTCAGACAGAAGGAAGAGAAACGGATCCTTAACTGGAGCTGACACCAGAACCGACTCATTCAGAGACACGGGAGGAAAAACAGGCCTGATGAAGAACGAAGGAAAAATCTGGAGATGTTCAACATGTAGGAAAATATGGAAAATGAAGGACAAACGTTTGAGATGTTTAAAAGACTTAAATCTGGTTTTCATGTGGAAACGACTCACATGAGCATCTTAACTACAAAAAGTAATGAAAGTCTTTACAGAAATGTAGTGGAGTAAAAAGTATGATTTTTATTCTCAAAATGGAAAAAAAAAACCTACTTAAAGCTGCAACACGTGACTTTTATTAAAAAACAAATGATTTTTACATATTTGTTAAAACTGTTGCCATGTTGTGACAGTTTGTTATGAGACAGATAATCTGTGAAAACTTTGATCTCCTCCCTGAGCTGCTACTGGCTGAAGAAATGCACCAAAACAACCAATCAGAGCCAGGAGGCGGGGCTTAGCGCTGTCAATCATCCTCATGTACTCGCTGATAAATGTATTAATGGCAGAGAAACAATTCACAGTTACAGGAAAAATCATTTATCCGCCATTATTGGATTCTATGCTAACTAGCGTTAGCGTTCACAGCATGCTATGCTAGCTCCCAGTGCAGCTAGCACAGGGAGAAGGCAGAGTAGACTGATTTTGTTCAGTTTATCTGTCTCATAACAAACTGTTACAACATGGTCACAGTTTCAACAAACAGTTTAAATAATAAAAATCAAAATGACATACTGTAGATTTAAAAACAGAACTAAGTAAATTTATTTTGTCACTGCTCTCCTCTGCCAATAATTCGGTCATTAGCCAGAATGTAAAACTGCAGGCTGAAGATGTGATTCAGTCTTTTTATCCAGGACCTGCAAACCGCCGGGAGAGAAGAAAATCAGATGAACTGTAAGAAAAATGTAAAAGATGCAAGTTTAAATGTTAGAAATGAAAATGTATCCATGTTTTTAAAAACCTGAAGGCGTCTAATGGGTCAAATAAAAATCTACATATGCTTCCACTTGGTGAGATTATTTGACATGAGATAAATGTTTGTTGTTTTGCTGATGATATTCGGCTAAATTTACCAAACAGCAGATTTTACCTGAATTTGCTGAATCTAATATGATTTCTGCACCAACATGAGAATTTATTTCTCTGGTTGAAACTCGGCATGCAGTAAATGAGGAACTGAAATGATTCAAATGAATTTTAAAGTTCCTTCAGAAATCTGTGATATTTAGTGATGAAGACGCTTGGAGGTAACAGGAAGAACTAAGGGCGACCTGAAACTTTTGCACAGTGGTGTAAACAAAGGTCAGTGCCGATCCTGTGAAGTAGCTGGAGTCAGTGTGTGTGTGTGTGTGTGTGTGTGTGTGTGTGTGTGTGTGTGTGTGTGTGTGTGTGCGTGTGTGTGTGTGTGTGTGTGTGTGTGTGTGTGCAGAGACCCCCCACCAGGCAGCCTCTCCTGGCCGGAGAGCAGAGGGGGGATTTCTCCATCTCTGAATAAATTTGGGGTCTCCTCTAAAGGCCCTGGTGTCCAGCCTGCTGCTGACCTTTGACCCCGGCAGAAGAAAAGTTATTGAGGCCTCCTGAAGCAGAGGAGAGGCTGGGAAAGTGGCCTGATGGAGGCGAAGGGCGGCTCACCGGGGTCACAGCACAGAAAGACGGGAGTTTTCAGAGGGTGGGGGGCAGAAGGGGCAGCTCTATGCCCCCCCGCTGCCCCTGCCCCCCAGATCCATAAGTGTGTTCCTGCAGCTATTGTGACTCTGAGCTGCAGCAGGACAGAAGGCCTCACACTAACAATGTTTTCTGCCTTTTGTTTCTCGCCGGCCTTTCTTCTTCTGCTCCATCGCGATGCTGCGCCTCCTTTGTATCGATTTCCCTCATTCAGCCTCTTTCTGCCCGTTTTTATGCTCTTTCCGCGCCGCACCTCCCCCGCTGCAGCCGTCGCCCCTCTGCTGGCATCCGCCGCAGTGTGAGAACCTCTTGGAGCGATGCTGCTCATTAAAGACAACTAATTGATTGAGAATGTAATTAGAGTGACAATCGGAAAAGGGAAATCAATACGCTGGAAGTCAGGAGAATCACATCAGGCAGGACAAAACGGAGCGGCGGATGTTTGCATCGCTGTCACCTCCAACAGAAGAGCTGAGCTCCGAGTCAACAGGTTTTTGTTGAGTCTATTAAAACTCTCGTCACCCAGATGACAAACTGTTGAGTTAAGTGGCTTAACAAGCCAAACAGCTTTCTGTGAAAATGTTCTGGTTCTGGACTGGAAATGAAAGAAAACGCAGAAAAATATTCAAATAAAAACTGAAAGATTTTCAAAAACCCTGGAAAATTAGGAACAAACAAGAAACAGTTCTGGAGCTTTAAAGAAATTAAGTTAATGCTTTGTTGTGTTTTCTCACACCTTGAATTTCAGAATAAACAACAAAAAAAAAAACTTCCAGGATTATTTTTATTGTTACTTTTAACTTTTACTTGATTCATTTTATTATGAAGTATTTTCTCTCTTACTGGAGTAAAATTTAACATGTTATAACCAAAAACTCACCACACACAAACACAAACCTGCAGTTTTTATTACAGTTTCAGAATTTTATTGAAAAACTAATATGAGCTTAAAATAAAAAAAATATTTTGCCTGATTTTGTTATTTTGTGTTACTTATATGAATTATTGTCATTTTGGTTCTAAAAATACAAAAATGTCCACTCAACTTTATATTTTGGTCCATCTGATTTAATTTTTAAATATTAAACGATTGATAATTGGATCAGTTACTTTTACCAAATACCTTTTTACTCTTACCTGAGTTCTTGGCGTTTTTACTTTTACTTTACATGGCAGCCAGCCTCCTTCCTCAGGTCAGGGTGTTCAATCTGTGGCCCCGGGGCCATTTGTGGCCGTTGGAATGATTTTGTTCACATTTATAACGGAAATGCAGCTAAAGACTAAAAACTATAAGTTGTGTATGAACTCCTGGACCAGAGAGCAGCAGAACCTTCTGGTGCCACATCGTTATGCTGCAGTTTCATTTTGAGACATGAATAGTTAAAGACACTCTTCGGTTTTATAGAAACACTTAAAGCTGAGATTTACTGGGAGTGAATTAAATTCAGGTTTGGACTCTGCAGTCTGGGGAATTTGAGCCGAAGCAGACAGAAAACCTCTCAGTTCAATTCAACTTCAAATACTTTACTGAACCCAAAGGGAAAATTAATGTTGTAAATCAAATTATCTACGTTTCCTCGAAGATTCGAATGCAGGAAGCATCTCCTGTAGCAGTCTGTAATCCAACAGTGACTTCTGACTGAAGACTCTGTTGTTTGATTATAGATGCTCAGGTGGTTTCATTGCAATGTTCAGTTCAGTTTGTTTATATGACCCCAATTCACAACAAATAGCAACTTCATTTACAAACAAATCAATTCAGTGATATTATAGCATCATATGAAAATTGTTTTTGCATAACACCTCCTTTTAAAGTTTAACTATGTTAAACTTTTAACTGGTTTAAACTCTGAATGTTTCTGATGTAAAGTAGGTCTGAGCCAGAGGGCCGGAGTTTCTTCCTCCTGCTACCAAATTATATTTATTATATAAATTAGTTTCTTTATATTTTGATTGATTAGATTTTTTCCCCATTAATTTTCCCTGAGGATCTTGATGAAAACAGAAAAATATATAAATTCACAGCACCTTGTTTTTGTTTTCCAGCCTCTAAGGCTGAATGGACCCAAATCCAGTTTTTGCCTTAATGTGACCTGAACCTGATCTTTTCCTGAGCCTCAGATTTTTTAGAATGCGATCCGCTCCGAAACCATTTCCTAAACTTGATACGTATCGGATCTTTTCAAATGTGACCCGGATCTTTTCGGCCAGTTCATCAGACCTGAGCGTCATCGATACTCGACAAACGTCACCATTCTGCGTCTGGATACGCGCAAACACTGAGCACTTCTTCTTCTTCTCTTCTTTTTATGGTGGTTGGCAAAAACACGACCACAAAAAAAATAAATAAATCTTTTTTTTTTTTTAACTGAGCATGAAGGCAGAAAGCAACCTAAGGCCACAGACAGACTTTCTGCAGCAGAAGTCACCAAATAAGAGGAAACATCTGCAGCAGTTACATTTTTTATAAAAGCAAGAGACAACGTTTGTATGAATTGATCAGAGGGAACAGATGTTCAACAGATGTTTCTCCTCTTTGTTCTGAAGTTCAGACTTCATGGATTTTCTCCTCCTGTAATCAGGCGGCCATCTTTACTGGCTGCATCACAGAAAGTTCAGATAACAACTGTAGAGTCCTCCTTCTGCTTCCTGTGCTGCGCTGCTCGTCTGCCCCCTGCTGGTGAGGAGGCAGACTGCGCGTCCTGCTGGGACAGCTGGGAGATGAGCAGATCAACGCTCTGGACCAGAACCGCTTCCAGAACCTTCTGCTCCTCCGCCGTGAACCGACTCAGAACGTGGCGCTCCACTGAGGTTTTCCCGGACGGCCGGCCGATCCCGACCCGGAGTCTGGGCATCACCTGGGGGGAAAGGTCACCGAGAGGTCACTGCTGGCTCAGCAGGTTTCAGTAAGAAAAACGTAAGACCAACACATTACCAGAAACATTCAAAATAATGTTTAACAAAGAAACCTTTTATTGTTATCAGGTTAGTTATCAATGAACAATCAGGCTTGTTAATAAATAAATGATAAATTATTTCAGTATTAAATAATCAGCAGTAATCTCCCCAACTCAACACTATTACATGTTTACATACAAACTCATCCTACATACATCTGAGATCGTTGCCTTTAGCACCTGGACATTTCTAAGACTTAAGGCCTTAAATTTTGAATTTCTTCCCCCAAACTGTTGACGTTTTCAGACCCTGAATCAAGTAAAGACTAAATTTCTCAAACATTTCTGGTCTCTGTTCCAATAGGCAGTGTGTTTTTGTTTTTGTATAAATACAGAATTATTATATAACATGAACTGGATGTCAGACCGAGAGGTCACTGCTGGTTCTGAATACATGTATATTTATTATAAATATTTGTGTATATGTGAATGTATTATGTTGTCTTTGTTCCGTTTTTTTACCTATTAATGTGTATAATATGCTTTTTTCCTTCATATGGTTCAAAAGGAAGCACTACAGCAACTCTCTGAAGAATGTGCAGGTTTAATGTGTGTGAGTGTGTGTGGTGCGTGCGTGTGTGTGAGTGTGTGTTCGTTCAGTGGAAATAAAGTCCTACTGGGAATTTCTTACATCGGTCTGGAGACAGTCGACACACGATCGAACTCCGTTGTGACCCCTAGGAAGAAGAAAACTGAGATAAACTTCATGGTTCTCAAAGCTCAAACTGTCTCCTTGCTGGTGCCCACTGAAAGCAGAGGTCAGAGGTCAAAGTGAAAGAGCAGTGGCTCCACTATGTTCTCGTTAGTTTGGACATAATGCATCCATGTTGGATGCATCATCAGCAGTGGTTCTGGAACTCCTCTGGTTCTGGCAGAGACCGACCCAGAGAGAGCGGCCCACATTGTTCTGGTACAGAACCACAGACTCTAATATTGGCTCCACAATCAACTGCTCCAGTGGGAGACAAGTGCAAACGAGCATGTAATCTCTGAAACACAAACACAATAAGACGCTGCAGACGCAGGAAACAGAAGTTTCACTTCTTCTGTATCCTGCAGGATTTTTATCCACAATCAACAAAACCAAAACAAAAAATGCATCATAATGCAGCTGTTAGAAAATGCTGCAAGTAGCAAAGACAAAAGTATCAAAATGCTGCAAATTCACTCCACCAAACAGAAGTCCTCCAGACCACTAGGGGGAGTTGACCACCAAATCATATGGGACGAGACCCTCAAAACGATGGGATCTCCAGAAAACAGTTGAAGAGATAAAATGTGTGTTATACTTTTACCACATTACAGAAAAATAGCATATTTACGTATTTAACAGCTTCTACTCCAGACTCCCCCTAGTGGTCTGGAGGAATCTGGGGTAGATTCACTCTAAAGTGAGTTTTTGCTTCTATTTTCTGTTTGCAGCATGTTTCTGTTGCATCTGTTCTTTGTGTTATATGTTTCAGAGTTTACATCATTCGTGTCTTTGCTGCGTATTTGCATCAGTCAGCCACACATGAGGACACTAACAGAACCTCAAGCTTTTCACACCAAACACTCTTTTCTCCATGACTACATGTTGAGATGCTGTCCTTCACAAGCGGCTCTCAACTGCCCCCTGCTGGCCATCAGAAGAATACAGGTAAAATGTTGATTACCTCTTTCAGATTTTAAGTTTTTGTCCAATTTCTGAGCAGCTGGTCAACTCCACAAATGTGTTTAAAAACTCATCACCAACAAACACTTCCTGCTTCCTTCAACAGCCACTGTTGAAAATGAGATCTAGATCTCAACGGGGTTTACCTGATTAAATAAAGGAATATGTTCCAGGTCATATAAACCCACCTGGCGCTTCCTCCATGTTTGATGGCAATTTTCCCCAAAGGTTTGTCCAGCTCATCGTGGACCAGCAGGATGTCCTCAGGCTTGACTCCATATTTTCCAGCTGGAAAAGAATGTCAATAAAATTATTTCAAAGTGACCTTATGTGTTTCTGGTTTGATTCAGAAAACCACTGCTGAAATAAGAAGAACAAAAAAATAATAATCTTCTAGTAAAAGAAACATGAAAATTGATGCGATTCTTCTAGAAGAACTAATCAGATGTTCCGGTTCTCAGAGGCTAATCTCATCATAATCTGGAGTGGGATTAAAACTCTGAGAAACTAAAGTCATCTGATGTTTAAATATGAAATAATAAAACCATGATTGTTGAGTCAAACAGAACCGTGAACAACAAACAGGTCCTGAATGAGCCCATTCACCGAGCCGCCGATGACCTCACCCGCTCTGGCCACTGACACCCCGCTGACGTTCATCAGCAGCCGGGGACGGAGCAGAACCACGCGGGCCTGCTGGACCTCCGTCAGGATGACCTCACCGGATACATGACGATCGCCGTGCCAACGATTGGCCACACCGAGCCTGGCAGCCAGCGCTCCCAGCACCGCCATCCCAACGCTGTGTCTGGTACCCTCCATCCCCGAGTTCCCGAGCCCCACCACCTGACACACACACACACACACACACACACACACACACACACACACACACACACACACACACACACACACACACACACACACGCATTTGTGGTTTAGGAGATTATGATTTTTGGGGTGTTTATGGGGACAAACCTTTTCCTTCATCAGGTGAACATAGAAATTGTAAAAAAAAAATTACCCCTCCCCCCCCCCCCAAGCAAATACATAGAGATAGAGAAACTGATCTGAACTCTGATCCAATCAGGTTTTTAGGTGATTATTGATCAGTTATGCAATAATCACCTAAAAACTAAAACTATGATTGTTTTGTTTGGTCTTTATTACTTGTGGTTTGAATCAAATAAATATTTTTGGTTTATCTGACCAGAAGTATTTCCTATGTACACATTTTTTATAATATTATAATCCAAGACAGTGGTCCGGCCTCTCAATTAACCAGTGCTACTACTAGTAATTGGAATTTTTTATCATCTCCTGATTCAATTCAATTTGGACATTCGGGTGCAGAATATGATTCAAAAATCATTTTTGATTCAAAACAATTACTCCTAGTAGGGCAGAACTGATTTATCTGATTTATCAAGATGAATGATTATTGAAATAATAGTCATTCATTATTGTATACTCCAGTCATTAACTGGAGTATACAAAACTAATAAAGAATAACTGCTGTAAGAAAAAAACACTTTAGAGGAGTAAATAACCAAAACTGCACAAAAATAAGTACAATTTGCAGAAGCAGAAAGGGCTGAGAAGCAGATGATGGATGGATGGGTATTTATAAAACCAAAATAAATTTTCTATTTTCCGTAAGAAAAAATGAAAACTTTTTATTCCACTAGATAGAGAAATTACTTTTAACACATTTAAAAAAATACTAGCAATAAAACATGTTGTGTGATGGTTTTCTACACTTATAAAAATCCCAAACTATAAATATTAATTGTAGTTGAGCTTAAAAAGACGGAGAGTTTCTGTGAATATTAATTTTCAAGTCTTCAACTGATTCTCAAATGACTGGGCCATTCTAACATATAGATTTGTGTTTTGATCTAAGTTTAGGTTTGTTGCCCTGCTGGAAGATGAACCTCCACTCAGTCTCAAGTCTTCAGAGTCCAACAGGTTTTTCTCCAGTGTTGCCCTTATTTAGCTCCACCCATCTTCCATCAACTCTGACCTCTTCCTCTATCCCTGCTAAAGGCAAACATCCCCACAGCATGATGCTGCCACCTTCATGTTGAATGCTGGGACTGTGTGCTCCTGGGGATGTTCAGCATTCGTTTTATAGCATCTAATACATTAATATTTTGGTCTCATACGAGTATCCACGTCACATGCTGCTTGTTAAGGTGATCGGAAACAGCTATTAGAACGTGGATACCGTACAAAAAATAGTTATTAAAGGACAGAAACCTATGCCGAACAGTTAACGTCGTATAAATGTTTATGAGTTTTGTGTTTATTTCAGGAGATCTTATAAATAACTTGAAGAAAACCTCCAAAAATACTTAATTTGTAGATTCTTGAATGAGATTTGGTTAGATCGGCTGGTTACGGTCATCGGAACAATAACTTATTTAAATAGCAGCTAATTTAAACAGTTTAAGAGTGAATACCCTCTGAATAGAGGATGAAGGACTAAACTCACCAACTTTCTCCGACCCTCTGTGTGAATCTCCGCTTCAGCTCCTATCATCGTTGCTTTAAACTGCTCTCCCAGCAAAACTCGGTTTATGATTCTCGTTAAAAGTCTTCTCATCGTGACAAAGTTCAGCAGCTTCTTAAAGAAGTGCGATAAAAACGGACAGACTTTAGTTAAAAACGAACGGTTTTTCATTCGGCTCGGATGTTCAGGCGGTTCGTCTTAATAATCAGTCAGTTCATGAGGTAACTTAACAGGAACGCAACATCCTGAACAGATGTACCTACGTTCACAACATCCTAAGAAAACTGTAAAACCTGCAAAATGTCCAATTAAATCTTTAATTTTTAAAACAAAACCCCTCTTTAATCATTGTCTCAATCATTCATGACCTTTTACTCAAACTAGTCAAGGAGAAGAAAACAAGACCACGCAATGAATTTATTTTTCTGTGTGGAGCTTCAGCGCCGTCTAGCGTCGCGGCAGACAACGTGCATTTCCTCCTTATATTGGGCAGGTGGAGAATATAGGCCAAAGGTCATACATTCCAATGAATAAAGAAATAAAGTATCAAATAAATATTTGATATGTGATAATTACGTGAAAATAATACATATCTAAATGTGTCGGGGCCTATGGAATTGTTTAAAATATTTCATTTCCCTTTGGGATCAATAAAGTATGTTTAATTTAACTGGTTGTGTTCCAGTTGTGCTAAAAGGATTTAGGCTTTCAGTGAAGCTATTCAAGCCTAAAATAGCATCTCAATGCTAAACATGTAGCAATAGCACAGACACTGGTGCTAATATCAGAATCTACATTTCCAAAGGAGTTCCAGGAATGATCAGAAGTTCCTGAAACACTTAGTACTTTTCACCAACTTGATGGTTGAATAACCAGAAAAACAGATTAAAAACAATAAATATTTTTGTTGTTGAACTCATTGATTCAATAATTTAGCATTTAGGGGGATAATCAGAAACATTGTGCTTTTTAAATGCTCTATAAGCAGGATTTAGTTTTCATCTTTCATTACCTGACTAAAAAGATACAGAATTGTAAAAAAAAAAAAAACAATAACTAAAGTTATTTTGTGTATTCAATTCATTTATTTTGTACTTTTTTCTTTACAAAGTTCTCATGACTTGTTTCAACCACAAGACGTCTGAAAGGATTCGGTTCCCTAAACTGCAATCACTCAACTTCCTGAAAAGCTCAAATGTTTTCTGCTTGCAGGAAGAAGTTGATCTGGCATCTTATGGTGGCATGTTGGGGCAAAATGCAGCAGCAGGGGAAAGGAAGATGAATTCTGCATCCAGAACCTGGATTCATTTAAACTCTTTAGTCTGGTCTCGGTCTGCGATGAAGGCGGGAAAACAACAGTGAGGTAAAAAAAAAAAAAACATATCTGCATCTGCTCTATGTAAAGGCTGTGTTTGCATCTGCATGTGTGAAAAGACGAGGCGTGCAACAAGAGCAGCAAAACGACCTGTGTGACCTCAACCCGTCTGGCCTGCAGTCCTGCTTTGATTCAGACTGAATCCTGTTTACAGCCGAGCATTTAGAAAAGAGCTTCCCACAACCATCCAACGCTCTACCACTACCAACAGAGGCTGCAATCCTGTGAAGAAAATAGTTTCTTTGACTAAGACAACCACAGATGAGAGACGGTGGGACATCAGCTCCTCCATTGGCTTCGGTGTAAGAACGACCATCAGTGCAGGAATTCCCAGCATTGTGAGTGGAAATATTGAAATCAGTGCAGAGACGACTTATAAGTTCTCAGGTGGAAATACCTTAGTAGGGATGTAACGGTGTATTTAGTCATACAGGATATTTCCAGTACAAGCCTTTTGATTGATCAGATTAAGATGAATAATACCTACACCTCCAGGTTTCCTTTTGTTAACTGAATTGTTTTACAGTGGCAGCGTGGCTGTGGATGGAAAGTAAAGGAAGAGTCTTTTGAACCCTCAAAACATCTCCAAACATTTAAAATCAGATTTGGGGAAAGTTATCTGAAAATCTTCCTCAACAACAATTTCAACCATTTCCCAGGTTTTATTATTGTTTAATGCTTATATTAAATGATGGGATCAAACTTAGTCACTTATATAGGACCAACTTTTTAAAATGGTAACAATAAATAAAAAACATTACTGACAAGGAATCTTACCATCCGTTGGCCACTACAGAGTAAATCATTCTTTTTTAGTTATTTTTATTTAAATGTATTAAAAACATATCAAACTGTGATGTTAAAACTCACTTACCCATGATTTGCTATTTTATTACCACTACATACAAGTTAATAAATATTGAAATTATTATGAGCAGGGAAAAGATTATATTTCTAAAGATATCATCCAAAAATCTATAATTGTGAATACTCAAAAGAGTGGCTTTTTATGAAATTCAGACAAAAGTATTTTTGTTAAAATCATCTTATTTAAAGATGACTGAGTCCTGTAAAAATACAGTCTTATCAGTGTACCCTGTGAGCTATTCTATGCAATTTCTTTGGCATTAATAAAGCTTAAAATCACTGAAAATAAAATAGTTTTTGTGCCAAACCAACATGAACTCCTCTCTCTTAATTTATTGTTGTGTAAAATGACAAAAGTTTCGAAATGAGGCATCTGTTCCATGTCAGTACAAACCCCATTCTTCACTAAGCACTAGATTTTAAAACAGAGTCATCAGTTAGCTGTTGGGTTAATTTATAAACTATCCTTTTTTCAGAGGTTTGAACAGATTAAACAGAAATAGACTGAAATGATCTCATTTTTCAGCTGGTTTGAACAGGTCAGTTATGGAGGAACAGAGCTGTTACACACAGGGAACCACTGCAGCGATTCAAGAGCTGCTGTAATGTAATCCATGTTCCTGGTGTTGGTCAGGACTCAGACAGCAGCAGCTGCTGGTTAACCTGGTGAAAATAAAAACCTGCAGCAGTTTTTCTTTGTCCTGATTAAATAGAAAACTCTTTATTCTGGGAATGTGTTTAAGGAAACAGCTGCTGAATTATTGAAAGACTTTGTTTGGTTGATAAAATTCAGGTCAGAATCCATGACATATTTTAGGCTGAAACAAGAACTTATGTCTTTTCTGTATTAACTGAAAAGGCAGAAGTAACCAATCTGCTTATGGATATTTTGGACAAACCAAATGAGGGACTGTAGTTAAGTATGATCAAGGTTTTTTGTTATCAGTATGATATTCTGAGCTAAAGGGATCATAAAAATATTGAATAAAAATGGCTCAAGAATACAGCCCTGAGGTACCCCACATGTGACCTGCTTACCAAAGTAGTCATAGTGTATAGCACATCAAGCTAATGGTTCATATTGCCTAATTGTAGAGTTGACTAGCAACATGTTTCAGCCAAACAAGTACAAAGCAACCTTTATTTTAAATCCCATTTAAATTGGAGTTTATTAAACCTTATTAATATTTTTTGTTTATACATATCCATTTATGGAACAGGACTCAATCCAAGAACAGAACCTGATTGGACCAAACATTCTGCAAATTCCCTGAGATGTTTTCCTGATCGGTGTAACGCCGTCACTGACGTATTTTAATCAGTTTTCAAAATAATTCCTCAATCAGGCCTAAAATTGAAAGAGCATATCTATAAAAAAGCATTGCCATAAGTAAAGCTATGTTTTTCAGTTATTTAAAGATTAATATTTTATTTATTTCATGTGACAGGCCAAGTGTTACAAACATTGCATCCACAGGTTCTACGTTTTAATTTTTGTCTTAGGAGTCAAGAATTTAGAAATGCAAAGTCTGAGATAAAGGACATAAAAAATGTTTAATATGATTCACTGCTTTCTGATTCTGTTTTAATAAGGTAAAGTATTTTTTTTAAATGATTGGTTTCAGATAAACTTTAGTAATTAAAATGAATGTGAACTGACTTCACACCTCACGTGTGAAGTCAGCTTGCTGCCCAGAAGCGGTTTGTGATAATCTATGATCTGTTGCTCAGACCAGTGAAGAAGAGCTTCATGATCACCAACACGTTTAGAGAAAAATGGGGAAGCTTCAGAGAACATCACTACTTAGTGGTACGGATGTGGTAGAATGAGGGGTGATTTGCTGCATGAGGCGCCTGGTGCATCTAATAAATTAGCATCAGAAGGAGAGACGTTGATGTGGAAATGTTGGAGCAACTTCTGAAGACAGGAGGTTGAAAAACAGCAGAGATGTTTTTTTCCAAGAGGATAATAACTCAAAACATACCACTAAATTAGATAAAGTCTACGTTAAAGGCAAAAAAGTGAATATTTAAAATGTTAAAATGATGTGTGTGAGCCTACAAAGCAATAACAAACTAATGTAAGACACATGGAATAAAACCCAACATGTTTGACCAAATTCACACAGTTTAAAGGAAATTCTACTGAATCCAACAGGAAATGGAAACTTATGAATCTGAGGAATATTTAGAAAACTCTCTAAATGACCTGAAACTGTCTTTCAGGTCTGATTTAATGTTATAGTAAAGTTTATTCTGATTTAATGTTGTATAGAGATAAAGGTGATGAGTTCATGCAATTATCTGCTTCAATATTCAGATAAAATGCAGAATAATTACTATAAGGACTCGGAGGGAACTGGTAATCCCTAACAACCAATCCTGAGTGTCTGCAAGAGTCGTGTCTTTATTTGGTGTTCTGTGAGTTGAATTAAGCTCTGATAGGCTCTTTAAAAAAATCCTCCTTCAGATAATCAGATATTAAAGAAGCGTCAGGCTGAGATGAAACCATTTCTACATCTAAAACAAACCTGCAGGTTTATTTCACTGACTGAAAAAATGAGGACCTGAGAACTTGTCAGCTGATCAGTCCTCTAAATCAGGTAAGATGTTCACCTTCTTAACTCAAATAACACATTAGTCCATAATTTTGATTTTAAACTGGATCTGGTATTAGATAAAACAAATACCCATCTAGGTTTGGTCAATAACTGGTTGATTAATTTGGTAATATTTTAGAATGGAACCTGAAACTGATTTGTGTCTGTTATTTACAGTTACCACCACCGTCGTCCCACCGCTGTGAGGAAGAACTCAGAGAACAGAAATGGTAAAATAAACTAACAACCAGGGGTCCTTTTAACCACAAAATTTAAATAATAATTAAATTAAATTAAAAATAATAGCTTAATAAGTTTTAAACATGTAAAAACAACTAGGTATGCTTTAGGTTCACTGATTAAAAATCTGGAATTATGTTTTTATTATTTGAAAATTCAAATTCAAATTGTTCAAATTAGAAAATCCAAAGATGACAAAATTAGACTTTATAGACACAAAATATAATTTACAAAAAAATGATGGAGCTGCTTTTTTTGTTATGGATTTGCATTATTTGTCGTCTGGTAGCATTAAATTAATTTCTTCATAAGATGAATGTGTGAATGATGGTATCCCAACAAATTTTATTAATAATAAATGAGTAATCAAGCCAAACACCTAAGCTAATTCTTTTGATAGTGAATAGTCTTCTGAAAAAATGTAATCCATAAATAGATTACTGACACCGGGGCTGTATGGCCATCAGCTTTAAAAATATTTATATTTCTTATCCATGAATGCAATGAAAATGTGATGTTTCCTGTCAGATTAGCTGAGAAAAGGATGATTTTGATAACTTTCTATCTAAACACGTTTGAGTCAAATGTCTAAAGTTTCTCAACCATTTTTCTCTGCTGCGCCGTCACAGTCCAGCTTTTTCTACCAACATCATTTAAGCGTTGTACATCCAAACGGTTAAACTCTGTGGGTTTTTAACCACTAACTGAGAATTTATGTACATCTGCTGTTTATGTCAATGAGCAAAACCTGGTCATGTGTAGGTCTGAAAGCATATAAATAATACATAAATCAAAATCTTTGTTGTCTGTCATTTTGACTGATGGCGTCAAAAATATCTGGTGATAATTTTCTCATATATTTTTAGATTAAAATAAAATGTAATAATAATCACATTTAATTTGTATTTATTTTAATTAATATCCAAACAGCTGAACACAGAATCCACATCGTGCCATCACACATCAAGCAGATGAATAAATTTAATTTTGTCTCCAGTGATAAAATCCACTGACTGTTGCTCCATAACAACATATGAAATTATTGCATTTAATATCTTGAAATACACTGTGTGTGTGTGTGGGTGTGTGTGTGTGCGCGTTTGTTTCTAATACCTTGTGGGGACCATTTTCCTGACATACTACGTTGTGGGGACCCACTGCTCCTTGTGGGGACCGAAGCCTGGTCCCCACAAGGGGAAACGCTGTTTTTGGGTCAGAGGTCAGATTTAGGACTAAGGTGTGAATTGAGTTTTGGTTACGGTTAGGGTTAGGTATGTAATGGATGGGGTTAGGATAAAGGTAAGAGTAAGGTTTAGGCTGTAGAAATGAATGGAAGTCAATGCAAAGTTCCCGCAAAGATAGCTGCGCAAACGTGTGTGTGTGTGTGTGTGTGGGGCGGGGGTGGGGGTGTGGGGGGTGTGGGTGTGTGTGTGTGTATGGAAAGAGAGAAATTCATGCATTTTTGAGGAACTAATCTTTGAAGCGCCTGTAAGTTCCTTATATTAATGCAGTATATCAATTTTAAAGGAAGTACAAGAATAACCCCGCCCTGTTTATTTATGTGTATTCTTGTCCAAACGGTTCATTGAGTTAAGATGCTGTTTTCTTCAGGGTCACATTTTATCCTGTTTATAACTGATAATAACTTTGATTTCTGCTCCTTTCAGCTGCAGTTGCTGCTGCTGCTGCTGGTTCTGTCCTCAGCCAGTCCTCTGGACCCAGACAGGAACCGACCGCTGGATGAAACGGGTAAGATGGTTGAGCCCTCATGAGAATTGATGTTTGATTATTGGAGGGATGATGTTGGAGTTAGCATGTCACCTCTGGCAAAGAAACAACAAAGAACTTCATTCAACTTAGAATTAAACAGCGAAATGTGGCAAAAGCTCAAGAAATAAAGTAAAAAAATAAATACTCTTCTTCTTCACAGTCTCCTCTGTAAATCCAGATCCTGCAGATGATGTTGCTAAAATCAAAGCTAAGTTGTACTACTCAACCGTCCGACGTGTTCTGCCTCCGGCTCCGTTCAGACAGAAAAGCCCAGTTAACTCGACGCTCCCAGAGTTTGGTAATACAGGAAAACTGCGATGGGAAAAATGGCAGGGTTCCCCTCCTAATGGAGCCATTTCTATTTACAACAGCTACGCTGATCGAATCGACTACATCTGCAAAGTCGGATGTCATTCTGGGTTTTATAACCCCAGCAAAGGCTCTTACTGCCACTACCCAAATAAAAAAGAAGAGCATCATTCCTCCAGCTTTCAAATCCTTGTGAATGAAGATAATTTTCAGATCCTGGAGTGGAAGGAAGGTTCTTATGGTTCTGTTCCACAGAATGCAATTAGAACCTGCTCCAGTGAGGAAATGTATGTAGGGAAGAACAAGTACGGACTGGGGAAGGTTGATCAACAGGATCAATGTTTTTATCTCCCCTGGGAGGGAAGTGAGCATTGGTACCGGTACTATGAGGTTCTGACCCACATGAAGGCTGAAGAAGATCTCATCTCTGATGTCAAATATCACATCAAAACTGCTCAAATTTTCAAAGAACCTCCAAAAACCTTGCGAAGCTCTACTGTTAAAAACCTTTCTCGCATGAATGTGACGAAGACGGTTTCACTGACGAAGACCACCACTGATGAGAGACGGTGGGACTCCAGCAATTCCTTCACAGTCGGTGTAAAAACTTCCATCAAAACAGGAATTCCCTTCATTGTGGATGGAGAAATTGAAATCAATGCAGAGACGACTCATAGTTTCTCACGTGGAAATTCCTGGACAGAGCAGATCTCCCACTCTGTGTCTTTACAGCTTACCGTACCACCAAACCACAGCTGCACAGTAAAGATGGTTGGTTATCAGTACAAGATGGACGTTCCCTTCACCGCCGTCCTCAAGCGAACCTATGAAGACGGAGAGACCAGATCAGTTACCATCTCTGGAAATTATCACGGAGTCCAAGTTGGAGACATTGAGGCTGAAGTTGAAAAATGTAAACCTTTGTCCAACTCCAAACGCTTCATCCTACAACAACATGATGTAGGATATTTGGAGAGTGAAAACCTCCTGAAGTAAAGTTAGCATGACTTTACCAGCAGAGCTTCAGCTTCATTTATGCTTTTTTATTCATACTCTTTGAAACTGTAACCATGCGGTTAGTCAAAGGAGTGACTTTATATGCAATTCTGATAAAAACCCACAACATTTTTATTAACTATCATCTCATTTAAAGTTGATCTAGAAAGAGACAAGCTATAAAGTTTATGAATGTACCCTGTGAGCTATTCTATGCAATTTATTTGGCATTAATAAAGCTTATAAGCAATGAAAATGAATTTGGTGTTTTAATTATTGATCATCAATTATAACATGAACTCCTTTTCAAAATGTATAAAATCAGTGTTTAAAAATAAGGTTTGTCCATTTTCACTTCTTATGAAATAAAAAGAATATTTTTAAAAACACATTTAACTATTGGTTTCATTTGTTAGCAGCTCATTACGCTTATTTTTCAGAGGCTTAAACAGATCAGAGAGCAAACAGAGAACATTTATCAAAGGACATTTATACCTTAAAGTTAACTTTGTTTTCTCAGGAGACAGTAAAAATAGTTTTAAATGTTTCTCTGTATATTCTGTTGACTCAGTTTTCCCAGAATGTATTCCTGAGGCATCTAGAAAAGGCCTGGAGTGTCTGCTGATGGATCCAAACGCAGCAGGCTGAGATGTCAAGTAGAGTTGAAGATTTAATGAAAGAAAGAGGATAAAAAAGATGATTATAAAAATCTCAGAGAACGAAGGGAGCCAGAGAAGAACAAAACCATAAATCCAAGGAGAGGAGCGGCAGGGAATCAACGGGGCGAGAACGGGAGGAACCGGCGAGGAGCGAGAGGAGAAAAGGTGCACAAGTCCTGGGAGGCTGAACTCTGGAAGGAGTTAGCTGATTGGCTAACTGATTAACCCTGATTAACCCTTTCAGGGTTAGAGGGGAGAGAGAGAGGTGCAGGGGCGAGGAAATGAATGTAACAATAAAAGCAACACTAAAACATAATTAAATTAGAGTAACTTAGAATAACTAGACATGAGAAATAAACTAGAATCACTAAGAACTGAACCAAAGAAAAACAGAAACAAAACTGATTTAATCTAAATAAAAAACTAAATAATGAAACTAGAATCAAATCAAACTCCAAAACAACCAGAGACCCTTTAACGAGTTTATATGAGCCTAAAATATCCACCGTGACCTGGCATTAAAACTAATCTCTAATAAAACATTTCAGAAGGAGGTCTCAGGTTTTTAGGCTGATGCAGACTTTTCATAAATAGGCGTAAAAACGGAGAAAAAATGAACTTTGTTTCAGTTGTAGTGGTAAAATTTGTCCATTAATATTTATGAAGAAAGTTAAAAATGATATATTAAATGTATCTTTTTATGCTTTCTTGGATTCCGTTTGCTTTACAAAACGTTTGCAGCTGGACTCACGTCTGTCTGCTGATGATGTTGAGTATGAAATAATTCTCTCACAGCCTCATTCTGTCTGATCTGTCAATGACCCAATTTCAACTACTTAATTATAAAACCCTACAGGAAATTATAAGTCAATAAGCTCCAGTTCCTGCTGTCTGGATGTCGTAGATCTATAACTCTAGAACATTTCTTTAAGAAAGTCCTGCCTGTTATTGCTGCTGATCTGATCCAGATAGTAACTCATCGCTCTCATCAGGCGTTTTCCCCCAGGCTCTGAAAACAGCAGTAATCAAACCACTGATAAAAAAGAACAATCTGGACAAATCACTAATGCAGAATTACAGGCCGACCTCTGACCTCTGACCTCTGATTCATCAGCAAAGTAATTGAAAAAGCTGTGTAAACAATTAACTAGCTTCCTAACGATAACCAACCTCTTTGACTCCTTCCAGTCTGGTTTCCATGGTTACCACAGCACAGAGACCGCCCTCGTAAAAGTGTTCAATGACATCCATATAAATACGGACTGTGGCAGAACCACAGTGCTGGTTCTGTTGGACCTCAGTGTTGACCATGACATATTACTGAATCGACTGGAGAGTTGGGTCGGACTCTCCGGTCCAGTGCTTAACTGGTTTGAATCCTACATAAAGAACAGGGATTTCTTTGTTTCAATTGGAAACTTTTCATCAAAGAGGTCAAAGGTCACATGTGGGGTACCCCAAGGTTCAATCCTAGGACCCCTTTTATTCAATATTTATATGCTCCCACTAGCTCAGGTTATAACAGGAAATAATATTAGCTGCCATAACTATGCAGATGACACACAGCTCTACATTACGATGTCACCAGGTGACCTTTGACCCCATCCAATCACTGAACAGATGCTTAGAACAGATAAATGTGTGGATGTGCCAAAACTTTCTCCAGCTGAACAGAAACAAAATTGAAGTTATTATTTTTGGACCTAAAGAGGAACGATCTAGAGTTATATATCTAGAGCTATAGATCTAGAGCTATAGATCTAGAGTTATAGATCTAGAGTCAATGCACAGCTTCAGTTATTACAACTAAAAACCAGCGATCAGCCCGAAACCTGGGAGTAGTGATGGACTCTGACCTGAACCTCCAGAGCCACATAAAGACAGTTACAAAGTCGGCCTTCTATCACCTGAAGAACATTTCCAGGATTAAAGGACTAATGTCTCAGCCAGATCTAGAGAAACTCATCCATGCCTTCATCTTCAGTCGTATTGATTATTGCAACAGCGTCTTCACAGGTCTGTCCAACAAATCAATCAAACAGCTGCAGCTGATCCAGAATGCTGCTGCTGGCGTTCTGACTAAAACCAGGAAGATAGAGCACATAACACCAGTTTTAAAGTCCCTCCACTGGCTCCCTGTAGCTCAAAGAATAGACTTTAAAATACTGTTGTTAGTTTATAAATCACTGAACAGCTTAGCACCACAATACATTAAAGATCTGCTGTTGTTGTATCAACCTTCCAGACCTCTCAGGTTCTGGTTCTGGTTCTGCTCTGCATCCCCAGAACCAGAACCAAACGAGGAGAAGCAGCTTTCAGCATCTATGCACCACAAATTTGGAACAAACTTCCAGAAAACTGTAAAACAGCTGAAACACTGACTTCCTTTAAATCTCAACTGAAAACCCACCTGTTTAGAATTGTATTTGAAATGTAATCAATTACAAATTTATTGATGGAACTTGACTTAATGCTTTGTTTTTGATTCTATGTTGCATTGTGTTTCTGTGTTTGTAATGATGTAAAGCACTTTGAAATGTCTTGCTGCTGAAATGTGCTATACAAATAAAATTTGATTGATTGATTGATCAACTTTAAAAACTTGTAAATTAATCACAGCACATTTTTGATAAACAGATTTCCATCAGACAATGCTGTTGAAACATTGAAAGCATCTGATCATTTTCCCACAGCAGGGGGCAGCAACACGGTTTCCACTCAAACTGCTTGTTTCTTGTTTCAGAGTGTGAAGAACTGGACACACACACACTTTTTACTCATCAAACTGCATCTTGTCAGTAATCAACTCGCCAGTATTTATGCCTTCAAAAATTTAATAACTTTTTTCACAGTGTTCTACTTTGTTTTAGACACAATATTGAGTTTTAATTATCTGTAAAATTTAATAATCATAAACGCAAGAAATAAATTGTTGGAATATATCAATATGTCTGATGATTCTATGTAATGTGAGTTTTACTTACTAAGATATTACACTTCTATGCAGTATTTTAATTTATGAGATGTAGTAGTATACTATGTTTTAAAAACAGTTAAATTCCCAGGAGAAAATGAAATTTATTCCTGCAGACATGAACGCCTCATGTAAACTGTCTTGGTGTTTTCTTCAGTATCTTTGTGGTGAATGATTTAAGGATTGTGGGCCGATTTTCCAAACCTCTGTGACCACAGAGCCGATGAAAGTCCAACAGGTTCGGTCGGTTTGTGAGTCCAGGAGCAACACACCACAGAACCGGTTCCACTCAGAACATCCCGATTCCAGAAGAAAATCCAGTAAAACCCAAAAACATACCAAACATGAATTTAGAATAATTAAACATGACGAAGCAGAAGCAGCAGTGACAGTTTGTGGCTCATTTTAATGAATGAGCCACAAAGACGAAACAAAAAGAAAAGCAGTTTGATGAAAGACGGACGGAGCAGCTGCTCTATTTGCTGCTCTATGATTTGGTGGCGAGTTATTCTGATTTTTCGTAGTCAACATTTGAATAAACTTAACCACATATAATAAACATACTGTATATAAAATGAAATATTTCTCTATTTTCAGTTAAACCTTAGGATTTAGATTATTTAGCTTATTTGTATATATTTTTTTTTGCTTATTTTCTAGCTGATTTATAATTAGAATTTTTTATTTAAGTTGTTTTTCAGAATAGGGTTTTGGCTAGTGATTCACTTAATTAGTTAATTCATTTCAGTTTGGGACATGAGTGTTTCACAGTATAAATAGGTCTCAGGTAGATCATTATGCACGTGGGTGGTTATATGTTTTTTGTTTTTTTTACCAGTCCCAGTC
Organism: Xiphophorus maculatus; assembly: GCF_002775205.1. NCBI lineage: Eukaryota > Metazoa > Chordata > Actinopteri > Cyprinodontiformes > Poeciliidae > Xiphophorus > Xiphophorus maculatus. The sequence continues at coordinate 2,852,535 of NC_036454.1, read as the reverse complement.
TCAGTCCCAGTCTCAGTCTCCGTCCCAGTCTCAGTCTCAGTCCCAGTCTCAGTTCCAGTCTCAGTCTAAGTCCCAGTCCAAGTCCCAGTCCCAGTCCCAGTCTCAGTCTCAGTCTCCGTCCCAGTCCCAGTCTCAGTCTCAGTCTCAGTCTCCGTCCCAGTCCCAGTCCCAGTCCCAGTTCCAGTCTCAGTCTAAGTCCCAGTCCAAGTCCCAGTCCCAGTCCCAGTCTCAGTCTCAGTCTCAGTCCCAGTCCCAGTCCCAGTCCCAGTCTCAGTCTCAGTCTCAGTCTCAGTCTCAGTCTCAGTCTCAGTCTCAGTCTCCGTCCCAGTCCCAGTCCCAGTCCCAGTTCCAGTTCCAGTCTCAGTCTCAGTCTCAGTCTCAGTCTCTGTCCCAGTCTCTGTCCCAGTCTCAGTCCCAGTCAGCCAGTTTGTCATCAGTTGTCAGTCAATCAGTAACAGAACCGGTGCAGGAATCAGAATCCTGTGAAGCCTGTAACCTGTTTTGCCTGAACAGTGAAATAAAACAAAGAACTGCATTTCGACCCTTTTTTTATCTATTTGGACCCCGTAAGCCAGAACCCACGGTGCATCAGTGACTATTTGAGTTGAATTCACCTTTTGTTTTGATCACCTTTAAGTTTGAAGTTTTTTGATTTTTGAGTTTGAGTTTTGGACAAATAGTTCCCTCCCAGTCAGGGAAAAACCCCACAGGCTGCGATAATTGGGCCAAGACAAAGTCTAAAATCGGCCATATTCAACACACCACCAACTAACACACTGCAGGACGTTGTAAGATTGTCGTAAAGGGAAAATCGGGGCAAAGAAAAAAAAGTCTTTAGCGTGAGCACCAACATGCAGAAGCATTATGTGACGTCCCCCTCCAGGCCGCAGCAACATTGCCAAGTCTTAAACGGTCCGCGGAAATAAAAAGGTTGGGGAGAACTGATTTAAACCATGGCTGACTTAGCAACTCATGTTTTCTTTCACACTTTCTGCTCAGCAACTTCATAATGTTCATGCAGTTTGTTATAATATATGAACTTCTAAAACAACAGCATAAGAAATAACACATAACGAGTTTAATGATACTGATCATAATGTTTGGTCAAGAAAGCAGGAAGTTTGTAGTTCTGTAGACATCACAACTTTGTGGTAAGGATGTGGTGAAGTCACTTCAAGTTTCTGTCTACAAAGATTAAATGGCGTGTGTGAGTGTACAAACTAATAACCACTAATATGTAAATATTTAGAAAATATATATTTATAGCTGAACTAAAACTGGAATAGTTTTGTCTGATTTAATGACATGCATTGAGAAAACAATGTGATGGGTTGATACAATTATCTGCTTCAGTTTAATTCATAAGATGTGTTAATGCAAAATAAAAATATTCAGTAATAATTAAACATAACGCAATAAATTCACCTCAAAGACCCTGAGGAGGCTGGTAACAACCAACAACCAATCCTGAGTGTCTGCAGGAGTCGTGTCTTTATTTGGTGTTGTGTGAGTTGAATTAAGCTCTGATAGGCTCTTTAGAAAAATCCTCCTTCAGATAATCAGATATTAAAGCAGCGTCAGGCTGAGATGAAACCATTTCTACATCTAAAACAAACCTGCAGGTTTATTTCACCCACTGAAAAAACCAAGACCTGAGAACTCGTCAGCTGGTCAACGACTCTTCAGCAAATCAGGTAAAATGTTCACTTTCTTAACTCTGTTCTCTCAAATGATATATTAGACCATCATTATGATTTAAACTAATCTGGTTTTAGATGATTAGATTAGTGTTATTATGTTTGGATTGTAACTAAAACTGACTCGTCTCTGTTATCTACAGTTTCTGCTGTTGCTCTGCTGCTCTGAAGTCGACCAACACGGACAGAAATGGTAAAGTAAAAACAATCTGTTGTACTTTTCACCAAAAACAATCATTTTAAAACTCTGCTAAACAATAAACTTCATAATAAGTAGTATAAAAGTGGACAGCTGAGTGTACCTTTAACCAAGAAGTGAAAATAATCATTTTTAATAATTTACCGTTTGGAGACAAATGTTTTAAAAGTTAAAACCAAGAGAAGAGAAGAGAAGAAGTCCATCAATTAAAAACCTGGAATCCAGACAAAGATCTGAAAAACTGTTTATTAATCATTCAGGTTGAGACTTTTGAGACATGGAAGAATAATATTAACAAAAGCTGATGCAGAAACTGTCATTGGAGGTTTTTTTTCTATTTAAATAAATGAATAAATAGGAGCATTATTGAAATAAAAGATTGACTTCTTTCCAACCTGTTTTTACAGCTGAAATTAGTAAAATAACTAACTAAACTTACTTTAGCAGTTTTTTTCTGGCATCTAATCTCTAGAGTATTTATTTTATCTATTTATCTTTGTAATTATTTTCTGTGCAGATAATTTTTTAGTTGTTCTTTTACCAAAGGAGTATCATTTCATACAGTATCAGTTGAGTAATTTCTTGACTCGATATGGTGGCAGGAACTGGGTTTGGGTTTGGTGAGTGAAGCTAAAAGATGCACGATTACAGAACTGTGTGTTACCTTGTGGTCAGGTTGGCAGCTTTTAAATAATATAAAATCTGCTTTCTATTTGACTCATTGTAATTTTGATGCCAGTTTGTTTATTGATCTACAGCGTTCTGTTCATGCATCATAAACCTCATTAATTACTACCTTCAGTTCAGAAAAACATCTTTAAATAATAAAAATAATCTGAATTTGTTACAATTTTCTACATTAAATAAATGTGTTTTAGAAACTAATTTGTCTGACATTTAAAATTAATCGAATTCTGAACCTTAAACAGTTTTTGCAAAGTTTTCTCAGCAGGTTTGAAGTTGAATCGTTGACTGGATTTTTATTATTCCTAAAACAATTAGCAAACAAAAAGACACAAGAGGAAAGACTTTACCATTTGCTGCAGCTGCATGTTTGCTGCATTTGCTGGAAGGCTGTATTATATTACGATTATACCTGATAACTTTGATTTCTGTTCCTCTTAGTTGCCGTTGCTGTTGCTGCTGGTTGCGTCCTCACCCAGTGCTCAGCATGTGGAGAGGAACCAGCCACCAGATGAAAACGGTACGAGGGAGGAGAGTTGAGCCTTAGAATAAAAATTTGATTCTTGTTTCTGGATTAAACAATAGAGAAATCTGTCAACAATTAAAGGCTAAAACATCTTTAAAACCAACAGTAAAAATCCTAACTAGTCTTTGTCTTTCACAGTTTCCTTCCTGAAACCAGATCCAGCAGATGATGTTGCTAAGATCAGAGCTAACGTGTCTGTCTCAATAATCCGACGTGTTCTGACTTCTGCTCCGTTCAGACAGAAAATCCCAGTTAACTCGACGCTCCCAGAGTTCGGTAATACAGGAAAACTGCAATGGAAAGAATGGAAGGGTTCCCCTCCAAATGGATCCGTTTCCATTCAGAACAGCTACGCCAAACGAATCGACTACATCTGCAAAGTCGGATGTCATTCTGGGTTTTACAACCCCAGCAAAGGCTCTTACTGCCACTACCCCAATAAAAAAGAAGAGCATCGTTCCTCCTCTTTTCAAGTCCTGGTGAATGAAGATAATTTTGAGATCTTGCAGTGGAAGGAAGGTTCTTATGGTTCTGTTCCACAGAATGCAATCAGAACCTGCTCCAGTGAGGAAATATATGTAGGGAAGAACAAGTACGGACTGGGGAAGGTTGATCCGAAAGATAAATGTTTTTATCTCCCCTGGGAGGGAAGTGAGTATTGGTACCGGTACTATGAGGTTCTGACCCACATGAAGGCTGAAGATAATCTCATCTCTGATGTCAAATATCACACAAATCAAGCTAAAATTTTGAAAGAACCTCCAAAAACCCTCCAAAGCTCTACTACCACCAACCAGGACCTCAATCCTGTGACAAAAACAGTTTCTCTGACTAAGACAACCACAGATGAGAGACGGTGGGACATCAGCTCCTCCATCACTGCCGGTGTAACAACGTCCATAAGTGCAGGAATTCCCTGCGTTGTGGATGGAAATATTGAAATCAATGCAGAGACGACTCATACGTTCTCAGGTGGAAATACCTGGACAGAGCAAATCTCCCACTCTGTGTCGATACAGCTTACCATACCACCAAACCACAGCTGCACAGTAAAGATGGTTGGTTATCAGTACAAGATGGACGTTCCCTTCACCGCCGTCCTCAAGCGAACCTATGAAGACGGAGAGACCAGATCAGTTACCATCTCTGGAAATTATCACGGAGTCCAAGTTGGAGACATTGAGGCTGAAGTTGAAAAATGTAAACCTTTGTCCAACTCCAAACGCTTCATCCTACAACAACATGATGTAGGATATTTGGAGAGTGAAAACCTCCTGAAGTAAAGTTAGCATGACTTTACCAGCAGAGCTTCAGCTTCATTTATGCTTTTTTATTCATACTCTTTGAAACTGTAACCATGCGGTTAGTCAAAGGAGTGACTTTATATGCAATTCTGATAAAAACCCACAACATTTTTATTAACTATCATCTCATTTAAAGTTGATCTAGAAACAGACAAGCTTTAAAGTTTATGAATGTACCCTGTGAGCTATTCTATGCAATTTATTTGGCATTAATAAAGCTTATAAGCAATGAAAATGAATTTGGTGTTTTAATTATTGATCATCAATTATAACATGAACTCCTTTTCAAAATGTATAAAATCAGTGTTTAAAAATAAGGTTTGTCCATTTTCACTTCTTATGAAATAAAAAGAATATTTTTAAAAACACATTTAACTATTGGTTTCATTTGTTAGCAGCTCATTACGCTTATTTTTCAGAGGCTTAAACAGATCAGAGAGCAAACAGAGAACATTTATCAAAGGACATTTATACCTTAAAGTTAACTTTGTTTTCTCAGGAGACAGTAAAAATAGTTTTAAATGTTTCTCTGTATATTCTGTTGACTCAGTTTTCCCAGAATGTATTCCTGAGGCATCTAGAAAAGGCCTGGAGTGTCTGCTGATGGATCCAAACGCAGCAGGCTGAGATGTCAAGTAGAGTTGAAGATTTAATGAAAGAAAGAGGATAAAAAAGATGATTATAAAAATCTCAGAGAACGAAGGGAGCCAGAGAAGAACAAAACCATAAATCCAAGGAGAGGAGCGGCAGGGAATCAACGGGGCGAGAACGGGAGGAACCGGCGAGGAGCGAGAGGAGAAAAGGTGCACAAGTCCTGGGAGGCTGAACTCTGGAAGGAGTTAGCTGATTGGCTAACTGATTAACCCTGATTAACCCTTTCAGGGTTAGAGGGGAGAGAGAGAGGTGCAGGGGCGAGGAAATGAATGTAACAATAAAAGCAACACTAAAACATAATTAAATTAGAGTAACTTAGAATAACTAGACATGAGAAATAAACTAGAATCACTAAGAACTGAACCAAAGAAAAACAGAAACAAAACTGATTTAATCTAAATAAAAAACTAAATAATGAAACTAGAATCAAATCAAACTCCAAAACAACCAGAGACCCTTTAACGAGTTTATATGAGCCTAAAATATCCACCGTGACCTGGCATTAAAACTAATCTCTAATAAAACATTTCAGAAGGAGGTCTCAGGTTTTTAGGCTGATGCAGACTTTTCATAAATAGGCGTAAAAACGGAGAAAAAATGAACTTTGTTTCAGTTGTAGTGGTAAAATTTGTCCATTAATATTTATGAAGAAAGTTAAAAATGATATATTAAATGTATCTTTTTATGCTTTCTTGGATTCCGTTTGCTTTACAAAACGTTTGCAGCTGGACTAACGTCTGTCTGCTGATGATGTTGAGTATGAAATAATTCTCTCACAGCCTCATTCTGTCTGATCTGTCAATGACCCAATTTCAACTACTTAATTATAAAACCCTACAGGAAATTATAAGTCAATAAGCTCCAGTTCCTGCTGTCTGGATGTCGTAGATCTATAACTCTAGAACATTTCTTTAAGAAAGTCCTGCCTGTTATTGCTGCTGATCTGATCCAGATAGTAACTCATCGCTCTCATCAGGCGTTTTCCCCCAGGCTTTGAAAATAGCAGTAATCAAACCACTTATAAAAAAGAACAATCTGGACAAATCACTAATGCAGAATTACAGGCCGACCTCTGACCTCTGACCTCTGATTCATCAGCAAAGTTATTGAAAAAGCTGTGTAAACAATTAACTAGCTTCCTAACGATAACCAACCACTTTGACTCCTTCCAGTCTGGTTTCCATGGTTACCACAGCACAGAGACCGCCCTCATAAAAGTGTTCAATGACATCCATATAAATACGGACTGTGGCAGAACCACAGTGCTGGTTCTGTTGGACCTCAGTGTCGACCATGACATATTACTGAATCGACTGGAGAGTTGGGTCGGACTCTCCGGTCCAGTGCTTAACTGGTTTGAATCCTACATAAAGAACAGGGATTTCTTTGTTTCAATTGGAAACTTTTCATCAAAGAGGTCAAAGGTCACATGTGGGGTACCCCAAGGTTCGATCCTAGGACCCCTTTTATTCAATATTTATATGCTCCCACTAGCTCAGGTTATAACAGGAAATAATATTAGCTGCCATAACTATGCAGATGACACACAGCTCTACATTACGATGTCACCAGGTGACCTTTGACCCCATCCAATCACTGAACAGATGCTTAGAGCAGATAAATGTGTGGATGTGCCAAAACTTTCTCCAGCTGAACAGAAACAAAACTGAAGTTATTATTTTTGGACCTAAAGAGGAAAGATCTAGAGTTATAGATCTAGAGCTATAGATCTAGAGCTATAGATCTACAGTCAATGCACAGCTTCAGTTATTACAACTAAAAACCAGCGATCAGCCCGAAACCTGGGAGTAGTGATGGACTCTGACCTGAACCTCCAGAGCCACATAAAGACAGTTACAAAGTCGGCCTTCTATCACCTGAAGAACATCTCCAGGATTAAAGGACTAATGTCTCAGCCAGATCTAGAGAAACTCATCCATGCCTTCATCTTCAGTCGTATTGATTATTGCAACAGCGTCTTCACAGGTCTGTCCAACAAATCAATCAAACAGCTGCAGCTGATCCAGAATGCTGCTGCTGGCGTTCTCACTAAAACCAGGAAGATAGAGCACATAACACCAGTTTTAAAGTCCCTACACTGGCTCCCTGTAGCTCAAAGAATAGACTTTAAAATACTGTTGTTAGTTTATAAATCACTGAACAGCTTAGCACCACAATACATTAAAGATCTGCTGTTGTTGTATCAACCTTCCAGACCTCTCAGGTTCTGGTTCTGGTTCTGCTCTGCATCCCCAGAACCAGAACCAAACGAGGAGAAGCAGCTTTCAGCATCTATGCACCACAAATTTGGAACAAACTTCCAGAAAACTGTAAAACAGCTGAAACACTGACTTCCTTTAAATCTCAACTGAAAACCCACCTGTTTAGAATTGTATTTGAAATGTAATCAATTACAAATTTATTGATGGAACTTGACTTAATGCTGTGTTTTGATTATTGATTCTATGTTGCATTGTGTTTCTGTGTTTGTAATGATGTAAAGCACTTTGAAATGTCTTGCTGCTGAAATGTGTTATACAAATAAAATTTGATTGATTGAAGTATAAACAGTGGCTCTTTGTCAGGAATTTATGTTCTTTAATTCAGTGATTCTATTTTCTTTGTATGTTTTTTTTTTTTGTAAATCTTTGTAGCTTTGTTTTTATTCATGTTAGTTTTTAGTCTTTTAATCAAACTTAATTTTATTAATTTTTCTCTATCATGTGTCTGCTTGTGATGTGATTGTTGTGAAGCACTCTGATCAGCTGAGGTTGTTGTAAATGTGCCATATAAATAAACTTTGAAGTGACTCTTTATGGATATGATCAATAAGGGTGTATCGGTGCATTTTGTACTTGGCGTACAGATTTATATTTAAATGCCATTCTGGTAAGGAAAAAAAAGTGTTTTAATTTATAACTTGAATACTGGAGGTCCATGGACAAAGTTTCTTAAAAAGATTCTCCAACTGATCACAATGTTTAAGCCACTTTGGTTAGAATATTTTTCACTAGAGAGCGACAAATCTTCCATTGACCCACCTGTTTAGGATTGTATTTGAAATGTAATCACTTACAAATTTATTGATGGAACTTGACTTAATGTCGTGTTTTGATTGTTGATTCTATCTTGCTTTGTGTTTCTGTCATGATGGGTTTAAGGTTTCTAGCCCACATGCAGAACACAAGACAGGAGAGTTGGAATCAGTTTGAGTGATTTATTAAGATTACACAATTATCAGGATGTGGCAAAGTGGTCTGGTCCAGGGAATCAACGGTAACGGGCAGCAGTGGTTCGCTGCGAGGGGAAGAGCAGACTGGTGAGTTCAGGGGCCGTGGGAACATGGAAATCTCAGATAAAACACTCGTTGTTCTTACTTGTGGTGATTGGATCTGAATCTTGGAGGATAACTGAGTACGTCCAGGGTCTCGGTCTCTTAGTGGGTGCAGGAACAACGGAGGAGTGCGGCGGAGAACGGACAGGTAGGCTTGGGTGCAACGGAGACACAGAGGAGTGGTTCGACCGCCAGCCGTGGGATCCAGGAGATACTTGTAAACAATGGAGAGGTGAGTCTGGGAGCTCGGGCAACCAGTGGGTACTTTCCACGGCGTCACGAGGGAGGTTCTGAAACCAGGAAAACTGCCAGGGTCTGATCAGCGGGTCCAGTGTGTCAAAGGGTTCACCTGAAGGCAACAGAGAATCACTGGAAGGCTCAAGGTAACGAGGAACACAGAGACAGGGCTCAATGGGCTCAGATGTACCGTGACTGGCAAACACTCAGGCGATGCTGGACTGGCGGTCAACTCCTTAAGTATGCTCCGCTGATGAGGGTAATCGATGACAGCTGAGGATGATGATGACACCATCGCACTCCAACCGGAACCTGTCGCCATCTGGTGGTAAGAGGTGGAAAAGGCGCACAGGAAAACCCCACCAAGAGAACCAGAGAACCCCGGAACATAACAGTTTCTGTGTTTGATATGATGTAAAGCACTTTGAAATGCCTGGCTGCTGAAATGTGCTATACACATAAAATTTGATTGATTGATTGATTGATTAGCCTTAACCAAACTGACTCCCTAGGATAAACTCCAATCAGCGCAATCATTTGCAGAATGTAAGTTAACAAATGGAAAAAAGTTATTGTTCCTAATGTTTATATTTTTACAACATAACAGCTAAATAAACATCGCTACAAAAGTAGCCACAAAATCATAATGCCAATAATATAATTACCAAATTCCAAAAATGTCCTTTATACCCCAAATTACAAATATGATATTAAGGATGCTTAATCATCTTTTAATCAAACCCACCAGTAGGTGGCGCTGTATTATTGACAAAAGTGTAAAAATTACTTAATGACTTTAAAAAAAATTTTAAAAATCACATTTACCCAAATTAGCTCAAATTTTCATTTCAAAGCCCTGAAATGTTGGTTTTTGGCAGATTAATTTAAATAAATACAGTTCTGACATGTTTACCTAAATTCAAAAGTTTGATTAAAATGTTCTCTACTCTGTGGTTTGCTACTATGTGTCACATTTCCTGCTTTTTCATCCAACACCTTAATAGTCTAAGCATTGTGTAACATCCAAACTGTCATATTTCATTTGTCCTTTGCACACTAAATATGAATTGGTTTTTCTATGAACATTCACAATTTTAGAAATACCTATTCTGGCACCTTGGACACGTTTGTCATGTTTAGAGGGACTCAACATCTCTTTGAGATCTGATCATCTTACAGTTTTAATATAGTTTTAATATTGTAATGTCCGGCCTCTGAAGCTTGGGCAATTTTTTGTTCTGATTTCTCCATTCATCTGCATCTGGTCATTAAGACATATCCCATAATGTCAATTTGGTAACATAACTTCTCTTATCATGTGGTGATAAGCAGTTGTAGTGCACAACATGCTAACTAATGTTACAACCGTAGACATAAAGATCAACAAAAAGAGTTTTCTATTTTAAATGTTATTCTTATTGCACGATTTTATCAAATGCCTAAATGACCTGGAGTGGTAGTTTGGATAAATCTTCCCAGTGGGCAAAATCCTTTGGAATATTTTATTTTTAATTATGAAAAACAAACTTACAGGAAACATAGCAAACACAGGGAGCCAGAGTAGAACAAAAACAGAAATCCAGAACAAAAGGCAGCAGGTAAACCAGGGAAGTAATGGGATGATATTAGGAGGAACCAGTGAGAGGTGGCTGTGGAGAATAATAATAATAAAACTAGAATCAAACCTCAAAACAACCCAGGACCTGATAAAACAGGTCTTCTGGTTTAAGTCTGATCTTCTTACTCATGATTACCCAACATGGAGAAGCTGCATTCAGTTTAAATGCTCCAGAAATCTGGTCAAACTTCCAGAAAAATGACAAGGCAACTTTATTTATACAAGTAAACTTTCAGCCACAAACAACTCAAAGTGCTCGTACAACGAAGTTAAAAGCAACAGATATTAAGAAAAAACACATCCAACAGAATCAAAACCAATGAAACTCTGAGTTCCTTTAAATCAAAGCTAACATTATGTTTATTTAGCGCTACCTTTGAATAATAACTAAAACGAATTATTCTCGTCTAGATTACAACTCTTTATTACTTCTTTATCTTTCCATTGTAATATAATTTTTCTTTTATGTTTGTTAATTGTGTTAAAGTGCTGAAATGTCCTACACAAACAAACTTGTAGGTATTATATTTGTAGGTACAGATGTGACTGACGTAATTCTGCTTCCACAGGTTCTCATCATGGTCGTTTTTCTTCAAGGTTCTTTTCTGGAACTTGGAAGATGCAGAGGTCCTTAACATGTGCTGCATCTAACAGTTTTAGTAGTAGTTAACTGACTCAAAACAATTTCAAAGATGTGAAACATAAATGAGTGATAGTCGATTCAAGTAACTAATATGTCAAGTTCCCATCACTGTTTCTACAAACCACAGAGCACAAATGTAGAACAATGATTCATAATGATCTTGAGGTTTTAATATGTGTGAGCTGAACAAGTACAAAGCAACCACAATTATAAATGGTATTAAAATTCATCATTAGACTTTTGCATTGTATATTTTTATCTTTTAGGTAACAGAGCCTCACACTCTGCCAAAGATTTGCTGATTGTTGCGCTTTAAATTTTCATCTATTACATATATTATGCAGTTTTCAAAATAATCCTTCAATGTCTGTACAGCAGTAATTTAAGCTATGTTCTGAAGTAACATAAAGGTCGTTAATATTTTCTCATTTACTTTATGTGGTAGGTCTAGTAACAGGTTTAAGTTTTATGAAATAAGAATTTAGAAATGCAAAGTTTGAATAAGATAAAGGACATTTATTACAACAAACTGATTTATTATTCAGTTTTGATAACTTTAAATATTAAAAAGTTGTTTGTTTCAGATAAACTTCAGTATTTTCAACCAATTAGCAACTCATGTTTTCTTTCACTTTCTGCTCAGCAACTTCATAATGTTTGTGATAATATATGATTTGCTAAACCAATAACATAAGAAATAACACAAAGAGTTTAATGATAACTCGATTATAACGTTTGGTCAAGAAAGCGGGAAGTTTGTAGTTCTGTAGACATCACAACTTTGTGGTAAGGATGTGGTGAAGTCACTTCAAGTTTCTGTGTCAGTTGCTCTACAAAGATCAAATGATGTGAGTCTACAAACTAATAGCCACTAATATATGAATATTTAGAAAATATATATTTATAGATGAACTAAAACTGGAAATGTTCAGTCTGATTTAATGTCATTGAGAAAACAATGTGATGGGTTCATACAATTATCTGCTTCAGTTTAATTCATAAGATGTGTTAATGCAAAATAAAAATATTCAGTAATAATTAAACATAACGCAATAAATTCACCTCAAAGACCCTGAGGAGGCTGGTAACAACCAACAACCAATCCTGAGTGTCTGCAGGAGTCGTGTCTTTATTTGGTGTTGTGTGAGTTGAATTAAGCTCTGATAGGCTCTTTAGAAAAATCCTCCTTCAGATAATCAGATATTAAAGCAGCGTCAGGCTGAGATGAAACCATTTCTACATCTAAAACAAACCTGCAGGTTTATTTCACCCACTGAAAAAACCAAGACCTGAGAACTCGTCAGCTGGTCAACGACTCTTCAGCAAATCAGGTAAAATGTTCACTTTCTTAACTCTGTTCTCTCAAATGATATATTAGACCATCATTATGATTTAAACTAATCTGGTTTTAGATGATTAGATTAGTGTTATTATGTTTGGATTGTAACTAAAACTGACTCGTCTCTGTTATCTACAGTTTCTGCTGTTGCTCTGCTGCTCTGAAGTCGACCAACACGGACAGAAATGGTAAAGTAAAAACAATCTGTTGTACTTTTCACCAAAAACAATCATTTTAAAACTCTGCTACACAATAAACTTCATAATAAGTAGTATAAAAGTGGACAGCTGAGTGTACCTTTAACCAAGAAGTGAAAATAATCATTTTTAATAATTTACCGTTTGGAGACAAGTGTTTTAAAAGTTAAAACCAAGAGAAGAGAAGATAAGAAGTACATCGATTAAAAACCTGGAATCCAGACAAAGATCTGAAAAACTGTTTATTAATCATTCAGGTTGAGACTTTTGAGACATGGAATAATAATATTAACAAAAGCTGATGCAGAAACTGTCATTGGAGGTTTTTTTTCTATTTAAATAAATGAATAAATAGGAGCATTACTGACATAAAAGATTGACTTCTTTCCAACCTGTTTTTACAGCTGAAATTAGTAAAATAACTAACTAAACTTACTTTAGCAGTTTTTTCTGGCATCTAATCTCTAGAGTATTTATTTTATCTATTTATCTTTGTAATTATTTTCTGTGCAGATAATTTTTTAGTTGTTCTTTTACCAAAGGAGTATCATTTCATACAGTATCAGTTGAGTAATTTCTTGACTCGATATGGTGGCAGGAACTGGGTTTGGGTTTGGTGAGTGAAGCTAAAAGATGCACGATTACAGAACTGTGTGTTACCTTGTGGTCAGGTTGGCAGCTTTTAAATAATATAAAATCTGCTTTCTATTTGACTCATTGTAATTTTGATGCCAGTTTGTTTATTGATCTACAGCGTTCTGTTCATGCATCATAAACCTCATTAAATTACTACCTTCAGTTCAGAAAAACATCTTTAAATAATAAAAATAATCTGAATTTGTTACAATTTTCTACATTAAATAAATGTGTTTTAGAAACTAATTTGTCTGACATTTAAAATTAATCAAATTCTGAACCTTAAACGGTTTTTGCAAAGTTTTCTCAGCAGGTTTGAAGTTGAATCGTTGACTGGATTTTTATTATTCCTAAAATAATTAGCAAACAAAAAGACACAAGAGGAAAGACTTTACCATTTGCTGCAGCTGCATGTTTGCTGCATTTGCTGGAAGGCTGTATTATATTACGATTATACCTGATAACTTTGATTTCTGCTCCTCTTAGTTGCCGTTGCTGTTGCTGCTGGTTGCGTCCTCATCCAGTGCTCAGCATGTGGAGAGGAACCAGCCACCAGATGAAAACGGTACGAGGGAGGAGAGTTGAGCCTTAGAATAAAAATTTGATTCTTGGTTCTGGATTAAACAATAGAGAAATCTGTCAAATATTAAAGGCTAAAACATCTTTAAAACCAACAGTAAAAATCCTAACTAGTCTTTGTCTTTCACAGTTTCCTTCCTGAAACCAGATCCAGCAGATGATGTTGCTAAGATCAGAGCTAACGTGTCTGTCTCAATAATCCGACGTGTTCTGACTTCTGCTCCGTTCAGACAGAAAATCCCAGTTAACTCGACGCTCCCAGAGTTCGGTAGTACAGGAAAACTGCAATGGGTGACATGGAATGGTTCCCCTCCAAATGGATTCGTTTCCATTCAGAACAGCTACGCCGATCGAATCGACTACATCTGCAAAGTCGGATGTCATTCTGGGTTTTACAACCCCAGCAAAGGCTCTTACTGCCACTACCCCAATAAAAAAAAAGAGCATCGTTCCTCCAGCTTTCAAATCCTTGTGAATGAAGATAATTTTGAGATCTTGCAGTGGAAGGAAGGTTCTTATGGTTCTGTTCCACAGAATTCAGTCAGAACCTGCTCCAGTGAGGAAATGTATGTAGGGAAGAACAAGTACGGACTGGGGAAGGTTGATCCGAAAGATAAATGTTTTTATCTCCCCTGGAAGGGGAAGGAATATCGGTACAAGAAGAGCTATGAGGTTCTGACCCACATGAAGGCTGAAGATAATCTCATCTCTGATGTCAAATATCACACAAATCAAGCTAAAATATTGAAAGAACCTCCAAAAACCCTCCAAAGCTCTACTACTACCAACCAGGACCTCAATCCTGTGACAAAAACAGTTTCTCTGACTAAGACAACCACAGATGAGAGACAGTGGGACATCAGCTCCTCCATCACTGCCGGTGTAAAAACGTCCATCACTACAGGAATTCCCTTCATTGTGGATGGAAATATTGAAATCAATGCAGAGACGACTCATACGTTCTCAGGTGGAAATACCTGGACAGAGCAGATCTCCCACTCTGTGTCGATACAGCTTACCGTACCACCAAACCACAGCTGCACAGTAAAGATGGTTGGTTATCAGTACAAGATGGACGTTCCCTTCACCGCCGTCCTCCAGCGAACCTATGAAGACGGAGAGACCAGATCAGTTACCATCTCTGGAAATTATCACGGAGTCCAAGTTGGAGAAATTAGGGCCGAGGTGGAAAGGTGCAAACCTTTGTCCGGTTCTCAAGCCTTTCAAAACAAAATACAGGAAGCAAACTGAGAAACTATAACGCATAGCTAGTACAGCTTTACCAGGCATTTGATTTAGAGCTTCAGCTTCATTTATGCTTTTTAATTCAGACTATAAATGTAATCAGTAGGAGTGTAACTGTCACACAGAATATTTCTGGTACATTTCAGACCTTTTGGTTTGATTTGTTCAGAAAGTTGTCATAACCAAAGCACTTTTCACCAGTGATAATTTACTTGTTGGGCTCTGAACTTTATTATTTTCCTAAATCATGTTAAAATTCATGTAAACATCACCAGTACAGAGTCAAATGGGGAGAAAAGCTGCTTGTAGCAATTGACCAAAACACCAGGAAAGCTTTAATATCAGCAGTAACTCTGGGACTGGAGGCGTTTTCACCACTGGTGAACTAACAAACTAACTGCTGAGTTAGTTGGTTAGCCTGTTGAGCTTTCAAGTACAATTTGTAAACTTTTCTGTCTACATTATCAAATCAACTCCAAACTTATGAAATCAGATTTGATTTTATAAAATTGTCAAATCACATTTTCATTTCTCACTGCAGAATAAAGAAAAATATTCATGTATTTGACTGAAACTTAGCAAAAACAAACAAAAACCTGATTTTAAACTGAAGTAGCATCATTTCTGTCTGCTGTTACATCCAAACTAACCTGCTGGTTTTTTACTGCTGCATGTCAGATAATAAATATGGAAATGTTTGTGAACAGAGAAATTACTAGACTAACAAGGATATTATCCATGATACTTCAGTCATGTTTGTATGACCTACTGCATGTAATTTTTATGAAGAACATGAAATATTTTAACAATCATCTAATTTAAAGTTTATTCAGATCCAGATGAATCATTGTGAGTCATTCTATGTAATTTGTTTTGCATTAATAAAGCTTATAAGCAATGAAAATAAAATTCTTGTTTTGTTTCAAGCCTACATGAACTAATTTTTAAATTGTATAAAATTACAGTTTCATAATGAGCCTTTTCCTTCAGTACAATCACCATTCCTTGATTCTTATGAAATAAAAACATAGTAGATTTTAAAAGCAACTCATCAGTTTAACGGTTGAGTTCATCTCCGTCTTATTTTCCAGAGGTTTGAACAGATCAGAGCTTCAGCCTGAATTTATATAAATGATTTCTTGGATTCAGTTTGCTTTACCCAAAATGTTTACAGCCATACTCACTTTGGTCAGAGGTTTTCTCACACCCCCATTCTGTCTGACCATTTTTTAATATCATTAAAATAAAAAAAATTAGAAATCACCTGATAATTTCCCCAGTTTGACAGCAGAGGGCAGCAGCATGTTTGTTCAGTGTGTGAACTTGCAGTCTTTATAAAACCGAAGCCAGACTCACGTTCCCGCAGCTTCATGGATTTATTCATAAATTAAACACATTCTGTCACCTGAACATGGTAACTATGTAACTGTGTCTATGAGACAAAACTGTAGAACCTGATCTGGGTTTGGGATTCTTTGATCCAGTTCAGCTTTGAGTTTTCAAAATAAAAAACATTTAACTAAAACTTTTGAATCGTTTTGTTTTTTACTTACTGAAAATTAATTTACACTGCAATATTTTAGTGAAACAATTTGTCATTTTTGAGAGCAGAACTGTAAAACATTTTCAGTTCAAAATGTTACATTTGATTTTCTGGTCTCTCCTCAGATCCAGGTCTGATAACACATTTTGCTGGACGATGAAATGTCCCTGAACTTATTGCGATAAATGATAATATTGTTATATTGAGACCATTTTCCAGTTATATAATAGTAATAGCATAATAATGCAAGACACATTCTGATCAATAATGGAAACTGAAGACATTTTAAATATCCAAAATAAATGAACAAAACAACAGAAACAACAAATAAAAGGAACTATCAAGAAAAATATTTAAATATCTCAAATAAAATAATAATTATGAAGTCTCTGTAAACAAAAAAATGTCTGGTTGTAGCCCTTCCGGGTTCAACACCGACCTGCTACCAGCAGCGCCCTCTAGTGACCAAACATGGAAAACACACATATTTGGCTCGTAAAGAGGACAAGCAATCCGGAACAGCAGCTGCAGAAAACAACATCCAGCCTTGGTTCGGCTCGGTTCGGCTCGGTTCGGCTGGTGGACTTATACAAGCAGTTTACTAAAGCCATAATGCGATCCTTATGATAAAACTGTTCACCACATTTTCCTCTTTTGATAAGAATATTACATATTTGTTGTGATTTGAGTTTCTCTGTGTGTTTATTTTGAGTTCCTGTCTCTGAGTCTCCGTGTTGTCCTGTCTCCCCTTGATTGTTCCCAGCTGTGTCTCGTTTCCTTGATTACTCCCTGTGTATTTAACTCCACCTGTGTTCCTTGTTCCTTGTCAGGTCCTTGTCTATTCAGTGTGGTTTGCACCAGTCTGTTTTGCTGTCCCTTCAATTGGCCTGTTTGCTACCGACGTTGAGGCCTGGTTTCTGCTCAGTCGTGCTGCCTGGTTTTGTGGACTGATTCTGGACATTCATCATTAAAATCATTTATTTATCACATCCTGGGTCTACAGCGTCTGCCTCACCACCTTCACCACTGCACTTCATGACAATATTTTAATATTAATCACATAGCAAATTTTATTCCATACCCACTGATTATGTTAAAGGAAATTCAGACATTCCATGTTATTAGAATAAGTGAAAAATTATCCCATAAATTTTCAAACATTACATGTTCATCTGACGAACATGAAAATGTTTTAACTGTAAAGGTCCTAGAGAGTCACTCAGACACTTTATGAAAGCCAGTGTCTTATCCTACATTGTGAAAATATTGTCTGACAATATGGCCTTCAAATGTAAACCAAAACATAGACGCAAAATATGAAAAACATCCCGGCATCCATCCAAACATTTATTCTGTTATTCCATCTGAATCAAATAAATGTCAGTGAGGAAACCCAGACGATGGCATAATCTGCTTTAACTTTACTAAGTTTAAATCATATAATGTGTAAATGCAACACAAAAAACATTAGGTTACAATGCAATATATTTAGCAGAATAACAGTGAACTGGAAACGGCCAACAACCAATCATGTGTGTCTGCAGAGGTCACACATGGATGTTTAAAGGTTTAAAGGTCATTTTAGTTCAGTAAAAGTGGGAGCTGGTCGATGTTTTGACCTTTAAACTTTCATTAATATTTTCAAAGCCAAAGCAGCACAAACAAAAAATGTTGCTGCAGAAACATAGTCGAGTTGACCGACACCAAGTTTGTCGGTGGGGGCCTGGTTGACCTTTCATGACCTCTGGAAACATTTCTTAATATCTTTAAAATTATAGCGGCACAAATGGAAATGTTAGCTGCACAAACGTTTGACACCAATTTTGTGCCCAAACTACCTTGAAGCATTCAGGTGCATTAAATACCTGGAATAATCTAAATGATGACTAAAAAATTATTTATCAATCCTTCAAACAAAGAAATCCAAACAAGATAAAGATGCCTTTGAAATTATTTACAACAAATAATGTAAGCTTCTTGTTATTGATTTTCTTTTTTATGAAAGATACTAAAGTATGTAAAATAAATAAACACATATATTATTCTAATAAAAGATACAACAGCAACTTATTCCCAAAACATTTTTATTTAGGTTTTTGTTGCACCTTAATGTATTAAAATGAGAAAAAAAATAAAATAAACCCAGAATGAGCTCAAACAAACTCCATAACTGGAAGTGGCAACAAGCTCCAAAAACAAGGTTTGGTTATTTCTAACTTAATTTTAAGAAGTTATTATTTCTGTTTCCAACCCTCCCTGGGTCTGCAGCAAATGTCACGGTCAGACAGCGGGGGGTTGTCCCATCAGACCGTCAGTTCTCCAAACAACACAAAAACAAGTGTAAAATCACACATGGGGTCGGTGCGACAAATACAGAGAAAAACACTCGTTGGGTCCAAATGGCCAGAGGAGAGTTAAAGGAGGGAATCTCAGGAAGTCAAGTTGCATGAAACAAAACAGGAAATATGCAGACAAATGAAACAGGAAGTTCAAAAACAACACAAAACCAGATCTACAAAAAACACTTGCAAAAGAAAGTTTTAAATAAAGTTACCTTACCTCAAAAACACTTAACCAGCAGAGCTGCATAAGACAAGATGGCTGTAAAAAGCAACAATAATCTAAATTATGTTTTGCAAAAATCAGATTATTATATAAAGTCTGTTAATATTTCATCATTTAGCTGGATGCCACTTATATGGTAGGTCAGGTTTTCTAAACATTACAATCAGAGTCTACTTTCTAAGTTAAATTTAGTTTAAGAATCAAAAACCTAGAAAGCCATAGTTTGAATGAGAGAAATATTTCATACAACACACCGCTTTTCAATTCTGCTTTGATAACCTAAAATATTCAAAGGTTGTTAGCTTCCAGATAAACCTTAGTACTTAAAACCATGATGTAAGTCTACAGATTTCACACCTGGTGTTTTTTATGAGCCTCATGATGTTTGTGACACTATATGAGGTGTTACCAAAACCAGTAAAATTAGAAATACCAAGTAACTCATTGTTTTCAGAAGAAAAGGGAAAGTTTGCAATCTTAAGAATATCACAGCTTAGTGGTACAGATATAATCAAGAACATTTGTTATGCAAATCTGAAATGGTGAGTGTGAGCCTGCAAACCAACAGCAAACTTCAGATGCTTATAGGAAACACAACATGTTTGACCAAAGTCACAAAGCGTAAAGCCAATTCTATCAAATCTTATGAAAATGTATTTAAACTTGTGAATTTGGAGGATATTTAGACAATCCTTTACCACAGTGTTTCCATCCCTGGTCCTGAAGGTGCACTGACCTGCACTGACCTGCACTGACCTGCATGTTTTAGGTGTTTCCTTGCTTCAACACACCATCAGATGATGGCAGATGACAAAAAATTAAATTGCCCCCCCCCACACACATACACACACACACGCAGCTGCGGTTACAGTTTCTTGTCTATCTGACCCATCAAAAGCGTCTCAATTTTAAAGGCTTGCAACTGCCTTGATTTCTTTGGTCCAATCCTGATAACTAGCATAATATTTACTGCTAGTGATGTTTACATGCAACAGTCCATATACAGTATGCAAGTAGGTTGCTTAAATTATTTCTATTAGTTTTAGATACTGAAATGTCTCTCGCCACGAGCAACAGTCATAGGCAACATGCAAAATATACATAAAGCAATTCAGACTTCTTCAAGCTGCAGTGTACAACTTTAATAAAAATATGTTTTCTCCATATTTGTTAAAGCTGTCATCATGTCGTGGCAGTTTATGAGACAGATAATCTGTGAAAACAATCAATCTCTTCCACCTGCTCCCTGAACTACTGTTGCTAGCTAAAGCAATGCACCGTTCCAACCAAAACAACCAATCAGAACCAGGAGGAGGGTCTTAGTGCTGTCAATCAATCTCATTCACTCACTGCTAAATGTGCTTATGGTGGAAAAACAACTTATCATTACAGGAAAAATGTTCATCTGCTGTCACTGGTAGCTATGCTAACTAGACTGAGCATTCACAACAGGCTGCGCTAGCTGCAGCATAGGGATGAGCAGCCACATGAGATTGTGATTGACAGCACCAAATCTCTCCCATCTCTGATTGGTTGTTTCTAGATAGTACTGGGAGAAGGCAGAGGAAATACATTTTTCACAGATTTTTTCTATATCATACTGTCACAACATGACAGTTTTAACAAATAGGCAAAAAAAAAAGTTATAAAAGTTACAGACTGCAGCTTTAGTTTCTCTCAGGAGGGATGTGGGTTAGAGCTGCTGGTGACTGACTCACCTGTTAAGTGTGATAAAAGGTACAGGGACTCGTTAAATATATGAATATCTTGGTCATTTCTTTCCTTAATTCATTAAATGTTAGTGAAATGGAGGCAAACAGTCTGTAGCTAAGCTAACTATGGTTGATAATCTCACAGTCTACTCACCTCTTGGAGAAAAACCGGGTCACTAATTTTACCTTTTTCTCTCTCTGTCTCTCTATTTTTTGAAAACCTACATTATTATTTTTTTAGCAGCATAGTAACAGCCACAGTCGTTCTTGTTTTCCACTGACTGCTGCTGAACATCGTCACCTCAAGATCCAAGCAGGAACCATTTTATGCAGATCCGGGGGGTTCAGGGCCACCGTCTGCTTTTTGGTCTGGGAGGAGTAACATTTAATTTTTACTGCTAAAAACAATTTTAGAAAACACAATATAATTAAAGTTGTAATTGACAGGGCCCCTTTTTAAAATTTCTATGAACAAAATAAATAAACAAATAAATTGTGGAGGGCCCCCTGTTGGTCAGGGGCCCTTGGAATTGACATAAATTTCCCCCCCTATACAGCGACGCTGCCTAACACTGGAAAAGGTTTGTCTGACTCAGTTTGAGGAAGTGAGAAAATAAAGGTGTCATGACATGTGGTGGAGGTGGTGAGGCAGAACGCAGTGGACCCAGGTTGAAATTAATGATGGTGATTTAATAATGAAAATAAGCACAAACAATGCAAAGTCCAGGCAGCACAGCTGAGAGGAAAGGCTAAGGCTCAACACTGGCAGCAACTGGCAAACTAATAGACACCCAGCAACAGACTAGATGGGAGAGCAAGACAGATAAAACAGACTGGTAGGACAGGATGGGCAAGGACCCGACAAACACAGGTGACATTAAATACACAGAGGGTGATCAGGGAACGAGACACACCTGGGAACAATCATGGTGATCAGGGAACGAGACACACCTGGGAACAAGACACACCTGGGAACAATCAGGGTGATCAGGGAACAAGACACACCTGGGAACAATCAGGGTGATCAGGGAACAAGACACACCTGGGAACAATCAGGGTGATCAGGGAACAAGACACACCTGGGAACAATCAGGGTGATCAGGGAACAAGACACACCTGGGAACAATCAGGGTGATCAGGGAACAAGACACACCTGGGAACAATCAGGGTGATCAGGGAACAAGACACACCTGGGAACAATCGGGGTAATCAGGGAACGAGACACACCTGGGAACAATCAAGGGGAAGACAGGACAACATGGAGACTCAAAAGACACAGAAACCTAAAAATAAACACAAAAGGTGTTCAGTTTCAGTTTTACGTTATTTGATAAAATGTGTTAATGCAAAATAAAAATATTCAGTAATAATTAAACATAACGCAATAAATTCACCTCAAAGACCCTGAGGAGGCTGGTAACAACCAACAACCAATCCTGAGTGTCTGCAGGAGTCGTGTCTTTATTTGGTGTTGTGTGAGTTGAATTAAGCTCTGATAGGCTCTTTAGAAAAATCCTCCTTCAGATAATCAGATATTAAAGCAGCGTCAGGCTGAGATGAAACCATTTCTACATCTAAAACAAACCTGCAGGTTTATTTCACCCACTGAAAAAACCAAGACCTGAGAACTCGTCAGCTGGTCAACGACTCTTCAGCAAATCAGGTAAAATGTTCACTTTCTTAACTCTGTTCTCTCAAATGATATATTAGACCATCATTATGATTTAAACTAATCTGGTTTTAGATGATTAGATTAGTGTTATTATGTTTGGATTGTAACTAAAACTGACTCGTCTCTGTTATCTACAGTTTCTGCTGTTGCTCTGCTGCTCTGAAGTCGACCAACACGGACAGAAATGGTAAAGTAAAAACAATCTGTTGTACTTTTCACCAAAAACAATCATTTTAAAACTCTGCTAAACCTTATGAACAGACAATAAACTATATGAACAGACAATAAACTTTATGAACAGACAATAAACTTTATGAACAGATCAGTATTCAAGTCTATTGATTGAAAAACTGGAATAATCCAGACAATAATTTGAAAAATTGCGTTTCATGCTAGTTAAGCCATTGAAAAAGATAAAAGTACTGAGACATTTGAGAAATATGGAATAACATTAGTTTCATAAATGATGCAGCAGCCAGTTTAAATTTAATAGATTTTCCCGTAATAAAATCCCTTCTTTTTAACTTGGATTATTTTTTATTAAAGTTTGTTTCTTGATCTCCAGCACTGTGCATGTATCATACACATAATCAAATTATTTTACTTCAGAATAGTATTTTTAAATAAGACAAATTCTGAATTTGTGCACCAATTAAAGTAAACTGAAATATTAATTGTTTTCCAAAAATCCTCTCAAGTTTCAAGTTAAACATTTGACTTGATTTTTAAAAAGTAAATCAACCAAAAAGACATGAGAGGGAAAAAAAAATCTAATTGATCTGTCCAGTTTGTTGTGTTATGCTGTTTTAATTAATGCAGCATTTTATCGTCATTATAACTGATAATAACTTTGATTTCTGCTCCTTTTAGTTGCTGTTGCTGCTGGTTGCGTCCTCAGCCAGTCCTCTGGACCCGGACAGGAACCAGCAACCAGATGGAATCGTTAAGAAGGAAGAGATTCGGATCCATCTTTTAAAAAATAAATGTTTCTGTAATGCTGTTGTTGAACTCAGTATTTTAGCTGTCGTGCAGAAACAGACGTTTGCATCATGAGTTGAGATTTAAACTTGAATTTTATTACACTCAGAATTAAACAACAAAATGTGGCAAAAAAAAGGATTATAAAGCAACGTAAACAACCACAGGACCAAAGTGCTGCACATGATCACATGATACAAATATGATCAGTCATAAAATCAATGAGCAAAATATTAAAGAAAAGTAATAGTTAAATTAACAGAATGCAGTATGATGGAGTTAATATCTCAGATTTGGGTTAAATTTTTGTGCCTGTTAATGCAGAAACATTTTGTTCCTTAAGACCAGCTTTAATTTTAACCCCTAAATTAGTAATAATAATCCTGCTGGGCCAAGGAGCCGACATCAGTCACCAAAAATCATCACCTCTCTCTTCCCTCATTTAGGTTTAGAAAACTTAAAAATAAAATTTAAGAAATCTCATGTCTCTTAAAAATAGAGACTAAAGTGAAAGTCTTTAGTCTCTAAAGAGGAAAGAGTCCAGAAGCAGTGATGGTAGAGTTACTTTGAAAAAGTTACTTTAATTACATTACTGATTACTCCTTGAAAAAGTAACTTAGTTACTTTCCAAATCAAGTAATCAGTAATCTAACTAAGTTACATTAAAAGTAACTTTTTTACTTACTTTCAGCTGCTGCTAACAACAACACTCTGCAGCTGTGAAGATTACATTGATCTTTGCCAACATTTAATTGCAAGTTATTTTATAAAGGTAACATCAACAACGTGTCTCCATT
This sequence comes from Xiphophorus maculatus, assembly GCF_002775205.1. Classification (NCBI taxonomy): domain Eukaryota; kingdom Metazoa; phylum Chordata; class Actinopteri; order Cyprinodontiformes; family Poeciliidae; genus Xiphophorus; species Xiphophorus maculatus. The sequence goes on along the minus strand of NC_036454.1, from coordinate 2,828,376 downwards.
TATATGGTTGAGCTGAAGGGGAGATTGTTTAACGGTAACAACAGTACAAAAAAAACTTTCATAATTTGATCGTGTTTTTGTGTTTCTATTGTCTGGAAAACTATAAATAGGATTTTAGAACGACAGACTACAGTTACTTTCAATAAGTAACTGTAGTCTGACTACTGGATTTGAAGTAGGTCAGATTACTCGTTACTGAAAGTGGTCCAACATCAGTAACTCGTTACTGACATCAGTGCCCAGAACACAGCCCTGTGGGACACCACACACAATAGTGGAGACATATGGACATATTCACAACCAACAGTGAAAAACTTTCTTTTTTCTTTCACAGTTTCCTTCCTGAAACCAGATCCAGCAGGTGATGTTGCTAAAATCAGAGCTAACGTGTCTGTCTCAATAATCCGGCATCTTATGACTTCTGCACCGATCAGACAGAAAATCCCAGTTAACTCGACACTCCCAGAGTTTGGCAGTATAGGAAAACTGCAGTGGGTGACATGGAATGGTTCCCTTCCTAACGGATCCGTTTCCATCCATAACAGCTACGCCAAACGAATCGACTACATCTGCAAAGTCAGATGCAATTCTGGGTTTTACAACCCCAGCATGGGTTCTTACTGCCACTACCCCAATAAAAAAAAAGAGCATCGTTCCTCCTCTTTTCAAGTCCTGGTGAACAAAGATAATTTTGAGATCCTGGAGTGGAAGGAAGGTTCTTATGGTTCTGTTCCACAGAATTCAATCAGAACCTGCTCCAGTGGAAAAATGTATGTAGGGAAGAACAAGTACGGACTGGGGAAGGTTGATCCGAAAGATAAATGTTTTTATCTCCCCTGGAAGGGAAAAGAGCATTGGTACCAGAAGAGCTATGAGGTTCTGACCCACATGAAGGCGGAAGAAGATTTAATCTCTGATGTCAAATATAATATAGAGAAAGACAAGATTTTCAAAGAACCTCCAAAAACCATGCAAAGCACTACTGTCACTAACCGTGCCCTCAGACCTGTGACAAAGACGGTTTCTTTGCGTAAGACAACCAAAGATGAGAGACGGTGGGACTTCAGCTTCTCTATCAGAGTTTCTGCAAAAATGACCATCAAAGCAGGAATTCCCTACATTACAGAAGGACAGGTTGAAGTCACTGCAGAGACGTCTCTTGCATTCTCATATGGAAAATCCTGGACAGAGGAAATCTCCCACTCCATCACATTAGAGCTTACCATACCACCAAACCACAGCTGCAAAGTAAAGATGGTTGGTTATCAGTACAGAATGGACATTCCCTTCACCGCCCGCCTGAGTCACATCTATGAAGACGGAGAGACCAGATCGGTCATCATCTCTGGAACGTATCATGGAGTCCAAGTTGGAGATATTGGGACTGAAGTGGAAAGATGTAAACCTCTGTCCAACTCCAGTGTTGTTGAATAGCTGCTAATGTGTGGTTAGCACAGCTTTACCAGGCATTGATATAGAGCTCCAGCTTCACTTATGCTTTTAATTCATACTCTTTATGCTTCTCATCAGTAGGAGTGCAATGGTGCAGGTAGTTGAGTATTTTTCCAGTCCAGGTCTTTTGGTTTAGTACAACCTGCACACTGGATTGTCTATAGTGACAGATGAAAACACGTCTTCTCCAGGTTCATGATGTCACAGATCAAAGACGAGTCAGCAGTTAAAACTCAACCAAACCTTAATAAAATGCAAAAAATAACTTTCAGCCATCAGACAGAAGAATGCAGTCAGTCAGACCTGGTATCCATTCTGATTACATGCAGTTATTCAGATTTAAGTCAAACCTCAGGCTGCAAACAAACTGTGTGTCTGGAACAGACCGCCGCTCGCATAACTAATGACTTTGAGTTACTTCTAGTTTGATCATTATTCCATAATTCATTGTTTATGTTTTACTGTCTGTTGTTGAAGATGAACTGTTCTTCTCCAGGTTCATGATTCTTTCATTCAGTTGTTCTTTAGTGATCCTAGTTTATTGTGTTTCTTATGTCTAGTTATTATTTAGCATTAGATTTATTTTAGTCTCCTCCCCTCTGAGGTGAAACTCATTCTCAGTTTCTGTCTAATCCTTTTACAAAAGCTGCTTTAAACGCATCGCTGAGATAATAAAATTATGGAAAACACTTTTGATGCTTTATTAAAATGTTGAGTCATAATCCATTGATGTTTGTGTTTCTTTATGTTTTATATATAATTGATGTGTTCAGTATTTCCAGAAAGGCCCTGCCATGTTCAGTTTATTTCTCTTTGTTCTTCATTTTTATAGTTTTTAATGTTTTCTTGGATTCAGTTTGTTTTACCCAAAATGTTCTCACTCATTTCTGTCACGGCTCACTGGCAGATACACAACTTCTCTAACAATCACATTCTGTCCGACATTTATTAAGATTTGATTTTATTCTACCTACATTTTTGCCAGACTTTGAACTTTTAACCAGACGATGCTAAAACAATCTGAACGCTTCTGGTAATTCCCCCAGTTCCTCAGCAGAGGGCAGCAACACGATTTCTACTCAAACTGGTTGGTTGCGTCATAACTCCAGTTAGTGGAAACATAACGACACAGAAAGTGACTAAAACAGAAACATAAATTAAACTACAGGCACAAAATCCTACAAATCAGAACAAACCAGATCTTCAGACTGTCTTTGAAAAAACTGCAGAATCAGATTTTAGTTTATACTAAATAAATGACCTTTGTCTTCACCAGTGATGTTCCCCCAGAATGTGGTGAAACTGCTCTGCAATATTTAGTCATTTTTGAGTCTGTAAACCATTCAAAATAAAACATTTTCTCTTTGAAATATTTGTGCTGTATTTAAGCAGATTCAATAAATCAAATGCAGATTGTGGTGCAAGCAGGGCTGCTTTTGATAAAACATTTCTGATGTCTCTGGTGATGTTTACTATGTTTACTACTGAAAAGAAACAAACTCCAAACTGACTGAAATGCTGTGGACCTTCAGAGAGTTGAGCAAACCTTAATTAAACTGAACCACATCATTAAAACCCTTATTGGTGCTGAAGGCGCCTTCTTCAAACAGAGCAGTCTGAAATCTGTACGAGCAGCGTCTCTCCGGTGCAGTAGCGCCCCCTGGTGGATCTGGTGAGAACAGGATCAATCAGGATATCGATGCAGCAGTTTGAGCAGCAGAAGGTCACAGAGGGGAAACCGCTGAGTTTCAGGTGAGCCTGCACTTTACCGGGTCACCGGAGGTCGAATCCAGCCTGGTTGGAGCTGAGAAAGCGGTTCTGTTTGGGCCCGGATCTCAGGTCGTTACGGACCAGGTCACAGCTGCTGCAACGAGACACTGGAAACCAGTTCAGTCCTCATTCCACTGACACGGAGATAAATAAGAAAAACCTCTTTTAATGTCGGAGCTGGTTTTTCCAGGAAGGAGATTAAAGTTGATGGTTTATTGGTTGATTTCCAGACTCGCTGTAACGCTGGGTTGGAGAGGAAGCGGCAGCCTGGCAGGACGGTCAGAAACTCCCAACCACTCTGGTACTGGGAATTTCCCAGTGTTGTCCTTTAATAAACTCTGTTCACCAAACTTACAAGCCGGAACAGCTGCGATAATATCAGACATGAAGGTGAGCAAAGTCCAAACAACCCGTAACGTTACTAAAGAAAGTTAGGGAGCTAACATGTCCATCGCTGCTAGCACGTTTCTCCCACGCTCTCTACGGAGAAGCCGTGGCGCATACTTGTGACGTCATCAGTAATACTAGAGTATCTTAAAGAGACACTACACAATTACGGCTGTTACATCGGTTAAAACGTGGCGGGAGCTAACAGGAGCATAAAGTAAATACCAGCTGCGTTTCCTTTCAGCTATTTGACATTTCGAAAGTAAATTCAACAATATCGAAATTGGTATATTTCTTACATCACACAAGTTGTAACCAGATGTTTCCATTGGCGCAACACACGAAGAAGAATACGACAGGAAGTAGTTGGAGGATGATGGCGCTGCGCTTTTTAAAAATGATTTATTGCCTGAACAAAATTGTTTAGGTGATTTTAATTGCTTCTTATTTTATGGAAACACTGCAATTGCAAAATTGTGTGACCTTAGCTGAATATTTAACTTGGAGTTTTGTGCATGTTTGTATAGAAATGCGGCTAATGATGCTACCAACCGTTTCATAGAAATACATTTAGAGCCTATATGTATTTCTAAACTTTAGACTTTAGGAAATGTAGGTGTAACAGCAGCATCAAGATATGTAGGTTCACAGAAAAAACTTCCAAATGTTAGAAAAATCAAGATTGAGAATAACAGCAATAATAACACAATTATAATTTAAAAAATACTGACATTATTAGAATAGAAATATCCTGCGATCCAACAGATGTGGAACTGAGTCGGATGAATTTTATAAAATGTAAAATCAGAACGGACTATTTACAGTGCAGTACATGGGTGCAGAGAAACAGACGTGCAATCACAGCAGAAATGTTATTAAAAACGAGTGAAAATCTGCAATAACTAAATATCAGCAGGATGTTGACATGTTGTATCTGGAGCAGTGATGTTTCATCTGACAGGATCTGCAATAACTTTAGTTTGTGCGTTAAAGAAAAACTGATGAAAATCCAGAATATAAATAATACTTTAACTTTAAACAGTCCATCGGTGTAAAATAAGACATTAATCCTTATTTAATACAGTTTTTACTGTTAAAATGTAAAACAGTTTGATGGAACACAGGTTATTCCTGTCGAATATCTTATTTAATTTCAAACTGACATTAAGTCTGTTATCATTTCCTCAGAGTTCAGCGTCTCTGTAATGAAGCCAAACTAGTTAGAAAGTGGAGGTTTGTTTAGTTTCTCCTTCGCTCCACCTTCCTGTCAGCGCTTCCCGTCCCGTTCAGCTGCTGGACCATCTGTTTCTCTCTGAGCGTCCTCTGATTCAGCGCTTCCTCTGCGCCTGACGTTTCTGTCACAAATATCTTCAGCAATATGCTAATAAAGGCTAATAAAGGCTGTGAATATTCGTTAGCTGGAGGGAGACAGCTGGGAACTCAGACCTCGTGTCAGGAAACTTTGGAGCGACCAAAATAAGACGTTAATGAATTCTTATAGGCTTGAGTTCATAATACTGAAATGCAATAATTATTTTTTCTTTTTAAATGTTCTTTGTTCTCCACCAACATATTGTTTTCTATTCTTTTTCTTTTTGCTTTTCATTTTTATTCTTTTGAAGTAAATGCCAAATTTTTTTTCTTGTCTCTTTTTTTAAAGTAAAACAAAAAAATTCAGTTTTTGTGTTAGTTTTTTTTACACTTTATTCTTTATTTTCTTACTTTCCTTTTTCACAATTTTTTTACATATTTCCTTTTTCCATTTTTTCTATTTTTTCCCAACTACAATATTTTTCCTTAATTCTTTTTTAATCTTTTCTTCTTACTTTCTATTTTCTTTTTCTCTCAGCTGCTATAATTTTTTAATCTTCCCCCTTTTTAGCCTTTTTCTATCTGCAGTATTTTTGGAAACAAGAATAAAACTTTACATTTGGGCTCAAATATAATCATCCATCTCTCCCAGTAGTTGATGAAATGCTCATAAAGTTGCAGTATTACTACAGATATTTGTAGCCATCAGCAAACTTGTGGCTCGTTATTTTTATGTTTTTTGTATGTTTGAGATCATTTAAGTCGGCTGTGAAGCTGTGAAGCTTTGCTGACAGGAAGTCGTGTCGGTGAGAAGCTCTGCTTGTTTTCTTGACCTTCCTCTTCATGCTTGGCTTTTTAAGGAGACGCTGAGTTTTTCCCCATGCAGACTTTCTCTGCACACCATAAACACCCGACATGGAGAAGTTTTCAACTCATTAATTCAAAGATCCCATTTCCAGTCTGGTTATTATCTGATAATGAATGAAGCTTCTAAATGAATCTTCATCCACAGTTTGTTCTCCATCAGTGCAGATCGATGGTTTCCATCCTTAAAGTGCTGATTCTCACTTCTGATTTTCATAAATGTGCATAAAGTGCAGCTCTTTAGCTAAGTAGTCTTATACAAATGTCGTTTTGTGAATGTTTGCAGAGATTTTCTTTTGTTTCTTGTGCAAAATTTGACAGCAGTTTTTAGATTTTAACTCATTTATGTGCACGAAAGACTAAAAAATAATAACTATAGTGAGCACTGAACAGAGAACCATCATACAGAACAAAAATGTGAATTTTTGGTTTTGTGCACAAACAGCAAAAACAGATGCAGAGTCTGGAAAGTGCAACAGCAGCAAGTAATGTTTATTTTCTACAAACGCTCCTCTTCAGTCTTCCAGTTTGTTTAATAAGGAAAATAATCTTTAAGCAGCTGAAAGCATCAGATTAATAAGTTATTTGTGCTGCAGTGAAGTCGAGATGTTTGTGTGGAGCAGCAGTGTTGGTGCCGGCCTCCCCTGACAGCTGGGTGTGTGAACCAGCGGCTGTGGTGTTTGTGGGCTTTAAGAGGCCGGCGCGGCGCGGTGAGGACGGACGGACGGACGGACGTCGTCCCGCTCTCAGGCTGTGTGCAGTAAAAGCCTGGAACAGAAATGCTCTCAGCGCGCTTCACTGGAGATGAGCTCAAGTATCTTTTAAAAGAAGCTGCTCTGTTTTTTCTAAAAGTGGGGTCAGAGCGTCAGAGAGGGTCGGAACATAAACTGCAGATCTTTGTGTTTCATTATTAATGCTGGTTCTGTTCTGAGCTCCGGAGCAGAGAGGAGGGGAACCAGAAACCGGCTGGAGCAGGAATGAGGCGGAGATGCTAACTGAGGCCTGGATGTGTCCAGACCAGAGAGTCCGGAAGATCCGGTTCTACTGGGACAAAAACTGCAACATTTGTTCCATGTGGTTCTCTTCCTCTCTGCTCTGAGTCAAACCAGCCTGTTCCCCTCCTGGCCTGTGGGGGCGCTGCACCAAGAACCACTGAAGCACAACTTCCTTCTTCACCAAATGGAAACGAAGATGGAGACGTCAGATTTATTGGTTGGAGGATTTTAGTCTTTGTCTGAAGACCAGGAGCCATTTCTCCTGCTAGCGCTAGGCTAGCACGTTTGATTTGATTGTATTTACCCAGAATGCCCTGCGCTTTAGTCCTTTTCCTCCTGTTGGAGCGGTCTCCAAAAAAGAAAAAAAAAGACTTATTTTGGAAAAAGGAAAAAATAGAAAAAAAAGATAAAAAATTGAAAAGGGTAAAAAAAAAAGGGAAAGACAAAAATAATTATTGCATTTGAATATTATAAAATCAAGATTATAAAATGGCTGAATTCATTAATGTCTTATTTTGGTTCCTCCAACGTTTCCTGCCGTCGGCGCTGAGTTCCCAGCGGTCTCTGCTCCGCTTGGCGTTCACATCTGCATTCAAACAGAACCAGATTTCACTTCAACCAAACCGACGGCTGAACAATTAGCTAAACATTTGGGCGCCACGCTAAAGAGGGCGCCAAAGTTAAAGCAAAATGATCTTTTCTACTTTGCATGTTGTGAACATAGCAGCTGTGATCAGTAACTGATGTTGGATCTGGATACAGAACCACCTGCAAACCTCAAACTCCTGATTTTATTTAGGTAAAACATAAATGTGCTATTGTTTAGTTAATGAGTTTATTTTATCAGCAGTGAATGGAAATCCTTATTTAGGTGTAATTCATTTTTAAGACAACAAGACAAACATTTTGTTTTCTTATTTCCATGAAATCCAACGACGATTCCTTTAGTTTTATTATCCTGCACATCAACACAACGTAGGACGGATCTGTTTATTATTTTTCTATTAAGTTATTAATAAATGGATGCAAAAGTTGCTTGAAATTTTTTTACAGGATTTGAACTTTTTGAAAGTAAAACTTCCTCTGTAGACGTTTTAAGAAGATTTTTGTAGAGAAAAGTTTTTAGGTTTTATCTCAACTGTAAATATTTTTGTACAGTTTTGGTTTAATTACAGCTCAGAGTTTGTTGTTCTTTCATCAAATGAATCTTTAGAGTCTGTACACTGCAGCGATTATATGTCAATAATCAATTAATCACAATCAATCCGATTAATCGTTTCCTACATTTTATTCATAAATCATCTAGAAACAGAGACATTGTTCAAAGTTTTCCCTTCCAGCTTTGTCTTTATTAACAGTAATATTTGTTATATAAACCCATAGATGAGGGTCAGAGTCTCTGATTAACATCAGGAGAAGTGGTTAAATCGTTTGGACAGGTTCTCTGCTCCTGCTGGCCTCTGGATAATCGGCCTGATTGTTTCTGATGCTCCGTCCGTTTCAGCCGATCCTCCACTGACTGACAAACTGAAAGCATCAAGTCTCCAAACAAACCTCCAAAAACAAAACTTCACAGTTTTTCCAGCACACATCATGAAAAACGAGTGAAAATGACGTGTTTAGTGCAGCTGTTTCTGTAACATCCATCAAATGGAGAATTTAACTGAACCAGACTGAAAACATGAGTAAGATTTCAAATGGAACCAACTCAGCCTGACGGCCCAAAAACAGAAAACCTTAATGGGGTTTGAGTTTTCTTTGAAAATCAAATTAAACGCCTTCATCCAAACAAATCAAAGACAGTGGAGCAGCAGATCTGGTTCTGATCCGGTCCTTCCTCTGTTTGGTCTGAAGCGGCGGTTCTGTTTCTGCTGCCATGACGCAGAGCGACGACGGCTGACATCACGCGGCGAAACCTGAGGAAAACCTCAGGCGTCTGATGAACTCTGAGGTTAGGAGGGAAAGCAGAGGGGAAGGTCAGAGAGCGTCCCGCCTGCAGCGCCTGCAGCTCAGCCTGACCGCAGAGGGAAACTCTGGAGGCAGAATGACAGAAAAACAACAAACTGAGGAGGAACGCCGCTCTGATGGACAGACGTCTGCAGAAACTGTGGCTCCTTCCACAGGGTCAGATCGCCGCGCTACGACGGCGTACAGGGCCAAGACAGACAGAAAAAAAAGAATAAAGTTCTGTGAAAAATATCTGAAATTTTGAGATTAATCTAAAAAATGTTCTAAAGTTTGAAAAGCTACAAAATGCCATAAAAAGGGGAAAAAATAAGATTAATCTCAGAAATGTTACAGAAAAACCTTGAAACCGTACGAGTTTCAGAAGTTGAATATTTTAGATTTTTGGAAATTTGTGGGTTTCAAAGATTCAAAATTTTCAATTTGGGAGACTCAAACAGTTTTTCCATGAAAATGATAAACTTTTCAAACTCTTAAGTTTCAAAAGTACATTTTTTTGACTTTTGTTCTCAAAAAATTACTTGTATTCTTGTAGTTATGACTTTTTTGTAGTTATTCTGGTAATTATGAGCTAAAAACTGAAGAATTGGATAAATTTTCACAGCTCCAGTGTTTTTGTGGTAAATAATCTAGATTAATTGTTCTTTCCTGTGATGGTTTCATCTGTTAAATAATCTGGAAAGTGAGTTTTAAAGTCTTCAGGATTTCTGGTCCGCTGGGAGCAGCTGAAGTGTTGAATGTCAGCATCAGAAACAGGAAGGAGGGAAAATAACCTCTAACTTCTCATCTCCATTAATATTACAAACTCTTGTCTGCACAATACAGGAGAATCTCAGCCTGTTAAATAATTCACACTATAAAATCCTCCCTTCCTTTTCCTATGAAAGTCGTCGTTTCTCGGAGCGAGGCTGAAGGTCTCTTCACCGGTTCAGGGAAAACGTTTCCAAACCATCCAGAGGTTCTGGAAATCCACATTTCTTCTGGGTCATCACTTTAAAACAACTTAACTTAGGAGTAAAAATTATTATTATTGTTAGAATAAGGATGATTCACTTTGGTCCTGGTGGCAGATTTAGACTGTGATGCATCTCGTCTCTCCCTTTGTGTCAGAAACCCTAAAATAATATTTTACAGCATCAAATATTCACTCTGGAAATGTAAAAACATGAATCTGATTCCTTTAAACTTTTAGCAGCACATTGAGGGCAAGTGAGTTTTTGTGTTTAGTTTATGTTGACTGACTCACCACTTTCACTCACTTTCTTCTCCTACTCTCTAATTTGCATTATTTGATATTTTTTCAACTGTTAACTTTGTTTCTCAGTTTTTCTCTCCACAGAAGCTACAGCTGGTCTGATTGGCTGCGTCTCCGTTGACCATATAACTGCAGTTTGACATTCAGAAATAAATCCTCTTAATGAAAACATGACAATTCAAAAAATCTCTTTTTTTTCAATCTAAAAAAAACACTTTGAAGCTTTTTTTGTATCACGAATCACACGATCAACAACTGGACGTTTCCACTGCCGTAAACCACGAAGAAGACAACAGGAAATCCCTGAACGATGATGGAGCGGCATATTTCTTAACAACCTGCTGCTAAGTGTGATTTTAATTGCCTTTCTTACTTAATTGAACCAGTGCAACTGCAAAGCTTCGTTTTTCGGACATTAGTGGAACGTTTTGCGTTGTGTAGTGAAAATGCAGTTTGTGATTTTTTCCTGGAGGAGGAAAGTCAGGATGGTAGAAAAACTTCTCTACAGCTCACCGCTCCAGATGTGAGATCTTCAGGAACTCTTTGAAATGTCAGGACATTTTCAGTAAAGCTCTACTGGTCAGCACTGAGTCACGATGTCAGATAAACCAACACAGAAACGATTCAACAGGCACTGAATCTAAACCCTGAGGGATTCCCCATTAAAATGTGTCAAACTACGGCAACATTACGCTAATGTAGAAAAAAACTATTTCATAATTGTGTATTTTCCATTAAATTATGAATTTTCAGCGTGAAATTCACTTGGATTATTTTACTTAATTTTTTTCCTTTATTTATTTGCAGATCAGCTTCAGAGTCACGTTCTTCCTTAAACCAACCAAATCTAACAGTTTCACTACAATCAGCATCAGTTCCGGAAACAAGAGAAGAAAAATCAAAGTTTAAAATCTCAGTTCCGGACGGAAAATTTCCTCTGATGCCTCTTTAGATTTCTGGGCTTTAAAGGACGTTTCGACGTGATGCTGCGGGATCATTTCCTCTGTTTGTTGTGACGCACTGTCTCATCCACGCAGCATCACGGGCAGGATGAGACCGGATCCTCTGCGCGCAGCGCGCAGTCAGTGACCAGTGATCTGATCTGCAGTCAGCCGCGCTCTGCCTGTTTCCATGAAGATCTGGACATTTTAACTGACGGGACTTTTCGTTGCTGCTTTAAATCGGAAAACCACAGAAAGTCCGTTCATCTCTGAAGAACGGTTCTGTTCTGCCACATCCACGGTGACTCCTGGTTGTGCGTGTTTCTGCCTCTGGTTCTCTCAGATCCCGGCCTGTGGATAAATCGGTTGGTTCCAGTTCGGAGTCTGGCGCTCGGTTCCACCTCTTCCCGCCTCCCGCTGCGCCCTGAAGCGGGGGAGACATGAGACCACCCAAACACTGAGTGACGGGTAAGACCCAGAGTGTTTATGGGATGAATCTGTGGCTGCAGTGAGGTGGGAAGTCTCTGCAGGAGTCGCTAGTTTCATGCGTAAAAAGCGCTGCAAATGCGTAAAATGGAATAGAAATAAGGAGGATGAATCTTTCTGGATCGTAACTATTCGAGGTCAATTATTTGATACTATACGCTTATATAGTATCAGATAAAAAAAAATAACTTAATTCGGTTTTTATTTCCTTAAAAGCTTCCTGTCGCCTTAAATCTGAAGTTTCTGGAGTCTCAGCCTTGGTTGATAAAATTATGATTAAAAAGAGAAATCCTTATTTATACACTGTAAACATTTAATATTTCCAAACAGCTTCATCTTTCATTAGCTGAAGCGGAGCTGGAAGACGTTTCACTGGGTGAGTCTGAGCTGAGCTGCTGATTCATTTCACTTTCAGAAAATCTGAACTGATTTCTGCTGCTGAAGCTTCATCAGTTCCTTCAGTTTTCATGGTTAGAATCTGTCCAGATGAAGCTGCTTTGCAGGGAAACATGTTCATTTAGTTTTTATTTTAGTTTTTTAATTTATTTGCTCAAAAGAAACTTCCTCAGAATTCATATTTGAGTGGTTTTAAATCAAAATGCCTTTAAAGATGAACTCTGACTCATCTCTGGATGCAGGACTTCATGTTGGTCTCTGTTGTTTTGGTTCCTTTGTTTTCCAAATGTTTTCTCCTCACTGGCTCAACACCTGCTGCCAGGGTTTTATAAGCTCTGCACTGGTGGCAGCAGCATCCTGGCATCCTGCAGCCGAGTCTCTCATCTCATCTCTCTTTATAATCCAGTCTGCAGATTAGATTAAGAATAATTTCAGATTGATTATTTCACAGATTCACCTGAACTGAAGATTTAACTCAGGAATAATTGTTCTTCTTTTTAAAAGAATCATTTTAAGATGATAAAACTCTTTGCAATAAACAATAATCTAAATATTCAGAGCTGAACAAAAACTATAAAATGCCAAATAATTTCAACAGAATAACCGTGTTTCTGTAACAAACACATTTCCACTGAGGCGTTTAACAATCACTGATCCACCTGGACTAAAACGTTTCTGTCCAGATCATTAAAATGTATTTTAAACTCTTTTAAACCCAGATTTACATTTCAAGCCTCATCACACCCAGAGGCTCAGATCAAATAAGACATCCACAGTCATTTGTTTCCTGCATTTCTGGTTTAATTTTAGAAACACTGAAGGAACGTTGAATAAATGTAACTGTTCAGGCAGCAGAGGAGCGTGAGTCAGAGGCCTGCAGCGGCGGAACGGGAAACGGCTGCTGATGCCTTTTCTGTGTTTTAATTCACTAATTCCCACTTAATTCAGGTTTGGAAGTTGACAGGAAATAAATAAATGGTCTGTTATGTAACTTAAACTGCTCAACCTTTTGGACTGTGTGGTTTACTTCTTTTATTTTGAAATTCGTTCCCTTGTTCTTCAGATAAACCAGTCAGTTTTTTTGTTTCTGGTTTGTTGTTATTTCCTCTGGTTGTCTTTGTCTTATTAATTTTATTCCTTCAGTTCAGGAAAAGTGAAACTCTCTATTAACCCTTTACGGACCAGTGAAGCTAATTAGCTTTGCACCGTTTTCACTGTGAATGCAGCCAAACAGAAGCATGAATACTACAAATGTTGGTCCATACATACATATTTAATACTAATGTTATTATTAAAAGAGCTTTGACTCCAGTCTAGAGGTTGAAGTGTGAACTACACGCGGTTCAGTGTGAGAGGCTGACCGCATTGAATTTGGCTGAAAAACTCAGTAAATAATAATAATTTACAGTTTAATCTCTAATAACTCATAACTGAATATCTAAAACATCATGAAAAAGTTAGATTTTGGTCAAAACAGTGGAACCTGCGATGTAATCAGTCATCAGCATAAGGACTGACAGTAACAGTAGCGTCTCCTGATGTATAAATTAAAAAGTTTAGGGCCTGAACTTTGAGGAACTCCACATCTAATTTGGTTTAGTTCAGATTTTCATGTTTTCTTCCCAATAAATGCACAGATGGTTGGAAAATATTCATTTTTTCAATCAGAACTGTTCAGAATAAACACAGAATCAGTGTGGGGTTTTTACTTGCTTGTTTCTCCTTCTTGTCATGATTTCAACACATTAACCTTCCCTCTCATAATCCTTCATCTCCTCTTTCTGCCATGTTCCCATTTGTCCTCCCCTCCATCTGCTGGTTTCTCCTGTTTGACCTTGTTATCCGTCCCGTCGCCTCTTTGTTTGGCCGCCTGCAGCTGGTTGATGGGGAGGATTTCGGATGTCAGCCGGGACAGTGGTCATCGCAGGAGGAATTCTGGCTACAGTCATTTTACTGACCATCGTCGCTGTGTTGTGTTTATGTAGGCTGCAGGTTCGTCACCTTAAAACTTTTCTTTTACAACACAGATTGTGTACGATCTAAAATTAAAATGTTAATGTACGTTTAGTCCGTGTGGACTTTTACTAGAGTACATTTTATCTACTTACTTGTACTTTTACTTAAGTAAAGTATTAAGTAAAGTATTTTCTCCACCACTGGAAACTGCCAAACAGCTTGTTGACAAAGAGATTGTGTTTATTGGTTTTTATGTAGACTACTGTCACCTGCAGGTGGGAGTTAGCATCATTTAAGCCCATGTTAATGTTTGGGGAAATTTTGTAATAAACTCACTATTATGCATTAGAGTGAAAAATGCTGGGTGTGTTGAGTTTGTGTGATCGCGAAATCCCAAGAAACTGGAGGGATTAATATAATTTGGTGTCTGGAGTCTAGAGAGCCAAATAAAATCTGTTACACCAGATTCTGTGACAACAGTATATGTGACAGTAGGAGGCGCTGCTGTAAAAAGCCTAACAAAAGCTAACATTTGAACAGTAATATTATGAATATTTTGGAAATATAGACAGTCACAGAACTTGATAGCTCGTGTCAGATTTTGTCACCACACTGTAAGTTACAGAAAAAGACTAAACTTTACGCAACAGCGCCTCCTACCGTCACAACATAAGGTCATCACTTGAGTGTGACACCTCAAAGGAACAGAAGATGTTTTGTTACTAATTGTTTAATTGCTGTGCAGTATTACTGCTGCAAGCCGGAGGAGTCTGAGAAGGACGACGAGGAACCGGAACTGTCCACCATGTCGCCCTCTCGGCCCCTGGCTCTGTGCGCTCCGCCCACGCCTCCCACGCCGGAGCACTACAGCGACGAGCTGGAGTCGTACCCGCCCACCTTCCTCACCGAGGCCAACGGGCCCTGCAGCTACTCCCCGCCGCCGCCGGCGCCGCCGCGCCGGGGCCAGCGGGTCCACGCCTTCTGCCCGTCCTGCGCCCGCTGCTCGCTGCCCTTCTACCTGCAGCATCCAGAGCGGCTGTGCAACGGCGGCCGCAGGATCAGCTACCGGACTGTGCAACAGCAGGACCTGGAGCTGCCCGCCGACCTGGACAGCTTCTACCAGAAACTGATCCGCTCCTACACCATGAAGGAGGTGGTGAACCACAGCGTCAGCACCGACGTGTAGCTGCCGCCAGGATCTGGGCCGATGGAGAAAAGGAGCAAAGTTCTGCCAAAATACGCAGAAGTCTTGAGAGTAATCTAATATTTTTGAGAAAAAAAACAACAACGCAATTCCTGAGTTTGAAAAACCAAGAATTTGCTAGAAAAAACTCACAAATTCTCAGATTGATCTAAAAAATGTTCTAAAAATCACAATTATTTCTGAATAAAATATTTTCTAGAACATTTTCTAGAAAAACTAAATTTCTGAGAAAAATCAGTGGAAATTTTTATATTAATTTCAGAAATATTCTAGATAAACAAATAATTTCTGAATTTGAAAAGTTGTAAATTTGCTTGAAAAAAAAGTTCAGTTTGACAATTCAAAAATTTGCAGGCAAAAAACTCAAACATTTTCACATTAATATCAGAAATTTCTAAGAAAAAACAAGGATATGTTCATTTGTAAAAAAAATCTCTGAAATGTTTGAGAAAAAGACGTTTCTGAGTTTCAAACATCAAAAATGATTCCTTCTTTCCACCTGCAGTGGCTCTGATACGCCGTGGAAAACTGTCTGCAGCTGAAAACTGTTTCTGAACAGATTCTTTCTATCAGCATCAAAACGATCATTTATAACCAATATATCTGAATCTGTGGTAGCTAGACCACCAAATGAGAGACTTACTGATGTTTCTTTATGGATTTAAATAAAAACATACGAGTAGATTTAAAGCTGCAGTGTGTAACTTTAGAAAAATCACCATATGAGACAGGTAATCTGTGAAAGAAATCGATCTCCTCCACCTTCTGTCTGCAGAAATGCAACAAAAACAACCAATCAGAGCCAGGAGGAGGGTCTTAGCGCTGGCAATCATCCACATGTATGTGCTGCTCAATGTGCTAACGGCAGAGAAGCAACTCACTGTTCATCTATGGCTATGCTAACTAGCCTTAGCATTCATGACAGGCTATAGAGAAGGAGCTGTAGCAGCAGAGAGAAAGCGGAGGACGTGAGCGCTGCATACAGGAGGATGATTGACAGCGCCAAGAACAGTGTATTTATGCAGATGGCAGTAGGACGACAGGGAGAAAGCAAAGGAGCTCTTTAGATTATCTGTCTTATTCTATCACAACATAATGATAGTTTTAACATATATGTAAAAATCTACCTTTTAAAAAAATAAGTTACATATTTTAACAGATTTTATTCAAGGAAACAAAATAATTCTGATAATGTTTCAAATAAATTGGTAAATAGATTCAATTTTCAGATAAAAAAAACTTATTATAATGTAAGTTTAGCTTCTTTGTGTTATTCCTGTAAGTGATGGAGATCCACTGTTTAAATATTAATATTAGCACACATTTCACTTTGTGTTTGTTTTCACTTAAACTCATAAAAATAAAAAATGTTGATTCATGTTCCTCAGCAAACTGCCTTTAAATGTTTAGAGAGCGTATGCTGAACCAGCTTTAGTTCCAGGAACAGAAAACATTTATTAATATATTAAATATTACTGTAAATGAAACTGTTTTTCAGAGACAGGATCCTTATGAGGGACTGACATGTATAATAGCAAACCATAAACTTTACACACAAAAACAGTTACAAATAAAGTGAAACTTTTGTAGAAATTGTCTGTTATGAGAATTTTGTTATGAGAATAAAGTCCAAAAAATACCAGAATGAAGTATTGCAATTTAATTCTTGTAATTTTATTATTTTATTCACATCATTTTATTTTTTGTCTTAATTTAATATGGCCTCTAAACTCCGTCATAAGTTTGAAAGTCAAGCTGGGAGTTTTTGATCTTTGTTCAAACTTTAAAATCGAAAATTAAAAGTTGATTTCAGTAAAGTAGTTTGAGTCAGAGAGACAACAGAGACACAGCTCCAGATTTGATAAAATATATAAAAATGACCCATAATCTCACATCTGGACGTGTTGTTTATAAATTGAGAAAATAACAAAAAAGAAAACATTTTCATTTGAGCTGTTATTTAATGGAAATTAAAGTACCTTCATGTTTTCAGCTAATATTAACAGTACACAATGTTCATACTTCAGTTTTGTACAAAGAGGTATCAGTTATATAAAAACACACAGTACCAACAGTTTAAAATACACATCTGAGTACATTTCAGCCATACTTCAAGTGTCAGGAATCTGTCTGTCTGCGCTCCGGAGAACCAGACCAGAACTGGCATCAGTTGACCCGACTGAGAACCGTCAGCTGGCGTCGGGACCGTCACGATAAATGAAAATGTGCTACGACTAATAAATACGCTCCCGCACGGTGCAGGCGGGTCCAACGGGAATGTTTCTGACATGGTGCTGCAGCGAGCCGGACACCAAAACCACATTAAATATCAACACTGTCTGTAATAAAGTCATGCAGGATATTCAGCTGGGAAATAATTTAGGATTTTTGCTGCAGCGAAGAACATGACACAAGGTGTAAAATCATCTTCATCTTCGGCTCGACAGCAGAACTGATAACTGATAAATAATCAATAACAACTGATACTAAAGGACTTACAGTCTGTGTAGCAAAAAAGGAAACAAAATCATGTAATAAAGTTCTGCTTTTTAAAAACGTTTCCTCATTATTCACAGTAGCTGCTTTAAAAACAAAAGGCCTCGATTGGACTGTCCCGGATATTATCCGGACAAAAATATCTCAAGAATCTGGAAAAGAATCCAAACAGTGCTGAAGTGAGCATGCCAAGCCAGTAGGGGGCGATGAGTTTCAATTTAAGGATGAAAACAAGAGGATGAAACATGATCACTACTATTGAGTTCTGTTTGTAAAGTTAACCAGTCAGTTTTTCAAAGTCATATTTAAACTTTTAGTCACTTATTTCTAAATGTCACAGTTTCAAACTAAGTATTTAGTTAGCAAGCTAATTATTTAGCTTAGAGTCAAATATTTATCTTGGCAAATAAATATTTGGCTCCAAACTAAGTATTTAGCTAGCAAGCTAAATGTTTAGCCTCAAACTAAATATTTAGGAAACAACCTAAGTAGTTTGCTAAATTAAATATTTAGATAGTAAGCTAGATAGTTAGTGTGAAGCTAACTAAATCTTCTGCTAAAAAAAAGCTACATATTTAACTAGATTCAATATTTAATTAGTAAGGTAAATATTTGGCTCCAAACTCATTATGTAGCTAAAAACCTGAATATTTAGCATCAACCTAAATATTTAGCTAGTGAGTTAAGTATTTAACTAGCAAGCTAAGTATTTAGTGTGGAGCTAACTAAATATTTGGTTACAAAAATTCATATTTAGCTTCAAATTAAGTATTTAGCTACAAGCTAAATATATCTAAATATTTAGTTTGGATTTAAGTATTTAGCTTGCTAGCTGACTATGTAGCTTGAATCTGTGACATTTATGAATTAATAAAATAACCTGATGAAAATATGTTTGTTTTCTATTATTACAGGCTAAATAACCCAAATTATTTCTGTTCATTTTTGACTGTAACTTTACAAACGACCCTCCAAATTCTACATCTTTAAATTTATAACAATCTAAGCTAATCACTGATGATTTTAACTAAAAAGCTGGACAGGTCAATAGAAACTTGACCAGACGAGGGAAACGGCGTTTGTGTGTTTTTATGAAGAGAGCTGAAGCGACGCTGCAGTTGCGGCGTCCCGGTCCGTCATGGCCGAACGGCTCGGCAGGAGTGGCAGCAGGCCTTGCTGTAGTACCAGTGGCTGCACAGGTTGACCTTCAGAGCCAGCAGGCAGTTGGTGGAGGGTCGGTCCTGACAGCTCTCATCTGGAAAACAATCAGGAAAAACAGCAGCCAATGAAGCTACTCAAAGCACAGAGGCTGGAGAAACATCCTGGAAAATTAGAGAAAAAAAGAATTTAACAAACACATAAAGCAGCTCAATGTATTTAATTATCTAGATGTATTTTATGCTTTTCTTCTCTCTTTCTGTAATGTATGTTGACCACTGTTTGCTTTGTCAGCTTCAGTTGTTTTTAAAGTAAAGTAAAATAAATGAACTTTAACTTGACATTACCTTTTGTCAGTACCGGATTGCCTGCATGTTTTGACAAGCGTTAATTTTTAATTACATAGATTTTAACGTGTTATAAAATGTTAACACAATTAGTCAGGTTTATTGCTGTATTTGCGTGATTCTGACGCACAAGCGACCAAACAATAACAATGGATGATGACAATTTCTGCTTCATAATTGATCTGATTGGACACTTTAAAAGACGATTGTTGTGTTGAAGTTGTGCTGAAAGGATCTGGCATGTCAGTGAATAATAAAGGATTTATCCCATTATTGAACTGGTTGTTCAATCAAAATTCAATTTACCATAGTTTTAAATTAATATTGTGTTACTTATTTTTATATTTTAATCTCATTCTAAAGAGGAGAGTCAGTGCTTTTTTAATTGGTTTTCAATATTTTTCAGCGCCATTTTGAATCCTGTTATATTTATGTTTATTGTGTATTGATGGGAAGACATGTTGGGCGAGGCGGACATGTTGGGCGAGGCGGACATGTTGGGCGAGGCGGACATGTTGGGCGAGGCGGACATGTTGGGCGAGGCGGACATGTTGGAGGTGGCGGACATGTTGGGCGAGGCGGACATGTCGGAGTGGCTTTGTGTTCCACACCTTCTCCTACCTGGAGGCTCGGTGGGGCAGGCCTGCAGCGTGCATGTCTGCTTGGCCACCGGCTTGGTGAGCGGGTCGCAGCCCCGGACCAACTCCCTGCCCTGGTAGCACTTCACGTCCCGCATCCTCACGCCAACGCCGCATGTCTTCGTGCACTGAGGACATACAGAGACAGAAAGATGGCCGCCACCGCTGGATGACAAGTCCTGGACTCTAACTGGAGGAGACGGTCGACAATCAACTCCATTCTCTGACCTATGAACCTTAAAACTGCACCTGAATGTCTAGTAATGGATGGCAACTGACTGGCATCCAACCAACCAACCATCAACCAACCAACCAAACCAACCAAACCAACCAAACCAACCAACCAACCATCAACCAACCAACCATCCAACCATCAACCAAACCAACCAACAATCCATGAATCATCTTTTTCTAAAAGTTCTTTGATTGATGGAGGAGTACAAACAAAATGTTATGACAGAAACTGAACAATTGAAAATAGAAAGACAATAATAAAACTAAATGTGATTTAACGCTGAAGCATAAATTAAGCTAATAAAACAAACAAAAAGGCGCCGCATATAATAAAGTCAGAGTGACGTACCTCGGACCAGGGTGTGGTGTACCATTTGAAGCACGGCCTCTCGAAACACGTGGCTTCATCCTCTGGCTTCTCGCCGCCTCCACACGCCTCTTCATCAAACATCTGGAACTTTCCTCCGCTGACGCCGGCGCAGAGGACGATCCGCCGCTTCACCCCGCGGCCGCAGGTCGTGTTGCACTGCAGACAGAAACGCAGAGTTTACCGGCTCCAGAAACTCGCTCAGCAGATTTATTGCTGGAGATAAACCAGGTGAAGGTTCGCCGTGCCGACGCTGGACTCACCCGCTCCCAGTCCTGGCTCAGCCAGTGAGGAGCGCAGTCCCTCTCTCCACAGGGGTGGATGGCCAGAGGCTTGTTCTCCGGGGAACACTGGTGTTCAGGAACCACGCGGCCCTCAGGGGTCTTACAGTAAACATGTCGGACCATCCGGCCGTGGCCACACGACCCGGAGCACTGCAACCACCGACCGAGACACAAAGACACAAATCAGACACCGTTAGGCCTGTAACGATTACGATAATTATGTCCCAGTAATTATTATGATTAACAATAATACTGTTAATGGCAGTATACAATAATATTATAAGTTCATCCTCTGAAAAACCAATAAACTTTAATTTAATAAAGAACACTTTACTCTGGAACTGGCAGGTATTTTAAATATCCAAAATAAAACACGACAACCAAAAACAATAAATAAAATAAACATACAGGAAACCAAAACCATGTAGAAAATGGATAATGATGTCTGTTAAAAATATTAAAATCATCAGGATGGAAACTCCTTTTCATTTTTCATGCAATAATTTAATGAATTGTTTATTTATTTATTGAACAGGATTACACATCATGTTCCATAAAGAAACGTAAACATGGTCAAAAATATTAAAATGATTTGCAGACAAAGGATTTTATCTTTAACTTTCTATTTTCTTGCTGATGAGGGATTCCTGCTCGTTTCTGTAATTGTGAATTAAAAACCAAATCCCGGTGAAAACACTCACGGGGCCCCACTCCGACACGGTCCAGTGGCGCTCGCAGGGCGGCCCCGTGCAGTTCTTCACGTTTGGCGGCTGGGTCATGGGGTCACAGGGTCGGGTCTCATCCGAGCAGCGGACGTCTCGCGTCACCTGAGCTTTACGGCCGCATTTTGCCGGGCACTGCAGCAGAGACAGCCACTGTCATCCCAAATGTTACAACAGTTTAGAGATTATAAAACTCACTGAAAATAAAACATCTGCAGAGATTTAGATCCTGAGACAAGAAAACAAATAATTTCTCTCTAAGTTGCTACGTCTGTAAAGTTAAAATCAACAGCTATAATAAGGCTGGTATGATGTAAGTTAGCAGGTATATTAACGGGCCTGTCATGATAACACATTTTACTGAACGATAAATCGTCTCTGAAGTTACAAAACTAATAATACTATTGAGACTATTTTCATGTAATATAATGGTAATGGCTTATTAATGCAAGAAGACATTTCCAAAGTTCAACAAACTTTGAATTCTAATGAACATTTAACACTGGAAGACATTTTAAATCTCCCAAATAAATAGAAACAACAAATAAAATTCATCATAAAATCTCTGTAAACAAAAGTTGAGACCAAAACAGCAGACTGAAGAGTTTTAACATCCAGTTTTTTGTAGAAAGAGAGCAGAGAAAAAAAACATAAATAATGTCAACAGAAATTCTTGAGTTTGTTTAAATGTTTTATGCAATTAACTGATTTATTGCTTACTGCGACAGGCCTGTGTGTTACACATAGGGTAGCTTATAAATACTAAAAAATCTGGTGTCGACATTTTGGAAAGGGGGCCCCAAATGAAAACCTGCTCCGGGCCCCAAGAAGCCCTGGACCGGCCCTGACCTTCAACAGCTTAGAGGTTCCTGAAAACAAAATTCACTTGAAAATAAAACAAAAACGTGTCGAGATTTGGATCCAGAGTGGAAGGAGTTTGATGACGTGTGAATCCTGAGTGGAGCCTCACCTCCGTCCACTCCGCCACCTCCCACTGCGGGCCGCAGGTGGGGCTCTTGCAGGCGCGCCTCTCCAGGGGGCGCTCCAGGTCGGCCATGGTGCAGAGGTCGCTGTAGACGGAGCTGTCCAGGCCCGGGGACAGCATCTTCCAGCAGCGGACCTGCCGGAACTGGAAGCCCTCGCCGCAGGTCCGGGAGCACTCGCTCCAGCTGCTCGCCTCCCACCTGGAAAACCCACATCCACCTCAAACTGGGACGAACTGGAACGTGATGGGAGGAGACGTTTTAACCGACTCTACCTCGGCTGACACTCTCTGCCGATGCAGAAGTCGTGGACCGGTTCTGGCCTAGTCAGAGCGTCACAGTACATGTCGTGGACCTCCACGCCGTCGTAGCGAACACACGAGACGAAGGACTTGGACACGCCTGGACCCGGATGGACGAGATTAAAGTTACTCCTTCCTAAAGTTATTATTTAAATGTTCAACCTCTCCTCCAGGTCAGTATTCACTAAACTATCCTAATGTCTCGTTAAAATGAGATTCGCTCTAACGAGATTTAGTTTTATGTCTCATTATAACGACATATAGAATTTTGTCTTGTTATAACAATTATAAATTTCACATTAAAATGAAAAGGTTTTTATAACTTTTTGTTATAAAGAGAAAGTTCTAGTTATAATGAGATGCACAACAAAAGATGAGTCATTATGATTTTCCCTTTACTTTTATCTCTCGTCATAAAGGGAAACAACATCTTTTCTCAACGTATAAAACTTTATCTCTTTATGACAATCATAAATGTTTCATTGAAACAAGAACATTTTCCACTTTAGTAAGTTTTCCGTCTCATAAAGAGAAATTTAACTTGCTGCATACTTTTATAACAAGATGCAAAACCCAAAATAAAACATGTTTTACATCATCATGATTCTGGTTATAATGAGAAACTTTCTCGTTTTTACGAGATGAGTCTTATATCTCCAAAATGTGTTTTAATGAGATACATTATTATTATTATTATTTTTATTTTTTAATGAGATATAAAAATGCACTCCTCTGAACAATTTCTTAGAAATTCGCTCTAATTTTTTAATTTGAAAAATCTTGTAATTAGAAAAATAAATTCAGAGATGATACAATGACGGTTTGTAATATTTGCAGTAGTTGAATATTACCTAATAAAGAGAAATAATAGAGAGATAACTAAGATTATTTTAGTAAAACTGACATTTTGTGGTAAATTATATCCCTATATCCCTAAATTATATTTTTTAAGGTGAAATATTGAATAAATGATATAATGTTTTATTTAACTGGTACTGTAAATACCGACTGATTGACTTGTAAATGTTAATGTTACTGTGAAACATTCTAACCTTTAAAAATAACAGAAAGATAAAAACACTTTTAGCTGCGATTGCTGCCACCCTCCTCTGTGAAAACTAAAAGGAGCTTCATGTGAGAGTGAAGAAGTTCTGGTTCCAGACGCTCTGAACCTGTCGGGTCGCAGCGTTACCTATGGAGCAGGTCATGCTGCATGGCTCCTGGGAGGAAAGTTTCCAGCGGTACATGTCTGCAGCGCTCAGCTTCAGATTCTTCTGGAAGAACCTCTGATTCCCCCTGGTGAACACAGAGACGGTCAGCAGCGCTGCTCAGGAAACACCGGCAGAATTCACCAGAACTTTAATTCAGATGTGATTTCAGCTCACTGTGGACCAGAGCGACGCAGAAAACAGGAAGTATCTGCAGACAGAAACCTGCTACGGCAAGCCGTTGTAACATAAAATCTGTTTAATCTGTAATTACATCACAGATATCTAATATGGTAATATAAAATATTTGTGTTACATCCTGACTAGTAAGAATAAAAATTAAAGATGTTTTCTATTACATTTTGACGAGTCAAATTTCCTTTCCGGATGTCTGAAATGATGTCACCGGATTCGTCATTTGACGGGTCAGATATCCGTAAATAGAGCTCAAGATATCTGGAACATAATTATGACAAATCAAAGTAACATTTTTTGATCGCTGAATTAAGACTTGTGTGTAAGCGTCCATCTGCTGCCAGTCAGCTGTCCGAACTGTCGCCTGCAAAAAGTTTGAGTTTCATGAACAAAACTGGAAGAAAATGGAAAAATGAACATTTTTCTTCTCTTCTGACACACATTAAACTTAAAAAACAGCCTAGAGAAGCTGAAAGCTGTTCCCAAGCTGACAATAGAGCATCATTTAAAAATATTATTTTTATTTTTCATTGTTTTATTGAAATTTCAAAACGTCACAAGTATATAACATTTTGACTCAACAGAAAACAAATCCAAGATATCAGGAAGGTTTTTCTAACCAGTCATGACACTGAAATCATTTAATTTCATTCTTAATTATATTTTTTAAATCAATTATTTCAGAATTTATTTCCAGTTTTATTACTTAAAACTTGTAATTTATTTCTCTGCCAGGTGTTTTATTTAAACTTATTAACTCCTCGTCACATATTATTGGATAATTTGTGATTTTTCTGTGTTTTCTTTCCATTTTCTCTGTTTTTTCCCTCCTGGCTGCTGAACAGGTGAAACCAACGTAAATTATAGGATTATTGTTCGGTTCCGTTCGATCTCACCTGGTTCTGTTGGAGCGGCCGGCGCCGGTCTGGGCCGTGCGGTTCTGGTTGTCCCCGCTGTCGTTGCCTTTGTGGCCCAGAGCGAACTCCAGCGTGTCGTTCAGGTCCAGCGGGCCGGCCGGCCGCTCCGGGTCGCTCAGGCCCGCCTCGGGGGGGAACAGGGCGTCACCCTCCGTCAGCAGCTGGTTGGTGGAGATGTTGATCAGCAGCTCATCCGGACCCATCCGTCCGTCCAGCAGAACCCGCCAGATCAGGTTGGTGGAGTCCGGCCCAGTATCCAGGGCGGCATCATCGGGGGGAGGCTTGGCGGTGCCGTGAGTTTGGCTGCTGTTTCCTTGACCCGGATCAGAGATGATTAGCTTTGATCAGCGGCGCCACTGGCTCTAAAGGTCTCCTGTTCAGGTTAGGTCTCTACAAAACATGTTCACTTCATTTTTAAAAAATTCCTAGATAATGAGACTTTATTCTGCTCAGTTCTGCACTTTGAGCCGTTTTAGGATGTGTGTCACTTTAAATGCAAATAAGCGGCTGCTGGCCCCGCCCCCCGACTCGCACATGAAAATATCTGCGCAACTATACAACTGTACATGTTGGAAAAGCAGAAGTGGAGCCTCCTGCACAACCAACAAGAATGCAGCAAGTGGTTTCTGGATGGGAAGTCAACAATAAAACGCTCGTCTTTTCCAGCAGCCATTGTACAGTGAAAACTGAGCTAAAACCAGCTGGAGCTCAGCTTGCGTTGCTAGGTAACGGGCAGTGCCCGTTAATTGTGACTGAAGGTTTTAGAAATGCCTACTTACTTTTCTTAAGCGTTTGGGTTATTTTTAGAAGCAGTTGAGACACAAATGGAAACACAAAACATGCAAAATGTGAATCACATGCACAGGATGTGAGCGAAGGCAGCGGGCGAAGACAGAGTTCCTCAAACAGCAACAGAAACGGAAAAGTTACTTTTCCACTTTAAGATGTTCAGGGTAATAGAAACCGATTCCAGTACAAAATATGATCGTCAGCAATTAACTGTAATTGCTTTCAGTAAGCAATAATACAAACAAACGAGCCAAAACGAGGAACCTGGGTCGTCGTGGAAACGGAGTCAACATGCTGTCAGTCCTGCAGCCGGCGCAGCGAGCCGAGAGGCCGCAGCAAAGCCATTAGTGCTCATGCTTCTGATGCGGCCATTTTTAAAAGACAAAAACGCCACAAAATTCTGAATTTTTCATCATCTGCTGGTTTTCTTTATGTGTCTGTTCTCTGAATAATGCAGAGCCTGAAGGGCCATCTCTCTCACACACACGCAGAAAATGGAGCATGAAAGAATCAGTGAAACTGGACCCATCTGTTCCCGGCCAACAAAAAAAAAACTCAGATTTATATTTGACTTACAGTAGAGGGGATCTACTGTTTGACTCTGCATGGAGAATCACTGATATTAAACAATCTTTGTTTTCACATTTTTATAACTAATTATCTGAGCATTTTGATTTCTTTAAATAATTTTAAAAAAATATTTAAAATAGTACTATTTAACAAAATACTACAATAGAATATTACGGCCATACTAAGAAAAAGATTAATTAAATTATCACAATAAAATCATATTACGAGAATAAAATTGTACAACACTGAAATAATACAAACATTAAGTCGTAATATTCTGAAAATAAAGTCTAAATACTATGAGAATAAAGTCAAAGTAATGCAAGAATCCAGTAATAATATTATGACTTTAGTTATTTTTGAGAAAGGAGCAAAAATAGTTTTTTTTAGGTTTTTACATCAGAAATGAAGATAAACGAATCAAATATTTCACCTTTTTGTAAGGAAAACAGGTGAATGTGTCTGGTTTTGTCCTCACCTGTGAGTTTCGGCAGCCCGGCTTCGTCCTCATCGCAGTCGATGGCCGTCGTCTCCTCAAACACCTCGTTGGTCTCCTGGCCCTTCGGCCCGTCGGCCCCGCCCGCCTCCAGCGGGCCCCCGGGGACCTTCTGCTCGTAGACGCTGCCGTTGGGCGACGCGGGGCCGTCCTCCTCCACGGACACCTCGGTGGCGGACGTTTCCGACCCGGTGTAGACCGGCGGCGGCGGGACGGGGGGCAGGGAGTCCCGCAGGACCGTGTATTCGTAGGTGATGTAGGGCGTCCGGCCGTTCTGGTTCCACACCTGAACCAACAGAGACTTTTACAGATGATCCTGGACCCGGGTTGCCAGATCTGACTGACAGTTTCCACCCAAACACAAAGTAAAACCCGCCCAACTTAAAAAATAAAAAAGCACAAATCTCAACCTGTAATGAAAGTTTTTCTGGATGATAAATTGTCCCAGAAGTTATTGCAATAAACAATGAGATTGTTGTTTTAAAACCATTTACAAGTAATATAATGGTACATAAACTTTAAATTATATTGAACTTCTAACACTGGAGCTGGAAAACATTTTAAGTTTAAATAAATAAAAACAACAAATAAAATAAATTATAAAGTCTCTACATAAAATTATTCTTCACAAAAATGGGCAAGTTGAGGCCAAAACACCAAAGAGAAAAAACATAAATTATGCAAATGAAAATGATTACGTTTGTTTTAATTCATCGTGCAATTTATTTATTTATTGCTTATTTTATCAGGCAGAGTCACACTGTGATCTGGTTTTACAAACTAATGCAGAGTAGCTGCTTCTCCAAATTTGTTTATGTTAATGTCGACTAAAACATTTTTTTAACAGGAAGTAGTTGGAGGATGACGGTGCAGCATGTTTTTAAATCACTTATTATGTGAACAAACTTATTCATCTGTGATTTTAATATCATTTGTTATTCAATGGAAACGCCAACATGGTGTTTTTTCAACATTAGAAGAAAATCTAGAAAGATTTTCACGTTTGCAATGCAAACGCAGTTAATGATGATATCATGTATGACAGAATCTTAGATTTCAAAATAAATTAACTAATAAGGTAAATGCAGAAATGCAATCCCAGAATCTTTTAGAGCATTTTGTGTTTTTCTGCCACACAATGACAACTATTTGAATGCTTTTGAAACCTGCCAAATGTTGTGAAAAGCTGTTTTTTGTGTTAAAAAAAAGCCCAAATGGGTAAAAATCCGCCCAATCTGGCAACCCTGTCGGGGACGGTAACCGTTTCAGGAGAAATAAAAGGACTTTTTGATGCGTCTGTACCAGGATATTTATGGCCTGGTCGATGGGGCCTTTGGCGACGACGTACTCGATCCCAGTCTCGTAAACGTCCATGGGCCGCCGGTACTTAAAGATGGTTCCCGCGGCGTGGAAGTTCTGCGGACTGTCCAACTTGTAGGCGCCGTTAAAGAAGAAGTTTCCCGCCTGGTCGGTCACAGCTGGAACGCAAAACAATGGGAACTCAGCTGAGTTCACGTTTTACTTTTTATTCACTGTGTTCTGTTAAATAAAAGCCCAGCGAACGCACCGAGAACATCGGCTGATTTCTTCCTCTCGATGATCTGGATATCCCAGGATCCTTCAGGGATTTGGGTGATGAAAGAATAACCTGAACCAGACGGAATACAGACATGCTGAGCGTGTGGATGTTTGTATTTTGGTGTCTAGTCAAAGCCCGGCAGGCTCACCCAGCGTTGTGGCTCCACGCCGGAAGTTTCCGGTGACTCTGCTGCAGCTGCTGCCGTCTCCCTGGCAAACGCCGCACTTATCCAGCGTGTTGGAGGAAAACAGAACCCCGTCACATCCGATCGGCTGCAAACCAAAGCAGGAAGTAAAACATGAACTGTTTTAGTTGCTAAATTCATTAAATGTTTCGTCTCAGATTAGTTTTTATTAGTTACAGTAGTTGTTTTAGTTTTTTATACTTTGGTTAATTTTTAAATGCAGAATTCAAAAAGGTCAAAGTATTGAACTTTGGGTAATGAACACTGAACAGAAGATACTTTCTAAAATTCTCTAATAATGTATTTAATTATTATTGAACAACCAACTGACTCTGAAGTTTTCGCAAAACTTTTGCTGTCGCCATTTTACGGAATAGAATAAGTGCCATAAATTGGTGACAGCTGACATAAAAAAATCTATTTCACATCAGTTCAAAAAACTAACAAATAAATTCATAAACACAAAAACAAAGGGTATTATATCTATTATTTCTGTTTGTTTCAGCTTTATAAACACACAATATAGTTCCAATTAGTTTTAGTTTTTCCCCATTAATTACCGTTTCTATTTACTTCAGTTAACAAAAATGTTTTTGTTGTTTTGTTTGTTTTAGTGAACTCTAATAACCTTGCAGAGAACAGGACCTTTTCAGCCAACATCAGTGTCTGACCTCACACATGCACTTCGGGGGAAAAGGTCAAGAATTCCCGTAAACATGGAACTAAAATCCGGCGTCATAAAGCCGGAGACAGCTGTGAGGGCAGGAACGGGTCAGACTCGCCTCACACGTCCCGTCCACGCACACGCCGCGGTAGCTGCTGTACTTGCAGGAAGTGCCGTCTCGCGCCGTCACCATGAGCTGCCGCTGGCCGTCGGTCGTGGTGCAGTGGAGGTCACAGGGGTTGCTGGAGATATGAACATAATCATCTGAAGACAAGGAGGAGGAGACGGGTCAGAGTACGATTCCCTTTTACTAACTCATTACTGATTCATTTTTAAGTGCAGGAAAGAACTGGACTTCTTCTCTTGATTCTTAAAGATGTTTCATTTCTCATCTAAAAACACTTCCTCGCTTCTGAACAAAGCTTTGGTCAGAGAAATCTCATTAACAGAACCAATTTATTCACATCCTGAGCTGGCAGAGTGAACAGTTCGAACAGTTTGAACAGTTTGAACAGTTCGAACAGTTTGAACAGTTTGAACAGTTTGAACAGTTTGAACAGTTTGAACAGTTTGAACAGTTTGAACAGTTTGAACAGGGAAGACGTGGAGGAAACGAAGCCGACATGACCTCTGGTTTCAATGTCGAACTCCTACAGGGCGGCCATGATGGTTTTACAGCCCGGCATGCCGGCATCGTTTGGCTCATGTTTGGATCATTAAATTAAAACAACCCAAATGTCGAAGGGTTAGTGACCTATGACCTTAAATGCCCAGTCGGACCCAGATACCTGCAGCCCAAGTTCGGTGCTGATGGAGCTTTTTGGATGAGACGTTGGAGAAAATTCATGGTTTGTTTATCTTAATCATGTTTTGTCTTATATTTATTTTTGGTTGTCATTTAGTTTTTCTAAATGATTGTTTTTATTTTCCAAAAACAAAATGATTTGTATTTTGTTCTGTTTAATATTTTTTGTACATGTTTTTTTCACTTATCCAGTTTTACTTTTATATTTTATACATTTAAAACTAAATGAAAAAAAAATCCTATTTATTTAGATTTTTCTAATTTATACAACAAATATAACAATACAACCAAAATAGTAGCAAAAACACTAAAAGACATGGACATTGAATGACATAAAAGTAAAAGAAAAGAGACAAAAATGAAAAAACTGAAAAACAGAAACATTCATATATTAATAATTATTACCTTTTTGATTTAGTTATAAGTTGTTTTCTAATAAAAATTCTGAAACCAGAAGGTGAAGAAGGTCCAGTTAAAGATTCTGGTGTTGCTGCAGCTCTAACTCACATCCTGCCTGTTTAATGATGTAAAAATGAATCGGGTCAGGGCCGGACCAGGGTTTAATGGGGCCTCAGGCAGAATTTAACTTTGGGCCCCAAACTTTCCATGACCCCCACTAACAGAGTTTCAATCCAGATTATTTTAATCTGGATTGAAACTCTGGGAGAGAGGTGGAGCTTAATTCATTATCTGTATATGTGAACAAATTTAACTCAAACAGAAAACAAAGGTTAAACTCATAGCATCAAATTGTTACTACGGTAACACAACAAACATTAAAAAATATTCTCCAAAATTTCGCAAATTTCTATAAATTTTAAACAATTTAAAATCTTTTAATTAATATAAACTATTTATTTAACTTTGACCTTTTTTCACATATTTGCTGAAACTGTCACCATGTTGTGGCAAAACATCCATCTCCTGTGTCTTCTCCCAGTGCTAACTAGAAACAACCAATCCGAGCCAAGAGGCGGGTCTTAGCACTGTCAATTACTATCTAACGTGGCGCTGCTCATACCCCTGCACTGCAGCTGTTGTGAATGCTAAAGCTAGTTAAAATGGCCACAGATGACGGCAGATAAACAGTTTTCCTGTTATGCTAAGTTGTTTCTGTGCCTTTAGGACATTTAGCAGCGAGTACATGAGATTGACTGACAGCGCTAAGACCTGCCTCCTGGCTCTGATTGGTTGGTTTGATCAAGAGTTGTCCATTTCTTCAGACGGCAATATGATCTTTTCACAGATTATCTGTCTCATGTTATATGTCACAACATGGCGATAATTTTAACAAATATGTAAAAAACATATTTTTTATAAAAGTTACATACTGCAACTTTTATAAGTCTTTGTTTCTCAAACAAACAGAAGTTTTACATATGGTTTAGTTTGCTTCTGCCTTGGGCCGGCTGTGGGCTGAGTGTTTTTGTGATGATATTACCAGGATAGAGAGGTTTCCACTGGTAGTTCCTCCCACTGTAACGCTGTGAGTTAAAGGACCAGCACTGCTCCTCCCTGAAGCTCCTCCCAGAGGCGGGACAGTCCTGGTGGACAGAGACGCCAGAGACAGTGAGACACGTCTCCTCCCTGTCTCTGCTGAAACATAACTTAATGATCCAGGATCACAGGAGAGACGGCTGAAGATAAAACATTCTGCTGTGAAATGCAGAGTTGTCCATTAAAACACGTTTTTAAAATAGTAAAACAATAGCAGTATAGCAATATAACAATAGTAAAGCAGTCTTTTAATTTTTAAAATATAAATTTTAAGAAATATTTAAAATGTATTTGGGACATAAAAACATAAATGTACAACATATATTAATTTCTATAATACTTTAATGAATTCAATATGCAATATTTTAAGTAAATAAAGAAAACCGTTTTTATTAATGACAAAAAGCCTCTAATATTGCAGTGACAGTCTCTGGTTTTACAGTTTGTTTCTGTTTGTGAGGACAGTTTGAATCTGTTCCAGCTGGAGCGGCCATGTTTGTTTTTGTAAAGATGTGAAGTGATGAGGAGGAAGTTTGAGACTCACTACGGTGTTGCAGAGATGGTATTTCTTGGCCGTTCCTGTGCAGGTCATGTTGTCCTTTCCAGCAGCAACTTTCTTTCTTTGGACAGAAAACAAACGTTTGGAGAAACGGCGGCGCATTAAAGCTAAAAGTCAGGCTGAGAAGATGAGAAAACACACACAGTAATCTGTTGGGTTAGGTTAAAGCTCCCAATCAACAGAAATCAAACTAAAAGATGATCCCACTGATTAATAACACATTTAAACACATAAATGTTTAGATCCAGTTTTTTAAGTTACACTAAGTGTGTTTGCCAGTAAATGCATTTTGTATCATCCAGTATTTTTTACGTTTTGTTATTATTATAAATGAATATGTTTTTCACTATAGTTTCTCGGTTCTCTGTTTATTTGTTTCTCTCTTTCTGCAGGTTTAGAAACAGATTTCCAGAGTCGTGTTCTCTCATCTCCTCTTATTTTGTTCTTTCCCTTTAAAACTTATTACTCATCTTCATTACATTTTACATATGTAAGAAAATATTAATACTGCGTCTTTATTCTGCTAATATTTTGACTGTTTTCTTGTATTAAAAATAAAAATGATCTTAGTCTGGACCTAACAGTCTGTTGTAGTTCACAGCACATTGCTGCAGACGTCTTGTTCTGTGTTATTTTTAACATCCTTCTCTTGGGTTTTTGGTCAATTCTTTCATGTTTTGAACTCCTAGAAAATATTTCTGATGTCTTTCTGCCCTGGCATGCAGCAACTGTGACCTCACGCTGCAGTTTTTCATGTTTATTTAGTAAGTAATGTCATTGTGGAGTCTCTTCGGTTTTCTCCACTGTTAGTTTTTTTTTAATCAGTTTAAGAGCTGATAAAACTGGGTCACCAGCGAACTGAACCGGGTGGGCTCATCGTGTTTGGGTTGGACCGACCGACCGACCTCTGTTTGAGGCAGTGGCGCTCCTGGGACATGACCCCCCCGCCGCAGGTCCGGGTGCAGGCCGTCCACTTGGCCCACTCGCCCCACCAGTAGGTGGTGACCTCCTGCTGGTCCTCCAGGCTGTTGGACGCAGCGCCCTCCTCCTGTGAAACGGAGAATTACAACACACAGGATGAATGTGATTAATACAACGGAAGAGGATTAGAACCACTGAAAACAAAATTCTGACTTTCGTTCTCACAGCTCTACGCCGAGCCACTGGAGACAGAAAAATAGGAAGAGTCAATTTCTGCCGAAAAACTCAAAAATGTTGAGACTGAACTCAGAAATTTTCTAGGGTTAAAATTTGCTACAACAAATTCCGTAATGTTCAAGTTAAAATTTCTCTGATTGAAAAGTCAAACATTTGCTAGAAAAGTTTTCAGATTAATCTCAGAAATATTCTAGAAACAAACCAGAAATTCCTGAGTTTGAAAAGTTGAGAATTTGCTAGAAACTGAGAAATTTTAATATTAAGCTCTGAAATTTTGTACAGTAAAAAAATGTATGCATTTCAAATATAAAGAAATTTCAACTTTTTAAAATTTTCTGAATTTTAATGGACTTGTGAAACTCCACCTTTTGTCTAGAAAATTTCTGACATGAATATCAAAATTGCTGATTTTTTTTCTACCAAATTTTCGACTTTTCAAGCTCAGAAATTACCATCGTTTGTTTCTTGGAAATTTTGACATTTTTCTCAGAATTCTGACTTTAATCTTTCGCAATCAAAAGTAGTTTTGATTACAAAAAGCAAAAATTCAGAGAAAAAGTCATTATTCTTTTTTTATTTCTATTTTATTGGTTCTAATCTCCCGTAAATTATGATCCACTTCTCTTGGAATAAAAATGCTCCTAAACCAAAGTGATGAAGCAGAACCTGGGTCGGTTCTGGTGTGTTCAGGTGCAAGCGCAGCAGAACCGGTTTGTTTTGCTGATGGCCCGTGTTGTGTGTAGAGAACCTAAGCTCCTGACAGTAACAACAACAGCTGTAGGATTGTTGGACCGTCACGGGAGCGTGCGTCAGGAACCAGAACAAATCCCGGCCCGCGAAGTGACGGCCACCATGTTTTTGTACGGAGGCTTCGGTGCGCTTCCCACATTCCTGCCGTGGATTAGCAGCATTAGCCCGGGCTGAAGGCGGCATCCATTTATTCAAACAGATCCGTCCGAGGGGTCGCTGGAATGTGAGCTGAGCTCCTTGTAAAGGTGTGAGGCAGCGCAGCTGTGAGGGAAACTCGGCAAATACCAGACAGACTGAGAGACACGGAGCAACAGAGTCCAGAGGAGAGTCCAGATTTATGAGGCCGGCGGCCGATTCCACTGCAGACATCCAGATTATTAACCTCTCTTTGTTTCTCAGGGAGTTTAAACACCTGAACTGGAAGACTTTGAGACTCTTTATTCCAAACGTTCGTCGGACACAAACTTGAATGTGTTTTATTGGGATTTGATTTAACATCTTAGCTCATATTTGTGAAGGAAGATGAAAGATCGCTTTCAAATTGTTTTATTGATGAAAATTCCTAAAACGTGGCTCTTCTTCACTCTCTTGGCCCACCTCAGAAAAAAATGGATCAAATTAATTTTTTATTTTTTTAAAATAAAATATAATCTGTTTTCAATCAAAATTATGCTTGACAGTGCTTTACATCACAATAATTATGAAAGATAAGTTAAAATTATAAAATAAAATGTTTAAAAAGCCTTCAGTCCAATAGATGTGCACTATTGAAGACTGTATATATTTTTTATCATTAATCTTATTTTTTTAAATATATTTTGAACACTTTTTGAACTTTTCTTTGTACCCACTTGATGCTGCTGTTATAACCAAGTTACCCAACTATGGGATAATAAAGGATATTTCTGTTTTATTCTGTCTAAAGTAACTTATTGAAAGTTATTTCTCATACTCATTTTTCTGATTGGTTGATTGTTAAACTCATGAAGCAGCTTTGTACCTCAAGTTATCGTAACAAGCGCTAAGTGGAAAAGTTTCTGTCAAGAAAAACCAAAGGATGTGGAAGACTCCACTGCTAAACCCTAAGAACTCCTGGCCAATTACATCAGCAGGTCTGAGGCAGCATTCATGCTAAATGAATGGTGAATAAAGGTGCTAGCTGTAGCCAATGGTGCTAGCTCCAGCTAATGCTATCAGTTTAGTTAATGATGTTAGCTCTAGCTAATATAGCAAACAGTAGATGACAAGCCAATCACGTTAGTTTGTTTCAACATTTATCTCACATAAAAAGTTTGAAGCAACTCCCGTAACGTTAGCCTTGACCTCTGATGTTTTGTTTAAAGACTTCAGTCACTATAACCTACCCACGTCTCTGGCCCAGCATGCATTGCACAGGTGTAAAAATGATGACCTCCATAAGTGAGGAATATAACAGAGGTTATTGAAGTAATTATGATACAGATGTTTACCATCTGAGCTGAGTGAGGATGGAGCTGTTTCCCCCCAAAAACTTGCAAAGATTTCAGCCTCCATGTATAAATGCACACCACACTTTTCAGATTGTTTTAGTAAAACAATGCAAAAAGTAATTTTCCCTCTACAGTGTGTTGGTCATCATAAAACCCAAATAAAACATATAAAAAGAGTGGGACAAAATATGGAAAAGTTTAAGGAGGCGGGGCTTAGCGCTGTCAATCAACCTGTGTACTTGATGCTTAACGAATGGAGAAACAACTCAACATTACAAGAAACCTACACCGCGCATTCACAACAAGCTATACTAGCTGCAGCATAGTAGAGCTCGAGGAGGCGATGTGGAGAAAGGATGAGAAGCCAAACAGATTGTGATTGACAGCGCTAAGACCCGCCTCCGGGCTCTGATTAGCTGTTTCTAGTTAGCACTGGAAGAAGACAGAAAATCTCGATTTTTCACAGATCATCTGTCACACCAAACTAACATGACATAGACTGTTTCAACAAGTAAGTAAGAAAATATTAATATTATACTGCAATATTAAGGTATTAAAGACTTAAAGTGAGCTCCTCTTTTGCTGAAAAGCTACTTGTAAGTTAGATTTGTCTTATTTCTCGTGTGCTATGATATTTGCAGTAGAAAGTAGATAAAAATACTTGGTAAGATTGTGTGTTTTTGCAGTGTTCTCCTGAGGTTGTGTACCTGCAGGCCTCTGGACGACAGGTTTCCCACAGACATGGCCAGTGTCAGGAAGCCAAGGAGGACCACACCTGTCTCCCCAAACTGCTCCCATGACCACACCCTCATCCTGCACACAGGAACGGAGAAAACACTCAGTTTCAACATCTCTATACGGATCTGCATGTTTGTCTCCAGCAGAACCGAAACATTCAGAACATGCATGCAGGGGTTGGGATCAGCATTGGGGCCGCAGACCTCCATGTGTTTCTGGATAAAAACAGCACAGCGATGATTGCTTGACACAGACCGAGGGGTCTGGAGGGAAGCATCGCCACCGCTAATGAGTTCCTGCGGCAGCTACATGAGCTGCGGATGGAAGCTTTCAGCCGAGACATGCGGGTGGTTTTTTCAACTCCAATTTGAGGCTTCTCAGCTTCCAAAACCACACAAGAGTCTCGGCTGCTTCATGCACAGAGAACACATTAGGAGTCTTAATATTTCCTCTCTGCCTGCAGTGATCTCGCTTTCTGAAACACAACGTTAGCGGTTTGAGTAGCTAGCATGAAGCTAAGCCAACATTTCCAAGCAGACAGTAAACTTACTGGGATTATCCTGGAACTGTTTAACTATAGATATAGATATACAATCAATCGACTTACTACTAATTGTTGACTAATGGTTAATTAGATTTAAATTAGTTCCAATCGATTTTCTAATAACGTCCCGATTTTACAGCCTATTATTGTTGTAGTTTGGTCGCCATCCAGCAGAGGGCGCCGCTGGTCGTCCTTAAACGGAGCCAGGAGTAAAGATGGCGGTCATACCAGAACTGGGACAGGAAAAGGTCAGAACTGAGTCCGGTTTGAGATGCAAAATGCATTTTATGCGCTTTTGTTTTGAAATGTTACTTTTGATACTCGACAAGCTCTTTACGTTTCACCTCAACGGCGCGTCATTCAGCGGAGCTGCATAACGGAGCAGAGACCATTTCTGAAGCAATTCTTACAGATTTGCCATGAAGGTGAGGAAAATGTTGGAAAAGCGAAGGAGCTAAAACGAGAAATAATGTTACGTGATAGAAAAAGACATGATGCTAATAAGCAAGGTTGATTTTGAAGATTATCGTAGCTTCTGTATGTAACAGAGTAACAAATGTGTTTCTTTGTTAAATTATTATTTCTTATTCATTTTATATTGAGAATTTGTGAATTTTATCTTATTCAGTTATTTTTATTTAATTTGTTGTTTTTGCCTGCGGGGGTCGCCCTTCTGCTCTCCGCCTCGTTTGTGGTTCCTGGGCTTCCGTAGTTTACTCCAGCCCTCATAGCTCCTCTGCCCCCCCTTTTTCCCTCAGAGCGTTGTTCTGCGCTGCTGTGGGTAAGTCAGAGGAAAGTTAGCTGCTGAGATATGTTTGTTTTTCTGTATGGATGTTGTTCATGTTGATGTCTTTACCATATGTTGTTTATTATTGTTTGTTAGTGTGTTATTTTGCAGTTTTGACCGTCATTGTAGGTTATTTTTATAAACAGTTTTATTATAATTTCCTTTTTTATTTTGGCGCGAACGACCGGTGCTAGTCCAGCACAGCTAGGTTGAACATTGTTTTTATTTTCACATTTTTAGAGCTGGAGTGCAGGGAGAAGGAGTTGAGGAGGTTGTTCATTTGTTTTCCCTTCTTCCCCCAGGTATGTGTTTTTATTTTTAATTTATACTTTTTATCTCTGTTTATTTAACTCTGTCCCACTGTATTGTGTTGTTGTGGCCACCAGGTGGCGTTTTTCTCCTCTTGTTTTTCGTTTGCGATTTTTGTGAGAAGATTTCTTTTTTTGTTAACTTTCGTTAAGTCTGAGAGAGAGAAAAAATGTTAGGAGAGCGTTGTTCTGTGCTGCTGTGGAGCTGGAGTGCAGGGAGAAGGAGTTGAGGAGGTTGTTCATTTGTTTTCCCTTCTTCCCCCAGAATAAAAAAAAAATAAAATATCTGGTTGAGACCCACCTGAACGACTTCCGAGACTCATTGATACCATCTGTTACATGTAGAACATCTCTGCTCATGGGGAATGAATTGTTTCACATTTTATTCTTCACATATTTGATTTTTCTATCCAACAACTGAAGAGGTTCCTGTCTTTTTATATTTTATAAGTTTGTCTAAGTTTAATAATGTGAGAAAGCCACAATTTTCTGTTTATTCAGTCCAGTATGTAACTTTTATTGAAAAACAATATTTTATTTACATATTTGTTAAAACTGTCACCATGTTGTGACAGTATAATAGGTGACATATAATCTATGACAGTGACGTGCGGTGAGGTTCATAGCTGGTGAGGCACTGACGTCATCAGAATCAGATTTGCAAATAGATGCATAGATTGACAGCAGTTTACAGGTTATGTTTCACTTCTGCATCCTTACACATACAAACTGTAGCTCACAAAATCTATCGCTGCACTTGACTTGCTTCCCGAATTGTTTAGCCTAGCTCGCTGTCACTTACTCGGCAGTTGAGGAGTGAACAAGACGAACGTCTGGGATCTTGAGCGCCCCCTGCCATGAGGCAAGAGAACTGCCTGCCTCACCTCGAACCTGTTCTCTGCCGTTTATAATCGCTCATTACACGAAACACGTTACACAAACACAGTTGGTGACAAAAAGCACTGTACATTATATACATAAGCTAAATTATTGGAAATAAGTTCACATATTAAATTTGTTTAAACCATTTTATTGACGCCGTACAGCAACATGCTCTCTCCGCTTAGCAGCCAGCGCAGAGCCAGGGGTTGCGCAATCCAAGGTGAGGCAGAGCTCGCTGCTGCCTCACCGGCATCGCTTCCAAGCATTTGAATGGGAAAATAAGAAAATTCAGCGATTTTGAACAAATAAAAATCGAAATTGGTGAAGCTACATGAAAAATAAATATTTTTTAGTACAAACCACCGGATGAATATAACAATTTAAATTACTTTATGATTATATATTTTCTTTCTTTCCATGATGGCTGGTGAGGCACTGCC
The DNA here is from genome assembly GCF_002775205.1 of Xiphophorus maculatus. NCBI lineage: Eukaryota > Metazoa > Chordata > Actinopteri > Cyprinodontiformes > Poeciliidae > Xiphophorus > Xiphophorus maculatus. Next base: position 2,789,324 of record NC_036454.1, on the reverse strand, counting down.
TCACCTGCCTCCCCTGACCGCACGTCACTGATCTATGAAAAGATAGGGGAGAAGCGATATCATAGCAAAGATAGGGGGATGAGCAGCGCCACATGGAGTGGTGATTGACAGCGCTAAGACCCTCCTCCTGGCTCTGATTGCTTTTTCTAGATAGCACTGGAAGAAGATGATCTCTTATACCATAAACAAATATGTAAAAATCTACTTACATGCTGCAGCTTTAATACAGTTGACACAAAATAATGTTAAAATGAATATTTTTATTATCAGCATATGATGAAAAATGAAGTTCTTTGAAAGATGATCAGCCCACATGATACAAGAGAAAACTCAGATTTTTTTTTAAAAAGACGCTCATCAACTGTTAGTTGATCAATCAACTCATTAATCGATAACTTGCCTCCCTTTAACCCATATAAATATTCAGAATTACCTGCATAACACGCAGCTTCGATATAAACTTGATGAATACAAGCCAGTTCCAAGCAACACAAAGTAACATCTGTTTTCTGGGCCGTGCAGACCGGCTGGCGGTCCGCGCAGACGGCTGCTGGCAGGTGGAGCGTGACGCAGATGGGCCGCCGAGAGGCCACAGGTGGTGCAGACGGGTGAGCTGGACTCTAAAAAGCCAAACACGCCCTAAAGCGCTGGAAGGAGGAAGGGAAGTTTCCCTTTGCTGCTACACAGGTAGGCCTTTGTTTAGCTCCACAGACCATAAGGAAATGTACATGTCTGTATGTAAAGGCTGGCAGGAACAGACACAGACTCACAGGAAAAGGAGGCTTCTCTAAGGAGTTTCCTGAAATTCAAGGATTCAGTGAAGTCCCAAAGACTTAAGAGGAAATTTCACTGAAAAAATTCAATTAATCTGTTTTTTGAGTTATCATCTGGTTAGGGAAAACTCAGAAACTTTACTTTTTTACATAAAATTAGGTCAAGTTTAGTAATATGGCACCTTTCAGCGACAAGGCAGCTCAGTGTGTTACATGATAATAACATTATACAGTCATCAATTAAGAAACGAGCAATAAACATTATATTTAGTCAAACATCAAAATCACCAAGCAAATACGCATCAAATATGTTCCAGTTACTGACAATCAAACTCTAACCTGCTGCGTTTTCAGCTTGGTTTAAAGGATCTCAGTGTTTCAGCTGTTTTACAGTTTCCTGGAAGTTTGTTCCAGATTTGTGGTTCATAGAAGCTGAATGCTGGACTGAAATGATTTGTCCATCAGTCCACTCTTTGACTTTTGTTGGATTTTACGTTGTCCTCCACCTTCTGAATCTGACTTGTTGACCTTTGACCTGTACCGAATGCCGCTGAGCCACTGCCTCCACGTCCGTCTCAACATTTATAGTTACAGTTTCTACCACAGTCACGTTTCGCTGCAGAGGGAAAAAGCAATCACTAATGAACTTCTTGTTGATGTTCTGAGAACATCTCCTGAACTTTCGCATGTTAATTGTCGGCCATTATCTTTGCCATTAATTATCTGCCATTGTTGTTTCTCCTTTGGGTGTTTTTGCTCAAACTGTTCCCTATAAATTTCTCTCCTAACTGTGTTAATTTGGGTTTTAACTGTATGTAGAATGTGCTTTAAACCTCCCTGCATGTGCATGTTTTATCCAAACTGTAGAGGCTCCTCAGAGGAGGACGTTGATCACCAGCACAGGCTCATTGATCCCTGAACTCCCAGTTTTAGGACAGCTCTTAATAAAATAAGCAAGCAGCTGGTCTCACCCTCTGCAGTCTGGCTTTCTCTGCGTTAAATATTGGTGGCAGGTGTCTTGAAGCAGCCGCAAGAAAAACCTGGATTTCATTATCCAACCAGACGCAGCTGGAGTGCGGCCAGCTGCCAGACACACACTCAGGGAGGAGACAGACGCTTTGTCCGACACGGATACACGTGCGCACACACGCAGCCAGTGGCATGACTCAGCGCCGGCACACACTGCGGCTCTGTGCACGCTGGAGCTCACACACAGGTATCCCAAACACACAGGCATGTCTTACTCCACCTCTCTGCTGTTTACAGACACACACATTAGTAACGATGGAGCAGATTCTGACTTTGAGCTCAGCGTTTTGAGTTTGCGTACAAACTTTATTGGGGAAATTTGGCCAAAATGCTAAATTTCCAGCAAATGTTCTCCGTGTACAGCGTCCCCCGCTGAGGGAAGCATCTTCATCATCGTTCTGCATGTTCCCACTCTGCAGGCCTGGATAAAAACTGGATTAAAAACTACAGTCATCCTCAGGATGATGGTGTGAACCAGCCGGCCAGGAAACCACAGCTGAAAAGTTTTCTGTTTCTGCACATGAAATATTTTATCTCTGAAGTCAGGTTGAAGTTATTCTATTTAAAACTTTTATTTGAAAACTTGTTTTACTTTGAACGTCATTTGCCAAAACCTTAAAGTTGTTTCCCATAGAGACCAAAAAACAGAAACAATAGAAAGAAACATAAAATATTATTGTTAAATCATAGAAAATTAGTAATTTAATAGTAATTAGTAACTTAATTAACAGACAAAGTAATTAGTAACTTAATAATAAATGACCACAGGGACTTTCACAGACAGACACTAGGTGGTGCTAGAGCGCCTGCTCTTTTCCTCTGGACAAAGTGCCCTTCTGAAATCACTTTTTTTATTAATGTTTTTTTTTTTTTTTACAGTGTATTGGGTGTGGCCCAAGATAGTATTTATAAGTCTTTATTGCCATTTTTTTCATGACTAAACCTTTGAACTTTCCCTCAGTTCATTCATTCACTCATTCGTCATACCATCATGTACTGTACACTGTAAAAATGGATTTCTGCACTATTTAAGCTGAGTTGAATTAAGAATTTTAATCTTGATCCTTCATTTCTAGGATTTATTAACTTATTAAAGCTAAACCTCTTCAGGATTATTCAACTCATTTGAGATATTCCATTTTGAGCTATCCTACTTTGTATTATTTATATTTATATTTTACTTGTTTTAGAAATTTTGTTTAGTTAAAATTAGTTAGCCAAACCTCTTTCTGTAGCCAGGTTAGCGTTGCATTTTGGGACGGAGGGAGTTTTTTCATAAAGCATAAAGTCCAACATTTAAGACGTCTTCTCATAATCACTCTGTATTTTACCTGAATTAGTTCCCAGAAACACTAATGATGTGATTTCACACCATCTGCTTCCTGTGTACATCTGGTTCTGCCGGCCCGGAACAACTGACCCATAAACAGACCAAATGTTCCAGTTCTTGTTTGCTTTGTGTTTTCTCTGCGTGAAAAGAAACCGAGCCACCAGAAAAAGTTACAGGTGAAGAAATTCATGGACTGATTCATACCAAAGTAACCAAGCCGCAGGATGAATGTTTCTGTCTGTCCTCAGTTCTGCTGGAAGTCTCCTCCTGTTGAAAGGAAATCATTCCTCTCCACTGTCGCCACATGCTTGCTCAGGAGCAGGCGGTGCAGGAAAGTCAAGATTCAATGTATCTGATTGATCTTCCTTAGATAACTTTACAGCCGTTGGTATCTTAGACAACTGGAGTTTTCAAAACCTGAGAGACCTCACACACAACGGTAAAAAATCAAATTAAAGGCAACACGCCACACACAAACTCTCACTAACGTTTAGATGTCGGGTCAGAAATCTAATAAAACCTCTCAATTTCAGTGTAAACCAACATGGCCGACTGTGAAGAAGCAATGGTGGTAGTTTCAGAAATATATTTAACAGAGAAAAACGAAACAAATCTCTGATGTCCATCGGATTTTCCGTTGTTTTGTCTTCAGTATTTTAGAGACTTTGTCACCTTGCTTACTGATTGGCTACACGTTGCATTTAACAGGCTGTGTTCTTGCTTGTCCTACAATATACCCCGATTTTAGATGGAAGTGGTCCCAACGTCTTTCCAAGCGGAGCAGATCACTTTTCACACACGGCAGGAATAACTTCTAAGTTTACTTTAAGAGCCATCCAGATACTCAGAACGTTCCTAAGACTGGAAGGGAAAAATCTGGATAAAACTGTTTCCGTGTGAACTAGACATTACGTTAGTCATGTTGTGTTTAATTGCTTTTCCTAAATTTGGAGCAAATTTAACATAATTATATATATATTTGTACTTTTGTGCTTCAGATTGCCTTGAGATGATGTTTGTTTCTCTGTTGGTTGTACAAGCTGAACTGAACAATAAAACATAATGATTGTTTTCCTTCAGTAAAGAGGACCATCTGTCCTCAGTGTAGCGAAGCGCTCTTTAGTTTCTACAACGTTAGGATGAAAGATTTGGTCGTGTAGAGCTGGGACTGAGCTGCTACAGGAAACCAATCCCAGGGTTGCAGGTTGCAGTCGTCCTGCTGCCGTCCAGACAGAGTCTTCCTCTCTCCTTCCTCACTCTGCTGTCGTTTCCCAGCAGCCAAGCAGGGCAGACAAAAAAAAAAAGAAGACAAAAGTAAACACAGTTCCCTCGTCTTCCCTGCTCCCGAACTCTCTCCCCACCCTGATGGACCCCTGGGGCCCCTCGCCTCTCCGTCTTGTTTTTGTAGTCGTGGAAACCTTAGGAGACAGACGGACAGCAGAGGTCTGTCCCCCAGGACGCCGGACTGGAGCTGATCACGCTGCCCGACACCTGTTATACGAATATCGTCTTTTAAATGAAGATGTTTTACAGGAAGACCTGAAATAATCCAACAGTTTAAGGTTTAATTAAATGTATAAATCATGAGCAGAATGTATTTAACTGGGGTGGAACATAAAGCTTTGAGCGTTTTATTCATCCATCCAGGATTAATGTTCTGATTCAAGATTTCCAGTCTTCAAATAGGTTTTCTGTTTCTGAGGTTTTCAGGGTTATTTACATCCACGTCTTTTATTGCTCTAGCATACAGAAACGTCCTGTAAGTCACAATGATGCTCAGACGGCCAACAGGCATTTGAAAGAAGAGAAATCTAAGTGAACAATCACCAGGAGTTTTTCTTTCTGTTTTCCATCCTTCTATTTACTTTCCTGAGATTGGTTCAGAGGTAGCAGGAGGGAAACCCAGTCATCCCTTTCCACAGTAAAAAGGATGACTAACTCAACCCCGACTGACTCATGTTGCTATGAGTCAAAAGACATTCTCCAGCTCGTCTTCTGGGTCTGCCTAAAAGTCTCTACCAAGTGGTGCATCCTTTTGAAGCCTTCAACAAACGAGATGCTCAAACAACTTCAACTGACTCCTACTGATTTTAGACTCGGTTCAACTGGGAACCAAAACTGCAATATTTCTGACATTTTCAGCTTCTCTTTCTCACTGAACTGTGTCAAGTGAACCAAACCCTTTGAGCAACATGTTCCCCTACTCACCTGTGGGGGCGCTGTACCAACAACCACTGAAGGAAACGACACAAAACTTCTGAAGAAGACACTGAGCGCAACTTCGACTTTTTACGAAATTTCAACTAAACTGGAGTGGCGTCAGATTATAGCAGCTGGATAATTTCTCGTTTGTCTTTGGCTAAAGACCACAAGACATTTCTCCCGCTAGCGATAGATTCAAGTGTTTGTTCTGGTTGTTTTTACCCAGAATGCCCTGCAATGTAGCCCACTTCCTAGATCTGGCGTGGTCTCCGGTCCACTTGGTGTTCACATATGCATTCGAGCCGCACCAGCGTTCACTACAACCAAACCGAGACTGAGGTTTTTAGGCGGAGCAGAGTTTGATTACGTATTCTAAACTTCCCAAATGAACCAGACTGTCTAGGCAAGCAAACTAGATTTGGATTAGAGTGGTGTGAATGCAACCTGAGAATCATGTTGCTATGAGTGAAAAGACAAACTCCTCATCAGTAAAAGTCCATCGCCTCTGTGGTGACATCAGCATTCTCCTTACACTCATTCACACACTAATGGTGGTGAAATTGGGTGAAAGGTGACTCTTGTTTTTATGATGACTTAAGAAGGATTCCCATGGAAGAACAATCTGAGAATCCTGACAAAAAGTTCTTTCTACTCTACAGCTGCGTGCCCACAGACTTGGCAAAGATTTTACATCAGATGATCTTACCGGCCTAACACCTTTCTGTTATCTTGGGGGAAGAAGGACATGGGGTTCACAGCGGGAACCTACAGGTCTACGACCAACTTGCTCTGCCAACCTGAACCACTGCCGTCTGAGAAGTGCATTAAAGTACTTTTAATGATTTGTAGCAAAGAGGCTTTAGTAGTTCAGTAAATTCAGATACAGGTCATAAAGACAAAGGCAGTGGTCAGAAAACCTGCTGTTCACACATTCTGATCTCAGGTGAATTCAGATAATTGAGTCAATGTGAAGAAAACGATCAAACGAAGCACCGTAAAGGAGACATTGTGGAACTTTGATATCTTATCATGGCTGCTGCTTGAATCTTTCTGGCTCGTTTCACTCACTTCATCCCAGCTGTGTGTCGGGTAACATCAACAGCAAGTATCAACCAGGCTCACACAGTTGGTGGTTCAATTCCCATCTATGTTTCTGTCTTAAAATCAGGATTCCCAATTGGCTGTACGAGAAAAGGTTGAGGTAAATGTCACCTGTGGAGCTTTGGCGATACCCGATCCCGGAAAAGCAGCCACTGAGCGTTGGAAAGGAGACCGCGGCATTCTGATCATTTCTTAGCGACGAAAAGCCGAATGACACGTTGGTAATTAGACAAACCCCAGCATCGGTCAGACGCTGGGAGGCAAGAGGTTGGTTGTGGGTGTCTACTTGTTGAGAAACTGACTCATTCCGCGGTCTCCTCTCACAGGAATGATGACTGAGAAAGGGATTGGATCAGAGACGGGAGGAAGGAGCCGGAGGGAGGAAGGAGCCGGAGGGAGGAAGGCTCTTAGTGAAGTTCTTCAGAACCAGGATTTCCAGGAACGCAGCTATGTTCAGCTCATCTGGATTTGAAAAGAAGAGCTGGAGGGTTTCAATGCAGAGACTTGAGAAGGCAGAGTAATTGATCTAATAAAATTCTAATAAATCGCACACATTTGCTGTGATTCAGATGCAGATTAAACTCTGTACTCAGAAATGTTTACTGCAGCTTCTCCCCACAAAACCTTTACTGCTTGGATCAGGAACAAAAGAGTCGGTTTAGACGTTGTTGCTCTGATCCATGTTGACTTGACTTCCTCACATGATTAATGGCTTTAATTTACAATACATAGCTAAAGCACTCATCAGATGGTCTGCATTAAAACTGCAAAACACATCAAAGCGCTTTGTAACGTGTGCAGAGCTCAAATCTTTCTATTATGCCGTGAATTCTCAGCTTTTTCTTTCTTCACTTATACTGCCTAGCTAAAGAGTGGACAATATGAGCACAGGAGTTAACAGATGTTAAGTAACTTAGGTAAGTTTACCTAATGCTTTGATTGGAAATCCAGTTTGTTTGCCTAGAAAGTCTGGTTTGTTTGTGGAGGTGTGAATTCGTAATCGAACTCTGATGCGGACCAAAGAACTCCGGTCCGCCTACAAACCTCAATCTTGGTTTGGTTTAAGTAATCTCTGCTGAGGTTCGAATGCACATGTGAACACCAAACGCACCAGAAACCACTCCAAAAGCAGGAAGTGGACTACAGAGCAGGGCATGCTGGGTAAATACAACTAAAACAGACTAATATGTCTAGCTCCAGTGGGAGAAATGGTTCAGTTGGAGGAGAAATCCTCCAATTGTTAACATATAGTGCCACTCCATTTTAGTTTACATTTTGTGAAGGAGGAAGTTGCGATGATTGTTTTCTTCAGAGGTTTTCGTGTCGTTTCCCTCAGTGGTTCTTGGTGCAGTGGAGATGAACAGGTTGCTCAAACTGTTTGGATTGTTTGACAGTGCAGTGTGAAAGCAAACCGCAGCAGCTGAAAATGCACCAAATGCTGCCATTTTGGTCTCTAATCAAACCGAGTCTGACGGACAGTGAAAACAGCCTTAGTGTTAACGGAGTTCAACAATGACCAGAAACATGTTTTTCTCTAAACAGCAGGAGCATTTTTTGAAAGCAAACATTTTCTGCATCAAGCAGAAAACGCTTGGTTGAAAAAGTTCAGCGTAGGATTTCTATCCCTTCAACTCCCCAGACGAGCCGTGCTGGACCCACTGTGAGCCTCTACCTCAACAGTTTACACTCACATCTCCCAACAGCTGACAAGTTTCCAGTCAGACTTCGGGCCTCTCCAGGAATACACATGCACGCATGCCTGCACAGGAACACACACTCCTTTGAGAGCGAGTCAGCATTATTTTGTGGATTTGTTTTGGTCTGGTGCAAAACACAATTCCCATCGGCTCTATTGTGCCTCATAAACACAAACACACACACAGAGCAGAGGGGAAACCACAACTGCACATGCAGGCGTCCAAAGCGCCAACACAGAAATCACACAAACTGCACAGCAGCAACACACTCAGAGGAGTTCCCAAATATTTACTCACCTCGCCTGCAGCAGTCCAAGGGCGTCTTGGTGTGTGCTGAAGATGCCACTCAGCGTCAGTAAGTGGGATTTAACGTGTGTGTGTGTGTGTGTGTGCCTGAATGTGCTTCAGCCTGCCGGCAACAGCAGTGTTGAGTTGTGATGAGAGCTGCTGTCAATGTGGAGTGAGGAGGGATAGAAAGAGGGATGAAGAAAGGGAGGGAGGTAAGGTGTGCTTTCCCTGCATCCCTTTTCTTCCTCCTCCTCCTCCTCCTCCTCTGTCTGGGCTGGAGGAGGAGGAGGTGGGAGGACCAGAGGAGTCTGGCTGACTGCTCTGCTTTCTGACTGATTTTTTTTTAGTAATCAGTTCATTAGTCTCAACTTCACATCTTCTTACTCGTCTCCTTAAGATACTTTGACTACAGCTCTGAATCATACTTTCTACCTGACACTGATTTACTCCATAGCAACCAGAAAGTTTTGGTTAAAACTTTGCTACAGGCCAATTACTGTTTAAGTGTTGCTTGGAAGACATCTGTTTGGTTTTGGATGAAGGATGAGGGATCCCTAACCCAGGAGAAGTCGCTCCATCAGCACTAACGCCTCTGATGGACTCAGACTCAGTGATCGATCACCTCTTCCTCTGCTCCTCCTTCCTTGGACTGTAAGAGTCTTTCACCCGTTTCTTCATCTTCAGTGTCACTGAAACATCTACCAAAGCAGACATTGATTAGATCCATAGCGTTCTGGTTGATTGGTACCTTGCAAAGCCTAAAGTAGCCTTGATACAAAGTTCTTTATGTTTCTAAAGAACTAAAGAAATGTTTAGCTCCATGTTTGCTAATTTTCAGTGCTTTTTTCTGACCACATTAGTTCCTTTGCATTTAAGGAAACAATTATATGGTTCAAACCTCTGGGACAACATCTCTCATGTTCTGAGGTAAGTTGGAAACATAAAGTCTGAATGGGCCATGTCTTTGGTACCCACAATGACAGCGACCAGAGGACCCACTGGTGGTTGCCAGTGATGAAACCCATCAAGTTGCACTTTGGCTTTAGGGCTTGACCTTAAGCAGACAGGAACCAGGCAGCCAGAAGGTCTGCAGCTTCTTTGGTTGCAGAAACAAAAGCTCCGGAAAGGGAGGAATTTGAGGAGGTTGTTGAAAAAGACTTCTTGTTGACCTAAAGGAAAGCAGGACTTTCCCCAGCTGTGTTTGGTTTGATGCTGACCAGGACTGATGATATTGTTGGTAAGTGGAAAGAGTACTTTGCAGATCTGCTCAGTCTGGTCACCATGTTCTTTGTGGAGATGGTCTGAGCTATAAGGTTATTCCATCATGATGGCAGAGACCGGCTTGATCATTTGAACCCTCAGGGAGTCAGAAGTGGATCAGTTAATTCATAATGGCTCAGAAGGTGGAAGTTCGGCTTTTAACTGGTGGGTTCTCCCAATTTGTCCGTCTCACTCGTTGTGTCCTTGGGCAAAAAAATGAACCTACTTTCCCTGCTGGTGGCGGTCAGAGGGTCTGGTGGACCTTATCCATGAGGTTAAAACGTGGGATTCAATAGGAGAAGGATCCTCTCTTTGGAACAATGGACCCAAGGCCATGGTGAAACTGGTTCACATGTGCTTTGCTGGGTTGGTTTGTGGGTTCCCAGGGGCAGCATGAACCTTTACCGGGTCTCCATCCTGTTTGTGTTGTTCCTGGATAAGATGCAAGGCGTGGTCATGGAGAGGAGGGTCTCCGTTTTGGGGGTTTTGTCTACTTTTTGTAGCAGATGTGGTCCTAACAGAAAGGATTAGTCTGATTTAATGTCAGACAGTGAGAAAGAAAAAGGTTTTGTTTCAGTTTCTAACCGGAGGTCAAGAAGGGAGCAACTAGGTCCAATTTTTAGATCTTAGTAAAGTTTAAGAAATCTGTCATTTCTTTTAACAGATTCAGACGTTTTCGTCTGTGGGATTTTTCCAGAACTTTCCCTGATTCAGCAGCAGATTCAGGGCCTCTTTGTAAACCTAAATGCATCTACAGTATCTGTGTCTGTTTCTTTCCTTTAATTTTCTGCAGTGATTTGTTTGTTTCTTTTCTGTTCATCTGAACTGGCTCATAGATCTCCTTCTGTAAATGACTCCTTTCAGGACACAAGGAACCGTCAGGTGAGCCCAGAAGATCCAGGTGAATGATGTGAAGCAGAGAAGTCTGAGGACCACCGTGTCTTCCTGCCCTTTTTTCCCCTGTCTGTCTCAGTCCTTCATGTTTTATTATGATTTCAGCTCGTCTCCTGTATCTTTCCCTCTGCTGTTATTTCTCGCCGCTCCCTCTTCCTCTCTACCTCGCTCAGTCGCTCCTCTGTTGGTACAGCTGTCTTTTCACTGTGCTGAACTCCTTCTGTGTCATTCCATGTTTCATGGTTTTACTTTCAGGTCTGTGAACTTACCTCCTGTCATGACCAGAGCGTCCTCTCAATCGTCTGTTCGCTTCCTGGTCAGATCGACTTCTTCTCCACTTCATTAACTGGTTAGAATACACCACAATTTATTTATCCAACATTACAGGTCATAGTTGGTTCAGATTCAGTTATTTAGAAAACTAAAATTATAAGTTGACGAATGGATGGAGGGACATATGGACAGACAGCTTTTATGGACACTTTCCAGCCCACAAAAACCCTCTAGGATTTTTATAGGATGAAGTTTGGCTGACATTGCAAGCAGGCAAAAATAAACACTTCAAAATAAAATAAAAGGAAAACATGTTTAGCATCTTCTCTGCAGCCAAACAGCTTGAATAATAACCATAATAGGCAACATTCAAGCAACACTGTTGGACCTGACGTGTGTTGCTGAGGTCCTGTTCTTTAGCTTTAGCTCCCTGCTGATGGAGGCAGTTCACACCGTCTGCCAGACCAGAGCAATACGGTCCCACCAGTAATTCAAGCGTGCCACCTTGATGTGAGAGTTTAATAAAGGCTGCTGAGTGAATGTAAGTAACACTCCCACGGGTGTGTGTGTGTGTGTGTGTGTGTGTGTGTGTGTGTGTTTTGGAGCGTGCCCATTAGCAGCATGCAAAGTGTTGGGAGTCATTAGGGTTAGAGCCTCCAGACAAAGAGCAATTAAAAGTGTCATAAACGGAACCGCAGTGAGAAATATTCAGAGGAAGAAAACTGGCTTTGCTCAGTTATTGGATGTTAGATAAAACACAGTTAAAAATAAATAATTTAGATGTTTAAGATGAATTATTGGACTAAATGACCTCTACTTCTCATTTCTTAAAAATCATTTAGTAGCATCCACAGCATGAAACTCTGAAGGAACGGTGGTATTTGGATTCACATCAGGGATGGCAATTATTTTTATAAACTCTGCGTTCTGCATCACTTTTTCCTCTTTGACGCTAGCTGACATATTTAAGTGCAAAAAACTTCTTGAAGGGCAGTTAACACATTTGCTGAGCCACATAAAGGCACTGATGACATTAGGAAAGCAGTGGCCTTCAAAATAAAAGTTGTAGCATTGAATTCCATGCAAATTAATGGGATTTCAACTTTTACAACAAACCGTTAGTCAAAAAATGTGTCATGAAAAGGAAAAACATACCAGATATACTGGAGCATAAGTTGCATTTATTTGGAAATTGTTCAGTGTTGATGTGATCTGGTGACACATCGTGCTCAGTTGCTTTCAAAAAACTCACAGAAACTGTCAATGTTGACTCTGAAGTCTACTGGCAATTTCTGATGAGCAGATATCTGTGCTCTGAACCAGCCGGGTCAGGTACGGTGAAGTGCGCAGCGGAGACGCATGCGGTGGCAGTAACACCTGCACAGTCATTCATATTTGCCTCCTTGGCTTCCAGGGCTTTCCTCATGGCTGCAGAGGGTAATGTTTAACCCCTGGTTCATGTCTCGAGTAATATTGAGCACATTAGTCAAAAAATGTGTCATGAAGTTGCTCCTATAAGTCTCATGACATGGAAAACTAAACAAAAAACGTCTGTAAAATGCTATAATTTGGGGAATCTTTACATCTCAGTGCAGAAGGACAGTCTGTGAAAGGTTCCAAAAACCCACTAGTTCCAACATTGGACCACTAGATATCGTCATGGAAACCCATGATGTGACAACTAATAAGGTCCATCCTGGGTTGGTACTGTTGTCTAAAGGGAGGAAACCTGCAGCAGAACCAAAACTACAGAACCTGACCTGGAAACGGCCTCGGATCACCCTGAGGGTGGATGGATGCTGTACCTCAGGTTAAGTTAAATCAGCCAATAAATTGACCAAGGATGTTTTCACACCTGATAGTCCGGTAGATGTGGTTTGATTGGGGACTAGCCTGTTCCCCTCCTCACCTGTGGGGGCGCTGCAGCAAGAACCACTGAAGGAAACGACAACAAAACCTCTGAAGTCACTGAGAGCAACTTAATTTTTTTACAAAATGTAAACAAAGACGGAGTGGCATCAGATTTTAGTTGTTCTTGGATTTCTCTAAAGACCACAAGTCATTTCTCTGGCTAGTGCTAGGCTAGCATGTTTGTTTTGATTATATTTACCCAGAATGCCCTGCGCTGTAGTCTGCTTCCTGATTTTCCGCTTGGTGTTCACATATGCACTACAGAACCAAGATCGAGGTTTGTAGGTGACCCAGAGTTTGTTTGGTCCAGTTACACAGTCAAACCTCCTCAAACCAACTGGACTTTCTAGACAGATGGACTGGAGTTGGATTAAAGTTGTGAAACAGGCCTGGTGTGAATGTTTAGAGAGAAACACAAAGGACTCAGATATGGACTAATTATTTTAGCACCTCTGATAAATAAGTGTCAGTAGCCTTTTTTGTTGCTCTAACATTATTCCTACAATAATAATTAGGACAAAGTCGGCCTTTTATATTATTCAGTTGGTAAAAATATCAGGCAAAGAAGATGGAATACATCCTATGAATTTCTTATACATAAATGAAAAAATCAAGGATATTTTGCAGCACCAAATGCAGGCAGTATGTAGGCAGAATCATGTGAAGTGTGGATATTTTTTTGAAAATCCAAACACAGGGACATAAGCTGGTTAAAATGGCAGATTGAACAGAAGGAAGAGGATCCAGGGAAAAGTAGAATAAATAAAACCAGTAAAACTAACTAACAATAACAAAATACAGGAGTTAATTCAAAACACCAAACTGAAAGGAATGTTTTGTTTTATTTAGTTCAGAGTTCCTGGGAACCTCTAATCATGACTTTCTGTTTCCATGAGGTATAAATATGAAGAACTGCACCGAAGAGGGGCCTTCAGGTTTCCATGACAACCGTCAGACGCCGTCTACAACCAAAAAAGTATTTTCTGTCCTGCTGTCACACATAAATGTGAGGAGTTTGATCAACTTTACCAAACCTCTGAGTTTTAAGATTGAGCTTTTGTCCAACAAACAGGAACAAATCTAAAACATTTTGTTTTCCTCCACTAAAGGTTGGATTTCTGCCACAGCTTCAGGCTGAGATCATGCTGCCTTAGAAGAAAAGGTTTTATTTTTGCACAGCAGAGTTGCCAACAGATTTGTTTGTGTCGTATTTGCAGTTGATTCCCGGCAGATGGTGCGGTTTAGCCTCCCCGGTCCTCTGCCTGCTCTGGTTGATAAAACTCCCTGGGAATCAGAGGCATGTGGTGAGAGTCCTGTGACACTGCACCCTTTGTGCTGCTGCCTCGAGTCTTTGAGCAGGTGCAACAGCTGAGAGGGGAGCAGCAGGGCCAACTGCTGCCACGCCGTCTTCAGACATCCTTCAGTCAAATAAGGTTTCTCTGGGAGGCAAACACAGATTAGCCTGATGATTAGCTTTATTGTGCCACATGGGGTTTGTTTACATTCACACAGTTTGACCATCATAGGTCTGAACTGGTTATGATCCAGTCGGGTTAGAAGTGGACGTTGACTGTCCAGTATATGATGGTTGATGGTTCAGCTGTTTCACTCAAAGTAGCCTTACAGCTTCATGTTAGCTTTTATTAGCTGGTGAGAAGATGCTGACATATTCTGCTTTTTCTCATATAAAACCTTGAATCCAGAAGTTGTTTAATTTGACATAGATATAGGAAAATATCTGGTAAATGTGCAGAACACAAAGTCTGAATTTTCTCCATTTGATTTTTCATTAAACCTGATTCAGTAACAATAGACAATAATTCTGCTAATGCTACGTGCTATACCACCATGGTAATTAGCAGAAGCTATTGCTAACACACTAATGGTGCATTCAGTTTGGAGTTGGGACTCAGAAATTCCAACTTCCCAGTCATAAAAATCAACTGGAACGCCGTCCAAACTCTCTTTACGTTTCAATATGGCCGCTCTTTGCTTCAACAGTAGTAGCCCTGGTGGAAACTTGGTCATTTTATAATTATACTTATTAGTAAATTAGCACTTTGGAATTTATTCTGAAAATTTTATTTAGGAGAAGCCAAGTACGTTTTCAAAGTGAGCAAAAGTGCTGGATTGCTAAACGCATTAGCTGAAGTGTTTGTTTTTATTTTACAGAGTAAAATAAAATCAAATATCTTTTTTTTTTTCTTGCCTAACAGCAGCTTCGGTCCTAAACATCTGGGAAATACTTTAAATCAACTCCCTGTCTCTGTTTTTCTTACTATTTCCATGTTTTCTGCAGTTTGTGTGACTCACTGTGACGCTACTTTAACACATGTAAAAGTAAATATTTAATCAGTTATCCATTATTAATCCATCTAGTTATTTTATCCTAATAATGAAAGACATGAACAGAAATATTTTTCTTTTATCTGAATCAAAAGCAAATGCTGCACAATTACAAAACAGATCAAAACAAGACAAAAAATAAAAATCAACAAAAACCAAAAAGTAAACTTTTCACATCTTGATGTTTGTGCGACAGGTTTTTACTCTCCAGCTGGAGCGGCGGAGGATTTCACCAGTGCTCCCAGCTGATGGGCGTAACTCGGCAGGATTTCAGCTCAACACTTACAAACCCTGTAATGAAGACATACAGCCTGGTGACGAGCCCGAGACGAGCAACCGCAGAGCGAAGCCGGCTATAAAATCTTCTCCCCGACAGGAAGTGACAAATAAAAACTACAGATTCCCTCCAAGCAGCAGAAAGCTGGACTCACTCTGCATTTCTTACTCTCCTCTCCCGTCCACACAAATCATCAGACTGGCCTGAAAGCTGTGCTGGAGAATGGCACTGAAGGTTCGACTGCAGAGAAACGTTTTTTAAATTCAACAAATTACAGTTTCTACTGCTAATCCAAGAAGGCTGAAGCTGGAAAAGGTTTTACAGCTAAAAATCCTCTTAAATGTCCTGAAGAGTCTCAGAATGGCTTCATAGAAACCAAAATATCACCAAACTTATTCCTGGTCAGTGGAAATTAATTGCTCCTAAAGTGATACTCCAGTGAGGCTCCATAAACTGGTGTCCATGTCCCAGCCGCTCTCGGCCTCCACGCCTCCTACATGAGCACAGAGGAGGAGAAGAAGAAGAAAGGAGACGCCATACATCTATATATGTTTATGGGTTTTTTTAAACATATTTTGAGTCTGTTTTGAGACTGTTTTCCACTTCTGCAACAGTTTTTGGGTTTTGCTTTGGTGTCAGAAGAAACGCTGCTTATATTTAAATCATGTGGTTTGAATTCAGGCTATTTGATCGAGTCAAAAGGGAGAAGGAGAGGCTCCGTTTCTGAGCTTCCTACTTCTGACTTCTACAAACCGCCGTCTGTACGGTGTTTTCTCACCTTGTAGTCCAGTAGACTCGGTTCTGTTGAGACCAAAGCTTAAACATTTGTTCCATTTTCAGCTGCTTTGTTTCTCTTTCTATTTTCTATTGAGGCTTTTTATTATTTGAATGTTGCAATTAGTCAAGTTTATTTTCACAATCTCAATTTGTGCTATTTTATGGTAAATGGAAACGCAGCTGACGTTGGTCTCAACGTGGAAGAAATGATCCACAGAAGGTGTAATGATAAAGTCAGGAGCAGTTGGACCAGGAAGGAGAATCTAACAGGAGTCGTTTTAACGCAGAAACAGACGCTTCACCTCAACAGTCGGCCATGTTGGTCCTCGCCCTGCGTCAAGTTGCTGGTATGCAGACAGCTGGTCACCAATAACACGGCCCCAGAGCCCAGATGGCCCCAGAGCCCACATGGCCCCGTCATCTGAGGGACATTTAAACTTTAAATGGCCTCAGTGGACAGCTGTCTGCTGAGCGACAGAGAGGAGAGGAGCAGATCAGAAATGTTCTCCTGTGAAAGCTTCACTGCCTCAGTCTGATCCAGCCATGGGCGCCTTCATCGCCAAGATGCTGCTCCCCACCGCCAGCAGCCTGGTGTTCCTGCCGGCCGCCAGCGTGGCCGCCAAGAGGGGCTTCCACACCGAGGCCATGGTCTACTTCTTCACCATGTTCTTCACCGCGGTGAGAATCCAAAACCGTTTCACTTACCTGCAGCGTAAAGGACGACCAGTAAATCCCACCGTCTGTTTTTTATTAAGCTTAGGAAAAAATGTATCGGTTTGTTTCAAAAAAGTTTGTTTCCATAATCTTTAACAAACTTCCAGAAAACTGCAAAACAGCTGAAACCCTGAGTTCCTTTAAATCAGGACCAAAAACTCACCTGTTTATTTCTGTTCTTGAACCATAATTATTGGAACGTTGATCAACATATTTGATGTGAATGGATGATTTAGAAGAGCTGTAACAAAATATAATGTTTACTAGTTTCTCTGTTGGTGACTGTATGATGTTTTTACTGCTTTTTATTTTTGTGTTTTTATGTTAAATTTGATTTGATTGGTTGAAAAAATACATAAATTTAAGTAATGTTACTTTAATTGCTTATGTATTAACCAAATACTTACTAATTAAATGACTGTTATTAAAAATCAGTTAATAGTTATTATTATTGTTAAATTAGCAGTTAAAATAATTTAAAATGTTACTGAAATAAACAAAGTAAATCAACAATCAAATAGTCAAACCACAAAAGTGTAAAAAGAAAAATCTAAAATCACAATGAAATATAAAAGTTATCATTAATGTAATATTAATCAGATAAAGGGTTAATTTCATTTTAAAATTCCTATTATTGTGTTTTTGAGCTATTTTGTTAATTATAGTTAATTTCTCATTGATAATCATTTTAAAATTATTTGTAAATTATTTTTGCATTTTAAAATTCTTTGTTTAGAAGTTTTATTGTAAAAAAATTGACTTAATTTTTGCAATGAATCAGCTGATCATTACACTGAATAAAAATCTCACGTTGCGGTAACTTTAATGTGAAGGGTCCTGGATTAGTCCAGTGTAGTGTAACTCTGTGACTCTGTTCCTGCAGATTTATCATGCCTGCGACGGTCCAGGCCTCTCCGTCCTCTGTTTTATGAGATACGACATCCTGGAGTACTTCAGCGTTTACGGCACGGCGCTCTCCATGTGGGTCACGCTCGTAGGTAAAACCATATTTATGCTGCTTGGTACGAAGAACAGCGGCGGTTCAAACGTCCCGGCCTGCTGCAGTTGCTGCAACATTTGCTGCGTCTTTGATTTCTGAACACTCGGGCGCACTCACTGCTCTGAAGCAAAAAATTTGCTCCGCCTGCATCTGACTGAGCCTCTGCAGCAAATGTCAAACATCTGAGTCCTCTGATTGGTCCATCTGTCTTTCGCTTGTATCAAATATGTCCCTAAAAATATCTTTAAAATGCGCAACATTGTGCTAACTGAGGCTCCAATCAGAAATTAATCTGGAATTAAATGACATTAAATCCCAGTTTCTGATTGGTTCACTGCAAAAACACAAAATCTTACAAAGTATTTTTTGGTTTAATTTCTAGTGCAAATATCTTAGTACACTTGAAATGAGATGAAAGTAAATTTAATATGTAGGAACTTGTTTTATGTTAATAATTCCTTAATATTGATTTTAAAAAATACTTATTCCATTGGCTGATTATTTCACTTATTACAAAACATTTCTCACATAAGTGAAATAATCTGCCAATGGAACTGGAACTTTTTCACAACTTTTTGATTTAAAACAAGCTCCTATTTCTTGCTGAATAGTTACTCGTAAAGTTACTTTTGAATATTTAAGTGTACTAAAATATTTGCACTAGAAACTAGACCAGAAATACTTGGTAATATTTTGTATTTCTGCAGTGTTGATTTAGATTTGCTCTTAATTTTACCTTATTGAATGTTAACCCAACTGGTGTGACTGGGTGTAGCGTCCAGCCACTGGTGTTACTGGGTAGCGCCCAGTAAAGACCTGGATCTGTCTCCGGTCTCGTCTCTCCAGCTCTGGGAGACTTTGACGAGCCACAGCGCTCCACCATATCGATGTTTGGAGTGCTGACCATCGGCGTGAGGATCTACCAGGACCGCTGGGGCTACGGGATCTACTCCGGACCAATCGGATCAGCCGTCTTCATCATCACCATCAAATGGGTGAGCGATCCGGGCCGCCATTTGTAAAGATAACAGATAAAAATTAACAGAAATAATTTGGGTTATTTAGATTGTCATTAGAGGAAAACAATTTTCACCAAGTTATTTATGTATTTATAAATGTCAGTTTCAGGCTAAATATTTAGCTTGCCAATTAAATGTTTAGTGTGAATATATTAATAACATGGTAACTGATAAAAATATTTAGTTTAAAGCTGAATGTTTAGTTGGAAGATAAATATCAAGTCAGCAGGTAAAATATTTAGTTAACCAACTAAATTTTGCTCCAAATTAAATATTTAGTTCAAAACTGAACATTGAAACATTTAATTTCAAACCAACTGTTTCCAGTTTGTTCATGGAAGCTGAACAAACTGAGGGGAAAGGGCTTGTACAGGGGGCGTGGCCATAGGACAAGGCGTGACCTCATAGGGGGCGTGGCCATAGGACAAGGCGTGACCTCACAGGGGGCGTGGCCATAGGATAAGGCGTGACCTCACAGGGGCGTGGCCATAGGACAAGGTGTGACCTCACAGGGGGCGTGGCCATACGACGAGGTGTGACCTCACAGGGGCGTGGCCATAGGACGAGGTGTGACCTCACAGGGGCGTGACCATAGGACAAGGCGTGACCTCACAGGGGGCGTGGCCATATGACAAGGCGTGACCTCACAGGAGCTTGGCCACCATAGCTAAATATTTAACTCCCTAACTAAATATTTATCTGGTAAACCAAACGATTAGTTGAAACCGACATTTATAAACGAATGAATATTATAATTACAATATGCTTTTGAAAAGTTCACTTCTACTTTTTTCTCTAAATAATTCAAATAATTTTATTAATTTCTGACTGTGTAATGACAGAAGAACCTCTCCTGATATTCTGAGTTCTTCCTTTCCAGCTTTCCCTCCATGAGCTGCATTTTAAGAAGCTTTTATTTTGATAGTGCTGCTTCCAGTCGGCCGGGTCTGTTATTGTCTGGTTGATGTTGTGCTGCTGTTCCAGCTGCAGAAGATGAAGCAGCTGAGGGCCGTCTACCCGGAGAAGAGCGTTTACACGCAGCAGGTCGGTCCAGGCTGCTGCTTCGGCGCCCTCGCTCTGATGCTGCGCTTCTACTTTGAGGTGCCTCATCGTGAAAACAAAGCCCAGCCCGGAAGATAAATGTCTGCCGCTCATCTGCGAGTTGATTGTTTGGGTTTTAATTACAGAGTCTGGCTGTCTTGTTTTGGCCTGCAGGAGTGGGACTACGCCTACGTCCACAGCTTCTACCATCTGTCTCTGGCCGTGTCCTTCGTGCTGCTGCTGCCCAAGAAGAACCGCTACGCCGGGACGGGAGAAAACGCTGCAAAGATCACCTGCTTGACGCTCTGCTGCTGCGTATGTCACATTCACAACCATACTCAGAGCCTGCACAAGTATTCACACCCCAGGAAGCTGTTCACATGTTGGCAGGTTGCAAAAATACAAAACACAACAAATCAGCAGCACCCACACAAAAGATGCTAAGAAACACGAAAGAAACGTTGCAAAAGGAAAATTCTGCAACCACAGGAAATGGTAGCAAAAAGAAAATAAAATATAAAACATGGCTGACGCTAACACGCTAATCATAAACATTAGGCGCTACGCCACCATGGTAACATAAAGCTCTCATGTGACATCACACTTCCAGGAACTTTGTAGCTGACAGCCATCTTGGTAGGTATCTGTTAATAACTGTCATGACAGTTGCTATTGAGTTGCTACGACAACAATAAACAAGCCACAAGCTTAGCACTAGCTCTCGTCTTGTTCCTATCTAACGTATAAACAACACATTGAAACTATTACTATTTCCGAGTACTTTACCCACCTCTGTGTGATACTAAATATTAAATATCATTGACATTTACTGTAGAACTTACTGCCGAACTAGCAAAATTAGCTTAGCTCATGTAGCTTTCACCTGCTAGCTAAGACAGACATGTAGCCTACATGTTTGTTACTACAGATACTTACTCTGCCAGTCACCAGAAGCTCATTATTCACATGAAGAGTTCGTAGTCCTTTACGAATCCGTTGAAATACGGATTGTAGGTATTCATGGTAGCAGTGGTGAACAATGTCATAGTCAGAGGCAGCTTGTCCACATCGTCTGACATGTTTTCATTCTCTGTACATATGTACATATGTTAATATGTACTTTTTATATTTTGATATCTACTTTCTCTGTTGTTCTGGAAGCCATGGCTCATCTATGCTTTGTGCTGCGTTGCCTACCAAGATGGCGCGGATCACTTCTGGAACAGACTTGTGGGAACAAAGTATGAGCGGAAGTTAATGCTAAGTGCTAACGGCTAATGATGCATTTCATTTGTAGTCGGAACTCGGAAACTCCAAATTCCTAGTCAGAAAATCCAATGGAATCATGTTTCAAAATGGCCGCTCCTGCATCAACAGTAAAAGTGATAAAATCCCAACGACATTCAGTTTGATGCTGAAACATTTTAATGTGGGTGTAAATACTTCAGTAAAGCTCTCCAGTTTCTGTGTTTCTTTATCTCTGCTCTGTTTGCTGTCCAGACAATGTCGCCGGGTTCTTCCAAAGAAAAGACGAACAAACCACAGAAGAAGAAGTCGTCTCGGTCGGTGTGGCGACTCCCCACGGAGAAGCTGTGGCCCCGAGGGTCCGGCACCCCCACCCTGCCGGTCTGCGCCCCCCCGCCCTCCCACCCAGTCAAAGGGACGAGCATCAGCAAGCTGAAGGAGCTGAACGGCTGGAAGTGAAGCCGCGGTCAGCCGGACGGGCCGGCGGCGCTGGACCGGCACCAAGCGGCTGTCAGGACTCAGGAAACGCATGAGGATTTTCCTTCCTACCTAACTGAGACCTGGCTGGTTTTCTGTTTAAGCAGCCATCTGAGGAATCCGCCAGCGACTGGAAGCCAGATGATAAACAAACAAAAGTGACCCGATGTAAAACTCTGAGGTGAATGAGACGTCAGATCAGAACCCGGGACGCGCGAGACAGACGGCCGAGACGAGCCTGTAAAACTGACAGCGCGATTTATGAGATGATCAGACCAGCAGATGGTTTATCTCTCCAAGATGGATAAATTGTGTTTAGAGATGTTCCTCTGGGGAAAACGGCGGTCTGCTCGCCTCTTCCTTCTCTTTTCCATCGCTCCTAGAAAGGAAGCACGCGGCTTCTGAGAATTATTAGACTGTAAAGCACAGCTAGGCGTTTCATCCGTCCTGCAGGTGCCAGAGACGTCATGAGGACATCAGTCTGTCTCTGGCGTCTTAATGTCTTCTGGAGGAGCAGGTGGACTCCTGCTGTCATCTGTCTCTGCTTAGCTCACGTCTACGAAAAATATGACAGAAAATTACTAGAATAAAGTCAAAACATTACAAAAAATAAAGTCAGAAAATCACAAAATATTCTCTTAATACTACAAATTTACTCATTACAAATGTATTCTCGTACGTCTTTTTTCTTGTAGTACTATGTCATAGTACTATGTGATAGTACTACAAATTTATTCTCGTTATACTACAACTTCATTCTTGCAATATTATGAATTTATTCTTGTATTATTTTGACTTTATTCTCGTAATATTACTTTATTTTCTTATTGTGGCCCTAAAACTCGGTCGTACACGTCTCTCTGTGTGATGAAGTATTTATTTCATTTTGTTCTGATGTTTGTGTATTTTTTTTAAATAAACTGTGATATTATAACAAAGTGTAGCAGCTTTTAACGTCTCCGTTTCTCTGAGAAATGCTCCGACGCCACATACTTCAGTCCAGAACCTCTAATCTAATTGAACAGGAACATACCGGGTTTCAGTGGGAGCTGAGCTCGCCGCACGTCACCTGTCCTGAACCCGACCCAAAGTCTACAAACCCGTCCGGCTTATCTCAGACCAAACAGTCTGCGTCCGCGGCGAGAGCGCCCCCCGCCCGGCCCCGTCAGGGAATGCGTTGACCGGGGGCCAAACCTGCGGCTCCGCTCCCTCAGTGAGGTGTTTGTGTCTGGGCCCTGACAGGACGGTAAGGCGAGCCGTTTATTGCCCCGCTCGGTGTGAAAAGCGGCTCCGTTACGGCCGGCGTCTGCCCACACGCAGCCAGGACTGGGACCAAACTGGGAGGACTGGACACCTTCTGCAAGGCTGCAGCTGCTTCCTGTGTGCTGGAGTGGTGGGACGGGGGTGTGATGCGTTCACTGACACAGACCTCTAATCATTTCATAATTAGAATTTTTGACCTTTTATGTTGAATTTTATAAATCAAAAGTTTCCAACTTAGTTTTTCTTTGGGTTGTTAGAAAGTCCTTCAGTTGTTTCCTCTCTTCTTTTAAATCTCAGAGACGCTTCAGGAAAACAAAATGTTTTTGCTAAGTTTGTGAAAAACGATTGCTGGATGTTCAACTACCAAAAGCAGGGGTGGGCAATCCTGGTCCTCAAGGGCCGGTGTCCTGCAACTCTTAGATGTCTCCCTGATCCAACACGCTTGAATCCAACAGGTGAATCACCTCCTAAGTGCAGTCAAGTTCTCCAGAGTCCTGCTAATGACCTCATTATTTGACTCAGGTGTGTTGAAGTAGAGGTACATCTAAAAGTTGCAGGAGACCGGCCCTCGAGGCCTGGAGTTGCCCACCCCTGACCAAAAGTCTTCCTGTAGTTAACCAGGTGAGCTCTTCCAGTGTCAGTAGGTAAGTAATCCAGAAAGAAAAGATAAAGAACAACAAAATGAAACTAATAAATGTTCTGATGAATTAATGTAAAGCTGCAGGTCGGGACATTTATAAAAAATATATTTCTCCATATTTATTGTGAGTTTATGAGGCAGATAATATGTGAAAAGATCAATCTGAGCTGCTACTGCTGTCTGAAGAAATGCACCAAAAACATCCAGTCAGAGTCAGGAGGCGGGTTTTAGCGCTGCCAATCATCCTCATGAACGAGCTACTAAACGTGTGAAAGCCAGAAAAACAACTTACAATTATAGGAAAACTTTTTATCTGCCATCAGATAAACAGTTGGCTATCCTAACTAGCCTTAGCATTCACAACAGACTATGTGGCGTACACAAAGGCATGAGTGACAGCACTAAGTCCCGCCTCCTGGCTCTGATTGGTTGTTTCTAGTTCGTACGAGGAGAAAGCAGAGCAGCTTGATATTTTCCACAGGTTGTCTTAAACTGTTATGACATGGTGACAATTTAAGCAAATATGTAAGAACCAATGTTTTATAAAAGTTGCGTCTTGCAGCAGAGTTCCAGAAATCTTCCTCAGATATTGGACCTGAAAGTCCTCAGAACGGAGATGCTCTCTGGTATGTGTGGCATGTTTGTGCTTTTACTGCGCGGTGGTAGCCGGTGTGCCGCAGCTCCTGCTCCGACCGGGTGTGTGTGTGTTTGTGTGTGTGTGTGTGTGTGTGTGTGTGTGGGTCAGCTGTTGCCACAGCTGCTGTTAATGCTGCAGGTCAGCCGCCTCACGCAGCTGCAGCCACAACATGTCTGCGCTGCTGAAACTGATTCCCAGGGATGAAACCACTGCTGGGGGTTTATCTCTAAGAAAAGAACAAAGATGAAGAGATTTTTTTTTTATTTCCACCATATTTATTAGAGGGAAGGAAGATAAATACATATGACTCCTCATCCTTCCTGGTTTTACACTTTTTAATTATTACTCAGCATAGATTTACTTTATTTACATGTTTTCTTGTCTTTCCTATTTTAAAAAGTGACAGAAAAATGAGCTTTTGTTTCTTATTAACAGTTAAAAACAGTCATAGACGACAGATTTTAAATATCTAATTTAAAAAGACAATTTCACTTTTAATTTACAGTAAAGTTTACAGTAAAGGTGTGTCAACATATAGCAGCTGGGTTTTTATTAAAGATAATAATTATACTAGGATTTTCTTCACAGTTCAAAAATTTACTCAAATTAGAGACTAGATTTTTATACACTTTTTAGTTTGTGATTAGAAGCTTCAGTCAAAACTCGCTTTATTTTAAGGCTTTTTGGGGACTTTTCTCAACAGCCTAATTATTATTTTAATATTGTTGAATAACTTACCTTTTTATTTCATAATGTGTTATTTATACAGCCACGTTGAGCAGAACAGATTTAAATTCAATCTTCAAGTTAAATAAAACAGAATAAATAAAACAATAAAATTAGAGCTCACCGCTCAAAGTGTGGCTCTGCTGCCACCTGCTGGACTAAATGCTACATTACAGCTGGAATCAGAAATGGCGTTTCTTCATTGCTGCAGGTTTCTTTCTCTACATTACTTGACTTTTGTGTTTTTTGGCTGTTCGTGTCTGTTTGGTGTCAAACTCAGTTATTTAGTAAAAATAAAAACTAAACGATCGGAGCCATTAGCACCTTTAACACCTGAAATGTTTTGCCTGAATTTTCTGTTATTTTTAGTAAAAATGCTGAATCATATAATTTTTTCTAAGAGGATAAATATTTTTGTGTCCTGCAAATATAAGAAATATGAGACCATTTTCACTAAAAAGTGTTTTCTTTCATGGAAGATTTACTAAAGTGGTGTCCAAAGTGTGGCCCGGGGGCTATTTGTGGCCCATGGAATGTGTTTGAGTGGCCCTTGTTTTACTGTTCAGAAAAGCTGATGCAAATGAACTTTTAGTCATTTCTGTAGGATTAGACTTTCAAATGTATGTCTAAAATGGAAAATACTACAGTTGTTCCATTGGATCAGTGACGGTACTGAATGACCTTCAGTAAGTAGAAACGTTAAAACAGAGAATCTAACAACAGAGAGGTGTGGATGTGAAAGCAGGTGTTATTTTTTAGACCCCAGGCGGCTCAGATTTGCTGTCAGTGGAAAAATAGATGCGCTTGCTGGTGGTGGACACTGTGAGGCGCTAGTGCTCCTCTGGCGCAGGACGGGACAGACGGGGATGAACGACTCCACAGCCTCCTTCACCTGAACACAGGACACAGAGCAACTCGGTCAGCAGCGTCAAAGGAAACCAATCATGAAAAATTCACATTTTTAATACTTTTGCACTTCAGTTTGAGTCTGAGCTGCTTCTATAAAATGTACAAACACTTAAAAAATACCGAGCCGTTCTATGGCAGTAAGATCATGTTTTTTGATGTTTCATGAGCTGTTTCATAAAAACGTTCCTATTGTCGCAGTGAGTACTGCGCTGTCACCTAGCAACTCAAGTGGAGCTCCAGCACATTTGGTCAGCTGGTTTTACCGTTGTGTGTACAATGGCTGCCGGAAAGGAAAAGTGTTTTGT
The DNA here is from genome assembly GCF_002775205.1 of Xiphophorus maculatus. Lineage (NCBI taxonomy): Eukaryota > Metazoa > Chordata > Actinopteri > Cyprinodontiformes > Poeciliidae > Xiphophorus > Xiphophorus maculatus. The sequence goes on along the minus strand of NC_036454.1, from coordinate 2,763,190 downwards.
TGCTGACTTACCATCCAGAAACCACTTGCTGCATTCTTATTGATTGTGCGGGAGGTTCCACTTCTGCTTTTCAAACATGCGTAGTTGTATAATTGCACATCTGTTTGCAGTCATTCTCACATGGGAGTGTAAACGTTAAGGTGAGGGGCGTGGCCAGCAGGATTTTAATTTGAAAAAAACTCACCACACTAAGATCTCATTATCTAAGAATGATTTTGTGCCAAAAATGCAGCGAACGTGTTTAGTAACCCTGACTTGTCCCCGTACCTGCAGGAGGGCCTGGGCTGCGTTCTGCAGGTCCTTCCTGTTCACACACAGGCTGAGCTCCTGCGCCGCTTCAAACAGGCTCAACGCTTCGCCCTCCGGATTCTCACCGCTCACAGTCAGGCTGGTCAGACTTTCCTCCAGACTAAAAACAAACCGAACAGACATTCCTGTCTGTAAGGCTGAAACAATTCATCGATTCTCAAAATAATCGTCAACTAATTTTGTAATTGGTTAATGTTTAAAAAATCTAAAGAGGCAATTTGCTGAAAGAACAACACACTCCGAGCAATAAGTAAGCCAGAACTGTACAGAAAATATATACATTTTACATTTCACTGCACAAACAAAAACATTGTACCCAGTAGATTTGGTCTAGTTTCTAGTGCAGATAAATTTCTACATTTGAAATAAGACAATATTTACTTATAAGATACTTTTCAACAATATATAGGAGCTTGTTTTAACAAAATAAAAAATATTGATTATTGATTAAAAAAGTACAAGTTCAGATTATCTGGCAGATTATTTCACTTATAACAAGACATGTTACAAGGTTCAGCTGCAGGTGCATCCTTTGCTACAAATGATCAAGCGTTCACTAAAGGAAGGCTTTGTTGTTGCATTTTAGAAAATAATATGTTTATTTTTATTTAAAATTAATTATGTGCTTATTTGCATCTTATAATGTATTTCTAATATTAAATAAAGAAAACTGAAACCGTTACATGGAAAATTGGCAGAAGGTGCCAATTGTTTTATCCTATTAATCATCAGAATAATCAATTAATCATCAGTGTAATCGATTGATTGTCAGAATAAGTAATTAGGGATCAAAATAATTGATAAATCATCAGAATAATCGATTACTAAACCACTGGTTAGTCTCTTGGAGGTTTTATCTGTTGGTGGCGGTTCTGCTAACCTCTTCTCTGGATCAGAAGAAGATTCCCAGACCCGGATGGTTTCCGTCAGCTCGTCTTGGAGCGACTGGCCCTTGGCGCTGGACAGAACCTGGGCCACGGTGCTGCCGGGGAACAGGTTCATCATCATCGGGGGGATCTGCACAAACAGACACACCGTCATCAGCTTTCCTGAGTGAAATGTGAAGATCAGCTGCGGACCTCCTCGTTGTCGGGGTCCAGGATCAGCAGGCGGATCAGGTCCTCTCTGGCGCCACTCAGATCATGGATCCGGCGCAGCGCCTTCGACCGGTACTCATAGTACGGACTGGCGGTCGGGTTGTACATGATGGCCAGGGAAAACATGTCGGCTGCGTCCTGGAAGTACCTGCAGACACAAACACACAGTCACTGAACCTGTGAGGGAGTTCCTGTGGGAGTACTGGTGTTCTGGTTCTGACCATTCATGGAAGCAGAAGGAGCCCAGAGTGCTGTGAATGACGGCCAGGCGGAGCCTCAGGGCCGGCTCGTTGGGACTCAGCATCTCCTCGGCCTGCTGGTAGTCCAGCAGAGCGTAACACCAGTCGGCCTGCCTGAAGAAACAATCTGAGCAAAACACAGACCGGGTCACAGAAACCCAGCAGAACCCAGCAGAACCCAGCAGAGCCCAGCAAAGCCCAGCAGAACCCAGCAGAGCCCAGCAGAACCCAGCAGAACCAGCGTTTAAATAGCTTCAGATCAGATTAAACCATGGCTGAAATGATTAATCCAAATAATTGTGATTAATCAATTATTGAAAGGCTGTTTATATCAAATATGACTAAAACAATGGATTTTGTAATTAACGCCTTCAAATTGGGTCTCTGTCCCTTTAAGAAACTCCTGCTCTTTCTTCAGGAAGTCATCCCAACATGGCTCCTCTATTAACCCTTTAACTACGTTTTCACCAGCGTTGCTCTGAGCAGATGAGCAGATCCACCAGGTGTTTGCTAATTGCTGCTGGCTAGTCTGAAGGGGCGGAGTGGAGGATTAAAGGACAGGATAGAAGGATTTCTCAAACATGGATGAAAGAATCAAGGCAACACTCCAGGTTTGTTTCTGATGAGGGAATAACATTAAAACATGAAGGAAAGCTCAAAAAAGTACATTTTACATAACACTGCCAAAACTGTACAAACAATATACTGTATATTCTTTGCATTTAAGACAAAAACAAACTTCAATCGGTTCAAATTCTGTAATAAAAACTAAAATCTAAAGTACCTTTCGCATTCATTTATTAGAAGTATTTTTTAGCTGCAGACGGATCCTTTGCTACAGATGATCAAATGTTCACTACTTATATTTTAGGCAATAAGATGTTTATTTTCTTTCTTAAAAAACTAATTGATTTGTTTGTTTGCATTTTTTAATTTATGTCTAATATTGAATAAAAGGAAAAAATAGCAGAATGTGCCAACTGATCAGAATAATTGATAGATGAATTGATAAATAAAATAATAGTTAGTTTCACTACTAGATATTATTATTATTATTGTTGTTGTTGTTGTTGAAACAGTGCAACAAATACAGAGTTACACTAAATGTATCACAGTGGGGTGTGCCGTGGTGGCGTAGCGGTTAGCGCGACCCGTATTTGGAGGCCTTCAGGTCTCGTCGCGGGTTCGACTCCTGGACTCGACAACATTGCCACATGTCTTCCCCCCTCTCCTTTCCTGTTTCCTGTCAGCACACTGTCATATAAGGGACACTAGAGCCCACAAAAGACCCTGGAGGGGTAAAAAAAAAAAGTATCACAGTTATAGAATAAATACTATCAAACATTTAAGTAAAAGAAAGGTCATGAGATTTTAACAAATGACATTTTGAAACAATAATTGATTTATTAGAAGTGTAACTCTGCTCGTTGGAGAGGAGAGCAGTGAAACCGGACCCGCTCTGATCCGGTTTCTCAGGTTGTTCCTGTTGGCTGAGAGTCACATGACTTCCTGCCATGCCGTCCCTACCTGGACAGGTACCAGCTCTGACAGCTTCAGGGCTCAGTGGGAACATTTAACTCAAACTGTGCTGCAGGTTCCTCCTGTTAAAGGGGAGTTTTTCCTCACGCATGCTAACAATGAGGGATTACTGTAAAGTTAACGATTTGATAAATAAAATATATAAATAATTTGAACTGAATTAAATGTTTTGACTCTTTCAGATTTCAATCTGGAGAACAGAAGGACAAAGATGTCATTTCCTGACTGTAAGTCAGGTTCCTGTTAAACTTGAAGTTGTGGCAGCAAGAACAGGCAGTAAAAGGATCAAATCAAGTGCAAAAGATGATTTAGGTATCAGAAGAGATGCCTGATTTGACCCCAGCTCAGTAACAAACAGCGCTCTGCTTCAGGATGTCTTATGAGGTCCTGATCGTTGGACAGTCCCAGCTCACCTCCTCGGTTCAGGTACAGGCCGCCCAGGTTCTTGTCCTCCTTGATAGCCTTGTTCAGAAGCAGGAGCGCCTCGTCGTAAAGGCCTCTGCTGAAGCACTGGACAGCGAAGTCGTTGTAGGTGAGAGCCAGCTGGAGCTGCACCTCCTTCAGGACAGAGCTGCTCTCCTTTCTCTCCTCCTCCTTCGGCTCGCAGAGCTCAGCAGCCAGGATCAGATCCTCGATGGCCGAGATAAACTCCTTCAGACGTCGGTACAGAGTCCCTCTGGGGGGAGACAAGCTGATTCAAACACAAACGAGAATAAGGATGTTTTCACACCTTAGTGACGAAGGTCACACTGTCGACTCGGTTGGACTGGAGATTAAAACTGCAACATTTGTTACATTTCCAGCTGCTGTGGTTCTTTTTTTCACTGCATTGAGTCAAACCAAACAAACCTTTTGAAAAACCTGTTCCCCTCCTCACCTGTGGGGGCGCTGCACCAAGAACCACTCATGGAAACAACACAAAACCTCTGAAGACACTGAGTGCAACTTCCTTCTTCTTTTGGGAGGATTTCTGTTCTGTCTCTGGTGAAAGACGTCGAGTCTTTTCTCCTGTTAGCGCTCATTTGGTTTGCTTGTATTTACCCAGAATGCCTTGCACTGTAATCCATTTCCTGCAATCAAACTGAACCAGAGTTCACTTCAACCTAATCCAAACCTAAGCCTGTCATTTCTCTGCACGATGAATTATCCAAGAAGTTATTGCAATAGAAGATAATTCCATTTGATTTGAGGCAATTTTCAAGTATTGCAATGGTAATGACATAAAAATGCAAGATCAATAAACTTTAAATTCTAATGAACATTTATCACTGAAAGTGGAAAACATTTTAAAAATCAACAATAAATAAACAAAACAACAGAAACAACAAATAAAATAAGTTTAAAAGTTTCTGTAAACAAAATTATCCTTTAAAAAAAACGGCTAGTTGAGACCAAACTAGACTGAAGACTTTAGTCATCCAGTTTTTGGATGAAAAAAAAGAAAAAACAGAAAAATAATAAATTATGCAAATGAAAATTATTGAGTTTGTTTCAATTTACCATGCAATCAAATGCTATATTTCTTATTGTAACAGGCCAGAGTTTGTTTTTTTGGTTTGACTGCACATTCACACTTCCCCCAAACAAACCGGACTTTCTAGGCAAACGGACTGGAGTTGGATCAAAGAGAACTGGACCGGGGTGAACGTTGCACCAATAGAAACCTTCTGGTTCCAGATGATCCCACCTGAACAGGTAGAGCTGTCCGTTCTCCGGATTGCTCTCCAGGGCGGCGTTGATCAGGCAGAGCGCCTCCTGCAGTTGGCCTGACAGCATCCTGATCACCGCCTGCTGCCTGTTCTCCTCGCCGGCCTCCTTCAGGTGCTGCTGCATCGCTTTGGCCTGCTGGCTCTCCGGGTCCAACTCCAGCGCTGACCGCAGGTCTCGGAGACAACAGGCTGTCTGACGAAAGGCAGAATCCTGAGGTTAGGGCTGAAAATATTCACATCACTGAATTGAAAAAAACCCTTTTTAAATCAAACCCAATTTTTGTAATAAAATCATACAAAACATGAGAAGCATTATCAGGAAGTTCAGCTTTTAACTTCAACTGTAGAAAACAAAGACAAAAATAAGTGATGGGACTTGTTTACATTGTTTTTTGTTTACAGAAAAATGGCTTTCCATCGCCATTAGCATAGCTGTTAGCATGGTTGTTAGCAGATGCTATCGGAAGCAGCTTGTGCGTCGGATTTACGGATGTACCAGAAACGTAGCGGAACGTATGGAAGTAAAAATAGCAATTAATTATGTTTTAAATTTGGACTTCTTAAAGCTATGTAATTATTTAATCTAAATTAACACACGGACGTCCCTGTTGTAATATAAATGCTAGCATGTGATTTTCCATGGTCACTGACATGTTCAACAGGTTTTCATGTTTCTGTAAAGTAAAGCCAACCAAACTGTTGGAGAAATGAAAGCTGGCCTCCAGATTCATGTGACTAATGATTTGGTTTCAGTTGCTAATTATAGTTCCTAACCGTCCTGTTGAACCAGCTTCATCACCTGAACTGAGTCGACTTTTTCTCCACATAAAACAAAAACAAAAACTGAGCAGGAAGTAGGAAACTGTGGTGATCTGCCCCTCAGCTTCTGGCCAAAAATGACAGAAATTTGGTGAAAATTATTGCAAACATATCGGAAAAAAACACATTTCTGGTTGGTTACTTTGAAGTCAGAAGGTTGTGGGTTCAAATCCTGCAGTGCTTCTGACCAACACAGGTGATCTGCATGCAGCGTGTGAATGTGTGATGGTGGACATGTTTCAAATGACCAGAGCAGCACTGACAAAATGCAGCAGTTTGGCTGCACAAATGTTGCACATAAAAATTTTATTTTCTATATCTTGATGAAAATTGACTTATAAGTTAGTTTTCCTTATTCCAAGTGTACTAAGACATTTAATCTAGAAACTAGATCAAAACTACTTGGTAAAACTTTGTGTTTTTACAGTGTAACCAAGTGAGACCAGAACCTGGTGAGACCTACACTGCAAAAATACAAAATCTTAGCAAGTATTTTTGTCAAGTTATGTTGCTAATTTATAGCACACTTGAAATAAGATAAAACTAACTTTTCAGCAATATATAGGAGCCTGTTTGAAGTAAATAATTCCTTAACATATTTTACCTACAACATGGGAAACATGTTTTGCTATTAGTGAAGTAATCTGATAGTGGAAGTAGAACTTTTCATTAATATTAAAAACATATTTACTTAAAACAAGATCCTATTTACTGCTGAAAAATTACTTGTTAGTAACAAGTTAGTTACATCTTATTTAAATTGTACTAAGATATTTGCACTAGAACCCAGATCAGAAATACTTGGTAGGATTTAGTGTTTTTGCAGTGCTGGTCTGACCTGGTTCCGGTCTCACCTGGTTCCGGTCTCACCTGGTTCCGGTCTCACCTGGTTCATGGCCTTGTAAACTCTGGCTCTGAAGACGTAAAGCTCGGCAGACGGACCCTCGGAGATGATGTGGTTCAGTTCCTTCAGACAGTCGTCGTGTCGCCCTGCGGCTGTCAGGCAGGCCAGGCTGCAACGAGAAACGCCACCCAAGACTGAAAACTCAAAACTCACCTGAAGGGTAAAAACCAGAATTAAACTGATTCTGGAGTGAAAAATAAAACGAGTTTTAAATTTAAAAAGAATGGCAAACTGTCCGTACAAACAACTAACTGACACTGCAAAAACACAAAACCCTAATATCTTTGGTCTAGTTTCTAATGCAAATATTTTAGTACACTTGAAATAAACTAACTTAAAGTAAGATATAGGAATGTTTTAGTCAATAATTCATTAATATCAATGGAAAAGTGCTAGTCCCATTTCCCTTTTAACAAAACATTTCTCCCAGGTTATAAATTAAATAATCTAGCAATTTTCACAAGTATTAAGAAATAATTTCTTACTGAAAAGTTACCTGTAAATCAGTTTTGTCTTATCTCAAGTGTACTAAGATATTTACACTAGAAAATGAACCAAAATACCTGGTGAGATTAAGTGTTTTTGCAGTTGGTGCTTCAGGTCACTGCAGTACAAATGGTTAATGTGAATCTTTATTACACCAGTCAATGTAAATGGGTTTAATCCCAGTAGACCAGACACATGCACAATATGTTTAGAATAAAAAGCATTGCATCTGGGAAATCTGGGAAATTAAAAAGTTTTGGAAAGCAATAAAACAAACTACAAAACATTTTGTCTCAAAGTTTTGTTCTTTTTGATTAAAATACAGTAAAAATATTGACAGTATAAAAAATTAAATGAGTTTCTATCATGAAACGTCTCCCTGTTTGCCATCAGGGTTTTTATTTTTAGATTCTCTTTTTGTTGAATTGCTCATGTTTGCAGCAGAGTGAGAATGAGGTGCTGAACCAGAACCAGGAGCAGATTCTGCGGACCTTCTGATTCGGAAGGCGCTGGCGGCCTCCGGCTTCAGCTCAGCAGCTTTCTCAAACAGGTCCAGAGCCTCCAGGAAGAGGCCGCGGTCGAACACACACTGAGCCTGAACAGAACCAGAACAGAACAGAACCAGAACTTCAGTCTGAACACAACAGAACAGAACCAGGACATCAGTCTGAACAGAACCAGAACAGAACCAGAACCAGGACGTCTGCATATGGTCTCCCTCTGACTCTTACTTAACGTATAATAAACAGTAATTAATGATATGTAAATGACTTATAAATGAATTGAAAACATATTTATAAACTATTAGCCTTTCATACGAGGAGCTTTATTGTAAAATTGTACCAAACACTCAGTTTGCTGTTAAAGGTCTTTCTATAAGGTTGCAGTTTAGCTGTGGATATATAAACTGATTCAGATTGGATCTATGTTTTTATATCTGTCCCTCTCAAATAAACAGCAAATAAAAGTCAAAATGAGCAGAACCAGCTGGACTCCAGGTCAGAACAGAATTGGACTTAACTGGACTGATCCGTTTAAGATGCCAGCTGTCAGAAATCATCAGTTTTATTTACAGGAAAATAGAATAAATATTCCTCAGTTTTAAAATTCAAGTCGATTAGCAGAAAAATAAAAATTCAAAGCTTCTTTATTTCCCTAAAGAGAAATGTTGTTGTAACTCATCGTCCAAATATTTTCAAAGCTTTTCTGTGAATGGTGATGCTGAGGACCGGAAGGATCTCCTGTAGCAGTCAGTCTTCCATCAACTCTGTAGAGGCTTCTGACTGAAGACTGTCATGACATGCTAGCAGCTCAGTTTCTGGGCAAACACTGCTAATCCACCTCGTTTGCTTTTGCCTCTTTAAATCTCTGCCTGACCGTTTGTTTAGAGGGATGTTGGAGTAGGGGTTACCATGGTTTCAACTTCCTCCTTCTCGCTCTCTGCATCCCGTAAACATCCTTTTAAACTCCTCTGGGATGTCGGGTCGTAGTTCAGGTATTATTTATGCTAACAGCTGAAAAAATAATACCTTGTTGCCATGGCTACACATCATAACAACTATCCAAATGTAAAATAGTAAAGAGCAAAAATTCTTTCTGCTGTACAGCATCCAAACCTGAAGGAATAATTGTCCAAACAGCAACGATTCAACAAAAAGATTAACAAAAGTCTAGAAAAAGATATTCAATTTCTTTGAACAATAATAATGAACCAAAAACTATGAATACTTTTGAATAAATAGTAATAATTAAAAAATCAGTTCATATCTGCGTCTTTTGTACAGATAACTGTGACATTTAAGTCTGGAAAGTATATTTTGTTTCTTTTATTCTCGTTTTTTTAATGCAGTAAAAAAGTGAAAATGAGTCAAGAATCCTGATTCCTATTTAAGCAACAAATATTTAGATTTACATTGAGTTTGTCTTAGATGTTGTATTTGTAGGAGTTTCGGATAAATAACGCTGGACGTTTGACCTGCATGTTGTAGATGAAGGACAGACGAGCGTTGAAAACTCCAGGGTCCAGAAAATTGGCTTGATTATAAGAGTCGGCTGCCGACTGGAAGTCACACAGCTGAATAAAAGCCTCGCCCTGGCTCACATGCAGCTCAGTCTGAAGCAGAAAGGTTCAAACATATTAAAAGTTTGTTCACCAAATCAAAAGCAAACATTGTCTGTGAGTTTTCACCTGTTCAGGCTGCAGGTAGATGGCTTTGGAGAAGCAGAGCACAGCCTCCTCATACTGGAACTTCTCCATTGCCTCTTTCCCTTTAATAAAACTGAAATGAAAAGCTTTAATTATTGCCTAAAAGCATCAGATTATATGATCAGATGTTGCACATATTATTGGTATAAATCATCGACAGGTTTAATTGTATTATCTTTTAGGAATCGATTTCAGTAAATTCTGCGGTAGATACTCTGGCAGTGAATTTGTTTCTTCTGCAGATTGGGTTAGTAATTGATTTTGTCCTCACTGCTCTGCAGCTTTGCTCCGAATGATTTTGTCCGGATTCAGTTTTGGTTTTAGAAAGCGATGTTCTCTGACTGCCACAAGCCGATCACTGAAGCCCACGAAGGTGCTTTTTCTCCTGGCCCGTTCCAGCTTCTCCTCAGACACGGCGGTGGGGAAAACACTTTGTTCATCTTCATCCTGATAGACAGCAGAGGACGGAACATATAGCAAACAAATAAAGACAAGAAATTTATCCCAATATTTAATTAGCTGCCTCTTTGTTTCACCTTCTAACCAGGCTTCTCTTAGACCAAAATAAAACAAATCAACAAAAATATTATTATAAAATCTCTTTCCATTTAAAATAAATGAAATTAGAATGGAAAAGATAAAATTGTTATAATTTTTAATTTAGTTTTATAATAATATAAAATAAAGTTAATTAAAACAAAAGTAAGATAATGCATAAAAGTTAAAGCAACCAAATGAAAAATGACTCAACAAAAATATGCTAGATTGAAATTAAAAACAAAAATTAAATAAACCAAAAAAAACAATGATTCAGTTAAAAAGTTTTGACTTGATTTGAATATAGTGATTGAGTTACGAAACCTAGCAGTTATCAAACTCTGAAAAAAGCTATTTTATCTTTATTTACGTTGTTTGTTAATAATTGACTTACTGTTTGATTATTTATCTTCTCGGACGTGTCCATGTTTGCAAAAACGCGTTTACCAAAGGGGAGTCACTCAACTGCTGCAGCATCTGCTTCGTTTCTTTCTGCTTCTGTTTCTATACCTTAACATTAAACCTGAATGTTTCCAAGGAAACCAACTCAAAACACCGCCAGGGCTTTTATTTTCTTAACAAAGAGTTTCATCGCTGAGTCGTGTCCTTTCCTGTTCCGGTAACGTTTTTAAACAGCCGGAAGTGTCAAATTAAATCCAGGAACTGTCATTTCGCTGCTAAAAGTCCTGTGTTATGTAACATAATATAGTAAAACTTTAAATGCAAACGCATAGTCGTGTAAGAGTGAACAGTTGTTGATTTGTAATTCTTATTTTGTTGTGTTTCACTGCTAGCATCACGTTGCTAGCTAAACATGTAGTTAATGAGATATAAGAGAGAGAGAAAAAAATGACTGGATATTTAAAAGTGGTGTTAAAAAGTAATTTTAGCTGTACAGTTTCCTGGGTTTTATCTTGGTTCCATATGTTAACGTATACTCGATATTATTTCAGTATGTTTATACGGTAATAAGCTGGTTTATAACACGTCTTTAATGTAAAAATCACCGGTAAATGTTTTAAAACGTGTACATTGAAACTCTCAACTATAACCAAGTCATAATATGTACTAACATGTAATAGATTGTGTTTGAGACTTTTATTTTGAAAGTCGTGTAACAGGCAATAGAGGTGATCAGCTGACTCTGATGTTAGTAAAGCAAGTTGTCAGCCGGTGGAGGAAGCTGAGATCAACCGGGTCGTTCAGGTAACAACCGCAGATCTCATATTTGATCCCACGGCTTCATTTCTCTCTTTTGTTAGTTTATTAACGCAGCTGCTGTTGTTTCTCCGCTGCAGCCTTTTCCGGCCGGTGGATTCATGCTGAGGGCGACCGAGAGCAGAAGGTGAACAGCGGGAAGGATCGCTGCCGTCAGCATGGACATCCAGACCGAGAGACGGAGGCTGCTGGATGAGGAGGGTGGAGATGACGATCCTACCGGACTGCTGTCCGAGCAGGAGGCTTATCTCAGGTCAGCCTGACTAAAACTTATGCAGCCAGAATATCAGAGGACATCTGACCTTTTCAAACGGGTTTTCTGGACTTACAAAGTCTAAAAAGTGTTTGTCAGCTCTCATCTTTGGTAGAAACGTACCTGGATGTTTCAGGTGCTTTAAAAAAACAAATCTAAGGCTTGAGTTGCACAATGAGTTGGTCAATTAGTTCTGCAGAATCTGGTTTTAAATCAGGTTTGTTAGAAAAGAGAAACACCTGAAGCGAACCATTTTACCCCGAGGACCAAGGCTGGGAAACACCCAACAATTTACATGAAATAACCACCTAGATTATTCTGCTGCATTCAGCTTAAGCTGTTTCTGCTCTCTGTTAAATAAAATATAGTTATGCTTGGTAGAGATAAAATTAGGCGTTTCCAAAGTCCAAAATGACGAGTTGGACTTGCTTGTTTCGTCTGATCATCAAATCAGAAGTCAAAGGTTTTCTGTTTACAGGGACATAAAATTGTAAAATGCAGAAAATTGAGAATCATCAACTGGTTAAAAAGTTTCCTATTTTCAGTCTCATCCACTCCAACAGAAACACGGTACTGGCTGCTGCAGCTTCCTGCCTGCAGTCCAATGCAATACATTTTATTCACAAAAGTTCATTTATAAATCTTGTTTTCCTCCGTCTTGCTCCCCACTACCTGATCTGTACTCTGTTCATATTCTGGTTGTCTGGGTCTGGTGAACCTACTCAACTTATTTCTATCTTTATTTTGACTTTATTTGTTGAACACAAATGCTCACAGCGTCAGCCTGGGACTGTGTGTGTCGGCTGTGAAGCATTTGGTATTTAAGCATTGAAAATGTTCCAACTTTATCCAGAAACCAGGAACACAAACGTCCTTCTATCAGTCTGAGGACTTTGTATTGATTTTGTTCATTTTAGTAACTTCATTTATGCCAAATTTAGAAATTTTCCTGCGCTGTCAATCAATACTACTCACTGTGCTAATCTGTGGTCATGCTAACCAGCTATGCTAACTAACCTTGGCATTCATGGCAGGTTATGTTGTGGTGAACCAGCTGTAGCGTAGCAGAGAGTAAGGGGGTGGGGATATGAGCATAAGAGTGATTGACAGCGCTTAAGCCCTCCTCCTGGCTCTGATTGGTTAGTTTCCTTTTAGGATTTATTTTAATACATAATTAGAAAACATGTGAAATTAATGGATGGCAATGGCCAGGGTTGACTGGAATGATGGACACTCTGGTCTGGATCGTTTCTGGTAGTGGCAGCATCATGCTGTGGGGACATGGAAGTTGGTCAGAGTTGGAGTTAAACCTGTAAGACAATAACCTGAAACAGGACCAGGCGTGTCCAGACTCTGGTCAGCGGCCGCCTGCAGCATTTTAAGAATAATTCTGACTCATTTCAGTCTCCATAGAATGGAAAATGTTGGTTACAGCACACAGCATTTCTCTTTTAATATCACTGCTTTGCATTCTCTTTAATTTTCTGCTGAACAAAACCACATCTGTCCAGTGACTTTCACTGAAAAGCAGACTTTGTTGCATCTAAATCAGTTTTTATTTAATTTATTAAAGTTGGCTAAATATAGCAACATTTCTAGAGGAAGAGTTCCCCAAATTCCTGTTATTGCTGTGAAAATACTCAGTGTTTTCCTCTTTTTTTACCAAATCAAGCCAAAAAGCATTTGCAAAACTTCTTTTAATAAAGAATAATTGGAAAACTAGATTTAACTTTTGGTTCTAAAGTGATTCACACAAATCTGGCAACTTTGTCTTGTTGTTTAGAGCATTTCCTGTTTACTTTATTGTTGAAGAAAACGTTTGGAAAACAATGCCTTTGATCATTTTCATATGGTAGAGTGGCCTAGTCAAAGTCCAGACCAAAACACAATTGAGAAACTATGGTAAGACTTGAAACAAAGTGGTTCTTACACAAAGTTTGAAAATTCTTCCTAAATAAAATAAATATGAACATATAAAACTGCACAGACATTTACAGTTCATTTAACCTGCTTCCTCTTTTGTTTCGCCCGCAGCAAAGTGAAGAACAGGAAGTTGTACCTGGCCTCGTTCGCCGCCGTTCTGGGTCCCATGAGCTTCGGGTTTGTGCTGGGATACAGCTCCCCCGCCATCCCTGAGCTCAGCAGGATTTCCGACCCTCGGCTGCGGCTCAACGAAGTGGAGGGCTCCTGGTTTGGGGTACGATGACGCAACATCACATGGCTGGAAGCCGGGCCGACTTTGGGCTGCATCAGCAGCTTTATGTCGTCACATGCTGGCGTAAAATACTTATTACAGCAAAAAACAGTCAACCAGACACTTAAACAGGAAGATTTGGATTAAATAGATGGAAATTCATTTATTAACAAGGTAAAAGTTTTCAGATATTAGGTCTGATGAGACCTAATTGTACATATTTACATTTAGAACAAAGTACATAAAGAAGTGAAAATGCAAAACTGACTGTTAGCTGAATCTGGTTGAAGTCAAAGACGAAGATTTAGATAAATTATACAGTTTAGCTGAAAATTAACTTATTAATATTAATAAGTTCTGTTTAAAGTGAAGATTTGCATTGAGTTCATCAGAGGAGCGCTGAAGTTTCACGTTTTGTTTTTAAAGTCCATCGTAACGATCGGCGCGGCGGTGGGCGGCCTGCTGGGCGGCTGGATGGTGCAGAGGATCGGCAGGAAGCTGACGCTGATGTCCTGCACGCTGCCCTACGTCTTCGGCTTCACCATCATCATCGCCGCTCAGAACGTGTGGATGCTGTACGTGGGCAGGGTGCTGACCGGCATGGCCAGCGGCATCACCTCGCTGGTTGTCCCGGTGAGAAACGCCTGGAGGTTTTAAACCTGAACACCAGGAAATTCAATCTGTTCGAGCAAATCTGGAGCAGAGCGGCTGAAAAATGGAATAATCGATTCATCGCCTGGTCCAACACAAAGAGCATTAGGGCCAGACTAAGAGATTTATTTTTTAATTGTGAGAATAAAATCATTACGACAATAAAGTCATGTCATCAGCAGAATAAAGTTAGAATATTATGAGTAAAAATGATATTACCAGTAGAAGGTTGTAAAATTGTGAAAAAGAAGTTGCTTTAATGAGAAAAAATGGTTTATTTATTTATATGCAGTAGTATACTATATTAGTATATTTATTTAGAAAAAGATGGTCCAAAATTAGACGGATAAAGATCAACAGAAAATCTCTACTGGGATTAATTTTTGCTGAAGCTGCTTCACCTTTTGATGGAGCGTTTGTTTAAAACCACCATTAGATTTTATTTTTACTAGAAAGAAGCCATAGGGCGTGCCGTGGTGGCGTAGGGGTTAGCGCGACCCACATTTGGAGGCCTCAAGTCCTCGACGCGGCTGTCGCGGGTTCGACTCCCGGACCCGGCGACATTTACCGCATGTCTTCCCCCCTCTCCCTCCCCCTTTCCTGTCAGCCTACTTCATGAAAAGGGACACTAGAGCCCACAAAAAGACCCCCTGGAGGGGTTACAAAAAAAAAAAAAAAAAAAAAAAAGAAAGAAGCCATAAATAACTTTTGAATTGCTTGTGAATGTGACAATAATAAACGGTTTTCTTCCCTCTTCCTCCTCAGTTGTATATTTCTGAGACGGCGCATGAGAAAGTCCGCGGGATGCTGGGCTCCTGCGTTCAGCTCATGGTGGTCTCTGGGATCATGGGAGTTTACCTGGCAGGTACGTCGCTGCTGCTTTTGTAACAATCGGGTCCAGGATTCTGTGAATGATCAACGGATTCCTCTGATCAATGACAGAGTTCCTCCTCTGTAATCTGACGCCGGTCTGGCTGTCCGGTCGCGGTGTGAGTGTTTATCTGAGGCTTGTTTGTGGCTTTGATTGAAATGTTTGGAGGAAGAGGAGATCAGTTCAGCAGCTCAGCTCTGATAAGATCGGATCCTCTCCGGCTGCTGCATGCCACTCATGTTTTCCAAATAAAAGCTGGAGTGTCCAGTCAGGTGGGCTGCCTCGTGATAGCCTGGCTGTGCAGAAAAGTTGATTATTAACAGAGCAAACACAAGTTCAGACGGATCAAATGATGGATGCTGCCTGATTTCAGGGATCTTGTTCTGTTTTGTGTTAGAGTGTAATCAAAGTCTGAGCTGTTCTTCGTTGTTGTTTTCACTCTTATTCACAACCAGAACTCTGACGTAAATACGGTTAAGATCTGGATTCTGCTTTTTCCACAGATAATGAAGAAATTTCATTAGTTTAATCTCACTAATTAGGTTAAAGGTGCGATGCAAACGTTGAACAGTGCACACCAGATGACCATGTGATATCTCAGTTCAATGTTTTACCAGATAAAATTTTAGTCAAGACAAATACTGAGTTTAACACAAAAATATAAAACAGTATAAAAATCTGTTTCTGTGGTAATTTAGACATTTTCAGAGATATTTAGAATAAGTCTGTGTTTTATGGGTTCTGCTTCTTCATCATAAACAAGTTAATATAATGTGATGGATAAAATCCAGTGTTTTTCTTTTCTGTGCACATTAGTAAATTAGCTGCAAAACAACAGAACTTTCTGCTGGGTTAAAGTTTTTCAGAACGTGTTAAAGCGAACAACATGTTCGTCGTCTTTCAGTCCTTTAACTTCTGTTTGCTGAGCGACTCGCTGATGGCTCAATGGCTACAATCCTGGTTTATTTTTATAATAATAAAAATAAATTTAATAAATAATAATACATTTATAAACAATGCTACCTTCTGGATGTTTTTATGATTTCACCAAATTTCTTTTTGATGCTGTTCATCAAAATTGAATGTAAAACTTGTCTGTATCTATGGACACGACACCATTTGCAAACTTTTCCTCCTCAGTGCTGGGACCCGAGGGCTCGACACTTAACACACGAAAATTATTTTGAATTTGGATCTGGAAAACCTGGAAAACCTGGAAAACGATTGAATCAACTTCTGTCCATATCTGTAGTGAGAAGCATAATGTCTAGAAAAGTCATTTTGGCATCTTGACCTTTTTCTGAAACAGATTCAGTGGAATTTCTCTTAAATCTTTCAAACATGTGAAGGGAGGAAGAGTTAGGATGAGTTTATGAAAGTGACTCATTGTCTGTCTCAGACTCTCCAGGAGGCTGACACGAATCCTCTGGATTAAAATGACCACATTAGCGTCAGACGCTGAATTAACAGCAAAACCGCTGTGGATGTCATGCACAGCAAAATTACACCCAACCAGACCCACTAAAGCTTCTCTTATTTGCACCAATCTGATGGAAGCACGCTTATTTCAGCTGGAGACGTTCCTACGATGGTTTATTAGAGCCTTTAGATAGAAAGGAAAAAGCTGTAAATTTCCACACAAAAAATCTCTGATTTTTTCCAGAACAAATAAGAAAATTTCTGAGTCTGAGTCTGTTTTGTTTCTAGAAAATTTGAGATTAATCTAAACATTTCTGTGTTTATTTTCTAGCAACTTTTCCAGCTCAGAACTTTCCTTGTTTTTTTTGTTTTTTTTCTGAAATTTATTCCTTTTTTTCTATCCACATTGACGGTAAGATGCTATCATACGTTCCTGACCAAAAGTAAACAATGCAATTAAATAATAATCAGTTAAGATTAAATGTTTCTCTGAAGGAGTTTGAACAAAGCTGGACTTTCTCAGAGCACTAACAGTCCACTACAGCTGGACGGAAAACACCTAAAATATATTTACTAAAATATAATTATTGATGTCACAGCATTTAATTACAAGGAAGCTTCACTTTGAACATTTTGAAATAAAATTCATTTATTTTTCTTTTATTCTTGGATGTATTTACATTTATTGTTTACTGAATGTTGTAAGCCAGAAAAATCATGTAATGATCCTTTTTATTACGTTATGTTATAAAGAGAATGATCATTAAATTGAGAGTTTGTCCTCTGAAGGTCACACTTGTTCACTTTAGATCTTAGGAAAAAGTCCATCTGATGATCTCAGATTATTGAATTTCCTGATTCCTAGCAGGAATCTCGCTGTAACAGATCCAGTGATTCATTATGATCAAAACAAGTTTCCTTTTGTTTCCCTGTTGGTTTCATTGTCTTGTTTTTGCAGCTTGACTCTTTTCAAAGATTTAAACAACCAGAATCTGAAATCTGTTTTTCTTTTCATCGTCTTTGTGGAAATGAGCAGCCTGTCGTCTTTCTTTTGAGATTTTACATTTATGTTCAGGTACATGTGACCAAATCCAAAATGAGCTTCCATTAAAATAAGGTAAAACAAAATACGATGGGCAGCCCAATGTTACAGTAAAACAAAAAGAGTTCAGTTTAGAGTATGCTAAGCTAATCTAAGCTAACCTGCATCATACTGAGAAACTCTAACTTATACTGAGGTAGAAAAAAACTTTTTTAATGGACAACTTTGTTTACAGAGTCTTCATAGTTCATTTCATTTGTTGTTTTGTTTATTTATTTTGGATATTTACAATGTTTTCCAGTTGCAAAGTTAAATGTTCATTAGAATTTAAAGTTTTAGAATATGTTACTGTATTACTTAAAAATGGTCTCCAACCCACAATATCATCGTTTATCGTAATAAACTCTGGGACAGTTCATTGTCCAGCTAAGTGTGTTATGAATGGTTTTGTTTTCCTTCTGAAACGCCTCCCAGGTCTCAGCCGTGTGTCTGAACCCGTCCTGCAGGTTTGTTCGTGGACTGGCGCTGGCTGGCGATCTGCTGCTCGCTGCCGCCGTCGCTGCTGATGGTCGCCATGTGCTTCATGCCCGAGACGCCGCGCTTCCTGCTGTCGAAGGGGAAGAGGCGGGAAGCTGAGGAGGCCTTACGCTTCCTGCGCGGGCCGGACGCTCCCATCGAGTGGGAGTGCTCCCGCATCGAGGACGCCTGCAACGAACAGGTGGAGTTACAAAATATCAGATTTACAACCTTAAAACCTTCCTACAACCATATTATTTCATTACTCATAAATCATTTGCTTACTCAAACAATCCAGTTTAAGGAGGAAATTGTTCCCTGAATTTAGGAAACTAAAACTACATCAAAACCTGCTTTATGCGATGATAATGACTTCTATACAACTTCCTATAACCTATGGTTCCAAACAAAAACCCTAAAAAGCCCCTCTCTATATTCTTTAGGAAAAAGGTTCATTGGATCCTTTGTAATTTTAGATTTCATAATTTATGTTTAAGGTTACTCCATGAGTCTGAGCGCTCAGAGCTGATCCTAATTATACTCAGGCCTGTAGCATAATTTTCATGTCCTTCTTTTCCACAACACCAACATCCTGAATTATTTGAGTGGTTTTTATACCTCCAATCACACACAATCAGACGTTTTACTGAATTTAAGCGTTTACTAGCAGGACTCCGACATCCTATCAATCACTCTCACAGTTACACTTTGTTACAGAATTTAAGTTCCTGTCCTTCGCAGGACACCGTCGTCCTCACAGGTATTAGTCGGGCCCCTTGTCCCACAACAGGACCAGGTTCTAAACCTTGCTTTACATGTTAGAGCCTAGGATTCACACGGTTTATAAGGTTCCCAAAACCTTTGTCATTTCCCTTAACGTGGTCGACCCTCATTCACACTTTCCTTTAGAAGAAAGTTAACTTGCTTTCAGTTGTCACTGAGTTCTATCAACCGTCAGATCCCAGCCAGTGATCCAGCCGACTCCAGTCCTGGAAAAGGATCTATAAACTCATTCTAAAGAGTTCAGCCGTGCACACGGTCTTTCTGGATTCTGACACATCAGCTGGAATCCTTAGGTATATTGGACTCCGGCTCAAAGGACCAAAATAATGTCAAGTTTACAGCCTAAAAATAGATAACAGAAGAGAGAGACAAATGAACTGGATTTTACTGGCGAGGAGAAGAGAGGAGGGTCTGACTTTCAGTCTCCAAACTCACTCTGAGAATCTTCTCTTGCTTCTCTTCCTTTATTTTGCAATCATGACATTATAATTTACATTGGCCTATTTGCATAAGGTGTGGAGGGAAACAGAACCCAGCTGCTAACACACAGTCATAAATCTTTCTATACAATGAATCTTTCTGCATGTGAGGTTTCAAGCGCAGTTTCTGTATCTCTGGGTCACAAACTTTGACCTTTTAGCCTTTTGGTGTTTTATTAAGAGCAGTTCTTAGTTTTGTCTCCAGAGTGGCTGGTTTCTGCTTCCAATCTGGCAGGTTATCAGGTTCCTGCAGACATCTCTCACAAAAACACACACAGGAGAATAATACGAAGAATCTCACTGTCCTTAAAGTTAATTTTGAGTATATATGGCATAAAAGATATTTACAGTTCTAACACAAAACACAAACAGTTTTTACTCCTTTAAAGGGTCAATCTGAGATGTTCTCTGTCTGAATGTTTGAAGGATTCTGTCTTCTTCCAGGGTTCAGCGTTCCACCTGTCCGACCTGAAGGATCCCGGCGTCTTCAAGCCGCTGCTGATCAGCATCATGCTGATGGTGTTTCAGCAGATGACTGGGATCAACGCCATCATGTTCTACGCTGAGGACATATTCGTACAGGCGCACTTCAAGGTAACAAACACACACACACACACACACACTCTGCAGTTGCAGATACACAACCAGATGTTTTCCTCTCGTTAAGAATCAAAAATCTGCATTTTTCTTATTATTCTGAAATTTAAAAATATTTTATTAATCCCTCTGGGTTTAATAAAGTATCGTCCAACGGCCCTCAGACAGTCATTGAGGAAGTTGTATTGTGGATTGGAATGTGGGCAGGAAGGATCTCCAGTAGCAGTCAGTCTACCAACGAATCTGAAGAGGCCTCTGACTGAAGACTGTTGCTGTGACCGTCTCATGACCGTCATGACATGCTAACAGCTCAACATCCAGGCAGCAGAGACGATATTCCACCCTAACATGTTCAGGATGACAAGCTCTACTAATCCTCCTCATTTGCTTTTGCTACACCTCTTTATATCAATATCTGCATCCATAAAGTCTCCGTTTCATCTCTGGGATTTCTTCCAGCTCCACAGCATCTAGAAACAGATTGAATAATAAACAAGCAACACTTTTATTTTCCACCTGGTGAGGTTTTGATCTTGAGACTTTCTGTTGTAAAAAAGTGATGCTGTGGGCTCAGATGAGAGTTTTAATTTGAAAATGCTTCAGCTTTACTGAATTTTAACTGAAATATTTCCATTGATTTCACAGGCAGAAGTAGATTTCAGTTTGAAAACTGGATTCCCTTCCTGAATGTTGCTGTTTTTCAGGAGAGCGAACTGGCTTCGGTGATCGTCGCTCTGATTCAGGTCATCTTCACTGGGATCGCGGCGGTGATCATGGACCGGGCCGGCAGGAAGGTTCTGCTCGTCATCTCAGGTTCTCTCAACAGAACCAGTTTTATTTCATCAAATCATCAATGCAGTTTTTGTTTTTTCTTCCTTTTTCCCCCCAAACTTTTCAGATATTTTCTGGCCTATTCCTGATTTTTCCAGGATCATAGATCTTTTTAATCTGATTGGATTAATCAGAGTCTAGTGCTGTGATTAATTATGATTAATCATTATTTCTAGCTTTGTAAGCTTGAAATATAAATAAGCACGCAGTTGGGCAAGTCCCTCCTCCTGCCGCACTTCAACCAATTAAAACACAAACAATTATGTTTGTGTTTTTCTCCCAGTAATCAACAGCAATTAAGTGAAACTTACTCCACCACACATATCCGCTCCTTTCTGATGCCTCCCTGGGCAACTGCCCATTTCAAAACCCGCCACACCAAACATGACTGAAGATTTTCGGGTTTTCAGGTTTTTATGTTCAGGAAGGTTTAAAAAAAATTGTTTTAGGCGTTAATTTAGAAACTCTCCATTCATTTCCTGTTGGTTTTGTGTGACGAGGCGACAGCTGTTTGTTCTCATCCAAACTGCAAAAACACAAAATCTTGTTTTCTTGGTAAGTTTCTAGTGCAAATATCTCACCAGTAACTTTTCCGCAAGAATTAGGATCTTGTTTTAAGTCAAGAATTTCTTAATATTGAAGAATTTCTAGTTTCATTAACAAATTAATTCACTGTTGAGAAAAATGTTTGGTTACAAGTCAAATAATCTGCCAGTGGATTTATTTACTTAAAACAAGTTAAAGGTAATTTTATTTATATGGCACATTTTCAGCACAGTGCATCCACACAATCAAGCTCCTGATTCTTGCGGAATAGTCACTAACATGTTAGTTTTGTCATATTTCTAAGATATTTGCACTAGAAACTGGACCAAAAATACTTGGTAGTATTTTGTGTTTTTACAGTGCATCCAAGCGACGTTGATGTTCATGCACCGGTTAGCAACGCAACACAAGAACGTTGAACATTTTCAACCTCTGTTGCCGTCTGTTGTCTCGGAAACCTTTAATCTTTCGTTGTCGTTTGTTGCTCCCCATAATGCTCTGCGGTTACCACAGGACAGACACTTTTATGTGAAAATAGAGTTTAATTAACCTTTTTAATGTGAGTTAACATCTTCAGGTTAATTTCACGTGCTAACGTTGACAGCCCTACTAAATTTTACTTGTTCTGATTGAATCCAGGCGTGGCCATGATGATCAGCACCACGGCGTTTGGCGTCTACTTCTACTTGACGCCCAAAGTTCCCAGCGGAGCGGCGGCGCCCCACGCTGACCTCACCTGGCTGGCTCTGGCCAGCATGGCCGTCTTCATCGCAGGTGAGTTCAGGTTCACGTCAGCAGGAGGATGTAAAGGAGAGCGTTGGTAACGCGTGTGGTTTTCAGGCTTCGCCATCGGCTGGGGTCCCATCCCGTGGCTGATCATGTCGGAGGTCATTCCCATCAGAGTGAGAGGGTTTGCTGGAGCGGCGGTGGTTCTCAGTAACTGGGGCATGGCCTTCGTCGTCACCAAAACCTTCCAGGACATGATGGTGGGTCAACCAGGAAAATATTCCTTCTTTTCCTGATGTTTCCTTCAGCTACGCCTTTTATCAGGACAGATCAAGGCTTCCTGCTTGGTCTAATTAGTTAACTTAGTTTGATAGATTCAGATCAGATTCTTTCATTTTCTTTACATTTTTAAATTTATTTTTTTAGTATTTGCATTCTTAAAATTTTTGTTGTTGATTTATTTTATGTACTTTTAACCTATTATTTTTGACCATCTGTTTATTTGTTTTTTCATGCTTTTAATATTTTTCATTATTTTTATTTATTTATTTTGTTTTGTTTTCATTTAATTTATTTTCATACTTTTAATATTTTATATTTTATTTTATGTATTTAGTGTTTTTAAAATATTTTGGTTAGGTTTTTTATTTTTATGCATTTCATATTTTTTAATTGTTATATTATCTTTATCTTTTATGCATTTATCTTTACACATTTAGTGTTTTTTTTAATTATTTTTATTCTTTTTAACCTAATTTTAATGCATTTAATATATTTTTAATTATTTTGATTTCTTTACTCTTTATTTAGTTACTTGATATGCTTTTTATATTTATTATTATTTTTTATTCTATTTGTTTATTTGTGTTTCAATATTTTAATAATATCCCAGTGGTGTTGATGTGAACGATCTGATTTGCTTCAGTTCATTCACAGCCTCTAATCCGTTTCTCCGCCTCCTCCCAGAACCTCATAACCAGCGCCGGGACGTTCTGGCTCTTCGCCTGCATGTGCGGCCTCAACATCATCTTCACCGTCATCTTCGTCCCGGAAACCAAAGGCAAGACGCTGGAGCAGATCGAAGCCCTTTTCAAAGGGACATCAGGTCCATGAAAGCCTCAATCATCGGACCTCAGGGGCCTGAACAGACTGTTAAAGTGGGCATTCAGAAAATATCCTCCAAGAACATGAAGCTAACTCAAACATTTTCTCTTATTTGCTTTTATGACAGAAAACAGGTGAATATTTTTAAGTGATTCTTGTCTGTTTTGTGAAAACTCAACTGTATTTTATTACTGTATTAGTGAGGTGCAACCAAACTGCCAACAGAGATGATGATGATAAGTTGGACATGTTGGCTGCTGAAAAATATCATAATCTGACATCAACAGAGTCAGAAAGCTGTGAGGCGCCTGTTACTCTTCACTGCCCCCTGCAGGCCACAGAGGGAAGGACGCAAAGCTTTAACGGCTTCTTTAAAGATTTCAGCGATGCGATGCAAAAACTTCACTAAGGCAAAAAGATGTCTGTGGAGTTTCTTAAGTTTCTGTCTGTGTGTCCACACAGCGTTTTACATATTCTACCACTTATAAAAACGGGTTTAATGTGATAATATATAAAAAAGATGATTTTTGCTGTTAAGTTGATAAAATCTTTATTTAACTCTTCCAACAAAACGTGAACTAAAACTTTTCCCTTTCTGAGTTTTTATGCTGCTTTTTGCTACATTTCTGTTATGATTTTCAGTTTGCTGATTTAAGCTCAGTGTTGGGAAAATTCATACAGGAAAATGTAAAACCATAAGCCATGATCAGGACAAAAATGTTAAAAGTCTCCACTTATTCATTAGTTTACACTAGAAACACTATTTAAAGTTTAAACGAGTCGGCGGGTGTTAGGTTTTACCCGTTGGTGTTTGGATGTCATACACAGTTTTTAAATATTCACAGTGAATATTTAGGAGTGTTTTTATTTGATTTTACCACAAAATGTCCATGCTAGTGTCATGATCGAGTTTGAGCCTTTTAAATATTCAGAAACTATTTTAGTTAAGCTATTTTCATGGTTGTAGTTTTATTTTATGTAAAATTTGTGCATCAAAGTGCATAAATGCTCGAAATTCACCAACAGTATGTATTTCCTTTCTGAATTATTCTTTCACAGCCGCAGCTGAAGGGACGTTTTAACCATATTTAACACATAAATCACAGTAAGCACAATAACTTTCCATTTTCTCTTCCACAAGGTTCTTCTGCAGTTAGAAATGTCCTTAATAAGACTTAAAACTTTCGCACAGTCACTGTCTGTTTGAGGTTTGATTTCTATCTGTCTGATAAAAAATGCTGAATCGCCTTAGCAACCAGACTCAGCATTTTCTGATTCGCTGTGGTTTCTTTATTCTTATATGAATCCATTATCAAGTAAGTTGCAAATTAGCAGAGGGAAGTTTGTGTGTTTTGCTCTTCCTTTGAAATATCTGCTGAATTTTAAAAGTTTTAAATTTGGAATCAGCTCTGTTGATCCTTAAAGTGAAGCAGAACGGGACTTCCTAAAAACACTTCCTGTTTTTGCTTGGCTTGATGCCGTTTCAGTGGAAAAAATAACATCTTGTTGCTGTAAGTTTGGCCGAGGAAAGAATACGATGTTATAAAGATGGTGGGAAGTGAATGCGTCATGAGCTGATGGAGTTCCTGTTTACACTAACTGCATTTTTATTCAAAAAGCTGACATCTGTTAACTGTAACAACTACGTGTGTCTGTTTGTACCGGTGTTTTATTCTGATGGTTTTATAAATTTAATGTTTTAAAGATGGATGCCTTATGCTGATTTGACCTGGGAACAATTTTCCTTTGTTTCTTCACAGTTTGTAATTTTTATGTCCTATTTTTTGCTGATTCGTCTTCTTCTTTGGTACAAAAAAATAATCTGTTTTGTAAAGTCATGATGTTCAAAATTACTCATTTCATATCTTCACAATGACAAAAAATAAAATTTGTGATTCTTTTTTTGTGTTGCAGTAATTATTCATTTTCTCATCAAAAATCGAATTTGTGATTTTAAAAAACAAATATAAAATCAAATCTAAGACAAAAACACATGCAGTAATAAATTGCAATGATTAAAACAGAAGAATTGAGTTCAACTTTTCAAAACAAAAAGTCATTCAGATACAGTTACACCGGATCAACTAGGTTTACTCACAACAGTAGTTTTCCCATCAATCCAATCAGAAAGGTTCCAATTAGATCCAGATTCTGACAAATTATTTAAAAGTTTTCCAAAGAAGCAAACAGAGGAGGTCAAATCTTCACTTTGATGAGCAAACACTTAAAATTTATATTTTTACTTTGATTTTGTACCATTAGCCTGGACATTATAAAATTAAAATTAATAATAATCACATGTTGATTTTAAAGTAGGACAAGTATTTAATAAAATCAAACATAATGGCAAAAATAGATAACATAATTTTAAATTCATTCCATTGCTTCTGTGGGACCCTTAACAATTATCTTAAAAAGTAATTAAGTATTTGGATAATATTTTGTACCTCTTATATTTGCATATTTATGACATAAAAAATACCTCCGACAATCAAATACATTAAAGCTAAATAAAAAAAAATATTTACTTTCATTTTATTGTATAACAAATAACGTACAATAAACAGAAATTGTGTTTAATCCATGTGTATATTTTAATATTTATATATCCGTTATATGATTGCAAAATTATGAGAATATCTATTCCAATGTTTAACAATAGATTTGTACTAAAAGCTTCATTTTACCCAAAGTAGTTCGAATTTCCGCGTTTGCGCACTTGCTCTGTTTTTAATATTTCAAAATAAAAGTCTCACCTTCATCACCCCGATGACCGCTTCATCTTACTTTTTAAATAAAAAAGAATAAGAAACATCATAAAAATATAGCTAATAAAAGCATGATTACGATTATTACTTTTAAATTTTGTTTTCATTTTAATTGAGAAGTATTTTAGGTGCACGAGCTCCTTCCTGTGCGCGGTTAAATGTAACGGAAATGGTCCCGAAGCGCCTGCTGGTGTCACCCGGTTTATGTTCCGGCGCGCTGCTGGCTGTCAGCCTGCCCGCTGCTCGGCTCTGATAGCCGGGGATGCTGCTTGCCGCGCCGCGGACAGAGATGGAGTTCAACCGCAGAAACAGCGAAGTGACGGACGGAGTTTGAAACAAAGGGAGGGCGGTTGGCGTTAGTTCACCGCCTGAACTCACCGATCGGGGGGCTTTCCCCCATTTTTTTATACCGATAACAGAGAAATCAAAAAGTCCCGGTGAAGATGAAGCTGCTGAAGCCGAGCTGGGTGAGCCACAACGGTAAGCTGCTTGTGCAGGAATCTGTTGGACCAAGTTGTGCTTTTGTTGTCGGAGGGGGGAACTAGTTGAGGAGGTATGATGGTCGTCCTCGCTTGTTTTTTATTAACTCACTTTCCTGTTCTCAAATATTCCCGAATATGGGATGAAAACATCCCATAGTTTTTATTTTAGGACACATATTCTCTCTGTTGAATAGATTTAAATTAGCTAACACAGCTAGCTGGTTAGCCCCCAGACTAGCTCGAATGCCCCGACGCCAAACCACCCAAAAAATTATCTACGTCCACAGCTAATATGTCAAACTGGACATTTTGATAAATATCTTTCCCGCTTCGAGTGACATTTTCTCAAACTGCTGACAGTTTCCAGGCTGAGCTGGAGGAAGCTTCCAGCTGCTGTTACTTTGGAAAGTTAACCGCTGAAGGAAACGGCCTGAACGCCGAGCTGCGGCTGCAGATATCGGGTTAAACTGAACACCTGAGCAGGGCTGTTAACAGCTACAATATGGCAGGTCACATATTCAGTCTCTGCAGCTCATAACTGATATTTACATCAGATTATAAGCTGCAGAAACTTGAGGTTATTTTTCCACATAACTGTTGACGCTCCAAACAGTTGAACTGTTGCGACACAGTTTTTCCCTCTTAATGTCTGAATTCATGTTCAGTTGTGTTTTTGCTGTCAATCGATATTAAACTAAGTATGAATTATAAATTGAAACATTGCATCTCTAGTTAGTGTATTTAAGGTTGTTATGATTGTGGTCACGCAGTAGTTTGAAATTAAGTCAAGTTATTTCTCTTCCCAACTTTACAGGGTCTTAAATACAGCAAAATTTACTCGTTGCTTCACTGTTTTTGTTTTTTTGCTATTCAAAATAATTTTCACGAATTGAATCTCATCCTGCAGTGTGTCTACTTTGAACTTTGATTCTGCAGGTTTTTTACTGCCAGTTATCAAGCCACGAGAATCTCATAACCATTCAAGCTCTTGATGTTTCATGACTTTAGTTTAAGTTATTATTTTTTTTTAGATCGAACACTTTTCTCTGATTTCTCTGCCAAGAACAGAGTAAAACTTTGGGGTTTGCTTCAGTTATGCAGCATAAAAATGTAGTATTTCTGCTAGCATGTCGTCAGAAACGCCGAGGTGTTTAGGGTTGAATCTGACTCCATGTCATCCTGTATGCTGGTCCAGATGTTCAGCAGCTGGACATGAACTCAAACGTCCGTTTTGGTTTGAAAACACCTGAAAATACTGATGGAAATGTAAAACTTTCAAATTTATGCAGGATAATTGCAGACAGAATAATGTGACAGACTAGAAAAGCTGCAGGAACATCGTGTTTCCACATCTAACCTGTATTTACTTTGCACCTCTGTTCCACCTGTTCTGTCATTTAAATAATTTTAACGCTGCACATTCCTGGGCTCCTTACTGTCCTGCAGCTCCAGCTTGATTAAACATCCTGGAAAATTACCAGCACCTAAACTGACTCATGAATGGATAAAACCACTCATTTCTACTCCATTTTTATCCATTTCTATTAGCATTATTAGAGAAAACTAAACACTAACAGGGTTGTTCAGGTTACAGCTGAGTAAATGTGCATTAACACAGAGATATAGATCTATGAGACAGAGGTGGAGTCGACCCAGAAGGTTCACCAGGAGCAGATTTCTTTCTAAGAAAGTCCTAGATTGCAGAGCGGGCGTGAGCAGCTTGGAGAGCAGAGGAGGAACCGGTTTCAGCTCGTCCCTGTTCGCCGACAAACCTGTTTAAAATCACACAATATCTGGGAAATTTCCATTAAGACAAAATGCTGGGATGTTCTTCTGATGCTGCCTGTGTTTGTTCTTCAACAAGTTTTAACTGTGAATTAAAGATGATTTGAGTCAAATGTTGACATGTTAGCGTTTGTGTTTTTCAGGCAAACCCATTTTTTCAGTCGATATTCATCCAGATGGGACGAAATTTGCAACAGGTGGACAAGGTGAGACGTCGTCCTGCGCTCCATTCTGTGGAAATGTTATTTCTAATAATTACAGTCATCATAAACTCATCTGTCTGTTTTTTATTTCAACAATTAAATGTGAAAGTCTATAAATTTATTCTAATTAAATTTAAAGAATATAACCGGCTTAAATTTGTTCAAAAAACAAACCAGTCAAACAGAGCACTCCATGCATAATGTTTCTTTTTATTGCCATGTTTTTAATTTCTTTGTTCTACATTTATGATTTTTGATACATTCTTAATATCATGTTTTATTATTTTACATTATTATTATTCCTATTTTACCTGCCAGTAGTTTTTAGACGTACTGTGTAGAAAAGCCGATCGACGGACGAGTTGGATTGGGACTGTTCTTTTATTCAGTTTGTTTATGTACTGTGAGTCTGTCCCTATCAAATAAAAATAGCAAATTAAATAAACAATGATTTTCTATAATTGGATCATAAATGTGCTGCAGGTTCATTGATAGAGATGGTAGCTTTGAGTCTAACAGGAAATGAAAGAAATACAAGATGATTCTCTTTGTCTCTGATTTTTAATCAACTCAAATGAAAATTGCAAAGTAAATATTGTTTAATGATGTTTTCCAGAGTGAAAATGGAAACTCTCCTGATGGAAATCACTGATTTTAAATGTTTGTTTTGCAGGGGAGGATTCTGGGAAGGTGATGATCTGGAACATGGCGCCTGTCCTCAGGGAGGAAGACGAGAAGAATGAGAATATTCCCAAAATGCTCTGTCAGATGGACAATCACTTAGGTAAACAACCAAGTCTCAGCTCTGTTTGTGTTGTGACTGAGATGCATTTTTAGATTTCTTTAGACCGAACTTTAACGGTTGTAAGGTCCTTCAGTGAAAAGTGGGTCAGAAGCATAAAAATAGCCACATAAAACAGAGTTTATGTAAAAATCAGAACTGTAATATGCTGCAAATCGTTTCCGGTCTGAATGGAAATGATCCACAGAATTTCTGCATCATCTCTGTGTTTATCACCAATCAGTTGCTCTGATAAAACCCTGGAGCCTGAAGGTATTGGTCAAGATGTTGATTGGTTCACTGATCCAGTTTGAATTCAGGTTTCAGGCATCAAACTAAATGGATGTATAAATATTAACAAAATTGTCAGTTTGCCATTTAAAGTGTAACTTTTGCCAGGAGCCACTGAGGGGCGTGGCCAAGAGTGGAACAGCAGAGGGAAAGCATTGATGCTAGCTTAGCGACTTTGTTGCTATATTCAGCAACATTTCAGACCCTTTGATGATTAGTGACAAATCTGGTGACTTTTTTTTCTGTTAGAAAATTTTAAACCTGGAGTGAATCTGTGTGTGTGTGTGTTTCCTCTGCAGCCTGTGTGAACTGCGTGCGCTGGTCCAACAACGGGCTGTACCTGGCTTCAGGAGGAGACGACAAGCTGGTGATGGTGTGGAAGAGAGCGGCGTACGTCCACAAACCGCCGCCATGTTTCTCAGAAACGGTCCGTTCTGTCTGAGACTCCATGTTTGTCTCCGCAGGCTGATCGGCCCGAGCACGGTGTTCGGCTCCAGCAGCAAGCTGGCCAACGTGGAGCAGTGGAGGTGTGTGACCATCCTGAGGAACCACACCGGAGGTACGCCGCCGCCGGCCGCCATGTTGGATCCGTCTGCTTCTGGTGCTCAGTGTTCTGCTGTGTTTGCAGATGTGATGGATGTGGCGTGGTCGCCTCACGACGTGTGGCTGGCGTCCTGCAGCGTCGACAACACCATCGTCATCTGGAACGCTCGCAAGTTCCCAGGTGGGAGAAAACTCAAATCTGAAAACTGGAACTCTGACTGCAGGAGGAATCCAAGTGAATCGCAGAACAACTCCTCGCTTCTGTGAACGAATCTGACTCCAATCCCTCTGATTGTTCTAGTTGGTAAAATTCAGCAGATGAACTGGTTTCCAGTTCCAAGGCAGCTTAGTCTGCAAAAGGTCACAGTTTCCGACCCAAAGGTCGCACTGGACTTTTTGTTTTCCATAATTTTTGACTGATTTTTGAAAGATGAAAAACCCTGTCAGTCTGTTTTTATTTGTAAATTTTCAAATGGATAATAATGACACAACAGTCAGAACTTCACACAGAACCGCGACTGAAATGTTTATTTCCCCAGAAAAGATGTTGGATGGAAGCTGCCTTTGGTTTGTGCAGTGATATAATCAAACTGTTCACTGTTTCCTCAGAGATGGTGACCTGCCTGCGCGGCCACACAGGCCTGGTGAAAGGTTTGACCTGGGACCCGGTGGGGAAGTACATCGCCTCGCAGGCCGACGACCACAGCCTGAAGGTGTGGAGGACGGTGGACTGGCAGATGGAGGCGAACATCACCAAACCCTTCAACGAGGTGCGGCGCTCGGGCTGCAGCTGCTGCTCTCTAAAACTACCCAGCATCCACAGCGCTGAGCTAACGCTAACCACCAGGATTAAACTACCGGGTCTTCAGGACTACAAGTCAAAAAGTTTTTAATGTTTTGTCTGGAACTTTAAATGAGGCTGAAGTGAATCGGTTGACTCGGCTCTATGAACTCTGTAGTTTACAACAACATGGTGACCATATGTGCCAAAGTTTGTTCACAAAACATAAATATGATTTATTTTGGAGCTGAAATGATTAATCGAGTATTAAAATAATCGTCGACTAATTTAGTAATCAATTAGTCGTCTGGATAAAAAGACAAAAAAAGCCATTTGCTAAAAGAACAACACAGTCAGAGCTGTGATTAAACCTAAACTGTCCAGAAAATACAAACATTTTGTATTTAAGGTAAAAAGAAAAATCCTTTTATCTTAAACCTGCTCTACTAAAACACCAAGTGGCATTTTTAACTTCACCCAATTTAAATTATGACCTTCTGCCATCCAATTAATCAATAATAAACAGATCAGCCCTATGATGTATTGATAAGTTGAGCAGAAAGGCCTCAGTTGCTAGGCAACCGATGAATGAGTGCGTTAGTTGATTCCACCAACACTGCAGTTCAGTGAATATTCTAATTATTGAATATTTTATCAATCATATTGCTTGTTGTGTCTATCGTGATACATATTTCTATTGATTTATTATAAAAATGATTCTCTTTTGTTTTGACTGAAGTGTTTTGTAAACTCGTGTTGCAGTGCGGCGGGACGACCCACGTCCTGCGCCTGTCCTGGTCCCCGGACGGCCAGTACCTGGTGTCGGCCCACGCCATGAACAACTCGGGCCCCACCGCCCAGATCGTGGAGCGCGACGGCTGGAAGACCAACATGGACTTTGTGGGCCACCGTAAAGCCGTCACCGTGGTGGTAAGGAGGCTCCGGCGACGCGTCCGGCCCGGGTTTTACCGTCCGACCCGCCCACCGACACGGTTCTGTTGATTTTGCAGAAATTCAACCCAAAGATCTTCAAGAAGAAGCAGAAGAACGGCAGCTCTCCGAAGCCCAGCTGTCCGTACTGCTGCTGCGCCGTGGGGAGCAAAGACCGCTCGCTGTCCGTCTGGGTCGGTCCCGCTCAGCCGCTCACACCAACCAGAACCAGAACCAGCCCGTTTCCTAACGCATCCCTTCTCTCCTCAGCTCACCTCACTGAAGCGCCCTCTGGTGGTCATCCATGACCTGTTTGATAAATCGATCATGGATATTTCCTGGTGAGAATTTGACAAAATCATCCTTGAAAGTTCTTGAATTTCATTGAGGGGTTTTCAAGGTTTGGAAAGTGCTTACTGTTCAAAATGCACAATTTTGTAGTAAAGAGCAATCTAACGTTTGATTAAAAGCCTAAATTTGAAAAATATTATTTACAGTTGAAACCAGATGTTTTCATACAGCTGACAAAAAGACAGATTTTTATTTTTATTTTGCTATCTGAAATTAAATCAGACTAAAGTTTTCTTTTACGTCAATCATGATCAAAAGTATTTCTGTTTGCTAAATGCCAGAAAACAAGAACATTTTTAGTAACATTTACTGTAACATGATTTGTTTGGATGTCATGAGTATTTATTATTCCTGCACTGCAAAAACACAAAATCTTACCAAACATTTAGTCTAGTTCCCAAATGTCTTCAAACAAGACAAAACTAACTTAAAAGTAACTTTTAAGAAGATGTAGGAGTTTGTTTTATGTCAATAATTCCTTAATATTGATCAAAAAGTAGTTGGCAGATTATTACATGTTAAACATTTTTCCCATGTTACTTTATTTTAGTTTAGCTTGTCCCTGCTGCAGAATGTAAAACAGTCACATGACTTTATTAACAGTAATAAATGATGCCATGTAATAGTGAATTACTTTCTTTTTAGTTTATTTGTTTAGTTTTTTCTCTAAAGTTTGAAAACTTACCTTGAAAATGTTTGAGTTTTGCGGAGTTAAAGGTTCTGAAAGTCTGTGTTGCTTGTTGCTGCCGGACGTGGGTCTGAAGTGAACTCTGAGGTGTTTCTGTTGACCTTTAGGACCCTGACCGGTCTGGGGATGCTGGTGTGCTCCATGGACGGCACCGTGGCCTACCTGGACTTTTCCCTGGACGAGCTGGGAGACCCTCTGAGTGAGGAGGAGAAGGTGAAACACGCTGCAGCCATCTGCTCTGGCTCCTGTTACAAAACATCAGATAAAGTGTTCAGATTAATCATTTCTGATTAATTTAACATTTGATTGAGATTAAAAACACCACAGTAATTTTTTGTATAATTGAAACTTTTGAAATTACTTCCTGTTTTTTCCTCACATGATATTAATTTTATTCCCTCTTTGAATCTCATTTTCAGTTTGTTTTAATATTATTTTGATTTTGATCTTTATATTTAGTTAATTTTATTCAAAGAGGGAATATTTGCGGTGGATTCAGAGAAACATCTGTTCAGTAACCAAACCTCTACTGGGAGAAACGGTTTTCATTTGTGGAAGTAAAACTGAATCCGTGTCTAAAAACCGCAGAAGGTCTCAGAGTTAAACGCTCAGACAGGAAGAGGCTTTCTGCTGGTGACTGTGGCTCAGAGAGGAGGAGGCTCTTCAGCCTGTAAAGATAAATGCAAACTGTTTAATATTCCCAGTGGATCCCTGGTGGATCCGGTGTGAAAAGCACCAGCGGCTCCACAGAAACCAGTAAAACTGCTGAGTTTCTGCCACATAAACACAAATAACTTTAAAGAAAAACGTCCAAACAGCTGATTTGGATCCAGTCAAAAACATTTGATCAGATCAAAACATTCCAACATCCAACATGAGTTTCAGTCTTTTAGTTTTTCTGAATCAGTCCGTCTGTCTGTCTCTGCCGGTCAGAACACCATCCACCAGAACATCTACGGGAAGAGCCTGGCCATCACCAGCACCGAGGTCCAGCTCTCCACCACCATCATCGAGAACCCAGAGATGCTCAAGTACCAGCAGGAGCGCCAGAACTCGGCCCAGAACAACGCCGGCGCCGGCACTGCCGCCGGGCCCGAAGCCGCCGCCCCCAAGGTCAACAGCGTGATGAACGGCGAGTCTCTGGAGGACATCCGGAAGGTGAGCCCAGTCGGGATAAACGGACCGCACCAGCTGGGAGGTTCTGGTTCTGATGGTTCTCCGTGTTGCAGAACCTCCTGAAGAAGCAGGTCGAGACGAGGACGGCGGACGGGAGGAGACGGATCACGCCGCTGTGCATCGCTCAGCTGGACACGGGGTGAGGAAACCGGCAGATCGGGATGTGAGCCGTTTTTAAAGGTTGTAGTTGGTCTAAGAAAAGTCTTCATCCACACAAACCCACTGAATTACATGTTGATTTAAACATTAAGAGTCGTTTTTAGTTCCGTTAAACGGAGGTTATATGTGGATTAAAGCATAAAAATCTATTTGGTTTATCAGACTGAGTCTGTCCTGGTTCCTCTTTAGGGATTTCTCCCCGGCTCTCTTCAACAGCGCCCCCATCCTGCCCTCCGGTTCCTCCTTGTCCAATCAGATCGCTCCGCAGCTCAACTCCGACTCCAGCCCGGGTCAGCCGTCGTCTCTGGGCGCCCGGCCCAACCAGGACGGACTGCTCATCTCGCCTCCTGCCGCCGGCGTCGCAAAAGTCCTGGAGGACGACAAAGACGGGTCCGTCTGGCCGCTGGGGTTCTGGTCCGGTTCCAGCCTCCAGCACTCACTCTTCTTCTTCTCTGGTTTCAGGCTGAAGTCCGGCCTGCTGCTCACCTCGGCCTCCAAGATCGAGCCGATGAAGGCCCTGGACTCCCGCTTCACAGAGAGGTCAAAGGCCACGCCGGGGATCCCGTCGGCCATCTCGTCCACGGCCGGACTCGCCCCTCTGGAGAGGTGAGCGACCCCGGGAACGGATCCTGAAAACGCGTCCGAAACCCGTCTCACCCGTTCTGTCCGTCCAACAGGCCGAAGGACGGCGTCTCCGCCCTGAAGGACGCCAAAGCCAAAGAGGAAACCAGCAGCGACAGCGAAGACAAGATGGCCGCCATCAACAAGAACCTGGCGTTCGCCAAGAGGAAACCCGAGATGCTGCTGGACGGAGGAGAGGTGGTGGAGAAGAGGAAGAAGGGACGGCCCAGGAAGGACAAGATGGCCGCCTCCATCCCTCAGCCCTTCACCCAGGTAACGAGTCAAGCTGACGCTAAAGCTGCAGGACCTTACCTTTTAAACCTCTCTTAGGGTCTATAAAAAATGTTTTTTACATATTTGTTAAAACTGTCACCAAAAACAACAAATCAGAGCCAGGAGGAGGGTCTTAATGCTGTTAATCAACCTCATGTATGTGCTGCTAAATATTCTGATGGAGGAGAAACAACTTACCGTTACAGGAAAATCATTTATCTGTGGTTATGCTAATTAGCTTAGCAGTCAGGACAAGCTATGCTAACGGTAGCGTAGCAGAGGGAAACGGAGGGATTAACAACGCTAAGGCCCGCCTCCTGGCTCTGATTGGTTGTTTTTATTTAGTACTGAGAGAACCCAGAGGAGCTCCTTAGTTTTATTTTCTCTTATTAAACTGGTGGCAGCTTCAACAAATACGTAAAAATCAATTTTTGTGAAAGTTACATACTGCAGCTTTAAACCAGAGGAGTCGTCGTTGTAACCTGACCTCTCTGTTTGACCTTTGACCTCCAGATAACTCCTCTTCCTCTGGAGCGGGAGCCGAGCAGAGCGGCAGCTCCTCCAGCTGCGGCTGCCGTTCTGCGGCTGCCAACGCCGAGTCAGCAGAAAGCCTTCAGCCTGCAGGTAGCTGCCTGTAGTTTCCTTTGACTCAACATTTTTTAAATCCCAGAGAAAAATTTCTGGTTAGATGAAAATATTAACGAAGCACAAATATTTAGGTAGTAATCAGAGATTTAGTTTTATTTGGCTCTGATTGGTGATCAACAGGTTAAATAAAGAAGATATTTTTTAATTCAGTTTATTAAAAACTGCAACAATTTTTGGTCTATAAAAGCATCAAAGTTTTTTTATTTTATTTAATTTTTTAAACCTCTTTTAGGTTTAATATGTGATAAACGTTTTCGGCTTTGATACATAAATGAGGATAATCTGATACTTCAAATTTAATCTCCTTTTCTTTGTTTTATTCTAAAGATATTTGTTTTAGATAAAGATATGTTTAAGTAAATATGTTAGAATTTAGTAAAGTCAGCAGAAAAAAACTATAAAAACACGATTTCCTCATTTCTCCTTTCATCAGCAGCTTTAGTAAAACCTCTGTAGTTTAATTTAACCTCCATCTTTGTTAAGTCGTTCTCTAGCAGGCGGTTTAAAGGTGTGTGTGTGTGTGTGTGTGTGTGTGTGTGTGTGTGTGTGTGTGTGTGTGTGTGTGTGTGTGTGTGTGTGTGTGTGTGTGTGTGTGTGTGTGTGTGTGTGTGTGTGTGTGTGTGTGTGTGTGTGTGTGTGTGCGTGTGTGTGCGTGTTCAGGTAAGCATGGATCCGTCTGTGTTCCTGGAGGTGGAGAACGATGTGTCGGTGGTTGCCGGTTCGAAGCTCAGCCAGCTGCGTTGCTCCAGGGACGGGCGGGACTGGAACACGCTGCTGCCCAGCTCTGTGCTGGCCGCCGCGGGGAGCAGGTAGGGGGCGCTGTTGTCTCTCAGCTGAGAGAACCAAGAAGACCCGCTGAATGTTTCCTCCTCTCCTCCAGCGACGTCCTCGCCGTCGCCTGTGACGACAGGATGCTGTCGGTGTTTTCCTGCTCCGGGCGACGCCTCCTCCCCGCCATCCAGCTGGCCACGCCCGTCTCCGCCCTGCATTGCTCCGCCCACTTCGTCATGGTGCTGACCGCCGGAGCCACGCTGTCTGTCTGGTCAGCGCCACACACTGAGACACTTCTACTGACGTTTGATTAGCTGCTTTCCTCATGAAGAGCAGGAAGTGGATGGTTGATGTTGGATAAACTGAAGGTGTGTGTGTGTGTGTGTGTGTGTGTGTGTGTGTGTGTGCGTGTGTGTGGGTGTGCGTGTGTGTGTGTGTGTGTGTGTGTGCGCAGGGACGCGCAGAGGCAGAAGGCTCTGGTGAAGAATGAATCTCTGCAGACCATTTTTTCTGGTGAGTCTAAATGTTATTATACTTTGTAAAAGTTCAAAGAACAATATTCACTTTGATTTGTTACCATAGCAACAATCTGATGTTGTGAGTTTAATCTTTGAGTTTGAGCCGTTTGTTCACAAAAACAAATTAGTAAACTGCAGTTATAACTTGTTGGGTTGGCCAGTTAATCTACTCCCTCTCTTCCAGATTAAATCTGACACAGAAGCTGTTAGCGCCGCTCATGTTTTTAGCAGCTAAAGGGGCCCCTGGGTCAGATTCTGCTCCAGGCCTCATGCAGCCTGGGACCGGCCCTGCAGGATGAGTTAAATCCGCTGCACTGAGATTTAATTTAATTCTGCTAATGTGGCTTTAGTAGCTCTAACATTTCTGTCTGTTTTCAACAAGGGGACACAGAACCTGTTTTGGTTGG
This sequence comes from Xiphophorus maculatus, assembly GCF_002775205.1. Lineage (NCBI taxonomy): Eukaryota > Metazoa > Chordata > Actinopteri > Cyprinodontiformes > Poeciliidae > Xiphophorus > Xiphophorus maculatus. The sequence goes on along the minus strand of NC_036454.1, from coordinate 2,725,939 downwards.
TCCAGTTTCTCAGATCTTAACTCTGACTGACTAAGTGGACAAAACATTTGATACGGTTTGATGCTTCGTAACCAGAAAAATAATACTAAAAATTATAATAAAATAATATAAACCCAGCATGAAGCGTGACTACGAGGCAAGCGCGAAAGCTGGTTTCAGTCTGGCTCAAAAATAAAAAATAGTGTTTTTTTATTTATTATTATTTTCCTAAAAACATTAACAAGAAAGGTTTAGCCTGGCGGTGAGGCTTGTAAAGCATGGCGGGCCGCCAGGCCTATAATACACCGAGGGAAACCCTGCAACTTTATTCTATTAATATTACAACTTTACTTTGGTAATTAGAAATAACTCAACCTTATCCTGGCAGTAACTTTGCTTCACTGAGTTGACCTGAATTCAATGTCCAAATAAATAGAAGCTGAAAACGTGTCAAACAAGATGGTCGCCCTGGGCGTGATGACATCACTCTGAATTATGGAAACCCAACGAGTTCATTGGTGGAAAGTTTAAATCTTCACCAACCAAACGTGCAGTGACTGAATGAAGTGGATGTGTAGTTCTGATTGTCCCGATGAAACGTCCATCAGGACGTCTCTCTTCTGACTGAACGTCTTCCTGTTTGTGTCCACAGGCGCTGAGACGACGGTGTCCCTGTCCCTGCTGACCCAGCAGGGCGTCCCGATCATCGGACTGTCCAACGGGAAGTCCTTCTGCTTCAGCGTGTCTCTGGAGACATGGTGAGACCCGGACCGGACCGAACCGGCTGACCCGGTAAATCTCCGGTTAATGACGCTGTGTCTCCTGCAGGACGCTGATCGCGGACAAAGGAGACTCTCTGGTCCAGTGCGCCGACTTTAGGAGCTGCCTCCCGTCGCAGGACGCCGCCGCGTCGTCGGGGCCGCTGGCCGTCGTTCAGGGACGCAACCTGAAGTAGGTCTTCCTGTCTAAGCTCCGCCTCCTGCCGCGGCGTCCCAGCTAACGCTTCCTGTCCCCCCCGCAGCGCCGGGCGGCTGGCGTCCCGCCTGTCCTCCACGCCGCATCACCTGCAGCAGAGCATGACGCTGGCCTTCCTGGAGAACCAGCTGGCGTCGGCGCTGACGCTGCAGTCGGCGCAGGAGTACCGCTACTGGCTGCTCATCTACGCCCGCTTCCTGGTCAACGAAGGTACCGAGCGCCACCGCCGGGTTCTGTTCGCTCTGACCCGAGGCTGAGCAAACAGAACCAACACTTACTCTCTTTCAGTGATTTGTTCAACCAACACAGGCCGCCATGTTCATTTTCTTTACTCTGATCAACCAGAATCCGTCGGTTTGATCGTGCATCGATCCATTATTCTCACCTTTGTTACTTTTATTGTTTACTCCTGGAAATGATGAGATTTTAAATGTATAAAAAGGAAATAAAATTAAGTTTGTAGTAAATGTATATTTATGAAAACAGGAAGAAGATGTTGAATCGGTGTAAATACGCTGGCAGCAGGTTGATAAAAGCCTCAACAGCCCTTTTCCTGACCTTTGACCTCTACATGTTGTGAAGGGAAGATCTGAAGCTCCTCTCTGCTGACCTGACGGTTGACAGGAAATGATCAGAGTGAAAACTGCAGCTGGAGTCGGGAAGCAGAGAGACGTTATGAATTTAGTACAGATTATTAATCTGACAGATTATTATTCCTTCTCCTCCGTCCAGGTTCTGAGTACCGGCTCCGGGAACTCTGTAAAGAACTTCTGGGTCCGGTCCACAAATCTGCTGCTTCATCCTGGCAACCAGCAACTTTGGTAACAGAACTTTATTTTCAGTTTCTGTTTGGTTAGAAGTCTGGCTGAATAAATCGCTGCTGCTGCCAATAAGGTTTGGCGACCGGATGAATTTATCCAGCATCAGCGACGGAGAGATTTCTTTAAGAGAAATCTTTGTTTTTCTCTTTTTCAAAACTTTTTCCTGACCTTATCTAGTTGTTCTGTGTTCGTGTCTCTTCCTGTGTCGCTGTTTTTAGGGTCTGCACAAACGCGAGCTGCTGCGGGAGGTTCTGCCCGTCATCGGAGAGAATCTGCGCTTTCAGAGACTTTTCACAGAGTACCAGGACCAGCTGGAGCTGCTCCGCCCCAAATAACACCCGGCCCGACCCGGATACACACACACTAACACACACGCAGACCGGACCCGCTCAGGTTTGGTCCCGCTCGGCCCGGTTTGACCTGGAGCTGCTGGGAGTCAGTACCGAGGGGTTTTCTGGGAGTTTCTTCAAACATGTCTGCCTCTGTTTGGACTCTGGGCCTCTTCAGAACCTCTCCAGAACCCACCGGACCTCTTCAGAACCTCTTCAGAACCCACCATTTTGCTTCTTTCTCCACTTTTCCCTTTGATTTCGCCTCTTTTTTTGTCTTTTTTTTTTCCTGTGTTTTCTTTCCCTCCGACCCGATCCGGGATTTTCAATCATGAATTTCATGAGTTGTTTCCATGGAAACGGTGAGCGAATGGTCGGATCCGGCTCCTCAGAACCGAGGCAGAACACTGGGCGGAGCAGCTCAGTGAGTTCTCCTGCTGTCCAGTCTTTGGGTTCACAGGAAGCACTTAATGAAGGTTTTTAGAACCAAATCAGAACCGGAACCGTCTGGACGTTGTGTTTTTAGAAAACATTCATTTCCTGCTGGAATTGATTAAAATCAGGAAGTTGAAATGTTTTAAAGGTCATAATGTTCATCGTAAAGGAAGCGGGGCGACTGCCGATGTGGGAAATCATCAGATCAAACGGAAATGTTTAATTCTGCAGTTTGACTTTCTGCCAGCAGGTGGCAGCAGCAGCCTCAGTGTGTCGCAGTGAAAACGTTCCCCCTCCGTGTGGGCCCACCGGTCCGTTTGTACAGAATTTCTCTCTCCTGCTTCTTTTGTGTTTTCGAATGTTTGTAAAAGTTTTTGTAATTTTGTTTTGTTTTGTTTTTTCATTTTATATGAAACAAAACTTGGAGAAATTTTGTTTTGGAGCAAAAATGGAGATTAAAAGTGGAACTGATGAGTTTGTTAATTTCATGGTTTTTGGAGTTTTATTTCTCCTGCAGTAGAGAACCAGTTCAGCTCATAAATATTCATACCCCAGACCCCGCCGGAGTCCTGGCCTGAATCTGAGGAGGGAGCTGAAGATTAGGGCGATGGCACAGAGGCTTTCCAACCATCTAAACACCTGAGGTGACCTGTAGATAGAAGGATTTGATGCTAATGAGGATTATTCAAGAAAAGTAAAAAATTTGGGTGACTGCAAAAAAATGTTCCAACTGAAACTCCTTTTTCTATTGTTCATCTTTCAGAACCAAACCAGAATGTACATTAAATCAATGTGCTGAAGGTGTGAATAAAGGTTATTATGGTTAACTAAAAATAACAAAAACTGATCAAACATTTTAACTGAAATAAATGAAAACAGTAATTAATGAGGAAAACCTTTAACTAACTGGAACTATATGTATGTGTTTATATAATATCCTTTGTTTTTGTGCTAATAAATTAGTTTATTAGCCTTTCAAACTGAAGTGAAAGATTTTTTTGTTTTCCTCCACACACAAGCAGTTTATGTCAGCCATCTGCAAATTTGACCTTTTTTGACTTTTGCACCTAAAAATTAACCAAAGTATGAAAAACCAAACTGTAACTAATAAAAACTGCATTAAAACTAAACGATATTTAACTAATGACTAGTAAAATCTAATTCAAACTGGAGAAAATGAAAACTATCATAACCCAGCCGGGTGTGAATACTTCTGGCTTTAACTGAATCAGAGTTTATAAAGATGAACGGATGACGACAGAAACCCAAAAGATTCTGGTTTAAATGTGACAAAAGAAAATGACCTCCTATAAAAAGAAATGTGTGATTTGTGAAGGATTCGTCTTAAAATCAAACAAATGGACAACCCTGAGCATCCTCTTCAGTCAGAGGCTTCTTCAGGACCACTGTGATACAGACTGCTACAGGAGATCTTTACTTCATACAGCCAACAGCAACAACTGTTTGAAGAAAACTGGATGATATGAGTTGCATTAAATTTTTGGAATTAATTGTGAAAAAGACATGAAATTATAATACTATGAATTTATTCTCATTATTTAATGACTAGTTTCAAACATTTTAAATTGGGTGAATAAATGTTTTACTTCTGGAATTGTGAAAATAGTCATAAAATTATATTATGACTTAATTCTCAAAAAAAAATTTTTTATAATTCTAATAAAGTAATTTTGAACTTAAATGTTTTTTACTTACAGAAACCACTCTTTATTTAACTTGGTGATTTTGTTTGTGTTTACATCCAACAATGAAGAAATGAAATTGTTTTTATCTCTACTGAGTAAAAACCAGCTCCCCTGATGATGATGATGATGATGATGATGATGATGATGATGGAGAGGAAGTGAAAGCCTCAGTGTGACGCATCGAGCCGCTGAACGGAGTCGCTTCCTGCTCGGCCTCAGAGGCGAGTCCTTCGGGTTCAGGGCTGCAGCAGACAGCAGCTGGATGTCTCCTGATGTTTCCAGATGTTTCCTGAGGTTAAGAAATTTCTGAGATTAATATAAAAATCCTGAGGTTCCTCCTGCTGGTTCTGTTCTGCTGAAATGGACCGCTGCTCTCTGGAGCGGCTCTTTCTCATCTGGACGCTGGTGATTCGCCTCGGTGGATTCTGCTTCGGTGAGTTTGGCTCACAGCTCCACCATGGAGGGAAACATCTGAGGCAGATCCAGCTTTTATTCAACTTTAATTCTTCTGAGCATTTTTCATTTTCAGAGACGTTTTTAAACATTTTCCACATCCGATCGATCGGTAACCTTGTTTTTTCATTGATCCGTTCAAAGTTCAGTCAGATATGAGTCCCACCAGTCTGAACCCAAAACTCGTTTCATTAAATTCACGAGTTTGAGTATAAAAATGTTCGAGGTAGATAATAAACCGATTAATACAAATTCAGGTCATTTTTTAAGTTTGCACTAATTTACTATTTTTAAAATTGTGATTCACATTTTAGTTCATTGAAGTTTATGCTAGTACTTTATGTATAAAGGAATCACTAAGTGAATCTTAATAAACTTCAAGTCTACCAAAATATTTCCAGTAGAAAATAGACCAGATACTTAGTAAGGTTTAGTTTTTGCAGTGTATTTTTACACTTTTTTTTATGAATTACTAAAACTAAAATGTACTGTTTTAATATTTATAATACTATAAGTACATTTGTAATTTCCCTTATTACTGGCGGTATAATATTTATATGCTGAAATATAATTCTTAATGTATTCTTTACTTACATCTAACTACTTTTCTCATAAAATGATAAAGTAACATTTTTATATTTATATAGAATAACAATTGGATTTCCAAAACACATTAAACATTTTTTTCTTGTCAGTATGTTGGAAACTTTGTGCTTTTCTTTCAATTATTTTTTCTTAAATATCAACTTTTGCTGTTTCTGAGTTTTATGGTTTGTTTGTTTTTGTTTTTGTCTTTGTAGTTTGTTTGTATTTTTGCTTCTATATTTTTTTAATCTTCTTAATTATTATTTATGTCTTTGATTGAACTGTTTTATGGCAATACTTTGTTTATTTTTTTTTAATAAATTTTTTTCTTCAAATTGTTTTTCTTGATTTTAGAACCAAAATTGTAGAGCTAAAATTTAGATTCTTTAAAAATTTCATAAAGTAAATATTTATTTAAAATAAGTTGTGTATATTAAATTATAGCAGTTTCAGGATCTGTTTGTGTTTTTCTATGGTAGAAATCACAGTGAGACACTTTGAGCTGAAACCATGTGAGGGAAACGACCGGATCTGCGTCACCAACCAGAGAGACTGCAAACCTCCGCCGCCTTCACCTTCACAGAGTGAGACACATTCATGGAAACACTTTGAAATATTAGACAAAAGCCTTAAAAATCTGATGAAATTGCATTTTAACACACTTTATGTTTTATTAATATTTTTAAAGGTCTGCAATTGTGATGTAATACCTCAAGGTTCCTCCAGGGGCGCTACTTTAGATCCAGACTTGAATCTTTAGAGTTCAGAATTATTTATGTTTCATTATAAACTATATTTGGTAATTTATTGGCTTTTTTTTCTCCGAAGAGTTTTTGCGGCGCTAGTGGCTCGCATTTTTTTTGGACAGTAGGCAGACCAGGAGTCGAACCCGCGACGACTCCCGGTCTCCAAATGTGGGGCGTGCTAACCCCCTGTGCCACCACAGCACGCCCCAATTTATTGGCTTTTTAAATAAATGTTTTACCTCCAAACGTATGGAGTTCTCTGTGTGCCACATGGGCTTTTATTCTAGTTTGTTGACTGTGACTGAATGGGAAATGAAAACCGAATAGCTCCGCCCCCTGATGATTTAGGGGCGGGGTCAACAAAAAAAAAACCTAAGGGCGTGGCCAAGTTTGAGAATGAGGGGAGGGCCTAAGTGGGCTTGTTGTCATGACAACAGCCCAACCTGGAGACTTTTCAGACCCGCTAGAGATTTTATTATTATCAAAAAAGCAACGAGTGACAAACCTGACGACTTGTTCCTTTGTTGTTGGAAACTTTCATGGCGACAGCATTGAACATTTCCCTTCCTAGACCCTGCTGCCAGTCTCTGACATGGCTGTATAGCAAACGGGGGGCTGTGATGTAGACGGCAACCCAACTGGACTGTTGGAACCAACAGAAACATTCAACTGCAGTACCACCGTTCAACCCACAGGGGGCAGCACTGGTTTCATACTAAATGTTGCACAATAAACAAATTTACACAACAATATCACAATTTGCTAAAAGGTATGAGACAAACTGAATTTAGCAGATAAACTGTCTAAATTCAGGACCAATTTAGACCCAAAACGATAAATATTAGGATATTACAATTTAAACTGAAATATGGGCTTTATTCTAGTTTGTTGATTATGACTGTAACTGTTGGATGATGGGAAGTTTCCACGTTTTTTGCTTCTCGATGATAATCTTTGAGCACGATCAGTAAATGTGCAGGCAGGAAGTAAAGTTTCAGAGCAGCTAGCTGCTAGCTGGTGGTAAAGTTGACATTTTGTCCAGTAAACCAAACTGAGACGGTTGAAAGTGTCGGGTGTTGAACTTGACTGGAGGTTTTTGATTCTCCTCTGCAGAGATGCTGAACATGTCCTGTTACTACCAGCAGACTGCAGACGGAGTCAGATCTGTGAGCTGCAGCTGGAGCCAGCAGGCTGAGAGTCGAGTCTCGCTCGTCTTCACCAGGTGAGACGATCTGAAGTCACTCCACCGCGTCCGGTTCTGCACCGCGGCGGGTCGGGGCGGATAAAAAGGACAAGAACATTTCCACCAAGACGCTTAGAGATTTTGAGATTAATCTCAGAAAGAACAAGGAAATTTCTGAGTTTCAAAAGTGAATAAAAAAAACAACTTCCAAGGTTTTTCTAAGAAATTTCTGAGATTAATACCAAAATTTAAGTTTTTCTAGCAAATTTGGACTTTTCAAAATCAGAAATGTCCTAGCTGTTTTTTTTGTTTTTTTTTTTTATTTCTGAGAATCTCAAAATGTAAAAAATTTTTCTTTCAGATTTTCCACTTTTGAAGGTCAGATTTTCCTAATTTTCCTAATTTTCCTAAATATTTATTTTATTAATTTCAATGTTTTCCTGGCAGATTCAAAAGTTTGCTAGAAATGTCCTTATTTTTGATATCTGAAACTTGAAAACTTCCTCGTTTTTTCCAAATAATTTCTGAGCTTAATCTAATATTTCTGAGTATTTTAGCAGAAATTTACTCCTTTTGTATCTACAGTGCCTCTAACACGCCGCCGTCTTTGTGTCTTTCCTCAGCGGGTCAGAAGTCTATTCCTGTCTGGGGATCTTCAACCCTGCGGCCTTCCTGGGTTCTCTCCGTGTGACGGCCCGGATACGGAGCTACCTGACCGGGACAGACGAATGGTCTCAGCCTCAGTTACTGTTGGATGCAGGTTAAAACATTTCCTCTGGTTTTAAATCTTTCAGACAATCTTTCAGAATGCCTCTCTAAACTACTGAACACACTTTTCTTTCCCCAGGTAGGAGCATTTTCTCTTTTGCTTCTGTTTCCTGTGGTTGCAGAATTTTTCTGTTGCATTAGTTTTTTTGTGTGTTTTGGAGTTTACATCATTCATGCGTTTGGACTTGTTGGCCACCGTAGTTTTGCAACTTAATTACATGTCTAGTTTTGTCTGCCGTTCTAATATCTTATCTACAAATTTCATCTTGTGAAAATGTCCTTTTTTTCCATTCCACACCTTGTTTTGTTCACATTTTCTGTATTTAGTTGCTTCAGTAACTTCCTCTTCTGCAAGTCCATATCCCGCCTACGTGTCACTGCATCGTGTTCAGACGTTACTAAATGACGTGAACGTGTTATCAAAGTGAGAATATGCTCTTATCTCATTTTAAACCCGCTGTTTCCACACTAATCTTTTCATGCATGTGAAAATGTTTTGTGCTAAAGAGGACGCATCTTGTTTTTACACAAGTAAACCTGAGGTGTTTTTATTTCTTTTTGTGTGGATTTTAAACATTTACTGGTGCACACATTAATATCTATAAATGTCACAGTATAGTTTGGTTGTGTTGTCGTCTGTTTCTGCGCCTGAGAAAGTCGACTGACTGATGAAATCTGTATTTGGTCTCTGCAGCCAAAACTTCAGAGTCTGTGATCGGGAGCGACAGGAGCGGAGACACGACCGTACGAACCCTGGACAGAGGTACAAACTATTTATTCATATTAATTAACTGAAATGATGGGTTGGCATCATTTTTAACCGTTATGTCTCCAGTTCCCTCCAGGCCTGCAGAGTTGTGTTACAGAGTGGAGAAGACAGGCGATGAAGAGTTTCTCCTCCTTCATCTCATCTGGATGGTAAAACTTGTCGAATCAATTCATGCTGTCAGATAAGAACCAGATGTTGAACACATTAAATATATACTGAAAGATTAATTTGATAGGACCTAAATGCACTAAAAGCACAAAATAAAAAATTAGCTTTTAGCTAATATCAGGCAAAGTATTTACATAATTAGATTTACCTTTTCATGATTTTACAGTTTCAAATTCACTTACTTTTTTCAAATTATTAAACAAATTTTAAGGCCCTAATTTTGCTCCATACAGTTATTTTTGTAATTTAACAGTTTCAAAAATTTTTAAACGCATTTCTTGATCACAATTCAGCTCCTTGCTATTTTTTAAAACTTCAGTAAATCATTTTTAAACAAATTTTATGGCAATAATTTAGCTCCATACTGCTCCACCCTGCAACCCTCATAACTCATAACGTGTTGATTAATAATTCAAAAAGTAACAGAAACATTTTAATCGTGTGGAAGAATCTCATGTTCTATATTTTCTCTGGATTTCAGGGTTCTGATCCAGGTCGGGTCCTTGGGTACCAGGTCCGCATCGACCCAAACGAACACGTTCAAAACGTCACCGAGACGACTTTCCTCCTGGTGGTGAAGGGGGGGAACTACAGCGCCACAGTTCGGGCCTTCAACGCAGCTGGTTTCGGACCCGCAACCCGACTGCAGATCGACACACAGGATCAGAACCGTGAGTTTTTCACAGCTTGACTGATCAGAGGATTCAGTTCATTGTAAATTAAACACCGAAAACTTTTCTCCTGTCTCATCAAAACAGGAAAGTTGACCGTTATCTTTTAAATTGTCACGTTTTAATTTCTGTTGCTTCAGTTTTGCAACATCCTGAGTGAGGTTGAGTTTCTTATCAGAGGAGAAACTGAGAATTCAGAGAGGAAGTGACCAGATGTTGGATAAAACTACTTCCTGTCACATCAGTTGGGGTTAAATTATCAAGGGTTGTTTGAAAAACCTCTGAATCAAAAACTGAAAAACTGACAAACTTCAATACTTTACTTTAAATACTATAAAATGAGAAGATTTTTAAAACGTGTTCGTTCATTAGTGGGTTCTCTAACCGTTTCATTTTCTGTGAAACTTTCTTCCTCCTGCAGCTCGACTCTCTGTGAGGAACTTGTGGATTTCCAGCGGTTATCCTGAAAACGAAGAGCTGCAGGTCCGGTGGACGACCGCCACCGCTCCGCCTGGCGGCCATGTTGTCGTTCAGTGGCGCTCAGAAGAGAACCCGTCCAGCAGCCGATGGGTCAGAGTCAACGGTTCCAGTTCCTCTGCTGTCATCACAGGTCACCTGACATGTTTATAGTTCATAATTCTAAAAAATATTATCTATTTTTCCTATTATTATAAATCAAAGGCAACTTAATCAGGTGTTTCTAATCCTGGAAATGTTCTTCAGGTGACAGAAGGCCGACTTTGTAACTGTCTTTATGTGACTCTGAAGGTTCAACCTGATCTCTGGTTTCCAGCAGTAATACCAGAAGCTGTGCACTGAAACTAGATCTACAGCTCTAGATTTATAACTCTAGATTTAAAACAAAGATAACTTCAGTTTTGTTCTGTTCAGCTGGAGAAAGTTTAGGCACATCCACACATTTATCTGTTCTAAGCATCTGTTCAGTGATTGGATGGTTCAAAGGTCACCTGGTGACATCGTCATGTAAATCTGCATAGTTATGGTAACTAATATTATTACTTATGAGAGCTCATAGATATTAGATAGGAGTGGTCCAAGAATTGAACCTTGTTGTACTCCACATGTAATTTTTAGGCCTGAAGAAATTAAGTGATTCATATCAGTCGATATCAATAATTAAGAATTTTTTTTTTCTTTTTGCTTTTAAATCAAACTGTCAAACTGCTGGTGACGTTTCCTGTTTTATCCAGTTTCCCCTCCATGTTCTTCTGTTTTTAAGAAGTTATGAGGCTCGTTAGCGAAACATGGAACTGCTGCTGCGCAAGTTACTCAACAGGTTGTTGCTAGGTAACCAAAGAGTGAGTGAGTTGCTAGGTAGCCAAAGAGTGAGTGAGTTGCTAGGTAACCAAAGAGTGAGTGAGTTAGTTGATGCCACCAAATCTTGCGTAGCTGTGAGTCTTTCCTCTGCCTACATCTCCCAGAATGCCGTGCACTTGTGGATCAGAGTTAGGTGAATATTCTATATATTGAATACTATATAGATGCATTATCTATTGATTATTGATAATACATCTATCATGAAATACATTATTGTCCAGCCCTAATTTCCTGTAATATTCTTAATTTTTTTTTTTGCTGAATTTAGTTAATTTAGTTAAAATTTCCAAACCAACACAAGTGTTTGAGCTGCAGCTGCTTCTTAAAATCTCTTTGGAAAACTTTGTTTGTACTTTTGTGTTGTTTCTTTTTTCCATCTTGTTCAGTTTCTGACCCTGTTTGTGTCTCCAGGTGTTGACCCTGATGAGTCGTACCTGGTCAGTGTGTTCCCTGTCTATAACCAGCAGTGTGGACCTACTCGGTCTCTGGCCGGCAGTCTGCAATATGGAGGTAACCATGGCAACCGCTGTTTTTAACGAAGAGGATGAAGAGAAGCATGACCTCTGGGTGATTTTCTTCTGCGTTTTCTCTCAGCCCTGATGGAGGTCGTCAGTCTGAAGGTCGTCAGCGTCACTAAAACCACGGTGACCGTCGTGTGGGCGTGGCAAAGGAAGCCCGGACCAATCAGAGTGGACCAATACCGAGTGATGCTGAGGAGAGACGCCGACACACAACGTCTGTTTTCACCTGAAGCATGTTAGTATCGTGTATTTAAAGTTTAGTGAAGCTGAGACACAAGCAGCCAAAACTATTCATCAGTTTTGGTGGCAACCGCTAATAGCAGAGCTAATTTTTCGCTTTAGCATCTTAGCTAACTTTGAAACGTTTTTCTGGCTAAATAAAGTTCAACATCTCTGTTGACGTTTTGTCATTGCCAGTTAGAAATTCTGGTTATATTCATGCTCAAATGTAGAAGTCTGTTTCCACAGCAGTTCTGTTTCATCTCATTTTCTCTTTTTTAGTGAACATTGAGTAAAACAAACAACAAATAAATTATATAGAAGAATACAGCACTTATATGAACAACAACTAGGGGTGTTAGTTAAACTAATACATGCATAAATTTACAGTTATGAATTTTTTTGAGAGCCCAATGTTGGTATAGCGCTTTAGCGTTAGCTACCACTAAATACTATGTTGGTATCGGGATTTAGCATTAGCATAACTAATATTTATGATTAGTGCTTTTGGGTTAGCACAGCTACATTTTTAGTTAGAGGTGTCCACCACTGTTAATTAGCTTCACCCAAATTAGCTTGATTATCCAGGTTTGGCTGCTTGGAAGGAAATAAAAACAAATGTTTGTTTCTTTCACCTGTGAACAGCCATCAGGTCTATAATCTGTTTTCCAGCTCTGTCTTTGTGGCCGGACCAGCAGCAGCACACCTTCTCCAACCTGACTCCCAGCACTGAGTATTCTCTGCTCCTATTGGCTGACAATGTTTCCAGAATCATCATCCCTGTGGCCACTCATTATGGTGAGCTGTTCAGCCCCGAAACTCAAATGAAAGAGACACCAGCTTGTTGTTTTTAATCGTGTGAAATTAAAAAGCAACGAGTTGATCTGAGCAGGGAGGAACTCCTGGTTGGTTGGAGTTTGGACTGTTTATGGTGACTGTCTTTAGTTTGAGGGGAATCCGACATTCCTCATTGCTGATTGGTCTGCTCTTCATGCGCCACCTGCTGGTGACAGCATGTTATTGCAGCAACATGTAATCTGCGATCTGTCGAACTAAACCAGCATCTGAGTCTCAGAGGATGAAGTTGTTGGAGCCGGTTTGATATTCTGGGATTTTCTCTCCTCAGATGAAGTTCCAGCAGTTGCCATGGTGATTCCTCTGCTGCTCCTGGTCGTCATGGTGACGATCATCTCCGTCCTCTCCAGAACTCTGTGAGTTACTGGAGACGAACATGACATCTGATAATGCTGCTCCGTCCGTCTGTTGCTTCTGTTTAATATGTTGAAATGTAGTTTATGTTATATTATTTATTAATTTTTAGTATCTAAAACATATTTATCACCAGTTTCTAAAATGTAAAACTTTCTTCTTACTAAACAATTTTTGATTCTGATTATTAGTTTCAGGCGTTTCTTAAAGATCCTCAGTGAACTTTGATGGTTTATTTTGTTATTTTTCACTTTACTGAAAGGAAGTTCAGATGTGAAGGCGATAAGATAATTCAGCTTTCCTCAGGATTTCCTGTGACTTTATCTCTTAGACATTTTGCTTGTAGAGATCATGTCTTCATGTTTGTATATTTTTGATTCTGACTATAAATGGCGTTTCTGTGCAGATACAAGTCGTACTTCTTCCCGATGATCTCCAGCCCTAGAAAAAGCACGGCAGGCCAGTGGCTGCTGAACCCGAACCTGAAGGTGATCGGACTTTTATTCTTTCATTTCGTTTCTGTTTGGGGAAGATTTCTTCCTCCAATAAAAGATTTTACAATCCAAGCTATATGCAGTAAAAAATTGACAAATTAGCTAGGTTCTGCAAACAACTGGAGCCAAAAATAAAATGGTGTTTGGGGGCAACATGGACACTTGGCCACGCCCCTCTGTGTGTCTTTGCTCCGCCCACTTTGGTAGGATTTTTCTAAATTTGTTTGGGGGCGGAGCTATGCGGTTAGTTACACGTTAACTAGAGTACACATTGTGCTACAACTGGAGAAATAAAATAATGAAGAAAAAATAATACAGCAATAAACTTCACAGCTTTTCACTTTCTGTTAAAGCAACAGAAAAACCAATAACAACGCAACATCCAAGCAACTAAAAATGTAAGGTTATAACAAATGAGAAGTTTTCATTGATCGAAAGCAAAACATTTAAAAATCAGCCAAACTGCAGGAACAAAACATCTTCGTCATCTGAGTGTTTCTGTTGATTTTCTCAGAAATGTGCGGAGAGGAACTTCCTGGACGTGGCCGACTTCCAGGTGACGGACATTTTAGGACAGAAGCATCTGATCCTGGTCCGCCCCAAAGATCTGCATAAGGAGACGTCTCTGCCACCAATCAGCAGCCTCTCAGTCAAACTGGACACTGTGCACATTACTGGTACCAAACCAATCACAGGACACGAGTGGGACGTTCGGCCAATCACAGAGCAGCAGCTGCTCTCTCTTCAGTCAGTTTTTACGTCGGAGATCGGAGGAACCGAAGGTCCTCTGCTGCAGGAACAGGAAGAGAGCGGCTGCTCTCCTCAGAGCGAGGAAGATGTTTATCCACCCCATCATCATCATCATCATCATCATCATCAGGCTTTCACGTTTCGGTTTTCAGAACTCCTGACGGACTTCCTGGAGCAACCGGAACCGGTGACTGGACCGCTCAAACCGGTCCCTGAGGTCGAGTATTTAACAAACGGCTGCTTCAGAGCAGAACCAGCAGCTGGATCAGAACCTTCAGTATCAGTCCTGCATTAACTCAGAGGAGGAACACTGACCCCTAGTGGCTGAAAAGTCCATGACAACACAAACAGGAAACTGCTTTAATGAGTTACTGAACCTTCGTTATGAATATAAAAATAAAAACATCTGAAATGGCAACTTATAAAAGAAAAGTATTCATTTGAGATCTTTTATTTGTTTAGAGATCCAACATGTGCAGCACTGGTTTAAATTTGATGTAGGAAAAATTAATCAGTAAAAACATTTGACATTAATAAAAACAGTTTTATGAACCAAAAGGACCAAAAAGATTTAATTATTTTCTTTTAACTGTTTCTTCTATCCAGTTACGTTAGTCAAGGTAAGTCAGGGAATTTATTAAACATTTTACTTCCCTGGAAAAATGACTTTTTTTTGCTGATGACGATGATCTGTTATTCTCCAATCTCCAAAAACCTACGCTAGCAGATTTCTTCCTCTGTGGTTTCTCTTTGTGTTGCAGCTTTGTGTAAATGTTTGTTTCTCTTCATGAACCAGGAAATAAAAAGTAAAACCTGAAGCGCCGTGTGGAGATGAGTCTATAGAGCCCAGCAGTTGTTGTGTTTCATTTAAAATCAGATGTTTGGTCCATTTGAACGTTTCAGCAACAGATCGAATCCTGAACGTTTCGTATCAGAGGTTGGAGTTCATGCAGATCCAGTGTCTGACCAGCTGATGGGCGATTGTCTGCCTGGGCGGGATGACGAACACTGAGCGGTCTCCTCTGAATAAAGAATCGATCACCTACAAACAGAAGATGAAAACTCAGGTTTGTGTTTGTGAGGGTGAATGAGAAACCCTGCTGAGAGCTGAGACCTTCTGCCTGCAGCGGCTGATTCTGCTGTCAGAGGAGGAAGAACTGAACTGAACCTGCTGAGCCTGAAGCTGATCCAAAAACACCAACAAGTTCATGGCTCAAAAACAAGCCATGAACTTGTTGGCGGGGTCCAGCCAGGTGTTTTACAGCTGAATGGTTGCCATGGAGATTACAGGACTTCTCATGCATGAAAGAGTCAAAGCAACACTCCATGTTTGTTTCTGATGAGGGAAACATTTTATAACAAGATGGAAAGATAGAAAAGGTTGACTTTACATGATACTGGCTTTTTAAAATGGGTAAAACTGGTAATGAATAAATCCATCCCATAATAAACCAAAACAAACTCAATAATTTCCTCTTAATTGATTTGTTTTTCTTTCTTTCTACCAAAAACTGGATGACAAAAGTCTTCAGTCTGGTGTTTTGGTCTCAACTAAACCTTTTAAAGGACAATTTTGTTTTCATAATTCTTTTTATTTGTTGTTTTGTTTGGATATTTTAAATGTTTTCCAGTTACAGTGTTAAATGTTTATCAGAGTTTAAACTTTATCGATCTTTGAGAGGATGAACTCATTTCATTATATTATCTCAAAACAACAATATTATAATTAATGAATAACTTCTGGGACAATTTATCATCCAGTAAAATTAGTTACTGCAACAGGCCTAAAATAACGTCTCTTAATGTCGTCAGGATTATTTATTGCTGACCTGTTGCCGTGGAAACCACCGCGCCTCCTCGATCTCCTTCTCGTCCACCTTGATGTCGGTGGACACGGCGACGGCGAGGCAGCCGATCATGAGGTTGGAGGGCATGGGCCACGGCTGGCAGGAGACGTACTGGACCGGGCCCACCGTCACGCCGCTCTCCTCCTCCGTCTCCCTCCTCACCGCCTCCTCCAGCGTCTCCCCTGCAGCCATGGAGACCCGCTCAGACCGCGGCCGGCGGCTTTTCAGGCCAGGATGTGTGTGTGTGTGTGTGTGTGTGTTGCCAGCTCACCAGGCTCCACGAATCCGGCGAGACAGGAAAACATCCCGACGGGGAAAACCTTCTTCCTGCCCAGCAGACACTGGTTTCCATCAGGGTGGATCACCAGCATGATGACCACTGGGTCTGAAATCAGGTTGACAAACATCCATGTTCATCTGTGATCAGAAATAAATTTACTTAAAAGACTTTTTAAAAAGTTAAAGATAACTTATTTAAACTGTATTTTAAGTTTTGTTCAGTGTTTATCTGGAAATTTCACATGTTGTAATTAGATTAACATTTTAAACTTGGACAATTTTAAAGGTATTTTCATTGAAGATCAGATAAATGGATCTGGTTCTGATCGGTGGTGTTCAAGCGCTCCCCCTAGTGGTGAACAAGTGAACCTCAGTTCAGCCAATCAAAGGCTTCATTCTGGTATTATTTTGACTTTATTGTTGTACGACGTTATTTTCATATTTTTATGACTGTCATATTATTACCACTTTATTTTTGTATTATTTTGACTTTACTGAAGTTTTATTACTTTATTCTCATTATGCAACTATTGTTGCTTGACTTTATTCTTATATTATTACGAATTTTTTCATGTATTATCTCACTTGCTGATGGAGCCCCACAGGGATGTGTTCAGGGTCCTGCTCTGTTTAGTTTGAACATTAACTCTTCATTATAACTACGATCGCTCACTGTTAAAGGGGCAGTATCATAGAAACCACATTTCTGATTTTCCATCACGTTATAATGTTATTCCCTCATCAAAAACTTGATTCTTTAATGAATGTCTGAGAAATACTTTAGTCTCCATGCCAACCATTCAGCTGTGCAAAACACCTGGGAGAACCTAGCTCCGCCTTCGAGGCACAGCTCCTCCTCCACTCAGCTCCTTCAGACTAGCCAGCAGCAATTAGCAAACACCTGCTGAGGTTATTAAGGAGCTGCTTCTCAGATCAACGCAGGAAAAAAACGTTAAAGGGTTAATAGAGAAGCCATGTTGGAACGACGTCCTGAAGGCGGAGCTTCAGGAAGAGCAGGAGTTTTTAAAGAGACAGAGGCCCAATTTCAAGGTGTTATGAAGTCAAATTTCTTTTAGATCATATTTGATACATTTAGCATTTTATAGTAACTGAAGGCGACAGCTGAAAAATTGGGAATTACATAAGAACTTCACCTTTTTGGTGCTTGTCGTTTAACTATCTTCTTGCTGTTTCTTTGCAGCTTTGTCTAAACTTTCCTGCTGATGTTGGTGTTTGAGGAGCAGAGCGGCAGATTCGTACCGACTCTTGGGTAGCATGTGTTGTGGACACCCTGCAGGCTGCGGCACTCAGAGTTCAGACAGCTCCGCTTGTAGCCGCCCTCCTCCATCTTGGTGGCGCCGCCACACGTCGGGCAGAAGCTGTAGCGGCTGTGCCAGGCCAGCACCGACCGGGCCTGCGCCACGACGCCTGGAGCCGCACAGAGGGAAGCATCACCGCTCAGGAAGAACCGGCAGGAAAACCACAGAAGGAGAAGAAGAAAGTTCCTGACCTGCCTCTTCCTCGCTCAGCTTCAGCAGGTCTCTGTTGGGACTTCTTGGGAATGAACAGTTCTTTTCTCTGCAGCGCTCCAGGAGGGCAGCAGCGTCTTCGTCTGTGTTGATGGCGAACCAAACCGGAGGCTCAGAGAGACTCTCTGCTTTCTCAGAGGAGGAGGAAGAGGAAGGGCTCTTCGTCTTCTCTATTCCGAGGAAGATCGTCACGGATGAAGGTTTCAGCAGGAGATCCTTCACTTCCTCAAACCTGAACAGGCACAGTTTCATGTCCCCCTGCTGCAGGAGGAGCCACAAAAGGTCAAATAAATAACTGAGATGAATCTCAACATGTTGGATTCAAATTTCTGACCCAAACTCAACAGATTTTCCAACCAGCTGCTTTAAATGCCAATTCAGTTGTACTTCATACTTATCTGCACTAAATTACCTCTGTGTTCCCTGAACAAACACTAAAACACATCAGATGTGACTGAGGATGAGAAAACTAGCTTTAGCATGCTAACATCAGGGCTTGCTAGCTAGTGCTAGTATTTAGACTTATTTTAATTTAGTTTAAGAATCCATTTATTTGACGTAAAGGAAAGAAAGTCAAGAGAAAATCTGTTACATTTGAACATTTTCAACAAGTTTGAAAGCTAAAACAATTAACTGTGTGCCAGTGGCGGTTATAGACCTTTTTTTAAAATGAAATCAAAACAATGAAACAAAAAAAAATATTTATTATATTAAGCTAAAAGTGCAACATCTTACTTTTTAATTTATTAATATAAGACTGTGAAGGTAAAGTAAATTTCTTTATGCCATCGCAGGAATTGTTGTGTTTCAGGATTTTGAGCAAAATTAAAATCAAAGGTTCACTATAAGAGTTTTCTTTAGCATGCTAATGTTAGCGTTAGCTTGCTCAATCTACTCATACTAATATGTTTAAGTTGATTTCATCTGTCAAAAATAGAAATCTTTGTTTCTACTTGTATTACTTTGATGAACCTTTAATGCAGTGTATGTTAGATCCTTCTGCAGCGTCGTATTTTGACCCGATCAACCCGTCGATGCGGCGTTAGCCTCAGGGTCGTACCGCTTCACTGCCGTCCTGCTGCTGCGTTCTGACCATGGGGCTGAGGTTGGAGAACAGGAGGTAGACGGTCTCCGAGTCGCTCTGTTTGGCCTCTAACCAGACCTTATCGGTTCTCCTCCCGCTCTGCCGGTCCAGCGTCTCTCTGCTGAAGTAGTTTTCGTGCGGATGGAGGTCGGCGCCGGGCAGGATTCGCCCGCAGCCGTCGGCCGCGCGGCCCAGCAGGCCGGCGATGTGTCTGTGACCCCAGAACGTGGCGATATCGTAGGCGGTCTGTGATGAACTGTTCA
This sequence comes from Xiphophorus maculatus, assembly GCF_002775205.1. Classification (NCBI taxonomy): domain Eukaryota; kingdom Metazoa; phylum Chordata; class Actinopteri; order Cyprinodontiformes; family Poeciliidae; genus Xiphophorus; species Xiphophorus maculatus. The sequence continues at coordinate 2,706,818 of NC_036454.1, read as the reverse complement.
CTGAGAACTTGTCACAACTGAGGGCCAAAAAAACAAAAACAGATTAGATTCAGAAATCAAAATCAGTGAAAGTTTACAGCATTTTAAATGTTGATTAGAGTTCAACTTTTTGAGTTTGACCCAGTTCTGTATTTCTGTATCACCTGAATAGTGAATCATAATTAGAGACGCACTGATCAGATATTAATATCTTTATCTCTCCATTACTGAAAAAAATTCCAGATTGGTATCGGTGATCCATAAGGGCAGATCTATTCAATCTAGTTCTATACTTTGTGCTGTGAGTGACGTCATGCTTTATTATTTATTTTACATCATGTTTAGATTTTCTAACTGAACTTTCTGAACCGTTTGAAAGACGATTTGTTGCAGTTTATTTTTAAGTTTAATCAAGTTGGTCAACATGTTGTTTCTGTCAGTTTGTTTCTTTATTATTTATTTTACGTTTGCTGTTAAAATCCTAATTGCTCTGACTGAACAAATTAACGTTGTTTTAATCGGTTTTGAAGATATTGGTGCATTTCAGTGAGCTGCATCGGTGCATCAAATACATTTATAATTCAGTACATTTATGTCTGTGTTTTTAAAAAAAAGAAACATTTAAAGTCATTCAGCTGTTGTCGGTATCGGTTGATGCTAACCCTCAGATATCGGTATCGGTATCGGAAGTGTAAAACGTGGATCGGTGCGTCTCTAATCATGATTGTTGCAGACGAAGGAGCAGCGTTTCACCCGAGCAGCAGCAGCTTCTCCGCCACATGGTGGTGGCCGTTACGAGCTGCTAGCATCAGCGCCGTCCAGCCGCTGTGTCCCGTCTGGTTGATGAGTGAAGGGGCGTTGGACAGAAGGGTGGACACCTGGGACAGGTCTCCTCTTGCTGCAGCGTCCAGAAACTTCTCCAACATTTCCTCTTTGGCGCTCAGCTGCAAACTCGTCATCTGGAAAAACCAAATAATCTTCCGTTAAACGTAAAGCAGCTGCACTAATCTTACTAACAACTTTATTTATCAGTTATCTTTGGTAACTTATTGGGTTTCTGTGGAATTTGAAATGCAGATGCTTCTCAGTAAATTAGCAAATCATTTCTCCAAGCTAAATATTGAATGTCAAACTAAATATTTAGTTTCAAGACTGAACATTTAACTCCCACTATTTAGTTTTTCAACTAAGTATTTAGCTCCACCTAGATATTTAGTGAGTAAACTAAATATTTAACTCTAACTAAATATTTTGTTAGCAAGCTAAATGTTTCACTCCAAAGTAAATTTCCAGACAGAATATTTAGCTTTTTTAGCTATGAAGCTTAAGTTTTCAAACTGAATGTCTGAAAATTTATTGCAATAACATTTAGCTCATTTACTAAATATTTATCTCCCGCTAAATAAAATAAAACGTTCGTGTTACTCTCTTGGTGGAGCGGGTCAGTCACTGCAGTCTTCATCGTAGATCTCAGTGTCTAAGGTGAAGGCCATAAAATCACATTTATTTATTAAAATTCCTACATTTCTGTTTGATCTTATAATTTAACCTTTATTTAGTTTTCATTTTGTAAGCCAGAATCATCAGAGTTAAAGAAGTATATAACTCTGTTTGTTATTTATCTACTTTAGTTTCAGTCATACAGAACACAAAGGAAAATAAATGAGATAATTTGAGACAAACTTAAGTTCAGTCAAAAGCCGGAAGTCCTCTGGGCCTTTAAATATTTTCTCCCTCTCCTATTGGACCAGAGGGCCGTCAATCACATCGAAGCCCCGCCCACCGGAACCCACAGTGTTATAAATCAAACTGTTTTATAAAAAGCGAGCTGACTTCCAGCTTTAACACGCCAGGAATCACTTCCTGCTGACTCTTCATGCTTCGGTCCTGGAAGTTAAAAACCTCACAGATATTTTACCGACTCCTCTGGTTCATTAACCGCCTGGACGCAGAAACTACAGCCGGTTTACGGTTCACGGTTCACCGGGACTTTAACTCCGGGAAATAACCGCCTGCAGTTTCACTTACAGGCAGAAGATGATCGTAACGCGGCTTCTGCTCACCTTGTTCGCCGCGTCCTGCTTCACCTTTCAGCTGTTGGATCAACGGCGACGAGCTGCGTTCAAAGGACAACACGGGAACTGTGAGGCGTTCAGGTGCTGCCCGCACTGTAGTAGTTCAGAGTTTTTCTTGTCTTGTAATTTTTTAAAATTTTTTCTTATCTTTTCTTCTCCCCTTAAAGCCGTATCCCCCAGTATCCAGCTTCATAGTTTTGATGTGTTGCGAATTTGATTAGTTCTGTTATTTTCTGAAAGTCTTCATTTTTACAGCTGTTAAAATATTTTTTCTGATTTTCCAGAAAATGTGACTTTCTTCCTTCAGATCTGGAACCAGTCTGATCAGAATCAGCTTCACTGGCAAAGATTGAGGAACAATTAAATAATTTCACTTTGGTTTCAGATATAAAGTATAAAAATATGTTGCCAAACTTTTCAGCCTGACCCCCAAAATTATTATAAAATACATATTATTTTCTTCTATTTATTTAAAAATATATGGAAGAAAATAATTATATGAATTTTTTATTAATTATTTTTACAAAAAGATTTAAATATATATTACTGTCCATTATTTAATGAGTTTTTAAAACACTTTTATTTCATGATATGTTTATTTAATTTAGTCCCTTTTGGTGCTACATACACACACCACAAAGGATACGGGATATTTTTCATTTAATTAAAATTTTTCATCGTTTCAGCTGGAGAAATGGGAGCATGTCCCTTTAAGAACCTGCAGGCCTGCATGCTGGGAAGCCAATAGCTTTATTGGGGCCTGCCATGCAAAGCAATGGCAGGAACCTATTGCTATTCTCCCAAGAAAAGTTTCTTTATTATTATTGGGGCCTGCCATGCAAAGCAATGGCAGGAACCTATTGCTATTCTCCCAAGAAAAGTTTCTTTATTGGGGCCTGCCATGCAAAGCAATGGCAGGAACCTATTACTATTGTCGGAGAGAAGCGTCTCTTTAAGTATTATTGGGGCCTGCCATGCAAATGGCAGGAACCTATTACTATTGTCGGAGAGAAGTGTCTCTTTATTTATTTTTCTTCCGTAACCGTTAATGCGGCTCATACCGCTGGGTGCACACCTACAAATGAGGTATCAAAACGTGCAGAAAATTCACGCCATGATTGCTATTACTTTTGGTGGGATTTGGGCTTAACGTGGCGACATAATTCGCAAAAAACTACGAAAAAAATCCCATTATAAGTCAATGGGAAAAATCCTAGAAATACCCTATTTTACCCTATTTTTGAGGATTTTCTGTGTCGTCACAAATTCACCTAGAAATGCCATTCAAATTTCATTTTGTAGATACGTCTGTGATCTCTTCGAAAGTGAAGACGGCTCGTCGATACGAGTTACGGTTTGTCCACAATTTGCCTCTAAGCGACCCAAAGTTTCTCATTTTTGCTCATATTAGAGTGACAGCCGATCTCGGTTCATATCTGGGCACAACATTTCTTTCTCTCATCACTGTAAATGCTCTGAGTGAGGTACAGATATGAATCTCGGGACTATCGCAGAAGACACATTGAACTGTCATACGCTCGAAACGCTTTTCGAATATGTATTACGGTTCCCGAACAAGAAGGATTTGTTTCCAATGCTTTTTTTCAGTAAAGTGTGTTTGCTCAAACACACAATTGTGTGTTTGACAGCTCAGAGCTCACAGCTCACACCTGCTGAGACCATTATTTGCCATAGCAACGGAACTCAAGAGGCTATTGGCTGCTGATTTGGACTACAGATACGCATCATTGTAGTTCTATCTATCCTCAGTTGAAACAGATCAGGACTGAGAACTGGCCTTTACAACTACTTGCTGCTTTGGGCTGTATATAACTGATTTAACTCAGTAACTGTTACACATGGGATTAGTTTGGAACTTTAAAATTAAGCATACTGAAAATTTCAAAATAAAAGCCTTGAATATTTTTACATCAGGTAATTGCTGTTTTTGGCCGTATATGACTTTTTCATCCAAAGCACTGTTACACATGGGATTAGTTTGTAACTTTAAAATGGAGCATAATAATAATTTCAAAATAAAAGCCCTGAATATTTTTACATCATGTAATTGCTCTTTTTGGCTTTATCTGACTTTTCCATCCAAAGCACTGTTACACATGGGATTAGTTCGGAACTTTAAAATGGAGCATAATAATAATTTCAAAATAAAAGCCTTGAATATTTTTACATCAGGTAATTGCTGTTTTTGGCCGTATATGACTTTTTCATCCAAAGCAATGTTACACATGGGATTAGTTTGGAACTTTAAAATGGAGCATAATAATAATTTCAAAATAAAAGCCCTGAATATTTTTACATCATGTAATTGCTGTTTTTGGCTTTATCTGACTTTTCCATCCAAAGCACTGTTACACATGGGATTACTTTGGAACTTTAAAATGGAGAATATAAATAATTTCAAAATAAAAGCCTTGAATATTTTTACATCAGGTAATTGCTTTTTTTGGCCGTATATGACTTTTTCATCCAAAGCAATGTTACACATGGGATTAGTTTGGAACTTTAAAATGGAGCATAATAATAATTTCAAAATAAAAGCCTTGAATAGTTTTACATCAGGTAATTGCTGTTTTTGGCTTTATTTGACGTTTTCATCCAAAGCACTGTTACACATGGGATTACTTTGGAACTTTAAAATGGAGAATAATAATAATTTCAAAATAAAAGCCTTGAATATTTTTACATCAGGTAATTGCTTTTTTTGGCCGTATATGACTTTTTCATCCAAAGCAATGTTACACATGGGATTAGTTTGGAACTTTAAAATGGAGAATAATAATTTCAAAATAAAAGCCTTGAATATTTTTACATCAGGTAATTGCTGTTTTTGGCTTTATTTGACGTTTTCATCCAAAGCACTGTTACACATGGGATTAGTTTGGAACTTTAAAATGGAGCATAATAATAATTTCAAAATAAAAGCCTTGAATATTTTTACATCAGGTAATTGCTCTTTTTGGCTTTATTTGACTTTTTCATCCAAAGCACTGTTACACATGGGATTAGTTTGGAACTTTAAAATGGAGCATAATAATAATTTCAAAATAAAAGCCTTGAATATTTTTACATCAGGTAATTGCTCTTTTTGGCTTTATTTGACTTTTTCATCCAAAGCACTGTTACACGTGGTATTAGTTTGGCCCTTTGAAATGAAGCATTCTGAAAATTTCAAAATAAAAGCCTTGAATAATTTTACATGACGTAATTGCTCTTTTTGGCTTTATTTGACTTTTTCATCCAAAGCACTGTTACACGTGGTATTAGTTTGGCCCTTTGAAATGAAGCATACTGAAAATTTCAAAATAAAAGCCTTGAATATTTTTACATCAGCTACTTGTGTTTTGAGCATTATATAACTATTTTAACCCAAGGACTATTACGCATGGGATTAGTTTGGCCCTTTGAAATGAAGTTTAACAAAACTTCCAAAATAAAAGCCTTGACAACATTTTAAATCGTACCGAACGGTGCACGTCCGCCTCGCTTAACGTTCTTGCGGTTCTCCGCGTGCCACTGCTTACGTCGCGGCGTTCTTTGGCGTCGACGCCGATTTGTGGCGCGACGACGCCGGGCCCGAACCCCACGGCCGCGCCTTGGCAGGCCCCGGCTAAATTTCTTCCGAAATTTTCTAGTTGGGGCCTGCCATGCAAAGCAATGGCAGGAACCTATTACTCTACACCCAACAAAGTGTCTCTTTATTATAATTCTTTATTTTTCTTCCGTCACCGTTAATGCGGCTCATACCGCTGGGTGCACACCTACAAATGAGGTATCAAAACGTGCAGAAAATTCACGCCATTGGAGCTATTACTTGTGGTGGGATTTGGGCTTAACGTGGCGACATAATTCGCAAAAAACTACGAAAAAAACCCCATTATAACTCAATGGGAAAAATCCTAGAAATACCCTATTTTTGAGGATTTGCTGTGTCGTCACAAATTCACCTAGAAATGCCATTCAAATTTCATTTTGTAGATACGTCTGTGATCTCTTCGAAAGTGAAGACGGCTCGTCGATACCAGTTACGGTTTGTCCACAATTTGCCTCTAAGCGACCCAAACTTTCTCATTTTTGCTGAAATTACAGTGACAGCCGATCTTGGTTCATATCTGGGCACAACATTTCTTTCTCTCATCGCTGTAAATGCTCTGAGTGAGGTACAGATATGAATCTCGGGACTATCGCAGAAGACACATTGAACTGTCATACGCTCGAAACGCTTTTCGAATATGTATTACGGTTCCCGAACAAGAAGGATTTGTTTCCAATGCTTTTTTTCAGTAAAGTGTGTTTGCTCAAACACACTTGTGTGTTTGAGAGCTCACAGCTCAGAGCTCACACCTGCTGAGACCATTATTTGCCATAGCAACGGAACTCAAGAGGCTATTGGCTGCTGATTTGGACTACGAATACGCATCGCTGTAGTTCTATCTATCCTCAGTTGAAACAGATCAGGACTGAGAACTGGCCTTTAGAACTACTGCTGCTATGGGCTGTATATAACTGATTTAACTCAGTAACTGTTACACATGGGATTAGTTTGGAACTTTAAAATGGAGCATAATAATAATTTCAAAATAAAAGCCTTGAATAGTTTTACATCAGGTAATTGCTGTTTTTGCCTTTATTTGACGTTTTCATCCAAAGCACTGTTACACATGGGATTACTTTGGAACTTTAAAATGGAGAATAATAATAATTTCAAAATAAAAGCCTTGAATATTTTTACATCAGGTAATTGCTTTTTTTGGCCGTATATGACTTTTTCATCCAAAGCAATGTTACACATGGGATTAGTTTGGAACTTTAAAATGGAGAATAATAATTTCAAAATAAAAGCCTTGAATATTTTTACATCAGGTAATTGCTGTTTTTGGCTTTATTTGACGTTTTCATCCAAAGCACTGTTACACATGGGATTACTTTGGAACTTTAAAATGGAGAATAATAATAATTTCAAAATAAAAGCCTTGAATATTTTTACATCAGGTAATTGCTGTTTTTGGCTTTATATGACTTTTTCATCCAAAGCACTGTTACACATGGGATTAGTTTGGAACTTTAAAATGGAGCATAATAATAATTTCAAAATAAAAGCCTTGAATATTTTTACATCAGGTAATTGCTGTTTTTGGCTTTATTTGACGTTTTCATCCAAAGCACTGTTACACATGGGATTACTTTGGAACTTTAAAATGGAGAATAATAATAATTTCAAAATAAAAGCCTTGAATATTTTTACATCAGGTAATTGCTGTTTTTGGCTTTATATGACTTTTTCATCCAAAGCACTGTTACACATGGGATTACTTTGGAACTTTAAAATGGAGCATAATAATAATTTCAAAATAAAAGCCTTGAATATTTTTACATCAGGTAATTGCTCTTTTTGGCTTTATTTGACTTTTTCATCCAAAGCACTGTTACACGTGGTATTAGTTTGGCCCTTTGAAATGAAGCATTCTGAAAATTTCAAAATAAAAGCCTTGAATAATTTTACATGACGTAATTGCTCTTTTTGGCTTTATTTGACTTTTTCATCCAAAGCACTGTTACACGTGGTATTAGTTTGGCCCTTTGAAATGAAGCATACTGAAAATTTCAAAATAAAAGCCTTGAATATTTTTACATCAGCTACTTGTGTTTTGAGCATTATATAACTATTTTAACCCAAGGACTATTACGCATGGGATTAGTTTGGCCCTTTGAAATGAAGTTTAACAAAACTTCCAAAATAAAAGCCTCGTGCCACTGCTTACGTCGCGGCGTTCTTTGGCGTCAACGCCGATTTGTGGCGCGACGACGCCGGGCCCATGCCCGACGGGCGCGCCTTGGCAGGCCCCGGCTAAATTTCTTCCGAAATTTTCTAGTTGGGGCCTGCCATGCAAAGCAATGGCAGGAACCTATTACTCTACACCCAACAAAGTGTCTCTTTATTATAATTGGGGCCTGCCATGCAAAGCAATGGCAGGAACCTATTACTATTGTCGGAGAGAAGCGTCTCTTTAATATTCTTTATTCTTCCGTAACCGTTAATGCGGCTCGTACCGCTGGGTGCACACCTACAAATGAGGTATCAAAACGTGCAGAAAATTCACGCCATTGGAGCTATTACTTGTGGTGGGATTTGGGCTTAACGTGGCGACATAATTCGCAAAAAACTACGAAAAAAACCCCATTATAACTCAATGGGAAAAATCCTAGAAATACCCTATTTTTGAGGATTTGCTGTGTCGTCACAAATTCACCTAGAAATGCCATTCAAATTTCATTTTGTAGATACGTCTGTGATCTCTTCGAAAGTGAAGACGGCTCGTCGATACCAGTTATGGTTTGTCCACAATTTGCCTCTAAGCGACCCAAAGTTTCTCATTTTTGCTCATATTAGAGTGACAGCCGACCTCGGTTCATATCTGGGCACAACATTTCTTTCTCTCATCACTGTAAATGCTCTGAGTGAGGTACAGATATGAATCTCGGGACTATCGCAGAAGACACATTGAACTGTCATACGCTTAAAACGCTTTTCGAATATGTATTACGGTTCCCGAACAAGAAGGATTTGTTTCCAATGCTTTTTTTCAGTAAAGTGTGTTTGCTCAAACACACTTGTGTGTTTGAGAGCTCACAGCTCAGAGCTCACACCTGCTGAGACCATTATTTGCCATAGCAACGGAACTCAAGAGGCTATTGGCTGCTGGTTAGGACTACGAATACGCATCGTTGTAGTTCTATCTATCCTCAGTTGAAACAGATCAGGACTGAGAACTGGCCTTTACAACTACTTGCTGCTTTGGGCTGTATATAACTGATTTAACTCAGTAACTGTTACACATGGGATTAGTTTTACACTTTAAAATTAAGCATATTGAAAATTTCACAATAAAAGCCCTGAATATTTTTACATGACGTAATTGCTCTTTTTTGGCTTTATTTGACTTTTTCATCCAAAGCACTGTTACACATGGTATTAGTTTGGCCCTTTAAAATGAAGCTTAACAAAAATTTCAAAATAAAAGCCTTGAATATTTTTACATCAGCTACTTGTGTTTTGAGCATTATATAACTATTTTAACCGAAGGACTATTACGCATGGGATTAGTTTGGCCCTTTGAAATGAAGCATCCTGCAAATTTCAAAATAAAAGCCTTGAATATTTTTACATGACGTAATTGCTCTTTTTGGCTTTATTTGACTTTTTCATCCAAAGCACTGTTACACATGGTATTAGTTTGGCCCTTTGAAATGAATATTAACAAAAATTTCAAAATAAAAGCCTTGAATATTTTTACATGACGTAATTGCTCTTTTTGGCTTTATTTGACTTTTTCATCCAAAGCACTCTTACACGTGGTATTAGTTCAGAACTTTAAAATGAAGCATACTGAAAATTTCAAAATAAAAGCCTTGAATATTTTACATGAAGTAATTGCTCTTTTTGGCCGTATATGACTTTTTCATCCAAAGCAATGTTACACATGGGATTAGTTCGGAACTTTAAAATGGAGCATAATAATAATTTCAAAATAAAAGCCTTGAATATTTTTACATCAGGTAATTGCTGTTTTTGGCTTTATTTGACGTTTTCATCCAAAGCACTGTTACACATGGGATTACTTTGGAACTTTAAAATGGAGAATAATAATAATTTCAAAATAAAAGCCTTGAATATTTTTACATCAGGTAATTGCTGTTTTTGGCTTTATATGACTTTTTCATCCAAAGCACTGTTACACATGGGATTAGTTTGGAACTTTAAAATGGAGCATAATAATAATTTCAAAATAAAAGCCTTGAATATTTTTACATCAGGTAATTGCTGTTTTTGGCTTTATTTGACGTTTTCATCCAAAGCACTGTTACACATGGGATTAGTTTGGAACTTTAAAATGGAGAATAATAATTTCAAAATAAAAGCCTTGAATATTTTTACATCAGGTAATTGCTGTTTTTGGCTTTATTTGACGTTTTCATCCAAATCACTGTTACACATGGGATTACTTTGGAACTTTAAAATGGAGAATAATAATAATTTCAAAATAAAAGCCTTGAATATTTTTACATCAGGTAATTGCTTTTTTTGGCCGTATATGACTTTTTCATCCAAAGCAATGTTACACATGGGATTAGTTTGGAACTTTAAAATGGAGAATAATAATTTCAAAATAAAAGCCTTGAATATTTTTACATCAGGTAATTGCTGTTTTTGGCTTTATTTGACGTTTTCATCCAAAGCACTGTTACACATGGGATTACTTTGGAACTTTAAAATGGAGAATAATAATAATTTCAAAATAAAAGCCTTGAATATTTTTACATCAGGTAATTGCTGTTTTTGGCTTTATATGACTTTTTCATCCAAAGCACTGTTACACATGGGATTAGTTTGGAACTTTAAAATGGAGCATAATAATAATTTCAAAATAAAAGCCTTGAATATTTTTACATCAGGTAATTGCTCTTTTTGGCTTTATTTGACTTTTTCATCCAAAGCACTGTTACACGTGGTATTAGTTTGGCCCTTTGAAATGAAGCATACTGAAAATTTCAAAATAAAAGCCTTGAATAATTTTACATGACGTAATTGCTCTTTTTGGCTTTATTTGACTTTTTCATCCAAAGCACTGTTACACGTGGTATTAGTTTGGCCCTTTGAAATGAAGCATACTGAAAATTTCAAAATAAAAGCCTTGAATATTTTTACATCAGCTACTTGTGTTTTGAGCATTATATAACTATTTTAACCCAAGGACTATTACGCATGGGATTAGTTTGGCCCTTTGAAATGAAGTTTAACAAAACTTCCAAAATAAAAGCCTCGACAACATTTTAAATCGTACCGAACGGTGCACGTCCGCCTCGCTTAACGTTCTTGCGGTTCTCCGCGTGCCACTGGTTACGTCGCGGCGTTCTTTGGCGTCGACGCCGATTTGTGGCGTGACGACGCCGGGCCCGAACCCCACGGGCGCGCCTCGGCAGGCCCCGTCTAAATTTCTTCCGAAATTTTCTAGTTCTTTATTTTTCTTCCGTCACCGTTAATGCGGCTCATACCGCTGGGTGCACACCTACAAATGAGGTATCAAAACGTGCAGAAAATTCACGCCATTGGAGCTATTATTTGTGGTGGGATTTGGGCTTAACGTGGCGACATAATTCGCAAAAAACTACGAAAAAAAACCCATTATAAGTCAATGGGAAAAATCCTGGAAATACCCTATTTTTGAGGATTTTCTGTGTCGTCACAAATTCACCTAGAAATGCCATTCAAATTTCATTTTGTAGATACGTCTGTGATCTCTTCGAAAGTGAAGACGGCTTGTCGATACCAGTTACGGTTTGTCCACAATTTGCCTCTAAGCGACCCAAAGTTTCTCATTTTTCCTAAAGTTAGAGTGCTTCTCTCGCTGATTAGAGTGAGAGATCAAGACAACTTTTTCCACCCAAATCATTTTTGAAATCGCCATCACGGCCACAAATATCGCACGATTAGTATCAAAATCGGTCCTGACATTGATACGCCTGTCTGCTCCGGTAAAATGTTTTCGAAATTTATCTAGACCGTACGGTTTTCTGTCACGGTGCTTCAGAGCAAAGTCATGCGACAGGATTTTCTGAGGCTCTCAGGCTCTTTCACTAACACTTCACACCTTGGTGTGAAACTTATTTAACATAGCAACGGAGCTCAAGAGGCTATTGGCTGCTGGTTTGGACTACAAATACGCATCATTGTAGTTCTATCTATCCTCAGTTGAAACAGATCAGGACTGAACTGGCCTTTATAACTAATTGCTGCTATGGGCTGTATATAACTGATTTAACTCAGTAACTGTTACACATGGGATTAGTTTGGAACTTTAAAATGAAGCTTAACAAAAATTTCACAATAAAAGCCTTGAATATTTTTACATCATGTAATTGCTCTTTTTGGCTTTATTTGACTTTTTCATCCAAAGCACTGTTACACATGGGATTAGTTTGGCCCTTTGAAATGAAGCTTAACAAAAATTTCAAAATAAAAGCCTTGAATATTTTTACATCAGAAAATTGCTCTTTTGAGCTGTATATAACTGATTTAACCCAGCAATTGTTACACATGGGATTAGTGTGGCAATTTAAAATTAAGCTTGATGAAAATTTCAAAATAAAAGCCTTGAATATTTTTACATCAGGTAATTGCTGTTTTTGGCTTTATTTCACTTTTTCATCCAAAGCACTGTTACACATGGTATTAGTTTGGCCCTTTGAAATGAAGCTTAACAAAAATTTCAAAATAAAAGCCTTGAATATTTTTACATCATGTAATTGCTGTTTTTGGCTTTATATGACTTTTTCATCCAAAGCACTGTTACACATGGTATTAGTTTGGCCCTTTGAAATGAAGCATACTGAAAATTTCAAAATAAAAGCCTTGAATATTTTTACATCATGTAATTGCTGTTTTTGGCTTTATATGACTTTTTCATCCAAAGCACTGTTACACATGGGATTAGTTTGGAACTTTAAAATGGAGCATAATAATAATTTCAAAATAAAAGCCTTGAATATTTTTACATCAGGTAATTGCTCTTTTTGGCTTTATTTGACTTTTTCATCCAAAGCACTGTTACACGTGGTATTAGTTTGGCCCTTTGAAATGAAGCATTCTGAAAATTTCAAAATAAAAGCCTTGAATAATTTTACATGACGTAATTGCTCTTTTTGGCTTTATTTGACTTTTTCATCCAAAGCACTGTTACACGTGGTATTAGTTTGGCCCTTTGAAATGAAGCATACTGAAAATTTCAAAATAAAAGCCTTGAATATTTTTACATCAGCTACTTGTGTTTTGAGCATTATATAACTATTTTAACCCAAGGACTATTACGCATGGGATTAGTTTGGCCCTTTGAAATGAAGTTTAACAAAACTTCCAAAATAAAAGCCTCGACAACATTTTAAATCGTACCGAACGGTGCACGTCCGCCTCGCTTAACGTTCTTGCGGTTCTCCGCGTGCCACTGATTACGTCGCGGCGTTCTTTAGCGTCGACGCCAATTTGTGGCGCGACGACGCCGGGCCCAAGCCCAACGGGCGCGCCTCGGCAGGCCCCGGCTAAATTTCTTCCGAAATTTTTTATAGAACTTTATTTTTCTTCCGTAACCGTTAATGCGGCTCATACCGCTGGGTGCACACCTACAAATGAGGTATCAAAACGTGCAGAAAATTCACGCCATTGGAGCTATTATTTTTGGTGGGATTTGGGCTTAACGTGGCGACATAATTCGCAAAAAACTACGAAAAAAACCCCATTATAACTCAATGGGAAAAATCCTAGAAATACCCTATTTTTGAGGATTTGCTGTGTCGTCACAAATTCACCTAGAAATGCCATTCAAATTTCATTTTGTAGATACGTCTGTGATCTCTTCGAAAGTGAAGACGGCTCGTCGATACCAGTTACGGTTTGTCCACAATTTGCCTCTAAGCGACCCAAAGTTTCTCATTTTTCTTCACATTAGAGTGACAGCCCATCTCGGTTCATATCTGGGCACAACATTTCTTTCTCTCATCACTGTAAATGCTCTGAGTGAGGTACAGATATGAATCTCGGGACTATCGCAGAAGACACATTGAACTGTCATACGCTCGAAACGCTTTTCGAATATGTATTACGGTTCCCGAACAAGAAGGATTTGTTTCCAATGCTTTTTTTCAGTAAAGTGTGTTTGCTCAAACACACTTGTGTGTTTGAGAGCTCACAGCTCAGAGCTCACACCTGCTGAGACCATTATTTGCCATAGCAACGGAACTCAAGAGGCTATTGGCTGCTGGTTAGGACTACGAATACGCATCACTGTAGTTCTATCTATCCTCAGTTGAAACAGATCAGGACTGAGAACTGGCCTTTAGAACTACTGCTGCTATGGGCTGTATATAACTGATTTAACTCAGTAACTGTTACACATGGGATTAGTTTGGAACTTTAAAATGGAGCATAATAATAATTTCAAAATAAAAGCCTTGAATATTTTTACATCAGGTAATTGCTGTTTTTGGCTTTATTTGACGTTTTCATCCAAAGCACTGTTACACATGGGATTACTTTGGAACTTTAAAATGGAGAATAATAATAATTTCAAAATAAAAGCCTTGAATAATTTTACATCAGGTAATTGCTGTCTTTGGCTTTATTTGACTTTTTCATCCAAAGCACTGTTACACATGGGATTAGTTTGGAACTTTAAAATGGAGCATAATAATAATTTCAAAATAAAAGCCTTGAATATTTTTACATCAGGTAATTGCTGTTTTTGGCTTTATTTGACTTTTTCATCCAAAGCACTGTTACACATGGGATTAGTTTGGAACTTTAAAATGGAGCATAATAATAATTTCAAAATAAAAGCCTTGAATATTTTTACATCAGGTAATTGCTGTTTTTGGCTTTATTTGACGTTTTCATCCAAAGCACTGTTACACATGGGATTACTTTGGAACTTTAAAATGGAGAATAATAATAATTTCAAAATAAAAGCCTTGAATATTTTTTCATCAGGTAATTGCTGTTTTTGGCTTTATTTGACTTTTTCATCCAAAGCACTGTTACACGTGGTATTAGTTTGGCCCTTTGAAATGAAGCATTCTGAAAATTTCAAAATAAAAGCCTTGAATATTTTTACATCAGCTACTTGTGTTTTGAGCATTATATAACTATTTTAATGAACCTATTACTCTACACCCAACAAAGTGTCTCTTTATAATTGTTGGGGCCTGCCATGCAAAGCAATGGCAGGAACCTATTACTATTGTCGGAGAGAAGCGTCTCTTTATTGGGGCCTGCCATGCAAAGCAATGGCAGGAACCTATTACTCTACACCCAACAAGCGTCTCTTTAATATTATTATAATTCTTTATTTTTCTTCCGTAACCGTTAATGCGGCTCGTACCGCTGGGTGCACACCTACAAATGAGGTATCAAAACGTGCAGAAAATTCACGCCATTGGAGCTATTATTTTTGGTGGGATTTGGGCTTAACGTGGCGACATAATTCGCAAAAAACTGCGAAAAAAACCCCATTATAACTCAATGGGAAAAATCCTAGAAATACCCTATTTTTGAGGATTTGCTGTGTCGTCACAAATTCACCTAGAAATGCCATTCAAATTTCATTTTGTAGATACGTCTGTGATCTCTTCGAAAGTGAAGACGGCTCGTCGATACCAGTTACGGTTTGTCCACAATTTGCCTCTAAGCGACCCAAAGTTTCTCATTTTTGCTCAAGTTAGAGTGCGTTTCTGGCTGCTTAGAGTGAGAGATGAAGACAACTTTTTCAACCCAAATCATTTTTGAAATCGCCATCACGCCCACAAATATCGCACGATTAGTATCACAATCGGTCCTGACATTGATACGCCTGTCTGCTCCGGTAAAATGTTTTCGAAATTTATCTAGACCGTACGGTTTTCTGTCACGGTGCTTCAGAGCAAAGTCATGCGACAGGATTTTCTGAGGCTGTCTGAGGCTCTCTCCCATGTATTTGAATAGAATTTCAGATCTGGGCACAACATTTCTTTCTCTCATCGCTGTAAATGTTCTGAGTGAGGTACAGATATGAATCTCGGGACTATCGCAGAAGACACATTGAACTGTCATACGCTGCAAACGCTTTTCGAATATGTATTACGGTTCCCGAACAAGAAGGATTTGTTTCCAATGCTTTTTTGTCAGTAAAATGTGTTTGCTCAAACACACAATTGTGTGTTTGAGAGCTCAGCGCTCAGAGCTCACACCTGCTGAGACCATTATTTACCATAGCAACGGACCTCAAGAGGCTATTGGCTGCTGATTTGGACTACAGATACGCATCGCTGTAGTTCTATCTATCCTCAGTTGAAACAGATCAGGACTGAGAACTGGCCTTTAGAACTACCTGCTGCTATGGGCTGTATATAACTGATTGAACTCAGTAACTGTTACACATGGGATTAGTTTGGAACTTTAAAATTAAGCATACTGAAAATTTCAAAATAAAAGCCTTGAATATTTTACATGACGTAATTGCTCTTTTTGGCCGTATATGACTTTTTCATCCAAAGCAATGTTACACATGGGATTAGTTTGGAACTTTAAAATGGAGCATAATAATAATTTCAAAATAAAAGCCTTGAATATTTTACATGACGTAATTGCTCTTATTGGCCGTATATGACTTTTTCATCCAAAGCAATGTTACACATGGGATTAGTTCGGAACTTTAAAATGGAGCATAATAATAATTTCAAAATAAAAGCCTTGAATATTTTTACATCAGGTAATTGCGCTTTTTGGCTTTATGTGACTTTTTTATCCAAAGCACTGTTACACAATGGAATAGTTTGGCCCTCTGAAATGAAGCATACTGAAAATTTCAAAATAAAAGCCTTGAATATTTTTACGTCATGTAATTGCTCTTTTTGGCCGTATATGACTTTTTCATCCAAAGCACTGTTACACATGGGATTTGTTCGGAACTTTAAAATGGAGCATAATAATAATTTCAAAATAAAAGCCTTGAATATTTTTACATCAGGTAATTGCGCTTTTTGGCTTTATGTGACTTTTTCATCCAAAGCACTGTTACACATGGGATTAGTTCGGAACTTTAAAATGGAGCATAATAATAATTTCAAAATAAAAGCCTTGCATATTTTTACATCAGGTAATTGCTCTTTTTGGCTTTATGTGACTTTTTTATCCAAAGCACTGTTACACATGGGATTCGTTCAGAACTTTAAAATGGAGCATACTGAAAATTTCAAAATAAAAGCCTTGAATATTTTTACATCATGCAATTGCTGTTTTTGGCTTTGTATGACTTTTTCATCCAAAGCACTGTTACACATGGGATTAGTTCGGAACTTTAAAATGGAGAATAATAATTTCAAAATAAAAGCCTTGAATATTTTCACATCAGGTAATTGCTTTTTTTGGCCGTAAATGACTTTTTCATCCAAAGCAATGTTACACATGGGATTAGTTTGGAACTTTAAAATGGAGAATAATAATTTCAAAATAAAAGCCTTGAATATTTTTACATCAGGTAATTGCTGTTTTTGGCTTTATTTGACGTTTTCATCCAAATCACTGTTACACATGGGATTACTTTGGAACTTTTAAATGGAGAATAATAATAATTTCAAAATAAAAGCCTTGAATATTTTTACATCAGGTAATTGCTTTTTTTGGCCGTATATGACTTTTTCATCCAAAGCAATGTTACACATGGGATTAGTTTGGAACTTTAAAATGGAGAATAATAATTTCAAAATAAAAGCCTTGAATATTTTTACATCATGCAATTGCTGTTTTTGGCTTTGTATGACTTTTTCATCCAAAGCACTGTTACACATGGTATTAGTTTGGCCCTTTGAAATGAAGATTAACAAAAATTTCAAAATAAAAGCCTTGAATATTTTTGACATCATGTAATTGCTCTTTTTGGCTTTATTTGACTTTTTCATCCAAAGCACTGTTACACATGGTATTAGTTTGGCCCTTTGAAATGAAGCATACTGAAAATTTCAAAATAAAAGCCTTGAATATTTTTACATGACGTAATTGCTCTTTTTGGCTTTATTTGACTTTTTCATCCAAAGCACTCTTACACGTGGTATTAGTTCAGAACTTTAAAATGAAGCATACTGAAAATTTCAAAATAAAAGCCTTGAATACTTTTACATCAGCTACTTGTGTTTTGAGCATTATATAACTATTTTAACCCAAGGACTATTACGCATGGGATTAGTTTGGCCCTTTGAAATGAAGTTTAACAAAACTTCCAAAATAAAAGCCTCGACAACATTTTAAATCGTACCGAACGGTGCACGTCCGCCTCGCTTAACGTTCTTGCGGTTCTCCGCGTGCCACTGCTTACGTCGCGGCGTTCTTTGGCGTCGACGCCGATTTGTGGCGCGACGACGCCGGGCCCGAACCCCACGGCCGCGCCTCGGCAGGCCCCGGCTAAATTTCTTCCGAAATTTTCTAGTTATAGAACTTTATTTTTCTTCCGTAACCGTTAATGCGGCTCATACCGCTGGGTGCACACCTACAAATGAGGTATCAAAACGTGCAGAAAATTCACGCCATTGGAGCTATTATTTTTGGTGGGATTTGGGCTTAACGTGGCGACATAATTCGCAAAAAACTACGAAAAAAACCCCATTATAACTCAATGGGAAAAATCCTAGAAATACCCTATTTTTGAGGATTTGCTGTGTCGTCACAAATTCACCTAGAAATGCCATTCAAATTTCATTTTGTAGATACGTCTGTGATCTCTTCGAAAGTGAAGACGGCTCGTCGATACCAGTTACGGTTTGTCCACAATTTGCCTCTAAGCGACCCAAAGTTTCTCATTTTTCTTCACATTAGAGTGACAGCCCATCTCGGTTCATATCTGGGCACAACATTTCTTTCTCTCATCACTGTAAATGCTCTGAGTGAGGTACAGATATGAATCTCGGGACTATCGCAGAAGACACATTGAACTGTCATACGCTCGAAACGCTTTTCGAATATGTATTACGGTTCCCGAACAAGAAGGATTTGTTTCCAATGCTTTTTTTCAGTAAAGTGTGTTTGCTCAAACACACTTGTGTGTTTGAGAGCTCACAGCTCAGAGCTCACACCTGCTGAGACCATTATTTGCCATAGCAACGGAACTCAAGAGGCTATTGGCTGCTGGTTAGGACTACGAATACGCATCACTGTAGTTCTATCTATCCTCAGTTGAAACAGATCAGGACTGAGAACTGGCCTTTAGAACTACTGCTGCTATGGGCTGTATATAACTGATTTAACTCAGTAACTGTTACACATGGGATTAGTTTGGAACTTTAAAATGGAGCATAATAATAATTTCAAAATAAAAGCCTTGAATAGTTTTACATCAGGTAATTGCTGTTTTTGGCTTTATTTGACGTTTTCATCCAAAGCACTGTTACACATGGGATTACTTTGGAACTTTAAAATGGAGAATAATAATAATTTCAAAATAAAAGCCTTGAATATTTTTACATCAGGTAATTGCTTTTTTTGGCCGTATATGACTTTTTCATCCAAAGCAATGTTACACATGGGATTACTTTGGAACTTTAAAATGGAGAATAATAATTTCAAAATAAAAGCCTTGAATATTTTACATGACGTAATTGCTCTTTTTGGCCGTATATGACTTTTTCATCCGAAGCAATGTTACACATGGGATTAGTTCGGAACTTTAAAATGGAGCATAATAATAATTTCAAAATGAAAGCCTTGAATATTTTTACATCAGGTAATTGCTGTTTTTGGCTTTATGTGACTTTTTCATCCAAAGCACTGTTACACGTGGTATTAGTTTGGCCCTTTAAAATGAAGCTTAACAAAAATTTCAAAATAAAAGCCTTGAATATTTTTACATGACGTAATTGCTCTTTTTGGCTTTATTTGACTTTTTCATCCAAAGCACTCTTACACGTGGTATTAGTTCAGAACTTTAAAATGAAGCATACTGAAAATTTCAAAATAAAAGCCTTGAATATTTTACATGAAGTAATTGCTCTTTTTGGCCGTATATGACTTTTTCATCCAAAGCAATGTTACACATGGGATTAGTTCGGAACTTTAAAATGGAGCATAATAATAATTTCAAAATAAAAGCCTTGAATGTTGTTACATCAGGTAATTGCTGTTTTTGGCTTTATGTGACTTTTTCATCCAAAGCAATGTTACACGTGGTATTAGTTCGGAACTTTAAAATGGAGCATAATAATAATTTCAAAATAAAAGCCTTGAATATTTTTACATCATGCAATTGCTGTTTCTGTCTTTGTATGACTTTTTCATCCAAAGCACTGTTACACATGTGATTAGTTCGGAACTTTAAAATTAAGCATAATAATAATTTCAAAATAAAAACCTTGAATATTTTTACATCAGGTCATTGCTCTTTTTGGCTTTGTATGACTTTTTCATCCAAAGCACTGTTACACATGGGATTCGTTCGGAACTTTAAAATGGAGCATAATAATAATTTCAAAATAAAAGCCTTGAATATTTTTACATCATGTAATTGCGGTTTTTGGCTTTATGTGACATTTTTATCCAAAGCACTGTTACACAATGGAATAGTTTGGCCCTCTGAAATGAAGCATACTGAAAATTTCAAAATAAAAGCCTTGAATATTTTTACATCATGTAATTGCTCTTTTTGGCCGTATATGACTTTTTCATCCAAAGCACTGTTACACATGGGATTAGTTTGGAACTTTGAAATGGAGCATAATAATAATTTCAAAATAAAAGCCTTGAATATTTTTACATCATGTAATTGCTGTTTTCAGCATTATATAACTATTTTAACCCAAGGACTATTACGCATGGGATTAGTTTGGCCCTTTGAAATGAAGTTTAACAAAACTTCCAAAATAAAAGCCTCGAGAAAATTTTAAATCGTACCGAACGGTGCACGTCCGCCTCACTTAACGTTCTTGCGGTTCTCCGCGTGCCACTGATCACGTCGCGGCGTCCTTTGGCGTCGACGCCGATTTGTGGCGCGACGACGCCGGGCCCAAAACCCCACGGGCGCGCCTCGGCAGGCCCCGGCTAAATTTCTTCCGAAATTTTCTAGTTCTTCTTTATTTTTCTTCCGTAACCGTTAATGCGGCTCATACTGCTGGGTGCACACCTACAAATGAGGTATCAAAACGTGCAGAAAATTCACGCCATTCCAGCTATTACTTTTGGTGGGATTTGGGCTTAACGTGGCGACATAATTCGCAAAAAACTACGAAAAAAACCCCATTATAAGTCAATGGGAAAAATCCTAGAAATACCCTATTTTTGAGGATTTTCTGTGTCGTCACAAATTCACCTAGAAATGCCATTCAAATTTCATTTTGTAGATACGTCTGTGATCTCTTCGAAAGTGAAGACGGCTCGTCGATACCAGTTACGGTTTGTCCACAATGTGCCTCTAAGCGACCCAAAGTTTCTCATTTTTCTTCAAATTAGAGTGACAGCCCATCTCGGTTCATATCTGGGCACAACATTTCTTTCTCTCATCACTGTAAATGCTCTGAGTGAGGTACAGATATGAATCTCGGGACTATCGCAGAAGACACATTGAACTGTCATACGCTTAAAACGCTTTTCGAATATGTATTACGGTTCCCGAACAAGAAGGATTTGTTTCCAATGCTTTTTTTCAGTAAAGTGTGTTTGCTCAAACACACTTGTGTGTTTGAGACCTCAGAGCTCAGAGCTCACACCTGCTGAGACCATTATTTACCATAGCAACGGAACTCAAGAGGCTATTGGCTGCTGGTTAGGACTACGAATACGCATCACTGTAGTTCTATCTATAGTGGAATACTCAGTTGAAACAGATCAGGACTGAACTGGCCTTTACAACTAATTGCTGCTTTGGGCTGTATATAACTGATTTAACTCAGTAACTGTTACACATGGGATTAGTTTTACACTTTAAAATTAAGCATATTGAAAATTTCACAATAAAAGCCCTGAATATTTTTACATGACGTAATTGCTCTTTTTTGGCTTTATTTGACTTTTTCATCCAAAGCACTGTTACACATGGTATTAGTTTGGCCCTTTAAAATGAGGCTTAACAAAAATTTCAAAATAAAAGCCTTGAATATTTTTACATGACATAATTGCTCTTTTTGGCTTTATTTGACTTTTTCATCCAAAGCACTGTTACACATGGTATTAGTTCAGAACTTTAAAATGAAGCATACTGAAAATTTCAAAATAAAAGCCTTGAATATTTTTACATCATGTAATTGCTCTTTTTGGCTTTATATGACTTTTTCATCCAAAGCACTGTTACACATGGGATTAGTTTGGAACTTTAAAATGAAGCATACTGAAAATTTCAAAATAAAAGCCTTGAATATTTTTACATCATGTAATTGCTCTTTTTGGCTTTATTTGACTTTTTCATCCAAAGCACTGTTACACATGGTTTTAGTTTGGAACTTTAAAATGGAGCATAATAATAATTTCAAAATAAAAGCCTTGAATATTTTTACATCATGTAATTGCTGTTTTTGGCTTTATTTGACTTTTTCATCCAAAGCACTGTTACACATGGGATTAGTTTGGCCCTTTGAAATGAAGCATACTGAAAATTTCAAAATAAAAGCCTTGAATATTTTTACATCATGTAATTGCTCTTTTTGGCTTTATTTGACTTTTTCATCCAAAGCACTGTTACACATGGGATTAGTTTGGCCCTTTGAAATGAAGCATACTGAAAATTTTAAAATAAAAGCCTTGAATATTTTTACATGACGTAATTGCTGTTTGTGGCTTTATGTGACTTTTTCATCCAAAGCACTGTTACACATGGGATTAGTTTGGAACTTTAAAATTAAGCATACTGAAAATTTCAAAATAAAAGCCTTGAATATTTTACATGACGTAATTGCTTTTTTTGGCCGTATATGACTTTTTCATCCAAAGCACTGTTACACATGGGATTAGTTCGGAACTTTAAAATGGAGCATACTGAAAATTTCAAAATAAAAGCCTTGAATATTTTTACATCAGCTACTTGTGTTTTGAGCATTATATAACTATTTTAACCCAAGGACTATTACGCATGGGATTAGTTTGGCCCTTTGAAATGAAGTTTAACAAAACTTCCAAAATAAAAGCCTTGACAACATTTTAAATCGTACTGAATGGTGCACGTCCGCCTCGCTTAACGTTCTTGCGGTTCTCCGCGTGCCACTGATTACGTCGCGGCGTTCTTTAGCGTCGACGCCAATTTGTGGCGTGACGACGCCGGGCCCAAGCCCGACGGGCGCGCCTTGGCAGGCCCCGGCTAAATTTCTTCAGAAATTTTGTTTTTCTAGTTGGGGCCTGCCATGCAAAGCAATGGCAGGAACCTATTACTCTACACCCAACAAGCGTCTCTTTAATATTATTATAATTCTTTATTTTTCTTCCGTAACCGTTAATGCGGCTCGTACCGCTGGGTGCACACCTACAAATGAGGTATCAAAACGTGCAGAAAATTCACGCCATTGGAGCTATTATTTTTGGTGGGATTTGGGCTTAACGTGGCGACATAATTCGCAAAAAACTGCGAAAAAAACCCCATTATAACTCAATGGGAAAAATCCTAGAAATACCCTATTTTTGAGGATTTGCTGTGTCGTCACAAATTCACCTAGAAATGCCATTCAAATTTCATTTTGTAGATACGTCTGTGATCTCTTCGAAAGTGAAGACGGCTCGTCGATACCAGTTACGGTTTGTCCACAATTTGCCTCTAAGCGACCCAAAGTTTCTCATTTTTGCTCAAGTTAGAGTGCGTTTCTGGCTGCTTAGAGTGAGAGATGAAGACAACTTTTTCAACCCAAATCATTTTTGAAATCGCCATCACGCCCACAAATATCGCACGATTAGTATCACAATCGGTCCTGACATTGATACGCCTGTCTGCTCCGGTAAAATGTTTTCGAAATTTATCTAGACCGTACGGTTTTCTGTCACGGTGCTTCAGAGCAAAGTCATGCGACAGGATTTTCTGAGGCTGTCTGAGGCTCTCTCCCATGTATTTGAATAGAATTTCAGATCTGGGCACAACATTTCTTTCTCTCATCGCTGTAAATGTTCTGAGTGAGGTACAGATATGAATCTCGGGACTATCGCAGAAGACACATTGAACTGTCATACGCTGCAAACGCTTTTCGAATATGTATTACGGTTCCCGAACAAGAAGGATTTGTTTCCAATGCTTTTTTGTCAGTAAAATGTGTTTGCTCAAACACACAATTGTGTGTTTGAGAGCTCAGCGCTCAGAGCTCACACCTGCTGAGACCATTATTTACCATAGCAACGGACCTCAAGAGGCTATTGGCTGCTGATTTGGACTACAGATACGCATCGCTGTAGTTCTATCTATCCTCAGTTGAAACAGATCAGGACTGAGAACTGGCCTTTAGAACTACCTGCTGCTATGGGCTGTATATAACTGATTGAACTCAGTAACTGTTACACATGGGATTAGTTTGGAACTTTAAAATTAAGCATACTGAAAATTTCAAAATAAAAGCCTTGAATATTTTACATGACGTAATTGCTCTTTTTGGCCGTATATGACTTTTTCATCCAAAGCAATGTTACACATGGGATTAGTTTGGAACTTTAAAATGGAGCATAATAATAATTTCAAAATAAAAGCCTTGAATATTTTACATGACGTAATTGCTCTTATTGGCCGTATATGACTTTTTCATCCAAAGCAATGTTACACATGGGATTAGTTCGGAACTTTAAAATGGAGCATAATAATAATTTCAAAATAAAAGCCTTGAATATTTTTACATCAGGTAATTGCGCTTTTTGGCTTTATGTGACTTTTTTATCCAAAGCACTGTTACACAATGGAATAGTTTGGCCCTCTGAAATGAAGCATACTGAAAATTTCAAAATAAAAGCCTTGAATATTTTTACGTCATGTAATTGCTCTTTTTGGCCGTATATGACTTTTTCATCCAAAGCACTGTTACACATGGGATTTGTTCGGAACTTTAAAATGGAGCATAATAATAATTTCAAAATAAAAGCCTTGAATATTTTTACATCAGGTAATTGCGCTTTTTGGCTTTATGTGACTTTTTCATCCAAAGCACTGTTACACATGGGATTAGTTCGGAACTTTAAAATGGAGCATAATAATAATTTCAAAATAAAAGCCTTGCATATTTTTACATCAGGTAATTGCGCTTTTTGGCTTTATGTGACTTTTTTATCCAAAGCACTGTTACACATGGGATTCGTTCAGAACTTTAAAATGGAGCATACTGAAAATTTCAAAATAAAAGCCTTGAATATTTTTACATCATGCAATTGCTGTTTTTGGCTTTGTATGACTTTTTCATCCAAAGCACTGTTACACATGGGATTAGTTCGGAACTTTAAAATGGAGAATAATAATTTCAAAATAAAAGCCTTGAATATTTTCACATCAGGTAATTGCTTTTTTTGGCCGTAAATGACTTTTTCATCCAAAGCAATGTTACACATGGGATTAGTTTGGAACTTTAAAATGGAGAATAATAATTTCAAAATAAAAGCCTTGAATATTTTTACATCAGGTAATTGCTGTTTTTGGCTTTATTTGACGTTTTCATCCAAATCACTGTTACACATGGGATTACTTTGGAACTTTAAAATGGAGAATAATAATAATTTCAAAATAAAAGCCTTGAATATTTTTACATCAGGTAATTGCTTTTTTTGGCCGTATATGACTTTTTCATCCAAAGCAATGTTACACATGGGATTAGTTTGGAACTTTAAAATGGAGAATAATAATTTCAAAATAAAAGCCTTGAATATTTTTACATCAGGTAATTGCTGTTTTTGGCTTTATTTGACGTTTTCATCCAAAGCACTGTTACACATGGGATTACTTTGGAACTTTAAAATGGAGAATAATAATAATTTCAAAATAAAAGCCTTGAATATTTTTACATCAGGTAATTGCTGTTTTTGGCTTTATATGACTTTTTCATCCAAAGCACTGTTACACATGGGATTAGTTTGGCCCTTTGAAATGAAGCATACTGAAAATTTCAAAATAAAAGCCTTGAATATTTTTACATCAGCTACTTGTGTTTTGAGCATTATATAACTATTTTAACCCAAGGACTATTACGCATGGGATTAGTTTGGCCCTTTGAAATGAAGTTTAACAAAACTTCCAAAATAAAAGCCTCGACAACATTTTAAATCGTACCGAACGGTGCACGTCCGCCTCGCTTAACGTTCTTGCGGTTCTCCGCGTGCCACTGCTTACGTCGCGGCGTTCTTTGGCGTCGACGCCGATTTGTGGCGCGACGACGCCGGGCCCGAACCCCACGGCCGCGCCTTGGCAGGCCCCGGCTAAATTTCTTCCGAAATTTTCTAGTTATTCTTTATTTTTCTTCCGTAACCGTTAATGCGGCTCATACCGCTGGGTGCACACCTACAAATGAGGTATCAAAACGTGCAGAAAATTCACGCCATTGGAGCTATTATTTTTGGTGGGATTTGGGCTTAACGTGGCGACATAATTCGCAAAAAACTGCGAAAAAAACCCCATTATAACTCAATGGGAAAAATCCTAGAAATACCCTATTTTGGAGGATTTGCTGTGTCGTCACAAATTCACCTAGAAATGCCATTCAAATTTCATTTTGTAGATACGTCTGTGATCTCTTCGAAAGTGAAGACGGCTCGTCGATACCAGTTACGGTTTGTCCACAATTTGCCTCTAAGCGACCCAAAGTTTCTCATTTTTCTTCACATTAGAGTGACAGCCCATCTCGGTTCATATCTGGGCACAACATTTCTTTCTCTCATCGCTGTAAATGCTCTGAGTGAGGTACAGATATGAATCTCGGGACTATCGCAGAAGACACATTGAACTGTCATACGCTCGAAACGCTTTTCGAATATGTATTACGGTTCCCGAACAAGAAGGATTTGTTTCCAATGCTTTTTTTCAGTAAAGTGTGTTTGCTCAAACACACTTGTGTGTTTGAGAGCTCACAGCTCAGAGCTCACACCTGCTGAGACCATTATTTGCCATAGCAACGGAACTCAAGAGGCTATTGGCTGCTGATTTGGACTACGAATACGCATCATTGTAGTTCTATCTATCCTCAGTTGAAACAGATCAGGACTGAACTGGCCTTTATAACTAATTGCTGCTATGGGCTGTATATAACTGATTTAACTCAGTAACTGTTACACATGGGATTAGTTTTGAACTTTAAAATGAAGCTTAACAAAAATTTCACAATAAAAGCCTTGAATATTTTTACATCAGAAAATTGCTCTTTTGAGCTGTATATAACTGATTTAACCCAGCAATTGTTACACATGGGATTAGTGTGGCAATTTAAAATTAAGCTTGATGAAAATTTCAAAATAAAAGCCTTGAATATTTTTACATCAGGTAATTGCTGTTTTTGGCTTTATTTGACTTTTTCATCCAAAGCACTGTTACACATGGTATTAGTTTGGCCCTTTGAAATGAAGCTTAACAAAAATTTCAAAATAAAAGCCTTGAATATTTTTACATCATGTAATTGCTCTTTTTGGCTTTATTTGACTTTTTCATCCAAAGCACTGTTACACATGGTATTAGTTTGGCCCTTTGAAATGAAGCATACTGAAAATTTCAAAATAAAAGCCTTGAATATTTTTACATCAACTACTTGCATTTTCAGCATTATATAACTGATTTAACCCAATGACTATTACACATGGGATTAAAATAGACTGTTTTGCATGAGCAGCAGATAGATCCTCTATTGCACATGTGTCAAACTCAAGGCCCGCGGGCCACATGTGGCCCGCTACGTCATTTTATGTGGCCCTCTCCCCCCTACCACCGTTTTACAGCCCCATTGATTGACTTAAAATAGGTTTTGAGCACGAATTGACTACAAACTACATATCCCATAATGCCTTCCGATTCTTACCAACCAACATTACGGCTTCTCGCCACTAGAGTGCAGCAGAGTCACCTCAAGCTGATTATTAATTTTCCCAGCGAATAAAACTGAAACATCGACAAGCTAAGAAGCTAAAGAGCGAAGTTCCGTGATGTTTCAATCGAGGACTTTTACTTTTACCGTCTACTGCCCCCTGATTTGATGCCACAGCTTCGACTCCATGCAGCTCGTATTTTGTCCACGTTTGGAAGCACCTATCTGTGCGAACAGATGTTTTCAATAATGACTTTAAACAAGACCAAGCACAGATCGCGCATTACTGACGAAAACCTACACGCCGTTTTGCGGATTGCCACAGAATAGAACTAAAACCAGACATCGACAAACTGACCAGGGGAAAACGGTGCCTGACATCCGGCCAGAAAACATTGGTAAGCACAAACAAACTACATTTAAATAGAATGAATGTAAAACCAAAACTCAGTATACTGGAATATGCATATAGTTTATTGATTTTGCTTGTGTTTTGTTTATTTACAGAACACAACACAATGAGGATGTGTGTGAGTTATTGACAGGGTGAAGAGGGATCAGCGTTGTGTTCAAGGACAGGCAACGTCACCTCATTGTTTTGTTCTTATGTGAAATGCATGTTCGTTGCGTAATAAATAACGAAAAAGTTTTGTGAATGAAGTTGAGAGTTAATATCAAAACTTGTTTTTTATTATTTGTCTGCTTATCTTCAAAGCAGACAAAGAATAATTTTCCCAGCGAATAAAACTGAAACATCGACAAGCTAACGAGCTAAACAGCAAAGTTTAGCTGAGCAGTTTAAAAATACTGAGCATATTTTTAAACTGCTCAGTTTAAAAATACTGTAATTTTTAAACTGAGCAGTAATTTTACATCCATGCAAACTCAAATGTAATATTTAAAACTTGAATACATAAAATCAGTTATTTAACAATATGAGGTGTTGTTTAAAAATAAAAAAGATAGCAATTTCTTTTTATTGCAGAGACATTAGATTCTTAAATTTATGGTATTCTTTAAATGTTGTAATTTTGGTTCATTGTAAACTTTACCTGTAAAACGTTTGTAGAAATCTTTAACATAAGGTCAATATATATTTTTAAACTGTAATATGTTGTGTGTGTGTGCGTTATTGAAAATTTATATTTGTGACAATCATTAGGTAAATGCTAATGAACTGCCTTCCTGCAGTTTATGAGCATTGAACTGTTACTAAACAGTTCAATGCAAGGTTCATTAGCGTTAGCATTTTAGCTTCAATAAGCTATTAGCTATTTATTTTACTTTTTAGCAATGTTTAGTATACTGAATGGAGTAAATCAATTACAGAAAATATCCTAGTGATTTCCCACATACTGATGAAAGCAATGACGCTAACATTAGCGTTTCTGCTGATTTTAGCTGATATACTTACTTTATAATACTGAACGGTGCACGTCCGCCTCGCTTAACGTTCTTGCGGTTCTCCGCGTGCCACTGCTTACGTCGCGGCGTTCTTTGGCGTCGACGCCGATTTGTGGCGCGACGACGCCGGGCCCGAACCCCACGGCCGCGCCTTGGCAGGCCCCGGCTAAATTTCTTCCGAAATTTTCTAGTTATTATTGGGGCCTGCCATGCAAAGCAATGGCAGGAACCTATTACTATTGTCGGAGAGAAGCGTCTCTTTAATCTTTATTTTTCTTCCGTAACCGTTAATGCGGCTCGTACCGCTGGGTGCACACCTACAAATGAGGTATCAAAATGTGCAGAAAATTCACGCCATTGGAGCTATTATTTTTGGTGGGATTTGGGCTTAACGTGGCGACATAATTCGCAAAAAACTACGAAAAAAACCCCATTATAAGTCAATGGGAAAAATCCTGGAAATACCCTATTTTTGAGGATTTTCTGTGTCGTCACAAATTCACCTAGAAATGCCATTCAAATTTCATTTTGTAGATACGTCTTGGATCTCTTCGAAAGTGAAGACGGCTCGTCGATACCAGTTACGGTTTGTCCACAATTTGCCTCTAAGCGACCCAAAGTTTCTCATTTTTCTTCAAATTAGAGTGACAGCCGATCTCGGTTCAGATCTGGGCACAACATTTCTTTCTCTCATCACTGTAAATGCTCTGAGTGAGGTACAGATATGAATCTCGGGACTATCGCAGAAGACACATAGGCCTCTCATATGCTCGAAACGCTTTTCGAATATGTATTACGGTTCCCGAACAGGAAGGATTTGTTTCCAATGCTTCTTTTCAGTAAAACGTGTTTGCTCAAACACACAATTGTGTGTTTGACAGCTCAGAGCTCACACCTGCTGAGACCATTATTTGCCATAGCAACGGATCTCAAGAGGCTATTGGCTGCTGGTTTGGACTACAAATACGCATCACTGTAGTTCTATCTATCCTCAGTTGAAACAGATCAGGACTGAACTGGCCTTTAGAACTAATTGCTGCTATGGGCTGTATATAACTGATTTAACTCAGTAACTGTTACACATGGGATTAGTTTGGAACTTTAAAATTAAGCATATTGAAAATTTCACAATAAAAGCCCTGAATATTTTTACATGAGGTAATTGCTCTTTTTTGGCTTTATTTGACTTTTTCATCCAAAGCACTGTTACACATGGTATTAGTTTGGCCCTTTAAAATGAAGCTTAACAAAAATTTCAAAATAAAAGCCTTGGATATTTTTACATGACGTAATTGCTCTTTTTGGCTTTATTTGACTTTTTCATCCAAAGCACTCTTACACGTGGTATTAGTTCAGAACTTTAAAATGAAGCATAATAATAATTTCAAAATAAAAGCCTTGAATATTTTTACATCATGCAATTGCTGTTTTTGGCTTTGTATGACTTTTTCATCCAAAGCACTGTTACACATGGGATTAGTTCGGAACTTTAAAATGGAGCATAATAATAATTTCAAAATAAAAGCCTTGAATATTTTTACATCATGTAATTGCTCTTTTTGGCTTTATTTGACTTTTTCATCCAAAGCACTGTTACACATGGTATTAGTTTGGCCCTTTGAAATGAAACATACTGAAAATTTCAAAATAAAAGCCTTGAATATTTTTACATGACGTAATTGCTCTTTTTGCCTTTATTTGACTTTTTCATCCAAAGCACTGTTACACATGGTATTAGTTTGGCCCTTTGAAATGAAGCATACTGAAAATTTCAAAATAAAAGCCTTGAATATTTTTACATGACGTAATTGCTCTTTTTGCCTTTATTTGACTTTTTCATCCAAAGCACTGTTACACGTGGTATTAGTTTGGCCCTATGAAATGAAGCATACTGAAAATTTCAAAATAAAAGCCTTGAATATTTTTACATCAGCCACTTGTGTTTTGAGCATTATATAACTATTTTAACCCAAGGACTATTACACATGGGATTAGTTTGGCCCTTTGAAATGAAGTTTAACAAAACTTCCAAAATAAAAGCCTTGAGAAAATTTTAAATCGTACTGAATGGTGCACGTCCGCCTCACTTAACGTTCTTGCGGTTCTCCGCATGCCACTGATTACGTTGCGGCGTTCTTTGGCGTCGACGCCGATTTGTGGCGTGACGACGCCGGGCCCAAACCCCACGGGCGCGCCTTGGCAGGCCCCGGCTAAATTTCTTCCGAAATTTTCTAGTTGGGGCCTGCCATGCAAAGCAATGGCAGGAACCTATTACTCTACACCCAACAAGCGTCTCTTTATTATAATTCTTTATTTTTCTTCCGTCACCGTTAATGCGGCTCATACCGCTGGGTGCACACCTACAAATGAGGTATCAAAACGTGCAGAAAATTCACGCCATTGGAGCTATTATTTTTGGTGGGATTTGGGGTTAACGTGGCGACATAATTCGCAAAAAACTACGAAAAAAAACCCATTATAACTCAATGGGAAAAATCCTAGAAATACCCTATTTTGGAGGATTTGCTGTGTCGTCACAAATTCACCTAGAAATGCCATTCAAATTTCATTTTGTAGATACGTCTGTGATCTCTTCGAAAGTGAAGACGGCTCGTCGATACCAGTTACGGTTTGTCCACAATTTGCCTCTAAGCGACCCAAAGTTTCTCATTTTTGCTGAAATTACAGTGACAGCCGACCTCGGATCAGATATGGGCACAACATTTCTTTCTCTCATCACTGTAAATGCTCTGAGTGAGGTACAGATATGAATCTCGGGACTATCGCAGAAGACACATTGAACTGTCATACGCTCGAAACGCTTTTCGAATATGTATTACGGTTCCCGAACAAGAAGGATTTGTTTCCAATGCTTTTTTTCAGTAAAGTGTGTTTGCTCAAACACACTTGTGTGTTTGAGAGCTCACAGCTCAGAGCTCACACCTGCTGAGACCATTATTTGCCATAGCAACGGAACTCAAGAGGCTATTGGCTGCTGATTTGGACTACGAATACGCATCACTGTAGTTCTATCTATCCTCAGTTGAAACAGATGAGGACTGAGAACTGGCCTTTAGAACTACTGCTGCTATGGGCTGTATATAACTGATTTAACTCAGTAACTGTTACACATGGGATTAGTTTGGAACTTTAAAATGGAGCATAATAATAATTTCAAAATAAAAGCCTTGAATAGTTTTACATCAGGTAATTGCTGTTTTTGGCTTTATTTGACGTTTTCATCCAAGGCACTGTTACACATGGGATTACTTTGGCCCTTTAAAATGAAGCTTAACAAAAATTTCAAAATAAAAGCCTTGAATATTTTTACATCAGCTACTTGTGTTTTGAGCATTATATAACTATTTTAACCGAAGGACTATTATGCTTGGGATTAGTTTGGCCCTTTGAAATGAAGCATCCTGCAAATTTCAAAATAAAAGCCTTGAATATTTTTACATGACGTAATTGCTCTTTTTGGCTTTATTTGAGTTTTTCATCCAAAGCACTGTTACACATGGTATTAGTTTGGCCCTTTGAAATGAATATTAACAAAAATTTCTAAATAAAAGCCTTGAATATTTTT
This sequence comes from Xiphophorus maculatus, assembly GCF_002775205.1. Lineage (NCBI taxonomy): Eukaryota > Metazoa > Chordata > Actinopteri > Cyprinodontiformes > Poeciliidae > Xiphophorus > Xiphophorus maculatus. The sequence continues at coordinate 2,674,241 of NC_036454.1, read as the reverse complement.
ACATCATGTAATTGCTCTTTTTGGCTTTATTTGACTTTTTCATCCAAAGCACTGTTACACGTGGTATTAGTTTGGCCCTTTGAAATGAAGCTTAACAAAAGTTTCAAAATAAAAGCCTTGAATATTTTTACATCATGTAATTGCGGTTTTTGGCTTTATGTGACTTTTTTATCCAAAGCACTGTTACACAATGGAATAGTTTGGCCCTCTGAAATGAAGCATACTGAAAATTTCAAAATAAAAGCCTTGAATATTTTTACATCATGTAATTGCTCTTTTTGGCCGTATATGACTTTTTCATCCAAAGCACTGTTACACATGGGATTAGTTCGGAACTTTGAAATGGAGCATAATAATAATTTCAAAATAAAAGCCTTGAATATTTTTACATCAGGTAATTGCTCTTTTTGGCTTTATTTGACTTTTTCATCCAAAGCACTGTTACACGTGGTATTAGTTTGGCCCTTTGAAATGAAGCATTCTGAAAATTTCAAAATAAAAGCCTTGAATATTTTTACATGACGTAATTGCTCTTTTTTGGCTTTATTTGACGTTTTCATCCAAAGCACTGTTACACATGGGATTAGTTTGGAACTTTAAAATGGAGCATAATAATAATTTCAAAATAAAAGCCTTGAATATTTTTACATCAGGTAATTGCTGTTTTTGGCTTTATTTGACGTTTTCATCCAAAGCACTGTTACACATGGGATTACTTTGGAACTTTAAAATGGAGAATAATAATAATTTCAAAATAAAAGCCTTGAATATTTTTACATCAGGTAATTGCTGTTTTTGGCTTTATATGACTTTTTCATCCAAAGCACTGTTACACATGGGATTAGTTTGGAACTTTAAAATGGAGCATAATAATAATTTCAAAATAAAAGCCTTGAATATTTTTACATCAGGTAATTGCTCTTTTTGGCTTTATTTGACTTTTTCATCCAAAGCACTGTTACACGTGGTATTAGTTTGGCCCTTTGAAATGAAGCATTCTGAAAATTTCAAAATAAAAGCCTTGAATAATTTTACATGACGTAATTGCTCTTTTTGGCTTTATTTGACTTTTTCATCCAAAGCACTGTTACACGTGGTATTAGTTTGGCCCTTTGAAATGAAGCATACTGAAAATTTCAAAATAAAAGCCTTGAATATTTTTACAGCAGCTACTTGTGTTTTGAGCATTATATAACTATTTTAACCCAAGGACTATTACGCATGGGATTAGTTTGGCCCTTTGAAATGAAGTTTAACAAAACTTCCAAAATAAAAGCCTTGACAACATTTTAAATCGTACCGAACGGTGCACGTCCGCCTCGCTTAACGTTCTTGCGGTTCTCCGCGTGCCACTGATTACGTTGCGGCGTTCTTTGGCGTCGACGCCGATTTGTGGCGTGACGACGCCGGGCCCGAACCCCACGGGCGCGCCTTGGCAGGCCCCGGCTAAATTTCTTCCGAAATTTTCTAGTTATTCTTTATTTTTCATCCGTAACCGTTAATGCGGCTCATACCGCTGCGTGCACACCTACAAAAGAGGTATCAAAACGTGCAGAAAATTCACGCCATTCCAGCTATTACTTTTGGTGGGATTCGGGATTAACATGGCGACATAATTCGCAAAAAACTACGAAAAAAACCCCATTATAACTCAATGGGAAAAATCCTAGAAATACCCTATTTTTGAGGATTTGCTGTGTCGTCACAAATTCACCTAGAAATGCCATTCAAATTTCATTTTGTAGATACGTCTGTGATCTCTTCGAAAGTGAAGACGGCTCGTCGATACCAGTTATGGTTTGTCCACAATTTGCCTCTAAGCGACCCAAAGTTTCTCATTTTTCTTCAAATTAGAGTGACAGCCCATCTCGGTTCATATCTGGGCACAACATTTCTTTCTCTCATCGCTGTAAATGCTCTGAGTGAGGTACAGATATGAATCTCGGGACTATCGCAGAAGACACATTGAACTGTCATACGCTTAAAACGCTTTTCGAATATGTATTACGGTTCCCGAACAAGAAGGATTTGTTTCCAATGCTTTTTTTCAGTAAAGTGTGTTTGCTCAAACACACTTGTGTGTTTGAGAGCTCACAGCTCAGAGCTCACACCTGCTGAGACCATTATTTGCCATAGCAACGGAACTCAAGAGGCTATTGGCTGCTGGTTAGGACTACGAATACGCATCGTTGTAGTTCTATCTATCCTCAGTTGAAACAGATCAGGACTGAGAACTGGCCTTTACAACTACTTGCTGCTTTGGGCTGTATATAACTGATTTAACTCAGTAACTGTTACACATGGGATTAGTTTTACACTTTAAAATTAAGCATATTGAAAATTTCACAATAAAAGCCCTGAATATTTTTACATGACGTAATTGCTCTTTTTTGGCTTTATTTGACTTTTTCATCCAAAGCACTGTTACACATGGTATTAGTTTGGCCCTTTAAAATGAAGCTTAACAAAAATTTCAAAATAAAAGCCTTGAATATTTTTACATCAGCTACTTGTGTTTTGAGCATTATATAACTATTTTAACCGAAGGACTATTACGCATGGGATTAGTTTGGCCCTTTGAAATGAAGCATCCTGCAAATTTCAAAATAAAAGCCTTGAATATTTTTACATGACGTAATTGCTCTTTTTGGCTTTATTTGACTTTTTCATCCAAAGCACTGTTACACATGGTATTAGTTTGGCCCTTTGAAATGAATATTAACAAAAATTTCAAAATTAAAGCCTTGAATATTTTTACATCATGTAATTGCTCTTTTTGGCTTTATTTGACTTTTTCATCCAAAGCACTGTTACACGTGGTATTAGTTTGGCCCTTTGAAATGAAGCTTAACAAAAGTTTCAAAATAAAAGCCTTGAATATTTTTACATGACGTAATTGCTCTTTTTGGCTTTATTTGACTTTTTCATCCAAAGCACTCTTACACGTGGTATTAGTTCAGAACTTTAAAATGAAGCATACTGAAAATTTCAAAATAAAAGCCTTGAATATTTTACATGAAGTAATTGCTCTTTTTGGCCGTATATGACTTTTTCATCCAAAGCAATGTTACACATGGGATTAGTTCGGAACTTTAAAATGGAGCATAATAATAATTTCAAAATAAAAGCCTTGAATATTTTTACATCAGGTAATTGCTGTTTTTGGCTTTATTTGACGTTTTCATCCAAAGCACTGTTACACATGGGATTACTTTGGAACTTTAAAATGGAGAATAATAATAATTTCAAAATAAAAGCCTTGAATATTTTTACATCAGGTAATTGCTGTTTTTGGCTTTATATGACTTTTCATCCAAAGCACTGTTACACATGGGATTAGTTTGGAACTTTAAAATGGAGCATAATAATAATTTCAAAATAAAAGCCTTGAATATTTTTACATCAGGTAATTGCTCTTTTTGGCTTTATTTGACTTTTTCATCCAAAGCACTGTTACACGTGGTATTAGTTTGGCCCTTTGAAATGAAGCATTCTGAAAATTTCAAAATAAAAGCCTTGAATAATTTTACATGACGTAATTGCTCTTTTTGGCTTTATTTGACTTTTTCATCCAAAGCACTGTTACACGTGGTATTAGTTTGGCCCTTTGAAATGAAGCATACTGAAAATTTCAAAATAAAAGCCTTGAATATTTTTACATCAGCTACTTGTGTTTTGAGCATTATATAACTATTTTAACCCAAGGACTATTACGCATGGGATTAGTTTGGCCCTTTGAAATGAAGGTTAACAAAACTTCCAAAATAAAAGCCTCGACAACATTTTAAATCGTACCGAACGGTGCACGTCCGCCTCGCTTAACGTTCTTGCGGTTCTCCGCGTGCCACTGATCACGTCGCGGCGTCCTTTGGCGTCGACGCCGATTTGTGGCGCGACGACGCCGGGCCCATGCCCGACGGGCGCGCCTTGGCAGGCCCCGGCTAAATTTCTTCCGAAATTTTCTAGTTGGGGCCTGCCATGCAAAGCAATGGCAGGAACCTATTACTCTACACCCAACAAGCGTCTCTTTATTGGGGCCTGCCATGCAAAGCAATGGCAGGAACCTATTGCTATTCTCCCAAGAAAAGTTTCTTTATTATTATTATTCTTTATTTTTCATCCGTAACCGTTAATGCGGCTCATACCGCTGCGTGCACACCTACAAAAGAGGTATCAAAACGTGCAGAAAATTCACGCCATTCCAGCTATTACTTTTGGTGGGATTCGGGATTAACATGGCGACATAATTCGCAAAAAACTACGAAAAAAACCCCATTATAACTCAATGGGAAAAATCCTAGAAATACCCTATTTTTGAGGATTTGCTGTGTCGTCACAAATTCACCTAGAAATGCCATTCAAATTTCATTTTGTAGATACGTCTGTGATCTCTTCGAAAGTGAAGACGGCTCGTCGATACCAGTTATGGTTTGTCCACAATTTGCCTCTAAGCGACCCAAAGTTTCTCATTTTTGCTCATATTAGAGTGACAGCCGACCTCGGTTCATATCTGGGCACAACATTTCTTTCTCTCATCACTGTAAATGCTCTGAGTGAGGTACAGATATGAATCTCGGGACTATCGCAGAAGACACATTGAACTGTCATACGCTTAAAACGCTTTTCGAATATGTATTACGGTTCCCGAACAAGAAGGATTTGTTTCCAATGCTTTTTTTCAGTAAAGTGTGTTTGCTCAAACACACTTGTGTGTTTGAGAGCTCACAGCTCAGAGCTCACACCTGCTGAGACCATTATTTGCCATAGCAACGGAACTCAAGAGGCTATTGGCTGCTGGTTAGGACTACGAATACGCATCGTTGTAGTTCTATCTATCCTCAGTTGAAACAGATCAGGACTGAGAACTGGCCTTTACAACTACTTGCTGCTTTGGGCTGTATATAACTGATTTAACTCAGTAACTGTTACACATGGGATTAGTTTTACACTTTAAAATTAAGCATATTGAAAATTTCACAATAAAAGCCCTGAATATTTTTACATGACGTAATTGCTCTTTTTTGGCTTTATTTGACTTTTTCATCCAAAGCACTGTTACACATGGTATTAGTTTGGCCCTTTAAAATGAAGCTTAACAAAAATTTCAAAATAAAAGCCTTGAATATTTTTACATCAGCTACTTGTGTTTTGAGCATTATATAACTATTTTAACCGAAGGACTATTACGCATGGGATTAGTTTGGCCCTTTGAAATGAAGCATCCTGCAAATTTCAAAATAAAAGCCTTGAATATTTTTACATGACGTAATTGCTCTTTTTGGCTTTATTTGACTTTTTCATCCAAAGCACTGTTACACATGGTATTAGTTTGGCCCTTTGAAATGAATATTAACAAAAATTTCAAAATTAAAGCCTTGAATATTTTTACATCATGTAATTGCTCTTTTTGGCTTTATTTGACTTTTTCATCCAAAGCACTGTTACACGTGGTATTAGTTTGGCCCTTTGAAATGAAGCTTAACAAAAGTTTCAAAATAAAAGCCTTGAATATTTTTACATGACGTAATTGCTCTTTTTGGCTTTATTTGACTTTTTCATCCAAAGCACTCTTACACGTGGTATTAGTTCAGAACTTTAAAATGAAGCATACTGAAAATTTCAAAATAAAAGCCTTGAATATTTTACATGAAGTAATTGCTCTTTTTGGCCGTATATGACTTTTTCATCCAAAGCAATGTTACACATGGGATTAGTTCGGAACTTTAAAATGGAGCATAATAATAATTTCAAAATAAAAGCCTTGAATATTTTTACATCAGGTAATTGCTGTTTTTGGCTTTATTTGACGTTTTCATCCAAAGCACTGTTACACATGGGATTACTTTGGAACTTTGAAATGAAGCATACTGAAAATTTCAAAATAAAAGCCTTGAATATTTTTACATCAGGTAATTGCTGTTTTTGGCTTTATATGACTTTTTCATCCAAAGCACTGTTACACATGGGATTAGTTTGGAACTTTAAAATGGAGCATAATAATAATTTCAAAATAAAAGCCTTGAATATTTTTACATCAGGTAATTGCTCTTTTTGGCTTTATTTGACTTTTTCATCCAAAGCACTGTTACACGTGGTATTAGTTTGGCCCTTTGAAATGAAGCATTCTGAAAATTTCAAAATAAAAGCCTTGAATAATTTTACATGACGTAATTGCTCTTTTTGGCTTTATTTGACTTTTTCATCCAAAGCACTGTTACACGTGGTATTAGTTTGGCCCTTTGAAATGAAGCATACTGAAAATTTCAAAATAAAAGCCTTGAATATTTTTACATCAGCTACTTGTGTTTTGAGCATTATATAACTATTTTAACCCAAGGACTATTACGCATGGGATTAGTTTGGCCCTTTGAAATGAAGGTTAACAAAACTTCCAAAATAAAAGCCTTGACAACATTTTAAATCGTACCGAACGGTGCACGTCCGCCTCGCTTAACGTTCTTGCGGTTCTCCGCGTGCCACTGATCACGTCGCGGCGTCCTTTGGCGTCGACGCCGATTTGTGGCGCGACGACGCCGGGCCCATGCCCGACGGGCGCGCCTTGGCAGGCCCCGGCTAAATTTCTTCCGAAATTTTCTAGTTGTATTATTATATTGCAGCAAGATGTGAACAATTGATGTTTTTCTGTCTGTATGAAACCTCAGAACTGGATATAAAAAAAAACTACCAAACTTCTGTTTAGTTAATATTTTATTAAAATTACCTACAAAATTATTACAAAAGAAAAACAATGTTTGGCAACATGAAAACCCAGAGGAATAAAACTTAACTGAACACCTGGATTTGAACACATTAAATTAAATGTTGACCATAATTAATTAAAATGTCTTCAATCAGTTGAAACCAATAAATATATAAACAGCTTCATATTAGAGAAGTTAATGAGAACAAATGACGCGACGGGAGGAAACCTTCAACAACCTGGAGTCTGATCATGTTTCTGTTTCTGTGCAGATGTAAATGTGAAATAAATAAACGGTGACACACACCATGCCGGGGTTGGTGTGTGTGTTAAGAGTAGAAGGTGAGGACACTCTGGTGGTTTCCTCGGACCAGCAGCAGCGGAGGAAGGTCTTTGGACAGCGTTTCCAACCAGCACATGTAGAGGGCGCTAGACACTGTGCCCTTCCTGGCCAACGGCATGCTTCTGCTCACACACACACACACACACACACACACACACACACACACACACACACACACACACACACACACACACACACACACAAATAATCATTTATATTAGAGAAATTTAAGATTAAAATATCCCAAAAATATAACTTTGAAAACATACAGCGCACTTAGCTTCCCCTAAATACATTTTTACAGATAAAATACTTTGCTGTTTTGCAAACTTTAGCTAATGAGCTAATAGACTAAATTAGTTTTTCCTGAGAAATTCCAAGGCGCTAATTTACTTGACTGCATTATAAGCTTTTGGTTGAAGGTTAAAGTGAATTTGAGCTAATCTTTCATTTAACGCTTCAGCATTTTTGCTAATTTTAAAAAACATTCGATTAGTTATACTTTTTAAAAGTTTCGTTAATAGTGCAGCAAATTTTACATTTAGCGCTTTAGTTTCTACTAAATTAGCTTTTGAAGAGAAACCGTAAAGCACTAATTTACTTGGCTGTTTTGTAAGCTTTAATAAAATTCCACTAATGTGCTAATAGCTGATCGAATTTATTTTTTAGCATTTTAGCAAGTTTGAAAATGTAAAAATTAAATTGGTGCTCAAAGGTTGTAGCTCACGTTTAGATATAACATGAATTAAAGTTAGCACTTTAGCATTAGCGCCCGCTAAATATATTGTTGATGTAGCACCTTAGCATTAGCAGAACTAATGTTTATGATTGGTGCGTTAGCTTTGCGCTGTGTTAGGTAATATGAGGTTTATTGTAACAAGTGGAATAAATGGGTTGGTTTCTCTCATAGGAAGCTGAAGGAGTCCTTACACCACGATTAGCTTGGCGCTGCTGGAGTGTTCCTTCAGCAGCTCGTTCAGTCGGATCTGACGGTTGGTCTGGAGGAGAAGTCATAAATTCATCTTTGTTTCAGTAATGAGTTCAGGTTTTATCAGGGTCGGTGTGAGTGAGAAGAGAGAACCTTGGCTTTGTAGAGCTCCAGCTCGTTGTCGGTGATCCTCCAGGGCTCCTGGGCCTTCAGCCTCTCTGCAGCCTCCTGCTCCATGTCGTCCTCCTTCAGCCGGTACGGCTCGATCAGCTCCTTAAAGCTCAGCTTACTGTCACAGCAAAAACACTGTTGGAAATATCTCTAAATTATGTCTTTACAACACAGTTAGCTGCAAAAATTGAGCTACATTTGGTGTCAAAATGGAAACGTTTTGCTGAGATTTATTAGTTTTTAATTGATATGGAACAGGCTGAGACTGCATAGTTTCCCTCACCAGGTGTTTTGATTTAGATTTAATATTTTCTATTACTGAGCTCTTGGTTTCATACCAGTTTACCAGTTGAGTTTCCATTGAATCAGAGACTGAACCCCAGCAGGTTTAGCTGTCTGTCAACCGGAGGAGAGGCAGAAGGCTTTAGTCTTACTTGTGTTTTTTGGGTTTCACGTTGATGTCTCCGAGAACGTTGATGTCAGAGAAGTCGATTCTGAACCTGCTGAGCAGCGTGGCCATCCTGCAGAGACGAAGCGGCAGATTGGAGCAATCGGGACAGAAATCCTGCTGTCTGGACTCGGCTGGACAGAAAACAGCAGACGGAGACTCACGCTCGGCGGTCGTGGTCAATCCGGTTGATCTTTCCACCGATGAAGACCCGGATCCTGCAGTCAGCCCATTTGCTCCTGTTGGTCAGCAGGTAGGGGATCAGCAGAGTCAGACCTGCAGGAAAACACAAGAAAACAGGTTTGTTTTCACTTTAACAGGATTTCCTCTGTTCTTCTCTGATTCCTGGTATTAAAAGGATTAAAGAAACATCTGAACGGTTCAGTAACACGCAGTGAAATGCTAAACAGAACTGGTTCTGTCTGAATGTGGGTTCATAAGTTTGGTGGAATAAATTTTAAATTCTGACCTCCGTCGTCAAACAGCCACCAGACGTCGATGGTTCCCTTCCCCTGTTTCTTCTTGAACATCTGGCTGCTCTCCAGCAGGCGCTGGTCAGTCAGACTCAGAGGACTTTTGGTCTCTGTAGCTGCAGAGTAAAATATTTAACATCTAAATGTGATAATCGGTGATTAAAAGCAGCAGTTCAGGTTTTCCTCTACCTCTGATGATGAGCGGGCTGCTCTGGTTGCTGTGGGTTTTGGATGGACAGGAATCCGAGTCCGAGTCTTTAGCCGGACCGACGGAAATCAGAACATCTTTGCTTTCCTTTGGCGGTTTCTCACTGGGCGACAGCAGCTCATCTACAGATTAAAACACCTTTGTTTCTGACATTTCCTAAAACTTAGAACTGCATTAGAATGAAGTTCAGGAAGACGTTTCTGGTTCTTTTTATGTTTCATTTGCTTGGAAAAGCAAGAAAGAAGAACTGAGGATATGAATTTGGAGAAAACGACGTTGAAAACTGACATATTTACAGTAAAAACACGGAGATACCTTGTCCTGGAATGTGAGAGATGTCCAAACCATCCATCAGCCTGAGGATCACCACGCCAAACTGCAGGTCAAACGCATCACTGCAACGTTTTACAACAAAACTTTGTGTCACAAAAGATTCATGGAATGGAGAGAAGACGATGAAATCAGCAGATCTGGAGACTAAAATATTCAGGGCACAGAGTTCAGAAACGTCGCGCTAACGTATGACGCTTATAGATAGCTACCATTTTTCTTCGATGTACAAGATGCAGGTGACCAGATTAGCCTGCTAGATGCTAGCCTGTCCAAGGCTGATGTTAGCATATGCAAGGCTAATGTTTACACATAAAGATAAGATACTTTATTAGTTTCCTGTAGGAGAAATTTGTCTAGGAAGCAGGCTATCCAAGGCTAACACTAGCTTATCATGCTAATGGACAGCATAGGTAGATAATGCAGGAGATGACCAGCCTAGGAAAGCTAGTTAGCCTCTCCAAAGCTAATGCTAGCCAGTATTCTCCATTCCATTTGGCGGTGCTGGTCGATCATTAATCAGATCAATATCTATCTTTGGCGTAGCTGTAGCTTCCTGTGACAAGGAAGTTTCCACCACTGGTGCCCAGTAGTCTTAATCTTGGCACTAAAATCGCTCCATACAAAGGGAGTAAATTGACTCAGATAAATGATTGGGATGTTTTCTTTGGAGGTTTTCAGGGAAATTGGTGAGACCCAGAACTTTCTGGAGGAACCGTGTTTCCTGTTTGGACCTCGATTAGGATCAGGGCAATGAATGAATGGACGGATATTTCTGACGTTCTTAAAACTACAACATATAAATTGTTAAATTTCAGCCCTCACTGTATTGTGTTGATGTAATTCTCCAGGTCTCTCATGTTTCCGTCGCTCCAGTTGGTTTTGAAACCCATGACCAGCGTGTTGGGCTTCAGACGACCCAAACCAACCGCCTGGAGCAAAGAAGTCACCATGGAGAATCTTTTAATTTAATTTAACGGGTTTTAATTCACATATCAGATCTGAGAGCAGTCTTTGTACCTGGAGGAGTAACTGCGCCCCGTGCCTCAGGTTGTCTGCAAAAACCGGAGAATAAAAAGCCTTGATCCGTTTTTTAATCAGCCAGCGTCGACACCGAACGTAGTCCTGGGAAAGATCCTTGAAGTTTGGCCGCCGGGAAACCTGGAGGAGGAAACGGAGACACGGTTGGAGAAACTGTTGCATGAAACATTCCCGCAGGACGCTGAGTGCAGTTCGCACCGTCCTGACGTGACCGCAGACCATGAGGCTGACGTTCTTGGTGAACGAATGAACCAACTGCAGCAGCGCCGGGCGGGAGTTTGGGTAACCGGCCAGAACCAAACACTGCGGCCTGAAAAAGGAAAGAAAGAGAACGCATCAAGGAGAAAACAGCCACGCTTCTGGTGAGAATCTGTAAAGTTTCTGAGGAAGACCTGAAGTTTTTGACGTGGTCCTCGACACTGGACAGGTTGAGGCAGTGGGTCAGAGCCTGGTTATAGATCAGAGCCTGAGTGGACGAACCCCAGTTCACATCTACAGGGTAAAAACACATAAATCAGAAAACAAATGGAATACAAGGTAAAATATCAGTGATGAATTAAATTTTTAAAAAGTAGATGCAGAGCTAAAAGAACTGATTTCAGCCTGGATTTAGACTTTAACCAGCAGGAAAAATCAACTGCAGTAGCCACTGTTTAACCCTAAGAGGGCAGCACTGAGACACTTCTAGGTTTAATATTGCAGAATTAAACACATTTACACAAAAATGTCACAATTTGAACAAACACAGAACCCTTAAGAATCAATTTAGACAATTTATCTGCAGTTAAGGTTTAGTAGCGTCATGGTGACACTGCAGGAACAGAAAGCATTTAATAATTAAATTAACTTTTAATTAGTTATCTACATCTGCTATTATAAGATTGCATTTTAATGATTTGATTACATATTGTATTATATTTAATGTAGCCATTTCATGTTACATTCATTTAATAATTTAATAATGTATTTGTTTATTTAAATTTGTCCCTTTTGGCCCTCCATACACATTCAAACCTCTGGCTTCTGGGATGGATGGATAAATGTGAGTTAAACTAAATTGAAATATATTAAATTTTACATCTTTTAAAAACAAATCCATGCCGTGTTTCATTCAACCAACCTCTAAAATGCCTGATATGTTGAGATTTTATATTATTTTTGGGGTTATTAAGACATTTTTAGAAGATTTTAGAGGTTTTGGTGTATTTTTTCAGAGACGTTCCCACTGATGGTGAATATTTAAGTTCTTCTTCTGTGGTTTTGCCTCCTTCTCACCTGGTTTCTTGTATCCGACGTAGATGTAGAGGGCGAGGATGATGAGCAGCGTGACGAGGGCGGCCCACCAGTTGATGACAAACATCACAACGCAGCACAGGACGGCCCCAGCCAGAGAAACCCACATGTTGTAGTACTTGAAGCTAGGGCGCCACCCTGTGGAGAAACAGGGAGTCAGAACACCAGAGCGATTTCTGCAGGAATAAAGTTTGATTTTATGGATTTAACCTGGAGAGTTGGCCAGGGAGGCATGGAAGACAGAGAAGTTGATGAGCGCATAAGAGGCCAAGAAGAAGTTGGAGATGATGGGAGCGATGATGTTCAGTTCGGCTGGTCGGACACAAACAGATTCGTTAGCTTTGTGTTTAGATATTTATTCTGTTTTTATCTGAGAGGATGAAGCTCAGCTGCCCACCGATGAGGATGAAGGCGAGGCCGATGCAGAAGGTCAGGACGTATCCGCGCAGAGGCTCGTTGTTTTTACCGTAACCCTTCGCAAAAATCCCCAGACCAGGATAGATGTTGTCCTTACAGAGAGCCTGGAGAGCCAACAGCTGCTGTTAGAAAATACATCTGGGCCTTCGAGTTTTATTCACATTATTCATTTATTTAAGAAAGAAACAAAATATGAAAAGAAAAAATGGAAATCAGGATGACAGAATGGCTCTTTTGCACCTGATTTGCTCCATTTTTATGCTTTAATTGTCATTAAATAATCAAATAAAAGACTAATTCTAAAAGGTCAAACTGCCCCACAAAGCTACAGGGAAATGGCGGCATTAACAATTAATATTAATATTATTAATATTAATATTATCATATTAATAATTTGATAACATTAATAATACGAAATATTAATAATATAAAGCAGGCATAAATGGAAAATAAGTGAAATACAAAAAATATATACAAAATGTAAATGTGAAATATTTTCCGTTGAATAGTTTAAACAAAAAATTAAAGAAAGTAAAACGGGACAAAACAAAATTAGATGGAGCAAAATTATAACAAACATAAAACAACACAAAATGCAAATAAAATATTAAACACCATGAAAACCTGAATTAATTTCTAATAAAACAATAAAATCAGATAAAATATACATATTAAAAAAGGTAAAAGAAAAAATACAAAAAACTTAAATTGTGGATCAAATAAAAATTTTTCATCTGACCTGGAAGACTTTGGGTGCGCTGACCAGTGAAGCTAAAGCTGAAGACAAAGTAGCTGAAAAAATCCCTGCAGTGATCAACGGCCCAAAGTACGACACCAGACTCATCACCTGGACACACACACACACACACACACCTTTTACTTTAAATACACTCTGGACATCTGATCGACTGGCTGTTCCATCCTCACACATGAAAACATTTATCCAGAATTTCTCTTTTTCATTGATCCGATTTGATTGAGCTGCTTCATAAACAGAAAAATTCAGTAACAGAGGCTGACAGATTCCTGATAGCTGGGATCAGAGCCGGCCCAAGATATATGCAAGTTAAATATCTGGACCACCAGGGGGCTCCAAAGAGCACCAGCTAGCATAATAAAATATATATATTGAAAATAACATTGGATAGTACAAACTAAATGCTATTAAAACAAAAATGTCTAAAATGTTTTTATAGTTAGTACACATATGACAAATTAATCCCGTATAACATGTCAAACTTGTTAACTGACTGTAAATTTAATGTTTATCAGCTGATGTTACTTATAAATAACTAAAATAAAACCACACACTTAATATTCTGCATCTCAAAATCTTTTTTTTTTGTTTGCTGCTCTCATAAAGTTAAATTTAATAGTCATGTTAAAAGCTATAACACTGGCATGATGTAAGCTAATTACAAAGGATGCTAATTGTGGTAGGGATGTTAAACATACAGAGTAGTGTAGAAATGATGAAGCATGTTGGTAAAGGCGAATGGGGGCCCGGAATGACAATCTACTTTGGGCCCCAAAAAGGCTTTGGCCGGCCCTGGCTGGGCTGTAACAGATACTCAGAGTGTGTTTTAGTCCAGAGCCGTCCTGTGGTCACATTAGCAGCAGCGTGGTGTGTGTTGGAGCGCGCTCAGTGAGATCAGTGTCAGCGGGTTGGAAGTGAGCGCAGGCGGCGGCCATAATGCGCTCATTCAGGTCCGACCAGCACCAATCTTGTGACCCAGAACAACGGACGCCATTATCTCTGTACGGCTCTCTGCATGATGCTGAGAACCGTTCTGTTTCTAACAGACACACACACACACACACACACACACACACACACAGTCTGAGGGCATCTATACTCCCTCAGCATCACTCCAACACCTTCTAACCAGATTAAGTTGTGACAGAGTTTTCTGCAGCAGCAGAAATGATGATGGCGGCCTGGTGTTGGTGCGGCGGCGGCGTGTGGACGGCTGTGACGTGTTTTGGACTCTGGGAAGTGGGACAGCGTTGTGTCCTGACACGGCATCGCCAGCGGCCAGAGAGCGATGGGCCTCCAGGGAAAACAATGCCGGTGGGTGTGTTGATGCACGTCGCTCTCTGTCCGCTCCCTGGCCTTTACGTAACACACATTCCCAAGCTTCTCTGCATCTTTCCTCAAATATCAAATATCTTAGCCTCTCTTCAAAACAGGAAAGACACAAGAACATGTTAGGTGATGGTCCTCATAAAACATGAAATTACCACAAGATTAGTGACCCATATCTGCTCAGATCATCAACTTCTCAGTAACTAAGCTAAATATTTAGTTCCCAGCACTTTGTAAGCTTGCTAATTTTTTATTTGAATTAACATGATGAAAATTTGGCTTTGAAAATTAATTAATTTTTATTGTCATTATAGGCTAAATAACCCAAAATATTGCTGTTAATTTTTGTAACAGCTTGAAACACACAGAAAACAAGATATTAAAACGAGGAAAAAAATTCAACAGCAACAATTTCATTAATTGTGACTTTTCATTCTTATTTATTACAGATTGAGAGACTTTATAACAATAGTTTCTGTCTGAATCTCTGACAAGATAGATGTGGTGCCCAGATTTCATTACAGAATTTATAGTAAGATTGTATGTTGGTTGTGTCCATGTCTTTAATTTTGATTAATCAGTCACGTAGTTTATTTAAAAAAAAAAAAAAGTTAACGCAATTGATCGCTTTTTATCCCCAGGCGGAACCTTCGCATTCATGTGTTTCTGGTGCGACCTTAAATCTGACGCACAAGCTACATCCACAAACAACGATGTAAAATGAAGCTGCTTCCTCTGCGGCTTAATTTCTGCTTCTAAACCTGATCTGATCTGACGGGATGCTGAACTGGCTGTTGTTGCGTTAAAGTTGTGCTAAACGGAATTAGCCTACTAGCAAAGCTATTCAAGCCTAAAGTAGCATCAATGCTAACGTCCACACTGCGATGAGGCAATTACACCAATTAACTTGATTAAAATGGAGGGATGGTCTGGCCCGAGGTGTTTCTACCTGGAAGTCGTTCATCAGGCCGTACTGGCAGCCTCCCTCCTTACAGATGGAGAAATCGTAGCCCAGCGTACAGGCGGCGTCTGTGCAGTTCACCGTGTCGCTCACCGTGTCGTTGTGGTCACCAGTCGCATCTCTCACAATACAGGAACCTGAGAAACAACAGGAACTTCACCGAAGGAGCAAAAACAACAACAACCAGGCCTTTAAGGTACATTTAATCTGAATTTAACTTTGATTTTTAAACCAAAAGAGTCTTAAAAATGTAATACAAAATATACAAATTAATTGTCCCAGAAGTTGTTGCAATAAATGATAATATTGTTGTTTTGAGACCATTTTCATGTAATATATTGATGGTGGCAATAATAATGCAAGAATACCCTCTAACACTGTGATAAGGACATCCCACAATGCAACTGGAAGACATTTTAAAATCCAAAATAAAATAATCAGATACAATAAATAAAATGGAAATAATAACTTCACACAATCTAAACCATAAATAATATGGATTATATGTTTTATAAGAAAAATTACATTTCACAAGATATTAATCAAATTGGAGCTCATTTTAATTTAGCATTCAATTAATTGACTAATTGCTTATTGCGACGTGTTTAAATATAATAATTTTACGTCTGGCTAAACATTAGCTCGGTTATAGCTAAAATAAAATAATGTATATTTAAATGAACCTGCAGAAAAGGCAACAGCCACGTAGGTGAAGCCTGTGATGAGGATGGCCAGCAGGGTTCCTTTAGGGATCGCAGACTGAGGGTCCTAACGGCAAAGAAATGAAAATATTCACTTTTAATTAGATTATTTTATGAAAACAAAACCAGAAAAAATTAAAACAAGAAGATTCATCTATTCTAAGGTCCCTACACAAAGCCCTGAGGAACACCAGATACTTTAAAATGGGTATCTGGCAGAGAGACCTAAAATTTCTATTTAAATTGATTATATATTTATTTTATGCGATAAAAACGCACAGCGAGGTCACCAGAGATGTTGGCTCCTGCTAGGATCCCAGTGGCAGCAGGGAAGAAAATCGCAAACACAGAGAAAAACGTTTCTTCTTCTCTAAAATCTGGACCGAAGTTCTCAAAAAGGATGGCAGCTGAGAAACAGGACAGTTAAAAAAGAGTCAAAGAAAATCTGGAGTAACAATTTAAGAGGATGGTTAGCATGTAGGATGTAAACTTACTGTGGTAACCAAAGAATCCTTTGGGCTCTTTGTTGTCCACCGGGATGAAAGAGCCGAGGAAGTAGTTAGCGATAGCCGCTAGCAGGATCACCAAGAGGACGATCTGAGCCTGATGGATCCAGAGAACCAAAGGATTCAATTACTTAACAGCATGAACAGAAAGCACAGCAAACTCACAATCTTACAAAGTATTTTTATCCTGTTTCTAGTGCAAATATCTTCCTACACTTAAAACAAGACAAAAATAAATTTTCAGCAACATATATGATTTTTTTTTTTAACTCAAAATTCATTAATTTTGATTAAAAAGTTCTAGTCCCACTGGCAGATTATTTAATTTATAACCAAACATTTTTCCCATGTTAGAAATGAAGTTATGTGCTAGTGGAACTAGAACCTTTTCATCAAAATGAAGGAATTAATGACTCAAAATAAACTCATATGTTGCTGAAAAATTACTCGTAAGTTTGTTTTGTCTCATTTGAAGTGTAATAAGTTATTTGCACTAGAAACTAGACCTAAGACTTAATGAGTTAGTGATGCGTTTACCCAAAAAAAGAAAATATAAAACTTAATTTAACTCACAAACAAAATATTATCATAGATTCTTAAAGGAAAAAACGTTATAAAATCCTTATACTGTAGGAGAACGACTGTCAGTATTCAAGATGCTCCATGAACTGACTACTGAACACATTACTGTCAAAAGAAAAAATAAAATGTACCTTTGGTGAATCTGTAAGAACTAACAACTTTGGTTCATCATTTTTAATGAACCAAATGTATAATTTCCTGTTTTTTCAGCGTTTTCTTACCTTGGCTTCCCACTCCATCCCAGCTACGGAGATTCCCAGCAGCAGGATGACGGTCAGCGTCCCGACGATGCGAATGTCGTTCAGCTCATCGGTCATCAGAGCGTCGACGTCCTGCAGCAGGAAAATGTTTCATTTTAGGCCTAATCTTCATCATCTGACAGGTTTTAAAATGTTTTATAAAGTTCTTACACTGAGCATCTCAACCACCGTCTCAGCAAAACCCACGACGTACATGGCCACCGCCACAGCGTTGGCGAAGGCGAAGATGAGACCGATGGAGCCTCCGAACTCTGGACCCAGACTTCTGGAGATCAGGTAGTACGCTCCACCTCAAGTAATCATTGATACGTACAGATGACAAATACTGTTGCATAACAGCTCTTAAATTAAATCTTATTGTGTTTATTAATGATTATAGTAACAATTTTTACAATATTTTATCTGATAATATTGAATCTTCTGCTAATATTATGACTTTATTCTGTTATTCTGTCTGGCTCTGATACTCAGTCATGCAGATCTTATTTATTTTAGTCCTAAAATCAGAGAAAAATCTTAGATGTGGTTAAAACTGAATCTTTCCCTCTATCTGCTCTGCTGAATCCGTCTGAAGTTTTCCTCCTGCTGGTCGGTTCCTCACCTCCGCGTACGAAGCCGTTGGTTGCTATGGCGGAGGTCGACAGGCCGGTGATGGTGGTGACCAGAGTGGCCATGAGGATGATGGCGATGGTGAGTCCTGTTTCACAAAAACACCTAAACTGTTAAAACCCTGAACAAGAAAAGCTCCTTCACTTCACGCCCAACATCTGAGAACAAAAACCAAACTTTAACTCCAATGTTCGTCTGGATGGGAGATTTTCACCCACCGATTCCAGCCTGACCAACGATCCAGGACATTCTGATGAAGAGCATCACTCCCCAGATGTTCAGCATGCAGCGCACCTGGAACACGTTTCTACAGGTTAACAACACCTGACTGCCGTAAACACTCAGTGTATCAGAGACTCCATCTGTTGTCACCAACCAGGACGCCCTTCACCCAGCCGAACTTCACCGCTCCTCCCTTCGCCTCCTTCGCCATCAACGCCGCCGCCTCCTCGGCTGCTGACGGCTCCTCGCCGTTGACCAGGCCGTCCTCGAACGGCTCCTGAAGGGAGAAGGAATTTCAAAAAGAAGAAATGTCAGGAAAAATATCCAGGTAAATCAAGAAAGTGGGTCAGAGTTTCAACATTTGTTTTCTAAATTCTTCAGCGGTTCTTTGGTAGGATGACGTATCAGGGCCATTGTTGATAGAAAAAGGAATAAATTTCAACCAAAAAACTCAGAAATTTTGAGATTAGTCTCAAAAATGTACTAGAAAAACTTCGAAATTTATGAACCTGAAAATTTTAAAGTTTTCTAGAAAAAACTCATAAGTTGTTCTAATAATCTTAGAATTTTTCTAGAAAAAAATAAGGAAATTTTTGAGTTTGAAAAGTTGAATTTGTGAGATTAACCTCAGAAATGTTCTAGACAAAACAGGAAGTTGGAAAAAAAACTTTAGACATTTTGAAAGGTCAAACATGTTGAACTTTTGTAAATTTTCTGAGTTTCAATTTGTTAGAAAATGGGAGTTTTGAGAATAATCTCAGAAATTTTCTAGAAAAAAAGTGGAAATTTCTGAGTTTGAAAAGAAGAAAATTTGCTAGAAACTAGTCAGAAATTGTGAGATTAATCAGAAAATTTCTAAAAAAACAAAAGGGAAATTTCTGAGGAACCATTTATTGATGTCTGAGATGTTTTGAAAAGTGAAAAGATTATTAAAGTTTATAGAACAGAATCTAGACCAGAGTTTCCTGGTTGTTTGGCTCTGTTGGCCCTGTGGGGCCTCGACGTTTACAGCATGGACGGTTCTAGATGGGGGCCGTCAGGGGCCAGTGTCCCTGTAGAACGAATAAAGGCGTCGAGTTTGTTCTAATAAAGATTGGAGTCTAAATTGACAGAGCAAGTCAACTAAAACTACAGCTGAAAAATCACAAAGAAAAGAGTTTTAGTTGCTTTTGACAGTCAGTCATGTTTTTATGCTTTAATGCTTTTAACACTAGAACTACCACAGATTCCCAAAATGGGAATCTTCGTCTAGGTACCAGAGAGGGGCCAGTTTGGCCCTCCAAGAGAGGGTGTGAAGAGGCACCTTTGTTATGTAAATCAGTTTGGCTCTCCTCCCCCCTGCTGGTCCCTCAGGCTATGGTCACATCTACAGGGATGCTAATTAGACCATTCAGAGTCGTCAGTTTGGCCACATTTGGATGCTAATAACCCAGTTTGGCCCTCTCTCGGTAGCTCTAGGAAGATACCCAATTTGGCCTGTCTTGGTAGAGATAGGAATTTTTCAAAATCCTGGTAGTCCTAGTGTTAAAACTAAACAGATTGACTGTAAATGCTGATTTTTGTCTATCTAAACATATCTATCCCAGTAGAAATGAGCCTTTTTGTTAAAGACTTGACTAGAACAAACCCTGCGCCTTTATTTCCCCCCAGCATCAACAGTATATTGAAATGTTAGCATGGTGATGAGCCTGATGGCTGTTCGGCTAAATGAGGCTCCATGAATGTCAGGCCTTCAAATCTCCAAAACTCACTGATAGAAAACTGCAGCAAAGAGAAAAAGAAGAAAAGAGTTCCTCTCTGTCAAACAGAAACATGAAGTTTGCTGACGGGACGTTTTTTAGCCACTGAGTCTGAAACAAAGGAAGGATGGTGGAGGACCCGTGATGCTGTGGGCCAGTTGTTCTTCTAAAGGCCCTCATTAGTCGGTGGAATGATCAAATAATTAAAAAAACATCTGTTAGCTTCTGCCAGAGATCTTTAAAAAGAATCATCGGTTCATTCAGCTGTAAAACCAGCAGGGAAATGCCAGTCAGTTTTTATTCTCTGTTATTTTTTCATCAATAATTTATCAGATCAAAACTAATATTTTACAGTTTTACAGGTTTTACAGTTCATCAGACTTTCTGTGCAAATAAAGCTAAATGTACGGAAAAGGATGAGGGACACTGAACAAAAATTTACTTTTTTCCTCAGAATTCTGAGAAAAAAGTCAAAAAGATTAAAACTTTGAAAATCAGCATTTTGTCTGATTTCCGTACCAACCTGCTCCTCCTAACTAAAACGACTTTGAACGTAAACTGATTATTGTTACTTTATCGAGTTCGTCGTGCAGCTCCGACAGCGACGGTCTGGTGAGTTTCTCCCCGAACGGAGCCGCGGTCTGCCGGTAGAACTCGATGTTCGGTACCGCGTCGATGGTGTTGTGTCCGAAGGTCCGCATGTAGTAGGTGTTGGAGTGGGAGTCGGAGATGTGGGTCTGCCCGGTGCCCGTGGAGTGGAGGCTCACGGAGTCGCTCTTTGCCGTGTCCGGCTCGTGGAAGACATCCGGCGGGAGCCCGATGTCCGCGGCGGGGCCCAGGCCCGGGTCCATGAAGCCCACCACCTTGAAGCGGCCCTTGGACTCCTCTGGAGCCGGGGCCGCGGCGGAGGAACCCTCCGTCACCACATCCACCTGGAAGCGGCTCTGCGCGGAGCCGCCGGCCCTCAGCGACGGTTTCCTTTCCGACATGATTCAAACGATAACAGGAAAAGTTTTACTGCTCCGAACTGGACCCGTCACTTCACAGACATATCGAACTTCAAGCTGAGTGGAAACACAAATCCGATATGAAACGAATCTAGAAACAATATTTTCTCTCCTGCTGAGCTCCGGGTGGATGCGCCAGGACGCACAGCGGAGATGCGCAGTCCGTGCGTAAAGGACACCGGACTCTGCCGCAACTCTGCGTTTTTCTCCCTCACATGATGAATCAAGCGCTTTATTGAGATGAGCGTCTCCTCCTCCCTCTGCGCTGCAGGAGACCTGAAGAGGAGGGGATGGAGGCCGTTACACACCAGAACAATCAAAACAAAACAAAACAAACTTGCATAACTGCAGAAAAAAACAACAGTTTAACTTTTATTAAAACATATTTATACTTTTAGTCTTTGAAACCGGCAGAAAATGAGAATATTTCACATATTCTTTAGGTTTGGTGCGCAGCTCTGTTTTTAACAAAGCCATTTGTTATCGGTGACACACTGAGTCATTCACACAGATCCGCGGCGGGATTAGCATACAGAGAACAACAGCCGCTTTCTGCGCCAAACACTGAACAACAAACCCAGCAGGCACAAACCTGCGCACAGCTTCTGATTCTACGGCTAAATCACTTCATTTACAGCCATTTTATCACTGAGCGGAACGAATGTAACACATTTTATTATGAATATTATCCTGAAACAGTTTCTGCTGCAGAGTTTTAATTCTCCTCAGTTTGTGATTTTGAAGGTGTTTCTGTTTGGGTTCAGAGGGAAGCACCTGTGGATTAAATCCAGCGACAAGAGTCACGTGTCAAACTGCGACATCTGGTGGTTCAAAGTGGAACTGCAGGAAAGATCCAGCTGTTAAGAGTCTGAAATTATCTGCTGAAATTTCTGTTAAAACCAGAATAACAAATAGGATGAAGAACATTTTATATTCCATTTTGTTCTATCATCTCCCTCTTGAAGACATGTTTTAGTTTTTAAGAAATTATGGATATTTACAGTTTTCCAGATAATGATTTAAATACTTCAGATTGCAGGCAGGTCAAACAGTTTTGATATTCCTGCAGAAAAATGTCTGGAAGATCAAAATCCTTCAGAAAATATGGAAACAAGTTAAACCTATTTTCATTTTATTACCAAACTTTAACATCCTCACTGATATAAAACCTTGAAATCTGCAAATTCTTTAACTTAGCTCCAGTTTTTTTTTACATTTGAATCTGAAAGGTAGTTGTACATTTCATTTGGAGAAATTATTAATTATATGTAGAAAGTTTTCTTCAAATTTTTATGCAGCAGATTTGTTGGTAATTGACCAGATTGTCGAATTAAAATAAGGAGAATAAATGAAGCCAGGTTTTTATTTTTTGTTTTAGTAAAGTTTTTATGGATCAACTCAGGTTAAATATTCTCCAGCTGAGCAGAAACGGATCATCAGCTGGTCTCTGTGGTCAGCAGGAATCAGGATTGACTCTGGAAAGAATCACAATCTCCAGGAAAATCCTCCTCAAACAGCCGAGGATTAACGGCCGAAACCGATAACTGGACCTGCTAATCATTTAGCCGAGTTCGTCAGACTTTGGCCCTGAGCAGATTCTAATAACCCACTTTTTATCCTTTTTGTTTGCAATCAGATTAAATTAAATTATTAATCTAATAAATTTCTTCAAGAAACATCAGCAGCTTCTTTCCTTTAATGAACATTTTGTCACCAGTTTTTAACACTCATCAGTTCAAAAACAGCAAATGATGAAACAACATAAACTTAAAAATGGACAAATTACAACTAAAAAAAATCCAATTCATGAATAAAGATAAGTATATTTAACTGCTTTGAAAAAATTTCACACCGCTGGATGTTTTATCTTTTATTTTTGTAAAACATTTAGATCTACTAAATACTGAAGTCACGTTTAATATTTTAATCCTCATTTTGTAGAAACTAGTTAGAATTTTGACATGAAAAGGTTTTTTTGTTTTAGGAAAATTTCTGTTGACAAAAAGCCAAATTTTGTTGATTATGATTGATTTGTAAAAACAATAAAAACAGCAAAACGTCCAACAGGGTGAAAAACTTTTAATTGAAGCTTCAGTAAAAAAATCAAACAGTTTGAAAACTGAAATAAAAACGTTTCAAAATGAGAGAAAAATGACAAAATTACACCAAAAATAAACTTTTATTTAGAAAACAGATAATTACTTCCCAAAATGAATTCATTTCCCCAAAATAGCATTTATTTCTCAATAGATTTAATAAATCACAAGAGTTTAATGCATGAAAAAATTAACCCAGTTTTTGTCTGCACACATATTCACATTCAGTCTTAAATGTTAAATAATTTGAAATGCATATTCATGCATCCTTCAAGTTTCCAAATAATCTGAAATAAACTGAGGTTAAAACATGTTTGAGTAAAACACTGAATTAAAAAAACACAAACTAAACATGAACAACATGAATCTGAAGTGATTCACCTTCAGCTACTTAAAATGTCCAAAAACTTGAATAAAATCAGGAGAAGAGCAGCTCAACACGGATAAATTAGATACAACGATTTCCAGATGAAGTTTTAAAAGTTTTCTGGGTTTAATGCTTTATAAAAAAAAGATGTAAAAACTTTGTTTATTAGTTATTTAGCAACTAAGTCCAAATGGCTGCTAACTGTTGAGTTTTGTTTACACTTACAGTCACTTATTTTCTTTACAACGTCGGTTTATTTTGCCATTTCCTTTTAGAAAAAGAATGCAGGTGTTTGCCTCTATAGTTCATTCATTTCTCATTTTCATCCCTGACAATAAACGAGAAAAAAAATAAACTCACGTTTTTTGATAAAAAAGGTTTTGTGTTTCTATCAAAATTAGTTTGATGTCACACGAGTCAAATGATCAACAACCGGATGTTACTACTGCTGGAAACCATGAAGAAGACAGGAAGTGGTTGGACGATGGCAGCGCTGCGTGATTTTTTTAATGACTTATTACATGATCAAACTTATTTATGTTTGATTTTAATTGAATTAATGGAAACACTGAAATTACAAAACTCTGTTTTTCGACATTAGCGTGATATCAACACAGTTTATATCAACACAGTTTATATCAACACAGTTTATATCAACACAGTTTTGCGTACATTTGTAACGGAAACGCAGCTACTGATTCCCACCAGCAGCTCCACCTGTGAAGATGTGTTTTGGCCTAGTCAAAGCCAGTTAATTGTTTACATTGATCCAGTTTGGTTCTGATTGTTTCTTTGCAGTTATGAGATGCAGATACTTTTCCTGCAGGTAGAGGGCGACGTCACTGTTTGTTGTTTCTAAAAGTAGGCGTCAGTTTCACTGCCAGCATGAATTTAACAGAAAATCAATCAGTTTACAGTTTGGTTAATTTCTCGGCGGGTTCCCGTTTTACTGCCTGCATAGAATAAATTAAATATTCACAGTTTATGTTCAAAGCTGTCAGCAGCTTTCATACTGGTTCCCAGTTCAGTCATGCAGCTTCTTCCAGCAGCCTCTGCAGATTCTTCTGGACCTGAAAACACAGACAGTCTGTCAGGACGATTCTGAACATATAAACATAATAAATGACTAGATTAATGTAGGTTAGATTTGATTATTCATACAATCAGTATGAGCACAAAAAGTTATGATGTAAATTATACAATTAAGTATTTTATGAACAAAGTTAATCTGTAAGGTTTGAAGGAAGATATGCTCACTATACATTTAGTTAGAGCTAAATACTTAGCTTGCTAGCTCAATATTCCATATGGAACTAAATATTTAGTTGGTTAGCATTTAGCTTCAAATAAATACTTAGCTTGCTAGCTAAATATTTAGTTTCTACCTAACAAAATATGTAGTTTGAAGCTAAATATTAAGCTTTAAACTGTGATATTTACACAGTTTCAACATCTTTTCCCCTAATGACGGATTAAATAATCCAAATTACTGCTGTTATTTTGTCACAGTGTAACTTTAGAAGCGATGCCCTGTAGACGTACGTCAGCCTGAAATGTTGATGTTTCTCAGAAACACAAAGTTCAGACTGAGGAGATCGTCTGATCAGATCCACGGTTCTCTGATCAGATCACTGACTATAAATGTTTGATTATTGCCAATCAGAGAGTTTTATCTGAAAAACCTCCCTGCTTTTTTCTCTACATGCAGTTATGTCTGTGAGTTGGACGAATAAAACTATTTCCAGAGACTAAAGGAGAATTTTTTTGTGGATTGTTTTAAAGAAAGAAAAGCAAAATATACAAGAGAACCAGAAGATCTGCTGTTTCCAGTGACGGCACGATCCGCTGATTTCTGGAAAACCTTCTTAATTTGACCCTGCAGATGTTCAGAACCTGTTAATCATCAAGAGACGACGAGTTTTAATGGGATTAGGAAGACAAACCTTCTCCAGTTTCAGCAGGTTGATGGTCAGCAGTTCAGAGAAGAGCTCTGTGTTCACATCAGGACTCCCAGAAAGAAAACTGCTTCTAGGAAAACACACACACACACACACACACACACACACACACACACACACACACACACACACACACACACACACACACACACACACACACACACACACACACAGAGGAACATGGGAATCCTCCGAAAAATTCTGCATACATCAGCAAATATCTCCAGTTAAAGATTTCTGGACTTTTCTTTACACCAAAAGTCGTCCAGAGTCAAAATTAATGCAAACCAAATGTAGGAAAGATTTATCGGTCCAATACCAACACCGGTGCTGGTATTGGACCGATACCAACACCGGTGCTGGTATTGGACCGATACCAACACCGGTGCTGGTATTGGACCGATACCAACACCGGTGCTGGTATTGGACCGATACCAACACCTGTACTGGTATTGGACCGATACCAACACCGGTGCTGGTATTGGACCGATACCAACACCGGTGCTGGTGTTGGACCGATACCAACACCTGTACTGGTATTGGACCGATACCAACACCGGTGCTGGTGTTGGACCGATACCAACACCTGTACTGGTATTGGACCGATACCAACACCGGTGCTGGTATTGGACCGATACCAACACCGGTGCTGGTATTGGACCGATACCAACACCGGTGCTGGTATTGGACCGATACCAACACCTGTACTGGTATTGGACCGATACCAACACCTGTACTGGTATTGGACCGATACCAACACCGGTGCTGGTATTGGACCGATACCAACACCGGTGCTGGTATTGGACCGATACCAGCACCGGTGACCGATACCAACACCGGTGCTGGTATTGGACCGATACCAGCATGGGTACCGGTCCGATAAGTAGAACTAGGACGATGTTAGCAAACCAACGTTTATTTCCTCCTTATTGCTGTTTGTGTTTCAGTTGGATGCTGGTCGTCTGGTTTGTTTGGTCATGTGACACAATGTGTGTTTTTGTAGCGTGTAAATTATAGAGAAATATGTTGGTAAAATTCTGTTTCCTCATTTTAAACACGGATCTCAGCTAAAAGCTAGAAAGTTTTCCAAATCATCCAACCTCTTTTCTACACATTTAAGTTTCTCAAACTAGATTAGATTTTTTTTTAAAATAATTAGTTGAAAGGATTGAGACTGAAACTCACTCGTGATGCGTGAAGTCGCTGATGGAGCCGAGCGTTGTCAGTTTCTGCTCCAGTGAAACGATCCTGAAGGCCAGATAGCAGGAAGACAGGACCAGAACACAGACCCTGAGGGGAACGGAGGGAACGGAGAGGGAACGGAGAGGAACAGGGAACAGAGAGGGGAACATATATTTTATATTAGCTAAATATTTTGCTAGCTCAGAGCTAAATATTTAGTTTTGTAAACTAAATATTTAGTTTTGTAAACTAAATGTAAACTTGTAGATGTTAATTCTGTACCTTTACCAACGGGACCCAGTATTATTCTCTCTCTCTGTGTGAATGTTTAGTAAACAAATCAGTGAAATATTAATTTGAATAAAAGAACGACTGAATCTTACAGAAACATGTAGATAATCAGCAGAGTGTTGAGAGAAACGGTTTTCATGACTCTGCTGTCGAACACGACCTCTGAACCTGGAAACAACCAGAAATACGTTTAGTTTTTAAAATTATTTTACTAATTATGACTGTTAGCCACAAAAAACATGGAAAACTCTTCAGAATCTAGTTAAATCAATCATGTACTTCAATCTAAATGAATATTTAGGAATATGAAATTTGGCTTAACTTAAAACATTTTAGGTTCATGTTTTTTTAATCTAAAACATAAAAAACTTATTGTGGAAATGTTTTGTTCTTGTTGATTTGTTATAAAGTGCAGCGTCTTTATCAGAGCATCCTGGTTAAAGTTAAAATGGCCGACGGTTTTATTAATGTTTGTTAATTCATTCCTTTCAGAGGATGAATCAGCTGAAGATTCATCCGGGTTGTTTTCTGTGAACATGTGAGCAGAACTCACTGGACCGGAGCGAGTTCTGCGGCTTCTTGGTGCCGCTCTGCTGGTTCTGATGCTGCTTCTTCACTTTGTGCTTCTGCTCCGGAGAAGACGAGTTCCCTTTTTGTTTCAGTGCGTCCAGGAAGTGAGGAATGGGCAGGTCTGTTGGAAAACGATTTGGTTAAAAACTCAAATCCAAAGTCGATTTTCAGCGTTTTTGTTCTTTTTGTTATTTTAATCAGCAGATTCGACTTTTAAGGCTCTGATGACAGACGTTCCTCCGAATTATTGATGAAAAATTAGCAGATTTAGACACAATGCTGCTTCACACACTATTGGACAGGATTTGGTTTAAAGCAGCCAATCCCAGAGCAGCATTTATTTTCCTGGCCACTGATTGGTTGAATAAGGAAGACTGTGAATGTTAGCTGCATTAGTGCTAAGATGGTTTCCACTCCGCATATTAATGCGTTTTAAGGTACATTTGGTGTTTGAACATTAAAATATTCAGTAATAATTGTGTTTAGATGGAAACTCAAATATTCTCATTTTATGTATTTGTCTAAAACTCCTGCGAATATTAAGGGATCCACATTACTTTTTAAAAATACTGTTATTGTTTCTTCTCAGTCAGAAATAATCCTAAAAGTTTTCATTTAAATTCTACTTTTAAATGATAATAATTTGAGAACATTTCTGTTTGTTTCATATTTTTATTCAAGCGCTTTAATCACTTGTGGTGTGCCTCAGGGCTGCATCCTGGGCCCACTGCTGTTCCTAAACAATACGGTGCTTCTGTGCTACGCTTCTATTATTCATTTAATATTTTCAACTTTTCCAAAATGTTTAGTGTATCTAATTCATCAGATGTTCAAAGCTTCGCCCAGCGACTCCCTCCCATCTCACCGCCGATATCTGCTGTTTGTTGTCCATGTTTTAGTTTCAGAGCATCACACTCTGCATGTGTGCTATGAATGCTGGGTAATGTAAACACACACCGGCTATCTTATCGTAGTCTGGAGCCGGAGAGTCGGAGCTGCTGTTTTCCTCCAACTCCTGTCGTCTCTGCCTCACGTCCAGGTCCACAAAATTACTCTGCAGGAAAATTACACACAGCTGAAAACATCATCCTCATCCTCATCCTCATCCTCAGGCGTGTTGTTACAACTGGCTGCACAAATATACATAAAACAGTCCTTGGCAGGAAGGTCCCCGGTTTTTATTAAAGCCAGTATAAGAGAATTTAGTGTTTTGAATTACCAGAATAAAGTCATAATATTAAAACAATAAAATCACGATATTATCAGAATAAAGCAGTAAATGATAACACAAGAAAAAAGTCCTAATAATATGAGAATAAAACTGTAAAAATACAAAAATTAAGTTGTAATATGATGACAAAGTCAGATAATATATGAATAAAGTTGTAATAATAAAAGTCATATGAGAATAAGATTGCAATAAAAATTATAAAATTACTTTCATGACTTTTGTCTGGTAATTTTGCATCTTTATTCTGGTAATAGTTTGACTTTTTTCTCTTGATTTAAAAAAATAATAATAATTAACTTGCACTGCAAAAACTCAAAATCTTACCGAGTAATGTTGGTCTAGTTTTCACTCGTTAGTGTTCATCTTAAGAAAACACTAACTTACATATCTAACTATTCAGCAAGAGCTTTTTTAAAGTCAGTAATTCATTAATATTGATGAAAATGTTTCATTTGCAGATCATTTTGTTTGTAACATGGAAAAATGTCCTGTTATTATTGAAATAATCTGCCAATGGAACCAGGACTTTTAAAATTAATATTAAGAAATTATTGATTTCAAACAAGCTCCTGTGTCTGAAAGCTGAAAAGTTACCTGTCAGCGTAAGAAGTGTAATAAGATATTTGCAGGAGAAACTAAACCAAACTTACTGGTCAGATTTAGTGATTTTGCAGAGAAGTCTGGACCTGAAACTCTCTGGCCTTTTTCCTGCCAAGTTAATAAGAAATTAAGGCCAATCTGTAAATAAACTAGGAAAATCTGAATAAATGAAAACATTTATGACTTGAACTCGACTGTTTGGGTTTCCTAACAAGTTCAGGATGGATTAGCGCTGCTAGCTAATCAGTAACCGCTTCAATCCTGCTGCTTTAAATGCTGCAGTCTGATGAGGCGCGCAGGCAGTGATAACTGGTGGATAACTGGTGGATAACTGGTGGATAACTGGTGGATAACTGGTGGATAACTGGTTTGAACTGGTGATAACTGATAATCTATCGGACTACAATAGACCAGTTTGATACTAAGTGGCGAGTCGGACACCAAACAGGCCTGCCAGTGATTCCCTCTGTGGCCTTTCACAGGTCAGGCTGTAAAATGTTGAGTCATTTTGTGACCGTGAACTCACCATAGGAAAGGGGGTCAACAGCGGCGACCTCTGACCTCTGAAGCTGTGTTTAGCTGAGGAAGGAACCGGGCTGTTGCACGGACTCCTCCCCTGTGAACGTCAACACAACCAAAAGCTGCAGGTTCAAATATTACGACTCAGATTTGACGTTTAAATGAGTTAATTTAACATCAAAACGTTCAAATAAAGCAGCGAACTGGGAGAAATCTGACAGCTTACATCAAATTATTGGTTATTTATTGATAAATTATGAGTTTTCATGTTACACATCAGGATCTCTGTTATGCAGGAAATCATTTGTTGAATTCATCTTAAAAGCCAGAATATTTTAAAGAAAAGAAAATTTACTCTTAAAGCTGCAGGATGTAACTTTAACAAAATGTTTTACTCATTTGTTGAAACTGTTAGTATGTTTATGAGACAGATAATCTGTGAAATATTGATCTCCTCCACCTTCTCCCAGAGCTAACTATGAACAACCAATCAGAGCCAGGAGGCGGGCCTTAGCGCTGTCAATCACCCTCCTCACTCTCTTTTATGCTGCAGATAGCATAGCCAGCCTTGAATGCTAACGCTAGTTAGCATAGCTGTGGATGACAGTGGAAAAATGGTTTTCCTGTAACGTTATATTGTTTCTCTGTCATCAGCACATTTAGCAACAAGTAAACGAGATTGATTGACAGCACTAAGCCCCTCCTCCTGGCTGTGATTGGCTGCATTTCTTCAGACGGTTATAGTAGCTCAGGGGGAGATCGATCTTTCCACAGATCAGTCAAATAACAAACCGTCACATCAATTTTAACAAATATGTAAAAAAACAACAACATACTTTTTAAAATAAGAATTTCATGCTGCAACTTTAAATGATCTATCCTGATTAGAATCTAGTTTTTAATTTCTGGCTCTTGTTTCAAAGTGTTTCAGTTGCTGTTTTATTAATATTCCATGAAAGAATGTTTCACTAAAAACAAATTTATAACGTATTATTCTTTTGCTGGATTTCAGTGGAAACAACAATAAAATATTTCAGATTTACTCTAATCAACATATAAATGATCAGCTACTGAAACCAGAATGAAGCTAAGCTGCTAATCTGCTCTCCCTGCTTACTGACATGCTTTACTCCATCTCACCTCTAGGTGGAGACAGACTGACGTCAGAAACTTGTAGGTGTTGTCTCTGGACAGGAAGGAGACGAACAAGTACTGTGGCAACAGGAAAAGAAACTCTGCTCATCCACCAGTCAGTATCAGCTGATTATCGGTTATTGAACAGGAAGTGAGCTGTTGGGTGCGTTTGATTTCTCACTCTGTCGTTGGTGGTGGCGATCACCAGCGCGTTTGGCAGCAGGATGGCGGTTTTGGTCTTTTTGATGTTGGTGATGGACATCACTGGGATGGCAATCTGAAATAAAAAATATTTTCAGCTAATCCACATCTGGAGTTGGTTGAATTATACAATAAAACTACTTCAGGGATTTTAAAACGTTTAAATTTATTTCAGATTTACTCTAATCAACATATAATACAGAATATATATGATTTAATTTTGTCATGTATGTTTTGCACTGCTTTCATATTACTGAAGCTTGTTGTGAGAACTATTTACCCCCTGGGATGTTTTACTTTTTTAATTGCATTTATAAATCTATCATAATCAACAAAATTCTGTTTTTTTGACAGAAATGTAAAAAAACAACCTATAAAGTCAAATTGACGTAAGATAAAGATAAAGACACTTAAGCTATAATATTTAGGTGTTTTCATAAATATTCACGCCGCTCCAGTCAGTGTTTAGTATCTGTGCCTCCCAGCAGGGAGTCTGTGTGGATCAGTCAGACAGTTTTTCTTCCTGCTAAACTGTTGGTAGGAATCAGCTGTGAACAGGCCAGGGCTTTGACTAGGCCACTCCAGAACCCTCTCTGTGTAGTTTTAGCTGGACATGCTTTAAAGGGGGGGACATTTATTCACTTATTTTATGTTAAATGTTTTTGATTTTTAAATTATTTTGTAGAAATGAGCTTTAATTTTGGCACTGAAGAATTTTTTGGAGGTATTTTAATTTTTTTATTTTAATTTTTTTTTACAAAAATGGCACTCGATAAAAAGTTATGTTTTGATATTGGTTTGTCAATTGGTGATATTTCTATGACTTTTTACTTTGTCTTTTTATGAAACGTTTCTGAACTGCCTTGTTGCTGAAATGTGCAATACAAATAATCTTGATTGATCCAAGGAGCTGAATACTTTTTATAGGCAGTGTAGATATTGTCCTGATCTTTGGTTGTTAATTAGTTTTCTAATTAGTCCCAGTCTGCTGTCCCAGTCATCCCAGTATGTAACCAGCTCTCTTTATCTCACATTGTAACATTTCTATTACAAATATGCACAAAACGTTGTTGATATTCTGCTAATAACAACAAAACAAAAACAATTTGCTATTGAGGTGTTTCTATTACATAAGGAACGCGATTAAAGTTACACAATAATAAGTTTAAGTGATAAATTGTTAAAAACATGCCGTGCCGTCGTCCTACTACTTCCTGTTTTCTTCTTCTTCATCTTTTCTACTAGTACTAACGTCCGGTTGTTGATCTTGTGATTCCTGTGGTGGGGAAACTGTTTCCATTGCACTTCTGCAAAATAAACTGATTTCAATACAGCCACAAAAACCCTCATCCCAGCCAAAACGTTTTATTGGAAAAAGTTGTTTTTCTAGAAATTGCTATTTCCATTAAGCTAATTGCAATTAGCTGCACAATGTAAGCTCAGCTTCTGCTAGTTTTTTCCCTCTTGGTGCATTTTGTTTGTTCTTGTTCTCACAACCCGGTTCCTAAGTTCTGATTTTATGAGTTTTTCATTAAAGTTTCATAATCTGCTCCACTAACAGCAGAATCCGTCATTACTATCCTTGGATATTTGACTGTTTGGCTGTTTTTCAGCTCAAACTTACTTTAATTTGGTTTCTGGGAATGGATTCGGTTTTTAGTTTATAACAATATTTAAGGTGAACCAGAAACTTTTAGTTCCAACCAGAACTCTACAGTAACAACAGGCTCTCTCTCTCTCTGTGTGTGTGTGTGTGTGTGTGTGTGTGTGTGTGTGTGGTACCTTGGTGTCTTTGCCAAAAACCTTGGAGTGGAAGCAGATCCAGTGATCGGAGACGAACATCCGGCCCTGGTACAGGATGTCTTTCTGCAGGGCGCAGGTGTAACCTGGCAGGCAGGTGAGTAAACCTTTTATATAATATAATATTTAAAACAGGGAATATTTCAGCTGTTTCACGTCATCCTGGCTCAATAAAGTGGAATCAGACGTTCAGCTCTGATTTAAGGTTAATTTAAGGTGGAACAGAGAGTTGTGACCATTTAGACTCACTCTGTCGGAGCTGCTCCTCTTTGCTGATCTCCTTAAATATTTTATGGTACTGACAGTTGCTCTTGGAAATCTGCAACACAAAGAACAACGGAGAGCAGCGCTGAGAGCTGACCGAGCCGAGCAGCTTCCTGTCTGAACGTCACTGAGAAAAATAAAGAATAAACATCAGTGAGAGAAAAATTAAATAAAAAATAAACATCAGTGAGAGAAATATAAAATAAAAAATAAACATCAGTGAGAGAAAAATAAAATAAAAAATAAACATCAGTGAGAGAAAAATAAAATAAAAAATAAACATCAGTGAGAGAAATATAAAATAAAAAATAAACATCAGTGAGAGAAATATAAAATAAAAAATAAACATCAGTGAGAGAAAAAATATCCCTGAGAATACTCAAGAAGAACCGTCTCCCCTCAGACCTGCTGCAGGCCTTCTATCACTGCTCCATAGAGAGCGTGCTCACGTACGGTCTGTGTGTCTGGTACGGCAGCAGCACATCCGCGGACAAGAAGGCGCTCCAGAGGGTTGTTAGGGCAGCAGAGAGAACCATAGGCTGCCCCCTCCCCACTATGGAACAGATTTACACTTCCAGGCTCCACAAGAAAGTTTTGGACATTTTAAATGACTCTTCACACCCTGGCCATGGTCTCTTCCAGCTGCTGCCATCAGGCAAGAGATACAGAGCAATAAAAACCAGGACAAATCGCCTAAAACACAGTTTTTACCCGATGGCAATCATGGCACTAAATTCAAAGGCATAAGAACTTCTGCTCTTGACACCACTTTGTTAAAAATGTCAATTCTGTTGCGACACCTCCAGGCGCTGCAACCATCTTCTGATGTCTATTTATTTCTCATTTTGTACTATTTATTTCTTTATCTTTGTATATTATGTATATACACATAACCTGCATCTTAACTCGAGTCGAGCAAATCTCAATCTGTAATCTGTTGATGACAATGACAATAAATCTTATCTTATCTTATAAAATAAAATAAAAAATACACATCCCTGAGAAAAAAATAAAATTAAAAAAAAAATAAATATCACTGAGAAGGAAAACTGGAAGGAAAAAGATTATAAAAATAACAGAAATTGAAAAGATTTACTGATGAACTGGTTAAATATTTTAGTTTTGCATTCCAGTTGGTTTGTGTGACGACATTTTGACATGTTAACATTTTGTACGTTTTGTGGAATTCCACTTTAACTTTGTTTTTATTCATCTTCTTGGAGCAGAAAACGGAGAACTGCTGTGTCTTCAATGACTTCCACTATCAGTAGGTCTGTTTATGTAGTCACACACCTGAAACAACACACACACATTCACACACACTTTCTATCACATGCCAGCGACTCGACGTGTTTAGACACTGGACACTTAGATTGTCCCTAGGAAAAAATGAGCATCCGTACATTTATAAAAATATAATTTATTTGGGTAGAGAACCTTTTCTTCACAAAGAAAAGAGAAAACCTTTGAATAAATGGGTCATGAAAATGTTCTGGAGAGACGAGATTAACGCAGGAAGAAATGTCTGTTGTTGATCATGTGATGCAAAAAATTTGTTTCCGTTGTAGTTTTGTGAAATAAACCAATTTTGAAAAAAAAGAAACCCATCAAAACTTTTTATCAAAAAAACGAGATATTTTTCTACATTTTCTTGCTCCCATTAAGCAAATTTATTTTCAAACTGTCGAGTTACACAGTTACCTACTCAGTGGAAATGCAGCTACTGATCGTAGGCCTGGACAGAACCAATTAATTACCGATCAGACTCACCTGGCTGTAGTGGAACTTCTTCCTGTCTATCTTGGACTCCGGGTCGATCTGGACCTGAGTCAGCATGCAGTTGTCTAAAGTTTTTGACCTGCAGAGATCAACAGAGAGAATTATTACCCAATAAAAACATACAGTTTTAGTCCTCCATACGTGACTCTTCTCTTCCAACAATGCTAATTTACTGCTAATGTGGTTTATAGGTTTAAATAAAATGTCTTTATACACATTAACATAAATCCAACATGGAGTGTTGGGCACACCTCTGCTAATGAGCTAACTGTGAACCCAACACTACCTTTAGTGTTTGTGATAACTTTGAAATATTTAGTTATTAGCATAAGCATTAGCTTATGCTAATAACTAAAGCTTATTAGCATAAGCTAATTCTTATGCTAATAACTGTGTTGTTAGCATAAGCATTAGCTTATGCTAATAACTGTGTTGTTGTTGCGCTTCAGTGTTAGCAGATAAATGTTTATGATTACTGCTTTAGATTTGGGCTCAGTTGGTGTAGCGCCCACATGCTAGCATGCTATTAACATTATTGCCAAAGTCATATTTATATCTGTGTATTGATCTGCTTCAATGCTACATAATCTAGCTAACTACTCGTGACCTCAGCCTTTCAGAACATTTGTTTCAGT
Source organism: Xiphophorus maculatus (assembly GCF_002775205.1). Taxonomy (NCBI): domain Eukaryota; kingdom Metazoa; phylum Chordata; class Actinopteri; order Cyprinodontiformes; family Poeciliidae; genus Xiphophorus; species Xiphophorus maculatus. The sequence goes on along the minus strand of NC_036454.1, from coordinate 2,638,589 downwards.
CCAAAATCTGCATCTTTTCCATATTTTATTGCAAAAATGCTAAGATATAACTTATCCAATATGCTATGAGGCTAACACTGTGGATGCTAATGGTTGCCCTGGGTTCAGTTCCCAGTTTTTCTCTTGTTCCTCCTGATTTAATTATTATTGAATAAAGACCACTGGTGCCCACCTTTCCCCAAAAATATGTTTCTTTCAGGTTAGCATGGAGTCCACCGCCGCCAACAAAGGAGGCATAAAATAATGAAATTCACACATTCAGTGAGCAAAAATCTGTTCATTTCTTCTGCATTTTAAGCAAAATTACAGGTTTTTTTATTCCAGTTCCAGACGGATTTTTTGGCTTCACCTTGATATTCAAAATTCTGTTTAAAATAAAAACATGACATAAACAAGTTGTGTGCTGTTAGTACTGAAAGCATGTTTTATGTAAATGAATTTATGAATATTTTATATTTCTATAAGATAAGAAAATACTTTCTTATTCCCACAGATGGGAAGTTTAAGCTGTGGCTGCAGAAAGTGGACAGAAAAAAGAGAAAAACTGAATAAAAAACTAGAAGAATTTATATATAAATATAATTTTGTAATATTGGGAATCCTTGCTTTGTCCCCCAGAATGTTAAATTAAATGAAATTGAATTTAATAACCCATGGTGGATACCTGACCAGCGGCGGTTTCCTCCTGCCTGACAGCTCTAGTTGCTCCTGATCTGCAGCCTGCAGAGAATCTGAAAACATCCTGTTGATTTTCTGACTCTCCTCCATCACATCCTCATCATCAGAACTGGACATAAACAAAACAATAAAAGCAGAAAATATTAACCTGCAAACATCCGTTCTTCATGCAGCTCTTATGCTGCTGTCCATTTTAACTCACCAATCAGCCTGAGTTCATTTTAAGATTCGTTCTTTGTACAGGTAGCTCATTTGGAGGCGTGGCCTAAAGTCTACCTGCAGCTGATCAGCTGAATGAATAATTGACTCTCCTGGCAGCGACTAACGGCTGCAACATGAATCCTCAGTGGATCCTCCTGAATCATGTTTAAGATGCTCAAAGCAAACAAGTTTTGTTCCTCAGCAGCTTTTTAGGCTCATTTAGTTTTTATTTGAGGTGATTTTAGTGACATTAATGTTGTTTTCTGTGGATTTTCTATATTTTAAAATGTCATGACTTTCAAAATCTTTTATTTTTATCTACAGTTTTGATGAAACGTAAAAGTTTGGAGTGTTGAACTTTCATAGATCAGATTTCCTTCTGATCTTTGCTCTGCTGGAAAAGCCACAGATGGTCCTGGAACAGGTTCCACCTGGAGGACGGTTTGGTCCTGGAAGAGGTTCCACCCGGAGGACGGTTTGGTCCTGGAACAGGTTCCACCTGGAGGACAGTTTGGTCCTCCAGGTGGAACCTCTGGAAGTTCTGCCCTGCCGGCAGCCGGACTCTGTTGGACCAACTGGATCGCTCTTTGTTGCCGCTCTCAGCCTGAACTCCCTGATGCTGCAGACGTTTCCTGCTCTGATGCTGCTGCTGCTTGTCAGTGGAGGTGATCATCAGTTCATGCAACAATAGTAAAATGTTTGTATTCCAGTGTTTTCTGTTGACAGGGAGATTTCCTTTCTACAATCTCCACATGCTTTGTTCAGAATGAGAGATTGCTGCAGAATTAATCTAATCAACACTGTTGCTCCATGTTGCTCAGGGGGAGGAGTTGTTGCACAGTCAGCAGCTCGATGCATCGACTGGTTTTCTCAGGTTTTGTTTGTTTTGTGTTTTTTTTCCAGTTTCAGTGATAACTGGAATTTAAACTGGAATGCAGGTAAAATGTCTCTGCTTACGAATTTATGATTGGATTATTTTTGCTCTAACTCAGAATAAATAAACTGAATTGATGCAATAAAACAACATCTGAAAACGGCACCAAAATGTGAAACTATGAGAACTCTTCACCAAACTCAACCGGCAAAGTTTGCAACTTGCATGTTTTTTCAATTTGTGAAAAGAGGTTTTTAAGCTGCTGAATTATCATTATAATCAGAAGTTGTTTGTTGCAGCTCTGTTAATGTCTGCAGCTTTATCAAAGACATCAAATTTACAAAGTGTAAATTCAGATCAAAATCAGGATCTTTCCTGCAACAGCTTCCAAAGTGAAAGTCTTGGTTCACTTTCCATCATGCAGCTTCTACAGAACTCCAACTTTACTTTCCAAATGGACTCATCAGACACTTGAAGTCATTTTTAACGCCGTGAAGCAGAGATAATAACAGTACATCAGCTGTTCCCTGAACTCACTGATAATCTCGGCCTTGCTCGGCGGCTCCTCTGCTGCTCGTCCGGACATCCTCCTGAGACGTCTGCTGCTCCACGCATTCCTCCGTCATCTCAGCCTGGACGTCCCGCTTCCTGCCGCCGAGACGTAAGGTGAGCCGCGGCTGTACCTGCACCCCCTCCGTCTCACATGTCCCGGCCAATCAGACTGCAGGAAGGGGTGGTGTGTGTGTGTGTGTGTTTGAACCTTTGATCGGTGACATTTCACCCTGCAGTGTTTGGAAACTAAACCTTCATCTTTTTAAAAAGTGGGCAGCCTGGAGGTGTAGAGGGGAAACAGCGAAGCTCCTTCCTCTTCCTCAAATTACAGCAACAACAAAACATTTCAGACACAAACTGGCTGAAATCTAGGCCACATTTTACAGTCATAGGTGGAAAAAAGTAACTGGCAAAAACTTTTTTAATGTTTTCTAGAAAAAACAAGAAAGTTTCTGAGCTCCAAAAGTGAAAACTTTGCTACAAAATCTCTGAAATGTTTAAATTAATCTTAGAAATTTTGTACAAAAACTTTAGAATTTTTCTTAGTTTCAAAAAAAGACAAAAACTTTCTAGAAAAAAAATCTGAACATAGATTAATCCTAGAAACCTCAGAAATTTTCTTTTTAGCTCCAAAAGTCAAAAAATTGCCTGAAAAAACAAACTTTAAAATATTTAGATTAATCTCAGAAATCTTAATTTCTGTGCTGAGTAGAAATTTTCCAACTTTTTCAACTTTTGAAATTTTCACACCAGAACTGAAGAGCAGAAATAAAACCTGTTGACTGGTGGATTTTTTTTAGTTTCTGTTTATTTACGGACTGATGAACCAACTTCAGCCCCTCACAGATCCAACCTGATGCACTTTGAAACGCGAACAGAGACGAACCTGAAGCCAAATCTTTACTCCATAATATTTTGAATGGAGCCTGAAACATAAAATCTCCTCAGATTTTTCCTGCTGCCAACAGGAGGCGATGATTTCTGCACATCTGCTCCTCTTTTCTGCTGATTAGACTGATAGATTTTTGCTGTTCTCCTCCACAGACTGACCTTCACATGCTGCCCCAACATCCTCCCACCACTTCCTGTCTTCTTCTTCATTTCTGCCAGTAGTAACATCCAGTTGTTGACCATGTGACTCGTGTGACGTGAAAAAAGTGTTTTCAGTTCAGATTTGCAAAGTAAACTAATTTCAATCTTAGTGCAGCTCTTTGTTTAAACTGCCGTGTTTCCTTTCAGCAGATTTATTTTCAAAATGTTAAATTGTGTAATTATCTGGCCAATAGAAACGCTGCTGCTGTTCTGGCCTGAATTAAACTTTTCAGGCTCAGAAAACTTTTGGGAAACAAAAAACTTCCTGCAGAAAAAGTTTGATAAACAGCAACATTTGTGTTGCAGCTGAAGGTTTTGATCAGGACAGTACATTTTTGTGGATCAGCTCGTGTTGCACCATAACGCATCAGAAACTCTGTGTTCCAGAACGCGGCGTTCTGGCTCAGCCTGAGCGTTTGTCTCAGGTAAACATGGCGGGGCATGTGGGTGGATGACCCTCTGCCCCGACCCCTCAGACTGTCTGCTGCTCTGTTTGTTTGCTTTGATAGCTGCTCCATTTACTGCTGCCCTAATTATCAGGTTATCAGGGTTTTTACGCTGCAATAGGCTGAAGCTGCTGCACAAACTCACCACGTTCTTCTCCTGCTACTCTCCGTTTTGCATCATTTGCTGGTTTTTCTGCTGATCTGTTTGGCTGTGAAACTGTGATCAGTTCTTTTCTTTCTTTCTTGTGTCTCAGTTCAGTTCCTTTATTGTAATCCCAGAGGGAAACGTTTTGCATTTTTAACACAAAGTACAACAAAAAACACAAACAATATCAAAAACAGACAAAACACCAATTTATAAATATATAAAACTGAATTATAACTAACTATAAGAAGTAAAACCTTTTGCCCTCTTTGCTCTGTCTGCAGTCAAATTTCATTTAAGTTATAATTGATAAAACATTTCTGTAACAACTGAAGCTATCATAGCTACTGATTATACTATAAAATAGGATTATGTGCCTTGAGAACACAGTACTGTCACTTTAAGAGGGCTGTATTATTATAAAATCTACTTTGTTGAGATTTACGTCTTTCTGTCGATTTGATTGATTGATTTCTCTTTCAGTCTGATTCAAAATGACTCCTGAGTTGCAGATAAATGTACATGGAACTGACTGAACAGGATCAGGTGAACCGACCGGTTCTCTAAACCAATCAGTTTCCTCACAAAATAGAAACTGATTGTTTCACAACAATCTGCAGCTTTAAAGGAGCAGCAATGAGGACGAGATGAGAAACAGTGGGAAAGCTCTCCGCCTTTCTATGGGAGTGATTGACAGCGCTAAGACCCGCCTCCGGGCTGTGATTGGTTGTTTCTGACTGGAATCACGTGTGTTTCTGCAGAATGATTCTCCTTGAACATTTTCATAATATTTTGAAAGTGACTAAACCACGTTACTAAGCAACGCTTAGTTTTTTTTTTTTTCTGACCTGAACCCTCAGAGCCTCATAAAGACAGTTACAGAGTCGGCTTCTGTCGCCTGAAGATCATTTCCAGGACCAGAGAACTGAAGTCTGAGCCAAATCTGGAGAAACTCATTGATTCCTGCAGCAGGTCTGACTAACAAACCAGGAAGATAGAGACACCACCCAGTTCTACACCACCCAGTTCTACATCACCCAGTTCTACACCACCCAGTTCTACACCACCCAGTTCTACATCACCCAGTTCTACACCACCCAGTTCTACACCACCCACTTCTACATCACCCAGTTCTACACCACCCAGTTCTACACCACCCAGTTCTACATCACCCAGTTCTACACCACCCAGTTCTACACCACCCACTTCTACATCACTCAGTTCTACACCACCCAGTTCTACACCACCCACTTCTACATCACTCAGTTCTACACCACCCAGTTCTACACCGCCCAGTTCTACACCACCCAGTTCTACATCACCCAGTTCTACATCACCCAGTTCTACACCACCCACTTCTACATCACTCAGTTCTACACCACCCAGTTCTACACCACCCACTTCTACATCACTCAGTTCTACACCACCCAGTTCTACACCGCCCAGTTCTACACCACCCAGTTCTACACCACCCACTTCTACATCACTCAGTTCTACACCACCCAGTTCTACACCACCCAGTTCTACACCACCCAGTTCTACAGTCCTTCACTGAGCAAAGAGACTTTAAATGCTGCTGGTAGTTTATAAATCACTGAATATCTGCTGTTGTTATATCAACCTTCAGATCTCTCAGGTTCTTCTGGTTCTGGTTCTGGTTCTGGTTCTGGTTCTGGTTCTGGTCTGCATCCCCAGAACTAAAAATGGAGAAGCAGCATTCAGCTTCTATGCACCACAAATCTGGAACAAACTTCCAGAAAACTGTAAAACAGCTGAAACACTGAGCTCCTTTAAATCTTGGCTGAAAATCCAGCTGGTTTTTGCTGCTTTGAAATGAAATCAATGATACATTAATAAATATTTAACAATGGAACTCGGCTAAATGCAATGCTTCAGCTGTTGACTGTTTCCTGTCTTTGTATTGTTGATACAGTCTTTTAAACCGGTTGGTTTCCAGTGAAACCAGGTGGATGGTGGTTTCACAGCATTTTTGCAGCTGAAGGAACAGAAAAATGCTTCATGTTCCAGTTTGACGAGAAGTTCTGACCCAACAGGAAGTAGTTGTTGTTGTTTTTTTATTGCTTATCGCAGCAGATGGAAGAGCGTGCTAATCATCAGGTTGTGTTTCTTTGTGTAGATCATTTGTTTTTAGAGAAACTGAGAGGTTTCCCAGCATCTCTCGGCTCCCAGCAGGTTTATAAAAACCAGGTGATCAACTCATGGCCAGCAGCTTCAGACAGGTGAGTGTTCAGCCTCATCCGTTCATCTCTCTCTATCTGTTTAACAGTAAAACTGTCACTCAGCAGTTTGACATGGAAACCCTCATTTTGACAAACTTACCTGGACAGAACCAGCCGGATTCATATTTGACCAGTTTTTCCATCAAATCCTTTTAAAATCTGGAAATAGTTCTGTTTTCTATGAATTTCATGCTAGATTCTTCTTTACAGTTTTATCAATGCATATAAATTATATTTTATTTTTGTTTGTTGCAGCTGAATCTGTGAGAAATAGGGATGTTTCATATTTATCAGATATAAAAACTCCAGTTTGTTTCCTTTATTGACTTTTGTAAATAAAATAATTTCTTTCTGTAAATTCTCCTCTGTAACCAGACGTATGTTTTATTACATGTAGTCTCCATCAATGTGTTTCTCGTGTTTGGTTTAACGTTGATGCAGGAGCCTAAGATGCCGAAGTTCATCACCCACATCGATATTTCTCTGAACGGTGATGAGGAGCTTTGGTTTAGTAATAATGGCTACACCAAACTTCCTCTTGATCTGAACAAAGAGGCAGGAGGAAACGACGTCTTTCTCTGGTACAAAACCGGTGACTACAGAGCCATCACCAGGATCCAGTTTTCCTTCAATGACTGGATGAAGAAAGGTCTGATGAATGAAGGGTACCACCTGGTCAATAAAGATCTCCACAACGGAGCCGGGGGCAGCAACGTCTCCCTGTGGTTCTTCAAAGGTTATACTGAGTGTGACGTCCCGATCGTGGAGCTGGACCTGTCCACTAACGAAGCAGATGATACCAAAAAGGTCCAGCCTCAGTGGGAGAGGTCAGCCTGCGATCTGAACCGGGGAGCTGGAGGAGATTGGATCCACCTGTGGATGAAGCGACAGCATCAAACCTACATCTGCGACATCCAGGCCAGTGATGGCGACATATCCAACCACGAATTGCTCCGTCAAGGTTACACCCGCATAGATGAAGACATCAACAGAGATTCGGGTGGGCCTGACATCTTCATCTTCTACCAGCAAACCACTGATGAGAAGAAGGCCATCACAGATCTGAAGATCTCCACTGATACGAAGGAGAGTCGTTTGGTGAAAGCCGGATATCAGAAAGTGAAAACAAACCTGAATGATGGAACCAGAGGAACCCCGCTGTACCTGTGGTACAAGAAAGATGAAACCAACAAACCTCCCATCACGTTCATCACTGTGGTAAACATGATGGCAAAGGAAGAGTATGTCAAAGCCGGCTTCAATGTCATCGATACGGATCTCAACCTGAAGAATTCAGGTCACAAAATGTTTCTGTGTTTTAAGTAAAGTTTGATCATTTCTGAGCATGCTCAGTGAGAGCCAATACTGATCACATCTTCTATCTGGAATCTGTGGAAAGAGTTTTCTCTCAAACATTTTCTCTGAATCTGATCACTGATCAATAAAGTTGAGCATCTGATCATATCTGGTGCGAATTTTATTATTTTATAACATTTATAAAGTAAACACCAGAAGAAGATTTACTTTGGCATCCAGAAACTTTTCATCTCTGTTAGAATCAGCTTCCAGTTACTCAGTGGTTCTGATCCAATATCCAGTAATATTGAGTCTTTCTTATAAACATGATGACAGTATTCTTGTAATTTTATAACTTTATTCAAAAAACCAAAACTCTCAGTCTGGCTCTGATTCTCTGTTGAAGAGTTGAGATCAGAAATTATGAACCTGATTCCTGCCAGAGAAACGTATCGATCACAAAACATGAATATCACATATTAATTTATTATTTTCTCCTTAGGGAATGTTTCTTGCAGCAAGAGTAAAAGAGTATTTATAATTAGCTACTCAAGTACTGATCAAAACATCATTTAATATTTAAAACTTACATCATCAGATGGACCAAAATATAAAGTTAAGAGGAAATTTGGGGATTTTAAAGACCAAAATGACAATAATTCATATAAGTAACAAAAAATAACAGAATTGGGCAAAATACAAAAAAGTTTTCAAATCACTTTTTTCAATCAATGCTACTTTTATTTATTTTTATTTATTTTATTAAAATCTGCTGGTGTGTCTCTGTTGAATATTTGTTTTTCATTCAGTGGGTAGAAAATTCAGAAATTTTACTCCAGTAAGAGTAAAAATACTTCATACTAAAATTACTTAAGTCAAAGTAAAAGTACAGCATAGTAAAAATACCCTTAAAAGTTCTATCTATCTATCTATCTATCTATCTATCTATCTATCTATCTATCTATCTATCTATCTATCTATCTATCTATCTATCTATCTATCTATCTATCTATCTATCTATCTATCTATCTATCTATCTATCTATCTATCTATCTATCTATCTATCTATCTATCTATCTATCTATCTATCTATCTATCTATCTATCTATCTATCTATCTATATATATATATATATCTATATATATATATATTGTTGTTGCGCAACACCCCCCCCCTCCTTTCTGTCTCTACTCTCTCACTCTCGTACTTCCTCTTCTGAGAGGGGAGATGTGCTACCAGCTCTCCATCTAACGGGTTAATTGAGTTTCCTAAATCTGCCGGGATTTACCCTGTCCAGAACTGAAGTAAACTCTGTTTAAGCTGGTTTCGAGAAACGATTCACCTGATTTTTAACGGCCTACATCCAGGTGTCTCACCCTTCTTCCCTCTGTGAATTAGCCAGACTGAGCAGCCTACAGCCAACTAGTTTCACAGAGCACACCTGTTAACGGTCGCTCGTTCTCTTATTTTACAACTTGCATTTGTTATTGAACCAGGTAGGTTTTAGTGACTCGGGCGAGTCCCAAGGATGACGTTTTAAATTTGGGCTACCAGCAACTTAAAAACATTTTAAACTTTTTCCTCTCCAGAATCAAACATCACAGCTATTTTACAACCATCAAAGAACTTTAAGGTGACTCATTAACTGAATGTCCACAACATCTTTTAGATTTTCTTTATGCTAAATATTTTATTAGTAAGGCATTTTTGCAAGGGTCAGTACAGCTTAATTCAGTAGCAGAAATAATCAAATAAGTAAAATCAGTCATCTAGTCTATCTTTCCCTACTGCTGACACTGAGAACTAAAAAAGGAACCTTTGAGAGAGACGGACGGAGCCTGGCGCCTCGAACCCCAGACCTGGCACGACGACGAAGAAGGTGCTGCAGCAGGAGGAAGACGCCGATCGATGAAGGCCAGGATCTCCGCAGGTCTGATGATGAAGAAGGTGTTGCAGCAGGAGGAAGACGCCGATCGATGAAGGCCAGGATCTCCGCAGGTCTGATGATGAAGAAGGTGTTGCAGCAGGAGGAAGATGTTGATCAGCGAAGGCAGGAATCTCTGTAGGTCTGATGAGCCTCCTCTCCGCATGGATGGTGAGGTCACACAGGACTTGGTGCTGGCAGGAAGGAAGGCACCAGTTCTTCTTCTTTGTCTTTGCCTTTGTCTTCATCTTTGTCTTTGGGGTCTGAACCCAGCCGATGAGAGAAGTGCGATTTGAAGCCACAGGTTGTGGGGCTGACGGGTTGGTCCCCATGGCCGGACAGTCTTCGGCTCCGTGGCCCCGGCTCTTCTTCAGCTGCAGAGTTCTTTGTCCATCTCGATCTTGGCTCGAAGCTGCCCGGAGGATCCAACGAACGGTTCCTCTTTTGCACTCACCTTTTATAGGGTTTCTGACTGCTTAGACAGATGATCTCATATCCATCACTGTCTTACAGACATTTCCTGATGTCTGTGCTAATGTCTCAGGGTTGCTCAACCTCCTATGTCCATTGCCTGCACAACCTTTCACCTACTCTCTAAATAAGGCGTTGATCATCTCTGCTCTCCTGTTAGTTCCTTGCCTTTCACCTTTCACCTACTCTCTACCTCCAACATATCAGTGATGTTTAATTGCAGTTACACCTTTTACACCATTTCAAGTTCAATGTCAAAATCACATTTATATCACATTTATTTTCTTTAGCTTCTCTGATTTAGCATTCATTTATAATTTTATAACCATAACTTATATCACATTTATTTTCTTCAGCTTCTCTGATCTATCATTCCTTTATGATTTTATAACCATAACTTATTAATTATCCTTATTATAATCCTAATGTGAGTTATTACAGATGTTTTTCTAAAAAGAAACCAAAAGAATAATACATGATTCTAATTATTTACTACTAAAGTTACAGTTACTTGTTTTCCTTGTAAGTGTTCCCACAAATATAAGTGTAAGTATTATTACAAGTAAACCAATATTAATATAAGTATTTTACTTTGAATCTTATCAAATTATCAAAATGTTTAGATTTAATTCTTTAAACTTTCATGCTTTAAAATAAGAAATAGTCTCATCTATTTTTATGAATCTGCAGGCTGGAAACTTCCTCTTTTTCCAGGAAACCTGCTTTTCCTGTTTCATGACTCTCTCTGTCTGACTATGATTTCTTATGATTAGATAGAAAAAAGTAAAATTAAAGCAAAGTTTGCATGAGACAAAAACAACACACACAACCAGATTTATTTTATTGACACTTAAGTCTACTGTTGGGCCTAGATATCACTTGAGTGATTCATTTTAAAGATAACTTTATTTATTATTACTGTTAAACTAACTTTATTGACACTTAAGTCTACGGTTGGGCCCTGATGTCACTTGAGTGATTCATTTTAAAGATAACTTTATTTATTATTACTGTTAAACTAAAATCTCCAGCATGGGGAAGTGGGATGAGCTCGGATTTTCTTGACAATATATATATATATATCTATATATATATATATATATATATATATATATATATATATATATATATATATATATATATATATATATATATATATATATATATATATATGATATTAAGTGTGCCATGTTATTTTTATTATTTGAAAGTGCCATCAATTGAAAAACATTTTTTTGCATATATAAAAAGAACAAACATTTAAGCTAACACAAAAATTAAATTAAAAATAAAATACAAATTATTTGTATATGTATATAATACACATAAATAACTTTTCATCTCTAGCCTAGGTAAAAGTATTGCTCTTTAAAAAAATTTAAATATTAATACTATATGAATTGAAAAATACTTAATTCACACTGAATAAGTTAACAAGTTGGATATTTTTAAATTTCCCCAAGAGTTACCTTTCATTGGTGTAACAAAAATAATAAATAGTTTTTCCATTTAGTTTGGAAAACTAAACAGCCTCTAGTTTGTATTATTTGTAGTTAGTTTAAGTATATTTATTATGATGCCAGCTTGGTGTTTTGGGGCCTCTTGATGGTTCAGCCGCTTAAACCGCTCTGAACAATATTATCGTTTCTCACGATAACTTCTGGGACAGTTTATCGTGCAGCAGCATTTGTTATCGTGACAGGCCCGCTGCTGAAGGCGCCCACCGCCTCCGAGCCTCACTGCGGCTGCTGGCGCGCTGACAATGACTTGAATGCTGATGATCGTGGAGATCAACAAAGGAGACAAGGAGAGAGGAGATGAAACGCTTCCTGAGCGCTGAGGAGAATGGAGAGCCGCTGACAGACTGCAGGGAGCTGTCACACAACCTCACCGCCTCCTCTTCCTCCTCCTCCTCCTCCTCAGCCCACAGACACGCGGCCCTGTCCTCGCTCCAGACCCGGGGACCAGGCGGCGGGTCGGAGCCGAGGAGATCCGCGCTGAAACGCAGCCGAGGCGGCCAGGAAGGACGAGCGGACCCGGAGGAGGCGGCGGCGGCGGATCATCCAGCGGCTCCGGGGTTCGTCGTTCAGCGGCGGCTGCAGCCTCAAGGACGCGGCGTCGGAGGAGCGGAAGGTGTGGAGATGATTTCAGCGGCCGGAAGGGATGCGGACGGGAACAATAACAGCAGCAGCATCTCTGAGCCTCCTGCGGGCAAAGTCAAGGAGGAGCGGAAGGGGAAGAACCTGATCCGGGGCTGGAAGAGGGACCGGGACGCCGCCGCTCCTCCCGCCCGGATCAGGAAGGAGAAGTCCGGCGACGATGGCGCGTCTCCTCCGCCTGCCGCCTTCCTGCCGGAGCATCACCTGGGACCCGGAACCGACTCCCGGATCCCCGCGGGAGACAGCAGCACCATCACCGGAGGCTCCGGGAAAACAGCGGCGGACTGTGGAGTAAAGAGCGGCGGAGGAGCTATTGTTGTCCGGCGGCTGCACGACGAGCCTCCGGCGGCCAAGAAACACCGAGGAGCCGAGAAGGTAGGCGTTTTATCACCCCGAGGCACAAAACAGGATTTATTTTAGCGATGCAATAAATAAATATAGTGAGGGATGCTGGTGTGAAGGCCACAAAGACACAAACGGAGCATCTTGATGTCCTTTTGTTGCTGCCCAGCTGCTGTCATTGTTCCCGGGCTGATCAGCACATATGTCTGATTTTCTCTTTCTTCTTCTTTTGGGGACATTTAGAAAAGGATGGATGCATGTTTTAACAAATCGTTTTCTCTGAATGCTTTGTTTGCTTTTTCCCATGTGGGAAAAATCCTCATGATGTCAAATTTATTCACATTTTATGTCATCAGCCCCCTTTTGTATCTTTCTTTTAAAACATTTTTTATAAAAAGGCTGACAGGTTGTGCTTCTGAAATTATTTTTGGGAGCTTTAAATAAGTCATCCAGAGGGAGAAGATGGAGGAAGATGAAGGGAAGGGTGGAGGGGTGAGGTGAGGAAAAGAGAGATGTATGATGGAGAGCGAGGAATTTGATTTGACAGCAGAGGACGCAGGCTGGAAGAGTCTGGCAGACAAAGAGGGAGGATGTCCAGGAGGAGTTTGTGTCTGCAGGAGAGACGCTGCTTTGTTTACGTGTTGATCTGAAGGCTTTTCTAAAAATCATTTCCTGCCATGGAGACTCTGAGCTCCACTCAGCTGTTTGGTGTCGGTTCAGTTCATGGCTGGACTGCAGCAGCTTTACGTCATCAAACACTGAAAACTCTGGGTTTAACCGAGCCAACCCGACCGGGATCCTGTTGGATCCTCACTGCTAATGAGCAGCTTCTCATTCTTATGGCTTTCAGCTCAGATTATAACAAATAATAAGATTTGCTGCTATAGCTATGCAGATGATACACTGCTCTTCATTACATTGTCACATATCAGCTAAAGTTGTTACCTGCTGCTGTTGTTGGATCAACCTTCCAGACCTCTCAGGTGTTCTGGTTCTGGTTCTGGTCCAAGCAGCATTCACTTTCTAAGCTCCACAAATCTGGGACAAATGTCTGTAACTCTAGACTAACACACACCTGGTTAGAGGTGATTGTGATACTATAGAGCATTGATCAATATATCAATCGATGATTGTAGCGATGGCACTTGACAAAATTACTGGTTTTCACATTTGTTGACTAACTGATGTTTTTATGTTTTCAGTCATGTTGCTGAAATGTGATGTACAAATAAACATGATTGATTGATTGATTGATTGATTGATTGATTGATTGATTGGTATCTCTGGACCAATCTAGAGTCGGCATGTAGCTTCAGTCATTGCAGCTGTAAACTGGAGATCAGGATGAACTTTGACTGAACCTTCAGAACAACATAAAGACAGTCACAAAGTCGGCCTTCTATCAGCTGAAGAACGTTTCCAGGATCAGAGGACGAATGTCTCAGCAGGATCTAGAGAAAGTCATCCATGTGTTTATCTTAGTCGTATCGATTCCTGCAGCAGCGTCTTCACAGGTCTGACTAACAAATCAATCCTCCAGCTGCAGCTGAGCCAGAACGCTGCTGCTGGCGTTCTGACTAAAACCAGGAAGATAGAACAAAACAGCCAGTTCTAAAGTCCCTGCACTGAGAGAAGAGACTTTGAAATACTGTTGTTAGTTTATAAATCACTATACATTAAAGATCTGCTGCTGTTGTATCAAAAACTGGAACATTAATTAATTCTGGTCTGGATTACAACGTTTTATTATTTGACTTTATTTTGCTACTGCAGGGTAATATATATTGTGTTTTTGAAGTGCCTTGTTGCTGGAATGTGCTATGCTAATAAACTTGATTTGTTTTTGTGGAAAAGATGTTAATGTGTTTAGGAACGGTCATTAAGGACAGGAAACATCTGAGGAAACGACTGAATTAGGTTCAGATATGGCCAACTTCTTAAAAACCGCAGGAAAGTGAAGAACAATCGTCTTCAGGGAAGGAATGTGGTTGAGAAAAATCTGAAATATTAAATAATTTCCACACAATGTGAAGTGAAGTCAGTGGGTTGTGCTGTGTGAGAACCACTGATCAGTGAGGCGAACCAGAGGAAAACACTAGTATTGGTCTCTGCTGATGTTCGTTTTAATCTTATTTATTAGAATTTATTTCTCTGCTTGTGTGACCCTGAAACAATTACTGTGAAAATAACTGAGCCTCTACTGGGTAGGAAATGACAAACTTTTGGTATTTTCAGTTTTTTAAAGGACATTTAAGTCTGAGCTAAAAGATATTTTTTGTCATAAAACCTCCAGGTGAACAACTGATCCTTCAGGTTTGAGTAAACATGGTGTAATAAAAGACACCATGCAGTCAGTAATTGAGAAAACCATGAACGAACATGACATTTTGATGAGTGCGGCTATCAAAATCAATCAACATCAAATATGTTTAATTTATTATGGTTCAAAAAGTCAAGTCAACATTGAGTTAAATGAGGTATTTATCATTTTGACTCTAAACATAAGGCCTGTTGTAGTTGCTCTGGATAATGAAACGTTTTCTCTGGTTAATAAATCGCAGCAACGTCTCCATCTTTGTTACGTTGATGTGGTGGATTGTTTGGGTCTCCTGTTAGCCGCAGCTGATTAATAGCAACTGTTAGCAACCATGTTAGCATCTGAAATGATATGATGACCTGCACTGATGCTGACCCTGTCCAAACCTGCAGCTCAGAGGGGGAACATGCTAGTTAGCAACCTTTACTTCCTGTTTATTGCCTCCATGTGTAGCGTTAGCATCTGATGTAGCCTGTAGCTTTGTGTAGCCTGGTGGAGTCGCTCCAAACTAGAAGATGGAAACTCAGCTACTGTGCTTGTTTTCTTGTTTGTTTTTGCGACATTTTAACTCAAACACTCATTTTAAAGTATCGCCTTAGTAACGGTTCTAAATTCAAAGTAACTTCTTCAAACTTACAATTTAAAAAGATAAAAATAAAAAAAAATAAAATAATCCAGCTGCTGCTGAGGCTCCGGCTTTCATCTGCGTGACAACAAGATGCTGGAGTTAGCTGGAGTTAGCTGGAGTTAGCTGGAGTTAGCTGGAGTTAGCTGTGAGCGGCTGCTTTGCCTCCCTGTCAGTCCGTCTGTCAGGCCGGTCCTGCAGGCTGCAGCGGGAAGGAGAGCCGGTCGCAGCGGACTTTAATAAAATCTGCTCAGCTGCTCCTCGACGCTGCTAAAATGATTTGGTTTTTCATTCTGTGAAACTCGGCTGAGACGATCCGAGTTTGGATCTGTTTGGTGGCGTTGCTGTGATTTGAAAGTGATTTCCAAGCTAATCTACAGGTAGCAAACATTTGACTGCTGAGTGTCTTCAACGCGATATAAACAGAACCAGTCAGCTGAGTGAGTCCTCTACATGAATTATTCACATTTCTTCATTTCCATTCAGAATCGCTCTTTTCTCTCCTGCTTTTCTTCTCCTTGCTAACCTGTTAGCATGTTAGCATCTCGTTAAGATTGAAGATGGAGGACTTCAAACCCAACAAAGTAGTTCTTACCAACTATCCTGCTGAGGAAACAAAAACCAAAACATTATTTTATTTAAAGTAAATAAAATTTAAAAACCAAACCTGCCTACATGCTGAACTCAAAGCTACAGTAAATACAGAAAGTCTAAACCACATGTGTCAAACTCCAGTCCTCAAGGGCCGCTGTCCTGCAACTTTTAGATGTGCCTCTGCTGCACCACACCTGAATAGAATAATTAGGTCATTAGCAAGGCTGTGGAGAACTGATCTACACAAGGAGGAGGTAATTAAGACATTTCCTTCCAGCATTTCGTACCTGTGGCACATCTAAAAACTGCAGGACAGCGGCCCTCGAGGACTGGAGTTTGACACCCCTGGTAAACGTTTGAAAAACCATTAAAAATACAAACTTTTTCACATAGATATTTTTTTACTTGTAAGTAGGCCTGTGACAATAAATTAAAATGAGCTGAATAATTTCCACTTGGTTTATTTATTGTTTTTCTCTTTCTACCAAAAATTGGTTGGTAAAAGTTTTCAGTTTGGTGTTTTGGTCTCAATAATCATTTTTTGGAAGAAACATCATAATTCATTTCATTTGTCTCTTGTTTTTCTTGTTTTATTTATTTTGGATGTTTTCCAGTTCAAATGTTCACTAGAATTTAAAGTTTATTGTTCTTGCATTATTATACCATTACCAATACACAATATTATCGTTTATCCCAATAACTTCTGGTTTGAATTTATGAGCCAGTAAAATGTGTCATCATGCTTATATAAGTCCTTGTACTTTTCACTCCTTAGCAACACAGCTTTGATTTTATCTAACATTTAACATCATGGATGGATTTTCACTCAGGGAAATGAGTGAAAATCCTTCAAATGAGAGGAAAGTAAACGTATCTGGTCTTTATTCTGTTTTTGTTCTGACAATATTTACATTTCTCAACAGTAGCTTCATACCTTCTGGATTGTTTTGTAAATGTTGACGTCTTAAACATTATAAACCGTCTAGAAAAACACCAGAAAACATTTGAATGATGCATTCTGCTTAGTAACACCCTGATTATCATTCATGTTTTAGAAAGCCTGATTATTATATGAAAACAAAAGCATGAGATGGAAGTTAAAGACCTTTAGGTGATAATAAACCTAAAACAGGAATAAAATGTGTAAATTCCTCCAGCTTCTAGAGTAAACCCGCCGTTATTTTCGCTTCTTGTTTGCCTGGTTGATGTTTTCATTTGTCAGACGTCGCCTGGGCTTCACCTGAGGCTCATAATCTGCAACTTTCATTTTCATCCTCAGACTGTTATCTAACAGGAAGCCAGATGTCTTTTCCAAACGCGCGTCTGATTTTCTGCAGCTGCGAAACGCCTGGATGTAGATTCCAGACCGTCGGAGATCTGACTCATCCCTCTCGCTCGGAGAGATTTCACAAGCTGGGAGAGTTGATTTAAAACGGGGACAAAGCCTGATGTCACCGCGTCAAAGCAGATAAATCTGACTCGACGCTTCTTTTGTTATATTTCAGCACCAGAAAAGATGAAAAGCAGAGATATCGTCCAAATTTCTGTAAAAATAACCACATCTGGTGGTGGAATATGAACCTCCTGTCAGCTCAGATGGAGGAGGAATCAGGAATAAATTGGCGCCACTAAGAAAAACAGGAGAAATGTCAGCATGTTGAATTTAGCAGGATGATAAAAGCTGATAGGAAAAGAGAGAAATGTGAAAATAAAACAACTGGAGGAGGAGTATCTTTAGTTCCTATTTATGGGATTTTCTAAAGTTTCATGTTATGTATTTAGTGCTTTCTTGCATCCAGATTATTTTATTGTTTATTTTTTAAATTATTTTTTAGTTCCTTTTCCTTCTTCCTTCATTCCTGTTGACTGAGTCTCAGTTTTCTTATTTCTCCTGAATGAACAGGCTGATGTTTTGTAAAGTAAGGTGCACATTTTGGAAAACGTGTTGCAGAGACGACCAGATTGCTAATCCCAAATTAGCTGCTTTACAGTTTTTGATTGTTTTATTTAAGATCTCTGCAAAATCCAACATTTCTTTTATCTACAGGAATTACAGCACATATAGTGGCACAAACATTTATTCTTGTTTTCCTCAAACGGTGGAGCGATTCACAATCTGGTAGCAAATCACAAACAGTTTCATCACTTTGGATTCTCACATTCTGTTGATTTTCTAACATTAGAGAGATTCAGCTGCTGAATCAAAACCCATGAATGTGAGCAGAGTTAGCATTTGGCTGGGTGGGTGGAAACAGGATGAGCCGTGCGAACGAAACAAAACAACGTTCTTCTAAACAACTTTCCTGGAACTTACAGTTCGCTTTCTTTACCAAATACTTTACAGAGCATGCAGAAGCTTAACTGGTACTTTCCCCAAAGTTACAGGTTCTTTTCCACCAGTTTACTGGTTGATTTCCAGAACTAATTCAAAATTTGTCTCTTAAATGTTCGTAGTAAATTCCAGAATAACAGCTCACTTTCCCTCAACTTACACATCATTTCTTATACGTTACTTTTCCTGAAATTACAGCGTAACTTTTTGGAAGGTGTAAATTTTGGAAGATATGTTGCAAGAAACACCAAGACTGCTAATAAAAATGTAGCTTCTTTACAGTTCTTCATGGTTTTATCTTAAAATCTCTGCACAACAAATTCAGATCCTTTTCTTGAGTTTTCTGGATAAATTCCTGATTTCTTTCCCTTTCATTTCCTCTCAAATTACAAATTGTTGTGCTTGAACTCACTGGGAAACTTTTTGCAACGTATGCTGTAAACTGTGGAAGATATTTTTTGAGTAAACTATAAGTTTTATTGTTTCTTAAAAAACAATAATAAACTCCAGCTTGTAATTAGCGAATGTTCCTGACATTTTACAATAATCTTTCTAGTGTAGATTTTGAAATAACTCTGTGTTTATTTCACCTTTTTTGAGTTTAGTTGTGATAGTAACTAACCTTTGAGCGAAGTTTTGTGTTTTAAAGCTTTCCAAAAAGTACTTTAAATTCGTCTAGAAGTGTTCAAACTCTTTCATTTCTGCACATAATCGAGATAATTATTCATTTTCAGTTGTTTGTTTGTGTGAGTATAAAAAAAACGATGTTTGTTGTATAAAAATAATCTGAGAGCAGCAGAAAGGGCCGGCTGCGCTGAAGGCTGTTTATTCCTGAGAGTTCCTGATCCTGGTTAATATTTATACTTCCTGATTCCTCGGCGTTAATTGTTCTTTCTGTCCGACTGCGAGGCGTTTTTCTGTGGCTGTGATTGACGGGAAGTTATTGGTTTCAAAAAATGGAAATCAGGCCGGCAGAGAGCAGCAGGAGGCTCCCTGGTGGATTTCAGAGAAAAGCCGAAGCTTCAGATGTTTTTCAAAATGAGCGAATGACCTTGAAAGAATGTATTTTCTCCTTTCCTTTGAATAACTCTTTTCACCTCTCCTGTGAATATAATTTAGCTCTTCAGGTTTAACACTAGCAGATTTAACAGGGGAAGCTCAGGAATTGAGGTTTTATTTTTAAAAACAATCACTTGTACTTTGCTGAAGACATCGATCTCTCCGCTGTTTTCTGATGTAGATTGTTTCTCTTCTAATGGGAGGAAACGCCTGAAAAACAGGAATTTAACAAGATCCGTCGAGCTGGACGAGACTTTGATGAACGGCCGAGCTTTTCCAGAGCTTACAATAAACTCAGGCTAACTGGCAATCCTCTAACAGGTCAAAAGGTTATGGCTGTTTCTATAGAGTGGAATATTTTTACCACTTACTACACAGAAAGAGATTCGGCTCATTTTTTAAAGTAAAAATTTTAATTTTACAGAAACATTTAACTGCCAGAGCTTGGAAATAAGAAAACTTTATCTTTATAAGAAGATGAAAAGCTTGTTCTAATGAGATTTATATCTAATTAAAACTAAAAATTGTAAGTAAGAAATGTTGTAACAGTAAAACAGAAACTCTTCCTGTCAGATTTGACTTTATCTAACCGTAACGTTTCCATACCATGACCTCCAAACAGCTTCTGACTGGTGATCTCCTTCAGAAACCCTCAGACGATAATACAAAATACATAAAGAAATGTTGACTTTAAAAAAAATCTTACTTTTATTCACTATTCTATAATTATTACGTTCCTTTAGCAGAAACAGCACTTCATACTTTTTGATTTTTTTTGGCAAGTAGTTCTGTGGTGGAATATTTTTATGAGCGAATATATTTTGACTTTATTAATCTGATGTTTGTCATAATATATTACTAGATAAAATGTTGCACCACAATCTCATCTTTGATAAATGTTTATTTTTAGTTTTTTGCGGTAAAATCCTCCAGGACTAATGAACAGTTCCTTTGGGCTTTGTCTTGTCAGAAACTTTTGAAAACTTGATCGATTTGACAGGATTTAATTAAGAAAACAAATAGCGACTAGTGCAGCTATGCTAGCTTGACTTTGACGACCTTAACTTGTAGATGTGCTGCAGAATTCGATGCATTTTGGTTCAGTTACAAAAACAAAAAAGTGACACAACTCTGACAGATCATCAGCAGAGCAGATGCTTAAATTAGCTAATAAGCCACGACCTCTGCTAATAGCAGCAGTATCTAATCAACCGCTGCAGTGCTAGCTTAGCAAGTAGCCGTGGTAGCTAATCCACCACAGCAATCACTTATCAATAATCACAAACTAAACATTAAGCCTAAAAACATAAAACTGTAACAGACTGAATGTTTGTTTTTTAGTGTTGAATCTTGAAACATGAAGTAGCGCTGTCGACGGTTGTTATGGCAACAAGTCTGTGTGTAGCATAACTGACACAGAGAGTGAAAATAGTGCACTATTTCTGGATTATTATTCCCTTTGCTGTGGTGAACTAGACTGAAAGAATAAAAGCTTCATCTCCAGGTTTCATTTATTTAACGGTTCTACTGAGAATCGTGTTTTTCCCTCCATCGTTGTGCCAATTCAGGAAGTTTCTGGATGTAAACAGCAAGGGGCCTCTACAAAACAAAACCCCACAATATATGGAAAATTTCTTTTCCATATTGACTTTAATGAGCTGTTATCTATTACACATTGATTATGGCTGTTTAATAATTGTGGGACATTTCAACATCCATGTTGACAAACTCAAAGACAGAAACACAAAAAAGCTGTGATGTTCTTGATCTAAATTTTGGTCTAATTTAGACAAATTTAGACTGTGTGGTGAACAAGCAACACACACACATACACACACACACACACACACCCACGCACACACACACACACACACACGACATGATTATCAGTAAGGGTGTGAATGTTTCCCATATCTCTGCTGCAGATTTTGCCCTTTTTGATGGTTTCTCTGTTATCCTTGAACTTTAGCAAAACAGCTACAAAACGTTTGTTCACAGCAGAAACTTTTCATATCTCGTTATAACGAAAAGGTTTCTTGTTGCCGAGCAACGCTGGCCACACTCGAATATCTGGGATTATTCCAACTCCTGTCTCGCCACTAGGGGGCGTACAGCTTTCCTATTGCAACGTTGTAACCAATAGGAAAATTCGACTGTAATACCACTGTTCAACCCAAAGAGGGCAGCACTGAGCCAGCATTCAGTTTCTAAGCACCACAAATCTGGAACAAACTTCCAGAAAACTTCAAAACAGCCGAAACACTGAGATCCTTTACCTACAACGTTTAAAGTTGCTTTTGAAACATCATGAATTTATCATTGACCAACGTGTTTCATGTGAAATGGTGATTTTGATGTTGGTCAACGAAAAAACGTAATTACTGCATGATATTTTTATAACTTAAAATAAGATATGAAAGCTTATTTTTGGTCAATATTTCCTTAATATTGATGAATTAGTACTTGATTCATTGACAGATTATTTCACTTATAACAAGACATTTGTCTCATAAGTGAAAAGATATACCAATGGAACTAGTATTTTCATCAATATTAATGAAATATTTGCTTAAAATAAGCTTTGATATTTTGCTGAACGTTTCTTATGACTTAGTTTTGTCTCATTTTAAGTGTAAAATACTTTTACAATAAACTAGACCAGAAATACTTGGTAAGACTTTTTTTGTTTTTGCAGTGAGTTTATCAGAAAATAGAAGTTGATTTTTGGATTAGTTACACTATAAAAAGGCCACATTTACCTGGAAATATCAGAAAAAATTAGCAAATTGCCTGTAAGTATTATCTTTGAGTGTGAAAAATATTTAAAAAACAAACCGATAATTGCTTTGAGCATAAATGCTAAAATGTTCCAGCTTGTCTGTAATTCTCCAGTCAGATATAAAATGCTCCGCAGGTTTTCTCCATTATCGCATCAGATTAAATCGTTTCAGACAAACTCCACCGCAGCCAGATTGACTAATCAGCTTGACTCTTTCATGATTTTCCGTTTGACCTCGTTCCTCAGCAGCGTTCATGAAAGACGGGATGGAAAACAAGCAGAGGAGCAAATGGCGACGTGGCTTCAGAGTGTTTTCAGAGCAGCAGCTGAGAGTCCATTAGCTGTTAGCGTGAAAAGGCTCCGTACGCCCACACACTCATTCACCAGACCCTCCGCTGCTACGCATCCACTCCCACCTGAAAACACACAATCTCCTCACACATCCAGTTCCTCTAAATGTGACCAACCGCCATGTTGGTTAACCAACCTGCAGAGTTTAAAATAAAGCCTCAGTTACGACCTGAAGCTGCTGCATCAGCTGCTTCCAGAGCTTCTTCATCCGTTCTTAGCATCTTTTCAGCAATTTCTGGCTTCCAGAGAAGGAATCCTTCACACGAAATGGAGATTATTTCCAAATAATATATTTTTAATAATCTACAGTACTAATCTGAATTTATATGGACTATAAACCTTTTATTTGGAAGAATAGAATAGAATTACTTTATTCATCCCAGCAGGGAAATTATTTCGCAGTTACAGCAGCATAGAGACAAGACACACAACAACCACCACTGGGTAGCAATTGTAGACAAAATAAAATAAGAATAAAATATGACATGCTGTTAATATAAAAAGCAGCTTAGAGCAGACCTAGCAAAGATTCATAAATGCAGAAACAGTATGTATATGTAAATATATGTACAGCAAGTGTGCCACAGTGCAGTTGTGCAAAATTGGACTGATTAGTGCAGAACAATGATTTAGCTTTTATTGTACAGTGAGATGGCATGTGGCAGGAAGGATTTCCTTTGTAAAGTTACACAGTAAAAAATTAACAGGAATAATGTGGTTTATTTAGCCTATCATAGAGGAAAATATGTCATATTTTCACTATGTCATTTCTCCATTTATAAATGTCGAGTTCAAAACTAAATATTTAATTTGAAAGTTAAATTTTTAGCTTGTAAACTAAATGCTCCATGTGTTATAGCTTATAGTTACTAACTATTAGTAATATTGAGTGTTAATTAACATATATACAGTAAAGATATCATGCTAGATTTTTGGGGAACCTTGGTGGTGCACTGGAGGCCCTTAGCAGCCGCTTAACTCGCATATGCCTTGGGCCGGCTCGGCTTTTATGGGATAATTGCTCCCAGTCGTTCGCCGATGTGTGAAGAACATTTATTGTTGCTATTCTGGAAGCAGCGGCTCCTCAGCCTGTCCGGTTGAGATTTCCTCCCAGTAAACCTGATTAAAGCACCGACAGCTTGTGACGCCTGTCGGCTCGGATGTTTGGTCTTCATGGAAACGCGGCGCTTTACCGCACACACCGCCGCTTTACCGCACATACAGCCGCTTTACCGCACATACAACCGCTTTACCGCACACACCGCCGCTTTACCGCACATACAGCCGCTTTACCGCACATACAGCCGCTTTACCGCACACACCGCCGCTTTACCGCACATACAGCCGCTTTACCGCACACACCGCCGCTTTACCGCACATACAGCCGCTTTACCGCACACACAGCCGCTTTACCGCACACACAGCCGCTTTAATTGTTTCTAAGGGCTGATTGTGGAGCGGCAGCCTGCAGACATCATGATCAGGGCGACGAGGAACGTCCGATGTTTTTTCCTTCGGTTTGGTGTAAATGCCATTAGAGCCTGTCATTCAATTTCAATTCAAAGGTGTGTGTGTGTGTATGTGTGTGTGTGTGTATATGCGCGCGCGCGTCTGCGTGATGCTGGGAAACTAAAAACATGAGATCAGAGATGAAGGAGGCTGCCGGAAAAACCCTGGAGGAGAAAAAAGTCATCTATTCATTCAAAACACGCACACGCACACACACACTTCCTCTTTCTGAAGCCCGACAAGACAGACAGGGATGATTTCTGTCTGGTAAAAAGAACAGGAGTGTGGCTGCTCACTCAGGGGTTTAATGGGAGGGGAGGAGGAAGAGGAAGAGGATGGGCACAAAGAGGGGAAAGAGGGACGAAGAGGAAATGATACATGAAGGGCAAGAAAAAGAAAACGGTAATGATGAAGTAAAGAGAAACAGACCGGAACGTATAATGACAAGACAAAAACAGACATTTAGGAAGCATTCACACCGTTAATCTGGTTTAATCTCCAGTCCGTTTGTTCAGAAAGTTCGGTTCGTTTTGGAGGTGAGAATGATTAACTGAACCCAAACGGCGAACTCTGGTCTGCCTACAAACTTATGCTTCGTTTCTGTTGAAGTGAAATCTGGTGAACGGCAGCAGACCGAAGACCACTTCTGTTTTCACACATGACAGCCCAGAAGATTCAATTCAATTAGGGACAAAACTGCAACATCTGTTCCACCTCCAGCTGCTGTGCTTCTTTCTCTGCTCTGAGTCAAACCAACCAAACCCTTTGAGCAACCTGTTCCCCTCCTCGCCTGTGGGGGCGCTGCACCAAGAACACCTGAAAAATGACACATAAACCTCTGAGAGACACTGAGCACAACTTCCTTCTTCACCAGATGTAAACAAACGAGTGGCGTGAGATTGTAGCGGTTGGAGGATTTCTCTTTAGCGCTCGGTGAAAGACCACAAGCCATTTCTCTCGCTAGCGCTAGGCTAGTGCGTTTGTTTTAGTTGCATATTCTGGGTAAATGCATTCTGGGCATTTACCCAGAATGCCCCATGCTGTAGTCCACTTCCTGCGTTTGGAGCGATCTCCAGTCCACTTGGCATTCACATTTGCTCTCAAACTGCAACAGAGTTCACTTCAACCGAACCGAGATCGAGGTTTGTAGACGGACCGGAGTTTGTTTTTTGGTCTGATTCGCTCCTCCACAAACCAACCCAACTTTCTAGACCAACAGACTGGAGTTGATTTGAGGTGGACTAAACAAAGCTGGAGTGAATGCGCCTAACGTCCAGGGCATTCTGGGAAAATGCAACCAAATCAAACGTGCTAGCCTAGCACTAGCAGTAGAAATGACTCGTGTTTTTTTTTTTTATCTAAACAAAAGAGAAATCCTCCAACCATTAAAATCTGACGCCTCTCCAATTTTGTTTGCATTTCGTGAAGAAGGAAGTTTCGTTTCCTTCAGTGGTTCCTGGTGCAGCGCCCCCACAGACGAGGAGGGGAAACGGCTTCTCAGCTAGTTTGGATGGTTTGAAACAGTGCAGTGGGAATCAAACCGCAGCAGCTGGAAAAGGAACAAATGCTTCAAATTCTGCCCCGAGTTCAACCAGGTTGTTGTTGCGCAACACCCCCCCCCCTCCTTTCTGTCTCTACTCTCTCACTCTCGTACTTCCTCTTCTGAGAGGGGAGATGTGCTACCAGCTCTCCATCTAACGGGTTAATTGAGTTTCCTAAATCTGCCGGGATTTACCCTGTCCAGAACTGAAGTAAACTCTGTTTAAGCTGGTTTCGAGAAACGATTCACCTGATTTTTAACGGCCTACATCCAGGTGTCTCACCCTTCTTCCCTCTGTGAATTAGCCAGACTGAGCAGCCTACAGCCAACTAGTTTCACAGAGCACACCTGTTAACGGTCGCTCGTTCTCTATTTTACAACTTGCATTTGTTATTGAACCAGGTAGGTTTTAGTGACTCGGGCGAGTCCCAAGGATGTTGTTTTAAATTTGGGCTACCAGCAACCTAAAAACATTTTAAACTTTTTCCTCTCCAGAATCAAACATCACAGCTATTTTACAACCATCAAAGAACTTTAAGGTGACTCATTAACTGAATGTCCACAACATCTTTTAGATTTTCTTTATGCTAAATATTTTATTAGTAAGGCATTTTTGCAAGGGTCAGTACAGCTTAATTCAGTAGCAGAAATAATCAAATAAGTAAAATCAGTCATCTAGTCTATCTTTCCCTACTGCTGACACTGAAAACTAAAAAAGGAACCTTTGAGAGAGACGGACGGAGCCTGGCGCCTCGAACCCCAGACCTGGCACGACGACGAAGAAGGTGCTGCAGCAGGAGGAAGACGCCGATCGATGAAGGCCAGGATCTCCGCAGGTCTGATGATGAAGAAGGTGTTGCAGCAGGAGGAAGATGTTGATCGATGAAGGCCAGGATCTCTGTAGGTCTGATGAGCTTCTTCTCCGCATGGATGGTGAGGTCACACAGGACTTGGTGCTGGCAGGAAGGAAGGCACCAGTTCTTCTTCTTTGTCTTTGCCTTTGTCTTCATCTTTGTCTTTGGGGTCTGAACCCAGCCGATGAGAGAAGTGCGATTTGAAGCCACAGGTTGTAGGGCTGACGGGTTGGTCCCCATGGCCGGACAGTCTTCGGCTCCGTGGCCCCGGCTCTTCTTCAGCTGCAGAGTTCTTTGTCCATCTCTTGGCTCGAAGCTGCCCGGAGGATCCAACGAACGGTTCCTCTTTTGCACTCACCTTTTATAGGGTTTCTTTGGCTAGCACTGTTGCTGGGCTTGTTTCATTGGCTGACTGCTGATCTCATATCCATCACTGTCTTACAGACATTATGTCCTGATGTCTGTGCTAATGTCTCAGAGTTGCTCAACCTCCTGTCCATTGCCTGCACAACCTTTCACCTACTCTCTAAATAAGGCGTTGATCATCTCTGCTCTCCTGTTAGTTCCTTGCCTTTCACCTTTCACCTACTCTCTACCTCCAACATATCAGTGATGTTTAATTGCAGTTACACCTTTTACACCATTTCAAGTTCAATGTCAAAATCACATTTATATCACATTTATTTTCTTTAGCTTCTCTGATCTAGCATTCATTTATAATTTTATAACCATAACTTATATCACATTTATTTTCTTCAGCTTCTCTGATTTATCATTCATTTATGATTTTATAACCATAACTTATTAATTATACTTATTATAATCTTAATGTGAGTTATTACAGATGTTTTTCTGAAAAGAAACCAAGAATAATCCATGATTCTAATTATTTAATACTAAAGTTACAGTTACTTGTTTTTCTTGTAAGTGTTCCCACAAATGTTCGTGTAAATATTATTACAAGTAAACCAATATTAATATAAGTATTTTACTTTGAATCTTATCAAATTACCAAAATGTTTAGATTTCATTCTTTAAACTTTCATGATTTAAAATAAAGAATAGTCTCAGCTATTTTTTATAAATCTGCAGGCTGGAACTTACTTCCTCTTTTTCCAGGAAACCTGCTTTTCTTGTTTAATGACTCTTTCTGACTGACTATGATTTCTTATGATTAGATAGAAAAAAGTAGAATTAAAGCAAAGTTTGCATGAGACAAAAACAACACACACAACCAGATTTATTTTATTGACACTTAAGTCTACTGTTGGGCCTAGATATCACTTGAGTGATTCATTTTAAAGATAACTTTATTTATTATTACTGTTAAACTAACTTTATTGACACTTAAGTCTACTGTTGGGCCTTGATGTCACTTGAGTGATTCATTTTAAAGATAACTTTATTTATTATTACTGTTAAACTAAAATCTCCAGCATGGGGAAGTGGGATGAGCTCGGATTTTCTTGACACCCCCTCCACGAGGTCAGACCTTTCACATGCTGGGAGTCCATCACCCTCCTGCAGTTCGCCGTCCTCATCCCCTGGAAAGAGAAGATGTTCGTCTGGGATGTGAAGATGCAGATTCTTCATCCTCAGTTGTCACAGAGGGCTCAGTGTAGTCATCAAAACTCCACTTCTCTTGACACCCCCTCCTTGGAGTTTTGATTTCCCCCATGAGGTGATGAATGTCGAAGAAAACTTGGATCGCTTTGATTCTTCTACAGGAACCTTCGCTGGATGAACTGTCAGTTCTTCAGGATGTGGGATGATTCTTTAGGGAAGATGGGCTGAGACAGAAGGCCTCAAACAAAAAAAAAAATTCTGGCTGTTCAGCAGAGCAAAGCAAAAAGCATAAGCATCATGATGCTTTATACGTAATCATGATCCTTTTCCATTTTAATCCATCAGGTTGTGACAGGAGTTCTTCTTTAGCATAGTCCAATTTCTTCACGGCCCTCCCAGTCCAAAGCCTTGAAGTTGTTCTTTGAACGGCAACCTTCCTGTAATAGTGGCCAGTCTACTGTAGGATGGCATGGTGCTTGATTCTCTGGCCATCTTCTCGTAATGTTCTGGTTCGCTGTAGCTAAGAACTGGCTTAAGCACTGCTTCCTCGTGGACCCCTTTCTTCATCAGTAGTACTGTGTTGAAGTTCAGTACTTGCTTTACAAAATCTTGGGCGTTGAATCTCAGCTTGATCACCGTAGTTGCAGGCCGATCTTGAGCTTTAATCCAAACTCTCTGCCCTGCTTTCAGTGACACTTCGAGCTGCAACTTCCCTTTTTCTTCTCTGAGCAAAAAGGAGAAGTGTCTTCGCCTCCCTGCTTTCTGTGACGTGAACGGAGTTCCTCTGCAGGGGAAGACCTGCTCTTCTAGCAGTTGTCACTGTGTTCATCAGCACCAAGAGGTACTTCTCACCTCTCTTTCCTGTTGTCCCCATTGGCTCTGCTACATCCATGCAGACTGAACCCCATGGGACTGTGCTCTTGATGAACAAACCTTCCATCCGCTGTCCTGGGTGCCCTGGGTAGCTGTGCAGAAAGTTGATGCAGTTCTGTTGAGTTCTCCTCATTTTCCAAACGATCTGGGCGGCCGGCTTCCTCCGGTTTCTTCCCCAGATTTTCCTCCTCGAAGTGATCATCCATCACTCCGTCTCTCTGTCGGTTCGAGTTGTCTATCCCCCAAAGCCTCTCTTTAGCCTTCAAGCAGGGATGGGTCTAGACTATGTTGGCTACTAGCTTCACTGTCTGGATCCGGTCATTTATCCTCAGTAGAAGCTTTCCCTCACCTGTATGCCATACAGTTACTGCAAGGGTTGTGACTGACGGCCTTATCAGTCACCATTAACTCTATTCCCTAAGAGTTAACAAACCAAGTGAGCTATTCAGATCCTCACATCTGTTTTTACTGACTTGGCATAGGGCCCTCCTACTCTGTTAGTCTGGGCCCCACGTTGGGCGCCACTTGTTGTTGCGCAACACCCCCCCCCTCCTTTCTGTCTCTACTGTCTCACTCTCTGCTTCCTCTTCTGAGAGGGGAGATGTGCTACCAGCTCTCCATCTAACGGGTTAATTGAGTTTCCTAAATCTGCCGGGATTTACCCTGTCCAGAACTGAAGTAAACTCTGTTTAAGCTGGTTTCGAGAAACGATTCGCCTGATTTTTAACGGCCTACATCCAGGTGTCCCACCCTGCTTCCCCCTGTGAATTAGCCAGACTGAGCAGCCTACAGCCAACTAGTTTCACAGAGCACACCTGTTAACGGTCGCTCGTTCTCTATTTTACAACTTGCATTTGTTATTGAACCAGGTAGGTTTTAGTGACTCGGGCGAGTCCCAAGGATGTTGTTTTAAATATGGGCTACCAGCAACCTATAAAACATTTTCCACTTCTTCCTCTCCAGAATCAAACATCACAGCTATTTTACAACCATCAAAGAACTTTAAGGTGACTCATTAACTGAATGTCCACAACATCTTTTAGATTTTCTTTATGCTAAATATTTTATTAGTAAGGCATTTTTGCAAGGGTCAGTATAGCTTAATTCAGTAGCAGAAATAATCAAATAAGTAAAATCAATCATCTAGTCTATCTTTCCCTACTGCTGACACTGAAAACTAAAAAAGGAACCTTTGAGAGAGACGGACGGAGCCTGGCGCCTCGAACCCCAGACCTGGCACGACGACGAAGAAGGTGCTGCAGCAGGAGGAAGACGCCGATCGATGAAGGCCAGGATCTCCGCAGGTCTGATGATGAAGAAGGTGTTGCAGCAGGAGGAAGATGTTGATCGATGAAGGCCAGGATCTCTGTAGGTCTGATGAGCTTCTTCTCCGCATGGATGGTGAGGTCACACAGGACTTGGTGCTGGCAGGAAGGAAGGCACCAGTTCTTCTTCTTTGTCTTTGCCTTTGTCTTCATCTTTGTCTTTGGGGTCTGAACCCAGCCGATGAGAGAAGTGCGATTTGAAGCCACAGGTTGTAGGGCTGACGGGTTGGTCCCCATGGCCGGACAGTCTTCGGCTCCGTGGCCCCGGCTCTTCTTCAGCTGCAGAGTTCTTTGTCCATCTCTTGGCTCGAAGCTGCCCGGAGGATCCAACGAACGGTTCCTCTTTTGCACTCACCTTTTATAGGGTTTCTTTGGCTAGCACTGTTGCTGGGCTTGTTTCATTGGCTGACTGCTGATCTCATATCCATCACTGTCTTACAGACATTATGTCCTGATGTCTGTGCTAATGTCTCAGAGTTGCTCAACCTCCTGTCCATTGCCTGCACAACCTTTCACCTACTCTCTAAATAAGGCGTTGATCATCTCTGCTCTCCTGTTAGTTCCTTGCCTTTCACCTTTCACCTACTCTCTACCTCCAACATATCAGTGATGTTTAATTGCAGTTACACCTTTTACACCATTTCAAGTTCAATGTCAAAATCACATTTATATCACATTTATTTTCTTTAGCTTCTCTGATTTAGCATTCATTTATAATTTTATAACCATAACTTATATCACATTTATTTTCTTCAGCTTCTCTGATTTATCATTCATTTATGATTTTATAACCATAACTTATTAATTATACTTATTATAATCTTAATGTGAGTTATTACAGATGTTTTTCTGAAAAGAAACCAAGAATAATCCATGATTCTAATTATTTAATACTAAAGTTACAGTTACTTGTTTTTCTTGTAAGTGTTCCCACAAATGTTCGTGTAAATATTATTACAAGTAAACCAATATTAATATAAGTATTTTACTTTGAACCTTATCAAATTACCAAAATGTTTAGATTTCATTCTTTAAAACTTTCATGATTTAAAATAAGAAATAGTCTCAGCTATTTTTTATAAATCTGCAGGCTGGAACTTACTTCCTCTTTTTCCAGGAAACCTGCTTTTCTTGTTTAATGACTCTTTCTGACTGACTATGATTTCTTATGATTAGATAGAAAAAAGTAGAATTAAAGCAAAGTTTGCATGAGACAAAAACAACACACACAACCAGATTTATTTTATTGACACTTAAGTCTACTGTTGGGCCTAGATGTCACTTGAGTGATTCATTTTAAAGATAACTTTATTTATTATTACTGTTAAACTAACTTTATTGACACTTAAGTCTACTGTTGGGCCTTGATGTCACTTGAGTGATTCATTTTAAAGATAACTTTATTTATTATTACTGTTAAACTAAAATCTCCAGCATGGGGAAGTGGGATGAGCTCGGATTTTCTTGACAAGGTCCACCGGACACCTGATAGTCTGGTGTGGACTTGGATTTGGGACCAAAACTGCAACATTTACTGCACTTAAATCTGTCTTAGAATAAACGATTATTGTGACAAGAAGTGGAGGGGTGTGAATACCTTCTGGAGGGACAGTAGAAGGAAATGAGGGGACAGATTTGGCTAAAGGGACTCAAACATGACGAGAGTCTGAATTTAGTTGAAAATTAGAAATAAATGATGAAAGTAAATGATGGGAAAAGATAAGAAGACAAGTTTAATGGAAGCAAAGTAAAACAACAAAGAATCAGAATAATGGAAAAGAAGGTTTGAAAAATGATGAAAAGGAAGAACAAAAACAACGGAGTACAACAAATCCAGTCAACATAGAAAATGACTGCAGAACAAAGGAAAGAAAACATTAGTGCAGCTGGATTAAGATGATGAATGTAGTGAGGGGAAAAATGAACGATTTATGAATAATTACATCATTGGACTGAATAAATCTCTGCCTGCATTTCTGAGCACAAATACAATCGTCTGTCATCTTTAGTGCATAAAAATGTGATTGAAGACGAAATAAAAAGGCAGAAAAACAGAGTGGAAACAGTGTGTCTTTGTTTAATTATAGATTTTAGAGGCAGAATTAATGGAAAACTCAGCTGGCTCCCCTGACGCCCGCCGCTCAGCCTCCCTCTCCTGATTAATTTGGGTAGAACCGGCTCCGCTCGCCCGTTAGGACGGCTCTTTGTTATTCAACCTCGACACGGAGCGCCAGAGGAGCCGCTTCGCTCCAACTGCAGCAGATTTTTCCCACCTCCGCCTTCAACTGGAGAATCACACTTTAAACGGTGAAGATGAGTTTATGAAAGGATGATGAATTCACCTTTTTATAAAATTGATGCCCTTTAAACTGTACTTATAGATCAAGCCGTGAAGGAAATAAATCACAGAAACTACGACCACTTCCTGTTGTTTTCAGATTAGAGCAGCTAAAGGAGTCATTTCTCCCGCTAACGCCTTTGTTTTGGTTGTATTTACCCAGAATGCCCTGCGCTGTAGTCCACTTCCTGTATTTGGAGCGGACTCTGGTCCGTTTGGCGTTCACATGTGCATTCAAACAGCTTCTCTTGGAGAGCTTTGAAGAACACTTCAACAGAACCGAACCGAGACTGAGGCTGGTAGGAGGACCAGAGTTAGCTTTGTTGGTACGATTAGCATTCCTCCTCAAACAAACTGGACTGAACAGGTGGGAATCATCCCTTAAAATACAGACAGAAAACTCATGTAAGGGCACAAGAAAAAGAAAATGCTGAGTCTGTGGTTGCCATGGTGATTCTCACCATTACTGGAAGCGAGGGAGTCGTGACCAAATTCTGGAGTCGCATTTGAATGCCGATTAAATCGCAGCGATGCTACAAATCAGAGCTTTGAATGACCTTTTCAGCATGTTAGTAAGTTTAGCAGAAGCCTGGTGGAATAACCCTGAGGCACACACAGGCACTTTTGATAAACATATGAATGTGATATTGTTATTATTACAGGAAGGCCATAAAAATAAATTCTTTAATAATGAAATTATGATGGCAGTTTGAGACAGGCGGTTTGTTAAAATGTTTGTTTTTGGATTGTTTTGCAGGTTCTCTGTTAAACGTGGAACATTACCGCCACCCTGTGGTCGGTGTGGGAACATGTCACTAGCAGGCTACACTTTGACTTCCCTGGTTTAAAATAAATGTTGTCCATTTGTTTGCTTTCATCAAACAAATGAAAGCAAATTCAGCTTTAGGGGAGCTTTGGAGGAGAATAGCACTTATAACATTATAGATTAACACATTTTACTGTCTGAATGGATTCGGTGAGGAAGAGGAGGGTCGATATTGATTTCAGGCAAAATGAAGAAGACGGCTGTGTGCTTGTGCACAGCTTCAGGGTCCATGCATCTTTTATATTTGTTTGGGTCTTTGTGTACCTGGCGCTCCTGCGTGGTTTAGTTGGGAGTTGGGTTTCTCTTTGTCTTTTTGTTGTGCAGAAATGCCAACGAGTTTACAACACAAGATGTTAGAAAGTCATGAAAGGGGAAAAAATAAATCAATGTCTGCAAAGCTGAAAGCATCAGCAGGGATATAAACCTTCACACACTTTCAGCACAATCCTGGAGAAGAACACAAACAACCTGATGGTGTCAACATGAGTAGAATTTAATGGATTCATCAGAAGAAGATTATCCACTTATCATTTGCTAAAATCCAGAATTATGACAGCAATATTTTTTTCTTTGAAGTCAGAAGTTTAGATCACGCTGCCGCCTCCTTCGCTGCTGTCATAAAAACAAACAAAGATATCAGCCGAGGTTGATAGGAAGAGAACTGTTGCTATAATTTCCAGGTCAGCCTACAAACCTCAGTATGGTTCGGCTGACTCTGGTTCAGTTCAAATTCACATGTGAATGCCAAGTGGACTCTTCTGAGGTTTTCATGTTGTGTCCTTCAGTGGTTCTTGGTGCAG
The DNA here is from genome assembly GCF_002775205.1 of Xiphophorus maculatus. Lineage (NCBI taxonomy): Eukaryota > Metazoa > Chordata > Actinopteri > Cyprinodontiformes > Poeciliidae > Xiphophorus > Xiphophorus maculatus. The sequence continues at coordinate 2,604,481 of NC_036454.1, read as the reverse complement.
CGCCCCCACAGGCGAGGATTGGAACAGGTTTTTCAAAGGATTTGGATTGTTAGACACAGTGTGGCGTGAAAGTGAACTGCACCAGCTGAAAATGTGAAACATGTTGCAATTTTGGTCCCCAATCCAACCAAGTCCACCAGACTATCAGGTGTGAAAACATCCTAGTCTGGTAGACTTGGTTTCCAAACTAGTTGAGCAACCTGTTCTCCTCCTCCCCTGTGGGGGCGCTGCACCAAGAACCACTACAGGAAACGACACTGAGCGCAACTTCCTTCTTCACCAAATCTAAACAAAACTGGATTTTAATGGTTGTAGGATTTCTCTTTTGTCTTTGACTAAAAGACCATCAGCCATTTCTCTTGCTAGCGCTAGGCTAGCATGTTAGTTTTGGTTGTATTTACCCAGAATGCCTTTCGGAGCGGTCTGCTGTCCGCGCCACAGTTCACTTCAACCAAACCGAGACTGAGGTTTGTAGACGGACCACAGTTCAATTTCACATTCACACTTCCCCAAGTGAACTGGACTTTGTAGGCAAACGGACTGGAGTTCAGTTCTGCCTGTTACCAGTAGAGGGAGCTCTACTTTAAGGAGAAGCTTAATGTTTGGCTTGTGATCATTGAACCTTTGAGGAATTTCATATGTTAGTTATTATTTTTATGGCAGACATAGTTTTGTAAACATGTAAAAAGCATTAGTGTTTTGTTATGAACCTCTTACAAAGGTTTTTGTTGACTATATATATATATATATATATATATATATATATATATATATATATATATATATATATATATATATAAATGTATGTATACTGTATATATTAATGGTGTATATATTTATTTAGTAAAATTTATGACTGTTTGTGTCTTGTCTGTTTATGGAACTATGGATGTAAATTAGAATTGTGCTAAATCTGGTTTATTTGTGACAACATTGTACGTTTGTTAATGTCCAATTTAAGTAAAATCAATCAAACCATAGCGGGGCCCAACAAGGGCCAGAGGGTCAGGTTGGTTTGAATAGCTTATTTTTCCTTAACAAATAAAATCATAATGTGAAAAAAAATAATTACTCTGGTTACCTTTGTTTATTATTCATTTGTACATTTAGAGTCTTTAATTTTGGCAGTTTCAGCGCTCCATACATTCGTTAGTAGAGAAAAAGGATAATAACTGATTTTGTAGTGATTATGAAGAAACACACTTTGTTGCACATTACCACCTATTTTATAGTATTTCTGCTCTTTAAAATGAGAAACTTGTTGAATTTGGCGTTTTGTTTTTCTCTCCCAGGAGCAGCTTCGTGTTTCTATCGTCAGTTTTCTGTGTGGCTGTTTCAGCCGATCACTCCTGCCGTTTTGTTCAGCATGTTTGCAGAAAGCAAAGCTTCAAAAACCGCCGGGGATCCAGAGTTTTTTGTTTTTGTTGTTAATTTGCTCTGTGAATTTGTGGAAGACGTCTTTGGAGGTGTTTGTCAGCAGCTGTGTGGGAGTGAACAGGTTGTTTCAAGAATCACAGAGGAATTAATACCTTTTGTTTTATTGCTGTTTAGAATTGTAAATTTGCAGAGCCTGGGAAGGATTTTACATAAATTTAGAGCAGCACGCAGCTTCTCAATATCCCTGGATTAAAAGCTCTTAATGATGGCTTTCGAAGCATTGATTCGTGCAGCTAAAACAATTATTTTTCAAAGTTAAGCCAAAAGTAAACATCACTGATACTGAGGAAAAATGATAAAGTCCAAATCAGTTGTTTCTTGTATTAAACTAGCTGATAAAGCTGCAGGAAACCAGAGATGTTTTCACAGCTTTGCCTCTGGTTTTACATTTTAAATTAAAAAAACACTCAAGTATATGTAGATTTAATGTTGTTTTTTTTGGCAAATTGCGAAAATGATTTTTATGGCTGCAAAATAAAATGTAAAAAATATGTTTTTTCTTCAAACATATTGAAAATGTACTCAGTTGTAGTCGCTTAAGACTTTTCGTACAAAATTAGACATTAAAAGACGCAAATAAACAAATAATTAAATTCTTTTTTAAATCAGAAAATAAGCACCTTATTGTCTAAAAAGAAGAATATAACATTCCTCTAGTTGATCATTTGTAGTAAAATAAACTTCTAACATCAAAATGTGATATTTATTGTGTAGTTTTGGTTTATTTATTGCTCTCAATGTGTTGCGTCTCCAGTTAGTAATTAGTTGATTACTAAATGAGTTGATTATTTTAATCATCGATTAATCCGATTAAAGTAGACAGATGTATGTTTAATCTGTTTATCAGAGAATCCAGAAGAGTTTTGGGTGAAAAGTTTTTCCTTTCAGATGAATATATGTTACAGAACCATGTAATGTTGCATCATTATGACGGACTTTAATGGTTAAATCATTATGAAGAAAATCTTTGTTGCTGTTGAAACAAAAAGTAATCTGAAGTCTTTTGTTTTTCCTGCTGAGGAAATGAGAGATTTCCTCTTGTCAGATGTAAGGAGACATGTGAGCCACTGATTGATCCTCATAATGACAACAGAGACTCGACTTCTTTTTCTGGGAAACCTCGGAGCAGCTCTGAGCGCCGGACCTGATTTGTGACGAAGGCTTCCTTCATGGGTCTTTAAATCACTCAAGAACAAATGCAGCGAGATTTCTGTCAGGCTTGTAATCTTTATTAAGTCGTGATGATGGTGAGAAGACGCCGCCGCTGCTCTCTCAGCAGACTTATTCCCTGCAGCGGTTGTAATTGTTCTCATAATAAGTGCTGGTGATAAGACCTGAGCGCTGGAAGCCGCCGGTGACGAGGATTTCATTACATGTTGCCATGGTGATAATGATAGTTATGACTGTTTGAAAGGCTGAAAACGTTGTTCGGGGTTTTATTAAGCTTCAGTCGCGACTAGACAGTCTGTAAAAATAGAAATATCTCAAAATAAAACACCAAATATTATGATTTAAACTCGAGAGGAACTTTCTGTTACAACAAACTTTAATAATTGTATTAATAGAGTGGCTTTCTAATTTGTATATATATATATATATATATATATATATATATATATATATATATTTATATATATAATTTTTCTTATTAAAGGATATAAAAAATCTTTCATTCATTTAATACTTTGCAGTTTATAGAACAGTGTCCTTGAGTTAACAGCAACTTATTCCTTTTTTCTTTATAATAAAGCTGATGAACTTTATTCTCACCTTCATTATTTTTGCTCAGTGACTCAAGTCACTTCTTTTAAAATGTTCAGATAAATTTAATCCTCCTGTTTGCATGAGACCAGAGAAAAGTTTGCCTTGTCAGGATTCCTCCACTCATGACTGACAGAGAAAGGAGAAAAAGATCAGGAATATGAAGTTAATAACTGAAGAAATGTGGAAGATTTAATTAATGCCACATTTAATGAAAATGTGTCTTTTAAAATATGTTCTGTTCTACGGAAAAGGATTAGGGACACTTTAAAAGAGATCTGACTTTGTTCTCAGAAGATTAAAGTCAAAATTTAAAAAAAAAAAGAAGCAAAAAGGCCTGAATTATGAAATTAAAGTCAGAATTGTGTGGAAAAAGTCATAAGTTTGAGAAAAATGTCAAATTCTGAAATTAAAATGAAAATTTTGAAATTAAAGTCAGAATTTAAAAAAAATCTGAATTTGGAAATTAAATCAACAATTTTGGGAAAAAGTCAGAAGTTCAAGAAAAAAGTCAGTAATTTCAGGTTACAAGTCAAATTCTGAAATTAAATTGAGAATTTTGAGAAAAAAGTCAGAATTCTTTTTTTTTTCAGTGGCCCTAATGCTCTTCCGTACTGTACAACCGAAGAAAAATCCCATTTAAATGATCAGAAACCTTCGTTATGAATCTAATGAAAGCGTTTTTTTATTTCAGATGGACCCCATGTTCACAGTCCCAGCCCCCCCGGCTCCAGGCCACCCCGGGGCCCCCGGATCCTCCCTGCCCTCTGTCCCCTCGTTCTCTTCTCCGGCCTTGCCCACTTCCAACCCCAAGCCTCTAACGGTCCGGACGCGGTCCGTCGGCACCAACACGCAGGACGGAGGCGCTCCGGGCCCGGCGGACGGGGACCCGGCCTCCTTGGGGCCCTGTCAGCCCGGAACCAGCGTCAACCTGGAGGGAATCGTCTGGCACGAGACGGAAGAAGGTCAGGAATGTTCTGGAAACTTTACATCTATGGCTGGAAGCAACACGGACACGCGATTAACCGATTAATAATCATAAATAATGTCATGTTCAACAGATTCTATATTTCAAAGTATATTAATATTTTAACAACCAGCCCAAACCTTTTCATTCAGTCCTACGTCTTCAAAAGCAGAAAGCAGAACCTGCAGAATCCGGCACCAAAGTCAATCAAACAATTCAGACTTTAGTAAAAGTCAATATTTGTGATTTTAATTTAATTTTGCAACAGAGATGTCTGGGAAACTTTACTAAACTTTACTAAGCAGAAACCCGCCCAATCTGGCAACACTGCCATAATGGAGGGAATCTCCATGGTAACCGCTGACTCAGCATTTTCCTTTTTTTAACCTTTCTGATCTGGATTCTTTGATTTTTCTATATTTTTGGTGATTTTCTCAGGAAATCAGAAAATATTTTGATTCCTCAATCAAAAAATAAAAAATATAATCAGTGACAGATTTTTCTTTACCATTTTAAAAACTGAATATTTAAACATTATTTTTGCTCTTTCAGAGACTCGCTTAATTAATGAATTAATGAATTGAAGAGTGTGTTTGTGGGGGTTTAAAATGCTCCAAGAAGAAAACATGAGGCCTGTTTCTGTTCCAGGTTTTTCAGTTTATTTGCACTTTAAAAAAAACCTGGAAAAATAACCCAAATCTGTCTCAGTGTGGAGCGGGAATCCTCCAGAGAGGCCTTTCGGTTCAAATGGAGAAGAAAAGCAGAACCAGATCCAGTCCAACAGTGCAAAACGGTACCGTGGGACTGCTGGGCTGCGGATCAGATGGGCAGATGATTCACCGGCTGATCCGGGCGCCGGGCGCTTTGATTTCCCGTTAACGAGGACGCCGCGCCTCTCCACGGAGGCGTAATGAATAAATCTCCGCCTCGTCTCGCTCTGCCAGCCGCCGAGCCTCTGATGCTGGCTGCTGGTTTTAGTGGGGAGAAGCGTTTGAATCCCAGCCCAGCGTTAATTAACGCGGAAGAGGCAAAACAGAAACAGAAATAAAAAGGGAAAATATGTCTCCTGTCTTCAACCGGGGTCAAAAAGGCTCTTAGATTAAGTTTTATGGAGTGAAAAAAGGCTCAAAATTTAGGTAGTTAACTCAGATTAAGCATCAATAATGAAGCTAATATTTCTTAAACAGAAAAATGACAACTGAAGTTCCTAAATGTGGATCAATCAGACAAATAGAAATGGTGAGAAGCAATCATTGGGTGAGAAATAAAAACTCTTTAATCATCCAAGTCATTTATTTAACTTTATTCATTATAAACTGTTTTTTAGGGAAAATGTTTTAGATTATATTAGAGCTGCAGTATTTTATAAAATATATGTTCTAGGTATTTGTTGAAAACTGTCACCATGTCATGACAGAATATGAGACACAATATCTGTGAAAAAGTTGATGACTCTGCCTTAACTTGAAACAACCAATCAGAGCCAGGGGGCGGGGCTTAATGTTGTTATTTACGCTCCGTCTATGCCATGCTACAGTTAGCAGAGCCTGTTGTAAATGCTAAGGCTAGTTAGCATAGCCTCTGATGACAGTAAGACAGCAAGCTGCTTCTTTAGGGTCTGCAGGGGGTGAATCTCTGCTTCTGAATGGATCTGATTGGACGCTGGAAAACACTATTGTAGTGTTCAAGTTGTGCTAAACCAAGTTAGCCAATCAGTGAAGTTACTCAAACCTAAAATAGCATCTCAGTGCTAACATGTAGCAGCAGCACAGATGCTAATGCTAATGTTAGTGTCCACATGTCTAAAGAAGTTTCTAAAACACCGGAAAGCTGAATTTCTAACATTTCCCTCCAATCTAATGTTTGAATATCAGATTATAAACAATAAATATATTTACTGTTGAGCTAACATGTTTATTTATTCAACAATTTAGCAGCAAAAATGATTTTTGAACTGTTGCTTACTGTATGTGGTGGACACATGATTATAATTTTAAAATGTGATGATTAATCACAGTTAAGTTGATCAAAAAAAATGTAATCAAGTCTCACTACCAGTTTGAACAAATAAATACAATATATTGTATTTATATTTGTATTTATATATTGTGTTTATAAAAGATGGCAGGAAAGTTGGATCATTTAAAATAAAAAAACTGAAGGAAAAGTTTTTTTTTTCATTCATGCTGTTGGATGGAGGGACAGATTCTCTGCCTGCAGCTCCAGGATAATTGTTTGGTGGTGGAGGGATAGATACGACTGGGAGGGGGGATGCAGGTTGCATGTTAATTAAACTGAATACTAATTGGACAGACAGAAAGGAGATGAAGAGCTGCTCTTCTTCCTCCTCTCTGCAGGAGTTCAGACTGAGGATCTTTAATCAAACAGGAATTGGCTTCAACCTCAGACTGTCTGTCTGGATGCTGGAGACTCAGTCAGCTAGAATCTGATTTGACCTCCGAGAAATAAACGGAAAAATCATTAGCAAGGTAAATATTTGGCTTGAAGTAACAATTTTAACAACTTAGTTTATAAACTAAACAATTAGTTCTGAGTCAGATAAATATTTAGTTAACTCTGGGTTGGCTACAAAGCTAGTTAGCTCAGAGCTAGCTAAATATTAAGTATTTAGCTTGCTAATAAAATATATGGTTAGGTAGCTAACTGTGTAGTTAACATGCTAAATATTTAGATTGAAGCAAAGCTTTTAATTCGAGGCAAAACTTAATTTACAAACAAAACTTTTAGCTCTGACCTAAATATTTAGTTAGCTCTGGGCTAGCTACATATATAGATAGCGCACAGCTAGCTACATATATAGATAGCGCACAGCTAGCTACATATATAGATAGTGCACAGCTAGCTGCATATATAGATAGCGCACAGCTAGCTACATATATAGATAGCGCACAGCTAGCTGCATATATAGATAGCGCACAGCTAGCTGCATATATAGATAGCGCAGAGCTAGCTACATATTTGAATATTTCATTAGATTTCTTATGAAATATTTAGTTTAAAACTGTTGAAAAATGTTAAAGTTTTTTCTTGAAAATTTAAGAGATTAATCTCAAATGTTCTTTTCTCTTTTTGACTTTCGGAGCTCAGAAATGTCCTAAATATTGTTTTGTTATAAATGAACTACTGCTGCACATCGTTCATAACTGAAGGGGTTCTAGAATCTTTACTTCCAAAATAATAAAGGCTGTAAAGAAATAAAAACAGGAAACAGACCATGAAGTGTTTAGAGTTGTGGATCTGCTCTTTGGACGCCCTGATGTTGACATCCAGTGTTTTGGTTTCTTCCCAGTAAAAGAGTAAAAATAGAAACTGTGTCACTTTCAGACCTGATGAAGCTTCAGCTTGTCAGAGCGACGAGGGAAACCTTCTCTGGCTTGAAAGATGCTAACACACAATTTATTTTTATTTTCTTTTTAGCTGTAGAAGACACTTTTCATAGAGTCACCAGGTGTTTTGTTCTGGGGAAGCCACATTTCTAACTGAGGAGCGTCTTCAGTGTGACAGACGGTTAAACTGCCACTTCACCGTCTCACTGCTGGAAGAGCTAATGAGCAGGAAATCGGATCTTCAGGGCAGTTCTGGTTGCTGTTGACCGAGAGACCAAATGATGAGGCTCACACTCCAATTCGACATCGACTGAGATTTATGAATCAGAACCGAGAGAGAAAGAAGAACAGAGAGTGAGAGAGAAGTCATAAACATGAAGATAAACACAATTATGTCTTTGTAAACACACAGAGAACACAGCGGGCAGATGGTCGGACGGACAGACGTCCGTCCGTCCATCTCCATGTTGAAACCTTCCAGGAACCAGAAATCTGCTCTACTCTTCACCATCATCCGGTTTAAATCCTCTCAGCTTCCTCTTCATCTTCTCTTCATCTCCATTTCATCTCCTCTTCCTCGCCTCTCAGCTCCGTTGGTTTGTTGTTTCTGTTTCCGGCCTTCTTCCTCTCATCATCATCATTCTTCATCAGAAACAAGCGAGAGCTAAGAACAGAAATCCTGCAGGCCATAGAACGAGGATCTTGCCTCTCGATATTCGGTGGAATAATCTGTCCGAACACCTGCCTGACTGAATAACATCCATCACTGGATCCTGTGAAGCACCGCAGCGTATTTTTTATTTTTCTGTACTTCCTGGTACTTAGAGCTGTATTAATCTGATGTGGTGTCTGTTCCTGTCAGGATTGTTGGTTTGCTGTCCCTCCTTTAGCGCTGGAAAAACATCAAAGTTGCATCTGGAATAATGTGCTATGATACATGAAGGGTTGCCTTAGTTACAGAAGGAAACTGGAAGAGTCAGACAGCAAATGAACTTTAGTGAGTTTAATAGAATAATATGTAATGGACGCCGTCTGAACATTATTTTATAAGAAAGGAGAGACAAATGTTTGTTCTTCAGTTCCTATAAATAAATGAGGAATATTTCATTTTGCATTCACACTGATGTTTGGTTTCTCCCTCTGCAGAGAGATCTTCAATAGAACAGTCATGGACTGTAAGGCAGCTAATTTGGGATTAGTAATCTGGTTTTGGAACCAGAGGTTAAAGTATCTGGTCCAGGATCAGCCTTTTTAAAATTAATTTTAACATTGCAGTATTTCTAACCTGAAGGTTCTGGTTCTGTGTGGTCCGATTCAGGTGTGCTGGTGGTGAACGTTACCTGGAGGAAGAGAACCTACGTGGGAACTCTGCTGGACTGCACCAAACACGACTGGGCTCCTCCGAGGTAAACATTCACCTCGTCTTCTACTATGGAAACGACTGATTTGCATTTCCTCTTTTTGTTCTTTTTTGTGACATTTTAAAAGTTCACACAACAATTGGATGGAAACATGGCTGCTGATTACAATCAGTTAATGAATGCGTTTGATTAGCAGCACCTGGCTGCATCAGATGCAGATGTAAGCAGGAATGCTGTCCTGAAATGACAGACGGAAACCTGTTGTCTCTGTTTCTACACGTATGAAATCCTCCTGGTGGAGATAAACACAACGAAAGAGTTTAAACTGTGTCAGTTCAGCCTGATCCCGGGTGTTAAACCGAAGACCACTGCTCCGGTTCGCAGGACAGAAACTTGTTTTTTCTTTATTGCTGCAAAGATGATTAAAGGTGTAAGTTGTCTCAGAGGGTTTCAGCCGCTGTTCGGTGATGAGCTTTAATAAAAACACTCTCAGCTCTGCATCCAAAGCGTTTTATAAACTGAGTGCTGCTGAGTGGGAAACGTGACGGTGCCTCCCTCGCTCTCCTGAAACCTTTCAATTATTGCTGCTGTATGTAAGTGATAGTTGTCATGGCAATTACAGCTTAATCTCCAAAAGTGGGGACTAAATTGCTTTTTTCATTTCGACTCGTCTCTCGGCGGAGACCGAATGCAGTTTCATAACGTAGTTCAATGGAATAAAGCTCCTTTTTTTCTTGTTGATTCATTTTCTGAATTAAGTGAAAAAGATTAACTAAAATCAGACAAACTTCTGTAGAAAATGTGCTTCTGAATCACCGTCACTCTGTTAAATAAAGGCACGAAAGCAGGAAATATGGTTAAAATGTCAAATAAATAGCTGGAGGTTTTGGCACATATTTCAGCAGCAACTGTGCAAATAAAGCATTTACAAACATCACAGGAAACCTGAGATGTCTTCTTCTTAAAAAATCTAAACTGAATGTGCTCTGGATTATTTAACACCATCCGGTTCTGGGAAAAAGTGCAGCGAAGACTGCATTAAAGGGTCATTATGGATGCAGAGCCGCAGCATCAGCAGACAGATTCCTGATATAAATAACAGCACGTATTGGAGTGTGGAAAAGCAGCGTTAAGATGCGAAGCGCAGCAGCGAACAGCATCAAAAGACTTCAAGGTAAAAGGGGAACGCAGTGTGAATACGAAACGACTCAAAGACAGAGATAATGGTGAATTTTACTGATTCTTTCATGTTTATCAAATAAAAACAGGCTTTGTGCAGGAAAAAAACTATGTTTGTGCTTAACGTCAGGGTGAAGTGGTTCACTTTGAGTTGGAATCTGATTTCAGCTCATTCTTGGTTAAAATATGAAGTGCCCTCCATTTCCACCCCAATTGCTCATCATTTTAAAATGTTCAGCCAACGTTGTGTTTGGGTTTCCAGTTCAAACACAATATAAAACCCTCCCAACTCCAATAATTGTGTAAATTAAATGATGTCCATCGACTGCTTTTTAAGACTTTTCACTGTGTTTTTGCTGTCGTTCCTAATATTCTGACCAGAAGCAGATCCCACTGCAAAAAACTTGACTCTTTGAACATAACAAGACTTGTGTTTTTTGTGGCATTATTTAAATCACAATATTGTTCTGGGATTTCTGTTTTACAACACCACTACATAGTGACACTTGATTAACCAATGACTGGACATTGATGATGTTCCGTTTGAGAGATTCTAGTTATTTGGGGGTTCTTGTTGGTGGAGGAGGCGGCTACCCCCTACACAATCATAGGGGAAATGCTGCACACACATATATGAACCTTGTATATAACAAGGTTCATATATGTGTGACAAAGTTCAGCTCAACTATGATGCTAAGCTGTGGTTCAATGTGCTTTAAAGGTTTCTACTAGTGAGGCCTGCGGTAGCCACTGGGGATGGCTGTTGTGTTGGGTCTAATCTAATCAACCTATCTGCTTTCTTTCTGTCTCTCCAGGTTTTGTGAGTCTCCTTGCAGTGATCCAGAATTCCCCGGGAGCCGCGGACGAGGGAAAAGAATGAGAATGGCCATGTCTGAGCGGCCCTGCATAGAGCCGTCCCATGCCACTAAAGTCAGAGGTCTTCCACACCACCGGAGCCGAGGAGGCGGCGTAGCGGGATCCATCCACAGCAAAGGACGGAGGGGCAGCCTGAACCTCATCAACAGCAACGGCAGAGCACCTCCTTCCTTCTTCACGGTCGATGATGTTAAAGCCACCAACGTAACCTCCTCTATTCCTGCCGGGAAGCGAAAGAACAAACCACCAGCCGACTTGGACCTAAGTCTTGTTTCCTCGGACGACATTAAAAACGGGAATGGGAAGAGGATCCGAGCGAAATCCCGGAGCGCCCCTTCGACGCCTTTGGGCAAATCGGACCCATCTTTCATGGATCCAGGAGGAGGCTGCGCTTCCTCTCCTCCCCCGCCCATTCTCATCGACTGCCCACATCCAAACTGCACTAAACGCTACAAGCACATCAACGGCCTGCGCTACCACCAGACACACGCACACCTGGAGGCGGAGGAGCAGAGGAAGCCTGAGCTGGGACACTCAAAGGACGGAGACGGTGAGGATCGACTATCAGACTGTGAGGACAACATCGGCAACTTGACGTATGAGCCCCCAGAGAACAGCACAAACACTCACAGCTCCTCCAAGAAATCCACTCCTCTCTACAAGGTGACTACGGTGGGGTCACCTAAGAACAGACGGTTACTCCTCAGCACGGACCACAGTCCTTCCGCCAACTCCAAAACCAGAAGAACCTCACTCCTGAAAGACGGTCTGATTGATGACCTCAGCAATCTGCCTATCATTTCCAACATGACTGTGGTTTTAGAGAACTGCATGATCCCAGACAGAAGCACGTCTGTAGAGATGCCGAAACTGGAAGCAGAAGGACTGATTGATAAAAAGGGAGGAGCATCTGATAAAGGTAAGAAAGCCAATGGGAAGGTGGAAAAACTGTCCAAGTCCAGGACTAACCGTCCAATCGCTCCAGCTCCAGCTCCACCGAAGCTGATTGCCATACCCAACACAACATATCCGACCAGCACAGCTGATGTTGCCCCCCCACAACAGTCGTCCCCGGTGGCTGCCATTGGCCTCACTAGTAAAAACCTTTCCTTAAAACCCATTAAACCAAAGCTTAGCATCGTAGTGGAGCCAAACCTTGTCAAAGCCACAATGGTCACGTGCAAAGAGACCAGGAAAAAGGAAAAACGGAAGATAAAGGACAAACATAATAAAGAACCAGCAAACAGAACTCCCAATGGTGATAGTACTGTGATCAAAGTGGAAGACGTTGGAATTGGACTTAAAGGTGGCATTAAGGAAATATCCGGAAGTCTTCTGAAGGAGCACCTTAGCAAACAGGATGTAATGAACGGACTCTCAGAGAGCCAGGAGAGCAGGATGGCCAGCATCCGTGCAGAGGCTGATAAGGTCTACACTTTCACAGACAATGCCCCCAGTCCTTCTATCGGTGGTTCGTCGAGACTCGACTCAAGTCTAGCAGCAGACGGAGGCAGTAAGAACGACAGCCCTGCCTACTCCGATATCTCAGATGCCGGAGATGATGGAGGGTCTTCTGAGTGTCGCTCAGATGGACTCAGGTCCAAGTCCAGCTCCTCGTCTTCCTCCGAGGTGAGCTCCAATAGCAACTATGCTAACTCTAGTAAAACCCCTCCCACAGCTTTGAAGGAGCCCCAGTCCCCATACTACCATGGCTACGATCCCTACTACCTGCAAGGGTACATGCAGCCCGACAGGCAGAGCAGCGGGGCTGTTGCTTTCCATAAAAACTCTCCTCACGACAGCAAAGGGAAAGACAGGAAAGAGGACATTAAAGACGATGACAAAAATTCGTCCCACGAATTCTCAGATCCTAAGAAAGGTGACGGGCCTCCTCAGTCTCAGCTCCAGCTGGCGATGAGTCAGACCCAGACGGCTCTGGCCCAGTCCCTGTACTATGGCCAGTACTCCAGAGGTCTGTACATGGACCAGAAACTTTTACTGGCTTCCAAATGCTGCGACCAGACCCTAACTGCCAAGCAAAGGGGACAAGGGTTGAGGGACACTGAGGATGTTAAACATATGGTTGGGGTTTCAGCCAGTGGGGTCTTGCTAGGTAAAGGCCCGGATGGTGCTAAAGGTTGCTGTGCCAAACCGGTTCTTTCCTATGTGGAGATGAGTGAAAGGGGAGAAAGGGGGCAGAGTCTGGGCGTAAAGGTGGTGCACAGTGGCATAGTGGACCAGCACCAGGTCTCAATGAAAGACTGTGATGACATCAAGTCACCCTCCTCTTCCTCCTCTTCTTCATCCCTCCACAATCCAAACAGTCAGACTGATCTGGACTCAAATGTTTCGTTTTCCAGTGTAAGTTTCTCCCTCTGTTTATAACCCGCCGCCGCCGCTGATGGTGTTGTTGGTGTGCTTTACTGACTGCTGTTGAGTGTCACAAAGAGATTAACCTCACATTGTGTACAATAGGTGCTAATATCAAGGACCATGTGACTTCTGTGCTGCTATAGCTCTACTCTGATATACTACTTCAGTTGTTTCCAATGCAAATGTCTTTTAACGTTTAGAGTGAGATTTATTGGAGGAAATGTGTTTTTTCCAACTTTAGCTGTAAAGGAACAAAAAGCTTGTGCAGTTTTGGTACCAGTGTCATCCCTTTAACCGAGCCGTGTTGAAGAGGTTGCTCGTTTTTCCTCCAAATTGCTCTAAACTCTTCACTTAATCATGTGTGAGACGCCACTCTCTGCCTCACATCTCACTGCTGAATGGCCGCCTGCTGTTGAAACGTCGTCATCCTTCATCAACATCTCATCCAGAGCCAATGATAGATGGTCTGTCTATGGCTCTGTTCACTCAACTACAGTGTTTCCTCTATAGTCATTCAGCAGCGGTGGGCCACCGTTGAGAGAAATTGTCAAATGAACAGATGAAAGTCATAAATTACCCTTCGCTTGTACTTAAAAAGCACTAAAGAGACAATTTGCTGATGCTTAAATAGAACGGTATCTAAGTTTAGCCCTCGCACCTGGCAATGTAAGCAGGACCGAGACGTGGACCGAAGTCGAGCTGACCCGAAAAATGGCTGCCACCCACCACTGTTAACAAAGAATTATAGGGGAAACACTGAACCAGCACCAACACTTGTCCCCATCAATCTAGTCCCCAGACGGCCCCGCCTGGGCGCACCGCCTCGCGCTCAGCAAATATTCAGAGCTTCAGAGTCAGCACGGGGAGAATGTCGAGGAGGGGGAAGCGGGCAGTGGGAAGGAGTGGGGCGCTACCGTGGAGCCTGCTGGGGCCAAGATGACCTCAGGTGGTGTAGATGCTAAAAAACCCAGAGCTCACGGGCTCCAGGACTTCCCGCCCGTCACTGACACGGAGGATTCAGACCGACAGGAGGGCCTGGAGGACCAGGACCAGGAACCCACTGGAGGGCTGTCAGAGGAGTCTCACAGTACCAGGGCGGCAGTGTCTCCTCCCATGAACCCCCAGCAGCCCTACATCCAGTACCAGCACACCTCCTACTCTCCCTACCTGGCGATGTGTGAGGGCAGCGGGGGCTCCTACAGGGGAGTGTCCCCAACGCTGGTCCACAACTACCCAGGTAACAGACAGACATCAGCTGCCTGCATATTTAGACTAAATATATATTCATAACCGCAGAAACGTAAAGTAACATCTCTTCCCTACGACATGAAGCCAAAGGAAAAATACTTGCATTTTATGTAATGGCCAACGATGAAAAATAATGCACAGCTTAAAGGGGCAGTATTATGTGTTTCCAGGCATATTGTGCCATTTTATAGTCTGTAAAACTGACTTCCTTAATTACCACCTCGAAACTGGGGCTCTGTCTCTTTAAAATCTCCTGCTCTTTCTGAAGCTCTGCACAACATGGCTCCTCTATTAAAAATAATGGGGGGAAAAAACAGTTTTAATAATAATAGTAAAGATTTTGGCTAAATTAGAATTGATTTTAATCACAATTCAAACTGTTACACGTCACTAATGTAGCGAGATTTATTTAACATTAGTATTGTTGACTTTAATCTTTTAAATTAATTTAAATAATCTTTGTACCAACCAAAATCAAAGGGTTTTGCATATTTTTCTGTAGGTTTTGTTTGGATGCTTTCAACACTACAGCAAATAGAAAATGCAGCACTGATCTGATCTTTTTCCACAGTTCTGTGTGTCTAGGCCTGTTGCAATAAGCAATAAATCAGTAAATCAATTATTCACATAATAAATTAAAACAATATAAATAATTTCCATTTGCATGATTTATTGTTTTTCTCTCTGTCTACCAAAAAGTCTTCAGTCTGGTGTTTTGGTCTCAACTAGTCATTTTTGTGAAGAACTTCACAATTTATTTTATTTGTTGTTACTTTTGTTTTGTTTATTTATTATTATTATTATTGTTATTATTATTAGGCCCGAGCAGCAAAGCGCTGCGAAGGCCTATTGTATCTGTACTGTTTCTTATTAGGCCCGAGCAGCAAAGCGCTGCGAAGGCCTATTGTATCTGTACTGTTTATTATTATTATTATTATTATTCTTACCCCCTCTTCGTGCGCCTTTTTGGGGGCTTTATCATATTCAAAAACTCACCAAACTTGGCGGAAGCGACTAGGCGGTTTAAAAATTTTGAATTTTAAGGTCGCCGCAAAAATTGCAAAAAAAATTGCTCAACGGCGGCAACTAGCAATTTTCAAAAGACCCATTGCTATTCACTTACTTCATCGTAGAGACTTGAAATTCGGTACAGTTGTAGAGCTCACTAAGACGCTCAGAATTTACAAGTAATGTCATAGTGCAAATATCGCAGGAAGTCGGCCATGTTGGATTGAAGGTCCATTTCGGACCCTGATTTGGCCGTTTACAGCCTTCGTATTTGATCGAACTCCTCCTAGGGATTTCGATTGATCGGCTTCAAACTCGGTCAGTCTGATCATAAGGCATGTCTGATTTAAAGTTATCAAATTGGTGAGTTTTGGAGCATGTTGAAGGGGGGTTAGCAGGGGTCAAAGTTCACCTACACGCCATGAAACAAAAACCTCTTATATTTCCTATACAAAAACACATAGAGGGACCAAACTTTCAGTGATTGATCGTCATCGGGTGTCCTAAAATACCCTGCAGTGAAATTTTTTTTTTATGTAGGCCACGCCCCCTGAGAGCAGGAAGTGTAATGTTTTACTGTGAACGGTCGCTATCTTAGCCCTTTGACCTAATCAACATGAAACTGTGTCCAGAGACAGAAGACATGTTGGTGTGTTGTGGATTCCAACCCCGACCGGCTGCGATGAAGCAGGTGGGCGTGGCGGCGTTGCGAACGCCATCGAATTTCGTTTGGCTCTGAATTCCACAGTTTCGGGGTGAGCTGCTCCAAACTCACTAGGATGGATCCTTATCCACCCGCCAACAGGAATCCATAGCGAAATTTGGTGGGCGTGGCCTAATTTCTCTATACGGTCCCCTAGAATATTTTAAAAAATCAGCCCCAAGCGATGCTTTAACTTAGAATTACGAAACTTGGTACACATGTGTATCTTGTCAGGACGTACAAAAAAGTCTCTTGGAGCCATGCTCTAAACCCAACAGGAAGTCGGCCATTTTAGATTGAAGTTCATTTGACCTCGATTTTGACGTTTACAGCCTTCGTATTTGATCGAACTCCTCCTAGGGATTTCGATTGATCGGCTTCAAACTCGGTCAGTCTGATCATAAGGCATGTCTGATTTAAAGTTATCAAATTGGTGAGTTTTGGAGCATGTTGAAGGGGGGTTAGCAAGGCTCAAAGTTCCCCTGTGATCGACTGTGTAATACAAAGGGCTTTGTCATGTGTAGGGCAATGCTGCCCTCTGGTGTCGAATTACTGACATTACTGAAATAGTTTCATTATTTCAGTAATTCGACACCAGAGGGCAGCATTGCCCTACGGAATGAAAGAGTTCAATTTTGTTATGTAGGAAAAAATTAAAAATTTGTAATTCTACTGTGAACGGTCGATAGCTTCTGCACCAAACTTTGCACGAGTGACCCTGGCGGGATCCCTGACGACCCTATGTCATCATATTATGACGTCATCTAAGCCCCGCCCCCTCAGAACCGGAAGTGCCGTTTTTTTCCTTGGAAAGCTCTGTTTATGGCTCTCTTGACCTAATCAAGATGATTCGGATGATAAACTCTGTCAATGCTCGCTGCTGGCTGAACCGTGTGGGCGTGGCCAAATGGCGAATATCAGTCCCTCGCCATATACATACGTTTGGCTCTAATTCACACATGGATCATCCGATTGGCACCAAACTGGATATGTATGACCTTTGTTCTGCTCTAAAGAGCCCAACGGGTTTGAGATGTAATTTGACTCCACTGCGCCCCCTAAGTTAATACATGGGCTGTATCTCCTCGACGCATCGACCGATCTGCACCAGATTTTTTGACAGTCGTCGGGGAGCGCTGCCGAACGCATTCACGCGTGTCGCCTGGTGGACGGGCGTGGAAAATGCGCGACAGCTTCTGCGGTGGCTAGCGGGCGGCGGTGCTGGAAACTGCGGCGGAGTTTCTGCGGTGGGGAGTTGGCTGCGGCTCTGGAAATCGTGCGAGAGCTTTTGCGGTGGTCGGAACCCCCGCGGTGGCCAATAGGCCGGAGCGGCGCTTGCTGCGAGGGCCGCCCGAGGCTGCTTGCAGCTTTAATTCTTCTTACGATTCTGCCCCCCTCTTCGTGCGCCTTTTTGGGGGCTTTATCATATTCAAAAACTCACCAAACTTGGCGGAAGCGACTAGGCGGTTTAAAAATTTTGAATTTTAAGGTCGCCGCAAAAATCGCAAAAAAAATTGCTCAACGGCGGCAACTAGCAATTTTCAACAGACCCATTGCTATTCACTTACTTCATCGTAGAGACTTGAAATTCGGTACAGTTGTAGAGCTCACTAAGACGCTCAGAATTTACAAGTAATGTCATAGTGCAAGTATCACAGGAAGTCGGCCATTTTGTATTGAAGGTCCATTTTTTACCTCGAGTTTGACGTTTACAGCCTTCGTATTTGATCGAACTCCTCCTAGGGATTTCGATTGATCGGCTTCAAACTCGGTCAGTCTGATCATAAGGCATGTCTGATTTAAAGTTATCAAATTGGTGAGTTTTGGAGCATGTTGAAGGGGGGTTAGCAGGGGTCAAAGTTCACCTACACGCCATGAAACAAAAACCTCTTATATTTCCTATACAAAAACACATAGAGGGACCAAACTTTCAGTGATTGATCGTCATCGGGTGTCCTAAAATACCCTACAGTGAAATTTTTTTTTATGTAGGCCACGCCCCCTGAGAGCAGGAAGTGTAATGTTTTACTGTGAACGGTCGCTATCTTAGCCCTTTGACCTAATCAACATGAAACTGTGTCCAGAGACAGAAGACATGTTGGTGTGTTCTGGATTCCAACCCCGACCGGCTGCGATGAAGCAGGTGGGCGTGGCGGCGTTGCGAACGCCATCGAATTTCGTTTGGCTCTGAATTCCACAGTTTCGGGGTGAGCTGCTCCAAACTCACTAGGATGGATTCTTATCCATCCCCAAACAGGAATCCATAGCGAAATTTGGTGGGCGTGGCCTAATTTTTCTATAGCGACCCCTAGAGTATTTTAAATGAACAGCCCCAAGCCATGCTTAAACCTAGAATTACGAAACTTGGTACACATGTGTATCTTGTCGGGACGTACAAAAAAGTCTCTTAGAGCCATGCTCTAAACCCAACAGGAAGTCGGCCATTTTAGATTGAAGTTCATTTGACCTCGATTTTGACGTTTACAGCCTTTGCATTTGATCGAACTCCTCCTAGGGTTTTCGATTGATCGGCTTCAAACTCGGTCAGTCTGATCATAAGGCATGTCTGATTTAAAGTTATCAAATTGGTGACTGTATGAGCTTGCTGAAGGGGGGTTACCAGGGGTCAAAGTTCACCTACTCGCCATGAAACACGAAACTCTTATATTTCCTATACAAAAACACATAGAGGGACCAAACTTTCAGTAATTGATCATGATTAGGTGTCCTAAAATACCCTGTGGTGAAATGATGACATCGCTTAGGCCACGCCCCCTGAGAACAGGAAGTGTCATGTTTTCCTATGAACGGTTGCTATCTTACCCCTTTGACCTAATCAACATGAAACTGTGTCCAGAGACAGAAGACATGTTGGTGTGTTGTGGATTCAAGCCCTGACCGGCTGCGATGAAGCAGCTGGCTGTGGCGGCGTGGCGAAGTGACCTGTAACGCCGATGCCATACGTTTGCTTCTAGATTCCATATATTTCGACCGAGCTGCACCAAACTTTGCCTGACTCATCCTGGTGTGATACCTGACAATGCTATGTCATCATATTATGACGTCATCTAAGCCCCGCCCCCTCAGAATGAATTAGAGAGATCTTCTGTGTAATTACATAATAAACAGTCCATGTTCGTTGTTTGTAGGGCAATGCTGCCCTCTGCTGCCCACTGAAATAGTTTCATTATTTCAGTAATTCCACACCAGAGGGCAGCATTGCCCTACGGAATGAAAGTTCAATGTTGTAATGGAGGAAAAAATTAAATAATTAGTAATTCTAACACAAAAACTCACAGAGACACCAAACGTTCAGTGATTGATCATAATCGAGTGTCCAATAATATCCAATGGTTAAATGATGACATCACTTAGGCCCCGCCCCCTCGGAACAGGAAGTGCTATTTTTTTACTTGGAAAGCTCTGTTTATGGCTCTCTTGACCTAATCAAGATGATTCGGATGATAAACTCTGTCAATGCTCGCTGCTGGCTGAACCGTGTGGGCGTGGCCAAATGGCGAATATCAGTCCCTCGCCATATACATACGTTTGGCTCTTATTCAGGCATAGATCATCCGATTGGCGCCAAACTGGATATGTATGACCTTTGTTCACCTCTAAAGAGCCCGACGGGTTTGAAATGTAATTTGGCTCCACTGCGCCCCCTAAGTTAATACATGGGCTGTATCTCCTCGACGCATCGACCGATCTGCACCAGATTTTTTGACAGTCGTCGGGGAGCGCTGCCGAACGCATTCACGCGTGTCGCCTGGTGGATGGGTGTGGAAAATGCGCGACAGCTTCTGCGGTGGCTAGCGGGCGGCGGTGCTGGAAACTGCGGCAGAGCTTCTGCGGTGGGGAGTTGGCTGCGGCTCTGGAAATCGTGCGAGAGCTTCTGCGGTGGCTGGAACCCCCGCGGTGGCCAATAGGCCGGAGCGGCGCTTGCTGCGAGGGCCGCCCGAGGCTGCTTGCAGCTTTAATTATTATTATTATTTATTTAATCCAGTTCAGTGTTAAATGTTCATTAGAATTTAAAGTTTACTTGTATTGTTGCATCATTATGCCATTACCATTATGGTTTCAAAACAACAATATTATCATTTATTGCAATAACTTCTGGGACAGTTTTCATCGTCCAGTTATTTGTTATTGTGACAGGAATATTTGCTCCTGCTTTGTGTTACGTTCTCCAGGTTTCCACTATCCTCTGTATGGAAAGACGGCAGGCAGGGAGGAGGTGGAGGTGACTCCGCCCGGCAGAGGAGAACCGGCCAGCAACAAGCTGATCGGTGACTCTTCGTCCTCCTCCTCCTCTTCCTCCGTGGAGCTGCTGCAGCAGCCCAGCCACCATTTCCATGGAAAATCCCCTGCTGTGAGAAAACGCTTGCTTCCTTCACGGCCACACTCACACTGCGCCGCTCCTCTGATGTTTGTTTTTCCTTCACATGTTGGATCTGATGGTTACTCTGACAGAAACCCCCCACAGCGAAGGATAAAAAGAAAGACAAACACGACAGGAAGCAGATGTTTTATCTGTTCTTGAAAAAGTTAATTCTAACTTCAAGCAATTAGGCTGACATTTACTGCATAAACACCAGGCATGATTAAACATGTGCCTGGCACTAAGCATCTTTAGTTTCAAACATAAACACTTCTTCCATGAAGTACCTCTGTAAATATCCAGGGCAGCTGAAGTCCAGGAGAAAGTTCTCTGAACACGCTTAATATTAAGATTTCTGGATTAATTTCACTTTTTAAAAATTCTGTGGTTTTTATCAGAAATTATATAAATATACCCCTGGATTGACAATCTGACATGTTACATAAAGTGAAAATCACCAGGAATACAGAAGCAGTGATTGTAAGCTAACAGTGGTGGTCACTTTGGCTAATGCGCTAATAGCAAAGCTAACTGTTTGTTTTGTCATTATTGCTAACTTTGCTAGCTTCCCTAAATGAATTTTTCTGGGCAGATTCTAAATTACTTGGTTGTTTTGTAAACTTTCAGTTGAATTAATTTCTACATATGTGTTTGTAACGTTTGTTACCGACTGTTAGAAATTCTTCAAATAGTCAAACATTAGTATTAATGCTCTTATTTTGAAGTGTCTGTTTACGCAGAAATGCCGTTTCCTCTCTTCATCTTCTCCTCTGTGCAGACCTGCTCCTGGCTCTGATTGGTTGTTTCTGACAGAGCTGGGATCAAAGCAGCTCCGTTTTTTCACAGATTATCTTCCTCCTTTCAAACTGTCACAAAATGGTGATAGCTTTAACAAATATGTCAAAAACATTTATTTTTAAATGTTACATATTGCAGCTTTAAATATTGTATATTTATAACCTAACATGATGATTCTTTACCAGCATGACTCAACGAATCGTTGTAGGTTTAGAACCGGTTCCGGTTCTGATTGTTGTTTGTGAGCTCAGAATCTTTAACGTTTGACCCAATGTGAGTCAGAAAACCCAGAACGAGTCGAGTGTTTGTCTGTTTTCTGCCCAGCCTGGTGAGAAGGGTTCGCCTGAGGAAGACAGAGACATCGAGCGGGAGAGGAACCACTTGTCGTTTGCTCGACACCTCCACACACACCATCACACACACCTGGGTATGAGCTACAACCTGATGTCCGGGCAATTTGATATCTACCAAGGTACAGAGCTGCCGCTTCTTCAGACCTGGTCCCATGTTTTAAAGGCCGTAGCTTAAATTCTAATTCAAAAAGATCTTTTATTAATCCACAAGTGAAATAAACACAGTTCTGCTTCTTTTTTTCTTTTTTTTTACTAATTCCTAAAATAAAAAAGCATAAAAATGTAAATGTGAACAAACCCTGTTCAATGAAGAAGCTTTAGCTAAGCTTGTCTTTTCATTTAAAAGTTGCTGTGTAATATTGTTATTGAATTCAGTTTTGTTTCATTACAGAAATTAAGACTCAGAACCTGTAAATGTTCTGCAGTGAAAACATCTAGTCTCTATCAGATGTGCGATTTGGAATCAAATTAATATCCTGATATCTATTGAGATCTGTGGCGATAACGATATATATCATGATCTGTTTTAGTTATAAAACTTACAACAGAAATGAAAAAAAATCACATACCAATTAAGTGGAATGTATGTGTTAAAACGTTTTTAGGTCGTTTTTGTGGCTGTTATTTATATTTTAGCTGTTTCCCATTAGATTATAAATCTCAATGGTGAGAGTAACATGGAAACAATTATTCTTGTCACAATAACAAATTTTACTGGGTGATAAATTATCCCAGAAGTTATTACAATGAACGATAAAACTGCTGTATTGAGACTATAATGATATCATTCTCAAAGATCAATAAACTGTAAATTATAGTTTAACACTAGAACAAGAAGATGTTTTAAAATCCCAAATAAATAAACAAAACAATATAAATAATAAATAAGATGAATAATAAAGTTTTTGTAAACAAAATTTTCCTTTCAATAAAGGGCTAGTTGAGACCAAAGCATCGGACTGAAGATTTCATCGTCCAGTTTTTGGTAGAAAGAGAAAAACAATCATGAAAGTAGAAATGACTGAGCTCATTTTAATTTATCATGTGATGAACTGATTATGGTTTATTGTGACAGGACTGCTAAGTTTTATTTCAGGATGTTTCATGTTGAAGCATTTTGTGGTAGATGTTCAAACTCTGATTTTCTTGTTTTTTTCTGTTTTCTGTTTTGCAGGTCTGAGCTCCAGGTCGCTGGTGTCCAGCCAGCAGGTGTCGGGTCATTCCTCAGCAGGTCAGACGGAAACTGAACCAGAAAAACGTCTCCGTTCAATACATGCCATGTTTACAAGGCTGTAAAACTGATGACACAGCACACATAACTACTCACCACTGTGTCAAAAAAAACAAAAAAAAAAAGAAAGAAAACATTGCAGTGTCAAAACTAAAGAAAGCAAAATACACATTTTTATATTTTCATGTTTAAACCATAAGATAAAACATGTGAATGGATTATTTTAAGATGTTCTGCTGGATGAAACTGCTCTGCTTTTCCAGAATAAATTAGCAGAAGTTTCATTATTTAAATGCAAACAGAGAGTAAATGATGTTGAGATCTGTCTTAATCAATCTAACTGTTAAACTTTCCTCTCTGGAGAAAATCACCTTCTGAGTAAATGATCTTCTGTCTGCAGTGTTTTCTGCTGCTTTGTTTGAAAGTGTAAAATAATGCAGTGAGAACCTGCCAGGCGTTTTCAGAGCACAATGTGACGATTATGTAATCCAGCAAAGACTGCAGTTACCTGGAAATGGTGGAGATAGAAGAGATTAGCTTCGTTTTCTCCACATCCTAACTCACCAGGTTGGATGCATTTGCTGCAAAGTTGCATCATCACATAAAAAAATCTTGTAAACAAAATATTTTCACTATATGCGTTGTATATTTTGTCAATATTTTAGATTAAAACGCGATTAATTGCAGACCCTACAATTATCTCCATTAATAAAAGCTCAGCTAGCTTTTCTGAAGTATGTGTTTAAAATAACAGCCAAATATAATGTTATTTCTCTCTTTCATTACAAACTCTATTTCAATAATCTTGGTATTAAAATAAATCTAACACTTGGGAGACGCAATCAGAAGAGTAATTACCACAGCAGCTGCTGCAGTTTCAGAGAAAATGAGGAAGAAATGTACAATAATTTGGATGGTTTTGTCCTTCACCAGAATTTGTTTTTATTATACATTATTTAAGTGTTTTAGGAACCATCTTTGTTTTTTCACCCAGTTATAATAAGTGTAGTTTCTGGAAATCCACTGTTAAAATAATAAATAAATAAAGTGACGTCTGACCTGCAGACCTGGGATGTAAAGTCAAATACTCAAATGCTTTCTATCAATTATTTTGGATATTTGCCCGCCACTAGTTTTTGCACTTTGATTCAAGGGTTATATGTATTTTCTTTTAAAGAATTGTTTGGTGTGTCATCATGTCAGATCAAGAGACTCTCTAAAGTCAGGATGAATAAGAGCAGAAATCCTCACAGCTTCATTGAGCGCGTTTCTTCACTCCCAGAAGGTTTTTCCCGCTGAACGTAACTCTGACTGGTTTCTCTCTGAAGTCAAGCAGAACTGAATGTTCCAAACACCTGAACATCTTTATTTTGTCTCTTTCTTTCCCTCCACAGACAGCGAAGGGAAGAAGTAGAACCATGTGACCGCGTCTCACATGAGGGACGGCAGATTTATCAGACATCAATTCCTTGGTGTGGAATAAGCTTCGCCTCGCTGAGAGGCAGGGAACAAACAAACAGAGAAACCTCTTTCATTTCGTACTGATGACATCCACTGGTTTTAGAACAGAGGAGCAGATGAAGCTGCGGGGGACAGATCGCAGGAATGAGACTTTCTTTTTTTTTCGTTTTTTAAAAAGCGGGACTTCTTGTAAAAAGCGAGATGCCATCGAATTGAAATGCTGTGTATAAGATGACATTAGAGCCCTGTGCACTCAGCTTTACCTCTGCTGTTGTGTTTAACTTTATAAAATGCACATTTATTGTAGTGTAATATGATGACGATATGACTGAATGTAAAGATAATAACTCAAACTCACTGTTCTTTTTTTTAAAGCCCCATTGGGACAAAAACAGCATTAGGAAGCTAAAGTGTATAATTATTGTTCTCATTCTGATTATTGAAGTGGTCCTCCCTCCTTCATAGTGCTGACGCTACATTTGTATAACTAACCTGTACTTGAGTGTAACCATGTTGATTGTATTGTCTTTATGTGGGAGTAAAACCTTCACTTCGACTTGCCCAGTGCCATTTACCAACCCCAGTGGTGTAAATATATTCTGTACAGATTTATAGCAGAGCACTAAGATGCTCACTCTGTTGATCACCATGCAGGGGGCAAAGCAGGCGCACCCAACAGGAAGTAGAACCACTAGCCTGTTTATTTCCCTCATCCGCTCAGTTTCTGTTACATATTTTATCAAAAACTTTTGTTTCAAGCAAAACCTCATGTTTATACACACTTACTCACAATTAAGTTCAGATGAAAAAGCATTTAATCTAAAAGAAAAATAAATTTTGTACTGAATTATTAAAACATCAGATAACAAATTTAAGTTGTTTTTTTTTAAATTGTGCTTTGATGCATAGTAGTCCAAATTTCAGCTAACATCATAAAATGTTTCGACTTGTAGCCTGAGTGCTAGCTGTTCTTGCTAATATGACAGGCTGTGATGATGTTTGCTGAAATAAATACGTTAGTTCAACAGGAAGCTAGAGGAACAACATATTTGTTGTAATCTAAATTAAAATGACATCAGCAATATTTTTAGGAGAAGTTTTAGTGGGTTGTTTGAAAATCTACAGGTCCCACTGACAGACCTGTATTAGCTCACCTGTTAGCATAGCTGGTAGCATGATAGCTGTACGATTTTTGGCTACAACATTAAAATATGTTAAAATAATAATAGAAACTATACATTTTATTTATCATATTTATTTAAATGTTTGTTTCTATGTTAGTAACACTGAACAAAACAAAGGGAGTAACTAGATTTGGCTAGCTATTAGCTTGCAAGCCAAAGGTGTTAGCTAACACGATTATTTTACTCGTATATTTTCAGAGGAACATTTAAATTTTATAGGAGGTTGACAGTTTGATATTTAGGTATTTTCTGCAGCTAAAACTAATCATGAAAGAAAAATATCAACAGTTAATTAAAGCTAGTTATGCTACATGCAGTGTATTAGCCATAACAATACAGATTATCAGGTGCTAATTACGGTTACACATTATTTCTCTTTGATTTAAACAAAACAACATTATTTCAACTAAATAAAAAATAACATTCCCATTTTGCGGTCAGTGTTTTAAGAAATATAATGTTTTGTGATAAATATTACAAAAAGGATTAAATGTAATTAATTAAGTTGGATTCAGTTTACACAGTGCCAAATCACAATAAATATTGTCTTATGGTGCTTTATATAAAAACCAACAGGCCCAATTCAAATCTAATCACTTTTATCTCAGTTGCACTTTTGTTCATGTTTGTTTCCAAACAATTCTGTTCCAAAAAGTCAGATTGTCATTTTTTATTAATTATTAAACTTTCTTCAACATCAGTAATGTTAAATGATGATAATAATAAAATTAGATTACATAGATCAAGATTGTCCTTCACAAGACAGGCAACAGGAACATTTCCCTTTATCAATTAAAACATTATAATTTGTAAACTATAAAATCCCAGTTTGTCTTAATTTGCAACTTTTTGATCTAAGTAAGTTTTTGTTGTTATCATTTCTTCCTGACATTGCATGCTGTGTTTTTAGTATCACTGATGTGGACAAAATGTAGCCCAAACATTAAGTTTTAACCTCAATATAAAGTTTATAAAAATAAAATAAAAGTCAGTGTTAAACTGATATGTTTACAAACAGATCAGGGCATTTTCCTTTAGGTAAACTAGGAATTATTTTGACCAAAAACCAAAAATGTCACTTTGTTGTTTGTTACAAGACAGAGTTTAATGCTTGGATATCTTGTTCCTATAAATGTGTAAATTGTTTGTTAGAACATTTACATGCAGCAGGACTGTATTTTTCCAGCTCATGAAGAAGAGTTTTTAAAAACATCTTGTTTTGATTTTTTTTCTTGGTTGCAGTTAAACCTGAGCAGGTCTGGAGATGTTTGATTTTCTTTACTTATTAAGTGATAATTAGCATGTTATAGAACATAATAACTAACTTAATATCTGATGATGGTAAATGGATGCACAAAGTAACTATGGTACACATTTGTGTTGTTAATGAGTGTGGTGGATGTTTTGCCCATTTTCTGCTCCCAGCAGAGCCTCTGAAAAACACAATCAGCTTTTACCTCTGGTGTTGTAACACTGCCAAACCTTCAAGATAATTTTATCTGACCAAGTTGGTCCACAATTATTTTGCTAAAAAAAGAAGCCTAAATAACATGGATGATCATAAATCTTGTCATTTAAAACATCTGGATCAAACTCTTTATTAAATATTTGGCCAGTAGCTGGTTTAAAACTCCTGCTGGACGACTGTAAACACAACGTTAGCTCGCTGACAGCTCACTGTTTTTGCAGCACTTTGATCCTTGCGGATCTCCAAACTCGAGGGACATACCGAATGTTGTTTTAAACTAATATTAAAAAAATTAAGTTCATGCATTTACAAACAGAAACAACGTAAAAACAGCAGAACAAGGCTGAGAACAAGCATTTCTATCAGCGGCTCTTCCACCTTACCTTCAAAGTTTCAGTGCTCATTTTATTACTTGAACTTAGCGCGATGGACTCTGTTTACAAACTTCAATCTACTTTGTGGAGACACTACTGTTGTCTCATAGTGGCTGCTTGTTCTGTTCAGTTCATCCGCCTGGTTTAACCAGTAAATAACGCTCAGAAACTGTATAAACATAAGTCCTGCTGTTGCTTTTTTATACTGTATATGCCTTAATTCATATGGTTGGCAATCATGATTAAAGGATGTTTATATATATAAACTGGTTTGTATTTATTTTCTTCACATTTAAGTATTTACAGAACGAGTTACACACTCATCTCAGAGGAAGATGATTTCACTTGTTTTTTCTTAAGTGTTGTATTAAATACACATATTTTATACATTTAATAAGAAAAAAACAATACAAAACACAATGCAACAAAATATACAGTAATGCCACAGATATGCAGTACACATATGCAGTATTTTTGGGGAACCGTATTTTTACTTTTATTTGAGTAATATTATTATGAATTTTTCCACTCCTGCTTATGTAAAATTTCTGCATTTCAAACATATTGTGACCAAAAAATGCATCAGACACAAACCTAGAATTTATGTCAGAGTGAGACTTCTTGTTTGTAGACAAGCTCTGTTATACTAATGTTATTTTTTATTTGCTGACCCTTTGGTGCCATTTAGAGGTGAAAAGGATATAGTAAATACGTATTTTAAACTGTTAAATAAATATATGCAACACCTACTGTAAATATGAATTTAATAAGTTTTATTTTGAAAAAATATATATTTGATTTTTTTTTCTTTTGTCTGAATTTGTTGTTTTATAATTGTTCTTTTTTATTTTAGTCTTTTGAGAATAACTTTATATGATATTGTATTTTCGATGTAAAATATTAAATCAGGAGTTATAATCGGTGACTGTATTTGAGTAACCTTTTTACATGTTACATTTTTACTGATTCAGTGTTTGCAGTTCCGCCTCCAACCGGCAGAGGCGCGGTGGAGCGCCTCCTGCATTTTCTCCGCTTTTAAAACAGGATGGGTGGCGCCAAAGCTTGACAACAAAGCGGCTGTTTGATGTCGTAACGGTCGGTGACGCTCTGCTTTTTAATTTAACACCAACTGTTAACAGTTACAGCTCAACAATTCAACCCTAAATGAAACCGACGACGTGAAGTCGGAGTTTGTCACTTCGACGTGGTTTTTTTCCTTCTTTGAAGCGGAGCTGATGTCAACATGGCTGCGAAGTCTGACCAACTTCTCATCGTTGTGTCCGTGCTGGAAGGTGAGCTGGGTTTAATGGGATAAACGGGGACAGTTAGAGTTCAAACTGCAGGTGTCTTGAGTTTATTTCGGTGATTTTAAATCTTTCTGGGAGATAAAGTGTTGCGGTAGCAGCTTAACTCTGACTGTTGGGTTCGGATAAACAGTTAAGGTGGGATGAACAGTTCGTTAAGGTGGGATGAACAGTTCGTTAAGGTGGGATGAACAGTTCACCGGTTGCTTCTTTTTAGCCTTTTCAGTTCTAAATGAACAGCCTAGTTTTCCTGTTTCTGTTAGGCAGGAATTTATAAACATTCCTGTTAGCCAGCATTCATGGCTGCAGGCTGGCATAATTAAAACGTTTCACTTAGCTTGGAATAAAGCTTTTATTTGGGAAAGTCACAATATTTCAGCAGATCACAGATGGACACAGAAAGATGAGACGTTGGGAAAGACACGCAGTGGCTCTGAAAGTTTTCAGCCCATTGGATGTTTTACTCTGATTGTTTTTACAAATTAGTCATGATAAACAAAATTTTGCTTTTTGACAAACGAATAATAATTAAAACATTTTTATGTCTATATTAGAATCAAGTTTTACAAAATGACAAAAATATTTTACATAAAACTGGTGATTGCATAAATATTTATGCAGCAGCAGGGGCGGATTTACAAAGATGGGGGCCCTGGAGCAGGTTTGGGGCCCTACCTACAAAGGAAAAATTATTTTAATAATGCAAATTACAGTACATTAATAGGCATGATATAATATGTCCATAGCCAATAACACCATGTGGTTTTCAAAGAAATCAACTGTTACTTAATAATTTTTCAAATATTTGAATGTTGTTTATGTTAATAAAAATTCTAAAATGTTAATGCAACTCGACTAATTTGGGTAGATAATTTTTAGTACAGCAAACTCATTCAAAATAAATAACTAAAAGCTGTTTTCCTCCATCTTAACCAAACGGCCAGACAGAGACATAAAGAGGTGCAGCAAAAGCAAAGAGGTGGATCAGCAGAGCTTGGGTTCATCCAGGACATGTTAATGGAAATATCGGAGCTGCTAGCAGGTCAGCAGATTCAGATTTGTTGGAGGACTGACTGCTACAGGAATTCACCATTAACAATGGGTCTATGGAGACAGCTGGATGATTTAGTTATGACAACATTTAATTTCCTTTTGGGACAAATGAAGGGTTTTTAATTTAATTGAATCTTTGGTGTTGAAAGACTGAAATAAAAGTGACTGAGTTGTGTTTATGCCAGCTGGTGACAAAGATCCAAATAAAAAATTGCTGCTGGACGTTGTTGGTCATTACTGGTTCGTCTTTGATATTCAGATTTATTACTGGAACTTTGAACTGAAAATGAGTGAAAAAGGAGCAGGAGCTTGAAGAAATGTCCATCAGAATGCTGGGAAGTCTGGGAATCAAGAAGAAATGGATTTATACTTAAATTAAATTTAACAAACTGTCGTCATTCAGGTCGGCATTTTCCGAAGAGCCCTCGCCTCAGTCTGGTGGTCCAGGCGAGCTTCGACGGCGAACATCTGGAAACGGATCCAGTGGAGCATCGAGAGCAGCCGCAGTTCAGCACCGAGCTGGCCTGGGAACTGGACCGCAAGACGCTGCATCAGCACAGGTTGACCCTCTGTCCCTCAGTGTTGACCCTCTGTCCCTCAGTGTTGACCCTCTGTCCCTCAGTGTTGACTGTCTGTCCCTCAGTGTTGACCCTCTGTCCCTCAGTGTTGACTGTCTGTCCCTCAGTGTTGACCCTCTGTCCCTCAGTGTTGACCCTCTGTCCCTCAGTGTTGACGCTCTGTCCCTCAGTGTTGACCCTCTGTCCCTCAGTGTTGACCCTCTGTCCCTCAGTGTTGACCCTCTGTCCCTCAGTGTTGACTGTCTGTCC
The DNA here is from genome assembly GCF_002775205.1 of Xiphophorus maculatus. Classification (NCBI taxonomy): domain Eukaryota; kingdom Metazoa; phylum Chordata; class Actinopteri; order Cyprinodontiformes; family Poeciliidae; genus Xiphophorus; species Xiphophorus maculatus. The sequence continues at coordinate 2,573,787 of NC_036454.1, read as the reverse complement.
CTCAGTGTTGACCCTCTGTCCCTCAGTGTTGACCCTCTGTCCCTCAGTGTTGACGCTCTGTCCCTCAGTGTTGACCCTCTGTCCCTCAGTGTTGACCCTCTGTCCCTCAGTGTTGACTGTCTGTCCCTCAGTGTTGACCCTCTGTCCCTCAGTGTTGACTGTCTGTCCCTCAGTGTTGACCCTCTGTCCCTCAGTGTTGACCCTCTGTCCCTCAGTGTTGACGCTCTGTCCCTCAGTGTTGACCCTCTGTCCCTCAGTGTTGATCCTCTGTCCCTCAGTGTTGACGCTCTGTCCCTCAGTGTTGACCCTCTGTCCCTCAGTGTTGACTGTCTGTCCCTCAGTGTTGACCCTCTGTCCCTCAGTGTTGACTGTCTGTCCCTCAGTGTTGACCCTCTGTCCCTCAGTGTTGCCCTCTGTCCCTCAGTGTTGACCCTCTGTCCCTCAGTGTTGACCCTCTGTCCCTCAGTGTTGACCCTCTGTCCCTCAGTGTTGACGCTCTGTCCCTCAGTGTTGACGCTCTGTCCCTCAGTGTTGACGCTCTGTCCCTCAGTGTTGACTGTCTGTCCCTCAGTGTTGACCCTCTGTCCCTCAGTGTTGACCCTCTGTCCCTCAGTGTTGACGCTCTGTCCCTCAGTGTTGACCCTCTGTCCCTCAGTGTTGACCCTCTGTCCCTCAGTGTTGACCCTCTGTCCCTCAGTGTTGACTGTCTGTCCCTCAGTGTTGACCCTCTGTCCCTCAGTGTTGACCCTCTGTCCCTCAGTGTTGACGCTCTGTCCCTCAGTGTTGACCCTCTGTCCCTCAGTGTTGACCCTCTGTCCCTCAGTGTTGACTGTCTGTCCCTCAGTGTTGACCCTCTGTCCCTCAGTGTTGACTGTCTGTCCCTCAGTGTTGACCCTCTGTCCCTCAGTGTTGACCCTCTGTCCCTCAGTGTTGACGCTCTGTCCCTCAGTGTTGACCCTCTGTCCCTCAGTGTTGATCCTCTGTCCCTCAGTGTTGACGCTCTGTCCCTCAGTGTTGACGCTCTGTCCCTCAGTGTTGACGCTCTGTCCCTCAGTGTTGACCCTCTGTCCCTCAGTGTTGACGCTCTGTCCCTCAGTGTTGACGCTCTGTCCCTCAGTGTTGACCCTCTGTCCCTCAGTGTTGACCCTCTGTCCCTCAGTGTTGACTGTCTGTCCCTCAGTGTTGACCCTCTGTCCCTCAGTGTTGACTGTCTGTCCCTCAGTGTTGACCCTCTGTCCCTCAGTGTTGCCCTCTGTCCCTCAGTGTTGACCCTCTGTCCCTCAGTGTTGACCCTCTGTCCCTCAGTGTTGACCCTCTGTCCCTCAGTGTTGACGCTCTGTCCCTCAGTGTTGACGCTCTGTCCCTCAGTGTTGACGCTCTGTCCCTCAGTGTTGACCCTCTGTCCCTCAGTGTTGACCCTCTGTCCCTCAGTGTTGACCCTCTGATCCTCAGTGTTGACCCTCTGTCCCTCAGTGTTGACCCTCTGTCCCTCAGTGTTGACCCTCTGTCCCTCAGTGTTGACCCTCTGTCCCTCAGTGTTGACGCTCTGTCCCTCAGTGTTGACGCTCTGTCCCTCAGTGTTGACCCTCTGATCCTCAGTGTTGACCCTCTGATCCTCAGTGTTGACCCTCTGTCCCTCAGTGTTGACCCTCTGTCCCTCAGTGTTGACCCTCTGTCCCTCAGTGTTGACGCTCTGTCCCTCAGTGTTGACCCTCTGTCCCTCAGTGTTGACCCTCTGTCCCTCAGTGTTGACCCTCTGTCCCTCCAGGCTGCAGCGGACGCCCATCAAGCTGCAGTGCTTCACCCTGGACTCCGTCAGTAAGAAGAAGGAGAGCGTGGGCTACATCGTCCTGGACCTGCGGTCCGTCCAGGAGGCCAGGCAGGTAAAGCGGCCGCTGCAGGCCCAGGTGAGCGTGTTTCTGCCCCGTGGTGACGAGGCTGCGCTGTGTTCCAGGATCCCCGCTGGTACCCGCTGCTCAGCAGTAAATACACCAAGCAGAAGGCGGCGCTGCTCGTCGGCACGCTGCTGGAGAACGACTCCAAGGCAGCAGCAGCTTCTCCTGACAAGATCCGAGCCAAGAAGGCCGCGCCTCGACAAGGTCGGCTGGTCTGGACCCGCTCTGCTAGATATGGGGCGTTTAGGACCCTGCAGATGGTTTGCTGTTTATTTACCTGCTGATGCTCTGGAACCAGAGAGCAGCTCATGATTATTTTACTAATCCATTATCCTGACAATTAATCGATTGATCGGGGGAGAAATAGACCCACATTCTGCAGAATTTTTATCTAACTACTTACGCTTTTTTATATACAATATTAGAAAAACATTAAAAGATGCACATAAATAAAAAATTTGAATTAATTAAAAATAATTAAACAAAGAAAAATATTTTATTGCCTGAAATTTTGGGCTGAACATTTTTACAAAGGTGTTTTTTTTTTTTTTTTTTTAATCTTAAATGCAAAAATTTGTTGTTCTTTCAGGAAATAGCCTGAGTCTGTATACTACATTAGTTGATTAGTAAACTGATGATTATTTATTCTGATTAATCATGACTAATCTAGTTAAAACAAACATTTTATGAAACCTTTTCTACAGGCTCAGGATGAACAGAAATGATTTATTTTGGGTAAAAAAAAACAAAACAGTATTTTCTGCTCTTACATTAAATGTTAGTGTTTTAACATTCAGTTTTTAAAAATTCTAGTTATTTAGATAATAATTCGAGGTTTTCAGCCTTTGTTTTTTTATGACTGATTAGGAAACCAGAGACGTTGAGCCGTTTCTAAACTTTGTCATCTTTTTATCATTCAGGTTCTGTTGAGTATTTTCTAAGATGGAGTAAATTCCTCTGGATCATAAGTTAAACTTCTGGTCCTGTCTGAATAAAAACATGACGTTTATTGTCTCTGCAGGTTCTGGTCCGGTGAGCGACGCGCTGCCCGCCAGGCTGGAGGCGGAGCTTGTCCCGGATCAGGGCTACCATCAGGTCGGTCCGGCGGATCGCTGTGGCGACATGTTCATCCTCTCCGTTACCGTCGCCTTCGCTACCAAACTGGAACAGGTGAAGAAACCTGTCAGCTTCCACGCCGACCAGCCGCTCACTGGTTACATTTCATATGATGTCATCGGGAAAATGAATTCTGGGGTTTTAGGTATCGGGGCATTTAGAAACCTGGCGGATTAACATGTCTGGTGTTTTTCTGTCTCGGTGAACGGACCTTAAAAAGTCTTAATAGGTGTTAAATTCATCAATCTAAAAATAAAACCTTTATTGTTGTTAAAATCTTTCAGAAGTTTTAAAAATGTTGATTGTTGCATGTGAAACATGAAACACACAAAACCTCAAGATCAGTCTGCCAACAAACTGCAGGTACTTTTAGTTTTCACACACATTATTTTATGATGCTTCACTAGAAGAAAAAACACAAACATGTTTTTCAAATCTTGAATCTTTTACACTCGACCTAAAACTCATGTTTTATGTTCAAATTGTTGCTAACTGACAAGTTTTTGTTTTGATTTGAATCTGATCTTAAATTTGATTCCAAGTGGTTTTAAAAAAAGTCTTAAAGTTTTTAATTTATCTTAATTTAAGCTGTAGCAGGGCTGGATCATATGTCTTAATAAAATTAGTTTGATTTTATTTTTCTTACCATCTTTTCTTAAAACTGACCCCAGGTTGTTTTTTCTGTCGTTGCTGCAGCTGATTCCCAGCACTAAGAAGCTGCCAGCGGAGGACTCCAGTTTCTTCTTCTACTACTCCCTGCTGGGGAACGACATCACCAGCGAGCCGTTCCACAACCTGCTGAGTCCAGACTTCGAGCCGGAGCGCGCCTCCGTGCGCATCCGCAGCAACACGCAGGCGCTGCAGGCCTTCCTGATGCAGCAGTCCGGCCTACAGGTGAGCCGGCGCCTCAGACCGAAGCGTCATGGCGGCGGCCGGTCCTGACGTCCCGCTGCGTCCGCAGGTCCACCTCTGCTGCGGGAACCGCTCTTTGGGCAGCAGCGATGTTTCGCTCTCCGCCCTCGCTGCTGCCGCCGTCGATCTGGAGGCCAAGGGCGCCACGGTGGAGGGAGCATTCGTCCTGCGGCCGCCGCCGCGCAGCAAGCTGCCGGCTCTTCCTGCGGAGCTGCAGCCGACGGTGGGCGTGGCCGTCACCCTGAGGAGGGAGGAGCCAGCGCCTCGGGTAGGAAAACGCCACAGCGCTTCTGGAAACTCCGAATTAATGAGTTACAACAACATTTCATTTCCCTGTGGATCAATACAGGATTTTTGAGTTTGAATTGCAGTGATTAGGCATGCCATGTACCGGTACCGGCCCGATAAATAAAACTGGACCGATATCAACAGCTGATATTCATTTACACGAAAGTACAAGAAAGGATTTATAGTGCTGCAAAATAGCAGCTATAAAAAGCAAGACACAAATAAAACATTAATTCAGAGTTTTGATTATTTAGAAGTTTAAACGTCAGTTTAAACTGCAGTCCAGCCTACAGGTGAGCCGGCGCCGAAGCGTCATGGCGGCGGCCGGTCCGGACGTTCCGCTGCGTTACTCTATAGTTTTACTTTATATTTAAAAATCCCTCTGGATGTTTTACCCTTTTTATTGCTTTTACAAATCAGACATTAGCAACAAAACTTTTATTTTTATTGGAAAAAAAATTCAAAAAATAACTTTCGTTTCAAAGTGAAAACTTATTTTACAAAATAATCGTTTAATAAAAATATTTAACATAAAGCTGGAAGAGTTTAGCAGCGAAAATGAAGAAAAAATGATGGATCCAGTCAGATTCCCTGTTGGGACTATAAAGGTGTGAATATTTATACAATAACTTATTTTAAGGTTAAATAATTTTGTCATTTTTTAGAAACCAGTTTTCAATTTTTTTTCAAAATTATTTGTCAAAAATGTCTATTTTTTTCATGATTTATTTATAAAACAGTAAAAAAACATCCAAGGGGGTGAAAACTTTCTATGGAGCTCCTTATTTATCTGTGTACCTCGTTAGCAGCCTGTCAGATTAATTAGTGTTTTTTAATTTAATCCTGGAATCGTTTCTGGTTTATTATAGTCCTGTCTTCCTCTTGACGGCCACCAGAGGGCAGCAGAGTCAATGTTAAGCTGAATTTGGCAGAGAAACAGTTTTAAACTGTTATCTCTGTTGTTTGAGCTTCATAAAGATGCTGAAAGTATTTATGGTGAAATAGGTGAGAGTTCAAAGGTTGAGTTTTGTTTTTATCTGGATATTTTAAATATTTTGTGTTTTTCAGGTTTCAGGGGGAAAGGATCCCAGCAGAGCTCCGCCTCTTCCTCCTGCTGTCGCTCCGACCCAGAAACCTGCTGCTTCGCCTCCTTCGTTCCGTACGGAGAGCGAGGCAGAGAGTCTGCTGGAGGAGCTGGAGCTCGACAGGAAGCTGGCGGCAGGTGATGAAGGTGATGCTCCTCTTCGTCACCCTGAAGGCGGAGCGTCCTCCGTCAGCGTCTCCGCTCCCAAAGTGTCCATCCCCTCCTCCGCGCATCACTACTGCTTCTCTCTGGACCTGCGCAGCCTGGCCAAGCTCGCCACGCCATACCCCATCGCCGCCATGCTCAGGTGGGCTCCCAGTCTGACCAGTACCGCCGTCGATCCTGCTCCCAGTCTGACCAGTTTGGGTCGCTCTGCAGGTATTCGTACCAGTTCTTTGGCAGCTCTGCTCCCATCATGACCAGTCCGCCAGTGGAGCTGCAGAGAAACATGGAGGCGTCGCTGCCGCAGTCCTACTGCGCCTTCGACTTCGCCGCGTTGCCACAGCAGCTGCAGGACACCTTCCTCAGGTAGGACACCTGTCCACAGGTAGGACACCTGTCCACAGGTAGGACACCTGTCCACAGGTAGGACACCTGTCCTCAGGTAGGACACCTTCCTCAGGTAGGACACCTGTCCTCAGGTAGGACACCTGTCCACATCCAGTTTCTTGTCTGAGACACACGGCAGGTTCAGACTTTCTGCCCGTCCTTAAAATGTCTTGTATTAATTAAACCAGTAATTTGGCCTTAAATACATCAATCACAATTCTTAAAGTACTATTTAATCACATTGACACGTTGCATCGTGACGTCATGCAGGTAAGATCCTGAACTCTTCTTCCTTCTGGAGGCAGAAAGCTGCTAATGATGTCTAGCATTGGTTTTAGCTGCCAACATAACGCACTAAACCTTACATGTACGCCTGACATTAGAAGAAAAACCCTGCAGTTCTCTGATGATGGATCAGCAGAGCAGATGTTTACATTAGCAACCACTGCCTTGTTAGCTTAGCTAATAGCAGCAATAGCTAATCTACTACCGTGACCAAAATAAACATCAAGCCTGAAAACATAAAACTGTAACGGACTGAATGTTCAGTTTTTGTGTGGGAAATGTGGAGCTGACACAGAAAACGAGAAAAAATAATAGTTTTGAGTTCAACAGTTTTTCTGTTATTTTCCCTTTGCTGTGACTCACAACACCGGATTATTGATTCCAACGTCTCCAGGTTTCATCTCGTTAGCGGGATAGTTCTACCGCGGCAGCGCGACTACAGGTTGCATGTAAAAGAATCTCATTACCTGGCGTTGCTGCGTGTTGCCATGGTAACGTGGAGACATACCTGGCGTTACTTTTCCAGGGTTCCTCTGGTCGTGGAGCTGTGGGACCGCGGCTCCTCCAGCAGAGACCAGCTGCTGGGCTCGGCCTCCATCCAGCTTCACCAGCTGCTGAGCTCAGAGAAGACCCAGCTGGGCCCGACGGGGGACCCGGGCTGGAGGCAGACCCACCAGGACCGGATCCCCGTGGTCCACCCGCAGCGGTAGGGACGCCTCCGACAGACAGGCGGGTCGCCTGGCGGTTGCTAACGGCGGTGTGTCGGTCCTCCAGGCCCTCGGAGCGCGTGGCGGAGCTGAGCTACGTGGCGACGCTGGAGGACCTGGGCTTCATTAAAGCTAAAGAGGTTCTGGTGTCGGATTCGATCCAGGTGGGTCCAGATGGTTCTGAACCTGGTTTAGTGGGTCAGCATTAAGACTGCAGCTGACGATTATTTTAGTGATTGTTAATCTCATACAGATTTAAGCTTTTTACAACATTAGAAAAGCTGCAGTATGTAACTTTTATAAAAAATAAAGAAATTCATAAGAAATAAACATTTTATTGCCTAAAATGCAGTGACATCATTCCTCTGGTGAACCTGAAGCTAAAACTGCCACTAGAGGACTTCTGCACTTCTTTACAGACAAAATGTCATTTATTATAAATGCAAAATGTTTTATTGTACAGTTCTGCTTTAATTACTGCAGAAAATTCTGGATATGCTCAGAATATGCCATTTTCTAAAAGAGGCCATTTAAAAAAAATGTCTTTCTTTTGAGATCGCAATCGATCAATAATTGATCGATTGCTAAATTAGTTGACTTTTATTTAAATGATTGATTAATCGTGGTTAATGTTTTCATCCCTGATCAGCTGAAGATTATAAATACAAACATCTTTAATCAATGAGGAACAAAATTCCACTGAATTTATTAAACATGATATGAATGTAAAATAAAAAGCTGTTTTTTTATTTTTTATAGTTTCCGTTCCTCTGAGTCGGTACGTTTTCCTTTATTTCTCCTCATCGTGTCTCTAGGACGGATGTCCCGCCGTGCCTCAGTCTTCTCACCCAGCGGCGCCCAAACCGTCCCTGCTGCCGCCGGCCCCCCAGGGGCCCGGGGCCCCGCCAGCTCCCCAGGCTACCAGGGACACCCTGGAGTACCGCGCGGCCCTGGAGCTGGAGATGTGGAAGGAGGAGCAGGAGGATCTGTTCGACGATCAGGTACAAACAGAAGCGTTAGCTCTGTTAGCCACCAGCTAGCTGTCTGTCCAATCTTCTGTCTTTTAGTGCCAACTAGAAACAACCAATCAGAGCCAGGAGGCGGGTCTTAGTGTTGTCAATCACTCTGCTCATCCCCGAGCCTCCAAGGCCAAATGTACAAATCGATGTTTCTCAGACATTAGCGCAGTTAGCAGCGCGTACATGATATTGATTGACAGCGCTAAGCTCCTCCTCCTCCTGGCTGCCTTTGGTTGTTTTGTTCATTTCGTCAGACAGCAGAAGGAGATCAATCTTTTCAGATTATTTGTCTCATAACAAACATTAACAACATGGTGACAGTTTTAACAAATTAGTAAAAAACATTTTATTAAAAAAGTTACAAGCTGCAGCTTTAGTTGAAATTAATGTTAAATTTCCGACCCGAATAAAAAATATCTTAAAATCTGTCAACAGAAGAATAAAGTTTATCTGTTTCCTGTAAAACTGTCAGAACTTTCCACATTTTCTAAGTTTTTCTGTTTATAGTTGTTATTTTTACATAAAGTCAGAATTGCAGTGTGAGGATGGAGCAGAAGCAGCTCAGTAAACAGGAGCAGGAATGACTGTGGTTCTGACCCGGTGAGGAGTTCTGGTTTAAAGATGGCGGCGGTTCTGTTTGCAGCTGAAGCAGAAGGAGCTGCGGCACATGCAGGCGCTGGCGGATGAGTGGAGGAAGAGAGACGGAGAGAGGGAGGCGCTGGTCAAGAAGAAGGTGAAGAGTTTATCTGATTCGGTTCTGATCCGGCTCTGAACCGATTCTGAACCGGTTCTGGTGGTTCTGCAGGAGCTGGAGTTCAACCTGCTGGAGGAGAAGCTGCAGAAGACGCTGTGTGACCTGGAGAAGAGGGAGAAGCAGCTGGCTGAGGCGGAGCTGCAGGTCAGACTGATCAAACCTGATCAATACAAACGATCGATCATTTTTAGATCATCTTCAGTGATCTTTACTAAAATGTTCTGATGCCACTTCCTGTCAATAACCTGATCAGTTTCTCCTGAGCCGCTTCAGGCCTGCAGCTCCACCTAGTGGACAGAATGAGCCTAAACAGGCCAATACAGAGGAAACCACAGAAATGGTTTTTCTTTTTACATTTGATCAAATATTACAATTTTTCAGCCGTGATTAGAAATAAATCTTAATATTATATGAACATGTGAAAAATCTGGAAGTAATGGTAAAATAAACCAATAATTTCAGACTTTTTATAATATTTTATAATTAAAGGGGATGCCGTAGCTTCATGTTGGTGCAGAAAAATGAATATTATTGAAAAGTTCAGTTTTGTATTAATGTTTTCCAGCCTTTATTTCTGTTAATTTTCTGCTTCCAGCCAATAAAAACACATTTAAAATCAGATTTTAAAAAAAAAGGGTTTAATGAAACTGATGAAAACCTGCTTAGAGGTTCTGAGTCTCATCAGAACCAGATTCAGATTTATTCAGTCAGAATCTAAAACTCTTCAGTAATTTCTTGGACTGTAACTTGAGTAAAAACATGTTGAAGTATTTTTTTAAATCTCTGACCTGGTTCTGTTTTTCTCCAGACTCAGCGTCTGCAGCGGGAGCTGAGAGCCGAACACGACCTGACCCAGAAGGAGCTGCAGGAGGCCAGCAGGCGGCTGCAGAGGGAGAGCGACCACCTGGTGGCGCTAGAGAAGGAGAAGGTCCGGCTGATGGAGGAGGAGCGCGGCCGGCTGCTGCAGCAGGTAGAGAGGAGGTGGTTCTGCCGGGTCCATAACGGCCTGGTTAAACTCGTTAACGTTCTGGTTCTGGGTCCAGATGGCGGACGCAGAGGCCCGGTACCAGCAGCTGCAGAAGGAGTTCCAGCTCTTCCGGGAGCAGCAGAACCTGCGGCCCGAGTTCAGACTGCAGGCAGAAGTCAACCTGCTGGCGCTGGAGAAGGTGAGCCGAGACCCGACCCGACCCGACCCGACCCGACCCGACCCGCTGACCTCTGGGTTCATACCAGGACTGCAAATCCTGGAAAATCATTCAGGTGTTTTTCCAGGTTTGGAAAGTCCTTGATTTCTGTTTAAAGTCCCAGGAAAACTGCAGATTGAAAATCAAACTAACTTTTGATTAAAAGACTAAATTTATGAAACATTATTTAGTGTATGAATATAACCAGATGTTTTCATCTGGTTATATACAGACATATAAAAAACAGACATATTGTTTTCCTCGCTGTCTGAAGTTAAATCAGACTAAAAACTTTTCCTATTTTAAGTCGGTCAGAATCACCTAAATTATTTTCTAAATGACAGAAAACATTTTTTGTTACTTTATTGTTTCAGTTTTAATATGAGCAGGAATTTACTTCAACACAATCTGTCTGGATTGTTTCAATGTGATGATTATTATTATTCCTGGTCCCTCGGTGATTTATGTATCGTTTGTTTTAATGCATTGCAGAAAGTTGTTGAAAATGTGGGATTGTTTTATGTGAAATTATTGTTTCTTTGTCAGGTCGTTTAGTTCTCAGGTCTGTGACTCACAGGGTGTTAGAGCGAGACGTTCATCAACATTATTATGTTTTAGTTTCTTTGTTCCTGAAGCAGAATGTAGAATAATACATTAATAATAAGAGTAATAAATTATATATAATAGTGAATATAAACTGTATTTTTAGTTTAATTATATTGTTTTTAATCTCCCAAAGTTTGAAAACGAACCTTGGAAATCCTTAAAAAGTGATTTTCATTTTACTGGAGAAAATGTTTGAACCTGCGGTTCTGCTGCTGCAGCAGCGGTTCTGTTGCCGTGGTTCTGCTGCTGCAGCAGCGGTTCTGTTGCCGTGGTTCTGCTGCTGCAGCAGCGGTTCTGTTGCTGCGGTTCTGCTGCTGCAGCAGCGGTTCTGTTGCCGTGGTTCTGCTGCTGCAGCAGCGGTTCTGTTGCCGTGGTTCTGCTGCTGCAGCAGCGGTTCTGTTGCCGCGGTTCTGTTGCGGTTCTGCTCTGACGGTTTGTTTCTGTGAAGGTGGAACTGGAGAGGAAGTTGGAGTCGACCACCAAGTCCAAGCTGCACTACAAGCAGCAGTGGGGCCGCGCGCTGAAGGAGCTGGCTCGGTTCAAACAGGTACCGCTCCGGCCGGGTCGGAGGTTCTGCCTGGTTCTGCTCAAAGGTTAACCTGAATTGGAAAGGGTTTGGGTGTCTGTAGTTCAGTGATGTCATCACGCGCAGGGCGGCCATCTTGTTTGACAAGCAGCAGACTTTGAGATCATCTGAGGAATATCAGATTAAGATTTATTTATTATTATGACTAGAATAAAGTTATAACATTAGAAGAATTCAGTCGTACAGAAAAATCTAAATTAAACAAGAAAGTTTTATTGTTGCAGGAATAAAGTCATAATATCAGTAAGGTGAAATGGTAATTTTATTAAATTATAAAAGTTGATAGTGATACTTTGGTATCAGTTTTACAGATGAGGAAATATTTTCTCATAATGATAAAAACAAACTTTTGAAAATATTTTCTGTCATCGATAATTAAATGTTTTAAATTTTTAAATTTTGCAGAGTTGGACTGATTTGAGTCCAGTTCTGCTCTGAACTCGTCAGATGAACCAATAACTGTTCCTGACAGGAAGCAGCTGGAGAACCCGACCCAGATCTTCCTCCTCCTCTTCATCATCTCTGCCTCCATTTTCTCACATCCTTTACCTCCGCCTCCCTTCGTTCTCGTCGTGGTTGCAGAGAAAACACGCCGTGATTTATGCGTCTTTAAGGGTTTCGTCGCCTCCTGCAGATCAGTCTGACGCAGCGTCTCTGTTTACACGGTTTACCGCTTCTAAACTCGTCTGTTTGGGTTTTCTCCTCGTCGATTTGTTCTCGCCTCCCGTTTCGCTCGGCGGATCATAAAAATTCCTGAGGAATGATGTTCTTTCCGCGCCGCGAGTCGAAGCCCAAACAGCGCCGAGGTGTTGGGTCAAAATATTGGGACGGACCCGGAGTTGTTCTTTTCTGAGGGAAAATATTGGGACAGGCAGATGAAAGATGTGAGGCTCGCAGCTAAAGTTGGTGTTTTTAAGGCTGAGCGGGAGGTCTGGTCGTTTTAAAAGCTGCTTTTATGAACAGAAACATAAACAAAGATATTTTTATTGTAAAAACAATAGAGGATTGGGCCTCAGAGAAACCAAAAAAGGAAACTTCTAGAATGGAAGCCGTTTCTTCCTGCTGGCGGTTTAACGAGGAACGATGAGGCAAATATTCAGACATTTTATCTCTTATTTTAAATTCAGAAGAAAACAGTTTAATGGCATTTATGGGGTTCTGTGAGGAATCAATAAGCAGTCAGTATCTTACCTCCAGTCAGGGAAAAATGACTACATTTCTCAAAGTTGTTTTAACATTTTTTATTTAGTTTTGGAGCTGCTTAGTTCTTCACAAATAGATTTATAAAAGTTTTTCTTCCGTTTCCGACCTTCTGGTTTGATTTCTTGTTGGAACTAAAATTATCAGCATAACTTTTTTATCTTTTTATTTATTTTTTGCTTCCTAATAGTAAATTCTCAGAATCAGCACAACTCTTTCATTACAATTAAAACAACAACAACACGTCTTGGATTGTGGGACTGATGCATTTATTAATGGTTGTAGATCTTTAACTTTTTTATTCACTTTGACTCAAAACATTGAAGAATCACATATTCATCATTTTCTGTATAACTCACTTAGAGTGAATACCAGCTTGAAGTTGATATTTGGCAGGAAGTGTTTTTTTTATGAGTGTTTCTGTGGCGAGTGGAGGCGACGTCACACTGTGTGTGAAAGGAATCGTCTTTTAACCAAAGACAGCAGGAGAAATGACCTGAAGCTGAATAAACTGTAATTTAATTTAATAAATTAAAATGTTTCAGGACTTCCTGGACGTTTCTGAGCTTTAAGGTTCTGACCCGTCTGGAGTCGGACCTGCAAACGTATAAAACGCAAAATAAAAGCTCATATTTCAAACTTGACTTTCTGAGCGGTGAAAGTTTTCCTTTTATCGGAGTGAAACGGATTTATGTCGTTTCTGCATGTTGCAGCTGCAGTTCTGACCCGTTCAGCCCAAACAGTTTGTTTCCTTCCTGATTGGATCGGATCTCAACCTTTATTTTTCTAATTAGACGCTGGAGGAGCCGAGCCGCTCTGAAACGTGTTGGCGCTGCTCTGATTTATGGGTCGTCCTGACCTCAGATCAGCTGTTCTGGTAAATCTGTCCCGGCGGCGGAGAGAAATACGACTCGGGACGTTTTTATGGCGTTTCTCTCACGGCGATGCGGTTGGTCTCTGTGGATCGGCTCCTCAGGGAGACTTTATGAAAATGTACAAGCAGACAAATTTATCATCGCGCCGCTCTGCACTCTAATTAAGGACAAACACAGAGCTGGCAGCTGAACTCAGCGCTGAGGTCAGAGGTCAGAAGTCTGTTTGCTAATGATTTTAGTCGAGATCTGAAGAGTTCAGATGCTAACGGCGATGCTAATGTGTTTGTGCACACAGAGGGAGCAGGAGAACGCCATGGCCCGGCTGAAGAAGCAGCAGGCGGAGCTGGAGGCCATGAGGCTCCGTTACCTAGCAACAGAGGAGAAGGAGGTGGTGCGGCAGGACCGTCAGGAGCTGGACGACATCAGGAACGAGCTCAACAGGTGAGGAAGACGTTTCAGTCTGGAGGGTCAAAGGTCAGGAGGTCAGGACCTACACCTGCAGGAACACTGGAGATAAAATAAATACTATGTTGCTTCAGCGCTTTAGCGTTAGCAGGATTAGCGCCTTAGCATTAGCATAATTAGCACTTTAACATTAGCAGGATTAGCGCTTTAGCGTTAGCCAAAAAAAAACTTTTTATTTAGCGGAGCTGAAAGTAAAACAACCTGATGTGAACTGTTTTGTTTTAGGACGCGTTTTACTCTGAATGTTTCCACCTCCTGCCCTACAGGCTGAAGAAGCAGGAAGAGGAGAAGTTAGGCCCCGCCCCCGCAGAGCCAGACTCCGCCCCCAGCCTGAACCTGAACGAGAGCGCGGAGGAACACCTGAGCCGCCTGCTGGAGGAGAGAGACACGCTGCTGAGGACCGGCGTTTACACGCACGACGACCGCATCATCGCTGAGCTCAGCAGGCAGATACAGGAAGCCATGAGGGACAGGAAGCTCTGACGGCCAATCAGAGGGAGACGGCCGCCACACCGGCCAATCAGAGGAGGACGTTTAACTTGAGGCCCATGGAGAGGAACTGAGCCTGATTCAGCTCCGTTGAGTTTACGTTACACAGAAATAAAACTTACATTTGTAGTTTTTACAGCGTCCGAAGCTGCTCTGCTCTTTCTGATTGGCCGATAACTAATCAGCTGGGATCAATATTCAGCTGATCAGAACCAGAGCTCTCATGCTGAAGGTTTGGTTTCTCGTCAACAAACAGCAGGTGAGGGTGGAAGGTTTGGGGAAAAAACTTCAACTTAATTCCCATTTTCTAAGTCTGACTGTGTTTGTTCTGCCTCCACTTTAAATTAATCATTTAAAATAGTTTTAATTATTAAAAAATTATTTTTCCCCTGTGAAACTTATTTGATCATTTTTTATTATTTTTATAAAGCCTTTCTGACTAAAGAAAAAAATCTCTTTTCAATGAAACATCAAAGTGGAAAATAAGTTTGATAATTTTGTTTAGAACCAAAGACAAGTGAAATATTTTCAGATTTTTATAAATCTTTTATTTTCTTATCCAACACAGCAAAATAAAACTTTTTTTACATTCAGTGTTAGAGCAACGCTAAGAAACAAATTATGAGAATAAAGTCACATGGTTCAACTATTATTATGACTATTGGCGCATTATTCTGCCTTTATCTATTATTTTATTCTTGTAATGACTTTTTTTCTTAATTGTAATAAAGTTGTAAGTTTAAATCCTGATGAGTAACAGATTTATCATCTCGTTTGTTTTTGTGTTTCAGCTGCAATGAAAATACGTTTAAAATTTTTTTTATTACTTTATGTTATACAGTGGAGAGAAGAAAAACATTTGGTCAGACTTAGAAAATGGATTCCTAAAACAAACAACAAAAACTGTTCATTTTGGCTTTCTGGGCTTCCGTAGAATCAGCTAACTGAGCGCAGAAACGTTAAAACTTCATCAGGAAAACAGAAACGTTAATAAAACTTGATTAAAACGTTTTCAGCTCTGATCTGCAGCAGCTCATATGTATTCATACGGCTGAACCGATTATTGATGTTTTCAGGAGCTGAGATGCAGAAAAACGATTTTCAGCATTTTAGTAAAACCTCCTGATTTCATTCAAGCCTAAAAATCATTTCTAAGATGCTGAAACTTTCAGTTCACTAGAAAAAGTCAAACTGTTTTTATTAACGGATCAAAACAAAACGAGTCAGAAAATCAGTTTTTTTCACTAGTTTTAAGTTTGAAGTTGTGAATTAACCAGCTGCTTCTGTTACACAAACATTTCTATTAAAATCTTTCATTATTTTATAACTTCAGATGTTTCTGCAGCTTGAATTTGATCGTTGGGTCGAATTTAAAATGTAACATTTCTCAGAAATGAAAGTGATCATGTGACGTTACTGTGATAAGGAGAAACATCAGACTCGACATTCGAAGCGTTTTTACTGAAATAATTGATGTCGTCAGGAAATGTTGAAGTTTTCTGTCCCTGATGGAAGAGTTGGTGCCTGACAGCAGGGGGCGCTGCAGCCTCATGATTTAATTTATTGTTTTGTCTTTTTGTTTGGAATAAATTATTTTTGCATTAAAGATGTCAGCATGATGTTTTTCACAGAGTCTCTCATAATTAGTTTCACAGGTTTATTCCACCAACAAGGTTAAATTGATGTATTTTGTATTTAATGTTAATGGTTTCATTTTTTAGCCTGAGCTAAATTAAAACTCCAGAAAAAAAAACATTTTTGTTGCAGCTGCAGAATAACTTCAGTTTCTATGGAAACGTCCTGCGTTAAACTAAAACAGATATTGATCCAATAAATTCAGGTGAACAAAACTTTTCAATCTTAGTCTGAATATTTTATCAATACTGGTATTGATCAAGTATGACTTTGAAACTGATCATAAATATGTTTTTGAATCCTCAGAGTTGCATAATCAAAATACATGCAGGTAATTTACTTTTTCTACAATTATACCTTAATGATAAATGTTGCCTCTAACATGAGTATTACTCATTCTCTTTCCTTAGGTGCTGAATGTCGCTAAAAAGCATCAAACCCAGAATTATAAATAATTTTAATAACTCTGGTTGTCCTGACACATCAGGTGTAGAAGACATTTTTCTGCCTGAATCAAATTTTTTGCACAATCCTCGCTGAAGGTTCATTATTAACGGATTTTAAATTTCAAATCATTCCACATGTAGTTCACATTTCCACCACTAGGTTTCATACAAACATCCAGCTTACAATAAAGTGAAGTTTTGTTGTTTTGATGTTCTGACTGAGCCGTTTATGGATCAGAAGATACAGTAAACGTTCTTAAATACATATTCAACACCAGTAAATCTAAAGAATAAACTCATTTGTGGTTTGACAGATTTTCTCACAGTTCAACTTTCCCACTTTGCTTTTCCTTCAATGTGTTTCCAATTAGACCTGAGAAGAAAAACTCTCCTTAAGTTCATGACTAATTGGATCTGAACGTGTGAGCAGCCTGCTAAACATCCAGCAGGAAGCTCCACCTACAGCAAACCATTAAAACCATTAAACAGCCGACCTCCTGGTTTCCAGTTTCTTCTGGGTTTGTTCTCACTGTTGCTGCTTATAGAGCAAAACAGACAAATATTATTCTGGACTTTTGCTTTGTCACATTGAACAAACGTTTCTTGAGTAAAATTAGATTTTAAAAAATCTGAAAAGTGTGGCATGATGTAAACAGATAAATTGTTTCCAAATTTTTCACCTTAAACATGACAAATATCCTATGAGAATAAAATTTAATTAAAAGCCAATTTTAAAACGCAACAATTAACTGAATATCTACAGCCTGAAATTAAAACTTTTATTTTCGAATCAAATCTCTTCTTGGTTTCATGTCCAACGCACATTTTTTTCATCCTATCAAAGCAAGTTCATATTTTTAAAATCAAGTTATGTGGAGCATTAACTTTAATTTATTTTAATTAATGACAGATTTTAATGCAATGAATTGGTTTTTGTTTTACAGCCACACATTTCTGATGCGTTCATAAATCTATCATCAGCGATGAAAAGCTGCTTCTCTTGGGTTCGTTCTGCTGGAGACGCTGGAAAGGACCAGTATGTTCAAGTTGTGCTAAAAGCAGTTAGCTTATCAGAGAAGCTAGCATCTTGATGCTAACCATGTAGCGGCAGCACAGACGCTACGCTAATGTCAGCGTCTACAGCCACATTTTTAAAGAAGCTCCTGAAACTCTGGGAAGCTGAACTTTACTCCAGTCTGAAGGTTGAAGAATCGAAATAACAAATTAACAGTAAATATTTTTGTTGTTGAGCTAAAATGTTTTTTGTTTAAAAACTTGGCAGCAAAAATGGCCTTTGAATTGAAAATTTAAATTAAAATGTGATTACTTAATTACAGTGAACTCAAACATGGCCGCCGATTCCCGTCCTGCAGCTTTTTATATTGTGGATATTTAATGATTTAAAGATTTTATAAAAATGTTATTGATGAGCAGGTAAAGCTAAAATAAATTTAAAAAATTCAATCACAGTAAACTAACTTTTAGGTCCATACTAAGAAAAAATGTTAAAAATAAAATCAACAGGATAAAGTTGAAATATAAAAGACTTGCTGACTTTATTCTCATATTCTGACTTTATTCTCATATTCTGACTTTATTCTCATATTCTGACTTTATTCTCATATTCTGACTTTATTCTCATATTCTGACTTTATTCTTGAAATGTAAATTTGTGTATGTTTGTAAATGTTTGTAGTTTTAATGACTTTTGTAGTTTAAATTTGTCGTTTTTCCCCCCAGATTGATGTTAAATATTGTAAAATCTGAGTATTGATGTTATTTTAAAGCCTTTAATGAGAGATGGAGCAGTTGGAGCAGATGGAGCAGATGGAGCAGTTGGAGCAGATGGAGCAGATGGAGCAGATGGAGCAGTTGGAGCAGATGGAGCAGATGGAGCAGTTGGAGCAGATGGAGCAGTTGGAGCAGTTGGAGCAGTTGGAGCAGATGGAGCAGTTGGAGCAGATGGAGCAGATGGAGCAGTTGGAGCAGATGGAGCAGTTGGAGCAGTTGGAGCAGTTGGAGCAGATGGAGCAGTTGGAGCAGATGGAGCAGATGGAGCAGTTGGAGCAGATGGAGCAGTTGGAGCAGTTGGAGCAGATGGAGCAGATGGAGCAGATGGAGCAGTTGGAGCAGATGGAGCAGATGGAGCAGTTGGAGCAGATGGAGCAGTTGGAGCAGTTGGAGCAGTTGGAGCAGATGGAGCAGATGGAGCAGATGGAGCAGTTGGAGCAGATGGAGCAGATGGAGCAGATGGAGCAGATGGAGCAGATGGAGCAGATGGAGCAGTTGGAGCAGTTGGAGCAGTTGGAGCAGATGGAGCAGATGGAGCAGATGGAGCAGTTGGAGCAGATGGAGCAGATGGAGCAGATGGAGCAGATGGAGCAGATGGAGCAGTTGGAGCAGATGGAGCAGTTGGAGCAGACCTGCGGCTCCTGCAGCATCCAGCAGAAAAATCCTCCCCTTCATGTGACTCCATCTTTTTTCTTCCTTTGTTTTTTCTTCCTGTGTTCAAACAAATGAAGTTCTGCCGTCTTCCTCGTCCGTCAGCAGCTCCTCGGTTTGTTTTCCTTCTAGCTGCTGCTAATTAAAACGATCACTGCTGTAATCTCATTACATGAAACCCGATCTGGCTCGTCAGAACCTGGAGCAAAACGTCCTGAAACGGGTCGGTGTGTGACGGTTTGTTTGGGCTGCGGCTCCAGATCCGGTTCTCACAGTGAAAAAGCGGCCATGATGGATGTCCCGACGCGCCGGCCGTGTTTGTTCTGGGATTTTTCTGGAATCCTCGCAGGAATAATCTGCAGATTGAGACGGAAAAGAGGAGAAAAGCAGACGGAGGGATGGAGGGAGGCGCCGCTCGGCCCAGAAGGGTCGGGATTAAATGAGCTTTAAACCGCAGAAATACAATCAATAATGGTTAACGTTTGTTTTAAAAGTCTAAAAATTCAGATCTCCTTTTTTTTATGCATATTACATTTTTTATTATTTATTTTTTAACTAATTTTTGCTGCGTTGATGTGAATTCCTGGCTGAGAATTTTTTTGAAAGTTTAGATTTTTTTAGACTTTTATAAAAAAAATTTAAAAATTGAAAATCCTTTCTGCATTTTTTGTACCATTAATTTCAAATACAGCTTAAAAATGAATCTGTTTTCATGTCATGAAAATCACTGAATTTCCATCTTCATTTTAATAATAATTCTATTGTAAACTTTAAAACATTTTTGTGTCCAAAATAAAATAAATGTAAATATTAAACTAAATAAATCCCTCGCTGTTTTCTGTGTTTTCTTCAAATAAATAAACGTTAATAAATTTGGCATTAAATGTAACAAACAAACATTACTCTAGAAAAGAGACGAGTGAAAAGATTTGAAATGGAAATTAGAATAAAACATTTTGGTGGATTTAGTTTTTAACTTCTGTTTTTAAAAAGGGAACATTTAAAATGCCAACAGGAACCTTTTGTTTTAGTTTTGCTTTTTTCTGTGGTTCTGGTCATTCAGGATCAGAAACTCTGTATAGAGAAAATATTGTAAATAAAATAAAACTGAAGGAAAAAGTCAGAGAACGTTGCAGATCAGAATCAAAAGCAGATCTCAGTTTTATTTCCAACAGATCAAAGTTATTTTGATTTATGATGTTTGTTAAAAAAACAAACCAAAAGATGAAACTCATGCAGAGATCAGATCAACGGGAAGCAGAACCTAAACTCAACCTGGATCTTTGGTTCATATTAAACATGGAAAGTTTTAGAAATCACAGATTTGTTTGATTTTTCAAACTGACTTCAGATCCTCTGGATCCAAACAGGAAGTGGATCTGAGGAGTCATATAAAACCTGTACACATCCAGCATCGGCTCAGTCTGCGCCGTGAAAACAGAGATGCTTCACTCAGGAGGGAGGAGTTCCTCAGGGCTCAGAGTCCGGCCCGGTGACACAAACCGATTTAAATCAGCCGGGTTCTGAAGAGGGAGATCCGGTAGAACCAACATTTTAATAAAATGCTGCGTCTTTCCCTCATTCTAGTCATTTATTCTGAAATGTCCAGAATCTGTCCGTGACATCGATGATTAGTGGTCACGTTGTCCAAACCTTTTATTATTAAATTTAAACGTGTTAGTCAGTTTCCTGTCCTCAGTGAAACATCCCTTTGTGCTGATTTTCGGTGTTTCTTTGGATAGGAGCCGATTTAAAGCTTTTTAACTCTCAGGCACAACGACCTTTAACCTTCAGAGCTTCAACACAAAACGGATCTTCATCATTATTTACACGTCTGAGGCTTTTGGTGCATCAATAAACTCTTTGAGAGAAGAAGGAAGGTGAGTTTTTAAAACATTCAGAGTCGAGTTTCCTTCAGAGGAGATTTAGAAAACAGGAAACAGGAAGTAGAAACATCTGAAATGTGAAGATGATTGAAGTCATGCTTCATATTAACTCTGGGATCATTTCTATAAGAAATCCCTCTGTACATGTATCAACATTAGAGCTGCAAATATTAACGTTTCAAAATAAAAAGTGCTTGCAGCACAATATGAGCAGGAAGATAAATAGAATATTTATGTTTTTCTCTTTTCTGGTTCTACAGTCGCTGCTGTGGGTTTGGACCGTAAACGGGTCGGTGAGCCTCTCTGTCCGTCACCTGGAGGTAAAGCTGCAGGAAGACAATCAGACGCTTTATTTGGCTTTTCAGAAGGTTTTCTTTGGAACAAAGCATGTTGGTATTCCCAGAAGTCTCCAGTAAATATCCGTGTCCAGAACGCTGCGACCGGTCGGATCTTTGGTTTGGTGGAGTCGAGGTTTTCACTCCGTTTCTCTGAACCCGGATCTGTTTCTGCACGAGTCCGACAGCAGAAACAGACCAGAGGATCGGATGATTTCTGCCGTGATTTTAGATTTCTGTAAACGGGATGAACGTCGGTGGAGTCCGGGAACGCCGCAGCGGGAACGCCGCAGCGGGAACGCCGCAGCGAGGAGGGCAGACATCTGGATGTGTCAGACTCTGAGGTGTGGACATGTCGGCTTACTGTGGACAGATGGATGGACGGTGAGGCGGCGGGCAGCCAGAGGTCAGAGGTTAATCCACCTCGATGGACTCGGTGCTGTCGTTGACCGGTTTGCACTCGTTGGGGAGTCGCTGGTGGCGGCTGAGCTGCGTCGCCTGCGTGAAGCTGCGGTCGCAACGCTCACACCTGATGGACCAACAGACACAAAGAGGACAGGAACTAGAGCGAAACTTTAACTTTCAAACTTCTTATTAAAGAAGATTTTAAATTGGAAACAGCAGCAATAATAATAATCACTGATATAAAACTAAACAAGTGAATAAAATCATTTAGAAGAGCAGAAATAAAACTTACAGTTAAAAACATTCAGCTTTAATATCAGGAGAAAAAAAGTCGAGATAAACATGAAACTCAATTAGAAGCTTTAAATGTTTATAATTAATTCATCAGAATTAATCAGTCTGCTGATCCAGACTCACTGTAGGCCAATCAGAGTGACCTGCTTCACAGGTCAGAATAAAAATCTGGTCAGAAAACTATTTAAAAATAAATCTGACAAAATCTGAAGGAAAATGTTAAAAATACGTCCAGAAAGTCTGAAAACGACGGAAAAAGATCGAATCAAAAAACAACAATAATGTCGGTTACAAAATACTAAATAAGAACCGGATTATTGGTTGTCATGTAAACAGAGATAAACACCAAATATATTCAACTCAATTTAAAAATACTTTATTTATCCTAAAGAAAATTTAAAAGTAACTCCTATCATCCAAACATGATCAAAGAGTTGCTATGGATGGAAGAATCTCCTGTAGCAGTCTGTATCACAACGAATAGTAAGAGGCCTCTGACTGAAGGCTGTTAGCATGCTAACAGTTTGATATCCAGGCAGTGGAGACGACAGTAACGTGACACCAAGTTCTGCTGGTCTCCTCTGACCGTTCAGTTAGAGATGCTGGAGTAGGGGATCCCATGGATGAAGCAACGGGTTGAACTTCCTCCGCATCCAGAACCAGAGATGATTCAACTCAAAAGATCAAAAGGTCATGAACTAAAGTCAACAAAAAGATCCAATCAGAACCAACAGAGCTGCTGTATCAGATCCAAACATCTGATGTGTGACAGAGCTAACTGCTGCTAGCTTCATCCACGTTAGAAAGTTGTATTTTTCTCAGAGCAGCAGATGCTAACAGCAGACACTAATGACATTACCCAAAAGGTTAAAGGTCACAGAGTGATGGAAGAACAGACAGGCAGATGTCACACCTGATGTCATCACAGGATTTTCTAGGAAACTAAAACCTGCAAAAAGCTGAAAATGTGAAACTTTGTTTGAATAAAAGGCTGAAACATTAAAAAGTTTGTTTTTTAGGAGGATCTGCTAAACTGCAGA
Organism: Xiphophorus maculatus; assembly: GCF_002775205.1. Lineage (NCBI taxonomy): Eukaryota > Metazoa > Chordata > Actinopteri > Cyprinodontiformes > Poeciliidae > Xiphophorus > Xiphophorus maculatus. The sequence goes on along the minus strand of NC_036454.1, from coordinate 2,551,290 downwards.
GATACAACCTTTAGTTTTGCTAACACATGCAAACACACCCCAACACACACACACACACACACACACACACACACACACACACACACACACACACACACACACACACACACACACACACACACACACACACACACACACACACACACACACACCCCTCCAGGTTAACTGTAATGTCCAGCGACAGAACAAAGTGTGTGTGAGGGCCAGCGGAGCAGCAACTGTAATTGTTGCCCTGATCTTCGCAACCTGACCGACAAATTACACTCACACTCCACCTGTCAATAATCTATCTAGTGGGCCGTGGAGGGCATTCCCGTCTCACACACTTTAACGCACCCCGACACACACACACACACACACCCACACACACTTGCAGATAAATCCCGGCCTGATAAGGCAGCATCACTGTCACTTTCAATAGCAGCAGAGAACAGAAGGAGCTTTTAGTCTGAGCTGGAGGGGGAGCATTTAAATGGATATCCAGGTGTGTGTGTGTGTGTGTGTGTGTGTGTGTGTGTGTGTGTGTGTGTGTGTGTGTGTGTGGAGGGGTTCAAAGAGAACGCTGAGCAGAAATATTGGACCTAACAGGGCAGAAACAGGACTAACATACTGTTAGATGGACAGGAGGAAGACGAGGAGATGAAGAGCAGAGCTCAGCTTCAGGGAAAATCCTCCAAAAATCCTCAAATGTTTGATTCATGTTTTCAGTCTCAGTTACTTCCTAGAAACATCATCCATCAGAAGGAGACTTGGAGTGTTTTCACACCAGCAAGTCCATCTGTCCTTCTGTCCGTCTGTCCTTCTGTCCTTCTGTCCATCTGTCCGTCTGTCCGTCTGTCCTTCTGTCCTTCTGTCCATCTGTCCTTCTGTCCGTCTGTCCTTCTGTCCTTCTGTCCTTCTGTCCTTCTGTCCGTCTGTCCGTCTGTCCTTCTGTCCATCTGTCCTTCTGTCCGTCTGTCCTTCTGTCCGTCTGTCCTTCTGTCCGTCTGTCCGTCTGTCCGTCTGTCCTTCTGTCCGTCTGTCCTTCTGTCCTTCTGTCCGTCTGTCCTTCTGTCCATCTGTCCTTCTGTCCGTCTGTCCTTCTGTCCGTCTGTCCTTCTGTCCGTCTGTCCTTCTGTCCTTCTGTCCGTCTGTCCTTCTGTCCATCTGTCCTTCTGTCCGTCTGTCCTTCTGTCCGTCTGTCCTTCTGTCCTTCTGTCCGTCTGTCCGTCTGTCCTTCTGTCCTTCTGTCCATCTGTCCTTCTGTCCGTCTGTCCTTCTGTCCTTCTGTCCGTCTGTCCTTCTGTCCTTCTGTCCGTCTGTCCTTCTGTCCTTCTGTCCGTCTGTCCTTCTGTCCTTCTGTCCGTCTGTCCTTCTGTCCTTCTGTCCGTCTGTCCTTCTGTCCGCAGAACAAAACTGGACTTTATCTTCTGTTTGTTGCTGTTTTCCTTCACATGGGATTTTTTCCCAATTGGACTGTAACAAAGTCAGGTGGGAGAAAAGCTTTGATGTGGGCGGGTCCAAACGCAGAACCATGGAGGAAACAAAGATGGAGGAAACAAACATGGAGGTCCTGCTTGCACACTGAAGGCTCACCCCACCATGCTGCTCAGCTACGGTGGCCTGTGAAGTCCAAACAGACGCTGGTTTCATGTAGTTGCTTCAGATTGAGGCTCGTCTGTGTTCACACCAGAACCGGACCGAGACCAGCTCAGAAATGGGTCTGGAGTGGAGAAAAGGTCCAGACTCTGGTGTGAACAAGAGTCAAGGATCCAGGTTTTCACTTCCACTGTTTTCAGACATATTTCATAAAATAATCAGTTCATCTGTTTATCACTTCCTCTGCCTGACAGGTTAAACTTTTGGACCGAGGTTCTTTTGGACCGAGGTTCTGTGGTTTCTGGCGCAGTGTGCAGGACGTATCGACTACAGAGAATATTGTGTTGATGGTTATAAACAGCTGAACTGGTTAATGAACATTAAATAAAGTAGAACTGAGGGTTTAAACGCCACCTGGTTCTGAACTCTAACCATTTTTACCTAAAGTGAAAAATGGTCTCTACCTGAACTCGCCTTACGGTGTTTGTTGCTGCGGTTATTTGTCTGATTTTATCACCGTCTGTCGCTGCTGCTTTGATCCAGCAGGACGAACATGAAGACGGTTCTGCAGAACAAAGCGGGTCCGAAAGCAGGCGGCTCCGTCTGCAGCCTATCGACCGGCTGCTGCTGAGCAGCAGGAAAAATAATGTTGAGACGTTTGTCCTGACAGCCTGACAGAGGCTTTAATCAGTTTCCCTTAAGGATCAGTGGAGTTTAAGATCTCCTCTTATCTTCATCTGCGCTGTGCAGCAGGTAGAAAATGAGACAAACCGCTTCTGATTGTGTTCATTTACAGCCTGATGGAAACTGACCGCCTGACAGGAGAGAATGAAGCCTCAGCAGCACAGAGGGAGGAATTCAGGTTTTATCCATAAAACTCCCTGGATCTCCACCAAAACCCAACTGGTCCATTTAACTAACAATATGAATGAAAAGCAAGTTATTCCTTTTGGTGGTAAATCAGATGAAGTCAGTTCTGTTTCCTAACCTGCCAGGTAAGCTGCTGGTTTGATTAAATGTGTTTAATGTAACTTTAAATGTGAGGAAATGAAACAGATGTTTTGGAACATAAAACTGTTTCACTGTCTTTGAACAATGTGTTGCTTTGGTGGCGTCTCAGTTTAAACAGAGCCTGTACCATATGCTGGGATAAAGATGGAAACCAGCGTCTCATTTTGCCCGTTTTTATATCTCCAGGTTCTGCTGCGGCCCTGTTCAGTTCGCTTTAGTCCAATAAGTTCTTTTGTTGATGTGTGAACGTTAATCGGACTCAGGTCCGCCTCCAAACCTCAGTCTGGGTTCTGTTGAAATGAACTCTGGTTCATATGTGAACACCAAACAGACTGGAGACCACTCCAAACGCAGGAACCGGACTACAGGCAGTGCATTCTGGGTAAATACAACCAAATCAAATGAGCTAGCTTAGCGCTAACAGGAGGTTGTATTTTTTTTACCAAAGACTAAAGAGAAATCCTACAACAATAAAATCTTATTTACATTTAGTGAAGAAGGAAGTTGCTCTCAGAGTCTTCAGAGGTTTTTGTGTTGTTTCCTTCAGTGGTTCTTGGTGCAGCGCCCCCACAGGCCAGGAGGGGAACAGGTTGCTGAAAGGGTTTGTATTATTTGTGAAAAAGAACCACAGCAGCTGGGAAGGCTTTGTCCCAACTGAACTGATCCTACTGGACCATCAGACAGGAAAACATCCCAAGTCTCTGGTTGTTGTGTTTTGCAGAAAGTGAAATTATGTGGTTGGGAACCCAGATGCCATTACTGAAACCATTTTATCCTGGAAAAGATGGCTGAGGAAGAAATGTTTGTAAGAAATGAAACATTATGTTGAAACCTTGTCTCCTTCAGTGATGTCTGAGGTTCTGCAGATCATTTTAAAGTGTGAATCTGGAGCAGAAAGTCAGAAACCAGCAGTCAGGATGTGAAAGCGTCTTCTCGGACCGTCTGCCTCCGTAGGAAGATAAAGTCGAGCGTTTTCCTCCTGACAAAGTGACAGTGGCAGCTTTAATTTGTCCGCTGCTCCGTCTGAAAGGCGATAACTCTCGCAGGCCATCGATCCAGTAAGGATTTGTGACGACCGTCGGTGATTGTCTTTGTCCCGGCCGCGCCTTCAGAGACTCTGAAGTGCTGATGAACAGGTTCGGCTCATTAGGAACGCTGATTTGCTTTCAGTCGCTCCACTTTTCACTCCCTGATCTTTTGTTCCTCCTCGAACTTCCTCCGACATTCATTTCATCCGTCGCCCTCATGCTCTTCACGTCAATGACAGAACGGCATCACTAATTGCTTTTTAAGAATGTTAATTGTTTTCCACAGATCTCCCCTCTGCTCCAGTCTTTAATCCTGTTCTCTTTAACTCTTCTTGCTCTCGCTCTCCCTACATGTCGACCTCTTTGTCCACCGGGGGAATCCTGGTCGTCTTCCTCGGCTGATTGGATGACAGCCGACAGCAGAGAGCTTCTCCTTCTAATCGTTTCCATCTTTAGTGAGAGGAAAATATGGAAATGAGGCAGATTAGGAAAGGAAAGATTTATTACGACGTGGCTAACTGCTGAGGTTGAGCTGCGTTCACAGCAGGTCTTCCTGCTCAGTTCGGACTTTTGTTTTCTAAAATCTGATTTTTTTTTTTTTTTTTGCATGGACGTTCATCCTACTAGTTAAATGCGACTCAATCAGACTTCTGCATGAACGACCTCAAAGCGACGTCACACAGCAATAAACGGAACAGATCTTAGAGTTTTTAATTCCCTGGTGAAACAACGGCTAAAACAAAAACAAATCTGTGAATCTCAGCTGCTGTGTCGATGTATACCAATGTACTTGTGGAGAATTAGTTTTCTTTAATATGCATTTTCATGCTTTTTATGTTCAGAGTTGCAGACATTCAGTGTTTTTGTGAGAGATAATCCTGAATTAAATTTTTTCTGTCTTTTAATAAAGATCCAACCAAAGACAAACATCAGATGTTCTGTTTTTAACATATATGGTTTAATGTGATGAAATAAATATGTGCTCTGTGTACGGCAGTAACAATGGACGCAGCCGCCTGTGGATGGGTTTTCACGTTGTTCGGAGCCGACAGCATCGCCACCAGATCAGAACCAGACGGAGGAAGCTGAGAAAAGGAAACACAACTAAAAGTATCGGCCCTCAGTGGAGCATCGACTGCAGCCTCTGGAGATACGATGCGTTTCAACAGCTGCCACTGCATTTACTGTTTCCACAATATGAATTTCAGAAATAAATTTGTGTAAAGGAAATACGACAAGCTTTTAAAAACCCACATTTTTCAGTGATGAGTTAGAGTGAGGTGGTTTTTCAGCCGTATCAAAACTTGAGTATTTCGCAATGGAAACACTTTTCTTAGCATCATTCCAGTTTGGATCTCAGTGATTTCCAGATATAAAACATTCAGGATGTTTTTCCTCCTGATGGTCCGGTAGGCTCGGTTCTACTGGAACCAAAACTTCACCATCTGCTCCACCTCCAGCTGCTGTGGTTCTTTCTCTCTGCTCTGAATCAAACCAACCAAACCCTTTGAGCAACCTGTTCCCCTCCTGGCCTGTGGGGGCGCCGCACCGAGCACAGTGTAGGAAACGGCTTTAACCGAGAGCGAGGCGTGGAGCTGAGGTTTGGGCGGAGGGTACTCACTGTTACTTACTTGAACGGCTTCTCTCCGGTGTGCGTCCGGATGTGGTTGTTGAGGGTGGTGGCACCGGCGAAGGCGCGGCCGCAGTATCCGCACTTGAAGGGCCGGTCGCTGGAGTGCGTCACCACGTGGTTCCTCAGCTCCGACGGCTGCGAGAAGGACTGGGAGCAGTGGCCACACTGGTACGGCCTGGAGGGGCGAGGAGACACTTTAATCATTTTAAAACAATCACCAATCATGAAGGTTTTTACAAGCTAAACAGAACCAAATGCAGAACTTTAAGAACCTGAACCTTCCTGGAATCAATCTGGGCTTCTTTGGTCTCTGAGGTTTTTCAATGTTTTGCTTAAATTAATCAGGTTTTTTTCTCTAATTTCTCATCTAATACTTGTTTCTGAAAGCAAGTAATTCAATGTTTTCCTAAAATAAAAACAAGGAAAACTTTGATCTGTTTTTAAAGTAAAAATAGTGAACTTTAAATAAATTCATTTTCATGCTTCATATTTTTAATGGTTCACTGTTTCCTTATTGATCATTTTTAGTTGTATTTTATGAATGAATCATTTGTGCAGATCCTGTAACATTCATTTTCATTTCAACGTATTGATTAAAATAGTCAGATCAATAGAATACGCTGCAAAAAACAAACAGAAGAAGAAGAACAAAAAAACCAGGAAATGATGTAAAAACTACATAACGAAGACAGAAAGGACAAAAGAGCAAAGACGTAACAACACTGAGAAACAAAGATGGCCTCCACACACATGGGGCAGGGGGAGTCGGACTCCGCTCCGGTTGCCATGGCAGCGTGACCCTCATCCACCTGGCAGGCCCGGATCCTGACCAGACCATTTATCACAGAGAGAGGAGCCACAGATAGAGACGGAACCACAGCAGAACAAGAGATAGCTTTAGAAATGACTGTGTGTGTGTGGGTGTGTGTGTGTGTCTGTGTGTGTGCGCGTAGGCGTGTGTGTGTGTGTGTGTGTGTGTGTGCAGCCCAAATGGGACTAAATCAGATTGAACCAAAGCACCAAACAGTGGCTACATGAGTCCTAATAGAGTCCTGCTGTTAAACCTGTAAACAGATGAATCTGATTCTTTCTCATAGTTTCATAATCTGGATCAGTTTAATAATCTGGATCAGTTTAATAATCTGGACCAGTTTAATAATCTAGATCAGTTTAATAATCTGGACCAGTTTAATAATCTGGACCAGTTTAATACTCTGGACCTGTTTAATAATCTGGACCAGTTTAATAATCTGGACCTGTTTAATAATCTGGACCAGTTTAATAATCTGGATCAGTTTAATAATCTGGATCAGTTTAATAATCTGGACCAGTTTAATAATCTAGATCAGTTTAATAATCTGGACCTGTTTAATAATCTGGACCAGTTTAATAATCTGGATCAGTTTAATAATATGGACCAGTTTAATAATCTGGACCAGTTTAATAATCTGGATCAGTTTAATACTCTGGACCTGTTTAATAATCTGGACCAGTTTAATACTCTGGACCAGTTTAATACTCTGGACCAGTTTAATAATCTGGACCAGTTTAATAATCTGGACCAGTTTAATACTCTGGACCAGTTTAATAATCTGGACCAGTTTAATAATCTGGACCAGTTTAATAATCTGGACCTGTTTAATAATCTGGATCAGTTAAAGTCGAGATTAAACAGTAAAATCAAATCATCACGTTGAGAAAAACAAAGAGAAAATATGAGAAAATGTTGGACGAAGGTGCAGAACAGAATGAAACTGTGAGCTTTATAAAACAGTTAGAGCCTTAAAACAGGGTTAAACTGAGGGGCAAGCAGGATAATAATTATTTTAATCCATTATTCTGATGATTGAGGAAGTAATTGGATAAAAAAAATCCATATTCTGCAGATCTTTCATTAAACCGCTTCAGTTTATTATACATGATATTATAAATACATTAAAATATGCAAATAAACATATTTACTTAAAAGTAAACATTATATTGCCTAAAACGCAATAGCAGCATTTCTTTAGTGAATGTTTTGTATAAAGGATGAATCTGCAGCTAAATAAATATTTCTAACATCAACATGTGAAAACTGAATATTAATACGATGTAGGGCTGATCTGCAGGTTCATTTTTTAATTAACCAACATGATTGGATGAAAAACATGATAAGTAGATTCATTTTTTACAGAACTTGAACCAGGTGGAGCTGAAACTGCCGCCTCAGCAGTCCTGAGTGGAAAATATCTAAAAGATTTTTCATCTGATAAGCAAATTGTTTATATTTTGCACAGTTTTGGTGTCTTTGCTGCCGGGGCGTTTTGTTCTTTTAGCAAATTATTTAAATAATTATTTAACTAAATTATTTAACGATTATTTGAATAAATGATTGTTTCAGCCCTAACTCAAAGTATTACAGTAAGTCATGATGTAGATGATCAGTATTTAATGAAATCTGGACGTGAAGACGTCCTGTTGGGAGAACCTTGGATGAAATCCTGATACCATCAAACTTCAGCTTATTTAACCTTCACTTGAGGAACATGTTAGCCTAGCCTAGCCTAGCCTAGCTTAGCTTAGGACCACAGAGTCTGAGCCTTTGGAGGGAAAACCAGGAGATGGGAACTGAGTCAGAGGAGAAAATCTTTTGACTGATAAACAGCTGAAGCCTGCAGAGACGGGAAACGGAGAAAATCCAGTTTTCCAGCAGCTGCAGGATGTTTTCCTCAGCCAGTTTAGAAACAGATGAAGATCAGTAAAGACTGTCAGCAGACAGAAGTCCATCCCTGGATGAGAGGCGATTAGCTGCAGTCGCTCACATTAAGCAGCTGATGAGGAAACTCATCACTTTACTTTCATATCAGAGACGCTGAAGGATAAAATCACTTCTTTACCCAGAAACCATCAGCTCCCTCTGACTGGATGGTTTATGTAAATCAGATGAAACTGAAATGAAATGAGGTTCAATCCATCATCCTCAGTCTGATCAATAACTGGCCTAATTGTTCTTGTATCACAGCAATTATTATCATAACCACACTAATAAACAGAATAATATATTCAACCAGAAGCAGCTCATCTGGTCACAATGAGAACAAACACCGACAGACTTTCTTCTACTTGAAACTTTAGTTTCATTGAGGCATAAGAACATTTTCCCACCAGCTAATTGACTCAGAGTTTAAACAGTTCATATCATTTGTAACAGAAATAAAGTCATTCAGTCGATAGTCATAAACTGAATCCTTTGTTTTGAACAGCCTCGACTTTCCCATCAACCATCTGGGAAAACGAGTCGAGTTTGAAACTGTTGATCAGATTTTCATGTTTTTAATTTTAAGTGTTAAATATGTTGATGAAATTAGATTTTAAAATCCTTCTAATCGAGTTAGGTGTTTAATTCTTAATAAGTGTATAATTTGTGTGCATTTATAAAGCGATCAGAGGAGATTTTGTGAATGTTGAACATCTGTGATGAATAATTATGCAGAGCAACATTTTTGTTCCATAGATGATCATCCATCCGTTTCATTTTTCCTATGAAAACAGTTTCTTCTGCTGAAGCGAAGCGTTGAGACGCCTCCGCTTCAGAATAAAGTGATTCATTCTCTGGGACCAATCGGAGCGAAGCGCCATCAGAAGCTCAGCAGCAGGAAAACAGCCCAGAACTAGAACAAAACAAATAGACCAACATCTTCACCGCCTTAATAAATCACAAACTCCTACAGCAGGACAAACACACACACTAACAGTAATAAGAGTAAAATAGTGTAATATAAAATCGAAAAATTCTCACTTGCAGTTTTCCACATAAAAGGCGTCTCTGTGTGGGGGAGGGTTCATTTATCAGCCGGCCGGTCTATAAGTTCACGCCTCAGCGGGCCGCTCCACTATTTATTAGGTGGGTTTTCTATGAAGAGCCGCATTGATTGTGAATAGTTTAAGTTGATGAATGTGTGGATATTATTTATTAAGGCGGCAGGCCGGGAGATTAATGCCCAGTTATTGTTTATTACGGTGGGAAGAGGAGGAGGTGAAGCACACACACACACACACACGCACACACACACACACACACACACACTTCACGTTAATATCTGCACACATAAGAACATGCAAATATGTTCTGGAATGCATGAATTACCACATATGAATCCTGGAACAGCTTTAGAACGGATATTTAACAGATAAACTGTGGAAATAAACCAAAAACGAATAAAAGCTTCAGAGCAGAAAGAACCGCCGTTCTCTGAGTCTGAAACCCAGATTTCCTAATCCAGATTAATCTGAGAAAACTCAACTCAAAAACTTAAACAGTTCCTACGGTAAGTTCTTAGTTCATGTTAATAGGAAAACCTGCAAACAACTGAGAATCAGATGATTCTGGACAGATTCAGTCGACTTCCAGCCGAGAACAAACAAAGTCAGAGTCTGATCACTTTTCCCTCAGCAAAATGAAAAATTTTAACTTTTTAAAAGTTTACAGGGAAAGTTTTCAAACTGTTCCAGCACCGCAGAAACAACACAAATTAACTAAAAAAGAGAAGCTTCAATTCACAATTATATAAACAAATAGCATTAGCCAACAGAAACAACCTAAAACAAGAAAAGTTTAATCTGATTTAACTTTAGACAGAAAAATGTTTGTGTCTTTTTACTAGTGTATGAAAACATCTGGTTTTATTTTCCAAATTCAGGTTTTTAATCAAATCTTACATTTTATTACAAAACTTACAGTTTGAATATCAAGCACAGAAATAAAAAACTTCCCAAACCTTAAAAACAGCTCAATGAAATTCCAGCATTTTCAAGGATATGAACCTTGAATGCAGTAAAAATCAAACTGAGTTAACTGTGTGTAACTCAGGTTAATATTCTGCCATGAAGCCGTTTGCTTTTCGCTATTTAGTTGTTACTGTGATTTAATGAAAACAAAGCTTTGTTAAAACCTGAAGCTCGTTTGGTTTTCAGAGCAGCAGAGGATGATCTGTAATTTTCTCCTGACCAGATATGGGCTGGAATAATAACCTAAGATAAAAATATCACTGTATCGGAGTATTATGATCATGTCTCTAAAATGTGTTATTTTGCATTTTCTTTCGTGTGTTTAGATGAAAATGCATAAAAGGATTTGTTGAAATTCAACCAGAGAAATCCAGCTCAATGGGAGGAATCCCAGACAGAGCTCTGAGGGAGATGAGAATTGAGTTTAACTGCGAAGGAACATGAAATATTTTTTAGAAAGGTTTTAAACCGATGGATGATCTTCAGTCCAGTCGTTTCCTCTCAGCCCTGAGCTGCACTCAGCAGATATATGAAGAGAAATGACGGACAGACGGGCTTGTTGTGTTTGTTTTGACCTCGGTCTGCAGCGCTCCTCTGAACCGCTCGGCGGTCGTTAACATCCAGCAGTTAATCAGTGCGGCCGCGTCACGAGCCGCTGACAGCACAAACAGCCTGATACGCTCAGAGTCAACACGGCTGCTCACTAACACAAACACAGACGGCCACTTCTGTGTGTCTCTTACACAAACTAACAGCTCTTCATGTGGAGCGCCGATCAGAGGAGAACCGCCCGCCGCAGAGTTTACTCCGCGTTGACGTGACGGAGATTCGTCAAATTAATCACCTGGAAAACGTGGGTGAAAAGCGGCTCAGGACAATAAACTCTGCGACGCCTTTCAACACAACGTGTGGTAACAACAACAGGATCGGTGTCGACGTCTCACTGGGCCCACACCTCCAACACATGAGCTGATGAAAGAGGCAGAAGGCCTGTGAGGCCGAACGCCGCTGCCAGCTCCGAGCCGGCGCGGCGGCGTGGGAACAAGATGGCCGCAGCCGCAGCACAGAGGGTCAGAGGTCAACGGAGAGGACAGGGACAGCAGAGGCTTAGTGAGAATGTGTCCATTAGTCAACCATAATGAAACGCTTTCAATAGTTTAAAGACTTTAAAAGTTTTCAGATTTAAAAACCCTGAAAACATTGATAAATAATCAGCCTCCTCAGTTCATCCTCTACAGAAGCTCCTGGCTCTGCACTTTCAGCTGAAACCAAAAGTTTACATACACCAGCTTAATGAATGAAACCCAAACGTTTGACCAAACGCTGAGGACGTGTATGTAAACTTCTGACTCTGAAGACATTAATAAGGAAGTTCTTGCTCTCATTTTTGTGGCATTTTGTCTTTTTCTTGCAACAAGAACAGAACAAGTCTCGCTTCATTTTGACAAGTTAATTAACCTGAAACTCCCAGGTTGATTTTTAATAAAAGCCACCAGATGTTTATTTTTAATTTGTCTCCTTTTACTATAAAAACAAATTCGATTCAAAACACAAACCTGGATGAATACTTTGTGTTGCACCATCAGTGAAAATTTCACCTCAACATTGTTTTTAAATCCGCTGCCTGGACTGTAATCAAGGGCCGCTCTGAATTGTTCTGAGGGCCACAAATGGGCCCGGTGCCACACTTTGGACACCCCCGGTTGTTTGTTTTGTTTGTGTTGATCAACAGTTGAAGTTTTAATGTTCTGAGATAAAAACAGTTTCATGTTTTCTAAATCCTCTGCAGGTTGAACTTTAAACGTGTTCAAAACATTTCAGCAGGTGACGACTTGATTTCCTCTGCTTCAGTGTTAATTCTGGACTAATTGCCTCTGTGTGTGTGTAGGGGTGTGTGTGGGTGTGGGTGTGTGTGTAGGGGTGTGTGTGTCTGTGTGTAGGGGTGTGTGTGGGTGTGTGTGTGGGTGTGGGGGTGTGTGTTTGCAGTGCAGTCATGCAGAGTGATGTGCGTCCATGGATCCGTATGGATGCTGTCTAATCCATATGGAGTTCTATCGGAGGACGTCTTCTGTGTCCGACTCGTATGAAGACGTTTCTCCCTGGAGACCAGCGGCCATAAATCACCGCTCTGACCTCATCGATACATAATCAATGAGACGAATATTCTGTAGGAACAGAAACCGACTCGCTGAAATCCACAAAAAGATCAAAATCACTTCTGAGAAACAGGAAAAGCTTCTCTTTTTGTTTCATCAAACCTCCTTCTGTCTGTTTGTGTTTTAACGCACAAAGTTCAGATGTTCTTCAAAAAGCCAAAATATGGCTGAGCATCATGGGTAATGTAGTGTGAAAGGACACAGCAATTTAAATACGTATTTCATTACTTTTTTTACATATTTTTGTTTTATTTCTGCTTTTGAACTACCAAGTCAAACCTTGTGAACAGCAGCAGCAACATGAAACGTTTAAATTCAGCAACATGAAGATGGAACAGAAATGATTTTTTTAAAGTAGTAAACATCTGCATCCAGCATGGCGGCACACATCTGTGTTTGTGTTAAATACAAATATATCCTCACTGTAAGGTGATAAATCTGCTTAACATCAACAGTTTAATAACACAGAGAAACAGTCGGACATGCAAACACTTTGAGTTATTTCTGCTCTGAGACTTTTCTCAGCTCGACAAGAAAACAAGAAAGAGTCGCATGTTAAAGATTACGGTCAATCAATCATTTTCCCCTTCATTTTTACTAAATATTTACGGTGGCTGCTTACCCATAATATCCCACAGATGCAGTAAAAGTAACACATTTATGAAATGGGCTCATCTGAGCCCAGCAGGACCTTTTAAAAGGCTCATTTTGAGAAAGTAAAATATAATTTATCTGCTTGTTGAATCACATCTGTCAGTTTCTGGATGCAACAGAAAGTTTGGTCAGTCAGGAGGGAATGAGACATTCTGAGTATCTGGGAAAGAAACTAAATCACAACTTTTTCTCCCACAAACTAACAGATTGAATTTTACAGTGTAGAATAATTCAGTCCAGGTTTCACCTCTGCAGTTTTCAACAGGACCAGGTGTTTGGTCGTCCCAGCGCCTCAAAATAAACATTTAATCACATTTTGTGACTTAACAGAGTAAAGGTTTCACATATCAGGAACTGTTTTCAGAAATTATTTAGATATTTTCATGTTTCATCAATTCAAGTTGGTCTGAATTAAAAAAATGTTTTCTTTGTTTTCACAAATAAAATGACGTTTTCCTGCTTCTTACAGTATTATTAGAGATGAATCGATCTGGTATTAATATCTGTATCGGCCCCAATTCTAGATCTGGTATCAGATCTAGAATTGAATAAATCTGTCCGATCTATTCAGTCTAATTCTACGCTCTGTATTCTGAGCGACGTCATGGTCTATTATTTATTTTACATATTTATAATTCCTAATTGCATTTTCTGAACCATTTGAAAGAAAGTCTGTTTCTGTGTTTTTAATTTTACTCATTGTTTTTAATTTTACTCATTGTTTCTGTTTTTAATTTTACTCATTGTTTCTGTTTTTAATTTTACTCATTGTTTTTAATTTTACTCATTGTTTCCGTTTTTAATTTTACTCATTGTTTCTGTTTTTAATTTTACTCATTGTTTTTAATTTTACTCATTGTTTCCGTTTTTAATTTTACTCATTGTTTCTGTTTTTAATTTTACTCATTGTTTCTGTTTTTAATTTTACTCATTGTTTTTAATTTTACTCATTGTTTTTAATTTTACTCATTGTTTCTGTTTTTAATTTTACTCATTGTTTCTGTTTTTAATTTTACTCATTGTTTTTAATTTTACTCATTGTTTCCGTTTTTAATTTTACTCATTGTTTCTGTTTTTAATTTTACTCATTGTTTCTGTTTTTAATTTTACTCATTGTTTTTAATTTTACTCATTGTTTCCGTTTTTAATTTTACTCATTGTTTCCGTTTTTAATTTTACTCATTGTTTCCGTTTTTAATTTTACTCATTGTTTCTGTCAGTTTTTAGTTTCTTATATAAGAACTACGTACATAAGAGCTAACTTTAGTGACTGAACAGATTAAAGTTGTTTTTCATGTTTGATCAGCTTCTGAAGCTGTTGGTGGATTTCAATGAGCTGTACTGGTGCAGAATTATCAAATAAATTTGTAATCCAGTACATTTATGCTAAAAAAACAAAGTTTTAAGTCATTCAGCTGTTTTTCTGCATCGAATTGTATCGGCAGATACTAAACCTCAGATATCGTATCGGAAATGAAAGCAGTGTATCGGTGCGTCCTTAATCAAGCTAATTAATGTAAATCTAAATTCCTCATAGTAACATCTGACTGAATTTCGGCGCCATCAGCCATGATGAAAACGTTCGGGTCACATGGTTCATCACGAGTTTCATTTCTGAATTCAGAACTTTCCCAAACTAAGATTAAAACAGTTTATTTAAATAATTTAAGTCAAACAGATTTGACTGAGTTGGTTTTAACTTCATGTTGTATAAATCATAAGACGCCTTTTCTTCTGATCCGGCAGAGAAGAAGCAACATGACAGGAACTCCAGACTCTGAAAAGCTAATTTTGGTTCCTGTTTGCAGAAGTTTTCAGTTGGACTCGGAGGCAGGCCGGTTTTAAACCTCCACTCGGCTCGCTGATGTTTACCTGTGGTTTCTCTCACGCAGTAACTCTAAAATTGTGGCCCTATAAAATTCACTTTAGTTTATATTGTTTTCTATTTGTGCCTAAATTCTTTTTTAAGTCTTTTAAACAAACATTAGATCCTAAAGCAAATAACGATGTAGAGGAGAAACCTAAATTTAACTTTATGAGACCCAGTAAACCAAACCAATCGATATTTGTTTTCACAAAAAGATTAGGTTGAGACGTGGCGTTTTGAAACTAGGTTTTTATCTTTTAGATAGACATGGAATAAAGTTTAGGAACTCTTTTCTGTTTTCCAGAGTCTGGCAGCCTGGGCAAAATCCCTGAGGGCATTGTTAGAATAACAGCTCATAAAAATAGAATGAAATCACATTTTTTATGGGCATTGGTAAAAAAGCTGAAGGTTGCAGACGAGAAACCACAGAAACACGGTTGTCCGGCCCAAAACGATGACAGAAGCACCAGTTAATCCCAGTAAACAGCCGGCTGTGGTGATGCCCTCTCCCAGTCGGCTGTAAACTCTCTGTCCTCTGATTATATTCATGTGCAAATAGCAGCCTGATCCATAAACACCAAGCGCCAGCAGCATGAGAGGTGCAGGCTGCCGATCAAAGCGTTTGGTAATAATAACCCGTTTTCCCTAAAAAGCTCTAATGACTGTTTTAAACAGCAGCGCAGTAAACACATCCATCACAGCAGCCGCGGTTATTAACGCAGCTCGCCGCGGCGGTTTGATGCTGCACCGTTTCTGCAACATGTAGAGACGGAGAGTGGAGTCACAGTTCATTCGTCTTCTCATTTTTCTCCCTGATTCATCACTCATCATCATCGCAGAAGCTAAACAGCGTCCGGCATCCCGACAGCGGTTTAAAAGCAGCGCTGACAGAAACAAACGGCTCCTCTCCTGATGGATTCTGGTCAAATGACACGCAGGGAAATGACAAAGAAGAAAAAGTTGGGAAAAAGAAACAGTCAGCAGAAAAAACAGAGCTGAAAGAGATGGAGCTGGGCTGTTTTTTTACTGACGTAAAGAGCCATCAGTCTTCAGCTGCTGATGTTCCCATCAAGCAAACATCGATAAGTATGTATGAAGAAACAGAGGAGAGAGGGAGAAATCCAGAGGTGGATGAGAGATCGACAGATAAAACAGCAGCAGCCCTGAAGGTGGAATATAGAAATAATTCATTTAAATATGCTGATTATTTTACACCAAAAACACAAAATGCTCCTGCTGCGTCTTTAGAGGCGAATAAAAACAGATAAAAACTGTAATATCAGTAGATAAGCAAACACCAATCAAAGCTGAGAGCTATGTAGGGCGCAGAGGCGACGTCACACTGTGTGTGTTTCTGTACATGTATTGTATTTTCAGGCAAATAAGTTGCATAATTCAAAAATGTGCCATGAAGAAGAAAAAATAACTTATAGAATTTATAGTCCAGAAAATACAGAATTTACTTCATAGAACAAGTTTCACTTATTCACCCACAAAACGACGTCATTTGCTTTTTAATTTCCCTTTGAGATCACTGAAGTATTTCTGAATTTGAATTGAAAGAGAAGACATTTTCCTTGTCCTCACTTTTTTTCAGCTCAATTAATTTAAAGCTCTGAGGAGAAACGAGGAACGTTGAGCATCTTGTGAAGTTTACTGTGGTATCAGTTTTACCAATAAGGAAATATTTCATCTTTTCACACATCTGGCTGAACACATTATTATCAGCATCACATTATTATCTGGAGTTTGAAATGACTGAAGGTGAATTTAAAAGAAACAATCACGGACTAGATGAGCTTTAACTCATTAAAACGTTTTATAGTAATTTTACGAATTTCTTCTGGTAATATTGTGTCTTTATTCTGCTAATATTATGAGTTTATTCTAGTACATCTCTTAGTTTGACCCTATCCAGAACCAGCGAGGGCTGATCAAGGTGACAGGAGCAGATTTGGGTCAGCAGATCGTTTCTCGGTAATCTCTGGCTCCTTTGGTTTAGTTTGATGATTAAACTAAACTCCAGATATCCGAATCGTCCAGATGACCAGGTTGGGAGTGTGTTAGCACCGTAAACCCTGTTCAGTGAACAGGTGAACATGGAGGCCAAACTTTTCTGCAGACTAACAGGGACGGCGGTGCTGCTGTGCCTGGCGGCTGCATGAATATGAGGGATAATGCAGCCTTGGAGCTGCAGGACTCTGTTCTGTTTGGCTTGTTCAGCTGAATTTTATCTGCTCCTCTGTCCCATAAAACCTTCCTATTGACAGGCAGCCCCCGATCGACCCCTCCGCCCCCCTCCATATCCAGCCCACATTTTTCTTCCCTATGAGTATTAGTTTATTGAATAAGTGGCATCTGTTTTCCTGGCCCCGTCACCGTAAGGCGAGGTATTTCTCACTGACGCGCCGCCGTGATTTATACGCCGCTCTGACTCTCCCCACAAAAAATAAAGCTAAGCAAAAAATTTCCAATACATCCTCCGACCCCAACACACACATATAGATCTCATCTTCCTCCATCCATGCTGCACATAATTAACTTGGCAGATGTTATACAAACTCAAACACTTTACGCTTTCTCCACTCGAATCCACAGACTTCCACACATAAATGTTGAGATGATGAGACAACAAAGATGGCAAGTCACAGCAGAAGAGTCCGACTTTCTCTGAACAGCTACGGCAACAATTCAGGTCCAAATACAACCAGCAGGTTTCACTTACAGCTTGCTGACTCATTATTAGGCCCGAGCAGCAAAGCGCTGCGAAGGCCTATTGTATCTGTACTGTTTATTATTATTAGGCCCGAGCAGCAAAGCGCTGCGAAGGCCTATTGTTTCTGTACTGTTTCTTATTATTATTATTATTATTACGATTCTGCCCCCCCAAAGAGGCGCCTTTTTGGGGGCTTTATCATATTCAAAAACTCACCAAACTTGGCGGTCGCGACTAGAAAATTTAAAAATTTTGAATTTTAAGGTTGTCGCAAAAATCGCAAAAAAAATTGCTCAACGGCGGCAACTAGCAATTTTCTGTTGACACAATGGTATGAACGTATTTCATCGTAGAGACATGAAATTTGGTACACTTGTAGAGCTCACCAAAAGACTCAGAACTTACATTTAATGTTATTAGCCAACTATCACAGGAAGTCGGCCATTTTGTCTTGAACGTCCATTTTTTTCCTCGATTTTGACGTTTACAGCCTTCGTATTTGATCGAACTCCTCCTAGGGATTTCGATTGATCGACTTCAAACTCGGTCAGTCTGATCATAAGGCATGTTTGATTTAAAGTTATCAAATTGGTGAGTTTTGGAGTATGTTGAAGGGGGGTTAGCAGGGGTCAAAGTTCACCTACTCGCCATGAAACACGAAACTCTTATATTTCCTATAAAAAAACACATAGAGGGACCAAACTTTCAGTGATTGATCGGCATCGGATGTCCTAAAATACCCTGTGGTGAAATGATGACATCACTTAAGCCACGCCCCCTGAGAACAGGAAGTGTCTTGTTTTACTGTGAGCGGTCGCTCTCTTAGCCCTTTGACCTAATCAACATGAAACTGTGTCCACACACAGAAGACATGTTGGTGTGTTGAGGATTCCAACCCTGACCGGCTTTGAGATAGCAGCTGGGCGTGGCGGCGTGGCGAAGTGACCTGTAACGCCGATGCCATACGTTTGCTTCTAGATTCCACATGTTTCGACCGAGCTGCACCAAACTTGGCTTGAGTGATGCTGGTGTGATACCTGAAAATTCTATGTCATCAGATTATGACGTCATCTAAGCCCCGCCCCCTCAGAACAGGAAGTGCTATTTTTTTCCTTGGAAACTTTCATCTATGGCTCTCTTGACCTAATCAAGGTGATTCTGTGTTGGATGACAGATAGGAAGTTGGTCTCGCTTGCTTTAAAGTGCCAAGAGTTTTCAATGGCGGCAACGCCGTTCGTATACGTTTGCCTCTACATTCCACATATTTTGACCGAGCTGCATCAAACTTGGCCTGAGTGATCCTGGAGGCTTGCCCGTCAATCCTACGTCATCACATTATGACGTCATCTAAGCCCCGCCCCCTCGGAACCGGAAGTGCCGTTTTTTTCCTTGGAAAGCTCTGTTTATGGCTCTCTTGACCTAATCAAGGTGATTCTGTGTTGGATGACAGATAGGAAGTTGGTCTCGCTTGCTTTAAAGTGCCAAGAGTTTTCAATGGCGGCAACGCCGTTCGTATACGTTTGCCTCTACATTCCACATATTTTGACCGAGCTGCATCAAACTTGGCCTGAGTGATCCTGGAGGCTTGCCCGTCGATCCTACGTCATCACATTGTGACGTCATCTAAGCCCCGCCCCCTCGGAACCGGAAGTGCCGTTTTTTTCCTTGGAAAGCTCCGTTTATGGCTCTCTTGACCTAATCAAGATGATTCGGATGATGAGCTCTGTCATTGCTCGCTGCTGGCTGAACCGTGTGGGCGTGGCCAAACGGCGAATATCAGTCCCTCGCCATATTCATACGTTTGGCTCTAATTCAAGCATGGATCATCCGATTGGCTCCAAACTGGATATGTATGACCTTTGTTCACCTCTAAAGAGCCCAACGGGTTTGAAATGTAATTTGGCTCCACTGCGCCCCCTAAGTTAATACATGGGTTGTATCTCCTCGACGCATCGACCGATCTGCGCCACATTTTTTGACAGTCGTCGGGGAGCGCTGCCGAACGCATTCACGCGTGTCGCCTGGTGGACGGGCGGGGAAAATGCGCGACAGCTTCTGCGGTGGCTAGCGGGCGGCGGTGCTGAAAACTGCGGCGGAGCTTCTGCGGTCGGGAGTTGGCTGCGGCTCTGGAAATCGTGCGAGACCTTCTGCGGTGGCTGGAACCCCCGCGGTGGCCAATAGGCCGGAGCGGCGCTTGCTGCGAGGGCCGCCCGAGGCTGCTTGCAGCTTTAATTATTATTATTACGATTCTTCCCACCTCTTCGTGTGCCTTTTTGGGGGCTTTATCATATTCAAAAACTCACCAAACTTGGCGGTCGCAACTAGAAAATTTAAAAATTTTGAATTTTAAGGTTGTCGCAAAAATCGCAAAAAAAATTGCTGAACGGCAGCAATTAGCAATTTTCTGTTGACACAATGGTATGAACGTACTTCATCGTAGAGACATGAAATTTGGTACACTTGTAGAGCTCACCAAAAGACTCAGAACTTACATTTAATGTTATAAGCCAACTATCACAGAAAGTCGGCCATTTTGTATTGAACGTCCATTTTTTACCTCGATTTTGACGTTTACAGCCTTCGTATTTGATCGAACTCCTCCTAGGGATTTCGATTGATCGACTTCAAACTTGGTCAGTCTGATCATAAGGCATGTTTGATTTAAAGTTATCAAATTGGTGAGTTTTGGAGCATGTTGAAGGGGGGTTAGCAGGGGTCAAAGTTCACCTACTCGCCATGAAACACGAAACTCTTATATTTCCTATACAAAAGCACATAGAGGGACCAAACTTTCAGTGATTGATCGGCATCGGGTGCCCTACAATACCATATGGTCAAATGATGACATCACTTAGGCCACGCCCCCTGAGAACAGGAAGTGTCATGTTTTACTGTGAACGGTCGCTCTCTTAGCCCTTTGACCTAATCAACATGAAACTGTGTCCAGACACAGAAGACATGTTGGTGTGTTGAGGATTCCAACCCCGACCGGCTTTGAGATAGCAGCTGGGCGTGGCGGCGTGGCGAAGTGACCTGTAACGCCGATGCCATACGTTTGCTTCTAGATTCCACATGTTTCGACCGAGCTGCATCAAACTTGGCCTGAGTGATCCTGGAGGCTTGCCCGTCAATCCTAAGTCATCACATTATGACGTCATCTAAGCCCCGCCCCCTGGGAACCGGAAGTGCCGTTTTTTTCCTTGGAAAGCTCTGTTTATGGCTCTCTTGACCTAATCAAGTTGATTCTGTGTTGGATGACAGATAGGAAGTTGATCTCACTTGCTTTAAAGTGCCAAGAGTTTTCAATGGCGGCAACGCCGTTCGTATACGTTTGCCTCTACATTCCACATATTTTGACCGAGCTGCATCAAACTTGGCCTGAGTGATCCTGGAGGCTTGCCCGTCAATCCTAAGTCATCACATTATGACGTCATCTAAGCCCCGCCCCCTCGGAACCGGAAGTGCCGTTTTTTTCCTTGGAAAGCTCTGTTTATGGCTCTCTTGACCTAATCAAGGTGATTCTGTGTTGGATGACAGATAGGAAGTTGGTCTCGCTTGCTTTAAAGTGCCAAGTGTTTTCAATGGCGGCAACGCCGTTCGTATACGTTTGCCTCTACATTCCACATATTTTGACCGAGCTGCATCAAACTTGGCCTGAGTGATCCTGGTGGTATGCCCGTCGATCCTACGTCATCACATTATGACGTCATCTAAGCCCCGCCCCCTCACAACAGGAAGTGCCATTTTTTTCCTTGGAAAGCTCTGTTTATGGCTCTCTTGACCTAATCACGATGATTCGGATGATAAACTCTGTCAATGCTCGCTGCTGGCTGAACCGTGTGGGCGTGGCCAAACGGCGAATATCAGTCCCTCGCCATATGCATACGTTTGGCTCTAATTCACGCATGGATCATCCGATTGGCGCCAAACTGGATATGTATGACCTTTGTTCACCTCTAAAGAGCCCAACGGGTTTGAGATGTAATTTGACTCCACTGCGCCCCCTAAGTTAATACATCGGCCGTATCTCCTCGACGCATCGACCGATCTGCGCCAGATTTTTCGACAGCCGTCGGGGAGCGCCGCCGAACGCACTAACACCTGTCGCCCGGTGGACGGGCGGGGAAAATGCGCGACAGCTTCTGCGGCGGCTGGCGGGCGGCGGTGCTGGAAACTGCGGCGGAGCTTCTGCGGTGGGGAGCGGGCTGCGGCTCTGGAAAACGTGCGAGAGTTTCTGCGGTGGCTGGAACCCCCGCGGTGGCCAATAGGCCGGAGCGGCGCTTGCTGCGAGGGCCGCCCGAGGCTGCTTGCAGCTTTAATTATTATTATTCTCTCTCTGAGCCACAATCGTGCATAAAAACAAGATGATTAACCAGAAACGGTGCCTTCAATTCTCATAGTCAGGAAATAAATGTAAAAGAGTCAACAAAGTTTACAAAAAGAGAAACAAGTTGAGAAATAGAGTTCTGATTCCTTCCTGAAGTTAAAATGTTGAATTTTTTAGTATTTTTGAATGAAAAACAAAAGGTTTTGTTCAGCAAATCTCACAGCAGGAACCATTTATTAAAAACAGAAATGATTGCAGGACAAAGTCCTAATCAGAACCACGTGTTCACTGGCCAGCAGACAAACAGCTGGGAGTTGGAAACTAACATTATTTATATTCTGCACTTTGACTGTTTTCTGGTTTCAGTGGAATCGTCCAGGGAGTTTCTGACGTGAAGGAAGGAAAATTGATGAGTCACTGAAAGCAACAAACAAAACCTCAATCATGGTTTCTTACATCAGAGAAGACGAAGGCAGGCGGACCTGTCTCCTCTTCAGAACCCCTGAAGAATATCTGCGTCCCAGTGCTCCCAGTAAAAGCAGCCCAGCATGGAGAGAACCGGCACCGCTGGAGCTTTGGAGCTGCAGATCCGACTTGAAGCAGCTACAGACTCTGGCCATTGGTCAATCTGCAGAAACAATCTCCTTCCATGTGGGATCTTCTGTCTTTCTTGTTCAGTTTGACCAGTCAACTGTTCGTCCCGCAGACAGACCAGATCCCAACATTACCACGATTTACGTACAACAGAAAATCCTCCAGAAACAGATCAGACACATCCGGATAAAAATGTTTCCTGAATCAGAAGCTAAAAGCTGCTGTTGTTCCCAGAAAACTCAAATCAGAAATTGATTCAGCCAGGATGTTTACCACTGCAGTGCCACAACTTTCTGTTGCCTACAGGACAATTTAACCAAACAGCCTCAGTAATTAAATAACCAATCAAGTAGTAATAAACCCTCAAAGCCCATAATCAGCATGTCACTTTGAATCTTTTATGGCTAACAATCATTTTGGGTTTTTATAAACTGCAGCTTGAGCTCCTCCTCTGGACTTCAGGCCTTTTTCTCACAGCAGAGCCTGAACAACCCAGTTCCAAAAACAAAAATCAGACTGGTTCCACTTCCACTATGTGGAACCAAATTGGATTTGAATTGGATAGTTTTCAGAGAGTCTGCAGTCAGAACATTTCATCCGACCTTCATGTCACTGCTGTGAGACGAGCGTCTAATTCTGCAGCAGAAGAAGCCAGAAGGTGAATCTGGATGTAAACAATGGCAGACAATAACAATGATGAAATTATGAAAGCAGTCTGTGTCAGTGAACGCATCACATCCCGACCCCACCTCTCTAGGTCCGACTCCACATCCAGTCCGACTTCTGGAGCCAAGGCTCCACTAACAGCCGTTCTGTTAGCGGGACTTTCTTTTTATCAGCTTCATTCGTCTGGTGACGATCTGGTGACGAGTTTAAAATCCATCCGTCGTTGTCGGCAGCCATTATTGCAGCCGTAAACGGAGCGCTGCTTTGTGACGCTTTGGGATCGTAAACCGTTCACGCAGAAGTCTGACTGCTGTCGCGTTTAATTAGCAGCATGAACAAACGCAGAAAATAAAATCTGAATTTAACACGAAAATGTGAACGTAGTCAAAGATACACACAGACAAACTGTCCATCTCAGAATAATCATAAAAATGACAAATGAATGTTTCAGACATGGAATGTTTTACATTATAACTAGTTAATGTTATCTATCTTGAACTCCCCGTCTAAAAGAATCAATCTACATCTCAGATTAGTGTTACTAAGCCTCATCACAGTGGGTTAGTGGGATCAGATGAACTCTGACCTGTCGGGGTTCTGCGGACAGACGTGCATCTGCAGCAGGATCCTCTGGGTGAAGGTCTTGAAGCACTGGCCGCACTTCCACAGATGCCAGTCGCTGAACTCGCTGCTCAGCTGGCTGGTGGAGGTCGGGCTCGCCAGAACCCGCTGGTTCTTCGAGCCCAGCTGGCCGAAGCCAGAGTCCGACTGAACTCCGACCCCAACCTTGTCCAGCAGCGAGAAGCTCCGGGAACAGGGGGCGTGGGGGAAGACCATGGAGCGCAGCAGCGCGGCCGGAGGGGAGGAGGAGGACGATGAAGACGAGGATGGCTTGCTGTTTTTGCTGAAGGACTGGAGGGATTCCTGTCTGCTCATGGCCTCCACCACTGTAGCTGGAACGTTTACTGTAAAAACACACAGGATAGGCAGGGAGGTCAGCTGAGGTCAGCTGAGGCCGCATCACCAGGTCAGAATAACGTCCCATGATGCAATATGGTGTAAACAACAATATGATGTAAGTGTGGGCTGACAAACATTAAATAATGGGGCTGTCACTGCTTCACGCTAAAGCAGAAAATGTAAAAACTTTGCTGAGAGTGGAGGGAATCATAAAGCTGCTGCACTTTCAGGTTTTATTTTTGTTTCTTTCCACATCCCTGAAACTCTCTCTGGGTATTCCCACAACAACTCGCCCTGGCCCCGCCCCCAAACTCATCCTAGCCCCGCCCCCAAACTCATCTATTCCATATATGGCAGGTTTCTGCACCAGCACAGTCAGTTTCAGACTAGCTGTAATTTCATCAGGTCATCAGTAACATGGGAGGGTCTTCAACTTCTTCCTCCATCGCCCTGGCAACGAGCCAAACCGCGCTGTAAGCAGAGGATATGATGCGGTTGTAGTTCAGTCTTAGTAGAAGACGTTGCTAGGACCCTGCACAGACTGCCGATGTTCTAGCTGATTAGTTTTAAGTCATAGTGGGAATTCTAAAATAAAAAGAAGTACATTTATATTCCAACCAAAGAATTAAGCAGAATAACTAAGTAAATTAGCTCAGCTTTCTTCTTCATGAAAGGCAAACAATAACAGTGTAGTGTCTGATTTAATCTTTCAGTCTTTTCATTTCTACCTCTAGCATTAGACTCTTGCGTTTGTTTTGGTTGTATTTACCCAGAATGCCCTACATTCAAGTTGGATTAAAGTGGACTAAACAAGGTTGGTGTGAACTATTAGGATACATTTGGAGTGTTTTTAGAGGAGGCCTGAGTATTTGTGAATTTGACATTTACCGGGGATCCACTGTAGCATTAAATTAAAACAGTACAATGAAATGGAATCCGAAGCGTTTAACTGAGGCTGCACTTCCTTCTTTCCGTTTCTTGTAGACGTTTCATCACTCACCAGAAAAATATTTAGTTTTTCACATGTCAGAGTTTGTGAGCTTCTAGACTTTGTTCTGGAGAAAACTAGCAGCTAAATCAATAACCAATGAAAGGCTCAAATTCTGGCCCTCAAGTTTTTAACTGATTCAAACTGAAGGGCTTCTGGATACTCTTACAAATTTAAAATACTAAACAAATCTTTACAAAATGCACATGTTTGATTTATTTACATGTTGGCGTTTTACTCTCTGAGAAATGTAGCTGCAAATAAATCCAGCACCAAAACATTCAAGTGCAATCAGTGTGAGTTACTACACTGAACTCAGCCTGACCTTTATTTCCACTGTTTGGTGTAATCATCCTTTGTGCTCTAAAGTTTTATCCACTCCACCTAATTCTATTTTTCCGGTTCTGTTTTTCTTTACAGAAAGAAATCTGAACATAAATGCGGCACGATAAATAAATTTGGCAGATAAGAAGCTCCGATTAAAAATAAAGTGTTGCTGGTGAATCAAACAGTTGAGTAAAATGATAAAACAGGAAAGAAGACATTATATGAAAGCGTGTAAATTAGATTTGGGGTAAACCAGCTGTCCTCACTCGACCCAAAAGTCAGCTGCTTTGTGTTGTGAGGTCTGACCAACTGACAGATCTGGACTCCATAACCCTTCATCATGTTTGAATTGACATTAGGATGTCTGTTTTTGCTTTAAGTCGCTGCGGATGGTTTTGGTTCTGTAAAACTGGCTTGTTTGTGAAAACGTGGCATGTGGCCTGGCTCTGTTCTCCGACACCAGAAACAGACTTTGTTTCCCTTCATCATTAGTTTGATGACAATGATCCCAAACCTTGACCAACGTTTTCTTTTACTTCTCTAAACTTAAACAGATATTGGTTATGAAGGCTCAAACTGAATGTTGTGGATTATTATGGAATCTCTGGACAAGCTGTTTATTTTGTGAACCTGGTATCAGTTGTGAAGACAAACCAAGGAAGGTGACATAAACAGTGGTAAGCTGAAGTTCACAGTGATGCTACTAATTAAATGCGATCTGTGTGAACGGTTTACGACCCCAAAGCGACCCGCATGCGCAGAAGTAGAACGTAGCCGTCACCCAGCAGAGCGCTGTTTACGGCGATAATAATGGCCGCCGCCGTCTGTAGATGGATTTTAAAGTCTTCATCATCATTTGGTGCATCGTCACCAAATCAGAACAAGACGAAGGAAGTTAATCAAAGAAAGCAACGGCCTGGGTGGAGCGTTGACTGCAGCTTCTGTAGAGAGTCTGTCTGGATGTGGAGTCGGACCAAGAACGGCAGGGTTGGGATGCGATTCACTTCACTGACTCTTAAATAAATTTATAAATATAATCTTACAAAAACTACAGCGGATCCCTGGTGATAGCAGAAGTTAGGGACAGGAGTTGACATGAATACCTGACAAATACCCCTCTAAAAACGCTTAAAATTTACCATTTTATTAGTTCAAATTTACCTTAATATGCATTAATTTGCACAAAGAAAGCCATATACACAGAAGCTACTATCCATAGTCATCTTTATCTCGGCTCTTTGGTGTTCAGCCAATCAGTAGTAAATAAAATGACTAACAATCCTGGATTAGAGTATTTACAAAGTAGCACTTCTCTGAGGAATTTCAGCTTTCCACACTGAATTTACTTTGGAATGCCTTAGATATGCTCTATAGAAAATCTGTGAATAGGTGAATTTTCCATAAATATCTTAGAATTACTTTCCAAGGAAAGATCTACAGTCTACCGTAGCTCAAAGTTAATCATATATTCTATAAATCACCTCAACTATAAGTTACATTTTCTGTAGAGAAAAGAGAAAAAAGTGGACAAATAAAAACTGGAAAGCAAAAAAAGCTTGCAGATAAACATCCTCTCAGTGTTGTATCTCTTCAGTCAGAGCATCATAACCATTTTCCATCCTTCATCAGCTCACCTCTGCCATCAGGCCACCAGGCCTCATTGATCCTCTAATAACCTTATGAGGAGATAATTACACCATTTGTAAGTCGGCCGACGGCACTATCGACGGCCGCGTTTCGCGCCGCTCGCCCTCTCTTAATTCATTTTCCTACAAACGTCGTATTTACAAAAAATGTGAGTCGATATGTTTTGGGCTGTGAATGAAATGCATCATCAGAATGGGAGAATTATGCAGATGGAGTTTGCAACATTGCAGAGTCTGTGATTTCTTCCTTTCTGGGTGTGTGTGTGTGTGTGTGTGTGTGTGTGTGTGTGGGTGTGTGTGTGTGTGTGTGTGTGTGTGTGTGTGTGTGTGTGTGTGTGTGTGTTCTCCTCCAGATGGGTGTGACGTGAATACCAACGGACTCCTTTCTTCAGGATCAGAGAAAAGTTTTAAAAGCAACTTTTTCAAGCTGATGGAGAGCAGAAGATGGGTGGAGCACCACCCTCTGCTCCCATATCAGATTCAGCCACATACCAACACCCTTCGTCTCTCTTTGTTATGAAATCATGTGAAGATCCTCCTGTTTTATGTCAACATGACTTTCCTTTACACTCTTAGGTTCAAACATCCATCAACAGCAGATTATCGCTCTTCCAAGAAAAAGTTTTAACCTCAGGTCTCTGGGGTATATTTTAAATTAAATCATCAAAGAAACAATTTGTAGCAATAAAAGTTTGGGGACATAATTACTCTATAAAACAAATGTTTTTATGAATAACAGAATTAAAACATTCATTTTCAGAGACAAACATGTCAAATACTTATGATTAGATAGTTTCTTACCTTTAACAGCTTCTTTACAGCTAAAACCAAATTTTTTCAAACCTTAACTTCTGAACTTTATCATGTTTATTTTAACTGAAAATCATATAGATGCTTATAAAAAATATGACTCTACAATGTGCCAGAGATTTAATCAAAAAACAAACAATTGCTTTGATTTATTTTAAGTTAAAAAATGTCTGATATTATTCATATGGTAATTTGTGAAATCTGTGGGAAACTTGCAGGTTTCCTGCCATGAAGAATCCTAATTACCCTGAGCAGCTGGTAACAGCTGTTTTTAATTGAGCTGTTCTACCCGAACAGTGAAAACTGCAGATTTCTGCAGGTTGTGACGAGTCGAGTTCAGAGAAACCTGCAGCTGAACGTTCTGCCTGCTCACGTCTCAGCAAAGAGCTACAAGGACACGACTAAACGTCTCCAAGTTTTAGAGGATTTAATCAGTTCTAACTCCTTTTCAAAAAGGCAAGACCTTCTTCATGCTGGATCTCACAGAGGTTGGGAAACTTGCTGACAAGTCTGACCCTGAGAAATGTGACGGAGTGGCGGCCATGTTGGTGACATCAGCTAAAGGCTAACGCTGCGTACGGCTGATCTCCATGGATTCAGACCTGAAGGAGCTTCAGACACTAAGAGCCTGTTTGGCCTTTCTAAGATTTATCTGGGCCAAGAAAAAGACTTTTTCTCTAACAATGACCAAAGCTTTCAGTTTCACTTCACAGAAACTGTTTCTAACTGACAGAAAATAACTGAAAAAAGGTGTGTGTGTCTTTTTATATGGCGGATGTAAATTTTTGCTTTCGACTGAACGTTCCCAGAAGTTCAGGATGGAATGAAGACGTGCCAGTAAATTCACCACCTTACGGAAATGTTCTTTACTGCACAGCGTCATACCAGACCTGTTACTGTAAAACAAGTTACAGCGAGTCTCTTTCCTCCATCCTGCTGTCACCAGGAACTAAACACCGAGACACCTGAACCGCTCCACCTGGGCCACAGACCGACCCGCTCCACCTGGGCCACAGACCGACCCGCTCCACCTGGGCCACAGACCGACCCGCTCCACCTGGGCCACAGACCGACCCGCTCCACCTGGGCCACAGACCGACCCGCTCCACCTGGGCCACAGACCGACCCGCTCCACCTGGGCCACAGACCGACCCGCTCCACCTGGGCCGGAGACTGACCAGCTCCACCTGGGCCACAGACTGACCCGCTCCACCTGGGCCACAGACCGACCCGCTCCACCTGGGCCGGAGACCGACCAGCTCCACCTGGGCCACAGACTGACCCGCTCCACCTGGGCCACAGACCGACCCGCTCCACCTGGGCCGGAGACCGACCAGCTCCACCTGGGCCACAGACTGACCCGCTCCACCTGGGCCAGAGACCGACCCGCTCCATCTGGGCCACAGACCGACCCGCTCCATCTGGGCCACAGACTGACCAGCTCCACCTGGGCCACAGACCGACCCGCTCCACCTGGGCCACAGACCGACCCGCTCCACCTGGGCCGGAGACTGACCAGCTCCACCTGGGCCACAGACTGACCCGCTCCACCTGGGCCACAGACCGACCCGCTCCACCTGGACCACAGACCGACCCGCTCCACCTGGGCCGGAGACTGACCAGCTCCACCTGGGCCACAGACTGACCCGCTCCACCTGGGCCGGAGACTGACCAGCTCCACCTGGGCCACAGACTGACCCGCTCCACCTGGACCACAGACCGACCCGCTCCACCTGGACGGTGCATTCTGGGTTGTTCTAGTTCAAAAACATCAACAAAATAAGCACATTTTCAAATCAAAAACCGTTTTTATCGAGTTTCTACCAGTGAAGCTGTTTGGACGTCTGTAACTAAAACTTCTGACCAAAGGAGATTAAAACCAACTGATTGATCTGAAAACGGATCTGAACCGTTTTTTATTTGCTGTTCAGATTATTGCTGAAGCTTTCCTGATGATCAATGGCCTACCATTGATCATTAAACATTTAAATGCTCATCTAATCAATACAGACCATTCTAACAGTAATAACAATATTTCATTTTTAATAAAGAAGAGATGTGAGGTTACTTTAAGCAAGTCAATATAAATGTAACGCCTCTTTGTCTAACCAACATTTCTTCTCATTCTCCAGATTTTTCTCCACCGTTCCTATCAGAACCTTCCTCACAGCGATAATAAACACTGAGGAAGACGAGGTGGAAAAGTATGAGTGGAGAGGAGAAGAGGAGGAAATGAAGTGTGTGTCTGCGGACATGTTGTTGTTGTTAGCGGTCCGCTGGGCTGTGGAGTGTCAGGCCGACAAACTCTGATTGGAGGGAACGTTTTTCAGTAAACAACCACAGGGTGTGTGTGTGTGTTGGGGTGTGTGTGTGTGTGTTTTCTTCGTGTTTCTCTTTCCCGGGTTACAGTGTGGACTGGTGGAAACATAAAGGTGGATTTTATTCATGTCGTGTTTTTAGGTGAAGTTGAGTTTTGATCAGTTGATGGAAGATGTTAAAATTAAATCTATACTAACATGTTTACTAGTTTATTGTTTTCACAACATGAATTTCAGGATTTTCACGTTTCTATTGAACATTAGATTTTTATTCGGGACCGGGAACCACTCAAAAAAAGAAAGGAAGCGGACTACATCGCAAGGCATTCTGGGTAAATACAACCAAAACAAAGGCACGAGTCTGGCGCTAGAAGGAGAAATGTTTAGATTTTGTGAAGAGGGAAGTTGCGCTCAGTGTCTTCAGAGGGTTTCATGTCGTTTCTTTCAGTGGTTCTTGATGCAGCGCCCCCACAGGCCAGGAGGGAAAAAGTTTCTACAAAAGGTTCAGGGGAGTCCAAAGTCGGTCCTTGAGGCCCGGCATCCTGCTCGTTTTGGTTCTCTCCCTGGTGGTACCAACAACCTGTTCAGCAGGTCAATGTTCTTCTTAGGCCTCTAACGAGCCATAATTTGATCCAGGTGTGTTAAACCAGGGAGAGAACTAAAACATGCAGGATGCCGGCCCTCCAGGATCGACTTTGGGTTCCCCTGGTTTAGTTGGTTTGACTTTGCAGTGAGAAAGAGAACCACAGCAGCTGGAAAAGAAACCAGTGTTGCAACTTTTGGATCCCAAAGTGTGAAAACATCATTAAAGTGCTTCACAGATTTTCTGATCTCAAAGAATGAAGTGTAATTAGTATCTAAGAGGTGAAAAGTCTCTAATTAATTGGATCTTTAAGCTTTTTGTTACCAACAGTCTGTCATTAACTCTACTTTGGGGTTAATAAAGTACTTCTGAAGCAAATTTATTCGGGTTTCAGTTGTGAATTAGATCTTGATGCAGCAGGTTTTGGATTTATCTGGTTGATGAGGGATGGGAGCTGCCAGTCTCAGTGCGTTCAGTCGGCTCGCTCTGCACCGATACGGGTCAAATAGTTCAACATCTCCTAACCCGAGGACACAACCCTGCTGTCCTTCAGCGTCACATTTAAACATGGACGCCACAATCAGCAGATAACAATGCCAACCCGAGAACAATGCACAGCCTAAATGCAGTTAGTAGCAAAGTGTCTTTAATTAAGACCAGAGTTCTGGTTTCTATTTGGTACAAAACATATAATCTGATTTAAGCTAATTGGGATGTGAACAAACCTTTGTTCACTGCAGGCTGAATCAATGTGTTGAACATCTCTTTGTGTAGGATTTACTTTGTACTTTCAGGGACTAAATGTCTTCAGATGGACAGAGATGATTTAAAATCAGCCTACAGCCTGAATCGTTGACAGCGTTTCTGAGTTGTTTTAACTTGCTGACGTCTTCCACGTCTCAAACTCTGACAGCAGACATCAGTGTCAAAAGGCAGATGACTCTGGATTCAAACCCAGAAGAAAACAAGCTGATTTCTTTATACAGGACAGGAAATGGACCATTTTTAACACAAACAGAACAAACGAGAGGCATCAAAGCAACTGAGTAACTCAGTAGAAAGCAGTAAAAGAAACAAAATCCTCCCATAATAGTAAAGTGATTTCATCTGGTGAGTTGGTAAAGCTGCACTCATAAAATTACATAATAATTAAAATAATGAACAAAAGCTAAGTTAGTAAATATGGGTTAATTTCTGCTTCTAAACTGATCCGATGGGACGCTGAAAAAGATCTCTGTTGTGTTCAAGCTGTGCTAAAAGGAGTTAGCCTGAAGCTATTCAGGCCTAAAGTAGCATCTCAATGCTAAACATGTAGCAGCAGCACAGATGCTAACGCTAGTGTCCACATTTCCAAAGAAGCTCCATGAATAATGAGGAGTTTTTGATTAAACATGCTTAAAGAACATGAATATCAAATTAAAAAATATATTTTTTGACCTCATATGTCCATTTATTCAGTGATTTAGCAGTAGAAATGTTTTTTGAAACGAAAAGGTTATTTATTTTGTCGGTGGTTTTTGATTAATTACGATTAATTAATTACACCAATTAAAATTAACTTAATTACACATTTTAATTGAGTCCCACTTCTAGTTTTAACACAACACCAAGATGGAGAGGCATCAGCAATGTGCAGAGAAAGATGCAACTGTTTCCTGATTGGCTCATTTTAAATGGCTGAAGGTAAAAAAAAAAAACTCTTCCAGATAAAAACAGCACAATGTACACCTCCCACCAGTATCAGGCATGGAGGTGGAGGAGTGATGATTGGGGTTGTGTCCTCAACCTGCAGTCACTGATTACAGACTGAACTAAAGTTTCTGGGTCGTCACCATCACACAGATCCCATCAACAGCAGCAGATCTACAGCAGAATGGCTGAAAATGACAACAATTGAGGTGTTGTAATGGCCTAGTCAAAGTTCAGACTTCAACCTGAATCGGGTCAGAGAGCTGTGCAGAAAGTGGCCATTTCAGACACATTTAAAAAGGCATTAGTCATTTTTTAAATTAAATAGAAATGAACCAAGATAACCCAAACTACTGGAAGCCATTAATGAAAAGAGCAGCCATGTGTGGCTTTAAAGAGATACAAACAATAAAGACAGG
Organism: Xiphophorus maculatus; assembly: GCF_002775205.1. Taxonomy (NCBI): domain Eukaryota; kingdom Metazoa; phylum Chordata; class Actinopteri; order Cyprinodontiformes; family Poeciliidae; genus Xiphophorus; species Xiphophorus maculatus. The sequence continues at coordinate 2,518,550 of NC_036454.1, read as the reverse complement.
AAGTATTCGCTCCTTCAGAGCGTTTCACTCATGGCAGCAGCTCTTCTTCTTGTCCTAATGCAGAAAGAACACAGTGGAATGTCGGATGTTTGTTTGTGTGCCTGTGATTATGTTTACAGAGGACGCCACAGCGCTGTCATGATGAACAATGTCATGTAAAAGACTCGTTTTGTCTGTAATGCAAACCAGCTTGTGGCCAAACGTCTCTAATTTGCAATCAGCACGATCTCGTTTCAACACGGCTCTGTTAAAGGAGAGTCCCTAATTCAATTTATTTCAGTTTAGATTCCGCAGATTAAAACCTTCTTCTGCTCCTTTTTCCCTTCGAGTTTTTCTTTCTAAATAATTATGTAGAAAAAAAGGCAATGTTTGTTTTCCGCCTGCAGGGAGTTATTCTGCAAGATGTACAAGAAAACGTGAATATAAACAAGCTGACAGAGCAGAAAACTGGGGGATAGGTAAACAAAAAACAGAGAAAAGAGAAGGAAGGGTGAAGAGGACGGATGGAGGAGAAATGGAAAAAGAACAGGATGGAAGAAAAGAAGAAACAGGTGACCAAATGGGAAAAAATATATTTAATATAAGATAGTCAGAAATATGTGACTGAGGAGGTTTTAGCTAAAATTTGTGATGTTTCTTGTTCTATAGACAAACCTAAAGGAAGTTATTATAAAAGATGAGAAAGAAGCAGAGGAGCTTACAGATGTTCTTAGTGTTTATGTGACTTCAATGTTTTATATATTTGCTCTTTTCCTTTAGAAAACTTAAAAAGCAGCAACAATCTGCAGAAAATCCAGCTTTTCCAGTTCAGGAGAAATAAAAAATTAAGCTTTTGCTTTCCAAAATCAAACTGGAGACAGAATTTCATGCTTTTATTACCTCCCACCGCTATTATAGCTTTTCTTCTTGTTACACTGTTCGCCTACAGCTGGTGCAAAACGTCTTTCTACTTTTGATAGAAACAATAATGTAATAAAACTAATTCTGCTCCATTTTATCTGTCTGATCTGCTCATTCCCTCAGATCTGGACAGCAGCTGTTTTTAGTTAGCCAACCTTTGCCTTTTTACTCAATTCCACTGGACTAGATTCTCATTTCCCTTCACTGCTCCATCTGGGATTTCTCCCATTAACTTGGATTCCCTCTGATAGATTTTTGACTGGGCCAATGAGCGAACAGAAAGAGAAGTCGTGAACAATGATGCTTATTTTCTGCTCTGTTTTAGCATTTTAGTCTGCTTGTAGTTTTAGCAGCAGCAGAGGAAGTGAAGGATTCAGTCCATGTTATATTAACATTCGTGTGAGACGCTGACTATTTATTATGCTTAATCCGAAGCACTTTGGTCGGTTTTGTGGGCTTGTTTTTTGAGGTGCTCTGCTAATAAATTTGGTCGTTCTTCCTGCCCTCTGTTATTCTCTCTGCATCCTAATTTCTTCTTCTTCTGTGGTTTAGAGTTGATCCAAGTATAAATATGTATTGTAAAATGTTACATAGACTTAATAATTCCACAGATAGTCAACCTGTCTAATTAGAGTTCATGGAAAATGTGCTTCTAATTTCTTCCAGTTGTTGATTTTGCTACTATCTGAACTAAGAACTGCAGTGAGTTGTGTGTCTGAAGCAGCAAATTTAAAGGCTGAGACCAGAAGAGTCAATTCCTGAGTCTTCAACCAACAAACACAGGTAAAGTTGGAAATGTCTCCTCACGGTTTTCGTCCTGAGCGATGCACTGCAGCGGGATGCCGAAGAAGGACGTGTAGGAGTCGTTGTACCAAACCAGCAGCTCCGTTCCTCTGGGGATGTCCATGCAGGCTCTGTAGAAGATGCACGACCTGCAAGACAAACACAGAAAAGCTGACTTTTTATTTTATAACTTGTGTCTTTACTTGTGAGTCTGAGTAAAATCATGAGGCAGGCGGCGGACCAGACCCCAGGTCCACCAAAAACAAATGACTCCACTATTCTGAACAGGAGAAGATGGGAGACGGATAAAAACTCCCATCTGATAACAGCTTCAGTTCACATCAGACCAAACTCGAGATGATTTATGGGAAATATCTGGTGTCTCTCACTTTTCACAGAGCAGCTACGTTTCAGCATGTTGTTCGCTGACGTATCCAGAGAGCTGATGGTTCCTGGGTCACACCGCCACTAGAATAACACTTCCTCCGCCCAAAAACATCATTCTAACAACATGAGCAAAGCCACATTCAAAACCACACTTTTATTTCCAGCGCTAACTATTTTAAAACATTTCCCACATGTTTTCCTCTCTCCCTGCTGGCAGAGTGGCAGCCAGAGCAGATTATAGCTGAGAGGTCACAGGTTCAAGTCCCACAACGGCTCCCTTATTGTGTCTTGAAGCCAGAAAACTAATTCATTTTTTACGTCCAGTTTATTTGTGTGGCACATTTCAGCAACAAGGACTTTCAAAGTCCTTTACACCATAAAAACATAATATAATAAACAGCAACAAACAATACATTTTGTCAAATACCATCATCAAAATCATCAAATATATTGATCAATGTCCCAGTAATTATTAATCAAAGGCAACTTTAAACAGGCGGGTTTAAGACTTCACTGTTTTGAAGTTTTCTGAAAGTTTTGTCCCAGATTGGAGGAGCATTAAAACTTTTAAGACAAATAAAAACTAAAGGAAGTCAAATAAATCTAAAACTACACTGTTGCATAAAACTCTTCAGGTTCACCTGTTACCTGGCTAAACTGAGCTAAACTTCATTACCTGCTTATCCAACTAAAGGTTTAAAGAAGTTTATAAAACCTGAGGAATGAGACCAGACAAACTCAAATGAGTTCAATGCATGAGGATAATTTCCTACTGAATTACATAAAATAAAGATTCAGAGATATCAGCTGGTGATTATGTAAATGAATCAGGTTAAACTAAATGCTGACACACATGAAGCATTTTAGTATGAAACTGTGGTGAGTGAAACAAAAGGCAGTAAAACCTGATTTAGTTCAGTCTGACATCATCTTCTCCTAACGCTGACTTTCTGTGGGGGGTGGAGGGTGAGGATTGACGGCCGCTGGAGGGATTTTTGCTCTTCAACCAGTTTTACTAAATAAGGAACTAAAACTCATTCAAGAAAACACAACAGATTCTGGTATTCTCTCTCACTGCCACAGAGTTTACATCACTTCACCACAGCAGGGAAACCAAAGCCAGTTCAACATTTTTTACTGAGTGGGATTAAACAGCACCAGTTAAATTTACTGGCATCTGTGGTGAAGAGGTGTAAACTTTATTACTAATACTGGTAATGTGTTTAGTTAGTCCAGTCCCATAAAAGACGAAAACATAAAACAAACAAAAACCATAACATCACAGTGGCAAAATAAAGTATATTTAATGATGTTATTAATCAGAGGCAGCTCTAAACTGGAAGGTTTTTAGTTTTAAAGGATCTCTGTGTTTCAGCTGTAACTTTAACACTGTTTGGTGTTTTATGGAAACTTGCTCCAGATTAGAGAAGCATCAAAACTGCTGCTTCTACGTATATTTTAGTCCTTAATTAAATCTTATGAACTATAGCTTTATGAGGTGGTAAAAGTTAAAATCCCAAAGTAAAGTTGATTAAATGTACATCTTCACGGTAAAATCCACACTCAGACTTATTACCTTTGGGTTGGTACAGCCGCACTGCCATGCTAATAATAGTTATGGTATCTAGATATGTGCTGAAAGCACATAAAAGTTTTCATTCCTGTCATACTTGTCAGCATATTTGGGTCAATGCCAACCAGGAACTCCTCAGTGTGACGCATCCATTCTGTCTCTGAGAACAAGCGTCAGATAAACAGGAGAGATCAGATCACATCTGTGCATTGGAGCAGCAACTGAAGATCTGGAAACAAAGACAGACTGAGAAAAAATGGTAAGCCTAATAAATAATATGTTTATATTTTGTTATGCTCATGACATAGGAAAGATTCAGATCTCTGGAGAGCAGCTAAAATCAGTTCAGATATCAACCAGATTAGATATTACAACTAAACAGAAAAACCTCAGGTAGGTTCAGAACCTTTGACAAAAATGTTACTAAAAACTAGTCCAAGTTTTAGTAGCAAAGATCATTTTAGATTGATTGACCTTGTTAAAGGCAATTTAAATTAATACTTTTCTAAGTATGAATACAAAAGGGAAATTTACTTATCACTGTTATTTATTAAGTAGTAATTAAGCCGCTTTGTTGTATCTGTTGGTTAATTTATTCCATTAAAGGTTGTACAACATGTTACATATTTGATGTTATTTATTGTGTTCATTGTGGGATGAACATTTAGCAGTCAGTATTATAGTGTTGCTTTGATTTTAATAAGGTTTGACGATTTTAAATCATTAAAAAAACATAAATGTTTTCCACCTGATCATGATTATAATTCAACCTCTGTAGCTTCCATTGGTTAAACTGGTTTAGCCACACTCCTTACTTAACATCAACATTGTCTGGTTTCAGGTGCAGCTTTTACCTTCCAGCAGTATCAGAGTGGAAATTTCCCTCAGGTAAAAATGGCAACATCACCAGGTGAGTTTGGAACTGAATGCATCTGCAGCACTAAAGGTTATTGCACTAAAAACAATGAATGCAAATCATTAATCCTGCCACAAACAGCTGTGGATTAACTAGATCAACACTGTTAGTAACAATCACAAGGTTAGTTTTATTTAACTATTAATAATTACATAACATGAAAATCAGACACTCCTGTTTTACTTGCTTCATCTTTGGAGAGAAAGCTTCAGTAAACTCTACACTGACTGCTCACCTGCAAACAACAGTAAAGAGCAAAACCTGGTGTTTTAATATGATCATAGGTTAGTTTTATCGACAGCCTCTGGTTTGTTCTTTCTCTCTGAAATCCTGTGGAATCAACTGAGTTATACTGAGTCCTTTAAAAAGGTTTTTCATTTTAGCTTTGTTGTTAATAATGACAGCACAGAATTTAGTTTTTGCTCTTCTGGAGGTAAGATTTAAATCAAAAATACAAAAACATTTTTATCCTTCTGAGGAACTTGGAGGCTGGTTTGTTTTAACGAGTAGCAAGCAAAAGATTTCACTTTATGGAAATTGAGATGAATAAATTAGGAATATGACTACAAATAAAAGATCCAAATCCAATTTCTTACTTTAATTTTTTTTCTTACTTTCTTAAAAATAAATTACAAATGACAGAAAGTATTTTCAAAAACTTGCTTTTATTTTAATCAACCCTTCTGGGAATTGAATTCAAAGTCCAACTAAATACAAAATGAAAGGCCCCATTTAAACGACTGAAACTCCAGCAATAAATCATTTAAAAATATATATATAAATAAAAAGAAATCCAGATTTTCAAAAATGAAATCTTCCAAGACAGCAAATTGGAACAATTGATAAAAAATGATTTATCGCCCAGCTCTACTGCTAACAAAAAATGTCATATTAGCTTTGGATATAAATAACATTTGGTTTGTACATTTTGCTATCTCAATATTTGCAATGATGCAATACAGCATGTTACTTAAAGTAATTGTACTTTTGCATAATAAAACTAAACATGTCACAGTAAAAATATTAGTTAGTGAATCAGGATAAAGAAAAATCTAATTCAACTTTTTTTTGTTTTCAGTTCTTTTTTGGGAAAGAAGTCTTTAATTATGCAATAGTCATCACAACCGAAAATGATCAGCGATGGAGGTTTTCTGTGAACCAACTTCAGAGAGAATGTGAAAACAGGATTCATAATCTAAATTTGGATGAAACTGATTTTTCTGCCGATAATCTTGAAGAACTGATGAACGAAATGGAGAATTTGGTGAAAGAGAACAAAAGGCGACATTTAACCTTTGCTGAAGACATGGATCCTATGGATCGTCCTCAATCTGTAAAACCCCAACTGAATCTGGTCTTATGTGGAAGACATGCAGTCAAGAAAGCTTCAGTAGCTCGCACCATCCTGGGAGAAAATTATTCTGGTGGTTCAGAGATGATTAGAAATCAGGGAACTGCCTGTGGGTATCCGGTGTCCATAATGGAGCTGCCTGCTCTGTATGGAAGACCAAAGGAAGCAGCGAAGAAAGAATGCTTCCAGTGTGTTTCTCTTTGTGACCCTGACGGCGTCCACGCCTTCATTTTGGTCCTCCCATTGCACTGTTCGACTGAGGAAGATAAGAAGGAGCTGGAAACCATCCAGGAAATCTTCAGTTTAGGAATCAATGATTTCACCATGATTCTTTTTACCATGGAGGCAACTGACACACATTCTGCAGCGCTGAGGTTTCTGAGGGAAAATAAAGATATTCAAGATCTCTGTCAGAAATGTAGGGAACGATATATAGTCTTCTACACCAAGAATCAGATCTCTGAAGTGCTGCTATGTGTCCAAACAATGACAAGATTAGGAACAAGAAGTTTTACTAAAAAGATGTTTCCCAAGCCTGCTGTAGTGCAAAGGAGAACAACATTCAACTCTGGGACCAATTTCAACAAGCACAGACCGAATCCACAGAAGGTGCAGAGGACGCAGCATCCATTCAGGGTCCAGGTTCTACCAAAAGACTCTGGATCAGGGATGATACAGAACCTAACCATAAACCAAAATCTATCCACGCTGCAGAGTAAAGAGCCTCTCCGTATGGTGATGATTGGGAAGACCGGTTGTGGTAAAAGTGCCACTGGAAACACCATCCTGGGCAGGAAATGCTTTTCATCAAAGGTTTCTCAAAAATCAGTGACAAAACATTGTCAGAAAGAGACAGGAGAGGTCAATGGTCGTCCTATTGCAGTGGTGGACACACCAGGACTGTTTGACACGTCTCTGTCTAATGACCAAGTTAAACAAGAGCTGATAAAATGCATCAGCTTGTCGGCCCCCGGACCTCATGTCTTCTTACTCGTCCTGCAGATCGGACGCTTTACGCAGGAAGAAAAAGAAACTGTGGAACTGCTCAAGGATTTCTTCGGAGAGAAGTCAGTGAACTTCATCATTGTTGTGTTCACCAGAGGAGACGAACTTAGAGATCAGACATTTGACAGTTACTTAAACGAAAGCAAGGAATTTGTCAAAAGGCTGATCACTGATTGTGGGGATAGATATCAAGTCTTTAACAACAATGACCAAGAGAATCAACTTCAAGCCACAGAGCTCCTAGACAAAGTGGAGGCAATGCTAAGGGAAAATGGTGGTAGCTACTACAGTTCACATCTTTTCAAAGAGGCAGAGGAAGCCATACAAAAAGAAACCAAGAAGATACTGACAGAAAAAGACACAGAGCTACAGCAAAAGAAGGAAGACTTAAAAAAAGAAATTGAAGACAACATTCAAAAGAAAAGAAAGAAGGGAGTCACAAAAGCAAAACAACTGGCGAAGTCTGAACAAGGATCAGAAGAGAGCGCCCAAAGAGTCAAGGAGACAGAGGAGAATTTTATGAGGGAGGAAAAGAAGATGAAGATGGACAGAAGAAAAAGAGAAGAGGAAGAAGAGGTGAAGAAAAAGGAAGATGAGATGCAAGAACATGAGTTTGAACAAAAATATGAAAACCTGCAGAAGAAACAGCGACTGAGCAAAGTATTTGGAGAGAGGGCTATATTAGCACAAAGCAGAGAAGACATGACAAAAGAAAGAGAAGCTTGGGAACAAGAAAAGAGGGAATGGTGGGAGAACAGACATCGTGAGGACATACAGAGACAAGAAGATGAGCAGAAACGACTCCAAAAGCTAAGAGAAGAATATGAAGAGGAAAAGCGTATTTATGAAATAAAAAGGACAGAAGAAGAACAAATCCGGAGGGAACAAGAGGAAAGCGAATGGAGAGAAGCAAGAGAAATGTTTCGCAAGCAAATGGAGGAATTAGAGAGGAGAAGTTATGAGGATGCTAGAAAACAAGCAGAACAATGCAATGATTTCAGGAACAAGTATGCCTGCGATGTCTCGGCTGAGATGGAAAAAATTGAGAAAGAAATAAAAGACTTGAAGCAGAAGGAACAGAAACAAAATGAACAAATTATGAAGCAGCTGACTACAAAGAAAGCTCACCAGAAAAGTTTCGACAAGCTGTTGAGAAAACACGATGAAGAAATAAACCAGTTGAAATCAACGCTTTGTTTCCACAGTGAGACATATATCCAAAACAGAATAACTGAGCTGAAGGAGACCCATCAGGAGGAAATCAACGAGTGGATGCAGGAACAAGTGAAAAAGGCTGCAGAGAAAAGAATTTGTAGCATTTCATGAGATTATTTCTCCCTGAGAGCAAAACCAGAATACTGCGTCCTCAAGACATGGAAAATGTTGCTTTTTACTCATTTATACATAAATGCTTTCATTTCACTTGACATGCAAAATGTATAACAGCTTTAAATTAAAATGTTAGGATTATGGGATCTTAATCACACATATTCAATGTAGATTTTAACGGATATTGTGAAGATTTGAATATGAGTGATATTTTATATCATGTATAATCATGTTTGCAACGTATCAATATGAGATGATCTAAGAATAAAAAAATAATGTGTGTTATGCAGAAGATTATGTGACTAACGGTACAATTGGTGAAATTTTAACTGTTTGTTAAATTGGTTGCAAACAATCACAGAAGACTTTTGTATAAATGTTCATGCTGAAAGAGGTAAAGAAAGTTTATGACTTTGTTAGAACATGTTACTGAATGTGTTTTTGCTCTCACTCCTTCGAAACAACACAGGTAGATTTTCTCAGAATCTTTGACTTGAAACACTGAGCATCCAGTTTGACTGGTTTGTCAGAAGGATTTCCTGGTAAAGCCGGCAGATCCGATTACGACATGCAACGTTTGTGTAACAAACATTTTACAGCATATTCTGGTGGATTTATTAATGGGGCTGATTCTCAACACAAAGGAAGGAAGTGTAATGGATGAGGTCGTTCCACCTCATGTACAAAACTATGAAATTATGTTGGTGCTTGAATAACTTGCATGTTTTCTGGGTGTTTTGCTGTGTGAATAAAGAGAAAATGTCAAAACAAAATAAGGAAACCATGACGTCTTATTATATTACCCACAGAAACAGTGGTGCCAGCTGTCTTCAGGTTATTGACCAGCTTTTTGACTGATTGGCAGATGTTCAAATACTTATTTGCAGCAGTAACGTACAAATAAATTATTTTTTAAAAACCATACGTTGTGATTTTTGAACTTTTTAGATTATGTCTCTCACAGTGGACATGCACCTAAGATGAAAATTTTAACGGCCCCCATAATTCCTAAGTAGGAGAACTTGCAAAGTCACAGGATGTTCAAATACTTATTTTCCTCATTGTATTTGGGAATTCAGTAGACAAGATATGACAGAAAAAACAACCAGAATACTTGACTGTAATTCAACATCAACACATTTTGACAATCCAAAAACAGAAACTGACTGAAACTGACCCATATCTTCGTAACCCTGGTAACTCCATAAACTATTTTGTTAGAACTTTGCTACTGGCATGGAGGTAAAATTCAAAGCTTTCTGCTTTATACCCATTTTGCTACTAACCACTAATAAACAGTATATTTGACAACTTAACAAAACAACCAAAGCTACGTTTAGGAAAAACACCAACTTTGCATCAGAGAACATCAGAAGTTCTTACCTGTACTGGACCACCATCATGTTCTGCTCCCCACAGTGCCTCGCACAGCGGATGTACCTCATCCAACTGGATTTACTGGGATCGTTTCCATCTATAAAGTGCTGCAATGTTCCCTCTGAATCATAGATCTAGAACACACAGACACAGAAACAATGGTGTACGTTACTGGCATTTAAATTAGTTTGTATTTAGTAAAAAACAGTTTTACTAGTTTAAATTATACAGTGTCTTATTTTTCAAGAATGAGTTTCCACCATCACCCACTGTTGGTCCAAAGTGGGCCCCACAAGTACCAGACTGGTACCTATATGGGACCAGTTCCTACTTTAGCCAGGTTAGCAGGTCTGGTATTACAGAGAGTCACCAAGAAGTGATACAAAAACATTCAACAGTTATACCAAAAGAAAAACAAGAAAAACTCTAAAATTCCTCTAAAACACTAAAACATGAGCATTTGACATTTTCCAGCCTAAGAGTCATGTTTATGAATGAATACATGAATAAATGTATTTCTATTTGTTCTGTTGGCCAGTATTTTTCTGAATGTCTGTTGTTTTTATTTGGCTTTGTCAGGACGGATTCTTTAAGCTCAGAATATAATTTAATCTGCAGACCTGGATGCTCTGAGCGGCACAGAAACGACTCATTGATGTCGACTTTAGGTGGAAAACAACATGATGATGAAACTCGTACATCAACAGGAAGCCGAGGACTTCACAGCTAACAGTGATCATAAGCAGTTAAAGCGTTTCGATCTCACCCAGCCTCTGTGTGTGTGTGTGTGTGTGTGTGTTAGTGTGTGTGTGTTCATTATTAATCCATCCCTCCATCCATCCGTGGTGATGCAGTGTGACTGTATTGAGGAGGCGTCGAGTGTGTTTATAAGGTGATGACCTGAGCCAATAGCCAGCCTCTGTTCTGTCCATACAGCCTGCAAACAATCAATGCAGTAAATGGCTGAGAGAATCAAAGGAAACAGCCTCATTCATTATTCTCAGTATGTCGCACTGTAACGTCTGTCACTGTCAGTCTGTCTGCAGACTCTCAGGTTTTAGCTCAGTGGTTATCTGATCTGGTAAAAACCCAACAGATTCATCACTGAACATGAGGAGTGAACCTCAGAAACATAAAGTAAACCACCTTTAGGGGGGAAATCAGTTCTGGTGAACTGAGCTACCCAGTCAAACTGTCGCATCTATCAGTCCGGTGATGTAATTCATTACACCTGTTACCTGGCCAAGCCTGTCATCCACAGATAACATCCCTGTAACAAGTCGGTCTTAATCATGAGCTAAAGTTATTTTTTTATCAACCTTGATGGTGGCTGAAGGTTTATTGTGTCCACGTTTTAACTGGCTGTAAAGTTTACGGTGTGCATCCATTCCTAAATGTTTTGCTCACATAAATGAGCTCTGGTAGAGGCAGAGGGAGGGGCGGCTCGTCCTGTTTGTCTGACTGTCTGTGGTCTGATGTCGATTTGGTGAAGATTCATCGCTTTAAGGCTGCATTCCCACCAGACATGTTTGCTCCGCTTTAATCCAACTTCAGTCCATTTGTCTAGAAGGTCCGGTTCGTTTGGGGAAGTGTGAATGTGTAATCGAACTCTGATGTGGACCAAAAAAGCTAATTCTACTCCTACTCTGGTCCACTTCAACTCTGTTTGGTTGAAGTTAACTGTTGTGCCTTTCAAAATGCATGTGAACGCCAAGCAGACAGTAGGTTGGTCCAAAAGCAGGAAGTGGACTATAGCGCAGGGCATTCTGGGTAAATACAACCAAAACAAACGTGTTAGTTCAGCGCTAGCAGGAGAAATGACATGAGGTCTTTTACCAAAGACAAAAAAGATAAATCCTCCAACCGCTAAAATCCGATTTGTGTTTACATTTGGCGAAGGAAGCTGCGCTCAGTGTCTTCAGAGGTTTTTGTGTCATAATGGTTCTTGTTGCAGCGCCTCCACAAGTGAGAAGGGGAACAGGTTTTTCAATTGGTTTGGTTGGTTTGGCAGTGCAGTGTGAAAGCAAACCGCAGCAGCTGAAAATGTAGCAATTTTGGTCCCCAATCTAACCAAATACCCATAAGGTGGGTAAACAGCCTAATTAAAATGAAGATGAACTCTGGAATGATGTTCCTGTTTGGCCTTATAAATATTCTGGCAACCAAAGGAAAATTCCCCTCATGCAGGAGTCCCTGCTGGTGCTTAACTGTGTTACTAGTGATTTAAATGGGGATGTTGTGAATAAAACTCAAATTAAGAAAAAAGGAGGAGGAAGATTAAGAACAAGAATCTCCTGCCGGTAATAAAACTCTCTAATGCCTGATCCCGTCCTGACCACTTCAGTCAGTCCATGCCTCACCGCCACAACACCAGAGTATGTGGGAACATTTTAAATAGACTTGATGCATGTTCACATATATTGCAGACATTTCAAAACTCTGATGACTCTTTAGTATTTAGGTCAGTTTGTGTTTTAATCCTGTATTTTTCAAGTCAGTGAGAGCGTTCAGAAGGTCTGTATTGTGACGCTTTTTATCGCCTGAGAAACTTTCTGCTGCCTGTACAGTAATGCTGCTGAAGCTAACAGCTGGTTTCTAGCTTCATGCTGTTCTGTCAGGTTTTTTGGCCGCCTGTGTTTATCGAATCCATCGCTGAGAAATTCCATCTGAAAGATAAACGACCAAAGATTTCATATTGTTTAGTTCAACGGCTGCAAAATGTTGCAAACGCTGCCAGGCTCAAAGCTCCAGCTGTCACTTTTCTGTCCGAGCACAAAAAGTTGATTTTGTTGTTTTGTTGTTGTTAAAACTCCGTAAATTATTCTAGTTCAGCTTTATCTTGTGTTGAACAGATGCAGCACAAATCTTTATTTTCACACACTGAGATCACACGTCAGCTGCTGGTGAGTCGATCCTTTTCTCACAATCTTCACAGTTCAGCTGATTATCTCAATATCTTCTCTCTTGTCTGATCAATTATCAGACAGGTAAAGGAAATACTCGGGTACATTTTTAACATTTCTCTTTCCAAACAGTCTGATGTCCCATTATTTAACAGTTCAGGACAAAGAAAGAGGATCAGTCTGAATATTTTCTTAAATATTAGAATATGGATTTATTGATCATAGCTGCATTCTACTTAATTTTAGGAAATAATTCTCAATATGTATCAGGAATATACTTGAAAAACACAACAGAGAATAATGTTAGTCTAAAGTTGATCAGTCAACTTTAGACTAACATTAAAGTGACATTATTATGGATTGACTAACGATCAATAGAAAGCAGCCATTTTTTAAAAAATCCTGAGTTTTGATTTGCATCAAGATTATCGGCCTTCCTCTAACATGAATGTATATTTTTTCATAATTTCCTGAATTTAAAAAAGAAGTACATCTACTATATTTTAACATTTATTGTGTCAGTTTTATTAGATACTCACTGAATAAACAGAAAATTGTGGTTTTCTCACATTGTTAACTTTGACATGTTTATAAAATATAACCAAACAGGAAGCGGACTGCATTTGGGCCATTTAACTTCCCTGTTCTGGGATGCCTCTGCCATGATTATTTCCCTTAGAACTATCAACTGGTTCTGCTTAAGGATGAGCAGCAGCGCCCTCCTCTGGATGACACCAGACTACAACACTGAAGGGAGGTCCAAGCGGATGTTATCAGTTAATCAATTATTTATTCTAATAAACCATTAATTTAATTAATCATAAGTCAATTATTTGCATCCATATTTTTAAATATCTTAAATAAATATTTCTTCTAAATTTTCTCAATTATAGTATGCTAAAAAATATTAGTATAAGTATAAGAGAACACAAATCTAAACTAGATTTAAACATAAAAGAAAACAGGAAACAAATATTGGATTCTCCATAAAATGAAAATCTCAGATGTTGCCTGTCATTCCATTAATTTAATAAATACAACTGGGCAACAACTGGGCAACCGGAAAAATGTCCAGGTTCCCTCATGTTGCTCACCATAAGGCAACCAGACCTGCCACACCGCCAGGAAACTCCAAAATAAAACAGAGATGACGCATGGCATGAACACAGTTTTATTCCAAAAACGTTTTCCATTAGAAACTCAGGCGCTGATGCATCCTGAGTGAAAACTATCAGAGAGAGATCTGCACAATTTCAACTGACAGCAGGTGTTTACTGAAGTGTTTTGACCTGTTGACATTATTACAGAGTAAATCTTCAGTTTGTCCCATCTGAATAGTATGCGTGTGTGTGTGTGTGTGTGTGTGTGTGTGTGTGTGTGTAGGTGTGTGTGTGTGTGTGTGTGTGTGTGTGTGTGTGCGTGTGTGTGTGTGTGTGTGTAGGTGTGTGTGTGTGTGTGTGTGTGTGTGCGTGTGCGTGTGTGTGTGAGGAATGTTCTTCAGTTATCAGTTAAAACCCTTGAGTGCAGCTCTGCTCCACCGCTGGCATGTAAATGGCTGCTTGGCCGTCAGAGGACGATGTGTGTGTGACGAGTGGCTGAGCTTTTATCACAGAGTGGATGTCATTAAGTCACTAATGCAGCTGTGAGTTATCATGTCTGAAGGTGTTCCAGCTCTCTAACACACACAGATCACACACACATAAGTTAAGACAATGTATCTGAAGCGGTTTTAACACCTAATTCTTCATCAGCTCAGCTCAGTCCCTCTGGCTGTTTGTGTCCAGGCCTCAAAGATTTATGACATTTGAGCAGATGAGGCCATGAGATCAAGTTTGGTAAACAGTTTCAAACTAAAAAGCTGAGAAAGTAAGCTATGAAAAATGTTGCTCTAAGATGTATTTCTCTACTTAAAACAATATCTTGGATTTCTTTAGGAATGTAAATCAAAGTAAAAAAAAACAACTTGAAATGTAAAAACTGTTTACACTCAGGAGTAAAGTATGGTTCATAAAACCTACAAATCTATTGCTTGAAAAGACACTTGAATCAGAACAACATAGATCTCTCATGGTGAGACTAGCGCTTTATTGTTATTAAACTAAACTGCAGTTTTACTGATTCGCCACAGAGGTCGCCATCAGGCTCCAGAACAAGCTAAACGATCCTGAAACCCTGACTGGGTCTGAAAACACATGACGCATTAAGGTCGTGTGTTTTCACTGAACTCGTTTCACTCAAGATGTCTTATGATCACGAAACTCCATTGTCTCTTCATCATAAAGATACAGCAACTCACAGATACCTCCAAATGTATTTTTGTAAATGACTCAGAAAAAAGGTGGGTCCGCAAAACAGGATGCGGTACCACAGAAAATGGTGCAGTAGGTCTGCCGGGCCAATCGGTGGCGCTGTAACACTGCCAGAGAACAGCAAAAACACTGAACAGCAGTGTTGCCAGGTTGGACAGGTATGCGCCCAGTTGGGCATCTTTTAAACATGGTGGGCTGGAAAAAATGGGTTTGGGCAAAGTGTCAAAATTTAGGCTGCTTTTCACAACATTTGATGGAGTTTTAGGAAGTTTTCAGATGAAAATTATTTCAAAATAGTTGTAATTGTGCGACAGAAAAACCCAAACTTGTGCATAAAATGTTTTGTTCTCGCCCTCATTTTATTCATTTATTTTGAAACGTCCAGATCCCTCAAACGTGACATCATCAATGATTTGTCATTTGTTAATCAATAGTTACTATGTGTTCATTTTTCAGCTGCAAGCTTTATAACAGAAAACCGAAAATCCCAGAGCAACTTCATAATTTAAAACAATATAGTGCTGGGCACTGTAAAAGATGGTGCACATAAGGATTCTTCATAAAATAAAGAAGACAAACCTCAGGTCTTCATCAAACTGGCAAACAACAATGTCTTCAGTCAGAGGCTTCTTCTACCTGTTGTATTACTGACTGTTACAGGAGATCCTTCCTTCCTACAGCCATCAGCATTTACAACTCTGAAAATATTTTTGAATTGAATTAAACTGAAATATTTTTGCACCATAACTTGGAGTCATCTCTCATCTGAAGCCATGTTTCTCTTGTGAAAAGTCTTGGTCAAATACAACAGGATGAAGAGTTTGGTCAGCTGTTGGTGCAGCTACCAGACTGAAGAAGTTGCTTTAATTCAGTGCAGAGTGAGAAGTTCTGCCAAACAGGTAAAATTCTCAGTTTATTCATCCTGATTTTTTATCTAAACAGTACCAACAGGATGAAACAGTCTGGACGATAGTTTTAAATACCCAACTGTCAAGAAAACTGGCATAGGGTGTGAGATCTTTCCGGGTGCATGCAGAAAAGGTGCATAGAGGCCTGAGAGAAAATAAGTAATCTTGTAGTTTGATTAAAAGCTAATTAAATTGAATATGAAGGAATAGTAAAATGAATACAAGTAATCACATAATAACCTTCTGAAATGTATTATCTGTAATGATTTCTGTAATGAATTAACTGTGGAAAGATTATGGTTGATGAATTATAATAAGTAAGAGATGAGATTGAGTGTTAACTAAGGATCAAACTTGTGATGATGTGAAGTTGTAATCATTTGAAATTAATTCAAACAGGTTTAACAACAGATTTAATGTGTTTAATGAGCTATAATACATAATAGTGGGTTATAGAAAAAGAGAGGAATACAGCACAGTCCTGAAACAGGAAATGTCGCAAGCAGTTCTGAACAGATGGTCAGAGCGCACAGGATGGTTGGAGTGTTGAGTTTGGCTGAAGCAACGGAGAAAGGGGAAGTACGGGACTTTCCACTATGGTCAGCAGAAATAGATTGGGCAATGTGAGGACTTTTTCATGAGATACAGCAGATGTGGAGAAAGTCACGTAGGCCAAACCTCCCCATACACACACATGGTGGAGAGATGCATAAAAAGGGGCTGAAAAGAGGAACCAGCCGTTCCCAGTCCGACGGCGCAGAAGGAGAGACAACTTGCTGAAGCAGATTGAGCCACGGACCGCACTTCAGAACCACGGGGGAGCTCGGACTTCACACCGCCAAGAAAGGACTGGGTTCCATCGCCCCATCCCTGGTTCTTCATTCGATCGTCGGTCTCGTCTCAGCCCAGCAATTACAAACTCTGCAACAAGACTTGGAGGAAGGACAAAGCTCCCTCAGGGATGAGGAACTGGGTTTTGCAAAAGGATTCGGACCCGTTCTGCTTTGTTTCTTTTCTAAAGAGGGTTTTTTCCACACAAGGCAAAGACCTCAACCAAGGATGCTAGAAATTCCTGTTGCCAAAGATCCACCATCGTCTGGGTATGAGTTGAATCTGCTCATTGAAATTCCATCTCAGAACTTGCGACTTTAGTCAGGGAAAAGAGGACAGGGTAGTATGATTGTACATGTAAATTTTATTACACTGTTTTTGAATTATTTACGATTGATTATTGATTTGTATGTCGCATATCCCTGCTTAAGCTTGCTTAATAAATTTATACTATAAAATTCTAAAGAGGTTGGTGGACATTGGAATTAATAGAGTCATTTAATCTTCGTTCAGTTCTTTTAATTAAGGTAAAACTAATGTACATGATTCCAGTAAATAGGAGGCTTCATAATTTCCTTTGGTGAGAATAAATAATGACCCTGGGACTTACATCTAAGTCACTAAACATAATCTAGCCGGTTCCAAGTGCAAGTTATGATTTAGAAAGTGGGCTACCGTTAACAGAAGTGGTTATTGGAATTATGCAGCTGTGAGGGCTACTCAGCTGATTGTTTCTTAACTGTAAAGGGTCATAACTTCTGGATTGGAGGTAGTTAGAGCTAGACGAATCACTTTCGCCACCAGTTTAAATAGATTATCTCTTATAGAGTACTTTTAGGGTAATACCCATGTCTCAGAGATTTTCCGGACCTGTTAGACAGAGAACTGGTCAGTAGGCAGCCCTGGGTAGTAGTGAGGAGTGGGCGGGGCTGACTATTGCAGGATAACCTTCATGGCGCCCAACGTGGGGCGGCGCACAACTGAGTAGGCGGGCCCCAAAGACACCAAGTCAGTGAAAACAGATGCGAGACTCTGAATAGCTCACTTGGGTTTCTAACTCTTAGGGAAGAGAGTTAGTGGTGACTGACAAGGCCATCAGTCACAACCCTCGCAGTAACTGTATAGCATACAGGTGAGGGAAAGCTTCTACTGAGGATAGAATGACCAGATCCAGACAGTGAAGCCAGTAGCCAACACAGCCTGGACCCATCCCTACTCGAAAGCGCAAAGAGAGGCTTTGGGGGATAGGCGACTCGAAAGACAAAGACAATTAAAGCTGCAAGCAGCCTCGGGCGGCCCTCGCAGCAAGCGCCGCTCCGGCCTATTGGCCACCGCGGGGGTTCCAGCCACCGCAGAAGGTCTCGCACAATTTCCAGAGCCGCAGCCAACTCCCCACCGCAGAAGCTCCGCCGCAGTTTTCAGCACCGCCGCCCGCCAGCCACCGCAGAAGCTGTCGCGCATTTTCCCCGCCCGTCCACCAGGCGACACGCGTGAATGCGTTCGGCAGCGCTCCCCGACGACTGTCAAAAAATCTGGCGCAGATCGGTCGATGCGTCGAGGAGATACAGCCCATGTATTAACTTAGGGGGCGCAGTGGAGCCAAATTACATTTCAAACCCGTCGGGCTCTTTAGAGGTGAACAAAGGTCATACATATCCAGTTTGGCGCCAATCGGATGATCTATGCCTGAATAAGAGCCAAACGTATGTATATGGCGAGGGACTGATATTCGCCATTTAGCCACGCCCACACGGTTCAGCCAGCAGCGAGCATTGACAGAGTTTATCATCCGAATCATCTTGATTAGGTCAAGAGAGCCATAAACAGAGCTTTCCAAGTAAAAAAATAGCACTTCCTGTTCCGAGGGGGCGGGGCCTAAGTGATGTCATCATTTGACCATTGGATATTATTGGACACTCGATTATGATCAATCACTGAACGTTTGGTGTCTCTGTGAGTTTTTGTGTTAGAATTACTAATTATTTAATTTTTTCCTCCATTACAACATTGAACTGTCATTCCGTAGGGCAATGCTGCCCTCTGGTGTCGAATTACTGAAATAATGAAACTATTTCAGTGGGCAGCAGAGGGCAGCATTGCCCTACAAACAACGAACATGGACTGTTTATTATGTAATTACACAGAAGATCTCTCTAATTCATTCTGAGGGGGCGGGGCTTAGATGACGTCATAATATGATGACATAGCATTGTCAGGCATCAGACCAGGATGAGTCAGGCCAAGTTTGGTGCAGCTCGGTCGAAACATGTGGAATCTAGAAGCAAACGTATGGCATCGGCGTTACAGGTCACTTCGCCACGCCGCCACACCCAGCTGCTTCATCGCAGCCGGTCAGGGCTTGGATCCACAACACACCAACATGTCTTCTGTCTCTGGACACAGTTTCATGTTGATTAGGTCAAAGGGCTAAGATAGCGACCGTTCACAGTAAAACATGACACTTCCTGTTCTCAGGGGGCGTGGCCTAAGCGATGTCATAATTTCACCACAGGGTATTTTAGGACACCTATTGATGATCAATAACTAAAAGTTTGGTGTCTCTGTGAGTTTCTGTGCAGGATATATAAGAGTTTCGTGTTTCATGGCGAGTAGGTGAACTTTGACCCCTGGTAACCCCCCTTCAGCAATCTCATACAGTCACCAATTTGATAACTTTAAATCAGACATGCCTTATGATCAGACTGACCGAGTTTGAAGCCGATCAATCGAAATCCCTAGGAGGAGTTCGATCAAATGCAAAGGCTGTAAACGTCAAAATCGAGGTCAAATGAACTTCAATCTAAAATGGCCGACTTCCTGTTGGGTTTAGAGCATGGCTCTAAGAGACTTTTTTGTACGTCCTGACAAGATACACATGTGTACCAAGTTTCGTAATTCTAGGTTTAAGCATGGCTTGGGGCTGTTCATTTAAAATACTCTAGGGGTCGCTATAGAAAAATTAGGCCACGCCCACCAAATATCGCTATGGATTCCTGTTGGCGGGTCGATAAGGATCCATCCTAGTGAGTTTGGAGCAGCTCACCCCGAAACTGTGGAATTCAGAGCCAAACGAAATTCGATGGCGTTCGCAACGCCGCCACGCCCACCTGCTTCATCGCAGCCGGTCGGGGTTGGAATCCACAACACACCAACATGTCTTCTGTCTCTGGACACAGTTTCATGTTGATTAGGTCAAAGGGCTAAGATAGCGACCGTTCACAGTAAAACATTACACTTCCTGCTCTCAGGGGGCGTGGCCTACGTAAAAAAAAAATTTCACTGCAGGGTATTATAGGACACCCGATGACGATCAATCACTGAAAGTTTGGTCCCTCTATGTGTTTTTGTATAGGAAATATAAGAGTTTTCTGTTTCATGGCGTGTAGGTGAACTTTGACCCCTGGTAACCCCCCTTCAACATGCTCCAAAACTCACCAATTTGATAACTTTAAATCAGACATGCCTTATGATCAGACTGACCGAGTTTGAAGCCGATCAATCGAAATCCCTAGGAGGAGTTCGATCAAATACGAAGGCTGTAAACGGCCAAATCAGGGTCCGAAATGGACCTTCAATCCAACATGGCCGACTTCCTGTGATAGTTGCACTATGACATTACTTGTAAATTCTGAGCGTCTTAGTGAGCTCTACAACTGTACCGAATTTCAAGTCTCTACGATGAAGTAAGTGAATAGCAATGGGTCTTTTGAAAATTGCTAGTTGCTGCCGTTGAGCAATTTTTTTTGCGATTTTTGCGACGACCTTACAGTACTTAAATTTAAAACTCGTTTTATGCGACCGCCAAGTTTGGTGAGTTTTTGAATATGATAAAGCCCCCAAAAAGGCAATTCATTTGGGTGGAAGAATAATAAGAATAATTAAAGCTGCAAGCAGCCTCGGGCGGCCCTCGCAGCAAGCGCCGCTCCGGCCTATTGGCCACCGCGGGGGTTCCGGCCACCGCAGAAGCTCTCGCGCGTTTTCCGGAGCCGCAGCCCGCTCCCCACCGCGGAAGCTCCGCCGCAGTTTCTAGCACCGCCGCCCGCTAGACGCCGTAGTAGCTGTCGCGCATTTTCTCCGCCCGTCCACCGGGCGACACGCGTGAATGCGTTCGGCGGCGCTCCCCGACGACTGTCGAAAAATCTGGTGCAGATCGGTCCATGCGTCGAGGAGATACGGCCGATGTATTACCTTAGGGGGCGCAGTGGAGTCAAATTACATTTCAAACCCGTTGGGCTCTTTAGAGGTGAACAAAGGTCATACATATCCAGTTTGGTGCCAATCGGATGATCCATGCGTGAATTAGAGCCAAACGTATGCATATGGCGAGGGACTGATATTCGCCGTTTGGCCACGCCCACACGGTTCAGCCAGCAGCGAGCATTGACAGAGTTTATCATCCGAATCACCTTGATTAGGTCAAGAGAGCCATAAACAGAGCTTTCCAAGGAAAAAAACGGCACTTCCGGTTCCGAGGGGGCGGGGCTTAGATGACGTCATAATATGATGACATAGGGTCGTCAGGGTCCCGCCACGGTCACTCGTGCAAAGTTTGGTGCAGAAGCTATCGACCGTTCACAGTACAATTACAAATTTTTAATTTTTTCCTACATTACAAAATTGAACTCTGTCTTTCCGTAGGGCAATGCTGCCCTCTGGTGTCGAATTACTGAAATAATGAAACTATTTCAGTAATTTCAGTAATTCGACACCAGAGGGCAGCATTGCACTACGGAATGATAAAGGATCCCCTTTGTAATTACATATTACACAGTCGATCACAGGGGAACTTTGAGCCCTGCTAACCCCGCTTCAACATGCTCCAAAACTCACCATATTGATAACTTTAAATCAGACATGCCTTATGATCAGACTGACCGAGTTTGAAGCCGATCAATCGAAATCCCTAGGAGGAGTTCGATCAAATACGAAGGCTCTAAATGTCAAAATTGAGGTCAAATGAACTTCAATCTAAAATGGCCGACTTCCTGTTGGGTTTCGACCATGGCTCCAAGAGACTTTTTTGTACGTCCTGACAAGATACACATGTGTACCAAGTTTCGTAATTCTAGGATAAAGCATGGCTTGGGGCTGATTTTTTAAAATATTCCAGGGGGAGATGTAGAGAAATTAGGCCACGCCCACCAAATTTCGCTATGGATTCCTGTTCGGGGATGGATAAGGATCCATCCTAGTGAGTTTGGAGCAGCTCACCCCGAAACTGTGGAATTCAGAGCCAAACAAAATTCGATGGCGTTCGCAACGCCGCCACGCCCACCTGCTTCATCGCAGCCGGTCGGGGTTGGAATCCACAACACACCAACATGTCTTCTGTCTCTGGACACAGTTTCATGTTGATTAGGTCAAAGGGCTAAGATAACGACCGTTCACAGTAAAACATGACACTTCCTGTTCTCAGGGGGCGTGGCCTACGTAAAAAAATAATTTCACCACAGGGTATTTTAGGTAACCCCATAACGATCAATCCCAGAAAGTTTGGTCCCTCTATGTGTTTTTGTATAGGAAATATAAGAGTTTCGTGTTTCATGGCGAGTAGGTGAACTTTGACCCCTGGTAACCCCCCTTCAGCAAGCTCATACAGTCACCAATTTGATAACTTTAAATCAGACATGCCTTATGATCAGACTGACCGAGTTTGAAGCCGATCAATCGAAATCCCTAGGAGGAGTTCGATCAAATGCAAAGGCTGTAAACGTCAAACTCGAGGTCCAGAATGGACCTTCAATACAAAATGGCCGACTTCCTGTTGGGTTTAGAGCATGGCTCCAAGAGACTTTTTTGTACGTCCCGACAAGATACACATGTGTACCAAGTTTCGTAATTCTAGGTTTAAGCATGGCTTGGGGCTGATTTTTTAAAATATTCCAGGGGGAGATGTAGAGAAATTAGGCCACGCCCACCAAATATCGCTATGGATTCCTGTTCGGGGATGGACAAGGATCCATCCTAGTGAGTTTGGAGCAGCTCACCCCGAAACTGTGGAATTCAGAGCCAAACGAAATTCGATGGCGTTCGCAACGCCGCCACGCCCACCTGCTTCATCGCAGCCGGTCGGGGTTGGAATCCACAACACACCAACATGTCTTCTGTCTCTGGACACAGTTTCATGTTGATTAGGTCAAAGGGCTAAGATAGCGACCGTTCACAGTAAAACATTACACTTCCTGCTCTCAGGGGGCGTGGCCTACATAAAAAAAAAATTTCACTGCAGGGTATTTTAGGACACTCGATGTCGATCAATCACTGAAAGTTTGGTCCCTCTATGTGTTTTTGTATATGAAATATAAGAGGTTTTTGTTTCATGGCGTGTAGGTGAACTTTGACCCCTGGTAACCCCCCTTCAACATGCTCCAAAACTCACCAATTTGATAACTTTAAATCAGACATGCCTTATGATCAGACTGACCGAGTTTGAAGCCGATCAATCGAAATCCCTAGGAGGAGTTCGATCAAATGCGAAGGCTGTAAACGTCAAACTCGAGGTAAAAAATGGACCTTCAATACAAAATGGCCGACTTCCTGTGATACTTGCACTATGACATTACTTGTAAATTCTGAGCGTCTTAGTGAGCTCTACAACTGTACCGAATTTCAAGTCTCTACGATGAAGTAAGTGAATAGCAATGGGTCTGTTGAAAATTGCTAGTTGCCGCCGTTGAGCAATTTTTTTTGCGATTTTTGCGGCGACCTTAAAATTCAAAATTTTTAAACCGCCTAGTCGCTTCCGCCAAGTTTGGTGAGTTTTTGAATATGATAAAGCCCCCAAAAAGGCACACGAAGAGGTGGGAAGAATAATAATAATTAAAGCTGCAAGCAGCCTCGGGCGGCCCTCGCAGCAAGCGCCGCTCCGGCCTATTGGCCACCGCGGGGGTTCCGGCCACCGCAGAAGCTCTCGCTCGGTTTCCAGAGCCGCAGCCCGCTCCCCACCGCGGCAGATCCGCCGCAGTTTCCAGCACCGCCGCCCGCCAGCCGCCGCAGAAGCTGTCGCGCATTTTCCCCGCCCGTCCACCGGGCGACATGCGTGAATGCGTTCGGCGGCGGTGCCCGACGACTGTCGAAAAATCCGGCGCAGATCGGTCGATGCGTCGAGGAGATACAACCCACGTATTAACTTAGGGGGCGCAGTGGAGCCAAATTACATTTCAAACCCGTCGGGCTCTTTAGAGGTGAACAAAGGTCATACATATCCAGTTTGGCGCCAATCGGATGATCCATGTGTGAATTAGAGCCAAACGTATGAATATGGCGAGGGACTGATATTCGCCATTTGGCCACGCCCACACGGTTCAGCCAGAAGCGAGCATTGACAGAGCTCATCATCCGAATTACCTTGATTAGGTCAAGAGAGCCATAAACGGAGCTTTCCAAGGAAAAAAAAGACACTTCCTGTTCTGAGGGGGCGGGGCTTAGATGACGTCATAATATGATGACATAGCATTGTCAGGCATCAAACCAGGATGAGTCAGGCCAAGTTTGGTGCAGCTCGGTCGAAACATGTGGAATCTAGAAGCAAACGTATGGCATCGGCGTTACAGGTCACTTCGCCACGCCGCCACACCCAGCTGCTTCATCGCAGCTGGTCAAGGCTTGGATCCACAACACACCAACATGTCTTCTGTCTCTGGACACAGTTTCATGTTGATTAGGTCAAAGGGCTAAGATAGCGACCGTTCACAGTAAAACATGACACTTCCTGTTCTCAGGGGGCGTGGCCTACTTAAAAAAATAATTTCACCACAGGGTATTTTAGGACACCCGATGACGATCAATCAATGAAAGTTTGGTCCCTCTCTGTGTTTTTGTATAGGAAATATAAGAGTTTCGTGTTTCATGGCGAGTAGCTGAACTTTGACCCCTGGTAACCCCCCTTCA
Source organism: Xiphophorus maculatus (assembly GCF_002775205.1). Taxonomy (NCBI): domain Eukaryota; kingdom Metazoa; phylum Chordata; class Actinopteri; order Cyprinodontiformes; family Poeciliidae; genus Xiphophorus; species Xiphophorus maculatus. Next base: position 2,494,088 of record NC_036454.1, on the reverse strand, counting down.
GCAAGCTCATACAGTCACCAATTTGATAACTTTAAATCAGACATGCCTTATGATCAGACTGACCGAGTTTGAAGCCGATCAATCGAAATCCCTAGGAGGAGTTCGATCAAATGCAAAGGCTGTAAACGTCAAACTCGAGGTCCAAAATGGACCTTCAATCCAAAATGGCCGACTTCCTGTTGGGTTTAGAGCATGGCTCCAAGAGACTTTTTTGTACGTCCTGACAAGATACACATGTGTACCAAGTTTCGTAATTCTAGGATTAAGCATGGCTTGGGGCTGATTTTTCTAAATATTCTAGGGGGAGATGTAGAGAAATTAGGCCACGCCCACCAAATTTCGCTATGGATTCCTGTTGGCGGGTGTATAAGGATCCATCCTAGTGAGTTTGGAGCAGCTCACCCCGAAACTGTGGAATTCAGAGCCAAACGAAATTCGATGGCGTTCGCAACGCCGCCACGCCCACCTGCTTCATCGCAGCCGGTCGGGGTTGGAATCCACAACACACCAACATGTCTTCTGTCTCTGGACACAGTTTCATGTTGATTAGGTCAAAGGGCTAAGATAGCGACCGTTCACAGTAAAACATTACACTTCCTGCTCTCAGGGGGCGTGGCCTACGTAAAAAAAAAATTTCACTGCAGGGTATTATAGGACACCCGATGACGATCAATCACTGAAAGTTTGGTCCCTCTATGTGTTTTTGTATAGGAAATATAAGAGGTTTTTGTTTCCTGGCGTGTAGGTGAACTTTGACCCCTGCTAACCCCCCTTCAACATGCTCCAAAACTCACCAATTTGATAACTTTAAATCAGACATGCCTTATGATCAGACTGACCGAGTTTGAAGCCGATCAATCGAAATCCCTAGGAGGAGTTCGATCAAATACGAAGGCTGTAAACGGCCAAAATAGGGTCCGAAATGGACCTTCAATCCAACATGGCCGACTTTCTGTGATAGTTGCACTATGACATTACTTGTAAATTCTGAGCGTCTTAGTGAGCCCTACAACTGTACCGAATTTCAAGTCTCTACGATGAAGTAAGTGAATAGCAATGGGTCTTTTGAAAATTGCTAGTTGCTGCCGTTGAGCAATTTTTTTTGCGATTTTTGCGACGACCTTACAGTACTTAAATTTAAAACTCGTTTTATGCGACCGCCAAGTTTGGTGAGTTTTTGAATATGATAAAGCCCCCAAAAAGGCAATTCATTTGGGTGGAAGAATAATAAGAATAATTAAAGCTGCAAGCAGCCTCGGGCGGCCCTCGCAGCAAGCGCCGCTCCGGCCTATTGGCCACCGCGGGGGTTCCGGCCACCGCAGAAGCTCTCGCGCGTTTTCCAGAGCCGCAGCCCGCTCCCCACCGCGGAAGCTCCGCCGCAGTTTCCAGCACCGCCGCCCGCCAGCCGCCACAGAAGCTGTCGCGCATTTTCCCCGCCCGTCCACCGGGCGACACGCATGAATGCGTTCGGCGGCGCTCCCCGACGACTGTCGAAAAATCTGGCGCAGATCGGTCGATGCGTCGAGGAGATACAGCCCATGTATTAACTTAGGGGGCGCAGTGGAGTCAAATTACATTTCAAACCCGTTGGGCTCTTTAGAGGTGAACAAAGGTCATACATATCCAGTTTGGCGCCAATCGGATGATCTATGCGTGAATAAGAGCCAAACGTATGCATATGGCGAGGGACTGATATTCGCCATTTGGCCACGCCCACACGGTTCAGCCAGCAGCGAGCATTGACAGAGTTTATCATCCGAATCATCTTGATTAGGTCAAGAGAGCCATAAACGGAGCTTTCCAAGTAAAAAAACGGCACTTCCTGTTCTGAGGGGGCGGGGCTTAGATGACGTCATAATATGATGACATAGGGTCGTCAAGGATCCCACCAGGGTCACTCGTGCAAAATTTGGTGCAGAAGCTATCGACCGTTCACAGTAAAATACAAGACTTCCTGTTGTCAGGGGGCGTGGCCTACGTGATGTCATCATTTGACCATTGGATATTATTGGACACAAGATAATGATCAATAACTCAAACTTTGGTGTCTCTGTGAGTTTTTGTGTTAGAATTACAAATTATTTAATTTTTTCCTGTTCAATTCAACATTGAACTCTCATTCCGTAGGGCAATGCTGCCCTCTGGTGTCGAATTACTGAAATTACTGAAATAGTTTCATTATTTCAGTAATTCGACACCAGAGGGCAGCATTGCCCTACACATGACAAAGGATACCCTTTGTATTACACAGTCGATCACAGGGGAACTTTGAGCCTTGCTAACTCCCCTTCCACCTGTTCAAATGTCACCGTTTTGATAACTTTGAATTAGACATGCCTTATGATCAGACTGACCGAGTTTGAAGCCGATCAATCGAAAACCCTAGGAGGAGTTCGATCAAATGCAAAGGATGTAAACGTCAAAATCGAGGTCAAATGAACTTCAATCTAAAATGGCCGACTTCCTGTTGGGTTTAGAGCATGGCTCTAAGAGACTTTTTTGTACGTCCCGACAAGATACACATGTGTACCAAGTTTCGTAATTCTAGGTTTAAGCATGGCTTGGGGCTGTTCATTTAAAATACTCTAGGGGTCGCTATAGAAAAATTAGGCCACGCCCACCAAATATCGCTATGGATTCCTGTTCGGGGATGGATAAGGATCCATCCTAGTGAGTTTGGAGCAGCTCACCCCGAAACTGTGGAATTCAGAGCCAAACGAAATTCGATGGCGTTCGCAACGCCGCCACGCCCACCTGCTTCATCGCAGCCGGTCGGGGTTGGAATCCACAACACACCAACATGTCTTCTGTCTCTGGACACAGTTTCATGTTGATTAGGTCAAAGGGCTAAGATAGCGACCGTTCACAGTAAAACATTACACTTCCGGCTCTCAGGGGGCGTGGCCTACGTAAAAAAAAAATTTCACTGCAGGGTATTATAGGACACCCGATGCCGATCAATCACTGAAAGTTTGGTCCCTCTATGTGCTTTTGTATATGAAATATAAGAGGTTTTTGTTTCATGGCGTGTAGGTGAACTTTGACCCCTGGTAACCCCCCTTCAACATGCTCCAAAACTCACCAATTTGATAACTTTAAATCAGACATGCCTTATGATCAGACTGACCGAGTTTGAAGCCGATCAATCGAAATCCCTAGGAGGAGTTCGATCAAATACGAAGGCTGTAAACGTCAAAATCGAGGAAAAAAATGGACGTTCAATACAAAATGGCCGACTTTCTGTGATAGTTGCACTATGACATTACTTGTAAATTCTGAGCGTCTTAGTGAGCTCTACAACTGTACCGAATTTCAAGTCTCTACGATGAAGTAAGTGAATAGCAATGGGTCTTTTGAAAATTGCTAGTTGCTGCCGTTGAGCAATTTTTTTTGCGATTTTTGCGACGACCTTAAAATTCAAAATTTTTAAACCGCCTAGTCGCTTCCGCCAAGTTTGGTGAGTTTTTGAATATGATAAAGCCCCCAAAAAGGCGCACGAAGAGGGGGGCAGAATCGTAAGAAGAATAAGAAACAGTACAGATACAATAGGCCTTCGCAGCGCTTTGCTGCTCGGGCCTAATAATAATTAAAGCTGCAAGCAGCCTCGGGCGGCCCTCGCAGCAAGCGCCGCTCCGGCCTATTGGCCACCGCGGGGGTTCCAGCCACCGCAGAAGCTCTCGCACGATTTCCAGAGCCGCAGCCAACTCCCCACCGCAGAAGCTCCGCCGCAGTTTCCAGCACCGCCGCCCGCCAGCCACCGCAGAAGCTGTCGCGCATTTTCCACACCCATCCACCAGGCGACACGCGTGAATGCGTTCGGCAGCGCTCCCCGACGACTGTCAAAAAATCTGGCGCAGATCGGTCGATGCGTCGAGGAGATACAGCCCATGTATTAACTTAGGGGGCGCAGTGGAGCCAAATTACATTTCAAACCCGTCGGGCTCTTTAGAGGTGAACAAAGGTCATACATATCCAGTTTGGCGCCAATCGGATGATCTATGCCTGAATAAGAGCCAAACGTATGTATATGGCGAGGGACTGATATTCGCCATTTGGCCACGCCCACACGGTTCAGCCAGCAGCGAGCATTGACAGAGTTTATCATCCGAATCATCTTGATTAGGTCAAGAGAGCCATAAACAGAGCTTTCCAAGTAAAAAAATAGCACTTCCTGTTCCGAGGGGGCGGGGCCTAAGTGATGTCATCATTTGACCATTGGATATTATTGGACACTCGATTATGATCAATCACTGAACGTTTGGTGTCTCTGTGAGTTTTTGTGTTAGAATTACTAATTATTTAATTTTTTCCTCCATTACAACATTGAACTTTCATTCCGTAGGGCAATGCTGCCCTCTGGTGTCGAATTACTGAAATAATGAAACTATTTCAGTGGGCAGCAGAGGGCAGCATTGCCCTACAAACAACGAACATGGACTGTTTATTATGTAATTACACAGAAGATCTCTCTAATTCATTCTGAGGGGGCGGGGCTTATATGACGTCATAATATGATGACATAGCATTGTCAGGCATCACACCAGGATGAGTCAGGCCAAGTTTGGTGCAGCTCGGTCGAAATATGTGGAATCTAGAAGCAAACGTATGGCATCGGCCTTACAGGTCACTTCGCCACGCCGCCACAGCCAGCTCCTTCATCGCAGCCAGTCAGGGCTTGAATCCTCAACACACCAACATGTCTTCTGTCTCTGGACACAGTTTAATATTGATTATGTCAAAGGGCTAAGATAGCGACCGTTCACAGTAAAACATGACACTTCCTGTTCTCAGGGGGCGTGGCCTAAGTGATGTCATCATTTGACCATTGGATATTATTGGACACTCGATTATGATCAATCACTGAACGTTTGGTGTCTCTGTGAGTTTTTGTGTTAGAATTACAAATTATTTAATTTTTTCCTCCATTACAACAGTGAACTGTCATTCCGTAGGGCAATGCTGCCCTCTGGTGTCGAATTACTGAAATAATGAAACTATTTCAGTGGGCAGCAGAGGGCAGCATTGCCCTACAAACAACGAACATGGACTGTTTATTATGTAATTACACAGAAGATCTCTCTAATTCATTCTGAGGGGGCGGGGCTTAGATGACGTCATAATATGATGACATAGCATTGTCAGGTATCACACCAGGATGAGTCAGGCCAAGTTTGGTGCAGCTCGGTCGAAACATGTGGAATCTAGAAGCAAACGTATGGCATCGGCGTTACAGGTCACTTCGCCACGCCGCCACACCCAGCTGCTTCATCGCAGCCGGTCAGGTCTTGGATCCACAATACACCAACATGTCTTCTGTCTCTGGACACAGTTTCATGTTGATTAGGTCAAAGGGCTAAGATAGCGACCGTTCACAGTAAAACATGACACTTCCTGTTCTCAGGGGGCGTGGCCTAAGTGATGTCATCATTTCACCACAGGGTATTTTAGGACACCCGATGACGGCCAATCACTGAAAGTTTGGTGTCTCTGTGAGTTTCTGTGCAGGATATATAAGAGTTTGGTGTTTCATGGCGAGTAGGTGAACTTTGACCCCTGGTAACCCCCCTTCAGCAAGCTCATACAGTCACCAATTTGATAACTTTAAATCAGACATGCCTTATGATCAGACTGACCGAGTTTGAAGCCGATCAATCGAAATCCCTAGGAGGAGTTCGATCAAATACGAAGGCTGTAAACGTCAAACTCGAGGTCCAAAATGGACCTTCAATAGAAAATGGCCGACTTCCTGTTGGGTTTCGACCATGGCTCTAATAGACTTTTTTGTACGTCCTGACAAGATACACATATGTACCAAGTTTCGTAATTCTAGGTTAAAGCATGGCTTGGGGCTGTTCATTTAAAATACTCTAGGGGGCGCTATAGATAAATTAGGCCACGCCCACCAAATTTTGTTATGAATTCCTGTCGGTGGGTGGATAAGGATCCATCCTAGTGAGTTTGGAGCAGCTGGGCCCGAAATTGTGGAATTCAGAGCCAAACGTATGGCAACGGCGTTACAGTTCACTTCGCCACGCCGCCACGCCCACCTGCTATGTCAAAACCGGTCAGGGTTGGAATCCTCAACACACCAACATGTCTTCTGTCTCTGGACACAGTTTCATGTTGATTAGGTCAAAGGGCTAAGATAGCGACCGTTCACAGTAAAACATGACACTTCCTGTTCTCAGGGGGCGTGGCCTAAGTGATGTCATCATTTGACCATAGGGTAGTGTAGGGCACCCGATGACGATCAATCACTGAAAGTTTGGTCCCTCTATGTGTTTTTGTATAGAAAATATAAGAGTTTCGTGTTTCATGGCGAGTAGGTGAACTTTGACCCCTGCTAACCCCCCTTCAACATGCTCCAAAACTCACCAATTTGATAACTTTAAATCAAACATGCCTTATGATCAGACTGACCAAGTTTGAAGTCGATCAATCGAAATCCCTAGGAGGAGTTCGATCAAATACGAAGGCTGTAAACGTCAAACTCGAGGTAAAAAATGGACGTTCAATACAAAATGGCCGACTTTCTGTGATAGTTGGCTTATAACATTAAATGTAAGTTCTGAGTCTTTTGGTGAGCTCTACATGTGTACCAAATTTCATGTCTCTACGATGAAGTACGTTCATACCATTGTGTCAACATAAAATTGCTAGTTGCCGCCGTTCAGCAATTTTTTTTGCGATTTTTGCGACAACCTTAAAATTCAAAATTTTTAAATTTTCTAGTTGCGACCGCCAAGTTTGGTGAGTTTTTGAATATGATAAAGCCCCCAAAAAGGCACCTCTTTAGGGGGGCAGAATCGTAATAATAATAAGAAACAGTACAGATACAATAGGCCTTCGCAGCGCTTTGCTGCTCGGGCCTAATTAAAGCTGCAAGCAGCCTCGGGCGGCCCTCGCAGCAAGCGCCGCTCCGGCCTATTGGCCACCGCGGGGGTTCCAGCCACCGCAGAAGCTCTCGCGCGGTTTCCAGAGCCGCAGCCCGCTCCCCACCGCGGAAGCTCCGCCGCAGTTTCCAGCACCGCCGCCCGCCAGCCGCCGCAGAAGCTGTCGCGCATTTTCCACGCCCGTCCACCGGGCGACAGGCATGAATGCGTTCGGCGGCGCTCCCCGACGACTGTCGAAAAATCTGGTGCAGATCGGTCGATGCGTCGAGGAGATACGGCCGATGTATTAACTTAGGGGGCGCAGTGGAGCCAAATTACATTTCAACCTCGTTGGGCTCTTTAGAGGTGAACAAAGGTCATACATATCCAGTTTGGCGCCAATCGGATGATCTATGCGTGAATAAGAGCCAAACGTATGCATATGGCGAGGGACTGATATTCGCCATTTGGCCACGCCTACACGGTTCAGCCAGCAGCAAGCATTGACAGAGTTTATCATCCGAATCATCTTGATTAGGTCAAAAGAGCCATAAACAGAGCTTTCCAAGGAAAAAAACGGCACTTCCGGTTCCGAGGGGGCGGGGCTTAGATGACGTCATAATGTGATGACGTAGGATTGACGGGCAAGCCTCCAGGATCACTCAGGCCAAGTTTGATGCAGCTCGGTCAAAATATGTGGAATGTAGAGGCAAACGTATACGAACGGCGTTGCCGCCATTGAACACTCTTGGCACTTTAAAGCAAGTGAGATCAACTTCCTATCTGTCATCCAACACAGAATCAACTTGATTAGGTCAAGAGAGCCATAAACAGAGCTTTCCAAGGAAAAAAACGGCACTTCCGGTTCCGAGGGGGCGGGGCTTAGATGACGTCATAATGTGATGACGTAGGATTGACGGGCAAGCCTCCAGGATCACTCAGGCCAAGTTTGATGCAGCTCGGTCAAAATATGTGGAATGTAGAGGCAAACGTATACGAACGGCGTTGCCGCCATTGAAAACTCTTGGCACTTTAAAGCAAGCGAGACCAACTTCCTATCTGTCATCCAACACAGAATCACCTTGATTAGGTCAAGAGAGCCATAGATGAAAGTTTCCAAGGAAAAAAATAGCACTTCCTGTTCTGAGGGGGCGGGGCTTAGATGACGTCATAATCTGATGACATAGAATTTTCAGGTATCACACCAGCATCACTCAAGCCAAGTTTGGTGCAGCTCGGTCGAAACATGTGGAATCTAGAAGCAAACGTATGGCATCGGCGTTACAGGTCACTTCGCCACGCCGCCACGCCCAGCTGCTATCTCAAAGCCGGTCAGGGTTGGAATCCTCAACACACCAACATGTCTTCTGTGTCTGGACACAGTTTCATGTTGATTAGGTCAAAGGGCTAAGATAGCGACCGTTCACAGTAAAACATGACACTTCCTGTTCTCAGGGGGCGTGGCCTAAGTGATGTCATCATTTCACCACAGGGTATTTTAGGACACCCGATGACGATCAATCACTGAAAGTTTGGTCCCTCTATGTGTTTTTTTATAGGAAATATAAGAGTTTCGTGTTTCATGGCGAGTAGGTGAACTTTGACCCCTGCTAACCCCCCTTCAACATGCTCCAAAACTCACCAATTTGATAACTTTAAATCAAACATGCCTTATGATCAGACTGACCGAGTTTGAAGCCGATCAATCGAAATCCCTAGGAGGAGTTCGATCAAATACGAAGGCTGTAAACAGCAAAATCGAGGAAAAAAATGGACGTTCAATACAAAATGGCCGACTTTCTGTGATAGTTGGCTTATAACATTAAATGTAAGTTCTGAGTCATTTGGTGAGCTCTACAAGTGTACCAAATTTCATGTCTCTACGATGAAGTACGTTCATACCATTGTGTCAACAGAAAATTGCTAGTTGCCGCCGTTCAGCAATTTTTTTTGCGATTTTTGCGACAACCTTAAAATTCAAAATTTTTAAATTTTCTAGTCGCGACCGCCAAGTTTGGTGAGTTTTTGAATATGATAAAGCCCCCAAAAAGGCACACGAAGAGGTGGGAAGAATCGTAATAATAATTAAAGCTGCAAGCAGCCTCGGGCGGCCCTCGCAGCAAGCGCCGCTCCGGCCTATTGGCCACCGCGGGGGTTCCGGCCACCGCAGAAGCTCTCGCGCGTTTTCCAGAGCCGCAGCCCGCTCCCCACCGCGGAAGCTCCGCCGCAGTTTCCAGCACCGCCGCCCGCCAGCCGCCGCAGAAGCTGTCGCGCGTTTTCCCCGCCCGTCCACCGGGCGACAGGCGTGAATGCGTTCGGCGGCGCTGCCCGACGACTGTCAAAAAATCTGGCGCAGATCGGTCGATGCGTCGAGGAGATACGGCCGATGTATTAACTTAGGGGGCGCAGTGGAGTCAAATTACATCTCAAACCCGTTGGGCTCTTTAGAGGTGAACAAAGGTCATACATATCCAGTTTGGCGCCAATCGGATGATCCATGTGTGAATTAGAGCCAAACGTATGTATATGGTGAGGGACTGATATTCGCCGTTTGGCCACGCCCACACGGTTCAGCCAGCAGCGAGCATTGACAGAGTTTATCATCCGAATCATCTTGATTAGGTCAAGAGAGCCATAAACAGAGCTTTCCAAGGAAAAAAATTGCACTTCCTGTTGTGAGGGGGCGGGGCTTAGATGACGTCATAATATGATGATGTAGGATCGACGGGCATACCACCAGGATTACTCAGGCAAAGTTTGATGCAGCTCGGTCAAAATATGTGGAATGTAGAGGCAAACGTATACGAACGGCGTGGCCGCCATTGAAAACTCTTGGCACTTTAAAGCAAGCGAGACCAACTTCCTATCTGTCATCCAACACAGAATCACCTTGATTAGGTCAAGAGAGCCATAAACAGAGCTATCCAAGGAAAAAAAACGGCACTTCCTGTTCCGAGGGGGCGGGGCTTAGATGACGTCATAATATGATGACGTAGGATCGACGGCAATCCCACCAGGATCACTCAGGCCAAGTTTGATGCAGCTCGGTCAAAATATGTGGAATGTAGAGGCAAACGTATACGAACGGCGTTGCCGCCATTGAAAACTCTTGGCACTTTAAAGCAAGCGAGATCAACTTCCTATCTGTCATCCAACACAGAATCAACTTGATTAGGTCAAGAGAGCCATAAACAGAGCTTTCCAAGGAAAAAAACGGCACTTCCGGTTCCGAGGGGCGGGGCTTAGATGACGTCATAATGTGATGACGTAGGATTGACGGGCAAGCCTCCAGGATCACTCAGGCCAAGTTTGATGCAGCTCGGTCAAAATATGTGGAATGTAGAGGCAAACGTATACGAACGGCGTTGCCGCCATTGGCACTTTAAAGCAAGCGAGATCAACTTCCTATCTGTCATCCAACACAGAATCACCTTGATTAGGTCAAGAGAGCCATAGATGAAAGTTTCCAAGGAAAAAAATAGCACTTCCTGTTCTGAGGGGGCGGGGCTTAGATGACGTCATAATCTGATGACATAGAATTTTCATGCATCACACCAGCATCACTCAAGCCAAGTTTGGTGCAGCTCGGTCGAAACATGTGGAATCTAGAAGCAAACGTATGGCATCGGCATTACAGGTCACTTCGCCACGCCGCCACGCCCAGCTGCTAGCTCAAAGCCGGTCAGGGCTTGAATCCTCAACACACCAACATGTCTTCTGTGTCTGGACACAGTTTCATGTTGATTAGGTCAAAGGGCTAAGAGAGCGACCGTTCACAGTAAAACATGACACTTCCTGTTCTCAGGGGGCGTGGCCTAAGTGATGTCATCATTTGACCATATGGTATTGTAGGCCACCCGATGACGATCAATCACTGAAAGTTTGGTCCCTCTATGTGTTTTTGTATAGGAAATATAAGAGTTTCGTGTTTCATGGCGAGTAGGTGAACTTTGACCCCTGCTAACCCCCCTTCAACATCCTCCAAAACTCACCAATTTGATAACTTTAAATCAAACATGCCTTATGATCAGACTGACCGAGTTTGAAGCCGATCAATCGAAATCCCTAGCAGGAGTTCGATCAAATACGAAGGCTGTAAACGTCAAAATCGAGGTAAAAAATGGACGTTCAATACAAAATGGCCGACTTCCTGTGATAGTTGGCTTATAACATTAAATGTAAGTTCTGAGTCTTTTGGTGAGCTCTATAAGTGTACCAAATTTCATGTCTCTACGATGAAGTACGTTCATACCATTGTGTCAACAGAAAATTGCTAGTTGCCGCCGTTGAGCAATTTTTTTTGCGATTTTTGCGACAACCTTAAAATTCAAAATTTTTAAATTTTCTAGTCGCCACCGCCAAGTTTGGTGAGTTTTTGAATATGATAAAGCCCCCAAAAAGGCGCCTCTTTGGGGGGGCAGAATCGTAATAATAATTAAAGCTGCAAGCAGCCTCGGGCGGCCCTCGCAGCAAGCGCCGCTCCGGCCTATTGGCCACCGCGGGGGTTCCGGCCACCGCAGAAGCTCTCGCTCGGTTTCCAGAGCCGCAGCCCGCTCCCCACCGCAGAAGCTCCGCCGCAGTTTCTAGCACCGCCGCCCGCTAGCCGCCGCAGTAGCTGTCGCGCATTTTCTCCGCCCGTCCACCGGGCGACACGCGTGAATGCGTTCGGCGGCGCTCCCCGACGACTGTCAAAAAATCTGGTGCAGATCGGTCCATGCGTCGAGGAGATACGGCCGATGTATTACCTTAGGGGGCGCAGTGGAGTCAAATTACATCTCAAACCCGTCGGGCTCTTTAGAGGTGAACAAAGATCATACATATCCAGTTTGGTGCCAATCGGATGATCCATGCGTGAATTAGAGCCAAACGTATGCATATGGCGAGGGACTGATATTCGCCATTTGGCCACGCCCACACGGTTCAGCCAGCAGCGAGCATTGACAGAGTTTATCATCCGAATCACCTTGATTAGGTCAAGAGAGCCATAAACGGAGCTTTCCAAGGAAAAAAACGGCACTTCCGGTTCTGAGGGGGCGGGGCTTAGATGACGTCATAATATGATGACATAGGGTCGTCAGGGTCCCGCCAGGGTCACTCGTGCAAAGTTTGGTGCAGAAGCTATCGACCGTTCACAGTAGAATTACAAATTTTTAATTTTTTCCTACATTACAAAATTGAACTCTGTCTTTCCGTAGGGCAATGCTGCCCTCTGGTGTCGAATTACTGAAATAATGAAACTATTTCAGTAATTTCAGTAATTCGACACCAGAGGGCAGCATTGCACTACGGAATGATAAAGGATCCCCTTTGTAATTACATATTACACAGTCGATCACAGGGGAACTTTGAGCCCTGCTAACCCCGCTTCAACATGCTCCAAAACTCACCATATTGATAACTTTAAATCAGACATGCCTTATGATCAGACTGACCGAGTTTGAAGCCGATCAATCGAAATCCCTAGCAGGAATTCGATCAAATACGAAGGCTCTAAATGTCAAAATCGAGGTCAAATGAACTTCAATCTAAAATGGCCGACTTCCTGTTGGGTTTAGAGCATGGCTCCAAGAGACTTTTTTGTACGTCCTGACAAGATACACATGTGTACCAAGTTTCGTAATTCTAGGATAAAGCATGGCTTGGGGCTGATTTTTTAAAATATTCCAGGGGGAGATGTAGAGAAATTAGGCCACGCCCACCAAATTTCGCTATGGATTCCTGTTCGGGGATGGATAAGGATCCATCCTAGTGAGTTTGGAGCAGCTCACCCCGAAACTGTGGAATTCAGAGCCAAACGAAATTCGATGGCGTTCGCAACGCCGCCACGCCCACCTGCTTCATCGCAGCCGGTCGGGGTTGGAATCCACAACACACCAACATGTCTTCTGTCTCTGGACACAGTTTCATGTTGATTAGGTCAAAGGGCTAAGATAACGACCGTTCACAGTAAAACATGACACTTCCTGTTCTCAGGGGGCGTGGCCTACGTAAAAAAATAATTTCACCACAGGGTATTTTAGGTAACCCCATAACGATCAATCCCAGAAAGTTTGGTCCCTCTATGTGTTTTTTAATAGGAAATATAAGAGTTTCGTGTTTCATGGCGAGTAGGTGAACTTTGACCCCTGGTAACCCCCCTTCAGCAAGCTCATACAGTCACCAATTTGATAACTTTAAATCAGACATGCCTTATGATCAGACTGACCGAGTTTGAAGCCGATCAATCGAAATCCCTAGGAGGAGTTCGATCAAATGCAAAGGCTGTAAACGTCAAACTCGAGGTCCAGAATGGACCTTCAATACAAAATGGCCGACTTCCTGTTGGGTTTAGAGCATGGCTCTAAGAGACTTTTTTGTACGTCCCGACAAGATACACATGTGTACCAAGTTTCGTAATTCTAGGTTTAAGCATGGCTTGGGGCTGTTCATTTAAAATACTCTAGGGGTCGCTATAGAAAAATTAGGCCACGCCCACCAAATATCGCTATGGATTCCTGTTCGGGGATGGATAAGGATCCATCCTAGTGAGTTTGGAGCAGCTCACCCCGAAACTGTTGAATTCAGAGCCAAACGAAATTCGATGGCGTTCGCAACGCCGCCACGCCCACCTGCTTCATCGCAGCCGGTCGGGGTTGGAATCCACAACACACCAACATGTCTTCTGTCTCTGGACACAGTTTCATGTTGATTAGGTCAAAGGGCTAAGATAGCGACCGTTCACAGTAAAACATTACACTTCCTGCTCTCAGGGGGCGTGGCCTACGTAAAAAAAAAATTTCACTGCAGGGTATTTTAGGACACCCGATGACGATCAATCACTGAAAGTTTGGTCCCTCTATGTGTTTTTGTATAGGAAATATAAGAGGTTTTTGTTTCATGGCGTGTAGGTGAACTTTGACCCCTGGTAACCCCCCTTCAACATGCTCCAAAACTCACCAATTTGATAACTTTAAATCAGACATGCCTTATGATCAGACTGACCGAGTTTGAAGCCGATCAATCGAAATCCCTAGGAGGAGTTCGATCAAATACGAAGGCTGTAAACGTCAAAATCGAGGAAAAAAATGGACGTTCAATACAAAATGGCCGACTTTCTGTGATAGTTGCACTATGACATTACTTGTAAATTCTGAGCGTCTTAGTGAGCTCTACAACTGTACCGAATTTCAAGTCTCTACGATGAAGTAAGTGAATAGCAATGGGTCTGTTGAAAATTGCTAGTTGCTGCCGTTGAGCAATTTTTTTTGCGATTTTTGCGGCGACCTTAAAATTCAAAATTTTTAAACCGCCTAGTCGCTTCCGCCAAGTTTGGTGAGTTTTTGAATATGATAAAGCCCCCAAAAAGGCTCCTCTTTGGGGGGGCAGAATAATAATAATAATAATTAAAGCTGCAAGCAGCCTCGGGCGGCCCTCGCAGCAAGCGCCGCTCCGGCCTATTGGCCACCGCGGGGGTTCCGGCCACCGCAGAAGCTCTCGCGCGTTTTCCAGAGCCGCAGCCCGCTCCCCACCGCGGAAGCTCCGCCGCAGTTTCCAGCACCGCCGCCCGCCAGCCGCCGCAGAAGCTGTCGCGCATTTTCCCCGCCCGTCCACCGGGCGATACGCCTGAATGCGTTCGGCGGCGCTGCCCGACGACTGTCGAAAAATCTGGCGCAGATCGGTCGATGCGTCGAGGAGATACAACCCATGTATTAACTTAGGGGGCGCAGTGGAGCCAAATTACATTTCAAACCCGTTGGGCTCTTTAGAGGTGAACAAAGGTCATACATATCCAGTTTGGCGCCAATCGGATGATCTATGCCTAAATAAGAGCCAAACGTATGCATATGGCGAGGGACTGATATTCGCCGTTTGGCCACGCCCACACGGTTCAGCCAGCAGCGAGCATTGACAGAGTTTATCATCCGAATCATCTTGATTAGGTCAAGAGAGCCATAAACGGAGCTTTCCAAGTAAAAAAACGGCACTTCCTGTTCTGAGGGGGCGGGGCTTAGATGACGTCATAATATGATGACATAGGGTCGTCAAGGATCCCACCAGGGTCACTCGTGCAAAGTTTGGTGCAGAAGCTATCGACCGTTCACAGTAAAATACAAGACTTCCTGTTGTCAGGGGGCGTGGCCTACGTGATGTCATCATTTGACCATTGGATATTATTCTACACCCCAGGATGATCAATATCTCAAACTTTGGTGTCTCTGTGAGTTTTTGTTATAGAATTACAAATTATTTAATTTTTTCCTATTTAATTCAACATTGAACTGTCATTCCGTAGGGCAATGCTGCCCTCTGGTGTCGAATTACTGAAATTACTGAAATAGTTTCATTATTTCAGTAATTCGACACCAGAGGGCAGCATTGCCCTACACATGACAAAGCCCTTTGTATTACACAGTCGATCACAGGGGAACTTTGAGCCTTGCTAACCCCCCTTCCACCTGTTCAAATGTCACCATATTGATAACTTTGAATTGGACCTGCCTTATGATCAGACTGACCGAGTTTGAAGCCGATCAATCGAAATCCCTAGGAGGAGTTCGATCAAATACGAAGGCTGTAAACGTCAAAATCGAGGTCAAATGAACTTCAATCTAAAATGGCCGACTTCCTGTTGGGTTTAGAGCATGGCTCTAAGAGACTTTTTTGTACGTCCTGACAAGATACACATGTGTACCAAGTTTCGTAATTCTAAGTCAAAGCATGTCTTGGGGCTGATTTTTTAAAATATTCTATGGGGCAATGTAGAAATATTAGGCCACGCCCAACCAAATTTTGTTATGAATTCCTGTCGGGGGCTGGATAAGGATCCATCCTAGTGAGTTTGGAGCAGCTCTCCCCGAAACTGTGGAATTCAGAGCCAAACGAAATTCGATGGCGTTCGCAACGCCGCCACGCCCACCTGCTACATCTCAGCCAGTCGGGGTTGGAATCCACAACACACCAACATGTCTTCTGTCTCTGGACACAGTTTCATGTTGATTAGGTCAAAGGGCTAAGATAGCGACCGTTCACAGTAAAACATGACACTTCCTGTTCTCAGGGGGCGTGGCCTACTTAAAAATATAATTTCACCACAGGGTATTTTAGGACACCCGATGACGATCAATGACTGAACGTTTGGTCCCTCTATGTGTTTTTATATAGGAAATATAAGAGTTTCGTGTTTCATGGCGAGTAGCTGAACTTTGACCCCTGGTAACCCCCCTTCAGCAAGCTCATACAGTCACCAATTTGATAACTTTAAATCAGACATGCCTTATGATCAGACTGACCGAGTTTGAAGCCGATCAATCGAAATCCCTAGGAGGAGTTCGATCAAATGCAAAGGCTGTAAACGTCAAACTCGAGGTCCAAAATGGACCTTCAATCCAAAATGGCCGACTTCCTGTTGGGTTTAGAGCATGGCTCCAAGAGACTTTTTTGTACGTCCTGACAAGATACACATGTGTACCAAGTTTCGTAATTCTAGGATAAAGCATGGCTTGGGGCTGATTTTTTAAAATATTCTAGGGGGAGATGTAGAGAAATTAGGCCACGCCCACCAAATTTCGCTATGGATTCCTGTTGGCGGGTGTATAAGGATCCATCCTAGTGAGTTTGGAGCAGCTCTCCCCGAAACTGTGGAATTCAGAGCCAAACGAAATTCGATGGCGTTCGCAACGCCGCCACGCCCACCTGCTTCATCGCAGCCGGTCGGGGTTGGAATCCACAACACACCAACATGTCTTCTGTCTCTGGACACAGTTTCATGTTGATTAGGTCAAAGGGCTAAGATAGCGACCGTTCACAGTAAAACATTACACTTCCGGCTCTCAGGGGGCGTGGCCTACGTAAAAAAAAAATTTCACTGCAGGGTATTTTAGGACACCCGATGCCGATCAATCACTGAAAGTTTGGTCCCTCTATGTGTTTTTGTATATGAAATATAAGAGGTTTTTGTTTCATGGCGTGTAGGTGAACTTTGACCCCTGGTAACCCCCCTTCAACATGCTCCAAAACTCACCAATTTGATAACTTTAAATCAGACATGCCTTATGATCAGACTGACCGAGTTTGAAGCCGATCAATCGAAATCCCTAGGAGGAGTTCGATCAAATGCGAAGGCTGTAAACGTCAAACTCGAGGTAAAAAATGGACCTTCAATACAAAATGGCCGACTTCCTGTGATACTTGCACTATGACATTACTTGTAAATTCTGAGCGTCTTAGTGAGCTCTACAACTGTACCGAATTTCAAGTCTCTACGATGAAGTAAGTGAATAGCAATGGGTCTGTTGAAAATTGCTAGTTGCCGCCGTTGAGCAATTTTTTTTGCGATTTTTGCGGCGACCTTAAAATTCAAAATTTTTAAACCGCCTAGTCGCTTCCGCCAAGTTTGGTGAGTTTTTGAATATGATAAAGCCCCCAAAAAGGCGCACGAAGAGGGGGGCAGAATAATAATAATAAACAGTACAGATACAATAGGCCTTCGCAGCGCTTTGCTGCTCGGGCCTAATAAACAGTACAGATACAATAGGCCTTCGCAGCGCTTTGCTGCTCGGGCCTAATTAAAGCTGCAAGCAGCCTCGGGCGGCCCTCGCAGCAAGCGCCGCTCCGGCCTATTGGCCACCGCGGGGGTTCCGGCCACCGCAGAAGCTCTCGCTCGGTTTCCAGAGCCGCAGCCCGCTCCCCACCGCGGAAGCTCCGCCGCAGTTTCCAGCACCGCCGCACGCCAGCCGCCGCAGGAGCTGTCGCGCGTTTTCCCCGCCCGTCCACCGGGCGACACGCGTGAATGCGTTCGGCGGCGCTCCCCGACGACTGTCGAAAAATCTGGCGCAGATCGGTCGATGCGTCGAGGAGATACGGCCGATGTATCAACTTAGGGGGCGCAGTGGAGTCAAATTACATCTCAAATCCGTCGGGCTCTTTAGAGGTGAACAAAGGTCATACATATCCAGTTTGGCGCCAATCGGATGATCCATGCGTGAATAAGAGCCAAACGTATGCATATGGCGAGGGACTGATATTCGCCCTTTGGCCACGCCCACACGGTTCAGCCAGAAGCGAGCATTGACAGAGCTCATCATCTGAATTACCTTGATTAGGTCAAGAGAGCCATAAACGGAGCTTTCCAAGGAAAAAAAAGACACTTCCTGTTCTGAGGGGGCGGGGCTTAGATGACGTCATAATATGATGACACAGGGTCGTCAGGGATCCCACCAGGGTCACTCGTGCAAAGTTTGGTGCAGAAGCTATCGACCGTTCACAGTAAAATACAAGACTTCCTGTTGTCAGGGGGCGTGGCCTACGTGATGTCATCATTTAACCATTGGATATTATTGGACACAAGATAATGATCAATAACTGAAGGTTTGGTGTCTCTGTCAGTTTTTGTGTTAGAATTACAAATTATTTAATTTTTTCCTCTTTAATTCAACATTGAACTGTCATTCCGTAGGGCAATGCTGCCCTCTGGTGTCGAATTACTGAAATAATGAAACTATTTCAGTGGGCAGCAGAGGGCAGCATTGCCCTACAAACAACGAACATGGACTGTTTATTATGTAATTACACAGAAGATCTCTCTAATTCATTCTGAGGGGCGGGGCTTAGATGACGTCATAATATGATGACAAAGCATTGTCAGGCATCACACCAGGATGAGTCAGGCCAAGTTTGGTGCAGCTCGGTCGAAACATGTGGAATCTAGAAGCAAACGTATGGCATCGGCGTTACAGGTCACTTCGCCACGCCGCCACACCCAGCTGCTTCATCGCAGCCGGTCAGGGCTTGGATCCACAACACACCAACATGTCTTCTGTCTCTGGACACAGTTTCATGTTGATTAGGTCAAAGGGCTAAGATAGCGACCGTTCACAGTAAAACATGACACTTCCTGTTCTCAGGGGGCGTGGCCTAAGCGATGTCATAATTTCACCACAGGGTATTTTAGGACACCTATTGATGATCAATAACAGAAAGTTTGGTCCCTCTATGTGTTTTTATATAGGAAATATAAGAGTTTCGTGTTTCATGGCGAGTAGGTGAACTTTGACCCCTGGTAACCCCCCTTCAGCAAGCTCATACAGTCACCAATTTGATAACTTTAAATCAGACATGCCTTATGATCAGACTGACCGAGTTTGAAGCCGATCAATCGAAAACCCTAGGAGGAGTTCGATCAAATGCAAAGGCTGTAAACGTCAAAATCGAGGTCAAATGAACTTCAATCTAAAATGGCCGACTTCCTGTTGGGTTTAGAGCATGGCTCCAAGAGACTTTTTTGTACGTCCCGACAAGATACACATGTGTACCAAGTTTCGTAATTCTAGGTTTAAGCATGGCTTGGGGCTGTTCATTTAAAATACTCTAGGGGTCGCTATAGAAAAATTAGGCCACGCCCACCAAATATCGCTATGGATTCCTGTTCGGGGATGGATAAGGATCCATCCTAGTGAGTTTGGAGCAGCTCACCCCGAAACTGTGGAATTCAGAGCCAAACGAAATTCGATGGCGTTCGCAACGCCGCCACGCCCACCTGCTTCATCGCAGCCGGTCGGGGTTGGAATCCACAACACACCAACATGTCTTCTGTCTCTGGACACAGTTTCATGTTGATTAGGTCAAAGGGCTAAGATAGCGACCGTTCACAGTAAAACATTACACTTCCTGCTCTCAGGGGGCGTGGCCTACATAAAAAAAAAATTTCACTGCAGGGTATTTTAGGACACCTGATGTCGATCAATCACTGAAAGTTTGGTCCCTCTATGTGTTTTTGTATAGGAAATATAAGAGGTTTTTGTTTCATGGCGTGTAGGTGAACTTTGACCCCTGCTAACCCCCCTTCAACATGCTCCAAAACTCACCAATTTGATAACTTTAAATCAGACATGCCTTATGATCAGACTGACCGAGTTTGAAGCCGATCAATCGAAATCCCTAGGAGGAGTTCGATCAAATACGAAGGCTGTAAACGTCAAAATCGAGGTCCAAAATGGACCTTCAATACAAAATGGCCGACTTCCTGCGATACTTGCACTATGACATTACTTGTAAATTCTGAGCGTCTTAGTGAGCTCTACAACTGTACCGAATTTCAAGTCTCTACGATGAAGTAAGTGAATAGCAATGGGTCTTTTGAAAATTGCTAGTTGCCGCCGTTGAGCAATTTTTTTTGCGATTTTTGCGGCGACCTTAAAATTCAAAATTTTTAAACCGCCTAGTCGCTTCCGCCAAGTTTGGTGAGTTTTTGAATATGATAAAGCCCCCAAATGGGCCCACGAAATGGGTGGAAGAATAATAATAAAACAGTACAGATACAATAGGCCTTCGCAGCGCTTTGCTGCTCGGGCCTAATAATAAGAAACAGTACAGAAACAATAGGCCTTCGCAGCGCTTTGCTGCTCGGGCCTAATTAAAGCTGCAAGCAGCCTCGAGCGGCCCTCGCAGCAAGCGCCGCTCCGGCCTATTGGCCACCGCGGGGGTTCCGGCCACCGCAGAAGCTCTCGCACGTTTTCCAGAGCCGCAGCCCGCTCCCCACCGCAGAAGCTCTGCCGCAGTTTCCAGCACCGCCGTCCGCTAGCCGCCGCAGAAGCTGTCGTGCATTTTCCCCGCCCGTCCACCGGGCGACACGCGTGAATGCGTTCGGCGGCGCTCCCCGACGACTGTCAAAAAATCTGGTGCAGATCGGTCGATGCGTCGAGGAGATACGGCCGATGTATTAACTTAGGGGGCGCAGTGGAGTCAAATTACATTTCAACCTCGTCGGGCTCTTTAGAGGTGAACAAAGGTCATACATATCCAGTTTGGCGCCAATCGGATGATCTATGTGTGAATTAGAGCCAAACGTATGAATATGGCGAGGGACTGATATTCGCCATTTGGCCACGCCCACACGGTTCAGCCAGAAGCGAGCATTGACAGAGCTCATCATCCGAATTACCTTGATTAGGTCAAGAGAGCCATAAACGGAGCTTTCCAAGGAAAAAAAAGACACTTCCTGTTGTCAGGGGGCGTGGCCTACGTGATGTCATCATTTAACCATTGGATATTATTGGACACAAGATAATGATCAATAACTGAAGGTTTGGTGTCTCTGTCAGTTTTTGTGTTAGAATTACAAATTATTTAATTTTTTCCTATTTAATTCAACATTGAACTGTCATTCCGTAGGGCAATGCTGCCCTCTGGTGTCGAATTACTGAAATTACTGAAATAGTTTCATTATTTCAGTAATTCGACACCAGAGGGCAGCATTGCCCTACACATGACAAAGCCCTTTGTATTACACAGTCGATCACAGGGGAACTTTGAGCCTTGCTAACTCCCCTTCCACCTGTTCAAATGTCACCATATTGATAACTTTGAATCGGACATGCCTTATGATCAGACTGACCGAGTTTGAAGCCGATCAATCGAAATCCCTAGGAGGAGTTCGATCAAATACGAAGGCTGTAAAAGTCAAAATCGAGGTCAAATGAACTTCAATCTAAAATGGCCGACTTCCTGTTGGGTTTAGAGCATGGCTCTAAGAGACTTTTTTGTACGTCTCGACAAGATACACATGTGTACCAAGTTTCGTAATTCTAGGTTTAAGCATGGCTTGGGGCTGTTCATTTAAAATACTCTGGGGGTCGCTATAGAAAAATTAGGCCACGCCCACCAAATATCGCTATGGATTCCTGTTCAGGGATGGATAAGGATCCATCCTAGTGAGTTTGGAGCAGCTCACCCCGAAACTGTGGAATTCAGAGCCAAACGAAATTCGATGGCGTTCGCAACGCCGCCACGCCCACCTGCTTCATCGCAGCCGGTCGGGGTTGGAATCCACAACACACCAACATGTCTTCTGTCTCTGGACACAGTTTCATGTTGATTAGGTCAAAGGGCTAAGATAGCGACCGTTCACAGTAAAACATTACACTTCCTGCTCTCAGGGGGCGTGGCCTACATAAAAAAAAAATTTCACTGCAGGGTGTTTTAGGACACCTGATGTCGATCAATCACTGAAAGTTTGGTCCCTCTATGTGTTTTTGTATAGGAAATATAAGAGGTTTTTGTTTCATGGCGTGTAGGTGAACTTTGACCCCTGCTAACCCCCCTTCAACATGCTCCAAAACTCACCAATTTGATAACTTTAAATCAGACATGCCTTATGATCAGACTGACCGAGTTTGAAGCCGATCAATCGAAATCCCTAGGAGGAGTTCGATCAAATACGAAGGCTGTAAACGTCAAACTCGAGGTAAAAAATGGACCTTCAATACAAAATGGCCGACTTCCTGTGATAGTTGCACTATGACATTACTTGTAAATTCTGAGCGTCTTAGTACGCTCTACAACTGTACCGAATTTCAAGTCTCTACGATGAAGTAAGTGAATAGCAATGGGTCTTTTGAAAATTGCTAGGTGGCGCCGTTGAGCCAATTTGTTTGCGATTTTTGCGGCGACCTTAAAATACGAAATTTTTAAACTGCCCGTATGCATCCGCCAAGTTTGGTGAGTTTTTGAATATGCTAAAGCCTCCAAAAAGGCGCCTCTTTGGGGGGGCAGAAAAATAAGAATAATTAAAGCTGCAAGCAGCCTCGGGCGGCCCTCGCAGCAAGCGCCGCTCCGGCCTATTGGCCACCGCGGGGGTTCCAGCCACCGCAGAAGCTCTTGCATGGTTTCCAGAGCCGCAGCCCGCTCCCCACCGCAGAAGCTCTGCCGCAGTTTCCAACACCGCCGCCCGCTAGCCACCGCAGAAGCTGTCACGCATTTTCCCCACCCGTCCACCGGGCGATACGCGTGAATGCGTTCGGCAGCGCTCCCCGACGACTGTCAAAAAATCTGGTGCAGATCGGTCGATGCATCGAGGAGATACAGCCAATGTATTAACTTAGGGGGCGCAGTGGAGTCAAATTACATTTCAAACCCGTTGGGCTCTTTAGAGGTGAACAAAGGTCATACATATCCAGTTTGGCGCCAATCGGATGATCTATTTGTGAATTAGAGCCAAACGTATGCATATGGCGAGGGACTGATTTTCGCCATTTGGCCACACCCACACGGTTCAGCCAGCAGCGAGCATTAACAGAGCTCATCATCCGAATCATCTTGATTAGGTCAAGAGAATACGGAGCTTTCCATGGAAAAAACGGCACTTCCTGTTGTGAGGGGGCGGGGCATAGATAACGTCATAATATGATGACATAGGATCATCGGGCATCCCACCAGGATCACTCATGCCAAGTTTGATACAGCTTGGTCAAAATATGTGGAATCTAGAGGCAAACGTATACCAACGGCGTTGCCGCCATTGAAAAGTTTTGGCACTTTAAAGCAAGTGAGACCAACTTCATATCTGTCATCCAACACAGAATCACCTTGATTAGGTCAAGAGAGCCATAGATGGAACTTTATAAGGAAAAAAATAGCACTTCCTGTTCTGGTGGGGCGGGGCTTAGATGACGCGATACTATGATGACATAGGATCGTCAGGCATCCCACCAGGATCACTCATGCAAAGTTTGGTGCAGAAGCTATCGACCGTTCACAGTAAAATATGAGACTTCCTGTTGTCAGGGGGCGTGGCCTATGTGTTGTCATCATTTGACCATTGGATATTATTGGACACCTGATGATGATCAATAACTGAAAGTTTGGTGTCTCTGTGAGTTTTTGTGTTAGAAATACAAATTTTTAATTTTTTCCTCTTCATTACAAAATCGAACTATTTCATTTGTAGGGCAATGCTGCCCTCTGGTGTCGAATTACTGAAAACGTTTCATTATTTCAGTAATTCGACACCAGAGGGCAGCATTGCCCTACACATGACAGGGATCCCCTTTGTAATTACATATTACACAGTCGATCACAGGGGAACTTTGAGCCCTGCTAACCCCCCTTCAACATGGTCAAAACTCACCATTTTGATAACTTTGAATCGGACATGCCTTATGATCAGACTGACCGAGTTTGAAGCCGATCAATCGAAATCCCTAGGAGGAGTTCGATCAAATGCAAAGGCTGTAAACATCAAAATCAGGGTCAAAATTAGAACTTCAATCCAAAATGGCCGACTTCTTGTTGGGTTTAGAGCATGGCTCCAAGAGACTTTTTTGTACGTCCTGACAAGATACACATGTGTACCAAGTTTCGTAATTCTAAGTTAAAGCATGGCTTGGGGCTGATTTTTTAAAATATTCTAGGGGGCGCTGTAGAGAAATGAGGCCACGCCCTCGAAATTTCGCTATGGATTCCTGTTCGGGGATGCATAAGGATGCATCCTAGTGAGTTTGGAGCAACTCACCCCGAAACTGTGGAATTCAGAGCCAAACAAATTTCGATGGCGTTTGCAACGCCGCCACGCCCACCTGCTACATCGCAGCTGGTCGGGGTTGGAATCCACAACACGCCAACATGTCTTCTGTCTCTGGACACAGTTTCATGTTGATTAGGTCAAAGGGCTAAGATAGCGACCGTTCACAGTAAAACATTACACTTCCTGCTATCAGGGGGCGTGGCCTAGGTAAAAAAAAATTTCACCACAGGGTATTTTAGGACACCCGATGACGATCAATCACTGAAAGTTTGGTCCCTCTATGTGTTTTTATATAGGAAATATAAGAGGTTTTTGTTTCATGGCGAGTAGGTGAACTTTGACCCCTGGTAACCCCCCTTCAACATGCTCAAAAACTCACCATTTTGATAACTTTTAAATGGCCATGCCTTATGATCAAACTGACCGAGTTTGAAGCCGATCAATCGAAATCCCTAGGAGGAGTTCGATCAAATACGAAGGCTGTAAACGGCCAAAATAGGGTCAAAAATGGACCTTCAATCCAACATGGCCGACTTCCTGCGATACTTGCACTATGACATTACTTGTAAATTCTGAGCGTCTTAGTGAGCTCTACAACTGTACCGAATTTCAAGTGTCTACGATGAAGTAAGTGAATAGCAATGGGTCTTTTGAAAATTGCTAGGTGGCGCCGTTGAGCCATTTCTTTTGCGATTTTTGCGTCGACCGTAAAATACGTAAATTTGAAACTCACTGTATGCATCTGCCAAGTTTGGTGAGTTTTTGAATATGATAAAGCCCCCAAAAGGGCAATTCATTTGTAGGGAAGAAAAATAAGAAACAGTACAGATACAATAGGCCTTCGCAGCGCTTTGCTGCTCGGGCCTAATAATTAAAGCTGCAAGCAGCCTCGGGCGGCCCTCGCAGCAAGCGCCGCTCCGGCCTATTGGCCACCGCGGGGGTTCCGGCCACCGCAGAAGCTCTCGCGCGTTTTCCAGAGTCGCAGCCCGCTCCCCACCGCGGAAGCTCTGCCGCAGTTTCCAGCATCGCCGCCCGCTAGCCGCCGCAGAATCTGTCGCGCATTTTCCCCACCCGTCCACCGGGCGACAGGCGTGAATGCGTTCGGCGGCGCTCCCCGACGACTGTCGAAAAATCTGGCGCAGATCGGTCTATGCGTCGAGGAGATACAGCCCATGTATTAACTTAGGGGGCGCAGTGGAGCCAAATTACATCTCAAACCCGTTGGGCTCTTTAGAGGTGAACAAAGGTCATACATATCCAGTTTGGCGCCAATCGGATGATCTATGCCTGAATAAGAGCCAAACGTATGTATATGGCGAGGGACTGATATTCGCCATTTGGCCACGCCCACACGGTTCAGCCAGCAGCGAGCATTGACAGAGTTTATCATCCGAATCATCTTGATTAGGTCAAGAGAGCCATAAACAGAGCTTTCCAAGTAAAAAAATAGCACTTCCTGTTCCGAGGGGGCGGGGCCTAAGTGATGTCATCATTTAACCATTGGATATTATTGGACACAAGATAATGATCAATAACTGCAGGTTTGGTGTCTCTGTCAGTTTTTGAGTTAGAATTACAAATTATTTAATTTTTTCCTCTTTAATTCAACATTGAACTGTCATTCCATAGGGCAATGCTGCCCTCTGGTGTCGAATTACTGAAATAATGAAACTATTTCAGTGGGCAGCAGAGGGCAGCATTGCCCTACAAACAAAGAACATGGACTGTTTATTATGTAATTACACAGAAGATCTCTCTAATTCATTCTGAGGGGGCGGGGCTTAGATGACGTCATAATATGATGACATAGCATTGTCAGTCATCACACCAGGATGAGTCAGGCCAAGTTTGGTGCAGCTCGGTCGAAACATGTGGAATCTAGAAGCAAACGTATGGCATCGGCGTTACAGGTCACTTCGCCACGCCGCCACAGCCAGCTGCTTCATCGCAGCCGGTCAGGGCTTGAATCCACAACACACCAACATGTCTTCTGTCTCTGGACACAGTTTAATATTGATTATGTCAAAGGGCTAAGATAGCGACCGTTCACAGTAAAACATGACACTTCCTGTTCTCAGGGGGCGTGGCCTAAGTGATGTCATCATTTGACCACAGGTTATTTTTGGACACCTAATGATGATCAATAATTTAAAGTTTGGTATCTCTGTGAGTTTCTGTGCAGGATATATAAGAGTTTCGTGTTTCATGGCGAGTAGGTGAAATTTGACCCCTGGTAACCCCCCTTCAGCAAGCTCACACAGTCACCAATTTGATAACTTTAAATCAGACATGCCTTATGATCAGACTGACCGAGTTTGAAGCCGATCAATCGAAAACCCTAGGAGGAGTTCGATCAAATGCAAAGGCTGTAAACGTCAAAATCGAGGTCAAATGAACTTCAATCTAAAATGGCCGACTTCCTGTTGGGTTTAGAGCATGGCTCTAAGAGACTTTTTTGTACGTCCCGACAAGATACACATGTGTACCAAGTTTCGTAATTCTAGGTTTAAGCATGGCTTGGGGCTGTTCATTTAAAATACTCTAGGGGTCGCTATAGAAAAATTAGGCCACGCCCACCAAATTTCGCTATGGATTCCTGTTTGGGGATGGATAAGAATCCATCCTAGTGAGTTTGGAGCAGCTCACCCCGAAACTGTGGAATTCAGAGCCAAACGAAATTCGATGGCGTTCGCAACGCCGCCACGCCCACCTGCTTCATCGCAGCCGGTCGGGGTTGGAATCCAGAACACACCAACATGTCTTCTGTCTCTGGACACAGTTTCATGTTGATTAGGTCAAAGGGCTAAGATAGCGACCGTTCAGAGTAAAACATTACACTTCCTGCTCTCAGGGGGCGTGGCCTACGTAAAAAAAAAATTTCACTGCAGGGTATTATAGGACACCCGATGCCGATCAATCACTGAAAGTTTGGTCCCTCTATGTGTTTTTGTATAGGAAATATAAGAGGTTTTTGTTTCATGGCGTGTAGGTGAACTTTGACCCCTGGTAACCTCCCTTCAACATGCTCCAAAACTCACCAATTTGATAACTTTAAATCAGACATGCCTTATGATCAGACTGACCGAGTTTGAAGCCGATCAATCGAAATCCCTAGGAGGAGTTCGATCAAATACGAAGGCTGTAAACGGCAAAATCGAGGTAAAAAATGGACCTTCAATACAAAATGGCCGACTTACTGTGATAGTTGCACTATGACATTACTTGTAAATTCTGAGCGTCTTAGTGAGCTCTACAACTGTACCGAATTTCAAGTCTCTACGATGAAGTAAGTGAATAGCAATGGGTCTGTTGAAAATTGCTAGTTGCTGCCGTTGAGCAATTTTTTTTGCGATTTTTGCGGCGACCTTAAAATTCAAAATTTTTAAACCGCCTAGTCGCTTCCGCCAAGTTTGGTGAGTTTTTGAATATGATAAAGCCCCCAAAAAGGCGCACGAAGAGGGGGGCAGAATCGTAAGAAGAATAAGAAACAGTACAGATACAATAGGCCTTCGCAGCGCTTTGCTGCTCGGGCCTAATTAAAGCTGCAAGCAGCCTCGGGCGGCCCTCGCAGCAAGCGCCGCTCCGGCCTATTGGCCACCGCGGGGGTTCCAGCCACCGCAGAAGCTCTCGCGCGGTTTCCAGAGCCGCAGCCCGCTCCCCACCGCGGAAGCTCCGCCGCAGTTTCCAGCACCGCCGCCCGCCAGCCGCCGCAGAAGCTGTCGCGCATTTTCCACGCCCGTCCACCGGGCGACAGGCATGAATGCGTTCGGCGGCGCTCCCCGACGACTGTCGAAAAATCTGGTGCAGATCGGTCGATGCGTCGAGGAGATACGGCCGATGTATTAACTTAGGGGGCGCAGTGGAGCCAAATTACATTTCAACCTCGTTGGGCTCTTTAGAGGTGAACAAAGGTCATACATATCCAGTTTGGCGCCAATCGGATGATCTATGCGTGAATAAGAGCCAAACGTATGCATATGGCGAGGGACTGATATTCGCCATTTGGCCACGCCTACACGGTTCAGCCAGCAGCAAGCATTGACAGAGTTTATCATCCGAATCATCTTGATTAGGTCAAAAGAGCCATAAACAGAGCTTTCCAAGGAAAAAAACGGCACTTCCGGTTCCGAGGGGGCGGGGCTTAGATGACGTCATAATGTGATGACGTAGGATTGACGGGCAAGCCTCCAGGATCACTCAGGCCAAGTTTGATGCAGCTCGGTCAAAATATGTGGAATGTAGAGGCAAACGTATACGAACGGCGTTGCCGCCATTGAACACTCTTGGCACTTTAAAGCAAGTGAGATCAACTTCCTATCTGTCATCCAACACAGAATCAACTTGATTAGGTCAAGAGAGCCATAAACAGAGCTTTCCAAGGAAAAAAACGGCACTTCCGGTTCCGAGGGGGCGGGGCTTAGATGACGTCATAATGTGATGACGTAGGATTGACGGGCAAGCCTCCAGGATCACTCAGGCCAAGTTTGATGCAGCTCGGTCAAAATATGTGGAATGTAGAGGCAAACGTATACGAACGGCGTTGCCGCCATTGAAAACTCTTGGCACTTTAAAGCAAGCGAGACCAACTTCCTATCTGTCATCCAACACAGAATCACCTTGATTAGGTCAAGAGAGCCATAGATGAAAGTTTCCAAGGAAAAAAATAGCACTTCCTGTTCTGAGGGGGCGGGGCTTAGATGACGTCATAATCTGATGACATAGAATTTTCAGGTATCACACCAGCATCACTCAAGCCAAGTTTGGTGCAGCTCGGTCGAAACATGTGGAATCTAGAAGCAAACGTATGGCATCGGCGTTACAGGTCACTTCGCCACGCCGCCACGCCCAGCTGCTATCTCAAAGCCGGTCAGGGTTGGAATCCTCAACACACCAACATGTCTTCTGTGTCTGGACACAGTTTCATGTTGATTAGGTCAAAGGGCTAAGATAGCGACCGTTCACAGTAAAACATGACACTTCCTGTTCTCAGGGGGCGTGGCCTAAGTGATGTCATCATTTCACCACAGGGTATTTTAGGACACCCGATGACGATCAATCACTGAAAGTTTGGTCCCTCTATGTGTTTTTTTATAGGAAATATAAGAGTTTCGTGTTTCATGGCGAGTAGGTGAACTTTGACCCCTGCTAACCCCCCTTCAACATGCTCCAAAACTCACCAATTTGATAACTTTAAATCAAACATGCCTTATGATCAGACTGACCGAGTTTGAAGCCGATCAATCGAAATCCCTAGGAGGAGTTCGATCAAATACGAAGGCTGTAAACAGCAAAATCGAGGAAAAAAATGGACGTTCAATACAAAATGGCCGACTTTCTGTGATAGTTGGCTTATAACATTAAATGTAAGTTCTGAGTCTTTTGGTGAGCTCTACAAGTGTACCAAATTTCATGTCTCTACGATGAAGTACGTTCATACCATTGTGTCAACAGAAAATTGCTAGTTGCCGCCGTTCAGCAATTTTTTTTGCGATTTTTGCGACAACCTTAAAATTCAAAATTTTTAAATTTTCTAGTCGCGACCGCCAAGTTTGGTGAGTTTTTGAATATGATAAAGCCCCCAAAAAGGCGCCTCTTTGGGGGGGCAGAATCGTAATAATAATAATAATAATAAGAAACAGTACAGAAACAATAGGCCTTCGCAGCGCTTTGCTGCTCGGGCCTAATAATAATAATAAACAGTACAGATACAATAGGCCTTCGCAGCGCTTTGCTGCTCGGGCCTAATAATAATAAACAGTACAGATACAATAGGCCTTCGCAGCGCTTTGCTGCTCGGGCCTAACTATGAGTGAAGAAGAAGAAAGAGGGGAACTGGAGCCCCTACAAAAGCCAGCAATGGAACAAGAGGCAAGCAACATCAGCCGGGATGGGAAGAATCATCAATCCCATCTTTCCAAATCTACATTATCGCAATTTCCTGTAATGTTGATATTACTTGGTGATGGATTGGAATCCTGGACTGAGATAAATAAAAAGATGTTCTTTGATTCTCACTTCACCATGAGCAAGGACGTGGCTCGGAGCCCAATGGAAATCATAGTGCAAAAACGGATATACTACTGCACCCAGCTTAGACACGGCCACCGACTGGGGGTCGTCAGATGCCCAGTGAAAGTGGCTAAGAAGCCGGAGGTTAGAGGATGGCTGGAATGGTTCGCTGACCTCCTTGAAGGATGGGCGGATGGTGAGCTACGAATTGTCCACAGCCCCTCCGAAAAGTATGACCGCGTAGTAAAAACAGCTACCTTGGCGGCGGGCATCGATGGAATCCTGGTGGACCCAAACGCCAAGGGGGTGAGCCAGTACAAAGACTACGCTGAGGCCATGCAGAGACTTTCAACCTACAAAGAGGGCAAGGAAAAGGAGCGAGCCCTCGAAGAGGCAGGGTCGGAGGTGGCTGAGCCTCCGTCCCGACTGCCCAGCAGAACCACGACACCGACTCGCCAGACGAAGCAACCTCCGAGGTATCTGATAGACCTGACGGGCGGCAGCGACGACAACGCCGGCGGTGACAGCAGCGACGACAGCGATGGAGGTCCCTCAGCTCCACCAGGTCCATCGCGGAACGAGGACATCCCACCTGCACCAGCCAATAAGGAAGACCCCGAGGAAGCGCTCGTCGGCGGCCTCACTGAGGAGCAGTTGGAGCAAGCGGCCAGGGACTGGTCCCTGCGACGAGGTCTGGAGCCCGGGTTTCATCCCCGAGCCCACAGCACGGAGAGGAGGCATCCACTACCACCTACGGAGACCCCAGCGGCCAGCAGTTCCGACGAGGACAGGGAGGAATCGGACGAGGAGCAGCGGGACCCCGGTCGCCCTAAGAAGAAGACTCAGAAATCGGACACCTGGAGGATGGCCCGAGAATTAGCCGAAATACCACCGGGGGCCAGCAACTTTAGACTGCAGACCGGCCTCCGGATTTATCAGGTTATTGGAAGAATATGGGATCTTGAGGGTGACGGACTGATTGTGTTCACCAATGACAGATACAAGATCCACAATCGAAAGTTCAGACGCAGCCTTGAGGACCAAGCAGGGCAATATTACCAAGCGGATTCAAAATTGCTAGAAGCCACCTGTAGCCCAAAGACAAGGGGAGAAGTAGTCTTGATGAACGGCTATAGTCTCCCTTATGGTGCTGTAATCCTAGTCCCGATTGACGTCTACCGAAAAGGAGAGAGTTTGGAGGAATATCGGAAGAAGATGTGGCATGGACTCGAGCGGGGCTTAGCGGCGGCCAGCAACGAATGCATGAGAAGAGTGATAGTGAGTGTACAGGGACTGAGATCGCCAGATCTGCCAAGGGACACCGCCAGATCAATAGCGGAGAACGGAGTGGTGAATATAGCCAAGACCAACAGTCATTTCTTTGTGTTCAAAGAAGTGGTGGTGGTGGTTGACCCCCGTCTGCATCGACTCCGCACTGAGCAAGGGGTGAAATTGGCAGCTGAGATGGAGGAGCAATGCCGCACTAGCCATCCATCGCAAGAAATCAAGAAATATCCCTTAAAAATTCCCCAAAGTGAGGTTTTAAACGCCACCCAGATAGGAAAAGCCAAGGCCGTGCAGCCACCCAGGATAAAGATAAAGGAGGCACCTGTTGAACCAGGGTTCTCTGCAGCAAAGTACGTTAAGGAGTTCTCGTTTGAAGAGAGCCGCAGTGAACTGAAAAAACCCAAAGCGGGAAGAGTCAAGAATGAGCAGCCGACGGTCCCGGAAGAAGAAGGACCGATGAAACCAGCCAAGATTCGACCGCTGAACTCCCCCAGGAGAGAACCTCTTCGACAACAGCAGTATGAGGACATCAGTGACTCGGAGGACGAAGAGGAGCAACCGGAGATCGAACATCCTGGAGAAGAAGAAGAGGAGAGCGATCACGGCAGCGTCTTCTCCGACCCAAAGCAACTACCGGCCGAGCACAGGACACTCCGAACAGGACAGCACCGGGGTAAGAAGAAAGAAATAGAAACCTTTGACATCGAAGGATCTTCTGAGAG
Organism: Xiphophorus maculatus; assembly: GCF_002775205.1. Classification (NCBI taxonomy): domain Eukaryota; kingdom Metazoa; phylum Chordata; class Actinopteri; order Cyprinodontiformes; family Poeciliidae; genus Xiphophorus; species Xiphophorus maculatus. Next base: position 2,461,920 of record NC_036454.1, on the reverse strand, counting down.
ACTGGCAAGAGATGTGACCTGGGGTCCCGTGCAGGCTAAGGACGGACGGCGTACGTATGTACCAGAGGTCGGCCAGACCGAGTACCAGATCCCGGCAGGATGGGCCAGCAGATTGGGAGACCGGGTGCAGCTCGAGGTGGAAGCGACAATCGGAGAATGGGCTAACATCCTGATGACGCCATCCTGCTCCACTCTGACAGCACACTATTCCCTGACTACCAACTTCAGGAATGCATACATTGGAATTATGTATGATGTGATGCTGCGACGACTGAAGAAAGCTGCCTTCAAATACTCCAGGGAGGCTCGACAGAAGCTGGACGAAGTGTCGGCTGATGAAGAGGAACCTCAGGCGACGTCTTCGGAGCCAGGACCACAGATCCCGGTGAGACCACCAGGGGCGTTGGCTCAGCTACCTGCCGCTAATACGGGACAGGACGCTTACGCCGAGCTGAAGAATCTAAGGCTGGTGATTAGGAGTAAAAACGCAGACGAAAACAATGAGGAGTATCTAAAAGATGTTTGGCCAACTGTGTTGTCTACCACCAACCACGAGGGAGCCAAAAAGTTGTGGCTGACCAGCGTGACCTCGGACCCGATGGTTGGAACAGATTCAGCACAGAGCAACTATGAAAGGCTGGTGTTGGAAGACATGGATGACGAAGAGTCCCAGGTGAAGAGAGCTAGAGGACGGCTGGACAAGGGAAGCCGGTTGGAACCGCTGTGGCACACACTTAAGCAGACCGTTTCCCCTGCGAGATATGTGAAAGTACTGCGTGAGGTGACAAAAGGACGCAGGGGAGAGATCGTGTTCGTGAAGTTGCCAGTGAGAAGTACGACGGTCGCTCAGATGGATGTAGCAGTGCAGGGATTCGACCTGGAACAACAGTACTACGAGGACAAAAGGAAGAAGGAGGCTAGCCAACCGGCAAAGCCACCTGGAAGGGTTAACATCAGACAACCATCCAACTTCCAGGGTAGACCGTTCCAGCCAGGAGCACCGCCATCCAACTTCCAGAGCAGACCGTTTCAACAAGGAGCACCGCCATCCAACTTCCGGAACCGGCCGTTCCAGCAGAAACCACCAGGACCACAAGGGAAACCGACCAGCCCTCCGGCTACATCAAACCAGCCAGGAAAAGGTCAGTTCCTGACGGATGAGGAGTATAGGAAATTGAGCCCAGAAGAGAGGACGGCCCTCCGTGAGTCCCGTAAAGCCGGGGCCGGAGGGTCACCAAAGTAATGGCGTCCAGGTCGCGGGTCGTTTTAGAAAATGCCTACTGGGAAGGGGACGAAATCTATGCTAAAGTGGAAGGAGTGCCCTACCTAGTGGACACTGGAGCGGAGGTGTCGATGACCCGCAAAGACCTAAAAACAGCAGGACACCTGAAGGTTCAGTTTGCCAATGGAAAAATAGAAGAAATGCCATATGGGACCTGGAAAGGAGTAGTGTGGGTGAAAGGTCCCTACAATCTCCTCACAGTAAAAGACTTAGACGAACTCAGTAAAAAGAAAGGCACACATCGCCGACTGGAGCGAAGGCTGACGAGCTTGAAAGCAAGATTGGTGAAAGTCGGCCCAACACAAACAGGATCAGAGAAGCAAGACTGGTACAAACCGGTCGACATACCAACGGTGACAGAACAGAAACTTGAAGAGAGTGACTTCTCCCCGGCTGGGAAAGAGAAGCTACGTGAAATCATCGCTACAGCACAGGTAGCACGGTTCAAAAATGATTGTGGAGATTTGGGCCCAAAGTTTGTTCATCACATCGAAGGTGGGGTTCATCCACCTGTTCGGCAGTACCCGTTGAACCCAGGAGCAGTCGAGGAGATGGACAAGATCGTGAAGGAGCTGGGCGCCCTAGAGATCATCAGAGAGGAGCTCAACCCGATCACCAACAGCCCCATCCAGGCGGTGAAGAAACCTGAATCGGCTGGAGGGGGTTGGAGGCCAGTTATCAACTTCAAGGCCCTGAATCGGAGAACAATAGCAAACCGAGCCAGTTTAATTAATCCACAAGGAGCGTTGAAAACTCTTCGAGTCAAGAAGTTCAAGTCATGCATCGATCTAGCCAATGGATTTTTCTCTCTACGCCTCGCCAGACAGTCGCAAGGTAAAACTGCATTCACCCACAAAGGCAAGAGCTATGTGTGGCAAAGGTTACCCCAGGGATACAAGAACTCCCCAAACGTGTTCCAGTCAGCAGTGATGGAAGTATTGGGGGACGTGGGTGCAACTGTGTACATTGATGATGTTTTTATTGCTGATGACACAGAAGAAGAACACCTAGAGAGGCTACGAAAAGTGGTTGAAAATCTCACCAAGGCAGGTTTGAAGCTAAACCTCAAGAAATGTCAATTTGGACAGTTCCAAGTGAACTATCTGGGTTTCCAAGTCACGTCGGACTTGGGACTCTCGGATGGGTACAGAGAAAAGCTGACGAGCATTCAACCACCACAGTCAGAAAATGACTTGCAGAAAATATTGGGACTGTGCAACTATGTCAGAGACCATGTACCCAACTACCAGAAATATGCCAAACCTTTGTACCACTGCCTGAGGAAAAGTGAGGACGACGAGAAAGACGGAAAAAGACCCTGGGTTTGGACAGCAGCCAATCAACAGAACCTAGAGGAACTGAGAAGGGCCATTCAAGCAGCTGTGAGATTGGAGCCAAGGAGTTTGTCAGAAAGGCTGGTGGCAGAGATCAGCTGCGAGAATGACGATGCCATGATCAAAGTGAGTAACGAAAATGGAGGCTTAGTTACCCTGTGGAGTTACACCCTAACTTCTGTTGAAAAGAAATACCCGCAGGAAGAGAAAGAGCTAGCGGTGTTAGCCCGCTATTGGGGTGTGCTGAAAGATTTAGCACAAGGACAACCAGTCAAAGTCATCACACAAAGCCAAGTTCACAAGTACCTAAGAAAAGGAACTGTGGAAAGTACTAAAGCAACCAATACTCGGTGGGGAAGATGGGAGGACATCTTGCTGGACCCGGAGCTTGAAATTGGGCCAGCACAACCTACCAGTAAGAAAAAACCACAAGAAACACTTGAGAAGCCAGGACAACCGGAATGGACAATCTACACCGATGGATCCAGAAAGGGGTCCGACCAGTCGGCATACTGGGGATTTATTCTGAAGCAGGACGGCAAAGAGAAATGCCGCCAGAAAGGAAAGGCCCCGGGTAGTGCTCAAGCCGGAGAAGTGACGGCAGTACTGGAAGGATTGCTGGAGCTGGTGAAAAGGAAAATCAAAAGTGCCAGGTTAGTAACCGACAGTTACTACTGCGCTCAGGCTCTCAGAGAGGACTTGGCCATTTGGGAAGAAAATGGTTTCGAGACAGCAAAGGGCAAGCCAGTGGCACACAAAGATTTGTGGAAAAAGATTGCTGAGCTGAAGCTGCAGTTGGAAATAGAAGTGCAGCACCAAAGAGCACACACGCATGAGGGAGCTCATTGGCGTGGGAATGATGAAGTGGACTGTTATGTCCAACAAAGGAAGATCGTCTTTGTCGGTACCGAGAAGTGGGACAGAACTCCCAAAGGACGGGAGGTCCCAGAAGAATACGTGGTCGAGGTCGTGCGGAGCGTGCATGAGGCCCTTGGACATGCAGGCGTGCGACCTACCCGTAAGGAACTGGAGGAGCAAGACCTTTGGATCCCAGTGAAACAAGTCCAACGCGTGCTAAGGGACTGTGAAGTGTGTGGTCAATACAACGCAGGTCGCCGAGGGCAGCGGATGGATGGGTTGTCCATCAAAAGCACGGTCCCCTGGGGCTCAGTCTGCATGGATGTTGCAGGACCCATGGGGATAACAGGAAGGAGAGGTGAGAAGTACCTCTTAGTGCTGGTGGATTCTATGTCGGGGTTTGTAACTACAAAAGCAGCCAGGAAAGCAAACGGCAATAGCGTTGTCGGCATGCTGGAACAAGTATGCAGTGCCCTGGGAATCCCGAAAGAGCTGCGCACGGACAATGGGACTCATTTCCGTAATTCACAGGTTGACCAGTGGTGTCAGAAGTATGGAGTAATGCGAGTTTACTCGCCACCCTACACCCCACAAGCTAACGGAGTGGTGGAACGAGCCATAGGGTTAGTGAAGAGCTGGATAGCTAAAAATGCTAACACCAACAGTTGGAGCACCCAAGCGGTGGAAATAGGGCAGGCCCTGAACGACAGAAGCAGAGCCGAAAGACCCGCCCCTGCGATGGAACTCAACCAACGGCCGTTCACCACGAAGGAAGTGGGGCGGGGCTCCAGCGACAAAAAGGAGAAGCTGACGCCCAGAGTGCCATTCCGAGAGGGACAGCGCGTGTGGGTCAAAGCAAGAGAACAACCTGTACATGCAGCAGTAAAACCCAAGTTTGAGACAACTGACATCGTCAAGAGAGTACTGGATAGGAACACAGTATTGCTGGAAAGAAAAGGGATCCAAGGAGTCGAGCAGCTCAAGCCGGTTCCTGACTAAAGCGAAACAGAAGCCGGTGAAATGGCCAGTGAATCATGTACCATTCCACCCTATCTCGGACTGGCCACCGTGAAAGGGGTGGTTGTAATTAGAAGAACCCCTTCAGGGATTTGGGCAGGACGAGCCCTGAAGAAATTGGATTGGGCCAAAAACGGAGTCCTGTCGGAGGACAGAGAGATGCTGGTTTGGAGGAAAGCTAAAAGCGGCTGCCCGGTTTGTTTAGCCGACCACCATCTTCCCATTATCTGGGAAGGACCGGGCCGTGAGAAGCCAAGACACCAGGAGGCTACCGCAGAGATGCTACAACACCTTCGCGTCTCCCCAGTCACGGTATTGAACAACACAGTCTGTGGGAACTGCCGAGTGGGTTACCTGCCCCGGCTTAAGTTGGAAACCCAATGGGGGTGGCTCCAGGAAAAACCAAGAACTTGTTATTGCACGTGGGACGGAGATGAGCTACACCACTGCCCTGTGTGCGAGGAACAGCTGAAGAGTGGAGAGGTAACACTGACAGGCGAAGCTGAAGGGTGGCAAGTGACAAGGTTTTACAGCTCGCTGCGATATTACAGAACCTATGGGCAAGTGCAGCCGAACTATGGGAGCTCCATACCGATAATATTACCAGGACCTTCCGCCCCTCCGAACACTCCAGAGGAATTGGACCCATGGGTGTGGAAGAGGGAAGAAGGGCCCCATGATGTCCTGTGGGATTCTGTTCAAGCCGCCTGGCCATATGACGCTGCTAGAGCATCCCTGTCATGTCCACCATTGAATGCCAACCACTCTCCGGTGGTCTTCCGGGTACATCGGCCTCACGCATACCAACCATCAGCTGAGGAGCTAAGTGCACTCCCAGATGACGCCCGAGAGCAAGCCGTTAACGGTGGGTGGACAGGCCCCTGGGAACTAACCACCTGGGCACATCTAATTTTGGAGGTCATCAATGACTGCACGATACCCATAGTGGATCTGCCGGATGTACCAAGAGAAGATGGGGTGCGCAGCTCGGATATGTATTACTACACCACAGAGGTGGAAGGATGGGGCAGCAATGCGGTGAGACCAAAGGAGAAGTCTTGCCTGTACTGGGTGACAGCGGAATCCCAGTTTCGGGATGGAGTTTTGCAACACCCAGGAGGAGTGGCTCACAGGGCGAGTACGCCCTCTGATCCTAGCACCTCCTGTCGGGTCCAGCTGTCAGTGCGCATGATCACCGTTCCCTATAAAGGGATCTACTCAGTCGGAGCAGCCATCAAAGTGGTACCAGACGAGCAGACTCACGCCACCGTGTCCAGTACGGAGCCGGAGCCTCCCAAGAAGAAACCCAAAACTCACGCCTGGCAGAAGCTCGCCTCAGCATTTCCATGGAGAAAGACAAACCAAGACTGATGGACGCACCGGAAGGAGGAAAACGAGTCGTCGAGTCTGCAGGTCAGCAAAAAACCAAAAAGCGAAAGGGGAGACAGTGTTTTGTGACTAGATTGTTCAAAGTGGGGGTTGGAGCCTCATCGGGACTGTCAGACAGAGGCCCGTTTTTAAAACTCCCTACCACCTCCATTCTACTAGATATGCCAAGAGAAGATTTCACTGTTTCCAATCCGCTCACCGAGGCCTATTTTCTCAAGTTTCTCATATATCTCCGACCCACCAATTTCCAAAACGTAAAAGAGGTGGGGGAAAGTGAGGAATACACGACGCCCCCTGCCATGAAGCCACATTTATTTATCCCTACCGCACCGCCCGCTTGGAAAGGAAGAGGATCCGACAACACGGTTAATGTTGCATCAATCTCCCCTATGTGCCCAAGATCTCTACCATGGACTTTTAATACAGTGTATTTCAGGTTACAGGGGATCGAGCTACGGATTAGGTGGGGTCCCCATTATCTTGAACCACTGCAAGGACTGTATTGTGAAATTTCACTCAATGACATGGTCATTTGGACCACTTCACGAAGTATGGCGAGAACTATAGTAAAGAGGGAAATAAATCCAGAATGTTATATATTTAATAACACCAGGCTTCCATTGAAATTGGAAATAGACAGGGTCTACCCCAATCCACCACACCAGAGGATTTTTACTCCGTCAACCTGGGGGTACCGCACTAGACTAACTCTGCATGGACAATCATTGTACACCTATATCTCAGTACCTGCCCCAATAGGGTACAAACACGAATCCTGGCAAGACCAGGCGCTGAAAAATGGAACCGCCCCAGGCCCATTCCCTAGGCCGGACTACTGGAGGGTGTTCCACTGGAAGTGGGTGTGGAGGGGGTTGGAGCCTGATTTACCCTACCCCTCTCCCATATATACAGCCCTGCAGCAGAGAAGGGCCACCAGACGGGTTGGAAAGAACCCTGCCAACCAAGGCCACCTCAACTCTTTGAGAAAAATCTGTACAGCGCCTGATACAGCGGATCCCAGAGAAGCACTAATCTGGCCAGGATGGATGCTATCGGCATGAGGCGCCGACCTACAGACCCGGAGTTGCTGGATGTTACATCGGAATCAGACAGCTCTACTGACACCGACGACGACTCGGAAATCTCTAACGAACCCTTGCTACGGAAAACGACTACGATAACCAGAAAAACCCTATGCCTGAAAGGGCTGCTAACGCTTCTTGCCCTGCTGTTTGCTGCTGCTGTTCTTGCTACTATCTTCTACTTCATCGGAGTTGGACCGTGGTATCTTACGCATACAAGAGTCACCTACGGACATTCTAAGTACGCTAACTTCAATTGTTGGAATACAAGCACCACGGCTATTTTTGTACCATGGAACAACGAAACATCTGTCCAGAACCGAACCGGGCTGTTCGCCAAAGACAACAGGAAAAAGTACGTGGAGCGCCGAGCCTTCGGATTGAACGACTCCACTCTGGACGACCTTCTGAATCGCACCTGGGAGATCTACAACTATGACTTCCTCGAAACTGGAGTGCTCTGCTGGATACGGGTTCTGCAAAACAAAGAACGACGGACCGTCAGATGCAACTGGATTCACCCGGACCGAGGTATGCCAGAATGGCATTGCAACATGGCTTGTCGATCGCTGCTATTGATGCCAAGTCAAGGGTACTGGGATACCGAAGTAGTATACCCAGCCCCACACAGGTCCTCAGGCTGTCGGGCCTGGCTTCCACGAGGGGAGTTTTGGGGAGACATCCACCTGAACTGCAGAAAGGATGACATCATCCCAACAGCACCAACGGGCAACTGGACCTATCGAAATGCCTCCCGAGGTAATCTTCCAGTCAATACAACGATGCTGCCTACATCAGCCAATTTGACCAACATGACGGCTTTCCTGATCAGACAAGGACCTAGACGGTTTATGTATGATGAGGAGCAAAAGCACTGTTATAGACACCACTTTAGTTGGTTGAATCCTTGCCTCTGGAATAAGTTTGTGCAATGTGCAGGACGGAATTATATAGTTACAGCCATAGAAGAATACTGGACTGATTTGTGGCACTCTACACGCACAATCCGTACAGAGGTTGAAACCTGGCTGAACAACTCATTCCCATGGACATACATAGCCAAAGACCAGACGTTCTTTATGGGAGACTTCCCGGAGGGAACGGTTCGCTCTCATACTGGGTTGGAGGAGCTACACATTGCCAATTTGCGTACACAACCCCTTCCAACTCCTGATGACCTTCTGAGCGCTCCTAAAACGGACTTTGCAAAAATTGACAAATGTGTCGCCAAAAGAATTTTTGAGAGCCTTAATGACACCTGCTGGAGGAAAACCCACTCATCGCCACGTTGTGACCTCTGGCAAACTGGGAACGCTATTCACTCCACCTGGAGGTACAACTGCCCTGATCCTGAAAAAGCACCTACTGCCAAATGGGCTTTGCGAGCCTGGTACGAGGATTACACTCGAAATTGGGACTACGAGTGGTGGGGACTCCAACAAGATGAGTTTGAAGCTTGGGTAACACCATGCCTCACGGAATCAACAAACTACTGGGTCAAGTACCAGTACATCGCCACGACTTATTCAAAAGACCGCATGATTTGGCCTGGAGTTTTTTGGAGACCTGACAGTTATGTCAACCCGAGACCTTGGCGCATGACCTGTAGAAACACAACAAGACGGGTCCTCGAATGCACAATCAGTTTGGCTAGAAGACCCTGCCAAACCGTCCGAGGTTGGGAAAGCTACTGCAAGGAACATTATGCAGATGAGTATGACACTCACTCTTCTGAGGTTACTTGGCGGAAAATCAATGGCACATGGCGGAGGGCCATAGTGAGTGGACGGACATGCACCGATGCAATCCTAGGATATCATCTCCAGAAGCGCAAGAGCATTCTTGGACTACCCGTTCCGTTCATTCCAAATCCCCTTATAGCCATCGCCGAAGGACATGCTTTTCGGAAAAGTCTGTGTGAAGGGAACATCGACCCAGGGTTTGACTGGGTAGGACCCAACCTGTTGTATTCCAATCTCACCTGCTCCACCACTATGGAGCATTGGCAGCAATGTGGAGAAGGCTCTAATAAACATGATTGTTTCTGGTATGAGACTATGGGAGCAACTTTGGTGGCCGTCGCCACCGAGGTTGTGGAAGAAATTGCTCATGTGGTGGAAGAAGGCCTCAACATTGTTGAACAGTGGCTGCTAGACGCTTTGAGCGTGCTATGGCCATATCTCTTAGGACTCCTGGGCGTCGCCGTAGCAATACTCATCGGCAAAATCGTCTTGGAGGCGTGGCTGAAAGCACTTTGTCGTTGCAAAAAGAGGAACTACCAGCCCCTCCCCCCTAAGGAGGAGCCTACTTCTGCATAAGAGAGAGCTGCCGTGTGCCTGCGAGCCATTCAACCTTCATCGCAGCTGCCGACAGGACCTGATCCGGAGCGACCATCATCTCACATCATGGAAAACAACTCTTCGACCAACTCATCAAATCCCAACTCACTTTTTGCACCGATTCAAGTGAGTACCATTGAGCACTTAGGGATTACCCTGGCCTGGGTAGTCTTCTGCCACACCGGTCCTTGGCCCAAGGGACATCCTATGAGGATCTTCGTCGCGCTACAAGGATATGCCAAGCTTATCCTCCGTCCAATCATTCTCCACAGATGGGGGTTGGCTTCGTCCCTCTTCGCCTGTTACCTGATGGGCCGTACTCGCATCAATTGGCGCAGGGGCGTTGTGGTCTGCCTGTGGCTCATCACCGATACCGCAGCCCTGATACTGGAATTGGTCCTGGGGGGCGCACAAGCTACACGAACCGCCCCATTTAAGATTCTCACAGCCATTCTAGAAGGGCTTTTCGCAGTATCTATCCTCATCTACTTAGCGCGCCAGGCCTTGGCTATCAAGGGTCGAGGACGGCGAATTTGGATGCAAAAGTGGGTATTTCTGGCTCTTTGGGCAACGGTTTGGGGGATCCTGGTGGTCCTCTACTGGCTTCATGAGACCTCGGACCTCGCCATTGTTGTCTGGCTGATGACCTACGCGGCAATATTCCATGATTCAGCTCATGTCTATGATCGAGGTGAACCAGCACCAGATCATGACATTTCGGCTCCTGTGATTAATTCACCTTGGCTCGCAAAACAAGCTGGCACACGGGCTTAAAACCAGCCTACTCTCTCAGCTTTCGCTTTAGCATTTTCGTCATTGTAAGTACATGTAGTTAATCAATAACCACTAATCATGAAGTTACCTGGGTTACTGTTTCTCCTCAGGCATCAACCTGCTGTGTGGGATGTGGGATCACCGCAGAATCCTATGGATTCATTTGGGTGGCATCGTCCGCCCGCTGGTGTCACAAATGCGTGAGCAGCCATTTTAATGATGTAACGGCAATTCTCTGCGCCACAGGGCTGGAGGATTTGCCCTACATAGCGGATTCCACATCTAGATCCCTGGAACGGGTGCACAAAATCGTGTGGACCTCTGCATTTGGCCTAGCCGACGACGACTTCCCAGCATCTCCATTGTATACGGGGCTACGGCTGCCCGTAATTCATAAGTTGTGGGAACACCAACTTACTCGGCAATGCCTCCCAACTTTACATCTGTTGGATGGCCGAGTTGTGGCGGTGGGCGACTATCTTCCGCCTACACGTCCCGTGTCTCCGGATTTGTTTATCGACGTCGGATGCCAAGCCAGCAGTGCGACTAACGAGAGAGGTACCCAAACTGAGAACCTCAGTTCATCTCCCCAAGCATGCCAGACTGAGGACATCCTTTCCCCTTCATCTCCATCACCAAGTGATATGGATTTCCAGGATCTGCTGGCAGAGTTGGACGGCTACTGCAACAATCCATCAACGCTGCCAGACTTCGGCATGGACTTGCCTTCGCCTCTGCCGCCTCCGCTGGAACGTTCCACCCTTTCCGTCTCAGGTGACTCTACACTTGACAACGATTTGGGCGCAGAACGCTGGCTTTCTCCGCCATCCAATCTGTCGGAGTATGCGGTTGTGGATTCCTGGACACCTTCATTGTCTCCGGTTACCTGCTATGAGCGGGACATCCTCACTATCACTTGTGATGATGGACTTGATCTCTTTTGACTTTGGACTCTGTGTTTTCTGCGAAGCACCGTCCGATCTCATGGAGGGGGTGTCAAGAAAACTGGCATAGGGTGTGAGATCTTTCCGGGTGCATGCAGAAAAGGTGCATAGAGGCCTGAGAGAAAATAAGTAATCTTGTAGTTTGATTAAAAGCTAATTAAATTGAATATGAAGGAATAGTAAAATGAATACAAGTAATCACATAATAACCTTCTGAAATGTATTATCTGTAATGATTTCTGTAATGAATTAACTGTGGAAAGATTATGGTTGATGAATTATAATAAGTAAGAGATGAGATTGAGTGTTAACTAAGGATCAAACTTGTGATGATGTGAAGTTGTAATCATTTGAAATTAATTCAAACAGGTTTAACAACAGATTTAATGTGTTTAATGAGCTATAATACATAATAGTGGGTTATAGAAAAAGAGAGGAATACAGCACAGTCCTGAAACAGGAAATGTCGCAAGCAGTTCTGAACAGATGGTCAGAGCGCACAGGATGGTTGGAGTGTTGAGTTTGGCTGAAGCAACGGAGAAAGGGGAAGTACGGGACTTTCCACTATGGTCAGCAGAAATAGATTGGGCAATGTGAGGACTTTTTCATGAGATACAGCAGATGTGGAGAAAGTCACGTAGGCCAAACCTCCCCATACACACACATGGTGGAGAGATGCATAAAAAGGGGCTGAAAAGAGGAACCAGCCGTTCCCAGTCCGACGGCGCAGAAGGAGAGACAACTTGCTGAAGCAGATTGAGCCACGGACCGCACTTCAGAACCACGGGGGAGCTCGGACTTCACACCGCCAAGAAAGGACTGGGTTCCATCGCCCCATCCCTGGTTCTTCATTCGATCGTCGGTCTCGTCTCAGCCCAGCAATTACAAACTCTGCAACAAGACTTGGAGGAAGGACAAAGCTCCCTCAGGGATGAGGAACTGGGTTTTGCAAAAGGATTCGGACCCGTTCTGCTTTGTTTCTTTTCTAAAGAGGGTTTTTTCCACACAAGGCAAAGACCTCAACCAAGGATGCTAGAAATTCCTGTTGCCAAAGATCCACCATCGTCTGGGTATGAGTTGAATCTGCTCATTGAAATTCCATCTCAGAACTTGCGACTTTAGTCAGGGAAAAGAGGACAGGGTAGTATGATTGTACATGTAAATTTTATTACACTGTTTTTGAATTATTTACGATTGATTATTGATTTGTATGTCGCATATCCCTGCTTAAGCTTGCTTAATAAATTTATACTATAAAATTCTAAAGAGGTTGGTGGACATTGGAATTAATAGAGTCATTTAATCTTCGTTCAGTTCTTTTAATTAAGGTAAAACTAATGTACATGATTCCAGTAAATAGGAGGCTTCATAATTTCCTTTGGTGAGAATAAATAATGACCCTGGGACTTACATCTAAGTCACTAAACATAATCTAGCCGGTTCCAAGTGCAAGTTATGATTTAGAAAGTGGGCTACCGTTAACAGAAGTGGTTATTGGAATTATGCAGCTGTGAGGGCTACTCAGCTGATTGTTTCTTAACTGTAAAGGGTCATAACTTCTGGATTGGAGGTAGTTAGAGCTAGACGAATCACTTTCGCCACCAGTTTAAATAGATTATCTCTTATAGAGTACTTTTAGGGTAATACCCATGTCTCAGAGATTTTCCGGACCTGTTAGACAGAGAACTGGTCAGTAGGCAGCCCTGGGTAGTAGTGAGGAGTGGGCGGGGCTGACTATTGCAGGATAACCTTCACAACAAACCAAAGCCAGGTAATCCTCTGCCCTCAGCTCATCAGGGTCTTAGTAAGTATTCAGGAGATAAATCTCAGAGGAAGCAGCGGTGTGCTGAACACATCGGTGTCTCTTTCTTTTCCATTTTTCTTTTTTTTACTCCAGATTGTGTAAAACTGCCCCTGAGAGCCAATCAATGATCACGGGCTTCTGTTCTACAGCTAATCAATGAACTCTCACTAATTCTACTGTTATCTGTTCTCTTCATCTTCCTCCTGCTTATCCCACCATCCCTCCTCCACCTTCTGCTGCTCCCGTCACCTCATGACAGGAGACAATGATCAAACTTCCACTCTGATTTATTCAGCTTTTATCTAACGTACTTGTGACAATAACAGCACAAACAAATCCATCCATGTTTGTAGCCGTTTATCCAAACAGACACAAGTTCCCAACCTCCTCAGCTCATATCTGGATTTAATCCGTCAATCAGAAAGAACGAAAACACAAAGAAACCAGATGGATTGCTGAGTTTAATAGAAAGTGTTCATCAGATCTCTGTAATTGTCTTTACTTATCTCTAGATATCCAGTAAACACAACTTTTTAAAATTATATATTTATCCTCAATAAAAAAAAAACCTTTTAATGTGAAAAAGAAATGCACAGAGAAACTTTCTGTTTAGCTAAATATCTGTTGATGTGGAACCAGAATCAGAACGGAAAGAAAAAGAGAATCTTTGTATCAAAGCCAGAGAACAAAATATGGAAAAGGAGCAAAATAAAAAATCACATTTTCATTTTCCGCCTATCAAGAGAAAATAAACATGGCAAACGTTTTTCTGGACGGCATAAAAGCAGAAAAGAAACTAAACAGATTGATTTGAGTTTGGTAAAACCTATGAAGAGGAAAAGTTTTTATTAGTTTTTGTTTGTTGTTTAGTGGGTCTAACATCCATCACTTTTCTGTTGCAAACAGCAGAAACATTTTTCACTGATGTTTCCATAAAACAGTGAAAAGTTTAAATTCTTGAACATATGATTAAATTGGCAATGACTTAAACTAAACACAAGAAAGTCCAAATGCTTGATGTTTGAGTCACAGAAAGATTTTTTTTTGAACTTGGGATTTTTCATGTCCCTGTGGTCATTTATTTTATTCAGTCTCTCCATCTTCAAATCATTACCTCTAAGCTCTGCAATCTGCATTTTCTCTATAACTAAGAGCTTAAAGCTGCTTCTTTGAACAGATTTCTGCTTTTCCATCACATTTCCCATCCACCTCTCAACAACTCCTGTCTTTCCATTAAATAAAAAACCTTCCAGGTTCTTCCTGTGAGATCTAAAACCTTATTTTAATATTTTTTAATCTTCTTCTTTACAAAGTCCTCAACTCCGTGTGAGGTATCAGAGCAGTCTGTTCCCATGCTAACTCTGCTGCAATAAAATCAATGTTGGCCAAACCAAAACAAAGCCACAAAGCTGCTCATTCTTCCTGCTGCTCCCTCCTTCAAACGCAGCGTGTCACTGAGGTGTTCATTATTCAGCTGCAAGCCTTATAAACTCTGCTGCCATCACCGCCACTGCCGCCGTGCCCAAGAGCAACAGTCGGGGCTCCGCGTGAAGCCAGAGCCACTTCAGCGTCTGACCGGGCTTCCAGCGGCCCGCCGGGCCGGTCATAAATCAGGACGGCAATAATCGTCGATAATATTTGGATAACCGACTCTGATGCAGCTCAGCGTCAACACCAAGCGGTTTCCATCTGGAGACAGCAGAGAGTGAAGCAACAACACCACCCAGAACAGGGTACCACCACCCACTAACACCACCCAGAACAGGGTACCACCACCCACTAACACCACCCACAGAACAGGGTACCACCACCCACTAACACCACCCAGAACAGGGTACCACCACCCACTAACACCACCCACAGAACAGGGTACCACCACCCACTAACACCACCCACAGAACAGGGTACCACCACCCACTAACACCACCCACAGTGTTGTATCCATCTGTCCAAACGGCTCAAACCATTAACTAATCAGCTGCTGTCTCTGTAAGCTTCACATGAAACAAGTGTCACTAGATAAATTTCAGACACAGAACCTGGACTGCTGGTTTTTAAACAATTAACCTGCAGTCCAGACGGTTCTCAGTGATATTCAAACAGAAACTGACAAACATCCCTTTGTGACCTAATGGTATTGCACTGGTGTTGCATTATCCTCTGAACATCCTTGTACAGTTAACGCCTGACAGTGTTCATACTCCTTTCAGATTTAATATTATTAAATTAAAAATTCTTTCCACCAAGAAGAAGATTGTTTCTGATAAATTTATCTTTTAGCATCTCCTAAAAGATAAAATAATGTCAATATATCACTTTTGGAAAAAGAAAAGAAAAACATTTTTTCATAATGTTTTTGTAAAACTTCTCTGTAGCTTTCTCAATAGTTGTTGTAAAACACACACAGCAGCATTTCTGTGCTGATCCAGGTATCACAGTTAGTCTCAGCTGTAAAATCTGTGCTGAGGTTGTGAACATTCATGGCTCTGCAGTGACTCCAGCTCCAGTTTTTCCTCCTGGTGTTCAGCACCATTCCCTCCTCTCTGATGTTTGCTTTCCTACGGTTTCCTTTCTTCTCCTTTCACAGATCTGCTGTTTGGAGAAGTTCTGGATAAATAACGTTTGGCCTCATCGCTCCCTTCACCAGCTGTCTGACTGAACATCTCTCATCATGAAGCTGCAGACGACGTGTTGCACTGACCGCTGAAAACTGCTTTAACAAGAGATTTTACATCGTTTTTGTCTGCGAACCATTGAAGCAGTTTTATGCAGAGACGAGATCCTTCAGAGCCAAACAAAGCAACACATGTGAGCTACAAATCTGCTTCAGACATGTGGGATGGTTTGCTTTCCTGTTTCCAAAATGTATTTTAAAAACCTCCCAGAATGTCACCAACTTTTTAAAAAATGAATTTTTTACACCTTGTCTCTTATTTACAGACTAAACATCATAAAACTTTCAAATTTTCAGACTTAAAGAAAACAGTTGTTACTGACGCTCATCACAGCAGGTGAAGCTGCTGCAGAAACAGCAGAAAGTTTGAGGAAAACATGCAGATCAAACATTCAGCGGCTAATGAAGAGACGGCACACATGAACACATACATGTTACTCTGACACACCGGTCCTGGTGGAAAACCCCGGGCTTTGTTCTGCAGCGCCCTGCGGTTATCGGGCCTACAGAGCGAAGTCACACAGAGCGAGGAATGAGAGCGGCTTCGATCCGACTCACAGGGAGGGTTTAACCAAACAGCGCCGAGCCGAACGGCGGTTTCACTGCAGCCGCAGGCGACCCAAAGGTCACCGCCTCTCCTGGGACCGCCTCGCCGTTTTATGATAGAAAAATACAAAACGAGATGGACGGTGCAAAAAAATTAAACCAGAGAGCTAAAGTTAAAACCTAAAACTAAACAGCAGAGGAGGGCTGTCCAAAGTGCGGTCCGGGGCCCATTTGTGGACTTTGAAACAACTCTGAGCGGCCCTTGATCACAGGCCAGGCGGTTGATGGAGATTTAAAAACCATGTTGGGGTGAAGTTTTCACTGATGGTGCAACACAAAGTATTCATCCAGGTTTCTGCTTTGACTTTAATTTCTATTAACACTAAAAAAACATCCAGTGATTTAACTAAAATGCAACCTGGGAATTTTAGGTTAATAAACTGGTCAAAATGAAGCTGGACTGATCCATGTTCTGTTCTTGTTACTAAAAAGACAAAATAAATAAATCAGAAGATGGAAAATTTAAGGTATAGTTTGTTGTTTTGCTTTATCTGGCAAACCTTTTTTGTTTTAAATCTACGATTTGAACATCTCGTCTACAGGAATCCGACTGCTTTGCTCATTACATTACATGTCCAGTCGGCTCAGAGCACATTGGTTTCAGCTCTAACAGGAAACACGGCTGCAAGCAGAGAGCAGAAACAATGGAGAGGATTACAGGAGGTAAACCAGCGCAGACAAACATGTCAGCTGTTCTCAGTCAGACGTGTCTAAAGCTTACAGCGTCAAACATAAAGAGAAACTGTTACACCAAACAAAACATCAAGATGGAAAACTAAAAGCAATTATCTAGAAAACAAAAAAATGTACAACAAAGGAAAAGAAAAACAAATTTCAGAAATAGGAAACAGCACCAAACAGTTTGGTGTCATATTAGTAATAACTTTTTTTTTTTTTTTAACATTGAACTTCTGAACATCTCCCACAGCAGTGATTCCACGTTTCTTGCCAATGTTTTGTACACAGTTCAAAAAGGGAAATTATCATGTGACTCATCTCAACCACAAACTGAAGCTTTCAACAGAAATTCAGAGGATATCAAGACACTTTTTCCCTGAAGAGAGAGAAGTGGAGGAGTTGTTCAAGCTGGGGGCCATCTATCACAATGTTTTCACAAGTTCACTTTTTCTCAGCTTCTGGTTATTCAGACATTTTTTACAGTTCTCAGCAGCTCAAATTACAAACTCTTCTTTCAGACACCGAAGGACCAACAAACAGCCACACGCTGTTAAATTAGTGCTGGGTCACACCAGGCTTCACTTAACATACAATAAAACATCATACAATTATTATTTTATGATCCATAATTTGTTACTAGACACCTTAAAAGCTAAAAACTATTATATGCACAATTTTCAAAGGGAATGTCAGTTTTTTCATTTATAATATTTTTATTTTAATTATATTCACTGTTTTTATTTTCTGTGTCTTTCAGTCTCTGAAATGGAAAAAAGGAAAAATGACCATAAACTCACTATGATAGAGAGAATTATGTATTGGCTGACAAAATGACAAAACCAAAATAAGCAGGAAAAGATTTGATACAAGTAGACACCTGCACTGTAAAACATTTGAAGATAGTTTAACTTGAAAAAAATTAAAGTCAACTAGAAAATTGTCTTGGTTTAAACTCAGAAATGAAAAACATTAAGTTGATTTAACAACAAAACAATGAGTTAAACATTGTTTATAACTATATATAGCTCATATAGCTTATGTTATAACTTAATGCTGTATTTTAAACCAAATTATTATTTCACATTATGCAAAAAACTGCTTTCATCTAGTTGAACAAGCTCACATTTTAAACTTATCGAGTTAATTTATTTATCTTGATTTTCCCAAATTTGAATTCTTTATCCAAATTGAACATCATAAACAAAAAACCTGATAATAATAATAATTACAATGAATTTTTGCTCAGATACTTATTCTGAACAGAGCTTCAGCAGCGTGAGCAGACGTTGTCCTCAACCATGAGAAACTGACCATAACACGCAGGAGGAAAGTCAAAGCAACACAGGACACAAAAACCTGCCGCTAAGCATCCTGGGAAATAATTCCCACTCCTTTTCCTTCTTGAAGTTTTTTGGGTGCCAACTTAAAAACCCTCATTATTCAACTCTTGGAGACAAAATTAATAAAAAGTAAATGCAGCTTATTGCTATAAGTTTATAACACAAAAATTCACACATTTAAGTTCAAAATGTTAAAAAAATGTAAGATTTCTGAGACTGAAAGAGTCGAAGAAAATAAACAACTAAATGCGGCTCAAATGTTTTTGAGTGAACAGTAAAGCACCAGCTGTAAATCAAACAAAAACCGTTTGATTGGACACGGCAGCCCAGCTGCTCCGAGTCTGACTGAGATTTAAAGATGATTTTTAAGGAAAATCCTTATTCTAGTGTAACTACTGATAACTACAACAGAGGTCCAGAGGTAGAGCACCAAGACATCCACTGGATGTTACTAGAACCACAGATTGAGAAACATCAGTTAAAAAAAATCATACACAAGCAGAAACAGACGGTGTTAGAAAAACACGGCTGTGAAATTACAGTTCAAGAATGCAATGACATAATCAGCCATGAAAAACACTCCATCCTCTCTCTGTCATGTACTTTAATATCTGGGCTCCATTATTTAAACTCAATACTATCAGCGTAAGTGTGAAAGCATGATGCAGCACAAACAGATGCAGCTTTTCACAGGAAGAATAGAAAAGGAGGAAAATAGTGGTTGAGTTTCTGGAAACTTCACCAGAAAACGTCTGAACTTCTGCAGGAAACACAAGTTCCCATCAAAGAACAATAAGCAGAGGAACATTAATAGCTGCAGATTCCTCATATCATCATTGTGATAAAAACACGTTTGCCTCACTGAAATCTAAGCATGTAGAAAACCATCTAATGTTTGACAGAAACCATTTATGATTCTGTAAACAGAGCGATGATGTCAAAGGCGATGGGAGCCTTTAATAAAACCCAGAGAACAAACATAAAATGATGACATCAGTCAGAAAGCATAGCAGCGCCGAGGCGAACGCTGGAACCACAAACCGCTGCAAACGGAGTCAGGGGGAAATCTGCAGCAACACCATGATGGACGGACTGACAAACACACACACACAAAGGAAATACTTTACCATGAAGAATAAAGCCAACCTGCCAACCGGCGTTTTGGATTTTTCTCCGTCCTCCAGTGTCCCACCAGCGTCCCACACTGGCCAAAAATTTTGCCTGAAGCTGTTCTGAAGTTTAGATGTTGGTCTCTTGTTTTTTCTAACTCTGCTCCAACAGTTGGGCCTCTGATGTCTCCAAAAGAAAAAGTGTGTAAAAGCCAGCGGGGAGGTCAGAGCCGCGAGCATCCAAGCGTTTCTCCTGTTTTTACTGCACATTCTTTTCAATCAGAACCGGCCTGAACGATCCCGCCGTGAGGCCTGGCCCGGCCCGGCCCGGCCCGGCCAATCAGCACAAACCGTCCGTCTGAAAGCTTCACTCTCTCTGATACACACCCGATCCTTTATCACATCAACTGTAGCAGAGAACAAACGTCTCATTTTTTCAGAAAAGTTTTCTTATCTGTGTGAGTTTTTAGATGTTTGGACTTTTATCTGACAGGAACTCAGACAAGGCTGCAGAAATAAAAAATAATAATTTAACTGTAACTCAGTCATTTACTTTCCCTCATGGAAATGTGGACTTCCAGCAGTGACCCGACAGTCTCTGCAGTTTGTTTCAGTGAATCCCACTGATACATTGTGAATCAGAATCAGAATCTCATTTGTCTGCTTACTCAGAGTTGAAGTGTAATCGCCGGAGTAAAACGGAGCGCTGGTCACAGCGCCTCGGGTCAGAGCGACGCAGGATTATTCCTCCGTAACTCTTCCTGGAAGGAGATCAATTTATCTCGTCGTAAAATACTGCAGCACCAGAAAATCCTGTACTCCTGCATCCAAACGTAACGGCAAGTATCTCAATTAAAGCTGGCCCTTCCTGAATGCCATAGACAACATGACACGAGCTCCCTGATTGGCTATAGGACAGACATCACTTCCTGTTTTGGGGGGCGTCAATAAGAGCGTTTAGCAGCCGCTGGTTTTAATGAGATCTGTGTGCACCGTTTCTTCATCGATAGACCTAATGACCGGTTGCAGCCTGGCAGCCGATACCGTGGCAACGGTTAGAGGCAGATTATCGGATCAGCGTTTCTCCAGGGCCGACGAGATCCAAAGGCTGGTTTGAGGGCCAAACAGGATCCAAAATAAACGCTCTGGGTCCAAATAAACTGTGGCAAAAAAAAATTACTGACAGAATTTATTAGATAATAAGTGGCATCATTTTGTTCTTTAAAATGTTTCCATACAGGACTTCAGTCACTCAACATTTCAGTCCAGGGAAACGGTCACTGCACATTTCCAAACTTCCATACTTTTCCAGACAAAATCCATTTTCTGCCTAGACGACTTCAGGCCTAAAAATCGATCTTCAGAAGATGAACGGATCTGAAAGTCGAGTCTTTAAGAAAAGGAAGAACATCAGGAAGGATCAGATTACTCAGCTGGTTTCTGATGCCAGTTTTCAGCCAACAGTTCTTTGAGCTAAAATCTGCTCTTTATCTTTCAGATTTTTCATAATTTCAACTAAAGAAATGGAAATAAATCCTGTTTGCGACCGACAGCTCCTCATTAGATTAAAAATATCATTAATAAACCTTTTACTCCTCGATGTTTAGGTTCTGTTTTCTGCTGCTAGACTCGGCCATTGTGTCCCCTTGGTTCCGCTGACCTCTGACCTCCTGCAGGATCCCCTCCACCGTTCAGCAGCAGAGAGACTGATGTCCGGTCGGCAGCGCCTGGCTGACCTTTAGCGGCTCAGTCACCGGGGACTCATCTGTCTCTGTGTCCGTCTCCCAGCATGCCTCAGTGCCGCCCTGCTGTCTCTTGCTAATGCAGCTGTTTCTAACGGCCACATTGACTTTCTCCTGCCACTGTATGTAAATACAATCTGCTCTGATCAATGCTCTGAGAGGTGACATGACGGCGGCCATGACACCTCACTGCTAACACAGACATGCACCCCTCACATCCAGTCTGAACTTTAAAAATCTATTAAATGATTACATTTATCAGCTCTATGATGAGGCAAAATAGTTGAGATCAAAAAGTTTAATGATGGATGTTTGAGGTCAAGTAAGCTTTGCTCAGAATACATGTAAATATGTATTACAGCCAACAGAACTGGGTAGTAACTAGTTACATTTACTCCATTACATTTACTTGAGTGACTTTTTTGAAAAAATATACTTATTAGAGTATTTTTATTAATTTAATTATGAAAGAAACTGAAATTGAAAGAAACTGCTTTGGAAAAAATTTATTTTGCCTGATTTTGTTATTTTTTGTTACTTGTATGAATTATTGCAATTTTCAACCTTAAAATACCAAAAATTTCCACCGAACTTTATACTTTAGTCCATCTGATGATGTCATTTTTAAAAATGAAATGATTGATAATTTGATCAGTTATTCAGTACTTCAGTAGACTTTTTATCAAAATATATTCTACTCTTACTTGGGTTATTTTCTAGACAGATACTTTTTACTTTTCCCTGAGTAAAATCAAGTCTAGGTTGTGCCACTCTAACATGACTGCAGTTTTTGGGTTCTCTGTCCACCTCTGGCATCGATCTTTAGAACAGTGCAGATTTTCTTCAGCATCATCTCAGTTTGACCTGATCCAGAGTTTCTGTCGTCACTCTGAGGCGTTGGGATGAACTCACCTCCCACAGGTGTCTGGTGTTCCTGACGGCCCCGGAGTGCAGTCTGTCCACCAGGAGGGGGACGCCCTGGAACGGCCCGATCCAGGTTCCCTGAGGGATCCTCTGGGCGGCACAGATCCCATAACCCAGACCGGGAACCGTACTGGTGCAGAGACACACCTGCAGTTAACGAGGAGCAGCTAATTAAAACTCTGCAGTCTGGTTCTTTGATCCACAGCTTAAAAATAATGCAGCAGAAAGGATGATGGAGATAAACTGAGTTTCACTGAGAAATGTTTATGTTTCATCATATAATCATGCTTTATTTTTATTCTTAACTTTATTCATCTTCTTGTTATTTTGGTTTTATTTTGTTCTCAGATTAGGTTTGTCACAATAACAATTTTTTTCTGGATGATAAATCCTCCCAGAATTTACTGCGATAAACGATAATATTATTGTTTAGAGACCATTTTCAATAACATAATGGTAATCACCTAATAATGCCAGAACACATTCTCACAGATCAATAAACTTTAAATTCTGACAAACATTTAACACTGGAACTGGAAGACATTTTAAATATCCAAGATAAATGAACAAAGCAACAAATAAAATTAATTATAAAGTCTCTGTAAATAAAATTGTCCTTCAAAACAGAGCAGATTGAAGACTTTGTTATCCGGTTTTTGGTAGGAAGAGAATTACAATTAATTATGGAAATTTATTGAGCTCATTTTAATTTATCATTAATATATGATTTATTGTGACAGGTCCAATTCAGATGTTATCTGATTATTTACATTTGTGTATGTTAAAGAACTCATAAAGAACAGTAAAAATTTAATTTGATCAGTAGATTACAGGCTTAGCAAGACACTAAATTTGTAACCTGAAAATATTAAATTTGTCTTTATGTTTGAGCCTCAAGACTTCATCCAAACAAAC
Source organism: Xiphophorus maculatus (assembly GCF_002775205.1). NCBI lineage: Eukaryota > Metazoa > Chordata > Actinopteri > Cyprinodontiformes > Poeciliidae > Xiphophorus > Xiphophorus maculatus. The sequence continues at coordinate 2,439,109 of NC_036454.1, read as the reverse complement.
ATAAATATTTCACATTCACATTTCAGACGACAGACAGGTATGTAGACGTCACCTCTCTGGGCAGATCCCTCAGCCAATCAGGGACGTCCGGCAGAGGAACAGGCGCTGCAGTGCTGCTGGTGCCCACCAGACGGCGCAGCGAGTGAAGAGGGCCGTGCATCGGACACTCACCGTTCCTGTTGTCTGCACACATGTCGCAACCTGCAGAGAAACGGGAGGATTTTACCAAGTTGAACTGTGCGCTCTCGTTTCCGAGTGACACTTGATTTATTTAGTTTGAATTACACAACTGTGATTAGTCACCAACACATTACTCAATTATGCAGTATTTACAGCAGATCTGATCTTCTCCAGCATCTAAGTCAGATATAAACTTGTTCATCAACTATTTAAAAATTGCTTTAAAATGTCCTGTTCAGTTAAAAACTGACACCTGCTAACTTCCTGTTCACCAGATACAGCCAGACACTTGTTGCTAATTTAGTGCTCAAAATTTTAAAGCTCAGCTCCAGAATGCTGATCATTTTCAGAGTCGACAGATTATTACTATTTCAAACTATTTCCAGTTTTATTTAGATGTATTTGTTCCTTATAAAGGTTTTGTGAAATGTTGTGTTATGCTACGCCTGAAGATAACTCCAGAAATTTCTGGAAGAAACCGTTAGCTTAGAGCTGCTAACGCTAGCAAGCTCAACTATACATGGAAGCAAATCCTTCAAAGTTTATTCTTATCCCTCAAAAACCTCGCACGGTCAGAAACACTAAAGCAAAAATAAATAAATAAAACAACATAAACAATTTACAACATCTCTAAATAACTTACCAGCGTCTGCTTTTGTCAGAAACCAACTGAAACAGAAGGTGAGTACGGAGGCCTCTATGGGACATGGGGAAAAAATATTTTGCGTTCCCTCGCAAAACTTACAAATTCTTAACTCTTTGGTGCAAAATCTGATTGAAAATCAATTTATTTACTGCATGTTTATGTTTGTTCGTGTGAGGTTGAGATGGAACTGCACAAACGGTCCTTTATTAACCATTCAGACTGTCAACACAAAGAAAACATTCAAAACGGTCAGAAATGACTTTAGTACCCCGTGAAAATAACGCAGAAATAGTTCAGATAGTTTGGATATACATTTTCTTTCTTTTCTTCTTACAGAAAGTTTGTTTACATCTTAGGAGAGATGGAAAGAAATGGAAAGCCCATGTTTGGCCTGTTTTGCATTTCTATCCAAAAGAAGAAATAAAACTTCAGATATCTCACAAACATGGATAAACCTTACAAAGCCTTATATTATAGCAGAAAGTACTGTGGCCACTGTAAGAATGACTTTCAGTATTCATGTATGCCACATGAACTGATCAGTACATTATTGCGAGAGAACTCAAAAGAAAAAAGATTATTTGCTTTGGCTTTTTTTTTTGCTTGTTAACATATTTCAGTTATGTATTAGCCTGGCTTTTCATTTAATAATGTGTTTGGTAGTTTTTTTTTTCTTTTCTTTTTTTAAGTTAGCATTGTTTGATATTTTGTTCAGTATTAGATTTTCCTTGTGTGTTTTTCACTCACCTTCTTTAAAAACCTGATTTTCTTCAGTTTTCAGTCTCCAGGCCTTATAATAATCTACAGGCAAGTCTACAGCTTGGCCCAGTCTACTTTAAAACCTTTTTTTAAAACGCTCCACGGGAATTATTTTGTTCCTGACTGTGTGAAAAACTGAAACTGATGAAAAAAGGATCCTGTTTCCACAATAAAGTCCAAATGAGGGGAAAAAGTCCTCTGTGGTGTTTTTCTACGCTAATGTAGCGCGCAGCTTATTGCCTGGAGTTAGTGAGTGTCAACATTTACTTACAGATGCAGTCTGACAGTAATGGATGCTAATTGACTGTAGCAACATAATGAGAGATGATTATCTGGACAGAAAACTCCCACAAAGGCTGAGAGAAACAGGATGTGAATGTTGTTTTTTCTGACTTTCCCAAAATGAAAACATTTTCCATTTGATAGACTGGCAGCTGCTTTTACACCATGATGAATGGAAGTTAATTAAATCATATTAAAGTCATTTATTAACCGCAAAGTGCAGCTCTGGTTCATGGCTGAGTAAATGGGAAAAATTCTCCATGTGTTTCTTTTAATGACGGTTTTTTTGTTTGTTATTGTTTTGATTTTAAGGACAGAAATCTGGGATTCACCTAAAGTGGAGACATTTGCGTGAGTACTCGAAATGTTTCCATATGAGTGGAAGAAAACTAACAAAATCATTTAATGGCCAGAAGCTTTGCAGGGATATGGTAGTTGTGTTTTAAATACTTTCTGTTTTAGTAAGTTCATTACAAAAAGGTTTCATAGTGCTATGAAAAAACTGTAAAAATCTATAAAGGAGTGCAGATGAAATCCATCCACTGGTACAATTATCAGCCTGGTTGCTCCAAAACCTGTTCTAAACCATTTTCCTCTTATGCTAGCAAAGAATCATGCAACCATCATGACATCAAAATGACAGAAAGCTGCTGCTAAAAGTGTTTCAGCTGAAAAAATAGATTTATGGATCATCAGAAAGTTCAAGATACACAGAACCCTCAAGAACGGGTTTCAGATTCTCCAGGAAGTAAAAGGATGGACTGCAGAAGAAAATCAGGACCACAGTGACCAGTTAGATTTGAAACAAAAAAAACTAAAAAAATAATTCAGGACAAGAAATGACTCATAAAAACAACAAAACACAGAGTCACAGATTTGACTGGGACCCAAATCAGACTTTTTCACAGCAGTGACCCAGTACTGATATCCAATATGTGCCACTTCCAAATGAGGAACTAAATCAAATACGTATGTGATTGTTTTCGAAGCGTCTGCAGCCTGAACAGTCGTTTCGCATGTAGTCTGACTTTTACGTCATTGTTGTGAGACATGAATCCTAATTCTGCACCAGAAGAAGCCAGAAGTGATAAATCAGGATGTAAACAATGGCTGAAAATTATAATTACGAACTTATGAAAGCAGTCTGAGTGAGTGAAATGCATCACATCACAACCCCACCATGATAAGACATTTTTCAGGATAAATGATAAACCATATGATAAACGTCCAACCCGACCTGGAAGACATGCTAGCAGCTACGAAGACGTTCAGCTGCTATTTTATTCTGTTCTTTCTAAAGATAAACCTCCTCACTGCGTCCCGGACGCCGTCTCAGGATTACATCCACAGCTTATGTCCTGAACGGTGCGGTGTTCTGCTGAGCCCGGTTAGAGCTGAAACGGGTCGTTCATCTGTGATTCAGGCTCGGTTCTCCGGTCCGCCTCCAGCAGACGGACTGAGTCGCTCTGTTCCCAGAACTCTCAGAGGAATCTGAGGGAACTTTCTAATTTACAGGAGAGATTTTTAATGGTTGCTCTAATTGAAACATTTTACACCGTGGTAATGAGAATTAGCCGGTTTCACAACACGCTCTGTGGCTCCCATGTTAAGATTTTGCATCATTTCCTGACCTGCTGCCAGCTAAAGCATTAAAACCAGAGGTTCAGTAACAAACCCCTGGACTCTCCCTCAGTCCAATCATCTGATGATGATTATGGATGATATCTGTGTTTGTTTGCAGTTTAGATGAAGAGCGGCCACACACTAAGCCCAAACATATTTATCTGATCCGGACTCTCCTGGATGACACTTTCTGGGCTCCTCGCTAAAGGCAGCAGGAGTCAGGTTGAACAAATAAAAGTCTTTATTGGTTAAAGGTGAGACAGAAGCAGTTTAAGCCCACAGAGAAAAATGCTTGAAAAACAGCTAAAAATCCCCAACTCAGTTAAAATTGACTCTTTAGAGAAATAAATTACGCATCTATGCAATAACACAGTTAATACCGAGTACAGAACCTGTCAGAACCGGTAAAGCAGCAGAAACTAAACTTAAGATTTGAGTAAAAATCTGATGTGCAGGATCACAGAGGTCCTCATGACATTCCAGTCACTGATTGGACAATTTTCACATCAGATTTATGGTGTTTTCACACCTGGTAGCCCGGTGGACCGTTCAGTTGGTCCGCTTAGCGTTTACATATGCATTCAAACCGAACCAGAGTTCACTTCAACAGAACCGGTACTGAGGTTTGTAGGTGGACCAGAGTTCACTTGGTCTGAATCAGAGTTTGATTACACATTCACACTTCCCCAAGAGAACTGGACTTTCTACACAGTTGGATTAAAGCAAATTAAACAGGTGGGAATAATCCTTCAGTCATTTTCAGTAAAGTTTCAGCAACATTTCAGTGAAATGCTCAAGAATGAAAAGCAGGAAGGTTTGTCCTGCTTCGCTGTGCTGCTACAGACGCTGCATTATGTAAATAATAATTTCCTATTTGATTTTTCAAAATAAAGTTAAAGCAAAACTTAAGAGCATATTCTTTAAATTCTAGGTTTTCTGCTTCTTGTTTGTATTTCAGGTGTCATTATTCCCCCATTCTGAAGTGCAGTGTTCTCGAGGAGTAACCACTTCACTAGAAGGTGCAGGATGCAGGATGTGACATCAGCAGCAAATTTCCAGCTGTTAACCTCTGTCTGACCTCCATAAAACTTCACCAAATGCTGCCTGACTGTCAGCGGCTTCTGCCAGGACCTGATGAAGCCCCCTCTAGTGGCCGTTTGAAGCATTCCAGCCTTTTACCAGGGGGCCCATGGCCCCCCGTGGCCACCTCTGGAGGGCGCCACTGCACACTTTCCAATCATTGGTAAAGTCAAAGTTGCAGTATTATATTACATTGATTTTTTTTTAGCTTTACATCATGTTATGATGTTGTTCCCTCATCAGAAACACACCTGGTGTGTTGCCTTTCATGCATGTATTAGAACTCATTTAATCTCCATGGCAACCATTAAGCTGCAAAACACCTGGGTGGACCTAGCCCTGCCTTGGAGGTGCAGCTCCTCCTCTGACCTGCAGTTTCCAAGCTAACGAGTTTCCACCTCACAAAGCAGCCCTCCACCGTGACCCCCCCACTCAGCTCCTTCAGACTAGCCAGCAGGAATTAGCAAACACCTGGTGGATCTGCACATATACTGAGCTCAATATAGGAGCTGCTTCTCAGTGAAAGGCTGATAGAAACATTGTTAAAGGGCTGATAGAGGAGCCATGTTGAGACGACGTCCTGAAGGCGGAGCTTCAGAAAGAGCAGGAGTTTTTAAAGAGACGGCGGCCCAATTTCAAAACATTAAATCAGGAAGTAAATTTTGTTTTAAATCATATTTTATATACAGCATTTTATAGAAACTGAAGGTGACATAGTTACTTCATTGTGCTATAAAATGACATTAAGTCCCTGGAAAAGACAAAACGCTGCCAACAAATCAGAAATTATTTCCTTTTGGAAGCTGAACTTTTGCTCAGTTAATTAATTTTTGCTTAAAGTAAAACTACCATGAATTTAACTAGTTTATTGCAATAAGTAATAAGAACAATTAAAATACTGGAGGTTGTCTTCAAACAACTTTCATCATTAATGAACTATGAATATTAATATTAAATATTAATTTTGCTTTTTTAGGTTTGAAACTCTGAATGTGAGAAAAAGAAAGATGAAGAAACTGAACAAAAGAAGATGAACCCAAACAGACCGTCTGTAGAACCGACAGAACCGACAGAACCCATGAGGTTCCTGCAGCAGACAGACCCGCTGCGTTTCCTCCGAAACGCTTCAGCCGCTAACGAGGTGTGAAGAGCTGAAGGTGCTTCCTGCTCTTCATCGTCCTGTTTCTCCTCATCCCTGGTCTGACTGGATCTGACCAAACTGACCTCACTTAGAAAATCACTGAAGATGTTTCAGGTTTAATCTACCAAACAAAAAGTCCAAATTCTGCCTGTTTTTCTGCTTTTACTCCTTTTCTTTCTGACCTTTTACAGGAAACTCTTACATTTACGGATTCTGAGTTAGAAAATAGGAAAAGGATAAAAAGTTCCAAATTAATTTACTTTCTAACTTTATTGTACTCTTTTCTTTTCATTATCATTATTATTTTATATACCTTCCCAAACACTAAGGTGTAGCATTTATGTGTTTCTGTTGAAATTTACAGTTTGGCGTCTTTGTGTTGCATTTACTTCAGTTGGCTCTTTAGGCCTTGTGTGTTTGTAATAAATCTGATTTTATTAAAAGTTTCCAAGCCACTGGAAAATGTTCCGTTTTAAGTATAAATTTAAATGTAAATGTCGCCGTTGGAGTTCAGTTTGTCCTCATATGAAGCCATGCTGCAGTAAAATTTGTGATCAACCCTTTAATGTTTTCATTAAACTTAAAAAGTATTTTTTCCCCTGAAGCATTTTTCTCTTCATTAAAACTCAGAGATTTACTGAACTAATGAGCAACTTTAAAGGATTCAGAGGAAAAACTGAACTCACTTTATTTTAGAACAAAGTTCTTCTGCTGAAATGTATTAATTTCTTAGCTTTTCAATAAATCCTGTGAAAATTATGAATATTCAAGAAAAAATAAAGAAAAATTCCAAAATGTCTAAAAAATTTTAAGATGAAAATGTAACTGAATTTTTAAACTATTTTAAACTGATATCCTGCTGCATGCTTCAGGAATTATCTTTATAATTATTTCATATTTATTCTCAGTGAAACAAAACTGAAACACTTTAAATCTTTTAATCTGATTGTTTTATTAATTCAAATACATGAATATTGATACTAATCACTGCAAACGTAAACAGAAATGATTCATTTAAAGACTAAAAGTGACCGGAATTATTATTATTATTATTATTATTGGAGGTCAGACAGTGACATGAGTGTGTGACTTTATCTATACCTCCCCCCGTCCACACACACACACACACACACACACACACACACACACACACACACACACACACACACACACACACACACACACACACACGCACACACACACACACACTCACCCCAGAGACCCGCATACGGCCGTGTTGGGATGATAAATAGCGGGCCGGCAGGCCGGTGGATCGATCTTCCTCCCCCTCTCCTCCTCTTCCTCCTCCTCTTCCTCCCCCTCTCTCCTCCACAAACACAAAACTATATACAGCAATTAATTCCTGCTTGTCCCTCCATCCCTCATCGGGCTGCCGGAGCGTATTGACTCAGATTACTGCTGATGGTCCGTTTTATCACCGCGGGATGAACAGCGAGGGGCGGCGGGGCTTTTAGGCCCGCAGACAGCCGGGAGGAGGAGGAGGAGGAGGAGGAGGAGGAGGAGGAGGAGGAGGAGGAGGAGGAGGAGGAGGAGGAGGAGGAGGAGGAGGAGGAGGAGGAGGAGGAGGAGGAGGAGGAGGAGGGTGATGCGGCAGCGGCGCGGAGATGATCTGAAGATGTTGGAGGTTTTTGATCCAGGAGATCAGCGCTTCCGGCTTCCGGTCCTTCCGGAAGGTTTTCTCTCCGGATCAGAATAAACCTTCCAGGCTCATAAAGCCGCTAATGTGGCAAAAAGGAGCAGAAAATGCTTCACTTTTCACACCGAAAACTAAAGTTAAACTGGTCAAAGAAACGACTAATAAAGTCCGTTAAAGGCTTTAAGTGAGACTTTTTTATTCACTAAATGATGAGTTTGAAAAACATTTATGAAAACCATAAAAGAGAAATTTCTCCGATCTCAGTAGATCATTTATTATTATTATTATTATTATTATTATTATTATTATTATTATTATTATTATTATTATTATTATTCAGTAAAATCCGTACAGATAAAAACATTGAAGTCGCCCTTTAACCGAGCGCCGAGTCGGAAACTAAAACCAACTGGTTAAAAGTTTAACAGATTAAACTCGTTATTAAAATGTTTATTAATTATTTTACTGCTTAGAGACCCCATCAGCAAGGAGCAGTTAACGAGAATCGATGACGCTTCGATTAATTATTACTTCCTTAATAATAATATTTAATTAAAAATATTTGATCATATATATTGTCCTGCCACAGGCCTTGATAAGTTATTACATCCACAGAAATATGAATCAGCATATCGCTGAATATTGCATAAATGAACTGATTAAATCTAATTAAACCGGGACTGAGACACAAATTAATTTGAAATATTTGCAAAATAATTGAAAACGTAAAAAACAAACATTTAACTGAATATTAAAATGTATTTATTCTAACAGAAACTTACGTTTATGCAGAAAAATAGCAAGTATCTACATTTACACAGTTATTTGCAATATTGGAACTTATATGTATAATATTTTAAACTTTTATTATTTATTATCTACATCCTCAGTGACCTTTCTTCTTCTTCTTCTTCTTTATTTATCTGCGCGCTCTAACAGGAACTTCCGTTTTTCATTTCAGGAAAATCATAAAATATAAATTATGAAGTTTTGTGGAAACAGAACAATTCACGAGAAATGAACTGATCCCACGGGGGGGCTGTGACACGCGCCTTTAAATTGATCCCGCACGTGCGTCGCTTCAAAGGGCCGCTTGGCGCGCGTTGTGACGGAAGAGCGCGCGAGCTGAACGCCCCACGCCGCGGCGAGAGCTGAGAGACTCAGGCCGCGTGCGCGTGGAAGTGTGAGTGGTTTTTACGCATGAAGGGAAGCTGTCAATGTCGGTGCACGCGCACGAGCGCGCGCATCCACAGGAGGTAAAGATTGAAGCTTGAAGAAAAGATAAAACTCAAGGATTATTTTTTAATAAATTATGATAAGATGGGAAAATTAGAACAATAGATATTGGTTGGTGTTTTTTTTCTCTTCAGATGAGCAAAAATAATTTAACTTATTTATTTGATTTCGACAAATTATAATCAGAAATGGAAAACCGGCAGGAGAAAAAATGTAATTTAAAAGACAATCTGCATGTTCAGAGCCTGCTGGGCTGCTGGCCTTTGACCTCTGACCCTCCACACCCCAACAACCTTCCTCCTCCTCCTCCTCTTCCTCCTCCTGCAGCTACTGTCCAACAGCCTCTGCCTGAGAAATCATTTCAAATTCAAGGTTTCCGTTTATTTTTCACCTGATTCTGGTTTTAGTCAAAGAAAATGTGAAATTTCAGATTTTGTTTAGAAATATGACAGAAAAAATAGAATAAAGCTTTAAATGAAAAACTATAAAATGATGTAAAGCACTTTGAACTGCCACGCTGCTGGTTGAAACATTATGTTTCATATTTTTAAATGATTAAATCAACTCAATATAAATATGCAAAATGATTTCAATGTAGAAAAACTGTTAGGAGCTTTTTATGCTGGATGTTTTCATGTCGAGATAACAGATCAAAGAAGATCTAAACCCGGAGAGGTTAAAGGTCACAGACTGATGGGTGGATGTCTGCAGAGCGCGGAAACATCTCTGTGTGTGTGTGAGTGTGTGTGTGAGTGTGTGTGTGTGTGTGTGTGTGAGTGTGTGTGACGTACGGTTGTTGAGCTCCCCGGTGTGGTTGCTCAGCGGGATGATCTCCATCCTCTGCTGGCCGTACAGGTAGTAGTCCAGCTCCTCGGAGGTCAGCTTGCATCGCCCCCCCGCAGCCTTCCCGCTCTCCTCCACGCCGCCGCCGCCGCTCTTCACGCTGGACGACACCACCCCGACCGCCGCGCACCGCTGCTCCTTGGCCTGCTGGAGGAGCTCCGCCGCCGGGTTGTGGCCCTGCTGGTTGTCCGGGGGGACCACCACCACCAGGTCCGCCGCGGCCCCCGGCGCCGGGGCCAGCGCCTGCCCGAAGAGCGCGATCTGCTGCGGGACGGGCAGCTGAGCGAGGCCTGCGGGGGCGGAGATGGAGGAGGAGGAGGAAGGAGCTGCGGAGGAGGAGGAGGTGGAGGAAGATGAGGAAGAGGATGTGCAGGCCAGGAGGTGCGCGTGAAGGCGGGACGGGCGCAGGGCATCCACGGCGATGGAGAGGCGGTCTGGTGGAGGCGCAGGTGGAGGCGGTGGCGGGGCCAGCGGAGCCTTGAGCTGGGCCTGCGGGAAGAGCTGCTGCCAGTGCTGCAGGTAGGACGGGTCCACCTTGAGGAAGGCCGAACCGCTGGGGTCACCCGGCTTCAGCATGGCGGCACTGCGGGGGTCAGAGGGCGACATTAAACACAGAGAGGTCACAAAACCAACCCGATTCATCCAGAGTCCAGGAAAAACAAAAAGAACCGGTTCTCTACAGTCACTCCGACTTCAGTCAGAAAAGAGTTCACTTTGAACTGAGATTTATTTTCTCTACTGATGTCTGATCAGTGATTATTATAAAAAATAACGTTATGACAGCTGTATACATTTATATAAATGTAGATGAATCAGTGATTTAGTTTATAGGATGAATGTAGAAAAACATTTAAGTTTTTCTAAATAAAACATAATAATTTCCACCAACAATCACTTCCTTTATGCTTAGAAACTTAAAACCATTTATCCATATAATTACCAGGTTTTCTGGAGATTCTGTTTAGTTTTGGTTCAAGTTTTCTTTTGTTGTTTTTGATTTGCTTCAACTGTAAATTGGATCATTACCTCTTGCGCACTGTGCGCTTTTATTTAAAGGAAACAGAGCAATTCAAAGGACATTAGCTTTAAAGATTGATTTCCTATTGGTGAAAAGTGTCAGGAAATCCATTCAATCTCTGCTCTGCTTATTAGCAAATTAAAATAATCAAATTATTTAAAACAGAAGAAATAATAATGAAAACTGTCCTGTTGCGCAGCTTTTAAACGTTTCTAAAGACTTGCAGTTTTGACCCAATAATTTTCTTTTCTAGATATAATTTGGTGATTCTTTGAATAAAATCTTTAGCCTGTTGAAGTTTAATTAATTTAACTCTTAAACAGTAAATCTTGGTTTCCGCTGCAATTTTGTTGTTTTATTTTACGCGCAAAAACGCACAAAACCAAAACCAGTAAAGACTCACCTGCTCTGTCTGAAGTGGTTCAGCAGCCTGCTGGAGAACGTTTCATCTGAACAAATGAACTGAAGATCCGTTTGGGTCCAGCGGAGACCAGCGGTGCGCCGCTCCGAGCGCGTCCCGGCAGAGGCAGCTGTCGGCGGGGTGAAGACGCGGGGAGTCTCCGCTGATCTTCCTGGTTTATTCCGGTTTTGTTTTTAAAGCGGAAGTTGTTTAAAAAGCTCGGATCGGTTCCGAACCGACCGGGTGCTGATGTCCAGTCAGCGGGGAGCTTCTCTCCACCTCCAGGCTGCAGAGAACCAGCCGGGACAGTCCGCTGCGTCCAGCGCGTCTCCGCAGCCAAAACTGCTCGACCCGCTCCTCCTCTCTCTCTCTCTCTCTCTCTCTATCTTCCTCTCTCTCTCTCCTCCTCTCTCTCCCTCTCTCTCTTCCTCTCGCTCTCACGATAAAACACACATGTTGTTTCTCTAAGCCTCCTTTAAAAAAAACAAAAAAAAAAATCATAATTCTCACATTTTTCTCAGTCCTCTTTTTCTCCATCCACATTTTCCCAAAAACTCCCACAGCTTGACTTCCTCATCTCCCCCCCCCCCTTTTTTTTTTTTGCTTTTCTTCATGTCAGTTCATTCAAAGAGTCTTCGACGTAAACAGATAATTGGGTCGGAACCGGCTGGACTCCAACTCTCTCTGCATCAGCAGTAATAGATATGTAATATGTCATCTTAAATGTTTTTCACCTTTTTCATCCAAACATCAAAGTTTGTCTCAAAAGTTTTGTCCAGTTTTGTTCTCTGGATTCCAGATGTTCCGAACTGATCCTGAAATTTTCATTATGTAGAAAAAAATATCTGAAACTTCTAAACAGAAAACGCGCATTAACCTCGGACTGCACCACCAGTAGGTGGCGCTATTGGCCACTTTTCACACAATATTTACCAAAACCAGGAAAACTGATTGTTTTTCTTTGCTGTTCATGTTCAGTCTTCAGGAATTAAAATGAGAAATAACGAGACTCATTATGCAGTACCACTAGCGACCAACAGGGGATGACTCAATGACGTCACTGCCTCCATCTCAAGTTTGATCAAGAAGAAACTCACCATTGCAATTTTTCCAAAGTGTCAAAGTCAAACTGAGACAAACATGAATTCACTGATGAATCTTCAGTAAAACTGTAGATTCTGACTGAATGAGGAGATTTATGGGCAGATTGAAGACAAAGAAAATAACATCCTAAAGAACAACTGAGGAGTTCTGACCTTTGGAGACTATCAGGGTGGAGAGGGTGGATGGATGGATGGATGGATGGATGGATGGATGGATGGATGGATGGATGGATGGATGGATGGATGGATGGATGGATGGATGGGTGGGTGGGTGGGTGGATGGATGGATGGGTGGGTGGGTGGGTGGAGTAACTCCTCCATCCATCCAGTGGAGGAAGAACTTGTTCATCAGCTAGACTTCCCACTGTGATCAGACAGGATTCAGTTCATTGTGAACCAGTTGATTCTGAACCAGTTCACTGTGAACCAGTTCAGCTGAGGAACTCCTCTCCTGCCCGATTCTTTCTAAGGTTTCTGGTTTTTGCTCCTCTGCTGGTTTTTCTCCTGCTGCTCTCTGCAGGATCTGCTCTCTGTTAAAATGGAGATTATCGCTGTTACAACATTCGCTATCGCCTCCTGTGGTTGGTGGCCGTCCTGTTGTGGTCTCACCTCACCGAGATCCAGGCACTTTCACTTGGCCTGTGTGTGTGTGTGCGTGTGTGTGTGTGTGTGTGTAGATAAGACGGATTACAGCCCAGCTCATTGTGTTTAGGGTCTGACTTGTTATCCAACAGCCTGAATTTTCCCACCCGTCGTCCTACACACACACTCCCAACGGTTGGATACATGTGTGTATGTGTGTCCATCAGCTATTGTAAGTTTCTATGGATAATAACATCAGCTGTGTGTGTGTGTGTGTGTGTGCGTGTGTGTGTGTATTGTTATGACTGGCATTGGCCTGACAGGCCCCATTCGTCATCCCAGAGTCCTCTGCAGGATTGATAAAGAACAAAAACACAAACATCAGCGTCTGAAAATGAACTCCTGTCGGTTTAAAGACACTTTTTCAGCTCAGAGGAATGCGCCGCTGCGACGGGTTGGAAGTTCAAATCCCACTTCTGGCTGCTCCTCATCAACTGTTTTTATTTCATTTCACCTCTCAGACTCTCAGCTCCAAACATCATCTCTGAATGATCCAGAGAAAAGTCACAAAACACCCATATGGACTCATAATCTGAAAAAGAAATGCATTCCTCATTAGCTTAGTGCTAAAATAGCTTCAGTCACATTTGTGTCGTCTCACTTAAAGAAGTTTGACACAAAATAACTCAATCGACATGAATAAAACCACCAGCTGACGGCATAATCCCCACCGTGTCCTAGTATTTAAATGAATCAATAATTTATTTTAGGAAAGTTATTTTCAATTTTGCCATTTCCAACCTTTTCTAATGCAATGCTTAAAAAATAGTCATAAAAAACAGGGATTCATATTTCTTTAGTGTTTAATATATTTATTGAAATGTTTATGTTACAAACGTACAGAAATTACTAATGAGAAAACAAAAATAGTAATAACTAAAAATAATAAAAACTTGGCCTACAGTAATGGACAGACCCAGATCTCACTGTCATTCAAGTGCTGAGCAAAGAGAATGAAATGATATTTGCTGCTAAACGATCCCAGCTGGACCAGAACAACTAAAAACCATCTTTCCTGAACCTGGGACGAATTAAAAAACAGAAGGAAAGATTCCCAAGTCTGGTAAAAACTTATTTCTTGAGTGTCTCATTACACATCTCATATTCTCCAGTTTTAAATTTCGCATCTTTCTTTGGGGGTAGCAGAGTTTAGGAGGGTGGAATAGAAAAGCATGCCACACTATTCAGATGGGAAATAGTTTTCCTTCCACTTTGAAACCAGGTTGTAGTTAATTTGTCTCGGTTTATATCATAAAACATGAAGCAGTAAAATTTGAGCCTCTAATGGATCAACATTCAAACAGAATCATTTTCATGAATCCCAGATGAACTTAAATTCTCAGGAACCGTTCTGTGATGGAAAATGATGAACTTCCCAAACTTTTCTGAGATTGGAGTTTTCTGAATGAGAAACTTTGGTGAATAATTTTAACTCCATGTTTGCTGAGTCTAGAGGCGCCATCATTCAGCTGTCTGACGTTTGGTTTAATTTGACCGATAAAAGTTTCTCTGAAGTCTGACTGACTGAAACTGAATTTCCCTCCACCCCAGGGGTGTCCAACATGTGGCTCAGGGGCCGAATGTGGCCGCTGGCCTGATTTTATGTGGCCTCCCAGCACACATAGTTGATGGAGACGTTCAGTTTTTAATTTGGGCAAAATTATTTCAATCAAGTTCAAATGTTTGACACAATGGAAAGTATTCATCTTTTAATAACCACACTGTTTAATTTCATTGTGAACAGAAACACATCTGGCTGTAAATGTTATAAATACTTTTCTGGTTTTATTTAAGTGTTTTATTAAAGTGTAAAGTGATTTTTAAAAAAAATGTTAAAGCTTGCTCTTCAGATATAAACATGGTAATCTGTTTTCTGTTGGATTACCTTTTTTTTCTCCGTCTTCATCATCATTTTTAGTTCAAATCATAATTTCTCTCCATGCGGTCGCCGGGGAGACGGAAAACAGAGAAGAAACAGAGAGAAAAGGGAGGAAAGCAGAGCAGGAGCAGAATTAGGTGTTTTCATCCATTGATTAATGGCTTTCTAAAGCAAAGCACATCGAAAGGCGCCGGCCGATCAATAAATTAACTGCCCAAATTCATCATTTTCTACAACAAAAGCTAATTATTTAGACGGCTGCAGGAAAGACAGGAAAAAACAACGCATTATTAACAAGAGTTTATTTAGCAGAGCTTTGTATTCCTGTGTGTGAGGAGACTGCAGATTCAACAGCAGCCATGAGGAAATGCAACGTTAGAGTCCGTAAAGAAGACGAAACGGTTTCCAACCAGGACCAGTAATTAAAACGACGCAGAAACAAAAAGCTGAACATCAGAAACACCTGCAGATTTATTATAACAAAAACTGAATTAATAATTAAAGCTTTCCTCACCTTACAGCCACACCGACCTCATTTAAAGATGTTTCTACATCATAAAACATGGAGGATTCTGACTGAAACACTTATGTTCATTTCTATAAGACATATTTTAAAGACATGCATTGAATCAGTGAGTTAAAGCCTCACAGCAGCAAGACTTTAAGTACAGAAATTGTTCCATCTTTATTTAAAAAACCCAACAATGTCAGGCTGACTAAAAAGCTGCACAGCAAGTAAAACAAGACAAAAATAAAAATTAAACACAGAATCTGACGTCATTAAAACACCAATAAATATAAACATCAGACCAATTAGTGGATATAAACATGACTTATATTCCACTCACTGTGAGACAAGCAGCACCAGTTGACTGGACCTCTGTTGAATTAGGTCAGACACTTTCACAAAGGTAAATATTCATGCTTTCACTTTGTTACATATTTTTATGTTATTGTTATTTTTGTAGAAATCAATTTTCCATTTGATATTAAGGATTTTATTCCTTTATTGTCAAAAAGTAGGCAAAAGTTTGCTGATTATTATTGATTTTTAAAATCAATAAAAGTGTAAAACATCCAAAGCGGTGAATACATTTTACAGGCTCTGAAACAGGTTTACAAAGCTGCATCTTCTTAGAGAAAGTTGAGATGTTTGATGATGATGCAGAGCACCATGTTTGTATAAAACCAGAGCACATTACCAACCGTCAGCACGCTGGTGGCAGGGTGATGATGTGGGATGTTTCAGCAGTCAGAGGACCCGGTCACATGAAGTTCACATCAACTCCTCTGGAGTCAAATGTGAGTCTGTCTGTCTGACAGCTGGAGTTTCGTCCAAACTGGGATCATTACAGGATACGGCAAGCCGTTTTAACATAAAATCACTTTCATCTGACTGTCAGTAATTACATTCCAGATATCTGAAGAGTAGTTTGGAGACAAATCTGTGGTGATCCTAAATCGTAATTCAAAATATCTGCATTTACATTCTGACGAGTCAAAATTCCTATCAAGATATCTTAAATAATGTCACCAAATCATTACCTGTAATTACGATTAAAAATATCAAACATAATTATGAGTCAAAACTACATTTTTAGATATCTGAATTAAGAATAGATTTTTTCAGCTCCACTCTCCAAACAGTTGT
Organism: Xiphophorus maculatus; assembly: GCF_002775205.1. NCBI lineage: Eukaryota > Metazoa > Chordata > Actinopteri > Cyprinodontiformes > Poeciliidae > Xiphophorus > Xiphophorus maculatus. The sequence goes on along the minus strand of NC_036454.1, from coordinate 2,422,969 downwards.
CTGCAGAACATTTTGTTTCCTGCACAAAATAGCCAGAAAATGCCACCATAGAGAAAGAGCTCAGCAGTTTGGGATATAAACAGAACTTAAACTTTGTGAACTTGAAGACACATTACACTTTTAAATAGCTTAGAAGAGCAAAAAATGCAACTGGCAAAAAAATTAATGAGCTGAAAATGGAGCAATTCTAGAATCATTTTGCATTTTTTCATCAGAATTTCAAAATGCTTCATAAATCTGGGACATTGTGACTAGACAGAATAATTATTTAAGGTGCCCTTAACAGAAAGACTGTCTAGATTTTTTTCCAGGATATCTCTAATTTATTTGGAAAGTTAAATACAATTCCAGGTATCTCTTATTTAGTTTTGCTGAGTCATTATTTGCTTTCAAGTTGTCCAAAATGTAACTTAAACTAGTTGAGTTTTATATGCCTCACATATAAAAATACATTTAGGACATTTTAAATTATGACTTCAGTCATGTTGTTTCACTTTTTGACAAATCTTAAATTAACTTTTAGATGAGACAATTGAATTGTTGCTATCTGAAATATATGTATCAGATAGTCAATTTAATGTAGGTATCTTATAATATATCATATAGTAATAAAATATTTACAAATTAAAGATAAATATGTTGTAATTTATGCTAGTCTGAATGACATTAGAGGAAAACTAATTAACTGATAGTCATGAATTAATTTCAGATATCTGGAATGGAAGTATGGTGAAGATTATTTTATGTCAAAATGGCCTGCCGTAGAACTGCAGCTCAACCTCAGGAGTAAAAGGTGTTGAAATGGTCCAGTCAAAGTCCAAAGTGAATTTTAAAAGCAAAACCATGCAGATTGTGTTTATATTCAGTTATCATGGTGAACATTAATTTGTCCAAGCAGCAGCAGGAATGCAGAGGGAGTCGGGATGTTTGACCGTTTCATGGCGATAAATCAGTGACGAGGTTTAGAAGCTCTGTTTCCACCGCAGGTTCATTCAAGCCTTATTGGTTTAAATCCGTGAGGGTTAGTTAGTGCACAAGTGACGGTAATTCAATTAAAACATTTGCACTTCACTCTGCAGCCAACACACACACACACACGACCAGGCGCTGTAACCTTGGTATATACAAACACACAGGTTTAAGCTGTGTCACATTCATTTACATAGCAGCATGTTGTTAAGGTCCTGCTTTGACATTCAATTAAAATGTTTACATTTCTGCTTAATTAATTTGGAGGAAGGCGGCAGGAAAAGACGAATGGACGGGCTTCTTTGACAGGAGGCCGATAACTCTCCGTGTGTGTGTGTGTGTGTGTGTGGGTGTGTGTGTGTGTGTGTGTGTGTGTGTGTTAAGGTCACGCCACGCTGACTATTATAATTCATCTCTACAGACATGTATTCATCAGGGACTTATATTCTGTTTTTCAGCTTTATTTCCTGCAGCTGAAGCCGGGCCGTTTTAAAGGCTGCTGAAGCTGGACTGCGCTCGGCTGCTCCCGCCTCATTATTCTTCCCTTTAATGTTAAAAAACAACCAGATGAATATTGATCATACGGCGAAGATGCATTTGTTTGTCAGTCAGGAAGGAAAATTAAAAGTCGTTGAGCTGCAGGCTTGTTTTTCTTGTTTGTGTATTTACATTTCATATTCAATAAATCACTCAGTTTTACAGCAAATGGTTTTGAAAAGACGTTTTCATTCTGGCTTTTCTTTTTAAATACATATTTTTGTTTTTCACATAAACACTGTTTTATAAAACAAATTGTAAAAAAGAAAAACTACGAAACTGAGCTCAGATTATGAATAATTTGCTTTCTTAAGGGGCAGGATCGTGACTTCTAACCTGGAATAGGATTAACAACAGATTACTCAATCAGTGGAAGAAAACGCACCAAAGATTAAACCTGGAAGATCAAGTTTAGCAGCAGTGGATGAGATTATTTATGGGATTTAGCTACAAAGATTATAGTCTGAGAGTGACAGGAAATAATGATGCAGCATTTAAGACCTTCAGCTGGTTGTCTGAATAATAAAAAAATGTTTACAACGAAAATAAAACTATGATGAAAAAATAAGCAGAAGTACTCATACCAGCCAGTAGGGGGCGATTTAAGAAATAAAAACATTCTACACATGGCTTTAGTCTCAAACAAAAAATATATTTAACACTACTTGTCTTTATTTAAAAGTATTTGAATTTTTCCGCATATGATCTAAGTTTTTACTTGGAAAATATGCACAGAGGATGTTAATTCAGTGAGGAGAAAGAACTAATGGATTCTGCTCATCGTTCCTTTTCTGCAGTTCAACCAGCCAAGTGTTCAGTTTGATCCAGGAACATTTCAAAATTTATATATTAAACCATGACCTCCCACCCTCACTGACGGTCTGACGCCATATGTTTTGGTGATCTTGCTATTGTTTGTTATATTTGCCGCAATTTTCTTTATGCTTCTATAAAGAAAAAATATTTATTTGTAGCATTTGTAGCATTTTTTGTTGATAATTGTCTTTTTGTATTTGCATGATTTAGATTTTGCATCATTCAAGTGTTTCGCCAGTTGCTGTCCATTTGCACCTGTCCTCCTCCTCCACTGTGTGGCCTGTTCAGGTCAAGCTGGTAAAGAACAACACACATCTGCTTCGCTCAAATGGAATGTTCTCTTGTCTTTCCCATCTTTAAAGTGTAATTAATCCTCAAATCAACTCTTTTTGTGTCTGATAAACTGTCTTCAATGGTCTTTAAAGACCGTTTTATGTTTATGTTTCCGTCCAAATCTTGATATTTTTGTGTAAATTTAAACAGTTCTGTAATATTTAGCTTATAACTGCCTGAGTGCTGCCCCCTTCTGGTCAGACGCTAGCTACTGCAGTTGGGTATTGCTATTACAACAACACAGGAGTTGGACTGGTGAGAGTTGATTGATAGTGTTCAGCTTTGCTTTGCTCATGTGTGATTCACATGTTTTACTGACTGCAGCACATTTCCAAGTTTTCACCATAAAAGTCTCCAAGCAGAAAAAAAGTTGCTGGATTTGATGGCAGTTGCTGAAAAAAGTCCAGAAGGTGTGAGAAGTTAATAAATTGGCAACAGAGATTCTCTGGTACCGACCACAACCTCCTCACCTCATCCCCACACTTGGAAACGCCCTCTGTATTTTGGCTCCGCCCATTTTTGTAGGATTTGTTGAAATTTGTGAGGCGGCGTGGCTATGGTTTCATAGAGGGAGTTAATTTCACTTTAAAAGCGACTATAAGGACAAAAACCCTGTCATGTGGTGGTGACTCATATAGTCTTCCAAGAGTTTGAGTCCAGGTTCCCTGCCACGTCAGAGAGCCCATGAGCAAGGCACCTAATTCTAAGATGCCTGAAAATCTGTCATAGTTTGAGTCTGTGTGGGTTTACTCAATGTTAACATGGGATCTGTTTCGCCTGAATATTTACTGAGATTAAAGGTTATAATCTGCCGCTGTAATTAAAGGTGCAGCTTTCTGCACATCTTTCTGGGGACCAATAAATATGACGGGTGCTTTGATGGCAAAACTGTTACAACAGTTATTATTGTTATTCCAGCCAATAACATCCATAAAGTAGATGGAAACATGTGGAAAATAAATATTAATACGCTTTTTATCTACTTTTGTTACAAAGAATAGAAAATAAACTGGTTGCTACATAACTATGTTGTTGTTATAAGCCAGATATGATCTCCTGATTCTGACTCATCTGTTATAATGATCTTTCTGTCCTCTTTATGGGCGGTTCTGTGATTCGGGCTCGGCCCACCGGGGGGAGTGGTCTGCTGATGTAGCCGGTCTGGATCGCAGTCTCCCGGCCCGCCGTGATCCTTCTTCTTCTCCCCCGCCTCGTCGTCACTTCCAGCCGGGCCGCTGACGGCGCTCAGTCCGGCTCTGAAACCATGGAGCTCCGATCGATCTTCCCAGCGCTGCTCTGCCTCTCTGCCGCCGCTCTGCACTCGGTGTCCGGCGCCTTTTCACGAAGAGGACCGAAGGTCACCGAGAAGGTGGGTGACATATTTACTGCATCTGTTTAACCGCACAGCCGCCTTACCGCACAGCAGCGGCATCTCCGTGCGTGGCAAGGAGCCGCGCACGGTGCAGGAGCGCGCGTCGAAGTTCGCGCACGCACGTACTCGCGTACATACAGGTGAAGTGAAAGCTAAGGTCCCGCATCAGCAGAAAGAAGCAACCCGTTATTTTATCTCTCCGAGGATCTGCCGATTCTTCCAGAACATCTGGGCCAGCCCACGCACAGACACGCACATTCACAGCTGTACACGTGTCCACTCAGATTATGCTTAATACGCAGTGCGTCTGCCTGCAGGGCATCCACGCACACACACGCACACACACACACACATACACGTTTATATTACCTCATGTGGAGCACAGAGATACGCATGTTTAATGGGAACCACCATTTCTGAAAGACTTAAAAATAATTTTAATTGCTAAATTTATTTTAAAATCTAATAAAAAGTTTAAATTTTGTTAACACTCCTATTGAGTTTTTGACCTGACTTTTTGGAACCTCCCAGGACACACACACAGAAACAGACTGCTCGCTTTCTGACCTTCATAAAAATAGAACTAAAACCTGCCTGAAGCCACTGGAGGAATGAACGGTTCAGTGGACTGATTCAGTTTGTGTAAAGAAGCAAACACAATGTTATAAAAGCAGTCAGGGCCAGATATAGCCAGGGGGCAAGAACCTGTTTTAATTTCGGGATGCATGTAGAGTACAGTTAATTAATAGGAGGTTTAATAAAGGTTTCTATGCTTTGTGTATGTTAAAAAGGAAAGAGCATTTCTAAAAATGTCGTCAGTTCTATGAAAAATGACCTGAGTAACTCCAACCTGCAGAGCTTTTCTTCACTACCTAGTCATCTAAAAAAAAAAAAAACAACTATGGGTGGGACTTTTAAATATACATTTTTTTATCAACTAATTACATGGATTTTAACATGTTAAAAGTTTTAATGCAATTAATCACTTTTTTGTTTATTTGTTTTTTATTAACATATAAATGTATTGTGCAGGAACCTTTGCATTCATATGTTTCTGGTACAACAGTAATTTGACGCACAGATTTACCTACAACAGTGATGGAAGACAAAACCGCTTCTCTCGGCTCACTGGGGGTTAATTTCTGCTTCAAAACCATCTGATTGGTCGTTGGAAAAGACTATTGTTTTGTCCAGTTTCCTTTTAGTTGTGCTAAAAGGAGATAGCCTATCAGCAAAACTATTCAAACCTTAAATAGCATCTCAATGCTAACCATGTAGCAGCAGCACAGATGCTAATGCTAATAACAAAATGCTATTCTAGTTTGCACCAATGTCTGTATTATGTCTTTTTAAACAATAATTTATCAGCGAAAAGGAGTTTTGAAGTGAGAATGTTTTTTATTTTGTTGATATGTTTTTGATTTGTTGTGATTAATTAATTACACACCCTGCAATTAATTCAATTAAAGATTCTAATTGAGTCCCACCACTATTTAAAATCAACTTTTATCCAACCCCAGATTTAGTTTTGTTTGTTTTTGGTATTTGATTTATTATTGGTGCATATTATGTGTGTTTCTTTTAATGCATGGTTTTAGTATGCAGTTATGTGCAGTATTTGGTTCAGCTGTGGGTTTTTTGCAGTGCTTTATAAATAAAGTTTGCATGGTAAAGCCTGATGTGATGTGGATGGACTTTTGTTTTTTGTCATTTTTCAGTTACTGGTCTTTTGGTTTTCTGCTAAAAAAATCCATCAAAATTTCTCTATAACTTCTAATAAGTTTTCTATAATATTGCATTATGGAAACTTGTGTGCTGTAGTTAGTTTATGTGAGTGACTGGGTTCTTGGTTTATAAAGATCATAAATCTGCCTCACTTAAAAATAAAAACAGAAAATTATGGATTATCAATTAAGGTGCCTAAAATCTGAAAAACCATAAAGGATTGTTTTAGTAACTGGAATATTTTCTTTAAGTGGGATTTTTTTCCTCTCCTGAATTAATAACTGGAATAGTCCTGATTCAAAAACAGCTGAGGTTAAAAGCATTGCATGGGATAGTGTGGAGTAGTTCTAAAGAGTTAGAACTTTTTATGTTCTAACTTTTTAGAACATAAAAAGCATGTTACCCCCTCAGGAGAAAGGTTGGAAACATGAAACAATTTGAAAACCTGAAAGATTTTTGAATGAATGCTTTTAAATATTTTTTACTTTTGTTTATTTCTCACTAATCAAAGATGCAGATATATAAGTTTTAATAAAATTCTGTGCTTTCTGTATCCAGGTGTTTTTTGACATCACAGTGGGAGGTCACGAGGTGGGGCGCATCGTCATTGGTCTGTTTGGAGAGGTTGTCCCTCTTACTGTTAGCAACTTTGTCGCCCTGGCAACAGGAGAGGTACAGTACAACAGCACAGGCTGCTCTATAAAACATTCTTCATGCAGTGGTAAAAATTGAAAAAAGGACTGAAAAGTTTCAATCCAGACTAAAATTAATCGGCATTACTTTTTTGCAGAATAAATATGTTTCAGATTTAAACTACAGTTTCCTTCAAACAAACTTGTTTGTTTTGGAATAAAAACTCTTATTTCATCAAATTCTGCTCTGCTGTCAAAATTTGTATAAAATGCTTTGTAATATTAGCTATTTTTCTGCTTTTGTCCACTTTGAGTTTAGGATTATTTCTTGAAGGAGTTATCAGTGATAAATTAATTCTTTTCTGACTTGTGGCAGCAAAGGAGTTTTCACAGCTAACAATTTCATCTGTGTCTCTGTAGAAAGGTTACGGCTACAAGGGGACAAAGTTTCACAGAGTCATCAAGGATTTTATGATCCAGGGAGGAGACTTCACAGCTGGAGACGGAACCGGAGGTGGGAACGAAACCCAAACTGACTGTTTTGATTTACAAAATGAACACAAAAGTCAAACAAATCAATTTGATTCAATCTACTGGGTCTATAAATGTTACCTTAGGATGCATAAGAACACACAGTTGGATCTTAAGTTGTTTGTGGTAAATTAGCTTTTAACTATGCACTTATCTGCAATGATAAGTTTTAAAACTCATCAAGCTCTACTTTTCATGTCACATTTTTGTCCAGGTCACAGCATCTATGGTACAACATTTGCAGACGAGAACTTTAAACTGAAACATATAGGAGCTAGCTGGGTAAGCACAAGCTCTGGACCTAAACCCGGAAAATAGTTCTGGACCAGGAAGTTTGTTTGTTTTTCTCAGATTTAGCTTTAACAATTGTAATGTATGTGTGGGGGTGCATGTGTGTGTGTGTGTGTGTGTGTGTGCGTGTGTGTGTGTGTGTGTGTGTGTGTGTGTGTGTGTGTGTGTGTGTGTGTGTGTGTGCGTGCTTGCATGTATGTGTACCAGGTGAGTATGGCCAACGCTGGTCCGGACACCAACGGCTCTCAGTTCTTCATCCTGTCCACCAAAGCACCTTGGCTGGACGGGAAGCACGTGGTTTTCGGCAAAGTTCTGGACGGGATGGTGGGTTGAAACCTGGAACGCAACTCTGTGTGTCTGTTATCAGTAGAACCAGTGACCCAATGTACTGACTGGTTCCTGTACCAAACCTTTTTATTTAATTTATTTAACACTGCTAAGTATAGCGTTCGAAATAAACTGACACAAATTCTGTTATTATAATTAAGAATAAATTTGTTCAACCAAGTCTAAAAGAATTTGAAAACTAGATACCTTTCTTTGAACACAGCAGATGTGCAAAAACGTTTTTAAATTTTCGATCTACAATGATTAACATCCCTTTATTTGCTTGATTTTTTTTCTTGGCCCATGAATATATTTGATTCAACGATTTTAGAAGTCTGAAAGTTTGGACACCCTTGGTCTGACCTGCATGTGCATCTCTGTTGGCAGGCTGTCGTTCACACCATCGAGCTTCAGGACACCAACGACAGAAACCTGCCGTACACCGAATGCGTCATCGTCAACAGCGGCCGGATCCCGGTCAAAGAGCCATTCGTGGTGGAGGTGGAGGGCTGGTAAACACCGTATTCTGGAGGACAGACACTGAATATCAATGTGAAACTCCATTTCAGTTAGTGCCAAATTAATTTTTTCAATTCATTTGTATAATTTAACAGTAATGCTAACACATTGGACAGGATATATGTTTGGATTTTCTTAGAGAAACTTAGTTTTTCATTTGAGCTACTAAAAAAGTGAAACTATTCCAACAATGGATTAAATGCAAGCAAGCTAGCATAATAGACACATCACTGAAAAGCTAACTAAATCCTAGCTAATGTTAGCATGTTTACATGATCCAAAGGTATGCTAGCCTGCTAGCTGTGGGCTAGATGTTACCACATGGAAAAGTGGGTGAGCTAGCAAATTTAGAATCAGTGTTGTGTAGGTTTGGCCTTCATATTAACTAATTTGACACAAATTCACAAATTATTCATGCTAATATATCAAATCATATCAAGGATGAATATTATAAAACAACTTTTTAAATGTTTGTAAAAGTTTAGTTAAAACCATGTAAGGCATCATAATACAGTTCCCAAATATTTCTCTCTATTTCTGTTGTCAAATACCAGAATAAAAAGAAACTGAAATTCAGACTGAAAAATTTGATCTTTGCATTACAGTCACACTGAAAGCACTACTGGCTGTTTTAATATTTAATCCCTTAATGTTTATATATTTAAAAAAAACATTTTAGTTGTTGAGCAGGTATTAAATCAAATACTAATAGATTATGAACAACCAATATAAATTATTTATGATGCAAATCAGCGACATTAGGCATCAATGGGTTGAACAAATGATTAAATTTTCTCATCAGGAATTATAGGACTCCTGGTATGTGTAGAAAAGGCATCAACAGGCAATTTGGCTGCATTAAGCCCCAAAAGGACTGAAGGTAAAGGGCGTGAAAATATAAACTCCATTTGTGAAAGAGCCTATTTACGCACAACACTGGTTGGAACGTGACATACTATCTACACGTTATGCAGTTGTGTTATTAATAAAAGAGTAAGCATGTTTGTATAAAAAATAGGGTTTTATTGATGCATGTTAATTCAATTTTACTGATCTACCAGATTATGATACTTTATTATTCTCATATGTTCCCATAAGATTTTTATTTCCAAAATCTGAACAGAAACAATCTAGAAACCTATTGCATTGGACACAAATTACAATAAATTTTAGTAATATATGTGAGCACATATTCAACCAATGTCACCAGTTAGTTTTATTTAATACTAATTTATCAGGTTCTCTGTAGTTTATGTTGGCATGCGTGTATATTTAGTATCTTTGTAAACATAAAATAGGCTGTTTTACTTTTTTACAGAGGATATTATTATAAATGCAGAGATGATGCTGTGAAATAATAAAACCCAGAGTTGTAGCTCTCTGTGCCAAATCGTTCAGCTCTATGAAACACATCTTATGCACTTAATCTGAACATATGAGACTTTCAATGCCTGTTTTTAACTTTATGCCAAAAAAACCCAACTCAGTAGCAAGTGTCAAATGTTGTTGTAGCAAAACCATTTTCATTGCATTTTCAAAAGGTTTATGCATCATATCATGTTTACTAAAACTACAGCACAAATTTGCATAAGTGAATATTAAATAATGTGGAATGAGTGATGATAATTTTATTGCCCTGTCAGTACTGATATTAACTGTTGCATTATGTCAATGACTGTGATCCTGTTGGATAAGTTGACTGTTATTTTTATCCAGCTGTCTTTATTACCTGAAAGACTTGTTGTAGCATTAAATGCAAACAATGCTTATCCTTATATTGAATCTTATGCAGAATTTATCAGAAGAGCAAAGTGCCAACCAATGATGTTTTTCTACAATAAAACTGTGGATTATTCTAAAATGATTTATGTGTGACAGATTTTTTTCTTTTCATTTAAAATGTAATTCACCTTTCAGTGACTTTATCCATTATTGAGATGCTGTTGTTTATGTCTTTTTGGCACTTCCTATTCAAAAAATCTGAAAATTACATTCAGTTTTACAGCAGTGGTAGATCATCAGAAAATACCAAATCATAAATATTTAGCTCTGAATTAAATAGTTAGCTTCTAGCAAATGAACTACTTATTGACAAGCTAAATAGTTAAACTGTTGTACAAGAAAAGAGGAAAAGAAACGATTATCTTCATCAGTTCAGTCTCTCCAGCTGGAGTAGAGGTCCACAATAGCCAGCTTTAATTTTGGTAGTCCACTTTTGGCTACCGGCAACTGAATTTGCATATTACCTAAATATTTAGCCATGACGTAAATATTTAGCTTTGAGTTAAATATCTATATTTAGTTGAAACTGTGATATTTATAAATTAATGAAAAACATGGTGAAAATATGACTATGAACGATGAACCACTATTTTTCTCTTGTTGCTGGTTATTTAGTAATATTTCAAAATTATTGCTGTTAATTTTTGATTGTGTAACTTTACAAATGGAACCTCTTACATGTAAGCTTCATATGAATGTAGAAGGAACAAACTGCAGACCAAACATGCTGTATTTTGCTACTAATGAGGTAAATGACGACTGTTTTGGACAAAATTTGCTTTCATCTATACTCAGTTTTGAACATGCAATAAAAAATCAAAACACTTTTTACATTCCGACTTTATCCTGAATAAACCAGACCCATTTGGGTCGGCCGAGTGTTAGTTGGGAAAGTGGCGCCGTTAAACGGTGTAATTATCGTCTGTAAAAGGTGAAGCTGCAGAGGCTGACAGCTGATCTCTCAGCGCTGACACCAAACCACTGCTAATGAGAACTGCAGCGGGTGATTTGTTTTCCCCTGTTCTACAACGCACACACGCACACAGAAACAAACGGATAAACGGATCCGAACGCAGACGCGGCAGGAAAACGGCTTCGAACACAAAGGTCAGAGCGGAGCAGAAATCTCTGGAGGAAGACAGGAAGTCAACAGAAAACAGTGAAATATATCACAGCTGTCTGATCAACGCAGCCCCCTGCGAAAAGCCAGATCTTAACATGTTAACAACAGCAAAAACAGCTAAAGGTGAGCAGATTCCTGACTGGAAGTTGAGCGTAAAGCCTCCAAACAGACGTTAGTGGCTTGCTACATTCATTTTTACTGAAGGCCAACTTATTTACCCACCAGCTGTCAGCTGGATGAGCTGCAAGCCAGTAAAATCAAAACCTGATTAGAAAATGAGTCAGAACAAATCACATATATTCCATTTACTGGTGTGAAACACAGAAGGTGACGTTAATATCTTTCGACTCAATCTTTGCCCTTTTTCTCAGGTTTGTCAGGGTGCAAGGCTGGTTCCTTCATTCCTTTATTATCCTGCATATTTTGTATTTCAGTGAAGTGCTGAACCATGGATGCTGTTGCCAATTTAATGCCAAGTCCCCCTTGTCCCAACAATAATCTCATTTTACATTCAAGAACTGATTGGTCAGTCCACACAAGACCTACGAGCCCCAAGTACATACATGGCAAAAAAGGGAGTAAATTTCTGCCAAAAAACTCAGAAATTTTTAGAGTAATCTCAGAAATTTTCTAGAAAAAAAAGTGGAAATTTCTGTGATCCAAAAGATGTTTTTTTTTTACTTTTTGAAATCAAAATTCCTGTTTTGTCATTGGAAAAAGACTACGTGTCGTTACTCTCACTGGCACTGGTCTCACATGTTTGTCCTGGTTGCATTTACCCAGAATGCCCTGCTCTGTAGTCTGCTTCCTGCTTTTGTATTTACTGTCATTACAAAATGTCACATTTTCTTCATCTCTTCTGATTTACTGAAATATTAGCAAAGTTGTTGCGAATTTTGAACAAAAAATATAAAAAATCTATATATCTGTTTGAAAAGGAATAAACTGAAGAAGCTGATAAAAACCAGTGTTTACATTTTAAAATGCACATCCCAGGGATTCGTTTGCACTTCTTCTCTTTTGAGACGGCAGTCTGGATTAAATGTTACAAACTGAGATAATAAACTGAACATGGAGATTGTTCTAAGACGTAAAACAATAAAATGAGTTGTTGCAGCTCATTTTCAGCTTTTATAAACAGGCGATTGAATATTGTACAGATAAACAAATATCAGGTTCTCATTTCAGAGGTAGCATAACTGAAAACCACTGATGTAAAGTAACTTTCCTTTGGCTGAAACCTCTCAGCTCGCTCCATTTTTTTCGTGCTCTGTTTTTTGTTTTTTTTGCAGAGGACCACCAGGTGAGACGAACGGACAGATGGACAAACTAGCACCTTCAGCGTTGGGAGAATATCGGAGAAAGCCCTCTTCGTTTGTCAGCCGACATAACAAGACTGTCTCAACTCGGAGATGGAGGGCAGAGAGGGTTTATGAGGACGACGGAGAGAGAAACAGAAAGCAACGGAGAGGAGGAGGAGGAGAAAGTGGTGGTAGGTTTTTAAATGGTCCAGAGGGATGAATGTCGAGGAGGAAGAGGAGGAGGAAGAGGAGAAGCTCCCACAGCGACTGCTAGTTGTTATATTGGGGATCCGTTAGTGGATCAATGAAAGAAGAGAGATGGAAAGAGGAAGAAGGAGGCAGAGTGGAAGGATGACAGGCCTCATTACCACCAAACCGCAGACAGTGATGCCTCGGTGTGTGTGTGTGCGCGTTCATGTGTGTGTTTGCCCATTTTTACATGCATAGTGTGTGCTTTCATATGTTCGCAAAAACATGTTTACATGCAGAGTGCTTGAGCTTATATGACTGTCTTCCCTTGTAACTTTGAGTGTTCGTGTGTGTGTGCGTGTGTGTGATCCCTGTGGGCCCTGCGAGAGCAGCAGAGGATGATGGGACAGAGTTGTTTAAAGGTCAGCAGCAAACATCATCAGATTGAGAGCGCCGCTCAGAGAACGATCAGTTAACCGACACACAACCCCAAAGTGAAGCAGCGCGGCGCTGCAGCCGCGGCTCCAAGCTACAGCCCAGGATTCAGATTAATCTCAGCCAATTCTGCAGCTCAGATTAGGAATTACGACATCTGTATACTCATTTTACAGAATTAGAAACACAAGAAAACTCACAGACAATAAAATCAGAGGACAGCCGCAGATGCAGCATCATTTGCAGAACTAAAATTCTGTTCATTAATGAAACTTTAAGGTGGAGGCAATATTACTTGTAATGCCACTGTGTGAAATATCTCACTATTGTTATATGATCTTAGAGAAACTAGATAAAAGTTGTAATTTTCTCATAAGAGACATTAAAACAGCTTATTTGTTGCAAATAAACAGATTGAAAATGAAACTGAAATTAAAACAATAAAAAATACAAACTTGAAATTACCTTGTAGAGGGAACTAACAGATTCAGAGGAAAACATTTATTACAGTTGGTGATTCCTCAAAATCCGCTGATCCACTCACACCTGATCCGGTAGAGTCAGAGCCACTGGAAACCAAAACTACATCATCTCCAGCTGCTGTGGTTCTCTTTCTCTCTGCTTTGATTCAAACCAACCTGTTCTCCTCCTGGCCTGTGGGGGCGCTGCACCAAGAACCACTGAAGGAAACGACAAGAAAACCTCTGAAGACACTGAGCGCAACTTCCTTCTTCACAAAATGGAAGCCAAAAATGGACTAGCGTCAGATTTTAGCGGTTGGAGGATTTCTCTTTTGTCTTTAGTTGAAGACCACGAGTCATTTCTCCCGCTAATGCTACACTGTTTTGGTTTAATTTACCCAGAATGCCCTGCACTATGGTCCACTTCCTGCTTTTGGAGCAGTCTTCAGTCCACTTGGCGTTCACATATGTATTCAAACCACACCAAAGTTCACTTCAATCGAACCCAGACTGAGGTTTGTAGGTTAACCAGAGTTTGATTATGCATCCGCTACCAAAGAAACTAGAGTTACTGATCCCACCATAAGAACTGAACTAATGCCTGGGTTTGGTGCTTCATCTACATGCTTCTGCTCACCTGTAGCCATTTTTAACATGTTTAATCACTTTAAACATTGACATTGGCTGTAAAGGTTTTGCTCTGTAAGGATTTGCTCTGTGCAGCTGCAGCACCGGTTAAATGGAGAAACCCTCCTACCAGTGTGTTCTTGTTAAAAATGAGCTTCTCCTCTCCAGTGAAACCTGGAGCCACGGCGTCAAACATTCATTACAGTCTTTTTAAAAAAACAATTTAGTCTTTTCTTTTTAAGAATATTTGGATTAGAAATCATGTACCATTTAGCATTAAATCCTAAATCTTTCTCCTGAGTATTTAAGGCATTTTTTAGTGCTAGTTGCATTTTGATTGTGGTTAAATGCTGTAAAGCAGATGTCACCCAGAAGACTTTCTAAGTTTTGGATCTGGAAGCCGTCCTCTCAGCCACGCTGATAACACTCTCCTCTCTGTGGCGTTCCCACCTGACTCTAATGACCGCCGGCCTGTCTCTTCTTTCCATCAACAGTTTTCACCTCTGTCTCCTCCTCTTATCCCCACCTCGAGCCTCGCGCTCCTCCCTGACTTCAATTAGACGGAGGAATAATCATATTGACAGGGCTGACAGGTCGGGGCAGAGGAGCAGGAGCATGAATACTTACACGCGGCGACGCAGACGGGCCGGAGGAGGGCTATCACCGGCTCTTATTGTACATTTGATAATATGACAATGACACACAGTCAATTCAGATTCACAATCACCGTGGGGCCACCGGCTCCTCTAACTGCTCATGAATTAGTCTGCTGACATTTCACAGACATGCTGACATCTAACACTGGAGCGGTTCACTTTAAGACAATCAGCCTCTATTTTACTGAATCCCATCCTGACTCACAGGGAACTGAAAGGGTTTGAACTGGACTTCAGTACCTGGCAGGTGAGGAAGATCCTCTAACCATTTGTCTATTTGCCTTTAACATTTTCAGAAAATGTGAAATCTAAAATCTACTTCAGATAATCAATAGTTTTTTATGATAGTTTCCAACAATCTTAATCTGTTGTGATTCTATACACCTAAAGCTCAGCAGGTCAGTTTATCTGTTTATTTTGTTATTTTATATTTCTATTTTTACTTCTTGACAGTTCTCATCACTGAGCAGTTATTAGACTCACCTCTGTTGTGTTCCAGTAACCATTATCCACATCCCAAAAGCCTCTCAGTTTAGTGTATCTTTGTCAGATCCTCCTGTTTCCTGGATCTCAAAACATGAATTTTATCTAAGGTGCAGGTCCCAGCAATCTTTCGACTTGCACCATGTTCCCACACCACAAAACCCTTCACAAGGTGCCACACCCTCAGCCTCCACGTCTTTTAACGAACCACAATGGTCACAGCGTTTTAGAGAGCGGTCAGAACCTGAGCAGTAGCCGCTCTCCCTTTGTTTGGTTAACAGCTTCTTCACCATTTCCAGCTTCAGCTCAAGCAGCAATCTCCAGAATCAACGGAGTCTGAAAATCATGGCTCCATCATGATTACCTTCAGATCCTCCATTATCTCCAGTCTCCTTCACCTTTAGAGATTCCTTTGCCTCTAAAGGTTCCTTCACCAACACCACAATGTCCATGTCCAGCAGAGTCAGTATCCTTCAGGGTCAAACTTTGAGGTCCAAACCTTTTTACTAATTGTGGCAGAAGAGCATACACGTAGTTATCTGGATGGAGCAACCTGGAACTAACAAATATGCTGAGAGATTGAGGAAAAACTGGCCACTGAAAGTTACATGTGCAAAAAGACATAATTGGAGCGTCAACCACAGTGAGGGAAAGACGGCCAATGGACACACATCCAACTTTGCTGGAACTGAACCAGACATTAACAGGTTAGAGAGAAACTTGAAAATGAAAGGGCTTCTGGGAAGCTACATCGAGGCAGTTGCATATTATGGTGACCCTGTATCACCTAAAGCCACAATGTGACTCGTCTCAAACTGCATGAAATGCTGGTAATGAGTCGACGAGGCACCGCTGACCTTCTCTCGCTGTTCTGACCGACTCCCGGACCATTTAAAACCGCACCAGCACCACTTCTCTCTGCTCTCCGCTCTAAACATAATTTAGTGTTTGTTTTTATTTTTTAAAGTGTATGTATTGCAAACCTGCTGTAGTTTGAGCAATTACCCTCCAGGTAATTTCATCTTGCATTCCTGTCTCATTGATATTCATCCCAACAACAGACGCTCATCTCCTACTCGTTCTCTCTTACATTAAACATCAAGTTTTCTCTTTGAATGCCTTTTCATCATTAACTCCTAATTGTTGAGTAATTTTTTTGCCTCCCTGCTTGCAGTCCTGCATTAAGAGTCCTATTTCTGTCTGCTGGTCTCCTCTGAGCTACGCATATTAAAAGCCATTTTCCTGCTTCATTTCTGTCTTAAATACATGCTTTCCACCATTAAAAGCTAATTTTCTGACAGTCGTATCCCCATCTATATGCATAGCCGCTGTGAAGCCTAATTTTTCTACTTTCTCTGCGCCTCCGCCCCTCCCGGCTCCATCAGTTGAAGGGAGCTGGCCAGGGAAATCGTTAGAGCTCCTTTCTTTTTAAATTGGGGAGGTGGACGGCAGGTGAACAGCGCATTGATCGCCCTCTCAAGGCCTCTTTCTCCCCCCTTCATCCCTCTCTGGTGCATCCCTCACCACCAATTGTCTGGCCTTTACTCCCCTCATCCTCGCCACCCCCCTCCCCCCCCGCACATCACCACCAATTGCCGGCCATTTTCCTTCCTCTATCCCAGCCGTTTTTTCATCTCAAGCTAGCGGAGGACACACACTTACAAGAGAGTGAAGTGGCAGAGGGTTTAGGGTGGGGCTACTTTCTGTCTGTCTTTCTAACAACCCCCATCACAGGGCGGAAAACAGAGGTATGGGGGGTGCAGGTTGGAGAGAACCAGGACAGGGGAGGTGGGTGGTGTAGGAGGGAGGGGTCCGAAGTAAACACGGTGATGATTTCCCTCGAGTTTCGTTCATCGGTGAGGAGGAAGAGAGTCACCGAAAGAAAAAAGAAGAAGAAGAAAGAGAGAGCAGCTGCTGTCCTGTCACAGACAACAACTGGAGCCTCAGTGACACCTCCTCTTCCTCCTCCTCCTCCTCCTCCTCCTCTTCTCCCTCCTTACAACAACCAAAAAAAGGGACAGTACAGAAAAATCGAAACGTTCACACAGATATGCTTCAAACACACACACCAAACACCCTCAGCGGGACCCTCATCGTCCAATTAGAGTCCTAACAGAGGAGAAAGGCAGAGAGGTTCCTGTGTCAGACTCCGTTTTACTAAAACTACGACTTTTCTCAAATTTTACTTTGTAGTCTCCGACTTTGACTTTTTAAAACAACACTGGAAAAAATAAAACCCTTTAAACAGAACCTGGGTCACTTGGCATTAGAGCTAAAGAGACAAACTTTTATTTGGAGCAGAAAGAAGGATTTAGGGGCAACAAGATAAAGTTTGGATGGAAAGAGAGAAGACAAGTGGACTTTATTACTGAAGTTGTTTCAGGTGTTCACACCAGCCATCTTCAATCCAAAACCAGTCCGTCTGCAAGGAAAGTCCGGTTCGTTTGTGGAGGTGTGAATGCGTAATCAAACCCTAATGTGGACCAAAAAGTGGACTTTCTGTCCCCGTTGCTCATACATAAACCCCACATGATGCTGCAGCCACCACTGTGCTTCTCAATAGAAAAGGCTGCTGCTTATCAACATCCAGCTGGTTGGTCAGAACCAGGCTGTTGGTTTGTATCTGGAACCCAAACAGGATCTTAGTTCAGTTACTTTCCCCCCATTGGGAGGTGAGTCTCCAGCTCATATTCCTCGGATGTTTCTCCACCTGGCTGTGGTGTTACATCGATTCCCTTCCGGCCAGCAGCCAGAGAGTTAGCAGGAAATCAGGCTGCCATGCTGGACACCCAGGATCCAAACCTGCCTGGGTCACATATCATGATTTATACCGTCTTCCTTAGGAAAAACCCTTAATGCCCACCGCATGGCATGAGAGGGAATCAACTGCTCAGCTGCACTGAAACAAAACTGAAGTTATTATCTTTTGGCCTAAAGAGGAACAATCTAAAGGTATAGATCTACAGTCAACACACAGCTTCAGTTCTTCCAGCTAGAAACTAGAGATCAGTCTGACCTCTGACCTTCCAGAGCCACATAAAGCCGGTTCCACAGTGGGCCTTCTGCAGAACATTTCCAGGACCAGAGACTAAAGTCTCAGATCAGAGAAACTCATCCAGGCTTTAGTTTCTCTTTAGTGGCTTTGATTCCTGCAGCAGCGTCTTCACAGGTCTGATTGACAACCCAACGGTCCAGAACGCTGCTGCTGGAGTTCTGACTAGAACCAGGAAGATAGAGACACCACCCGGTTCTACACCACCTAGTTCTACATCACCCAGATCTACATCACCTAGTTCTACAGTCCTTCAAACTGTAGAACTAGAGACTTTAAATGCTGCTGGTAGTTTATAAATCACTGGACAGATTAGAGATCTGCCTTCTGACCTCTCAGGTCTTCTGGACCTGACAGGTTCTGGTTCTGGTTCTGGTTCTGGTTCTCTTCTGCAGCCCCAAAACCAAACATGGAGAAGCAGCCTTCAGCTTCTATGCACCACAAATCTGAAACAAACTTCCAGAAAACCAAAAAACAGCCGAAACACTGAGTTCTTTAAGTCAGAACTAAAAGCCCAGCTGGTTAGAATTGACTTTGATCAGCAGTAAATGGATCATTGATCAACATATTTCTGTGTATTGATGATTTTAATGAGGGTATTTGACAAGATGAAATATTTCTACATCGTTTTCACTATTTGTGACTTTTTGATGTTTTTATGAATTAAAGCAAATAAACCTGAACTAAAATAATGTTCTCTTCCTCTTGTTCTCAAATGTTTAGATTAAATTTCCAACATCGACTGTCCTGATGCTAAATAAGAACAAGTTTTTCTGTCGTCATGAGAAAACAGATGTCAAGAAAAGAAGCTTCATTTTCTCACGACAAACATGAACTCAAAATGAACATTTAATAAACCAGAGAATGAAATAAATACGTCATTAACTCTGTTTTCTGTTCTCTACTGAACTAAACCTCTATGACACAGATCTCTGGTTGTAAAGCAACAACATGATCTTATAAATAGTGACCTAAAGATGGGAAACTGAGCTAACTGCATTCTGCCTTCTGGCCCGGTCACCTTCAGTTACAGCAGAAATAAGAGCAGCAGTTATACAATTAGTCTGATCTGCCGATGGAGAGAACATCTTTCCCCTCTTTGTCTCTCGGTTCTCCCTCTCCTCATCCGTCCTTTTTCTCCTCCCTCCCTCGGTCCGCTCCCTCTGAAACTAATTATCAGTGAAGTGGGGAGCAGAGGGAGGAGCGCTGCGCGGAGACATGAAGAATGTGAGGAGGGAAGATACCAGGCGGAGGAGGGAGAAGAAAAACAGGAAAACTGAAAAAAGGTTCAGATATGAGGAGAAACCGTCCAGATCCTCATCATCCTGCTACCGAGGAGACGAATCCTCAAACATGATGTTTTTATTAAATTACACATTTAAACGACGTTGTGAGGAGACAACGAAACGGCCGTTTTTTAAAACTTGGGAGAAAATCTCTCCATGTTCATGTCACCAAACAGAGATGGAAATTTTTACTTTTTCTGGCTTTTTTATTGAATCTACATGAAAAACGTTTGGTTTGGCTTAACTAATGTTTTTAAATCACAAAGTCTCAGATGTTGACGTGCGTCTAAGACTAACATGAACTGATGTATAAAAAATGTAAAAACTACTGACTGACTTAAATAAATGCAACAACAATCTATAAAAACATGTAACAGCTGGTTTCACTCAACTGTCCTGAATTTCTGCCAAAAACACGAAGCAGAAAATGTATAAACACATGAAATATGACATTATTCTACTGGATCAAACCTAGAAAACTCTTACAGTCCATTGTGCATTAATAAATGAAATGAAAGTTGGTTTTTGGTGTTGAGTTCTTCCGATAAACAGGATGTAAAAAAAGGTCAACAAAGTAAAAAGAAAACTGTTTTTGAAACCCTGGTTTTCCTGAACACCATTCAGATGTTTTTTATTTTTCTCTGCTGTTTCAGAAAACTCAGTTTTTAGGACGATGCTGCAGCAGCAGACGAAGCTTCTGCCGGAGCTGAAGCTGATTTTTCTGCCAGTAAACAGCTGATTGGTCCTGCGGTGTGATGCTGCGGCTGATCAATAACATTATGCAAAAGAAAGAAAAATATATACGGAGTAACGCAGGCGGGGAGGAAAGCAGCAGGTGAGAGGAAATCAATGCATGAAGCGTTTTTCCTCTAAAGGCCGGGAGTTCGTTTGGTTTCTGCAGGTTTGGGAGTTTAATACGCAGAAATTCATCTACCTCCACTCTGATTATTTTCTTTTATTCAGATTTTTATTCCAACTTTTAATGAAGCAAATTGGATAAAAATGTGTTCAGAACAAACATGACTACCAGCCTGAGAAAGAAAAACCCGATAATATCTAACTGAATAAATCTTAGCTTAGTAAAATCTGGTTTCCTCCTGAATCACAGAAACTCTTCATGTTCAACAGCAGAGAAGCAGACTGTGACCTCTGACCTTTAGTTCTTTTAATCTTTATTAAAATTTTATTTCAATTATATTTTTGATCAAATGTGTGATTTTATTGTTGGAACAATTTCAAATAGAAATCTGAACACATTATGAAAAACTTCCGCTAATCTGCTAATAGCACAGCTAATTTTTAGCTTAGCGCTTTAGCATTCTGCTAACTTTGAAAACATTTAGCATACTTAGCTTCCCCTAAATTAATAGATACATTCCAAAGCACAAATTTACTTGGCCGTTTTGCAAACTTTCAGTTGAATAAAGTTTAACATCTTTATTAAAGTTCTACTGTTAAGAAATAATTCAGGTAGTTAGACTTTTATAGTCATGCTTTTATTTTGAAGTGGGTGAAGAATGAAACAGTTGTTTGGTGCAGGTATCATCATGGTTGAAGGTAGAGCTGAAAACACACGTTATCTACTGTATAGTGGATATTTATCAGAAAAGAAAAGCAGCATTTTTAAAAAAAATGTTGGTATTTATGGTTTTAAGTTAGTTTCATTCAGGCAGATTGAAGGCAAAAATGGTTCTCTGGTTCATAGTGGGGATGGTGTGATGCTGACCGCGGAAGAGGGAGGGAAGTCTGGGCCTCCCTTCTGAAGCTGCTGCCCCCGCGACCCGACCCGGATAAAGAAAATGGATGGATGGATGGATGGATGGATGGATGGATGCAGATCTTTGGCCTTTGACTTTAGTCTGGAAAACTACAGAATTAGAAAATTCAAACAAATGTATGTTTTAGCTGAATGGGAAATTATTTAACATTTCTCATTAATGTGATCTAAAAACAAAAAAATAAATCAGAACAAACAAAATAGGTTTGTAAATCTTCAACGCTGCTGCTTGAGCCGTTTGTTCCACTGAGAATATAAAAATATCTTTACTAGAAAACATGATTAAAGGTAATTACTGCTGCTGTGAGTCAAATGAAGCTTTAACTGTCTCATCTCCCATCCCAATTACAAACAAATTAATAAATGTCCTATCCACCTGATTTGTGTAACGCCGAATCATAATCACTTTATTAGACAAACTGGTCCAAGTTCATATTAATTTGAATAAAATAAACTTCTCTTATTCTTGTGGAAAACACGGATAAAACTTCAGTAATTGGATCCAGTTTTAATGAAGCAGAGAAACCTTAATGCTGCTGCTTCCTGTGGGAGTTTGGCTGTTTTTAATGAGCTCTTCATGAAGTCTCAGCTGTAAATCTGAAGCCACCAACAGAGAGAGGAAAAGATTTTTTAGGGATGATGGAGCGCTCTCTCTCTCCTTCCTCAGTGGGATGGATGGACTTTTCATCCTCCTCCATCTCTCTTATTGTTTTCACACTTCAGTGGGACGAGATGCTCCACTGAATGAGCCCAACCCCTGCGGACTCGGCACCGTTTCTCTGGACTTCTCGTCTGATCAAACCCGAGCTACTCGTGACCTCACACTGAGGAAACTGAATCCAGCCGACATGAATCAGGTTTAATTTCCTTTTAAAAAGTCAAAAACCTGGAAAACAAACTCAGAACGGAGATGGAAACAAAACCGGTTGTGTTTGAATACATAAAAACACCATAAAGTTTTTTCTGTTTGCAGGATTTCAATCAGAAACCAGATAATTTGAACAGAACAGAGACGAGAAACTAAAACGTCTCAGTTCAACAAACTGATCCACAAAAACTGAATTTCAGTCACTTCTTTTTCTAACATTTTTACTTCAGTAAATTTGATTCCTCAGTAAAATAATATATATATATATATATATTTTGCCAAATACTTAAAAATGTCAAATGAATTCCTTCAACGTAGAGAAAGAATTTGAATCTTAAAATCAAAAAGAACTTGATTCTATTTTTTCTCATTTATATTTTTTTTCTAAGCTTTTGTTTGTTTGTTTGGTTAAAAATATTGAGAAAAAGTAAGAATAAATAAATAAATAAACAAGTCATCTACGTCTCCAGGGGAAACCTGTCTGTTGCGTTTCCATGGCGTTCCCGGGGCAGATGGGACATGTAGTCCAGAGACTGAAAGCATGACCAGTTTAGTGCAACTGGAGGCAAACTGGCCGTTTTCCTCTCAGATTTCCACTTAAACTTCCTTCATGCTCTCAGTTTCATCCTCATATTTAGATTCAATCATTAAAACTGGCAGAAAAACTGAATCTTTACAGAAAAATCCCATGAAATTCACATGTTCACATCATCCACAGTCATCTCACATTCAGTTTATTTATATAAAGATAATTCATCACAAATGTGTCAAGACACTTTCAAAGTATTTAATCACACAAACATCCCAGTTACTGAACACACAGATGAACATCTGATCACATATTTTATGTGTAAACATGAAAATATGTGGAGATTTTCACTGGCAAAAATTTAAATCTCCTAAAAATGAAAACTGCTAAAAACAACTCATAAAATGATTCCATGTTTTACATCCAGTCATTAAAGTGGGATGAATTAAAATAAAGCTCTTATGTTTTTTTGCTGGGAATAAATGAAAAATATTTTCTAGAACAAGAAACAGAAAATATTTGAGTTAGAAAACTACAAACCTTTCTGTTGTTAAGGGAGACTCGTTTTTAGATCTAAAAATCATTTTAATGTTCTATTAAAATATGATATTGCATGTCTGATTTACTGCTGAATAGGCAAAAAATAATCCATAAAAATAAAAAATATGAATGTAACTGTTTTATAGGGTTGCAACTTTTAGTAATCAATTTTATATCAATTATTTTGACAATTAGATTAAAAAATTTCACATTCTGCATATTTTCATTTAACCGCTTTAGCTTATTTTGTACGATATTAGAAATATGTTAAAGATGGAAATAAAAAGCTGAATTTATTTTTTAAATAGGAAAACATTTGAACAGATTTCCTGAATCTGAATCAGGTGGAGATAAAAATGCAACTAAAATATTAGTTTAAACTAAAATATGTTTACAGACAAAGAAGGTTTTATCTTAAAATAGATTTTTGTAAAGTTTTATCTGAGTTACTGATGTGAAAACATCTTTTTTTTCAGCAAATTGACCTTTATTTGCATTAAAAATTAATTGATTACTAAATTATTTCAATAATTTGCCTTCCTTCCCTCCTTGCATCTGCAAATGAATCCTAATTTCCTGAGTTTTTATCGTTTAACCTCTTTTTTGTTCTCCCTCATCACTCTCTCCCTCCTCCCTCCATCCGTCCGTCAGTTATTGTTTAAAAAGCGGAGCTGCAGTTTGATGGTTAAAACGCTGGCAAATCGATACCTTCACACATGACAGACCGCCGGCGGACGGCAGGACGGAGGGCGAGCGAGGCGGAGGGGGAGGAGGGAGAAATAACAAGCTGACAGCGAGGAGGCCCTTATTTCCACCGGCTGAGACGGATGGAGAGCAGAGGGACGAGAGTGTTTCTGTCTTCCGGCTTCGCTCCATTACTTCTTATCTTCACTGTTTGTTTCTTACGCTCTGCCTCTTCTTCTTCCCTTCTTCTCCGGTTTCACCCTTCAATCCGACATCACTCCCTCCTCTTCATCACTGCTTTTATCCACTTGATTTGTCACTTAACATGTTAACGTCTTTTCTTCTCGTCTCTCTAAAGTCGTGCGTTTAACTCTGATGATTCATTTCTTGACCTTAAATTCAACAATGTTTAATTGATTCATTTAAAAATAATGATAAAACTCTAAAGATTTCAATTTGAAGGAGAAATCAGAGAAAAGTTATTTTCTTACTTTACGTCCTGAACTTTCTAAATAATAAAAATTTGTTGAAATTAAACAGAACAATTTCAGCCACAGTTTCTGTCCAACTGATATTAAACATTTGGACAGCTGCTGATTAATTGTGGCCTAAATTAATCCGTTCATTCGCTCAATTTAAAAGATTTCTTCATTAATTCACATCCAAACCTGAATCTTTCTCAACAATTTTCATGGCCGCGTACATTAAGTTAACAATAAAAGTTGCAAACATTATATAATTCTCTCATTATTAACTCAGAAGTGATTATAGATGATTGATTATTGTGATAAAATGATCCAAAACAAACGCAGCATCAGTTGAAGTTCAGGATTTTTTCTTTTACATTTTCAGTGAAAAGAAAATGGAGGCTGCCAACAAAATGGATCAGTTATTATTAAAACTCTCACTAAAGGACAGTCTCAATAAAATGACTGCAAAGATGATTTGTTTTATATTCCTAGTTTAATTTTTAAGTTATGATCTACAAACAGCTCTTCATCTTTTTGAAGAGGATTAAAGTGTTTAAATGTGGGAAGAGGAGCAAAGCTCAACCTGCTGCTGATCCAACTAAATGTTAGAAAACAGTTTCATTTGATTTTGTTTTTTCTAATGTTAGAAACAAAATAAAAGTTTCTGTAAATCAGATTCAATCAAACCAGGAAACCTAAATAAGCTGCAGGTCAGAAAAACAAAAAGTGATTTTTATTTATTGAAAGTGATGAACAGAAAACATATCAGAAGAAATTAATTCCTAAAACTTTCAGTTTGTTTTATTTTGCTTTTCATCTTTTATTGCATAGTAAAAATATAAAATTAAATATTAAGTTACTCATAAGTTATAGTTGTTTTAAAAAGCAGCTGAAGATTTAAATATGTAGTTACAAATATTTGATTCATTTTTCCTATTTTAGTCGATAAAGTATAAATTCTTCTTATTTATATCTGTAGAAGTTGATATATCACAAAATAAATCATATAAATACTAAATTAAAGCCTGATTATAAAACTGTTCCATTGTTTCACTTACATTTTTCAAAAGATTTATTTAATGAAAATTATTAATTTAAATCCTCTTTTTGGAAAATTCTTATAATCAGACAATATTTGACTTTTCCTGCAGGTTTTGATAATAAAAAAACCAACAGAGATGAGAATATTGTGCATAGAAAAAACAAACTGTGGATGTAACTTTGGTTAAAAGGTAAACTGAGAGAAAGACTGGCATGATGTCCGAGTGTGGGAACGGAGGAGGATGAAGAGAGAGAAAGGAGGAGGTGATGGAGGGAAGGAGGCTGAAAGCTGAAAAATAGAAAGAGAGTAAAGAGAGGAGAGCTGATTAACCCTTTCTGCAGCCGCTTGACAAATGGACGAAATCAACAGGAGCTGCAGAGCATCTATCACGGCTGAAACACACACACCGGCGCTCACAGGGGGGCCCAGAAATAACTAGTTTCTGCTAATAAACCCAACTAGCATGCCAGGACACATTACTCTGTCATAGGCCACACAGGCTCACATCCATCTTGTGCAGAGGAGGGAGCGGCGGCTGATCGAGCTTCACTGCAGCCGCCGCGTCTGATGGGGACATTTGTTAAGGACGCGCTCCGCTCAATAGCAGTCATAGACCTCCGCCGTCACTTTAAAGCCTCATCCGTCTCCTCCTTTCCACCTTAATTTTTCAAAAAAAGAAGAGCTTTGTGAGGAAATATGACTTCCTGTTTTTATAGCTTCATCATTTGTTAGCAGGCCGGATGTTTCCCGCCTCAGCGCGTCGATACGCTTCAGAGCTGATCTGTGCGGAGCGAGGAGGCCGATCGCAGGTCAGGACCGGATCCGGGAACAAATCCATCCTGCTTGTTAGCCGGAGGAAACTCCAATGCTGCTCCCATCCCACGCGGACGCTCCGGTCCGTTTATAAATCTGAATCCGTGTCGGGTGGCATTAAAACGCTGCGGCGGAGCCAGCTTCAGTCCGGAGACGGATCAGAGCCGGTATATCGATCATCTTCTAAACAAGCTGCTGGGAAAGTTTCTCTCCTCCACCATGTTTCCTCGGTCAGTTTGGAAAGAAAACAGAGAACCGAAACTTTTAGGAAACAGGAATCCAGTATTTACTCCTAACTAGTGAAAAATTCAATTAAACTTGAATTAAATGATCTTAGCTGAGATGGATCGATATGAAAATAATCCAATATTAATATCCCTGTTACATTAATTCATTTAGCAATCCGATATCGATATGTTAAAAAATCATCAATATCGGTTGATACCGATGTTAAGTGCTGAAATATTAACCTTAATCTTAACCACCTAAAAATCTGTTTAAAATTTGAACTGAAAAACATCCAATATTTTTATCACAGGCCTCACAACAGCCATAAAATCCTGAAAATAAAGTTGCTTTTTATCAAAAATCTTTTTTGCATTAGGTTGAGGTGGTTTTTTGTCTCTATCAAAATTATTTTGCAATACTCCAATAGAAATATTGATCGAGTCAAATGATCAACAACCAGATGTTAGTGGTGGAAAAGATGAAGAGGAAGACAACAGGAAGTGGTAGGAGGAGGATGGCGGCGAATGTGTTTCATGACTTGTCACTTGATTTTAATGGCGTTTACTTACTTTCTTATTAAAAGCAGACTCTCCGTAACTGGAGAAAAATAAATACATCAGGTAAAAAGCTGTGCATTGTGTTCTCAGCTTTACATGTTTGGATTTTCATGCTCATATTTGCTTACAGAACTTCCCAGAAATCCAGATTTAAATCTGAAAAACAGCTTAAGACTCTCCTGAAAAATCCTTCTGTTGTCAAACTGGATGAACAACCTGGACTGACCGACTGTTCTGTGCTTTGGAAAGTCAACTGGTTCCCAGCTTGTTTGGCTGCTTTTTCTTGGTCTGATCCTTGTAAACAAACCCAGTAAAGCCGAGTCGGGTCGCTGTGGGTCACAGGGTTTCCCTGCTGGTTTGTGTAACGAGGAGTCACACACATCCATCACGGCTAACGCTAGCAATCTGAGGCTAACACGCGCTCACAACACCAGGTCAATTGGCCTGACCCGGCTAATTACAGAGCGGCCACCTGACACACACACACACCCACACACACCCACACACACCCACCCCCACACGTTGAACCAGTTGGTGTAGCACGGCGGTGTGGAACGCAGGTCCATTAAGCAGAGTGTTGGTCCAAATGAAGACCAATGACCAGGAAGCTTCAGACAGGAAACAAAACGAGGTGAAACGCCGAAAGACAAGATGGCCGCCGGAAGGAAAAACACTCTGAGGAACAAGAGTGAGAACAACGATGGAGGGAGGCACAAAAATCCAACTACACGTTAATCCATCCAACTGAACATCCATCCATCCATCCAACTGAACATCCATCCATCCATCCATCCAACTGAACATCCATCCATCCATCCAACATCCATCCATAAAAGCTGAATTGATTCTAAGCCAGATGTCAGGAGCTGCTAGTCAGCGCCCTGATGGCATCAGCCACCAATACCAACATATTCTAGTGTTTAATTAACCAATGAATAATAATACAATCACCTTACAGCGCCCTCTGCTGGTCTTTATTTAAACTACTTTTAAGTTTTTAACCTTTATCAGGTGTTTGACTTTCCAAAAACATTCAAATAAAATAACATCTATTATCTAACACTTTTAAACCTCAGAGTTTAGCAACGTTTCCAACCCCGACTCACCTGTTGACCAACCGACGGCTGTGTGTGTGTGTGTGTGTAGGGGTGTGTGTGTGTTAGCGCAGCCACCAGGTCACTCTGAGTAATTAGTCTTTGAGCTTAGCAGAGAGCCAATTCACAGTTTCTACACTGGCCGACACTCCTGAGACTCTCTCTCTCACACACACACACACACACACACCAACGCAGACACCCACACACACACAGCGACACAGCAGTAGCAGGTTAGATTAATGTGTGTTGTGTTTGCCGTCCCGGAGGAAAGCAGCTCACTTAATAAAGAAAAATAATTCGTCTCTCCACAATCCCCCATACACACACACACGCACACACACACACACACACACACACACACACACACACACACACACACACACACACACACAGTAAACATGCTGGTTTGGTATTAGTGAAACTCTCTTGCTAATATTTTGGATCAACACATTGATCCAAAATAAAAATATTTTAATAGTTTTTAGTCAAAGGGAAACAAATGCTAATAATAAAGAACAAACCTCAATTCAACTTATATCTGCTCTTAAAGGACTAAAGCCCTCAAGCACCAATTTATTTTTGATAATATAGTTTACATATTCTGTAACATCCTTAGATATTGTACTTATAAATATCTTCTCATCTCGTGTCTGTTTATTTTATTCCTGTTTAGTTTTTGTTTGAAATAAAATTATCAGGGAAAAAAGAGAGGAAATGGAAATGTTGTGTAAACAGCTTTCACCCCCTTCAAAATAAGAGCATGAATCAAACTACTTGAGAAATCCTTAAAGAGGCAGTATCATGTAAAAGCAACTTTTTAAAACTTTCCATCAAGTTATAATGTTTTTCCCTGGAGTGTTGCTTTGATTCTTTCATGCATGTTTGAGAAATCCTTTAATCTCCATGGCAACCATTCAGCTGCAAAACGCCTGGGCGGACCTAGCCCCGCCTTCGAGGCGCAGCTCCTCCTCAGAGCTGCAGTTTCCAAGCCTCGGCCTCACAGAGCCTCACTCAGCTCCTACAGACTAGCCAGCAGCAGTTAGCAAACAGCTGCTGAGCTCCTTATAGGAGCTGCTGCTCAGAGCAACGCTGGTAAAAAACATTAAAGGGTTAATAGAGGAGCCATGTTGGGATGACTTCCTGGAGGCGGAGCTTCAGACAGAGCAGGAGATTTTAAAGAGACAGAGGCCAAATTTCAATGTGTCTTATTTCTTTTACATCATATTTGATTTAACATTTTACAACAATAGAGTTAAAGTGTGAAGATAAATACACAATACACACTTTTTCTTTGATTTCAAATTTTCCTTCTCAATGATTAGAGGAACTTTACAGGCGGCTTTTCTTCTTTATCCCTTTTAGTTATTTAGTTCATCCAAAGTTAAAAGCTTCTTTTTTACTCATGTTCTTTATTTATATCTGATATCTTCTATCTTCCATTTTTATTATATATTGAGTTAATTTTATTTTTTTCTCTCCATATCAACTTGTTTATTCCCAAATGATTTTATTTCTCTCTACTACTGTATAACATTTTGAAATGTAATCAAAACCTTTTCATGGTTGAACTGAAAGTGAAACACTCAGTTCATCTCAAAACCAAGTAAAACAAACGATAAAAATAAAAAACAAAAGGTTAAAAAAGGAGAAAACTAAGACTTTTCCTTTTCAGAGTAACAGGAAGGACTCTGAGCTCAACATGGAGGCGGAGAGGTGGAATGAACAAACGCAGAGCGGAGTAAATAAAGGAAAAGAGAAGACGAAAATGAACACGAACAGATAAAGTGGAGGGAATAAAACACACACACACACACACACACACACACACACACACACACACACACACACACACACACACACACACACACACACACACACACACACACACACACGTCGGGCCCAAACCGAGGGAAACAGTGATGGATTTCAGTTATTAGCCAATCAGAAAGATGGATGGCGCCGCGCTCCGTCCAATCAACGTCATCATCTAGATCCAGTTAGCAGATAGCGCCTCGCTGCTAATCAACTTATTAAAGTTCCTGATAATATCGCCGCAGAATAATCTCCCTCTCACATAAACACACACACACAGCGCGGCGGAGGAGTGGCGAGTCGATAAAATCACTTGAGGCGAGGCCGAGCTCAGAGGAAAGTAATGGCGCTAGAGGTCATTAATATTATTTAACACCTAAAGGCACAAACGCTAATGAAGAAGAAAAACTGGACCCCCGCCTACTTCCTGCCGCCTCCTCCTCCACTTAGAGGGAGAAACGCTGCACACATTTCAGATTCATCACCGTTTAAACGTTTCTACACAGCTGGCTTTTTATTCAGCAGGTAGATCCAACGAAACGTCACAGAAATCAAGAAACACGTTTTACTGCAGTGAAACACAAGATGACATTCAACAGTCACAATGAAAACAAGATAAAACACACACACACACACACACACCTACGCACACACACACACACACACACACACTTCCAGTAAACTAGAAATCCAAACTTTCAGTCAAAACTTTAAGGGCCACAAAAATCAGGCTTATTTGTTTTTTATTCCAAAAGAAAATTTTAATTTAGCCTGGATTTTCATATCCTTTTAGATAATGAACCTAAGTTTTCTACATTTCTTTGCAGCAGATCATTTAAAGTGTTAAGTGTTTTCCAGGCACTGACTGACATTTTATAGCACAATCAAGTAATCAAGAATGACGAAGAAGAAATTTGACGTTGCAATTTAACACCTGTAAATTGGGCTTCTGTGTTTTTAAAATCTTCTGCTCTTTCTGAAGCGCCGCCTCCAGGAAGTCATCCCAACATGGCTCCTCTATTAACCCTTTAGCAACGTTTTACCAGCGTTTCACTGAGCAGTAGCTCCTATAATGAGCTCAGCAGGTGTTTGCTAATTACTTAAGGCTAGTCTGAAGGAGCAGAGTGGGGGAGGAGCTGCGTCCTGAGGGTGGAGCTAGGTCGACCCAGGCGATTCACACAGCTGAATGGTTGTCATGGAGACTAAAGGATTTCTCAAACATGCATGAAAAAATCAAGGTGTGTTTTTGATGAATAACATGATGGAAAACTCAAAAACGTTTCTGTTAATTTGTAAAGAAGATGAAAGTCTGAGTGTCCTGAAGATCAGGAAAGAAAACACGAGCTGCACAGCTGTAGCGTGATTGGATTGAGCTTTGATTGATACAGAAACCCAGCAGGAATCAAACCTGAGACTCCGCAGCGCCTGGATCACCTGCAGCAGTCTGAAGATGAAGAGGTGATGAAGGATCCCTCCTCATCGTCAGCAAGGTTTAATCTGAACAAACGAGCAGGAGTTCAGCAGCAAATGGGAAAAGGAAGAAAACTGCTTTTCTGCTCATTCTATAAACTCCTAGCGGAGCATCAATCCCAGTTAAAGACGTTTCCAGGGCTGCAGGATGGACAGGATTTTTATTCAGCTCAGGGTTTTTCACAGCAACTTTGACTCCAAACTCTTTACATTTACAGACCATCCGGTCTCCTGAGTTACACCTTAAAGATCTCTAAAAGCTGCAGCTAACGGCTAATTCACACGTCGTTTCTGCACTGAAGATGTGATGAAACCCGTAGAAGTGGCAGGAACATCATCTTTTGTCTCGGGTTTTGTGGTTTGTCTGGTTTTTTCTATACTTGTTCACTCTGAAGTTGATACCATCGAACCATTTAACTAACTTTTCCATTTCATGCTGCTACACTAAACTAAGGAGCAAAGCAGTTTGATGGATTTGACCAGCAGTCAATGAGTTAAAAACAAATTAATTAATAAAAAGATTTTAAAAGTATTGCATTCAATTTCTCATCTTTTCTCCAACTTTCTTAAAAACTTCCCAGTTTGAAAAAACTGCTCTAATTATTTACCATGCAGTCACTGACCTTCATATCTCCTTGTTTTCTTAAAAACCATTAAAGTTTCTCCTCTCAGGAATTTTCTCCTCAGAAAAATTTCCTCCAAGCTCCGACTGAGAATGAAGAAACCAACCTGGAATACAAAGATCAGCAAGTCAAACAACTAAAATCACTGAAGAAACTTTGTTTTTTGTACCTTGAAACGATAAACTGCAGCTCAGAGTCCTTTCTGGTTGTCAAGATACTAAAATGTAAAACTCCACACCGATGCTAGAGAACACATTCAACCTAAAAAAGAGAACAAAATACAATTAATTACAATATGATGTTATTTTAATTTAATTAGATGAAAGCAATAAATAGAGGAGAATTCAGCTCTTATTTAGAGAAACTATTAATTTAAAAGTGTCACTTTCCTGTTTGGTAAAACAGCAGACAACACTTAGCATAGGAGCTAATTACATTTATTTTATTTTATTATAACTGCTTATCTTCAATAAACTCCATTTGATGGAAATATTTTTAATCCGAAGTTTAAACTGTGTACAACACATATTGGTGCCAACTCATCACACAACGAACAAGCGGATGGTTTGGCTTTCAGCAGTTCGCCCCCAGCGGGATGACAGTCAGTCAGAATCCTGGATCATTCTCCAGACTCGGACCTCAAACTCTGACTTCCTGTTATAGACCAGCTATTGTTTTAACTACCAAGTAACCATGACAACATGTGGACACAGACATTTTGTGTCTCAGCATGCAGCCCGTCCTGAGAGACGGCTGCGGTTTGATCGGGTCAGCGTGGAGGATTAGAAAGGTTAGGAATGACGGAGGTGTCGCCGCCCAGCAGGCTGACACTGACAGACGTCACCCTGGGAAAACGACTGTCACACACACACAGAGGCGTGTGTGTGTGCGTGTGATGTAGGGGGGTCAGGGTGCCGGTGTGACCCCGGATCAATAACGGGGCTGACAGATGGCAAACCTGAGCCTGACTCCACCAGAGAATTTCTGCCACGTCCCGTGTCTGACTGACAGCGAACGCACCGTGAAGCTCCGCCCCGTACCTGCCTGAAGGCGGTCAGAGGCCAACGTTTGCAGACGACTGTCAGGTCATTTGGCTGCAGTTCTGTCCTTCATTTTATTTATTAGTTTATCCGACAGGAAAAATTCATACAAACTTGGAACAGAAGAAATTTGTAACTCAGAGTTTAGAGCTGCAGCTATTTCACAACTCCAGCCTGTGGTTGGGACTTTCTCTGCTGTATATACACATAGATATGAGTTTACACATATATGAGTTTACACATAGATATGCCTGCATATTAATGTAATCAACCTTGCAAACTGCAAATTCACTAAACAAAAATTATGTAGAAATAGAAAATAGACAATTTATAAATCAAGATTAAATAAAAACACAAAACCTTGGTACCTCCAAATGTATAAATATCCTCACACATTCAGCTAACGTACTAAAAACTGTTTGTCTGTGGGATTTTTTTCATTAACTACTAATTATGTTGCTAAGCGCTCATCAGCCATTCTTCCAGTTCAAATTAAGTAGTTTAGTTTTGTGATATTTTAAGTCTGAAGATAAATTCAAGCGGCTCAGCGGAGAGGAACGGGGCGCCGGACCCGGACGCAGCGTGGAGAAGCTTCAGGTTTGAACAGCATCGTCTCTGTGAGGAACAACGGACAGAACAACAGCAACTCCATCCTGGCTGGGGATCAACGCGCTCTGCAGGAATTTATTTATTTTGCTTTATTTTCTAAAGCAAGATAAATCTGTTAATGTCTTAAATGTTTTGTTGTGTGTTTTCTGACAGTAGTGAACTGATTTATGGATCAGGTTCAGGTGAATAGTTCTATATAATTCATCAAACATCCCATCGCTCTACATTTAAAGGGTATTTTTCTGAAATTTAGGTGATTTGTAACCTGGTGTTCATTAGTCTTATTGACTTTCCTAGAACTTTACTGGATGTTTCCCGTTACTTTTACCTGCAACCTGCAGGAATATTTCAGGTTTTGGGTTGTGACTAGTAACCTCATTTTAAAGGTTAGGTGAAACATCTTGAATTACTGAAACCTTGTAGGACCAATTTGGACCTGGTTAGGAGTCTGATGGCCAGAACTTTTCCAACAATCACTGGGCTGTAGGTGGATTATACCCTACTGACACCAGCCCATCACACACACACACACACACACACACACACACACACACACACACACACACACACACACACACACACACACACACACACACACACACACACCAGGCCACTTTACAGGACCAGTAATCCCAACACGCCTGTCTCTGGATGGTGGGAAGGAGAACCCGGACAAAAGGTGCAAACTCAAAACGCCTGCAGCACAAACCACAGATGTGGTTATTTAGGTGTGAAGATTTATTGGAGAAATCATAAAATTCCTCAATAATCATTTGTAAAATTGTCTCTGGATAAAAAAACTGAACACAGCTGGTACCTGAGTGCACAGGTGTGAATGTTTGCTGCTGTTCGTTTTACTGATGCTCAGTCCGCC
Source organism: Xiphophorus maculatus (assembly GCF_002775205.1). Classification (NCBI taxonomy): domain Eukaryota; kingdom Metazoa; phylum Chordata; class Actinopteri; order Cyprinodontiformes; family Poeciliidae; genus Xiphophorus; species Xiphophorus maculatus. Next base: position 2,388,489 of record NC_036454.1, on the reverse strand, counting down.
TTCACTACGGGTCACACATGATGCATTCCAGCAGAATAAATCACCTTCTGATTATAACAGTAATAAAATAAAACAATCAGAAGAAGCAAAGTCAAAGAAAATGAAGAAAAACAAGTTGCAACACTGAGCTGCTGTGTCTAGAGATGAAATCTTTGCTTTGTGGAGAATCTGGAGCTGGAAGTCTCCCAGCGGCTCCAGACCAGCCTAATGATGATCCCCGACACACTCCACTGAGAGGTCAGAGGTCAGGGGTCAACATCACAGCCAGGGAAAGAAGAATGTGGGAGGATTCCTCCTCCCTATCCAGGAGGCTGCTGGATTTTTTTGTTCTTCAAAACTGTAAAAACAAAAAAGCCTTCATAAACTTCAGAAGAAGCCTGATCTGCTGAAAATCCGTCCTGATCTGACGAATCGCAGTGAGAGGATTTAGGAGGAGCGAAGATGCAGATGTGCATCTGAAGAGCGACAGACTGACCTCTCCTCCTCCTTTGATGAACACAGAAAAACAGATTCTGACAGAGACGGTTTTACTGATCCTGACAGCCGTCCAGACGTCCGTCTGCTTCGTTACCATGGCGACGCAGCATGGGGGCGGCGACAGCCTCGTTTCGGCTTGACCCATTAGCTGAAAGTCGCCAGAGTGATTACAGTTAATCCTGAGATTAATGACTGTAAAACAGGAATGTAAAAGACTAAAGGCTCCCACATACCCGGGCCTACGCAGCGAACCGACGGGACTGCTGAGATTTCATGGTTCAACGAACCGATTTCTGACATTTTTCATGACAAATTCCTTCATTTCCCACAAATGACGTCAACAGAGAAGAAGAAAGAGAAAATAATTTGCCTTTTAGCTTAAAGAAAAAAAGAAGGTGAAGGAAAATGCTTCCATTCCTTTTTCTATAGTTTAGAATCTTTTCCATTAGATGTTCAAAATTCGACTGCATTTCGTCCACAAGGTGGCGCCGACTCAACCTTATCAGCTCGGTGTCGCATACAAAACAGTTCGATGTCAACAGGTCAAAAAAACTCAGAAATGTAACAATGTCACAAATCAGCAGGCATTGCCTGTTACCTAGCAACCCTAGCAAAGCCCAACCCGTTACCTAGCAACCCAAACTGTACTCCAGTTTGTTTGGTCATGTAGTTTTACCGCACAATGGCTGCTGGAAAAGACCACAGGGAGGTGTGGTTGTCTTACCATCCACAAACCACTTGCTACATTCTTGTTGGTTGTGCAGGAGGCTCCACTTCTGCTTTTGAAAGATGTACGGCTGTATAATTTTATAATAGACCAAAATAGGCAGAACTCAATAGACTAAAATCTCATTATCTAAATAATTTTGTGCAAAAATAAGCCTGAAATCTAAACAACTTTAAAGGAACATTGATTTGGAAGCTGAAATACCAAGAGGAGCAAATGGATTTAACCTGCAGCTGATCTGGAAGAACCATTTGTTTTTGTCAGTTCATGTTAGCTTCTAGCACAAAAACTGTTTCAATGTGTCTATGAATGCATATTAGATATATTTGGTGTTTCAACGACTTAAAATGGGCAGTTAAAAGTGAATACTTGTGATTCACTGCATAACTTCAGATAAGAAGTTTCATCCATTCACCAAATGAAGTATTCTGATCTTAAATGTTTTCATTGACTGTAATCAAAAATATCATCACTACTAACATTCTAATCAATAAACTGTCTTACTTTGTGAACTGAGCCACTGACATAAACTTTAATAATATCTTAATGTACTGAATATGATTGTAACTAGCTTGTCACATTTCAGTAAAACCTGCAGGAATCCCATCAGTTTGTGTAAAAAGCCTTCATATCTTCTGGTTGCAGTTTTGATTCTACAGCAGTTTGTAGAAACTGGGAAATGGAGCAGAAATTTTGACGCTACAATTAGTTTTTAGCTTCAGACAGGCCACCCTTTTTTATCTAGGTCTCTCTCTGTCAGCCACGTCGGCTCGCTTCCTGCACATCTGTGGCCTCAAAGCTACAAATGATGTGATTATGATATATCATGTAACAGAGAAAGTCTCTTTGTTTCTGCAGATAAAAAAAAAAGGTAAAATCAATACCAGGGAGGTGTGAAGCCTTCAGGGGCCACGGCGTCTTGCCTGGACTGACCAGGTAGGGGTTAGGCCCAGCCGGAGGTTCGGCCCGCTCAGAAATGCTGATTCCACATTTAGGCTGACAGTGATGCATGCTCCAGCCTCTGCTTCCGGTTATCCTGGTACCTGAGGGCTCGGCCGAGGAAGATCAGCTGCAGAGCAGGACGGGGTTACGGATGGACGGGGGAGCAGCAGCGAAACGGGGCAGCAGAGAGACTTATTTATAGAGCCAACAAAGACTGGAGGGAGGAGAGGAGGCAGAGGGAGGATGTTTTATGGGAATAGTTGATGAGGAAGTTGAAGAAAAAATAAGAGTTCAACAGTTTAATGTGTTTGTTAGGTTAGGCATGATGTTAGTAAACCTTAAAGCGTAAAAAAATGTATTCAACTTATCCAAACATTTTTACTTTCAGTGTTTGCTTTCTCTCTGCTCTGAGTCAAACCAACCAAACCCTTTGAGCAACATGTTCCCCTCCTCACCAGTGGGGGCGCTGCAGCAAGAACTACTGAAAGAAACGACACATAAACCTCTGAAGGAGACACTAAGCGCAACTTCCTTCTTCACAAAACGTAAACCAAACTGATGTGGAGTCAGATCTTAGCAGTTGGAGGATTTCTCTTTTTTTTATATTGGACCACGAGCCCAGGCGTTTGGTTTGGTTGTCTTTACCCAGAATGCCCTGCGCTGTAGTCCACTTCCTGCTTCTGGAGCGGTCTCCGGTCCGCTTGGGGTTCACATTCAAACTGAACCAGAGTTCACTTCAACCAAACTGAGGCGTGTAGACGGACCAGAGTCAGATTTTTTGTTTGGGTTATGCATTCACACCTCCACAACAAACCGGACTTTCTGAACAAACGGAGTTTAAAGCGAACCAAACAGGACAGATGGGAATGCAATCAAAAAATAAAAACACGGTAAAGAAAGTCAAAATGTTCATTGTGCTGTCTCCAAGAATATCCAAACCACTAAACTGAATGATTTCAGAGTTAAATGATCCACTCAAAATTAAAAAATTATATTTTAAGAGCAAAACGCGAAATAAAAACTCTGTTCAGCCAGACTTTCTTGCAAACTTATCTGGTCTTGATCAATTGTTGTTTTTAAGTTTACTAAATCTTTTAGTTTTTCTTGGACGTTCTCTGCTTTTTTTAACCCACCATTTTCAGTGAAACTATTTTTCATTCAGTATTTTTTTATTTCTACATTCAGGGGGTCTCAGTTTGTGAGACAAAACGTTTAAATAAACAGAAAAGCCAGTTAACTGTCAGAGTTATTAGTTCAGGCTTATAAACTTGAGAGGAACGATTGTTGCATCAAATCATCAGCCAACGTAAAGAACACCATGTTTTAGTTGATTTTCTTTTTAGCAGTAGGTTGTTAAACTACTTGTTCCCATTTTATTTTCTAACTAAATAACTAACACAGCAAGCAACCACTGTGGCTGACAGCAGTCAGTTGATTTAATTCATACTGAAAAAAACAATAATATCGAAGATATATTTCTACAGAAGAATAATATTTGCTGAAAACTAAAGGATCCTCTCCAAGGATTTGACACATTTATAGTTATTGAAGTGGAAATTATAATTTATTTTGTAATTTACAGCCTAATTTTTACTCTTTAGACTTCACCATGAAGGTTTCGATTCAGCTTTGATAAAAAAGCAGTGACTAATCTGAATGTTTGAAGTGTTCTGGTGTATATTCTGTGTATGGTTATGATAATCAGAGGTGCTTTCAGACCCTTAATCAGTTTAAAAACTCTTGAGGCTCGCATGTGAAAACTGAATTTATGCTCTCATGCTCCTAAGCTATGGATCACTTCAACTTTTAACATAAACAGCCATAAAGTGTCGGGATATGTTCACACAGCACAATTTATGAGGATGAAAATTAAGCAATTTGTGGAAAGAATTTTCTGTGTTTGGCTTCTTGGACTGCTGTGTCGCGCTCAGAGCTATGATGGATGGTTTCCAAACAAAAAGCACGTTTGAGTAAAACACAGCAGAGAGTCTATGAGGCGATGATGGATGGATCAGTTGGCTGAAACGCCGGGCTGCAGCGCAGACTTCACTCCACAACACGTCATCCAGCTCTGAGTAAACCTGAAAAACTTGAGATTACAAGATAAGCTCACACTGACTTTTTAAAAATACACAACCTCTCCGTCCGGCATGGGACGCTTTCCCTGCGCGACATCAAGCGTGAAAATATAATTGAGCTAGTGAAAATCAAGTTTCTTCAGAAGGCAGGAAAGTTGGGCTTTAAAGTCCATGTTTACAGTAAAACACATCAAGCGAAGGAATGCAAACGTAGCTTCAGCGGAGGCTGATGGTTTCCTTTCATTGCTGCGGCGACGACTCAGAGCAGGTTTCAGTTTCACTGCTAGAAAAACATTCACTTCAGACGTGGGAACCATCAGTTTAAGGCCAACTTCAGCTTCTCATGGTGTCAAAACCTTGTTGTTTCTGTCCAGAATGTGGCATCAAGGTGTTTATTTTATAGAAATATCAGAAATGGCAAAGGCAACAATATCCAATGTAAACAGTGGAATAAGGTAAAGGTCACAGGTCAAACAAACATGACCTGAATTTGAGACAAAGACGAGTTTTAATCATCATCTTTCTGTCACATTTTGGGTCAAAGGTGTAGAATTAGAAATTGTTTGTTAAATTCAATAAGTCGACAAAACTTTAACCTGCAGATTTGGTAGCAAACCAGGAAATTCTGCATGTAAACAATGAATTAGACTAAGATGTTGGGAAAGTTTTTCCTTCTGAGCAGTCCGTCTCCATTTGCTCCTGACGTTACGGTCTTCAGAAAGCGGCCCACTCCACCATGACAGACGTCAACAGGATTTACGTAAACTCCTGTAAACCCCGTAAAGAACAACTGATCGCCTGATATCACTTTTATTTAGTCGGTTATGTTGTAAAAAATTTCATGGGCTGCTGCATAAACAGACCAGGAGGCAAAGCAAACTTTTACTTTATCATAAAGGTTTTGATTAGGAAATCAGACGGATCACATCGTCCATCACCAGCTCTTGGTGTATTTGCTGATTTGCAGTGAACATTTTTTACAAGGTAAGAAGATTAGCATTCATAGGCTTAATAAGTGTCACTATGGAGAAAGTAAGCATCTAATTTAATTTTCCTTCATATTCCAGTATTTCCACTTACTTTGACAGTACCTTTTCCTTACCCTGAGTCTGAGTCATTTCCAACCACAGTTTGTTTTCTGAAGGTCCTTATATTCCCTCATTAATGTATCAAACAAGTTTCTATATTTTATAATCTCTTCCATGTGACGTTCTTCAACATTTGACTGCATTTCCTCCACAAGATGCCACCGAGTCTCAACCTCATCAGTTTGCAGTAAACGATGGTTCCCAAACATTTTACTGTGCAACATGTGGATCCAAAAATGTCTCCACTGGGCGTGAGGTGAAAAACGCCGACAACTAAATTCATCTCAGTCACTTCAGTAACAACTGACCAGAAACTTCTTGTCTGAATCCAAGTAATTCAAAGTTTCTTCCTTTGAAACATAGTTTCAATAATCCTATTTGTGGAACGCAACAATTCAAGCACATTTAATACTCTTTAAAAAATAATAGAAAGATGTCAGCCTGCCTTTTTTTAACCAGTAAACTCATCATTGTATTAAAAATTGGTTTTCTATGAAATGAATAAAGTCTTGTAGATGATTAAAAGTCCTTGAATCTGATGCCCAAGTGTGCAGAAACATCATTAGCAGCAGAGGCTGACGCCAGCTGAACTCTTAGTAACTCCTGTCACCGAGCGTCAGGGGAAAACACGTTCGGCCGCCGAACAGAGCGACTCCGACTCACTTCATATAATCAATACCAACAGATCCCAGAGCCCCGCGCTCCTCTGAGACTCCAGCATTTACATTTTGATTCAGGTCCTGGATGAAAAGAGGAGGGAGTCATCAGAAAAAGAAAGGTTAACTCTGCGGCCTCCTCCTTTGGTTCAGGAGATGAAGGCTGGTTTGATCCTCCTCTCAACCCGGCCGCAGACACCCGGAGCATCACAGATAGTTTGCCTTCGTTCTCTCCGACAAGTCTGAAGCACTTCTTCTGATTCGTGGCTCGCTGATGGCTTGTCAATATATAGATTCCCCCCGAAACCCCTCTCTGTATTTTAGTGAAAAAAATCTAGTTTTCCATTACTCTCTGGCCCGACAACGGTACCTCGACCTTCTGCACCTGTAATTATTAAAGACAGATTCCCGGAAAGCAATCAACTTGCCGGCATTTGTATCTTTGAGATCTTAATAAGCCGAAAGAAGAGAGCGGAAGATGAGCAGAAAACAGGAGAGAAGGGAAAGGAAGAAAATGGAAAAACAAAGAGGTGGTTTGGTGAAATAAGTTCACAGAGAAACAAAACAGGAGAAAAACTGCAGAAAATCCAAAGGAAAGAGTGGAACAGCTCCACAAATTGAGTTTATTTGAAAGATATAATTAGGATTTTCTGTGTTATTTCAAGTCAGTTTATGTATAGAAGCCAAATTCACAACAAAAAATAATATATTTTATTTATAATGCCTTTAAATCTTTAGATCCCAAAGGACAGAATGTCCTATAAAGGCACTTTACCAAAAAATAAATAAAAAGTTAAATCTGGCTTAACCAGGTTCTGCTGGAACTGAAACACTAAACTATTCCTGGATTTATCTGGCAACCAGGAACTCAGCAAAATCAAACAGATATGAATGTTTATAGATCTGAGTCAACAAAACCCGTTTAGTTCCATCAGAATCTGACCCAGAAAACATCACAATATCAGCAAAACATGATCAGAACAGCAGCAACTTCAACAAGGCAACAAGAGCATCATCTTTAACTTAAAAAAATTAATATTAGCAACATTTATCTAAAGCTGCATTAGCATTATGCTAACCAGAGCAGCATTAGCATTACTCATTCAACCTTTATTTAACCAAGTAAGCTGTTAAAAATCAGGGTAACCACAGCAACACAAGCATCAAATAAACAGCAACGTTCATAACTAATTATCAGCAAAAACAAATGACTGTAGCTGAAAAACAGCAGAGCAACATGTTGGGTAAAACTGATAAACCACTCAGAGGACCAGAAGCTGCAGCTTCAGGCCATCTGGAAAATCTTTCCCTCTACCGTTATCAACTTTATCAACGTTATCACCATAGTGACACAAAACTTTCCAACATTTTCTATGGAAGGTCGTAAGAGAAATTCATCGTCGCTGATTATTTTTCCGACTGGCTATTTACCGACGTTCTCCTCCATCTTGGGGAGTAAACAAAGATGGAGTCTGGTTCTGGACTGCAGGGGAAGAAACACTTTTATGTTCATCGTTACCATGGTGCAACAATTTTTAAAGGTTGTGACCTTTTGTGATAAAATCTCCCGGAAACTTTCCCACTGATTGTTTTACCATTTGGCCACTGATTTCCAACTTCAAACGTGTTCAAGTTTTTATTTTAAATGTTAGCGTCCTTCTCTAAGTTAGTTCTATAAAAGGACATAATGTAGATTAAAACTGCTGAAATATTTCCAACATGTCTGTTTTCATCTGTAACCAGAGTTTCTAAGAGCAGCAGTAAAAAGCTTTTTAAGCTTCACTGTAGTGAAGAAGTTTTAAAGTGGGTCAAGAAGAAGAAAGTACATCATGTGATCGTTTCCCCGGCGATTCAGTTTCCCAAAGGAAATCCCAGGAGAGACGGAAGAAGGCAGAACTCGGATTATTACTGGACCCTCTGGGTTTGCAGGTAAAACAGGGTCAGACTGTTAGGCTTTAAAATAGTTATTAACATTTTTTGTTTTTAGGTCAACTTACAAAATAATCTTCAAAATCTGTCAACTAGATAAAAAAATTATAAACTTCATAAAATTCTACTTAAGGAGAGCAGCGATAGTTTAAATATGAACAGAAATCTTAACTGAAGTTATTTAAAGGTTTAATCAATATTAAAATGTATTGATTATGGATAATTCTAAGACTTTTTAGATTTACAAATGAAACTAAATCTGGTTAAAAACATTAACTAGCAGGAATAAAATGTTAGAAGTTTGTTCTGTAGGGAGGAACTTTCATGGATCGAAGAAAAGAAAAAAGAAAAGAAAGATGGAAAACGATGCACTGGAGATGGTTGATGGTCAAGTCCACTCCGCAAAGAGCCGGCCGAGTAGTTGCACGTTGAACGTTCACGTTTCTGAAAAACTATGAAGAAGGATTTGTTCTGACTAAATCTGAAGTCTGGCGAAGACGTTCTCTATAATCTGAAGTAAAAGGTCAGATCTGAGGTCTGTGTGTCGACAAGCTTCAGAAATAACAGCAGCATCAAGTTTCCCAGGGACTCTGGTTGATCCCTTCTGGTTTTCACCAGATTAAACATGTTGATTGTCGTGTGATCTGGAAGGAAAGATGATTTCTGAGACGAGATTTTTTCTGTCCGATACTCGTCTTCAACGATCTTCAAGACATTTCCTCTGTGGGGATCAGATATAATATTTTGTACCCAATTCCTGACATTTTAAATGTGACTTTTGATCTTAGTTGTGGTCACCCAGCATTCATACACTTGATATGAAACAATCATTGCAAGAAAAATCAAAAATGACCATAAAATACATCTCTAAAAAAGCTAAATAATGAGTTCAGTTCAGTTGATGGATGATCTTTTCTTTCTTAAGCAGCAGTTTTTCATGTTATGTCACCAAGAAAAATGTTGGAGCCGTTTTCTTTCCCTCACAGGTTGTTCTTAGTTTCATTTAGTTTCTAAAACTTTTTTATTTCTCCCCTCAGAAAGCAGAAATCAAAGAACTTTTCTTCCTTTTCTGTCTTTGCAGTTTCCCCAGCCTCTGGAGAGAGATGAACTTTACCGGGTGTCCTTTCACATCCTCGTCTTGTCAGAGCAAAGAGAGAAAACTTTGATGGAAAAGGTCTCCCTCTCTCTGAGAAACGAGGCCTTCACCCCGTTTATTGCTGAGCCGCGGCGTTTTCGCGCTCTGGACGCTGACAGGAAAAGTGTCAGGCCAGTTTCTGATGTGAATTTGCATCCCTCAATGACGGGTGACAGAACCGAAAGGCCAGGAGAAAACCGGCCCATCGATCGGCGCGCGGAAACTATTCAAAGAAACAGATGAGAAGAAGGTGCAGAGGGCTGATCGTACCGCGGCTCCATCCCGGCCTTAAAGAACAGAACTTCATTAAATTCTGCCACTCTGTGTTTGTATCAGGGCGACGAGGAGGGGAGGGGCGGCGCTGATGAGAGCTGGACCGCAGCTTTACCACAGAATAGCTATTAACTGGGCTCCGGCACCACCGGCCGTCTCCTGCATGCACAAACAGCAGGTTGTCACGGGTCGTTCCCACGGCGACGACACCAGGAACACCTCCAGGTGAGGAGGGAGCCGCACATGCTCAGATGCAAGCAGTCAGGAGGCAGCTGGAATAAAAACACTGCCAACAGCAGGACGCTCAGGTGGAAACGTTGGTGTGTTTCCAGTTTAAACCGGATCATAAAACCAGAACTACAGGCTGAATAAAACGGTTCCTGAACGGGACGTACGGGATGATATCCGACTTCTTTGGATAAGATTACAGAGACATTAAGGCGTAAATGTCATAATTTATAAAAAGACTTCTAATAGAGACTTTTACGTTACATTTCATGTTACAAAACAGCAAATAATGTCCAATACATGTTAGTTTGTGGAAACGTGAAATCATAACTTCTGAACAGCAGGAGAGAATCTGTAGAAGAACTTTAACACGAACGTGTCCAGAGCTGAGGACAGTTTTGGAGCAGTTCAAGGAGTCTTACATATCAGCAGGTCTGAACTGATCCATGTTGTATCACCTCCTCTAGCCCAGTGCTCCCCAACCTTTTTATTACCACAGACCGGTCAAGACTTGGCAATTTTGGTGCGGCCCGGGGGAGCAAGGGGGGGCGTCAGATAATGCTTCTGCATGTTGGTGTTCCCGCTAAAGACTTTGATTTTCTTGCTCCGATTTTCCCTTTACGACAATCTTACAACGTCCTGCAGTGAGTGCTGTGATACATGGTGCTGTGTTGAATATGTTTTACTGAATTTTCTCCTGGAATCGGTTCTGTGGTGTGTTGCTCCTGCCGTGTGTCTGGACTCACAAACCGACCGAACCTGTTGGACTTTTATCGGCTCTGTGGTCTCAGAGGTTTGGAAAATCGGCCCACAATCCTTAAATCCTGTGAACCAGACCTAAAACTAACAAGCTCCTCTCCTCTTGTCTCTCCACTGCCCTAATGCTCTGGTCGCTATGGTAATGTTTACATATCCCTTCAAAATAAGATACAGATGCGCCACAAAAACGAACATTTTACTTTGGTGAAAACTTTAACTCAGGATAACGACTAATGGAGCCCTGAGCTTGTTTCTCTGCAACCAGACGGTCCATCTGGGAGAGATGAGAGACGATGAGACCGGAAGTGTTGCTGATGCTCCGGGTTCTTGGTCTCTAGTGGAGAAGCAGCTTGAAGCTTCATTGCCTCATTAACATCCGGTCACCATATCATGCAGAGCTTGGACTGTGGGAATCACCTGCCGGGATAAATCCATCCTCCTGGCTCTTCTCTGGGCCTTTTCCCTTCACAAAGAAACTTTACAAACAATCTGATCCGTTTCTGACTCATTTTGCTGCTTGTGGCTCCATGTTGGCGGCAAGACGGAACCGAGAGAGTCCGGTTAAAGGATTTTCAAAATAAAAGCTCCTCCAGACTCAAATAATACATAAAATGGAAATATTTAATTATTTGTTGTGCAGCCCGGTACCAATTGGTCCACGGCCCGGTACCGGTCCGCGGCCCAGGGTTTGGGGACCACTGCACTATATAGCTCCATGTTGTTCTTAAAAAAATTTACTAACTTTTTAATTTCCACTTGAATATTGTTAATAATAAAGATCCCAAAGTATTAATACAGCTCTCCTAATTTTTACACTTGAGTTTTATATAAAGTACAAAACTTGCAAAACCCAAATTCATTTAAAAAAATTAAATAATAATAATAATAATCTTTGTCCATCCTCAAGAATCTGTGCCTTGGATTAATGTCTGACTTTTAATAACTTTTTTTTATTGAAAGTATTAAGTATACTTTCAATATATTATTTTCACAAGCTGCATTCCCATTACATATGTGTGCAAATCTTTGTTGATTTTCTGTTAATGTTGAAAAAACTATTTTGTAATTGCTTGTTTCCATTAAATAACAAGCAATTAAATAATTAAATAAGAAACAATAAAAATTGCATGTGAATACGTTTGTTTGCGCAATGAGTCATTTAAAAAAATAAAAGTAAAAAATAAATAAATCGCCGCGCCATCATCCTCCAACTACTTCCTGTCATCTTCTTCTTCCTAGTTTGCAGCAGTAGTAACATTTGGTTGTTGATCATGTGACTGGTGATGCAAAAAATTGTTTCTATTGCAGTTTTGCAAAATAAACCAAAAAAACAAACAAACTCACTTCATACTGGCGTCAAGACTTTTTGTCAAAAAACAGGTTTTGTCAAAATTGGCGTTTTTTTGTGTTAAGCTAATTTATTTTCAAAATGTCTTTTGTAATTATATGGTAACACAGTTAAAGTTGGACATACTATAATTTATGTGCTTCCATATAGTTTGTGTTTCTTGCACTCCTCTGGTTCCATACTTAGAACCAGCTAGAAGTAACGAGTGATTTTTTACAGTGTTTCCTCAGTCAGTCAGCAGCCGTGCGGCGCTGTCACACTTCATCAAAGCTCCATCACCAATGATAATGTGACCCGACCGACTCAGCACCGCCGCTTCCCGCTGCCCAGGATATTGGCAAGTGTCAGATAGCCGATAGATTTATGTATGCAAATGAGGCGGATTGATGGCGTCTGCCACGGCCGGAGATCTACAACCACGCCGCATCGCCTGGAATATTTCCTGTCAAGTAAAACCGGCGGCAGAGCAGAGAGAGTGGAGAAAAAACCTGATATGAAAGGAAAAATGATTTGAGGAAGAAGAGAGGAAAAGTGGAGATTTGATGAAGAAGGTTGACTGTCAAGGCGACTGCAGCCGGCCAATCATCAGGGGGAATAAATCAGAGCTGGGCTGTCATTGGAGGAGCAGCCGAGTTTTACACGAGATTACGGATTCATGAGGATTAAATCTGGTCATACAGGAAACAAATCTACTGTTACTGATAAAAACTGAAAATATGATTCACTGAAGCTTTTACTACTTTCATTTACTCTGTTCACGAGTTTAGGCAGCATTAACGTACAAATTTAAAGTTTATTTTATGTGTATCTGATTCTAATTGTGTTCATTTTTAAGATGGTTTTAGCAACTGCCTAAAAAATAAACTTTCTTTAAATAACGTGGAAAAATTTACATTGTATGATGTTGACTATATGTGTAACAACAAAAACAAGTTTTAATTTATTTTAAAACGCCATTCACTTTTAGTTTTATTTCTATTTTAAAGACACCATTACCATCTACAATAACTGAAGAATTAGATTTAATGAGTTGTTACAACATTTAATTTTCCTTTGGGAATAATACAGTATTTTTTAATTTTATCTACAAAAAAGTATTTTTCTTTACAAAACTCCTTCATATCACAAATCTGTTTCATAAATAAACTTTTCTAGCAAAATGTTACAAAATAAATGAATTTATTTAGTGTGGACAGAAAATAGATACTTAAAAAACAATCAATAATTGGCCTATTTTGTAATTAACCTCCCCCAAATAAATCATATATAAAAAAATAATGCCTTATATAATAATTATTTTATCCGTCTCTGTTCATATAACCCAGTGGAGCCCAAAGTCGGTTCTGGAGGCCCGGCATCCTGCATGGTTTAGTCTGTCCCTGGTTTAACGCACCTGGACCCAGTGATGTCTAAGAAGAACATTGACCTGCTGAAAAGGTTGATGGTACCAGGGAGAGAATAAACCATGCAGGTGCCGGGCCTCCAGAACCGACTTTGGGCTCCACTGATGTAGACATATTGCAAAAAATAACTACTGATCCCTAAAAAGTTGTTCTGAAACCTAAAAAGGTTTTTATCTGCGTCCCATTAGAGTTCAGAACAGAACAGGAGGAATGAACGGGTCTGGTTGGGGACGGGTGAGGCGGGGTGACAGAGTGAGGCGGGGTGACAGAGTGAGGCGGGGTGACAGAGTGAGGCGGGGTGACAGAGTGAGGCGGGGGGTGACGGTCGCTTGTCGGCGTGGCAGCCGCCGCCGTGTCACCGCCTCCCCGTGGGAACCGGCCGTCAAACGGAAAGGTTGTCTCACATCTGCATAATCATTAAAACGGCGACAGAAAGTCATTCTGGGAAACAATCAATGTTGTTTTAAAGAGCCTTAAAAAAACAAAAAGACCTTGAAAAAAGGCTGGAGGTGTCTTAAAGAAGATTTAGTGTCTCATCCCGACGAACGGCAGCGCTGGCAGTTTTACCGGAGACACAGAACCGCCGAGGGTTTTACAGAAACACTGGATCCGATTTTATTTAACAAGACGGGAAACAAAGACTCTGGATCAGTTTACCTGCTAAACAGATTTAATTATTATGAAGGATACAGAATACATCATCTTGATAACATCCTTTATTCTGGACTACAGCTGAGCCAATGTTGTTTGGAAGCAGTAAAGTTTGTCCGTCTGATAAAAGCTACATGAGCTAAGCTAATTTTGCTAGTTCAGCAGTAAATAAATATCGCTGATATTTATCTAAGTATTACACAGAGGTGGGAAGAGTACTCAAATATTGTGACTGGAAAAAAGTTGTATTGTACTTATATTGTTAGTTCCAAGCTTATGGCTTGTTTATTGTTGTCATAGCAACTCTGTAGCAACTGCCTACCAAGATGGCCGCTGCCATCTTGGTCACAAATGCCATCAGGAAAATAGTTACCACTTCAATATGTGGCACTAAAGCTGGACACGTATCCGGTAGTTTCTAAGGCATCAGAACTTTCACGTCGCATTTCATCCATTTTTTCATGAGACCTTCGTCTTAATTCTGCACCTCAATGATTTGGTTTTCTTAGCTTCTTTCACCTAATTAGCTTGTGGCGATACTGTCAGCTCTGATTACTGAATAAGTTTAAAACTGATTTGTAGACGGCGTCCGTCATTATTACTGCTGTGAACAGAGCGCTGCAGCAAACGGTTCACACAGGTCTGATGCTGTCGCTTGGCGGAGCCACAGACAGACTTACTTTTATAACTGCCTGCAGTTCCAGTTTATTCATATATTTTATTGTGTTTTTCCTTCATTGTTTTGGCCACATAAGCAAAGAACAAAAACTTCAACACTAGTCTTAGAAGACGGGAGACGGATGCAGCACAACAGAGACAAAATGCTTCAAACAGGAGAAAATAATAAATACTTAAAAGTAGCACAAATAATTAAATAAACCTGATTATACCAAATCATTGGTACATAATATTAATGTGTAAAAGAAAACACACTTCAGCTGGGCAGCCACACAAACAGTCAATACCTGGAAACATATTAATTCATATTTATATTAATATTAAAGTTTTTGTAATGTAAACGCAGATAACACAGTTTTACCTCATAAATGTTTCAGAACCAGAATGCCTGTTAGCAAATGATTAGTTTTTATTAATTGGGCCAGAAACTTTTCAGCACTAAGAAAACGCTGTGAAAAAAGTTGAAACTAAATCAGAACTAAATTAAAAAGTATGAAATCCTATTAAATAAAAATAGCAGATAACGGTGACACAGGGAAGAAGAGGAACATAGAAAAAAGAGGAAAAAGAACAAGAAATAATAAAAGTAGTGATGAGGAAGCAGAGGGAAGGAGAGGAGGTAAGGAGAGAGTCCTCCTCTATCAGCAGATAAGCGGCAGAAACAGATGAATCCTATTGGCCGGAGAGCCTCATCCAGCCCCTTATCTCCTCGCCTCCATGAACTCAGGACACATTTCATAGAAATTTGCGAAATCAGGAAAGCCGTGTATCGTGTCATCTATCACCGGGCGACGCCGGCCCATACATCCTCCCAGCTTCACAATAAAAGCCACAATTGACATTTTTTTAAAAAAGTTTCTAAACAATTATGCTGCAGCGGCTTCAAAGCAGCTTTCAAGGTCGAACAAAACTTTGAGGAGTTTAAGTTTCAGGTCCAGAATGAACAAATTTACAGATAAGCAGCCAGGCAGTCGGGACGAGGAACTTGTTACGGAAAAACTTACAATGAAATTAAAATAAAGACAAAAAATTTATCTTATTGTTTGAATTCCCTCAAACGCCAAACAATCAAACGGTAAACTGACTTCATGAAATAAAACCATCATTAACCATCGGCTCTTTCTTCCCTATAAACAAGATTGTTTTACTTTTAGCTACAGAAGCCCAGAAAAGACAAAAGTCTCTAAAATGGCTCTTTGAAGGATAAACTGTTTTTTTTTTTATTGTTTTTTTACAGCGTTTTCATTGGCAGTCGGCTAAAGAATGATTCTTTTATTGGTCGTAATCAGAAATGTAGGCTTTGAAAAGTCATAATATTCTACATACTGAACTTTTATTGAACTTTATGCTCAGTTTTAAAATCTTTGGGCTCGTTCACAAACAGCCGGGTGTTTATAAAAACAAATATTTCTGTCACATTATTAAAAATACAATATAATTCACACAGGATCGGTTTCACAAAAAGTTTTCATCCACATGAACCTGCACAACTTTAACCCTAAGCGTTGTTTTACACATGCCAAACCCGTAGGGGGCAGTGTAGCACAAAGCTAAAACCTGTCAGCAAATCAGATTGCTTCAAAACAAAAAACTTCCTGTTAGGAATTAAATCTGGAGGATCATTTGTGCAGACAGACATATGGGTTGAACTACTTTTAAATATATTAGAGTTTAAAGTTAATAAAACACAAGATAACTTTGAAACCAAGTTTCTTTCAGTTGGGTCTGAATTATGTGGAACAATTTAAACAGAATGCAGATTACATGTATTAGAGGAAATTAATTTTCAGATTCCTCAGTTTATTTTATTATTTGATTGATTTATATGAAAAGTTGCTAAATATTGCTGACCCATTAAAGCCCCTCTGCTCATCCCCACACCTGGCCACGCCCCTCAGAGTCAGGGGGCGGGGCTAAGCTTTCATAGCAGGGTTAGTTATACTTTAATAATTTATTCATTTAAAACAGATTTTTGAGTTTTCTCATTTTCTTGAGTGGAAGAAAAAAAATAGAAAAAACTACAATCATAAAACTAAAATTTTTTACAGTGCTCATGAGTCTGTTTACAACTTAAAAAATGCTTTTGAATTTACACTTTTAAGCAAATGTACATTATAAATAATTAGAATAATTAAAAGCATGAAACTTTGGTTTATGCATTTTAATTTGGATAATGTTTGATTTTGTATTTGTTCTCTGCAGAGATGAACTGAGAGGCTAAGATCCGTTTATTCAGCGTTTCCTCTCTGGTCTTAAGCAGAACCTGGTTTGCTGTTGCAGTAAAGTCTGGATCGGTTCTGACTGGCCGTTTGAATGTGTGCTCTCGTGTTGTGCATGACGAACTGGTCCAATTCCAGGCGTGTCGGGACGCCGCGCTGATATTTGTCTTGCTGGTGTTGAAGATGTTTTCCCTCCTCCTCCTCTTGTGTTTTTTTTTCCTTTTTTTAGTTTTCCTGCAGATTTAAATCGGCTGGAGGGCCCGCGGTTCGTTCCTCCTCTGACAGCGCAGAAATAATTACAGTTACAGACCGGCTTGTTGTTATATTAGCCCTCTTATCAGGCTGCAGAGGGGAGTAGTTGATCAAGCGAGGTCACTGTATCCTGACCACAGCACAACAGCTACACGGTTATTTGGAGATATGATAAATAAAAGCTGCAACAACACTCTTATCAGCCTCTGAGTGCTTTTTGTTTCATTCTCTCTGCTCTGTGGCCGTGTCTCCGGAGAAAACAGGGGAAAGTTAACAAAAATCTGCAACCATCTGGTGATTAACTCCTGAGCTAAAATAACAGATGATTTCTCTGCATGATTTTAAAGCTTCAAGCTGAGAAAGTGTGCTTTCAGCATGCATGCAAGGCTATTTATTTATTCCCCGACCCTGTCAGATAGAGTGTGAGGTTGTGTAAATGCAGCCACATTATTCTAACAACGGGGTCGCAGACAGCAGCGCAGCAGAGAGCAGAGATAATAGATGCACCTACATTATCCTGAGGTGGCGGGGAAATTGAGAGGTGAGGAGGGTGAGCAGAAAAGATGTGCCTACATTATTAGAAAGCCAGATTGATAGTGACGGAGGTCGAGGCTGAGGGGGTAAAAATAAATACATCTACATTATTCTGGAGTCATGTGAGTGCGAGAGGTTAGGCTGAGCGAGAAAAACAGATGCAGACGCATTATTCTTTAGTCAAAGTGAAATTTTTAGAGGTGGAGGTGAAGCTGGAAAACTGCATGAACCATTACTCTTCGGTTAAAGTGATAGTGGGAGGTTAAGGATGCAGCTTTACCTGCTTTATTCAGAGCCTGGAAGAGCCTGGAAGGCTGAGGCTGCTGGATGAAAGAAAACAGACAGTTATTACACAAATCAGTTCATCATTAATTCAGTTTATTGATACAGAACACATTCATAACAAATGTTGTCACTTTGCTAAAAACAAAAACAACTTCCATACAAAAATTAGGACCAAGTATTTAACTTTCTACTACTTAATTACATACATTACTTGTATGTATTTTAATGTGTACATTTTTTTATGCAACTAATCGTTTTTTGTTTTTACATACACAGGTTTAGGGTCTGTGCTTATTAATACCTATAGTAGCATCAATGCACACTTTCCAGAGATAATACTGGCTAGCTACTACTAAATGCTAACTGCTAGCTAACTTATGTTTAGCTAATGATGGTTGAAGAAGAAAATTAATCAAAACACATTAGTCGTTTTATGGAAATTTGTATATTAAAGTACTGAAAGAGTTGAAGTTTAGAGTTTAGCCATATCAAATATTTGTATAATTGATGCTAAATATTAAATACTAGCTTGATAATGTAATTGTTTAAATTATTTTATCAGTCAAATTCATGCTACATAAATTAGCAGCAGATACTACAACTAAAGGAAAATCACAATGCAATGTCAAAAATATGTAGAAAATGCTAAGGGTGAGTAATTAAAATAGTTTAACGAGAGTAAAAATGCAGACAATTTCAAATGGTCACTAAAGTAAATGACTGATTTACAAATGAACTGAACTATTTTGAATATTGTTTTTAGGTCATGACGAGGCAAAGTGCTTAAGTTTAGTCTGGAGTCTGCATGTTGAAATCCAGACTGACATGCAGCGTTAATAATAATAACTGTTGCTCAGGACGGTTTTAATAAAGTCAGATATGAATTGTGTTGTGCAGAAACCTTCAGCATGAATATGACAGCTAGTCAATGTAGCGACAGCCACAATGCAAACTACCACAGCGGCAACTTTCTGACAGCAGTTTGAGCTCAGATATGCAGAGCTGATGGGAAACCGGCTGACAGCCTGGGGAACCGATTCACATTTCCAGTGTCAGGACGGCGAAAAATAAAGAGCAGAACACAGGTGACACTCAGAGAGACAAAAACACAAACTACAGTAAAATATCTACAAACTGACATCTTACTGTGACAGTCAGAAGGTTAAAACACCTACTGTAGTTCACATTTATGTTTAATAAACTCCTCACAACTCTGTTTGTATATTCATATATTAAATAAATAAAATTATTTAAAAGTTAATTTATTTCAGTTACTCAAACAAGTGAGGTTTTTATTGTATTTAAATTTAGCCTTGGGTTAGAAAAACACAGAGAACATTTATCAGAGTCAAAATAAAAAACTTAAAATAAGATTATTCTGATCTAATAACCTGATTAATTTAACCTGATCAGTTTGTAATAAAGACGCCTTCATTACTGGGTCCATTTTAAAAGCACTTTATTAAAAACACTTTACTGAGCACTGGTTGCACTTTAAGCAAAGATTTGTACATCAACAGAAGTTTCAACTACTGAATATTTAACTAGCATGTCGCCATTTGCAGACGTGGGTTGGTTAACCAATTTACTTTAAATCAAACGGAATTAGTGTCGTTTGTGCTGCTATCATTTTAAAGATATTAGTAAATGTTTCCAGAGGTTATCGATGGTCAACCAGACCGTCTACATTCACAAAATCAAACAAATTTTGTTAATTAACGGTGCGACAAATATTCTCGTTGCACAAATAGCAAACTTAATTTTTATACATTTTGTTTGCTTTAAACTTTTTCATCTTAAAAATTATCAGCACAAACAAAAACTTTCGTTGCACAAACGTTTGACACCAATTTCGCTCAATTAGAAGAAAATTTAAATAGTAAAATTCAGACGCTCACCGGTCTTTTCCGTTTCCTCTCCAGGGTGTTTGGGCAAATCTTTCCCCAGGGATACGGGCAATATTTATTGGTTCCGGGACAGGAAAGGTCCCGGGACAAAATTGTGGGCAATTTTCATAACTGCGCTTGGGTGTAAGGCTAAAACATAAAATATTTATAAACGGGATAATGTGTACATATTTGTATTTATTAAAAATGTATATAGATGTTAGTTGGTAAACTCAAACTCAAAAAAATCTATCAACAGCTAAAGCTGACATCATCTACAAAGGAGTGTTTTATTAAAGCATTAAAGGTCAAACAAATACTCAGAACACAGTAAAATAAAGGATGAGATACATTCTTTATTGTAATTAAAGTCTTCAATCATCAGCTCAGCTGCACTGCAGGAATGTCACATCAAAAGATTTCCAAACAATCAAGAATTTCTTCGTCTTTGAAAATACAAAAGAAAATCAGCAAAAACCTTCCCAACCATTGCACATCAATGGTTAACAAGAATGTAAAAGATTTTTAAAAAATCATACAAACCAATAAATGTTGAGATTTCAGATGAGCAGAGCTGGAAATATGCAGAAGATTAAATTACTCAAAATCAAAGCTGCTTCCATTTCTTCTTCGGTTTCAAACCATTTAGAGATGAAAACACTTTCAGGTCAAACTGATTCTGGACGTTTTTCTGCAACGTGATTTAAAATCAATCAAAAACATCAAAACAAACTGCAGGGTTTGCTACAAAACATGTAAAACTGCAGCTTTCACAAAGATTCACAGACGGATAAAAAAAAAAAAAACTCAACGTCTTCAGTTATTTCAGGGACGGACAAACGGTCAGCTGATAAATTCACACTTTCAGGAAAATAACAGCTCACAGCATCACCTTCACTTTCCCGGTTTATTCATATAAAGAACATAAACTGGTTCTGTTCAGTCTGCAAATAAATTTAAAGATTATACAAAAAAAAAAAAACATTGATTGAACAGAAATCTGTTTTTTATGAAAATCCAACCAGTTTCTGTTCTTATATTTCTGTCTGAACAAATTTTTAGAAATAAAAGATGTTTGTTTATAACCCAAAGTGCCATTTTGGACACTTCAAAAGCCACATATTGTAAATTTATCAGATGTTTCAGTCTTTTATAAACTGAACCTTTTTATTAAATCTGCAGTGAACAGAACCAGAGGGAGAGACTCTTCCAGTTTGGGCTCAAACAAAAACGTTGCCTTCACTTTCGATCATACAGCAACAGAAACAAGGCTCTTATTATGAAAGGTTTAACAGGAAGTAATAGCAAAGAGGAATAACTTTATGATGAGATCAGTGATTGAAGAAGCTGTAATTGTTCCTCTGCTGATGGCGAAGGATTGTTTTTGGAAAAATGTTTAAAAAGCTTCATGCTCAATGCAGTGAATAAAG
Organism: Xiphophorus maculatus; assembly: GCF_002775205.1. NCBI lineage: Eukaryota > Metazoa > Chordata > Actinopteri > Cyprinodontiformes > Poeciliidae > Xiphophorus > Xiphophorus maculatus. The sequence continues at coordinate 2,367,511 of NC_036454.1, read as the reverse complement.
GTGGAAAATGGTTCTGGTTCTAAATGATATTCTGGATCTTTCTGAGTAACTTTGCTCACTAAAACAACAGAAAAAGTAAAAAAATATAAACAACCAATCAGAGAGCACTTCAACTCAGTTGCCAGGCAGGGAATGTTGCATTGAAGCTCCAGGATTGTGCAGCTCTCTGGAAAATCCTGAAACAAACTTCTGATCTCAGCAAGGCTCATGGGTAATGGAGTATTTTGCATTAAGTACGGAAGCTCCTTGTTGCCAAAAAAGCAGAACAATTTTATTAATTATGAGCGTATTTTAAACTGAAATACTGAATGTTTAACCTTCTAATGTTTGCAATGTTTTGAAGTTCCAGTATGAATCACACAGCGCCATCTAGTGGCACAAACACCGAACAACATTTAGCTGTTGGACTGCTGTCAAACCTTTTCAACATATTAGCATCTCAAGACATTTTTATTTGTAACCATGTTTGCATGATTTTGACATCAGCTTGATAATTAATAATCTGAAACCAGGAAGCGTGACTGAAATTTTAATTTAGAATTTTATAAATTGACTGAAATTTTCTATTTTCTACATTTGTTAATTAGTTTAGTCATGTATTCAATTTTTCTTACTGTTTGGGCTGATTTTTTAATTGACAGAGCCAGAAAATAACTGAAAGTTAAAAACTAAATTAAAGCTTTGTTGTTTTTTGTATTTCTGCAAGTAAAAGATTTTAGTTTTTGTGCTGAAAAAGCAACAGAGTTTATTTTCTGCTTTCATTTCAACTTTCAAACTTTTTCTACATTTTTAGACAACAATGGGCTTCCATAAATCCAAAAACTAATTTCTTTACCTAACACTTTTCTTTCGTTGGGCAATTTTAAATGATCCTTTAATAGAAATGTCCCGATAAAGCGCCCCCTTGTGTCAGATGTTGGAATAAATCAATGAAAGCTTTGGATGTTTCAGATTAAAGCTGTCTTTCTTCTGTGTTGTAAACTCGTGCTGCGTTCACTGTCTGACAGAAATTACTGTTTATTTCAGGCTTTATAAGAATTTGGTTGTTTCCTGAATCATAATTCGGGACGTAAAATCAATCAGTTCAGTTCAAAAACAAAAACCACAAACTGTGAACTTTGCTTTTTTAATTGCAAAAAGACACTTTGATTATCTGACTCGCTCCTCATCTTGGCTTCCACGTCAAACAGGAGGAGAGGTGCATGATGGGTAGTGTAGTCAGTCCCTCTGCTGCGTGACGGGGCTCTATGAGATGGCCTTGGCTTCAGGGAGGAAGGCTTCCCAGTATTTAATGAGCTGCAGGTCAGGAAACAGACGATTCTGTTGCTTTTTGCCATAAATTGATTCTCATTAAAGTTGCAGCAACAATTTAAAAAATTTGACACAAAAGAAAAATGTACAACTTCAAATTAATTTCCTGTTTTGTTTCAATTTTTTATTTTTTTTATAAAACATTATGAATAATAAAAATTTGCTAATTTAAACATTTTCCACAAAAATATATTTCAAACAAAAACAAGTCTTTTTTTTAGTCACTTTAACTCTCGAACAATGAAATGTGTAACTCAGGTTTAATGTAAAATGTTTTACCTGCTGCTGTGTTTGAACCAGCGATTCCAGGTATTTAACAATGATCATTTTGAAGTCCTTTACTCTCTCTTTCTGCAGGAAAAACACGGATGAATTTAAACTAACAGAGCAGAAAGCGTTGGATTTAAAATGAAGCCGGGTCCGACTCGTACCTCGAACCTGCTGACTTCTTTGCGGATGGTTTTGGAGATTTGCTCGAAGTCTCTCTCGCCCTGCTGGACTTTTCCCTCCAACTGAAACACAGACAGCAGAAAATATTCAGAGTTTCTGTCTTTATTTGTTTTAACACACACTGCCTGGTACAAATGTGTCATTTTACTTTTTGTTGCACCAGCATTATGGCAGAGGTTAGGGCTGCGCTAAGGACTTTATAAAATTTTGAGTATAAAAACTGTAAAAATATGAGAAAAAGTCATTTTAATTAGAACTATTTAATTAGTTGGAGCTATAAATGATCAGCTCACAAGTCTGTGGTTCTTTTTTGAAACAGACTCAGTCGTTTGCACAATCTCTACAAAGTCCTGCTACCAAAAATTATTTGATGATGTGTTAAAAAAAAATCATTTTCTTTTTAGTAACATAAATAATGTATAACTTCACAAGACGCTCTACATTCCCTTAATTTGAAAAAGATTGGATTCAGGAGTTCTCATAAAATTACAACTTTGTTCCAGTAATATTATGAATTTATTCTCATTAAAACGACTTTATTCTTGTATTATTACGAGCGTACTCTGTGGCATTTTTCTGGTAACTTTGCTTTTTTTTCTTAAGACTCCATCATAGCAGCATAAACTCAGTGAGAAATTTAGAAAAAAACCCCTAAATTTTAGTATTTTATTTCCCAGGTGAAAAATATTCCACATTATAAAATTACTTTTTAATAACTCATCACTTCTGTCCATCCAGCTTATAAAACGCTTCAGTAACATCAGTTTAAAAAGTGTTGTTGGTACCAATCATTTTTTAAAGTGTGATTTTGTGATCAGTGGAGTTTAAAACAGTATCCCCGCCTGTCACGCGGGAGACCAGGGTTCGATTCCCCGACGGGGAGTGAAGTTTGTTTCAGGTCCCTCTTGAAAATGAGATCTAGATCTCAACGGGGTTTACCTGATTAAATAAAGGAAAAAAATATAAAAGCTGAGTTGTGACAACAAGTTGGAGGTTTTCTAACAGGTTTTCATTCTGTTCAAAACTACAACCTACCATAATCTCTGGAAATTAATACAATAACTGCCACATAGAAATCTGGCAACAATATTAAGAGTTTATAAAACAATCATATGAAAAAAGGTCTATGAAACTGTTATATGATGCAGGTAACATATCTACTGCTCTTAACCTCTTGACATAACCGCACTGTAAATAAATCTGGACTGTCCCTTTAAGTTTTTATGAAATTTAGTTTTAAGTTCAGCTTCATTAATAGAAACATTTAAAAACTTCAGTGTAATTTCTTGATTCTGATTAAGTCACTTTTTGGACTGAATAAAATCATTTAGGTTCTGCTCCTGGGGGCGTGTACCAACATTTCATCCAATGACAAAGTAAGACGGGTGGGCGGGGTTTGATCAGGCCACGAGTTCAACCAATCAGAGCAGACTAGGATTTAAACCAGCAACCTACTTAAACAGGAAGTATTTTCCTTATTAAATCAACGTTTCAGAGGAACTTCGAGGTTTTAAAAGTCAAATTTAAGGTCAGAAAACTTTTCATCTCTACTCAGGCTAATTTATGTGGCAGAGGATGGATGGATGTGAAAACACAACTATAAGCAAAAACAAAAATATGTAGAACTAAATGTGCTAGAGGTGAAATAAATGAGGCAAATGAAGGCGTGAAGCAGGCAGCAGGCAGGCAGCACACGGACAGACAGAAACAGGCGGGGGCGGGGCCTACCTCCTCAATCTCCTGGTGGTGGGAAGGCATGGCAAGGAAAATGCAACAAAATTTAAGAGGCTGGAGAAAATAAACTCAGAGCTTCCAGAACCAAAGAGGAAGATCCAGAAAGATGAGCAAACAGCGAGGAAGAACAAAACCAGTGAGGGAAAATTTGCACACTTACAGAAAAAATGTTGCTAAATTTCAATCCTTTAGTGGAATTCATGAAAAATGAAAAACTTAAAACTTTAGGAGTTCAGAAAATGTCTGGAGCAGAAGAAGTTCATATTCTGAAAATATTCCTTAGTTTTTGCTCCAAAGAATCTAAAACTTTTCTTTCTGTTTATTAAAACTGAGAGCAGACATTTACAACGAGTTACGGCCACTGAAGATAGAAAAAAGGAGCAAATTTCTGCCAAAAAGTCTCAGAAATTTTCTAGAAAAAAAACCTGAAAATGTCTAAGTTTGAGTTTTTAAATACTTCAGAGATTTAGTTTAAGGTTAAAATGTATTTATTGGCCAGTTTTAGACACATCAGCGATTTTAAACAGATTTTAGAGCAGCAGCTTCCCAGCTGACTGCAGTTTGAGTTTGGTGCCCACAGGGGGCAGTGTGGGCTAATGCTCTGGTTTACAGCGGAGGAGCCTTCGTCACAAAGAAGCTTGATGATTAGAAATATAACTGAACTCAAAATTAAATTATTATTTTTTTTAATTCAACCAAGAAAGGAAAATTATTTTGACAGAATTAATGATTGAATTTTTTAAAATCAAAATATGCAACTTTTTAATTTAAGTTTTTGACTTAGAGATTGCATTGCAGCAGAAACTGTTTATTAATATTAGAGTTAACTTGCTGATTCTGCCTGGTGTAAAGCTGAACCTGCAGGGTTTTAATTTTTCCAGGTTCTGCTCCCAGGTTTCCCTCCAGCTCCGGTTCGGATCAGCTGCAGGTTTCCAGCTGCAGCGGCGAGGAAAACTCGTTTTCCCGTCAGAAAAAGCCGCTGTGTGTTTTCTGCTGTCAGAGCCGAAGCCCGACTGCTGACAGGAAACTCCAAATAAATGTGGGTTGTAACTCTACTGCGATCGCTGCGCCTGCAGCCTCTGACGGACAGGCCCCCTCCCCCGGTGCTCCGACCCCCGACCTCGCTCGCCTCGCTGTGTCTGTGGGTTCTGACGGGTGAATTTGTGCAGTGACGGCTTCAACAGAAGCTCTAATAAAGTATTTTTCGACTCTCCTGTTTGTCGTTGTGAGTTGGGCTGAAGTCTGCAGACGGGAAGGAAAAGAAGTTTTCGGATGACTGAGCCGAGTTTCTGCCGGCTGCCGGACGGGATCCGCTTTGTTTCACTGGGAAAGGATTCAGCTGATCAGAGCAAAACGCTGCAGAGTCCGAGGAAACGATGATGACTGGTTCCATCAAAGCAGCTCATAAATTCAGTTTTTATTAAAATGTGCATCCTTTGATTCTGCATCAGCTTTAATCAGAAGTTTCCTTTCTTCTCTCTTCAGATCAGATCAACATTTTGCCTCTTTTCAGAAAAATAATCACAGCTTAGAGCAAACAAAGAGGAAAAAGCAGGGGGAGAAACTGCACCAATGCTGCTTTTCACCGCCAGAGGGCGCTCCAGACTCTGCCACCTGGAGTTAAAGGTCCCTGATCAAGAGCTTCCTGTTGCAGCCTGAGGTTTGATTTCTGTGAGAAATTTTCCTACATGAACAATTTTTATGAGTGAAACATGAACAAGAAAAAAAACGACCCGGAAACGATAAACTATGATCCAGAGTGATCACTTGTAAAACTGTCGACACGTTCTGCCGTTTTTCAGATGAAAGTCGATAAAATTAATGATGTGATTTGTTGATTAATTTGTTTTTAAAAGTCCAGTTAAGGTCAAAAGTATTCATACCCTGCCAGATTCAGGTTTCTTTTAACGAGGCCGACATGTTAATGTTTTGGATCGACTCAGACGATTCCCGATACGATTCTGAGAATCAGTGAAAATCTGGAGATCATCAACACAGGAAACACAGAAAAAGATCTAATGCTGTCAGATTAAGGTTAAAAATTATTCTCCACATTTTATGTCCTTTAATAAAATGTGAATAAAAAAACAGATATATTTTTGTTTTTTTATGATTTGATAGATGTCTGTCTTATTTCCCATCAGAAATAAACTTATTGTTAAAATTAAAATAATTTAATATCTAAATCTGCTGGGGGTATGAATAGTTATGGGCTGTAAAAATCTGAAAATCCACAAAGCCTCAACTTCCTGTTAAAAATTACAATTTCTCCTGATCATAGAAAATCTTCCGAGTAATGTCAGGAGATGCTGAAACAAAGGTTGCCATGGTGATTGCCAGTTTTTTTAGGAAGCCCACAGCATCACTCTTTCTCACTGAGCTGAAAATTCTGTGAAAAAATATCTGAAGAAAATCCAGGAAATGAAACTGTGATTGTATGAAAACCACAACAGGGATGAAAATGAGTTGAGGTGAATCTGTTTCTGATCCGTTTCAGGGCGGTACCAGCAGAACCCGAACAGCTGGAACCACAGCTCTGTTCTGCCCGGCGACCCGGTCGGTTCTGGACTCTCTCACCTCTTTGATCTCGTCTTTGGCCTGCTGCAGTTTGTCCGGTTTGTTGGTGAACTGCAGTTTGGCTTCAGCTTCCCGTTTCTTCTGCAGCAGCATCTGGCTGTCCTGCCACTTCTGCCACGTCTTCATGCGGTGGTCAAACACTCCCTGGACACAAACACGCTCACTTTCAGAACAAAAGTCACAGAAATTAAAACACTTTCCTCTCAGGTTTTATTAGGATTTTCATGTCATCAAACTGGATATTTGTGAGAAAATGTTTTTCCCCAAACGGTTTGGAAAACATTAATTCTGCTACACCATGCTAATTAGAAGAAGCTAATGCTAAAGAGCTAACGCCCACCATGTGAAAATGACTAAATGTAAATTGGCGCTTTAGAATTCATCTGGAATAATTAATTTAGGGGAAGCTAATTGTGCTAAATGTTTTTAAAGTTAGCAAACGCGACGTAGAGCTATTAGAGGATTAGCATGAGTTTTCTCACCGTTGGTTAAAAATGTATGATGATGATGATGATGATGTTCTTCATTGGTGTTGCAGTTCAGACAACATTCAGACATTTCTGAGAACTTTTTCGTAACACAGAAAAGCTCGTCTGTCCAAAGGGAAACTGCAGTGAACCTCCGTCTAGTCGTGGATTTTTCTCCAAATTATTAGCAGATCATTTATGTGGAACCAGATGTTTTTTGTACAGCATGTCTAAATTATTCAAAAGAAAATGCAGCCATAAAAGCTGAAATATCTGGACACCGTGCTAATTGACTAGCTATCAGATGGCATTTGCAAAATGGCTACTGTAGAAGCGCCATTCATTGTCCTTGGCTCTGATTGGCTGAACCACAAGAATGGAGATCAGGAAGATCATAGATATTAGTTTTTGCGGTAGCACCAAGACATCTGGTTCAGACGTCTGATGTGAAAACATAAAGAATCAAAGTAAATATTTAGATTTTCCTGCAGGCTGTTTCCACGCCGTCTCTGCCGTCGTACCTTGACGGCGCCGATCAGCCGGACGTAGTCGCCCAGTAACTCAGAGAACAGGTACAGGTCGGCGTTGGCCTGGTCCTGGTGCAGCTGGTCGATCTTCTCCTCCACCTCGGCCAGCTGGGACAGAGCTCTGGACAGCGCCGTGTGGTCCTCGCTGTTCCCCAACATGGCCGCCGACTTGGCGAACTGCGCCGTGTTTACAGACAGCTCTGGAGGCGAGGAAGATGAAGAACTTAAAGGTCTGATCCGTACGTCAGGATGATTATCGTTCTTCTCAGCTGTCGGATCAAAGAGTTCTCAGACTAAAAGTAGCTCCTAATGACGTCACTTTAGGAAAATTCTTAGAATTTCTTGATTTCTTTAAGATAAATTTTATTATTAAACCACCTTCAGCCTTAAGAAATCACCTAACATTACTAAATGTTAGGAGAAGTGAGGAGGATCTTCAGTTGAACATACATTTTACGGCTGGAAGGTTGTGGAAACACCAACAGAAAGGAAAAACATTCTCCATAAAATGGCTAGAGCTCTGCCAACAGCAGGTTCTGCATATCAATTAATTCAATTTTACAGTTTCATCATGACTCACTTTTCTTAATCCAGTATAAATTCCATGATTCGTTTCATTTCCATCAGCTGATTACTGGGGGCATATTTGGGTTTTTCTGAGTCTTTTTCAACCAATTACAGCTAAAACTAGATATTATTGATTTATTTCATAAAGACTCAAGAAAGCTACCAGATCAGATTCTATTTTTTAAGACAAGCATTAACAAAATCACAACAAATCTCTCAAGTAATATTGACATTTTTAAATGTATAAAAGCCAAACTAGTTCATATGCTTTTATTTTGGTAACAGGAAGTGTACCTTTCCTGTGACAGACCAGCGACTCCACGCTGGCGTGAAGTTTCTTGAGCTGCAGGTCCAGATTCTCAAAGTGTTGCTGCTTTTCCTCGAACCACTGATGGAAAAACACAAACAGAATCTGATGAACGGCTGAAACTTTCTCCCAGTTTGTAAAACTAAATCCTTCATTCATCATGTTTTCGCCCACTGCTCTTCTTTAATATTTCATCTGTATTGTTTATCCTTGATTCCTCCATCTATTTTAGTTTTTTGCTGCCTCCTCTGTACCTCTTCCTTTCTTCATTTGTCACAACTTTTTTCTTTTCCTATCTTACTCCTTCCTGTTTCCAGCAGCTTTCTCTCCTCTCTCTTTAACTTCTTTGTCGTTTCCATCTCTCCATCCATCCTTTAACTTTCTTATTTACTCTCTACTCTGCATCCAGCATCCAGGCTCATTTTCCTTCCTTTTCCCTCTCTCTGTTCATCCCTCTGTTTTCTTCCACTCACGGCGTCCGACTCGTTCATCTTGATGGTCATCTTGTTGACGGCGTCGGCGGCCTTGTTGACCATCCGGAGGATCCCGGCGCTGCTCAGAGCCTGGGTGTTGACGGCGCGCGGCAGCTGCAACACAAACTTAAACTTAATCCGTATTCTGCTGATTTTTCTGCGGCTCTTATTTTTATTTAATTTATCATTCTCATTTCTGTCTCTCCTGGAACGCTGCTGATGTTTTCTTGCTCCTAAATCAGCCACTTTATGTGCGGAGCAACTGTAGCAGAAGCAGAACCAATCGGATCAGGTGGGAAACAGGCTCATTTTTCTTCATTTTGGGAAAGTTTTACCTTTTCCCCTTCCGGCCGCTCAGATCTCATTTAGCCGGCGCGGCGGCGGCGGCGCTGAGGGGACGGCTGAGTCCCCGGGGCCCTCGGTGAGGGAGGGACGGGGGGAAAGCAGCTCTAAATTGCGTCTCGTCCGCTCGTGTTTCATTAACCGGACCGGACGGAACGCCGCGCTCAGCTTCCCGGCGATTCGTCTGATAGATCTGTGACACGCAGCCATTTATCGGAGCCAGAACAATCCCGGCCGCAGTTAGGCGTCGGGTCGACAGGAACCAGGGCGGATCGGTCGGAGGCGACAGGACGACACGCTGCAGGCGATTAAGTGTGAGTGGAAATAAATGGAAGAAACAGGAAACGTCGGCGGCTCTTAAAGCCTGCGCTAGTTTTCAGAGGATCTCTGGTTTGACCTTGTTGGGAAAAAACGAAACAAAGACATCCGAGTTTCCAGCCTTTTCTCAGAGAGAAGTGTTATTTATCTGTGTGACCGGATGTTTCTAAAAGTTAAACTCAACAAATACTGGAGTCAAATTTTATTGGATTAAGTGAAGCTGTTTATATTTGCTGAAGATAAAAAGTATTACAAATGATTTTCCAGAAAGAAACAAAATAAATGACGGAATAAATTCATTTACTGGTGACCTTGGCGACTTTTCCAACAGCGGCTGGAGGTTTTAGTACTTTTCAAACTCAACGTTTTAGGTATAAAATAAAACCAACCTAAGGGACGTTTCGTTCCGCTCAGGCTTCAAGCAGCAACTTAAAGTCATTTAATAATTCTCCTACCCAGAACTCCAGTGCAGGGAAATTTAGTTTTATGACTCAAATATTATCTGCCAGGTTTGAGTCGGGTTGAAAATGGATTATAATCGATCATCTGTCACAGTGGTTCAAATTTGGATTAGAAACATCAGAGAGAAAATAGGACATTTCAAGATTGAGCAACTAAAATGCAAAATGTGTGTGTATTAATTGGGCAGAAATAATTGCCAGATTATGGTCAGATTAGTGTAACTAATCTCCAGACAAAGTATTCTCATTCATTTATTAAAATCAACTTTTTTTTGCAGATAAACAGTGTAAATATGTTGAGGGTGCCATCTTTATGTTTCTGAGAATTATTTTTAAGTTTTCATGTAAATTTGCCTAATTCTGCTTCTATTAGCCTAAAACCTTTTCAGTGCTGCTCTCTGTGTGTTTAATACTGCAGGTGAATTTTCCTATTGGTTCTAGAAGTACACCGTAGTTAACGTCCACTTCATACATCCATAAAAGTCTCCTATAAGAAACAACAAAGTAGATTTTTTGCTAGTCGCTTTAAAAAAAAAGAAAAAAAAGTAGCTAGCAAGTCTGACAAGTTGCTAAAAATAGCAACAAAATCCTTAAACTGGCAGCGGTGCTTCTCTTGTCCTGCTCACAGCCCAGTAAGCCCCTCTGCTCATCCCACACATGGCCACGCCTCCGGTGTCTCTTGGCTCCGCCCACTTTGGCTTTTTCTAATTTCATCAGGGAGCGGGGCTACGCTATCACAGGGCGCTAGTTATACTGTAAATGTAAGAAAAGTGAACTGATAAGCAAAAGATGTTCACCAGAAATCTGCAACATGCAGATCTGAATCTTACACGATGGCTCTAAAAACGTCTGGCTAAAAATGACAAAAAACAATAAAAATATTTTTAAACACAATAACAAACAGGTCTTAGAAGTTTTTTCATAAAACTGGACAGAATGATATTAAAAGTACCAGTAATATATTTTACATTATTTCCTTGATTTTTTTTTTTTTCAGAATTAACACCCCATAGAAAAATATGTATCCATCCTCTTTTTGCTAAAGTTTGATGATTTCCTTCATTTTAAAACCTAAAAACATAAATAAAATGGTGGTTTCTTTTAATATTACAACAACCACTGAATAATCTACAGATGGGGAGAAAGAACTGGCCAATTAATGTTATTTTTATTGGACAACCAGATTCGACGCCATTTGTGATGGTTTGTTTTAAAAGTTCCTGAAATGATAAACCAAACAACCTGAACCCTCCTGGAATCGTTGAGGGATTTTTATCACCCATCTTTTGTTTGGAATTGGCAGTTATTCAGCTTCCTGGGGACAGTTTTCCCTCTTTAGGAGGACAGGAGTACAGATGATGACGTTTTATTACCAAGTAAAGACGGTTTTGGGTAAAATCAAACAAAATGTGTGTTTTTCAATTTAGAGTTAAAGCAACAAACTTCCAATTTGGAGATCAGACACCAGCAGTTTGCAGGTGTTGATTTTCTGCAGTGAAGCACAACCAGCAGCAGTTTCTAAGTATTGATGCTGCTCTTTGTCTTTTTTATTAAAAGGGGCTCCAGATGAGGCAGAAATGTGGAGAAGTGGCGATAATGAGCGGGCTGCAGCTCCTGGTTAAAGCGTCTGATTTACCTCGGTGCTCTCCAGGAACTGCAGGACGTCAGGATCCTTCAGCAGGATGGGATGTTTGACCGTTCTCATCAGATACCTGAAGCAGGGAGGAAATACCGATCAGAAGAGGAAGAGCAGCGTTTCTTCGACTACATCTGGGTTGTTAATGCAGGGCAGCTTCCTGCTTGACATGCTCCACTGCTGCCAAACATCTAACTTTACTTTTTAGTAAAGTGTGAAAATCTATGTGAAGCTGGGAAGCCAATAATGAGAAGCAAACGAGGTCACTAAATCATAAATATTCACAGTTTATGACAAAAAAGAAAAATGTGTTTCCTAAATTCCTGAGTGAGGATTTTTGTCCTCATTAAGCGTTTCTGAGTGTTTGTCCATCAGCATGTAGTTCTGTCACTCTGAGCTCCATCAGCTGTCTCCGGCTGACCTTCCTGCCAGTCAAACGGCATCAATAAAGGGCAGCAGAATGTCAACCCGCCTCCTCACCCTCCAACCTCTTCAGTATTCTACATACAAACACAGGATGTGTGTCGTGATAATGATGTATCTAATATTTGTAGTTTAACCTTTCAGCCTTTACTGTTCTGATCTCATTGAACTTTAATACGCAGACACACAATGGGAGCAGGGGCAGCATTTTTCACCTTTTTAGACAGTTTAGGTTAAACTCAGTTTTTTATTTACATGGAAGGTATTCATGTTCTCTGTTTAAGTTATAAATAAATGTTTTAATTCAGAATATCAGCTATGTCTGATTTCAAGGCTAACAAAATGAAAGTTAGTGATTGGCTGCTGATCCCTTCTAGATTTGTTAAAATTGCTCATTTTGTTAGCAGTTAACTACTGCTGACAAAATTAATATAGTCCATAATAATGTCGTTTAGCACCTAAACAACTACTAATAAATTAATAATGATTAGGTGATCGCCTGCTAATTTTATCAGAAGTATGAGTGGTTAGGATGTAGCAGCATCAAAATTAGCCGCAGTTAGCTGCTTAGCACTGCTTGCAATGCTAGGGTAATTAACGCAATTAGCAGCTAACAAAACACTGCTAACATAAATAGCGGTCAGGTGTAAACCTACTGATTTTGTCTAAAGTGCTAATTTTAGATCAAAGGAACATTGGCTGTTTCTGAAGGACCAGCGTCCGCAACTAGCATCTGTTAGCAAATTACCAGTAGTTCAGTAATCAGTATTATTTATAATAGTAGTGATTAGCACCTGAGTAACAACTGCTAACAAAATTAAAAGTAGTTCGATGATCATCTGATAAATTTTCTAGTACTTATGGTTGGGACGTAGCAGCGCTCAGCAAAATTATCTCCAGATAGCTCCTTAGAACTGCTGGTCTAATTAATGCTAGTAGCAGTTAGCAGTTAAAAAACAATGCTAAAATTAACAGAACAAATTTTTCATAGTGCATCTCTACTCTTTAAACTGTAATTCTTTGCACTACATATTTCAAAGCCAGCGTTGTGCAGCTTTATTAAATAAAACTGAGTAAATATCAGGATTATGATTCTAAGCAAGAGTTGAACAACTGATGAAAATATGTTTAGTTTTTGAAGCTTCTTTTATTACTTTATAACCAAATTATTAAAATAAATGTAGCAGCAAATATTACTTCAAAAATGAGTAACACTAATTTAAGACAAAAACGGTTTTATAATTAACTACATTTTGTTTCTTCCTCTTCTTCGTACCTCTCTAGTGCAGACCTCCGTTTCTCCACAAACTCATTGGATGACTGATCCTCCTTCCCAACCTTCACTTTGGTCATCCCTGCAGAAAAGAACAAATATTTAAGATATTTTAAAATATTTATTTAAGAGAACACTTTAAAACTTTGTTTCAATTCCTCTTCCTGACATTCTGACTAATAATTTGCTTTGAGATAAATTACTGAGAACTGCTTGTAAGGAATCAAAAATTCTCCATGAGTTTTCTTCAGCTTCAGCAGAAGATGATGATGCAAACCTGATAATCTCGGTCACTGAAGGCCCAGGACTGTCGTGGTTCTAGTTCAACTTACCCACAATGCTTTTCTCTGGTGCAGGGGGAACGATGTACCCTATGTGCAGGTACTTGGAGGCCAGTTTACTGTGCAGACCCAGAAAATCACTGAAACGCCTTTTAACTGCGAAGTCTCTCTGCTTAAACAGAGACATGGAGGTCTGGGAGCGACACAGAGAGAAAGACTTAAAAGCTTTTAAAATAATTTAGGAAGCTGGAACGTTAGTTTAACGTTCCAGCAGTTGGTTCTGTGAAGGAACCAGCCAGAGAACATCATGGAGGTCTGGAAACTGTACACTAAGCTAAGCAGTGAAGATTTGCACAGAGAAGGAATCAAGATGCATCTCTTATATCAATGCTTTCCTAAAATAAACTGTTGTCTAACAGAGCGATGCAGGGCTAAAAATAAAACATTAGTAGGTAAAAATATGTCATCAAGGAGTATTTTTCTGCACCGAGGTTCTGATTTGACCTGGACGGGAGATAAAAACTCAGTTTGATGAAACTCACCTTCGTTGTCACCTTGTAGGCCATGTATGCGTTCATACCGTCACCTGAAACACAGATACCAGTTTGAACTGCTCTGCTTGTTTCATGACATGATGTTTTAAAACAGAAACTCTGATAAATAGAATAACTGGTGCTTGAAGGAAGAATACAGTTCAGTTAACTGGTTAAACTGGTTATTAACCGTTTTATTTACTGCTGCTGATTTAATGTTTAACACAGGAACTGAGGACCAAGTTGAGTATTAGTGAACATATAAAAACAAGGTTCCTGCAGGTTCTACCAACTCTAATTTAACACATTTTAAGGCTTTTATGAATGAAATTTAACACGTGTTTCATGACAGAAATGTACTGAGTCTAGCATGGATTTGAACTAACACATAACACACAAGCTAGCAAGCAAGGGTATATTAGCAGCTAGTTACTAGTCACAAAACACTATGTCTGTTCGTGACTCAACATTTGGCAAGACAAAAAATTCCCACAATTAAAAATATGAAATAAAATACATGATTATATGAGATTAAATAGTCATGTTACAACAAAATCCAAGAAATTTGATTAATATATTTAAGGCAACCTTACTTTTTCATGAGTAAGAAATTTTAAGGCATTAATTTTAGATACATCAATTTAAGACTTTGTAAGGATGTGTGGACACACTGTAAAGAATTTGTTGTCTGTTCAGAACAAACATGTCTTCAGTTCCAAACAATGAAGTTATTCTGTTGGAAATGTACTGTAGCTGCAGTGACAAGTAGAACCTCCGGGGGGCTCTACTGCACCAATTAGACCAATAACCTCAGAAACTTAAGTAAATTTGATGAAGCAAATTCAGCTTAGTCCTCTACTGGGGAAAAATATCATCTCACTCTTGTTCTGCCCAACTTTTTGTTTCATCTCTTTGAATGTTGGGACATGCTGAGTTATTTCAGGGCTACAGGGACACTTTATCAGCGAGAACCCACCAATTTTCTCAGGATCTGACACTGATATGTGGATGTCGAATGAATCTCCACTTTCTTCCTCTTCAATCTACAGGAAACAGAAATAAAGTAACTTCAGTTTTTTATAGGAAACATAATTTTTTAAGCGTTTCATATTTAAAGTAAAACTGTGTGTGTGCGCGTAGGGGTGGATGTGTGCATGTGTGTGTGCGTGTGTGTGAGAGATTACCTCGTCAAAGGAGGAGTGTGTGAACATGTCGTCATGTGTGTGGCCAATGCGAGGAGTTATCACAGAGGTGGGGGGCGTGATGGGAGTGATGGCGGGCGACGGGCCGTCAGACAGCAAGACGTCTCTCTCTGGACTGTCCAACGACACTTCCTCTGTAGCCTCTATACACACACACACATACACGCCATCATTTCTCAGTGGAACTCCTGGGTATCAACTGCTTTATGGGGTCAAAAATGTCCTCCATGGTTTTTTTTCTTCTTCTATTTTAAACAAATATTCATGTTGTTATTTCGCACAGATTAAAATATCACCAAAGGCCCATCAGGGACTCTTGAATGAAAAGTCTGAGAGAACAATCTGAAACAAACATCTCATTAACAGACAATACAAGAAAAATGCTGAAGTTAGCACATCCTAAACATGAAATACCCTTCAAAACCAATTTTAACAAACACAAATATCCCAAAGTTGTAGTTTAGGTTTAAAGCTATATCAGCAAAATCAGCAACATATTGGCAAAAGGGTATAAAAGCAGATTATTTGAAACATGTGATTAAAAAACAATTAATGAATTAAGAAGCAGCCGATATGAAATTCCTTAAACAAAAATGTGATTTAAAAGAATAAGTTTATGAGTTGGAACCTTGCTAAAAAGATTTTCCAGATAATCTTCACCATGAAATTCTTGTCTTGAGTAGTTAAAGCAGAATAGTGACGTAAAATACTGTTAAAAGTAAATACTTCCCTTTTAATAAATAAACATGAAAATCTGGAATGTCCGATATGGCCCCTCAATTTGATTACTTGATCATTTCCATATTTAAAGGAAAAACAGGAGCTGTCATTTACAACATGGCTCATTTCATATCCCAAAAACTGTACAGTTTTTATTATCCGAGTAAAAAATAAGATGAGATGAAATTCAGACTGTATCATAACCTTGAACAAACACACCATTACAATAACAATGTGTTAAAATATTATATTAACAAAAAACATCAAAATATATGTAGTAATGTATAATGTAAGTTCTGAATACAGAAACTGCATGTAATTTTACTTAAGAATAATTTATTCTTCAATGTTGATGACAAAGTGAAAAAACCCCAAAATGTTCAATCTTTTCTTCAGCTGCCTTGAGGGGGCGCCACAGCAGATCTTTTCGCTCCATTTCCCTCTGAGCACTTCTTCTGCTGTCTCTTGGTCAATAAACATCACTGGAAACACTTCAGACCCTTGAGTAAAGTATAAACTACAGTAAAAATTACCTATTTGTTATTATTATCCTGTGTGTGTTCATACCTGCGAACAGATCCTCGTTGTCATCATCAAAAAATGAGTCCTGCTTGGGTCCATTTGCGTTGGTGCTGATGTCCACAGCAGACAGACTGGCTGGTTGTGACTAAACACACAGAAACAGAGATTTAAAGCAACTTAAAAAAAACAAATAAGCATGTTAGGTTCTTTACGTCAGAGCCGAACAAATACAAACTGAAACCCAAACAAGCATCCAGGATCTCTGAAATAATCCAACATCCCATAAACTATATACTAGTTTGGGTTTGTTTTTTTAACTCATCTGATGTGGATGAAAATAAAGATAAAAATGTTCATGATGGGATTTTCAGAACAAGTTAAATTCTTCATGAAAAGTATAACTAACTTTTACTTAGTAACTTTTTTATTTTGTGTTTTTATGATGTAAAGCACTTTGAACTGCCCTGTTGTATTGTACTGAAATGTATTGTACTAATAAACTTGATTGATCGATGAAAACAGGATTTGAGTGAAAACCTAAATAAATGTATCTCACAGTCAGTACGGGACATTTTTAATTTTCCTCTAACAGTTTTGTAATTTCTACTTGTAAATGCTGAACTTGCAGAATGCATGAATTAATTTGCTTCCTGTTTGTGTCCAACTTGACTTTAGATGTGTTGCTTTGCAGAAGCACCCACCACTGCTGCAACAAATTTTAGCTTAGTAGCATTTTTTAAGTAAGGCTAATCTAAAAAAATTATCTTATTTCCAATTTAATTTTGCTAGCTAAAATACAAATATTCCCAGATTTACTTTATGCCATTAAAAGCTTATAAATGAAGTCATACTGCAGCAGTTTTCAGTTCCAAACCACAGAGTGACGCAACTTTACTGCTGAACCAGTTTAAGACCAACGGCCTCTTTTCGCCACACATGCTGCGTCCTTCAGCCTGAACCCAGCAACGTTCCTGTGATGCAGCTGAAACTAAACTACAGGGTCGTTTTTCGTGCTGCTGCAGATGGCAGACGTGTTGCTGGGTGTGTCTGGCAGCAGGTGGAGGTTTCTCAGGTCAGAGCTGGATTAAAAACAACAAGCCTGTAGAGACAGAAACAGAACCGGGCTCACAGCTGGAGTCCAGGAAGAGCAAAAGAAGGACAAGACAGACAGATTATTGCTGACTGGACAAAAAAGAGGAGAGGATGAACGAGTGAGGAGGAAATGAGTGATGATAACGGTCGACTTCCTCCCTTCTTACTCAGCAATGCGTGAAGGAAACCAAGGAGGAAAATGTCACATTTAAAACCAGAACCAGGATGAATATGAGTGAAATCACCCAGAAACAAACCGATGAAGCAAAAAACACAAAAACTCAGAATGAAAAGATAAATCAGAAAATAAACATTTTATTATCATCTCAGACAGAATCTGTTGTAATCTGGGTCCTGAAGTTCAGAGATAGTGACATAATATTATTTATTATTATTTTTAATTCTTTGTTGTCTCTTTTCATCAACT
Source organism: Xiphophorus maculatus (assembly GCF_002775205.1). NCBI lineage: Eukaryota > Metazoa > Chordata > Actinopteri > Cyprinodontiformes > Poeciliidae > Xiphophorus > Xiphophorus maculatus. The sequence goes on along the minus strand of NC_036454.1, from coordinate 2,349,868 downwards.
TTTTGGTTTTTGCACAGCACTTTGGTGCAGAAACCTGTTTTTAAAATGCTATATAAATAAATTTCACATTGTACATTTTTAGTTCCAGTCCTAATTTTGACAATTTTTTTAGCAACTGATTGTTCTAACGATTAATCAAGTAATCAAATAAAAATTATTTAAATGAACTAATCTTATTTTATACAATATCAAAAATGTAAAAATGCAAATAAACAATTCAAATTCTTTTTTTAAATAAGAATTTATTTTGCGTAAAATTCAATAACAAAGCAACTGAAGCATCTGCAGCAAAAGAAACACTAAATAAATATTTAAATGAACAATTTCTGCTTGATTTAACATTAATGCAGCGAAGGGTTGGCTGAACAAAAATAACTTGCAAGTAACTTTTCAGCAACATATAGAAGCTTATTTTAACTCAATCATTCTTAAATATTGATTATTTCTCACTACACATCAGAGATGGGAAAAATTCCATGTTATAAATGTACGTATAATAATGCAAAACATTTTCTGTGCTTCATAGTTGCAGCAAAACCCAATAAGAACCCAGCTGAGAGTGGATCATCATGAACCAAAAACAAAATCAGATCCAGTTCTGCAAACTGACGCCTCAAAGGAGGAAACAGGTTAATCAGCACTGGACCTGACCCCCGGTCCATCTTAAAGGCAATAAAACATCCTTCATCCATTTAACGAGGCTTTGTGAAGCAGCGACACCATGAACACACACACACACACACACATCATTGAATAGCTGCTGTAATACTTGAGGAAGACAATCATCACCAGGAATGAAACCCAGAGTGCTGACAGGACAAAAGAGGCCAACCAGGCCTCTTTTAGTGTGTGTGTGTGTGTGTGTGTGTGTGTGTGTGTGTGTGTGTGTGTGTGTGTGTGTGTGTGTGTGTGTGTGTGTGTGTGTGTGTGTGTGTGTGTGTGTGTGTGTGTGTGTGTGTGTGTGTGTGGGCGCGGGGGTGCATGCTGTGTAGTTTGTTTCTGAACTGACTTTAGGTCCTGATAAACCCATTTCTGCTGCTGCTTTGTCACTGTTTGTGTTTCTGCAGCAATAAAGTTTTATTCCAGCCTCTGCAGGAGCAGTAAAGACTTCGAGCTGAAAGCTGAGCCGTGGTTCCTCTTCAGGACAGGAGAACATGAGAGAGAGCATCAGGCTGCGAACAACTGTGATGTTTTCATGCCAAACCGGACCAGAACCTCAGAGGACTGGTTCTGATATGTTGTTGAATCATTTCCATGCAGGATTAAAGCGGTTCTGAAGGATAAAATGGATCCAACCTCCCAGAAAGGCGACCCAGTCCAGCCTGCTATATGAACATCTGGGTCACTGCTCGGCCTGTCAGAATAACAAATGTTACTGGTGATAAAAAGCCCCAGTAATCGATGTGATAAACCAGAATATTGTCATTTTGAAACCTTTCTTGAGTCACCTACTGATACTGGGACAATAATGCAAGTTTCTCTCTCAAAGACCATTAAATTATAAAAAACAGGAACTGGAAGATATCTTCAAATATCCAAAATAAAACAAAACAACCCAAAACAAGTAATACAAAAAATATATATAAACCACACTCAACCAAACCATGAATAAAATGGATTATGAAGTCTCTGTAAGCAGAATTACAGCTCATCAGAACAGAAATTATTGGGCTCATTTTAATTTATTATCAGAACCGATTGATTGATTAATTGCTCATTTGCTTACAGCCTTTCACCAGTAGAAACTAAAACATTACTGATCAAAATGCTTCAATATAACACTAATATAACTATATATATATTTTACATATATATATATATATATATATATATATATATATTTTTTTTTTTTTTTTTTTTTTTTTTTTTAAAGTTTACTTAATGGTAAACCAGTGAAGAAACTCAGAAATGTTGATGAATCGATTGTTTTGGACCTAAACAGCAAAACTAAAAAAGTGGCAAAGAAACAGTTAAAAAAAATTATTTAAACAAAAAACTGTTTTAATTCAGAAACCAGACAGAAAAAAGTCCAAACTGTTAAAATAAAACCAAAGCTGGACCTCCAGCTGCTTTCTGCTCAGATCAGGTTCTGAAAGTCCAATTCAAGCATTTCTGAACCACCAGGTGAATCTATAAACGAAACGCGCTCTCCTAAATATTACAACAAGTTTTTGATTTCACTTCTTCATCCCATAAACCTGATGGGTTGTAAACCCTGCTGATGTTGGTTTCTTCACTCTGTGGCACATACTGACCTCACAAAGCAGCACAAAACTGATCCAGTTTCTAAAAACATCAAATTCAGGCATTTTCAAGCATTTCTAAGCAACAAGAAGAATCCTCTTCCCGTGAGAAACGGATCATAGATCCTATCTGAGAGCAGCAGGAAGCTCCAACCTTCAGAGGTTGATGATCATTTTTCTAATTATTGTTTATAGTTTGATTAACATGTTCAGAACCCAAAACAAACCCAGATCAGCCACGTCATCAGTCAACGGTCCTTCAGATATGAAGATAACATGGAGAAGAAATCCTTCAAGGCAACTTTGTGACTTTTACTCAGAAAACAGCGAAGGTTTGGTTTATTTATGGTGTTACCCTATCCCTAACCCTTACCCCAACCCCAACCCCAACCCGAACCGAACAAATATAATTCAGTTAAGCTTTAAGGTTTTATTTCCTTTTCTGACTGTAAAACACCCATAAACATGTTAAGCTCGTGTCTTTATTCTGTAATGTTATTTGTCTTTAATTATTGTTGAAAATAAAAAACAGATGTAAGAACAGCAGAAAACAGCTGAAATGCAGCATTATAACTGTTTCTTTTTTCCTAGCCTCCCCTGAAAGCACCACCATGCTCACCTGTGTGACCGTCACCTGACCTGCGCGTTTATTTCTCACAGTTAGGGAACCTAATCGGCTCCTGTACGTGAAGGCCACTGTTTGGAGGTAAAATCCCGCTTCTCCTCCAAAACAACACTGAACCAGAACTACCCGTCCGAACCGAACTCCATTCATCCGTGCTTGGATTTAAGCGGAGTTTTCCTCCGCTGTCAGCCGGAGCCATCACGCCCTGCCCGGCTGTCTGCCTCCCCTCGGCCTCCCCCGTCCATCACCCCGCCGCCTCCCTCCCGCCTCACCTCCGGGGTTTCGGCGCTCGGCTCCGGGAACAGGTCCTCTCCGTCCTCCACCTCATGGAAGTCGGTTCGGTCCGGTGGAGGGTCCCGGGCTGTGTCCGCCATGTTTCTGCTGCTAACGGAGGTCCAAACACCGAGGAGCTGACAGGAAGAGAGGAGGAGCAGGAGTCAGGAGGTTCTCCTGCTGCGTCATGTGACTGTCCTGCTGGGAACCAGAGAGGAGCGGGAAAACGAAGATGGCTCACTCTGATTAAAGTTTTATTTTTATTTCATTCTTAGCAAATGTACACAGAAGTACATCCCAGTACATAGAATAAAGAGTTTGTTACAACATCTAAATAAAGATAAATGAGAAGCAGATTAAGAGTTATTGTTTTTACAATTTTCTGATTATTTAAATCCAAAGTTTTAACAAAAGTAACAGATGTTTTAAATTAGTTTCTTTTTAAATTATTACATCATATATTTCATCCAAAGAAAAGGGTTAACTGTTAATGAGCACTATTTACAACTATGATAATACGACGTTCTTTCCAGCTTTTTCTGTAAGGAAACTTTGCAAATGTGACCAAATTATTGCAGAATGAGAACATTGAATGTTCCCCAAATAAATGTTCAGTACTTTCTTCCTCACAGTGAGAAGAAGAGTGAAATCAGAATCAGCTTTCCTCACCATGTTGGTGAACACAAACAAGGAATATGACGTTCGTTCTGCTTTGTGCTCAGTGTAAAGATATTTAAAATATAAACATGTACAGATATAAAAAAATAACATTTTGTTCATCTTGTAAATATATGTATATATGTTGTGCTTTGTTGAAAGAGTGTGTGTCCAGGATGTGTGGGTTCCCAGTCCATGTTAAAGTTTAACCTCATCATTAATGTAACCCAAATGTTTCTGCAGAAGTTGTGGTTGGATGGTCAGATCATGAAGAAATGAATGGAGGAACGGACAGAAATGTCTGTATAGACAGGAAAAATTCACTGAGGAGGTCAGTGCCCTCCCTGATTCTCCATGTGGAATGAATCCGATTAGCTGCAAAAAGGAAAGTTTTCTGGAAGTTAACAATTTCTGGCTTTAAAAACTGTTTTATATTTAACCTCATCCCATAATTTTAGTTTTGTTTATTTGAAATTTAATAATTCCTTTAGCTATAACGGATAACAAACCGACCCTATCCAAGATGTGTTAAAAATGTTCTCTTGTTATCAAATTTATTAGGTGACAACTTTTTTATTACTTGTGAATTCATTAGATCAGGTGTGTCAAACTCCAGTCCTGGAGGGCCGCAGTCCTGCAACTTTTAGATGAGCCTCTGCTGCAGCACCTGAACAGAATAATTAGGTCATTAAGGCTCTGGAGAACCGATCTACACCAGGAGGAGGTCATTAAGGTTCTGGAGAACCGATCTACACCAGGAGGAGGTCATTAAGGTTCTGGAGAACCGATCTACACCAGGAGGAGGTCATTAAGGTTCTGGAGAACCGATCTACACCAGGAGGAGGTCATTAAGGTTCTGGAGAACCGATCTACACCAGGAGGAGGTCATTAAGTCATTTCATTCCAGCTTTTTGTACCTGTGGCGCATCTAAAAACTGCAGGACTGCGGCCCTTAAGGACTGGAGTTTGACTCCTGTGCATTAGATGTTATAGACGATCTTTGTTCCGTAACGTCCCAACGGTAACAGTATTTCCGCCGGACCTTTTTTAGGGAAGCACAAACATCCGTGTGGGCAACTAGCGGAAACTGTAAACTGCGTGTTGAAATAGTAAAATAAATCGGTTTTTGTTCTTAAAAAGCGTTTTTGTTAAACGAAGATAAATCCCACTGAGACATCCACCAGGCGGACGGACCGGTAGCTTGGCGTGTTGTCGTCAGCCGGAAGTCTTCGCGTTTGTTTTTGTAGTTCAGGTAGGAGCATGTATGCTAACTGGGAAATAGCTGCTCCCGGTGAGGAGGACGAGGAGCTGGGAACCCAGATCCAGGAGGAGGACCTGGACGTGGACTTAGACCTGGAGTTGGCTAAAATGACGGTTGAAGGTAAAATCTCGGTGTTCGTGTCAGAAGAATGTGTTTGTAGTTCGGTTCTGGTTCCGTTTTATATCTAGAGAAGAAGAAGAAACTTCCAAGAAAACAAAACTTTCAGACTGTTGTTGAATAGTCTCATTATGTCGACAAACTGAACGGAAACACTTTTGCTATGTAGAATTAAATAGTTTATTAAAACAACTTCATCACGTTTCTTCCTGATTCTATTAAAATAATTTTAATGTGTTAAAAAAGTAGCAGGATCTCTGTTTTTATTGATACAATAAAGTTTCACTCATCGGAATCTGTTTCCAAAGACATAAACATCCCCATAAACTGCAAATTTAATAAAACTTATATATCGTATATATTGTGAACATTTATTTCTGATAATATTTGTGATTATGGCACACAACTAAAGAAAACCTCAAATTTAGTTTATCAGATCAATAAATACGACATTCTTAATACAGATGCATGAATATTATTACTTACAAATTTATAACTGTAGCCTTGCAAGGTAATTGTGAAATAAATTACTTTATCTTCCATATGTATGGAAGATTTAGTGGAAGGAAGAAAAAGGCTGAACAATAAAGTCAGATTAAAGCTTTTTGTTTTTACTTTATCAGGAAATTAAACTCCTCCTGATTGTTTGATTGATTGATCGTCTCCTAATGAACCGCCCGTCTCCTCCCAGACCTGATCTTTAAGGTCCAGGCTGTGCAGACGGACAGCACCACGACGGACACCGGCGTCAACACGGAGCCCGACTGGGAGAGCCAGGTGGCTGCTGTGTTCCAGTTCGGCTCCCAGCTGAAGGAGCGCTACGAGCGTCTGCAGAGGGAGCAGGAGGAGGAGAAGGAGGCGCAAGAGAGGCATAAAGTTCAGCTGAAGAAGAGGAGGGAGGAAGGCATCCGGCAGCACCAGGTGACCCAGACTGACTTCGACTCGCCGCTGCTGCTGTTCCGCTGGGTTCTGACCGTCTGTTGTTCCAGGCTCTGCTGGAGAAGCTGGAGTCACTGCGGGTGAAGCTGCAGCTCAACAACTCCAAGGCCACCAGGAAAAACTTCGAGAGCAAGAAACGGGAGCTGCTGACGGAGAGGAACAGAGCGGAGGAGGAAAGGAACAGGTGAGGAGCCGCCTGAGGTTCCGGCTGCTTCCTCAAGGTTTCCTTCTGCAGGGGAAACTGTTTACAGACGGGATCCGGTCCGCAGCTGCTGCGGGAAGGTCTGCTGCTGCTGCTGCGGGAAGGTCTGCTGCTGCGGGAAGGTCTGCTGCGTTTCCGATGAACAACTCCGGCTCAAGTCTTAAATAAAAAAAGCACCGATCCACATTTTTCACTACCGATATCTGGGGTTTAATATCTGCTTATAGTGAAAACCAACTTAATTTACTTAAAATGTTTCTTTTTTTAAACGCAGACATAAATGTACTGATTTATACATTTATTTGATCAAATAAATATTTAAACCTTTTGGTCAAACATGAAAAAACAACTTGAGATGTTCAGTCAGGAGAAAACAGACAATATAAAATATATGATAAAGAACTGAAACTGACAGAAACAAAATGTTAATAATTAACAATTATTAACCTTTCAAATGATTCAGAAAGTGGAATTAGGCTTTTTAAATATAATGTAAAGTAAATAAACATAGAATTAGACTGAATAGATTGGGCTCATTTTCACTGATACCAATCTAGAATGTTTTTCACTATCAAGATCAATAAAGATATTAATATCAGATCGGTGCATCTCTAGTCTTTCCACAAATTTTCAAGTAGATATATGTCTGGCCTTGGACTAGGCCATTCTAACACTATGCTTTGATGTGAAGCTGCAGTTTGACCATGTGACCCGACTTGTTCCTCTGTCAGACTGGCGAAGGAGCTGGAGGAGAGCGACAAGAAGCTGTCTGCGCTGAGCGAGGAGCAGAGCGAGGAGCAGCAGCGCTGGGCGGAGGAGCTGGAGCAGCTGAGGAGGGAGATGGAGCGGGTGAAGAAGGAGGCGACCAAGGCCCAGCTGCAGGCCCTCAAGGACGAGATCACCGCCGTGGAGAAGCAGAGAGACGGCGCCATGTCCCGCATCGAGGCCTGGCTCAAAGAGGTTCGGACACAAGGCTTTTATTCCAGGAACCTTCTCTCCTCTAATTGGGGCCAGGCTGCAAGAATTATTATTTATTTTTGAAAATAATTCAGAATATTGGTAAACAAAGACCGACGGAGCGAAGAAAACCCTAATTCATCAAAATTGATTTAATGAATTAATCACTCAGTCCTGCTTTCTTTGCTTATCCTGCATATTTAATCTGCTCAAATTAAATGTGACAGATTTTGTCAAAAAGACTAAATCTGTCTTAAAGGGACAGTACATGCTAAAGTTTTCCAACAATACTGTAAAAAAAACAAAAAAATTATTACCAAGAATTCCTTGTTTAGTTTCTAGAGCAAATATTTTACTACAAAAATATAAAACAAAACTAGATGGCAAGTAACTTTTCAGTGAGATATAGGAGCTTATTTTAGTTCAATAATTCCTTAATATTCTCGTCCCACTGGCAGATTATTGCGAAATAATCTGCCAGTGGGACGAGAATGTTTTATCAATATTAAGGAATTATTGACTCAAAATAAACTGCTGTATCTCACTGAAAAGTTACTTTTAAGTTAGTTTAGTTGAAATAAGACAAATTTAAGATATTTGCACCAGAAACTAAAACATTCTTGGTGAGATTTTGTTTTTTTTCCATTCAGAAACATTCAGACTTCATAACTGTTGTTTTTTCACCCTGCGTGTCTCCTCTAGGTGGCGCAGTACCTGAACACCCTGCGGGTGGAGTTCCCTCAGCAGTACCACCACGACCGGGGCAAGTGGGAGAAGAAGGAGAGTCTGGTCCGGAAGAGCCAGGCGGAGCTGCAGAGCCGCTTCCAGGAGGTTCTGCAGCAGCTGCAGCAGGGCCGTGAGCTGGAGTCCCTCCCCAGGATCACCGTGCCGACGCTGCCGCACGTCCCCACGGTGAGACACTTACTGGTCCGGAAGGGAGAGGAAATGTTGTAGCTCATTTAAACCGTCTGGAATTTCCCACAGAATTTTTCCTGTAACTCCAATAAAACATGAAACTGTTTGATCCGTCTATAACTTCTGGCGCCCCCTGGTGGCCCCCCGGTGGGGCGCCCAGTGGCCTCCTGGGGGCGCCGTCTCAGCTCCTCTCTGACTAACGCAGCACTTCCTGTCTCCTCAGGCCGACCTCAGGTTCAGACGGGTGATGCAGGCGGTGACGCAGCCGCCCCCCGCCATGCCGCCGCCCCCCCAGCACCAGCTCTACCAGCCCCCCCTCCCACACTATTACCCCCCTCGCCACAGACACCCCCACCCGCGCCACCCCATCCACCGCGGCGCCTATCACCCTCCTCCTTACGTGTACTACCCCCACCCCCCTTCACACCACCAGGCTCCGCCCTCTTTCCACACCCGCCCCCCGCCGAGGGTGACGCCCCCTCTCAGCCTGTCCCCGTCCCCGCCGGTCCAGCCCGTGGGTCCGTCCCCGCCCCCGGCCGGCGCCGCACCCTCGGCCCCGGCAGAGAAGCTGGAGAAGGTTCTGGAGAAGCTGGGGGCCCGGTTCCCGCAGTGCGGCAAGCCGCAGCTGATGTCGCTGCTGCAGCAGGTGAAGAGTTCCCGCGGGACGCTGGCCGGGATGTCGGTGGAGGACCTGATGGAGCAGGTCGGCTTCAAGCTGAGCCAGAGCGAGCGCTCGGCACCGGGGCCCATCGGCCGGCCCGCCCCGGGGCCCATCCAGAGGCCCTCGACCCCCGCCGGGCCCCGCAAGCTCTGCCTCATGTGCCAGAACCACGTGGACCCGGAGAACCGGCACCCGCTCAGCTGCTCACACACCATCCACAGAGAATGCATCCAGATGTGGCTCCAGTCCAGCAAGAACAACTCCTGTCCCTTCTGTCCAGGCCAGTAATGGACCGGACTGGACCGGACCGGACCGGACCACACCGGACTGCTACACGACCCAGATTGGACCGCTTTCCGGTTCTGTTTCCTTGAATCTTGATTTCATGTTTCATGTTTTGCGTCTCGGTTCTGGTTCTTCATTTGAACCCAGAAACCGTGAAAATCAGTGAAGTTATTGATATTATTAATTTGTTAATAAATTAAATCAACTTTAATAAGAATAAAATCCATTTCTGTTGATTTCTGATTGATTTTAGATCATTCAGATCAAACATTTGTTATTTTATGAGGTTTTGGACGGGAAGTGTTTTGTAAACTAGACTTTTTTAGCTCCTTATTAAATTATAATTTATTCCCTCATCAAAGACAAACCTGGAGTTTTCCCTTGATTCTGAGAAATGCTTTCATCTCCATGGCAACTGTTCAGTGGGAAAACACCTGGTGGATCAGCTGAGCTCATTATAGGAGCTGCTGGTAAAAACATTAAACCACATGTGTCAAACTCCAGTCCTCGAGGGCCGCTGTCCTGCAACTTTTAGATGTGCCTCTGCTGCACCACACCTGAATAGAATAATTAGGTCATTAAGGCTCTGGAGAACTGATCTACACAATAAGGAGGTAATTAAGCCATTTCATTCCAGTGTTTTGTACCTGTGGCACATCTAAAAGCTGTAGGACAGCGGCCCTCGAGGACTGGAGTTTGACACCTGTGCATTAAAGGGTTAATACAGAAGCCATGTTTGACTAGAATAGGAGCTTCTTAAAGAGACAGAGGCCTAATTTCAAAGTGTCAAATTTCTTTTAATTCATGTTTGATATTTAAATCATCTTTATAATAACTGAAGGTGACATCGCTGCTTGATAACGTGATAAAATTTCATGATCTCCCTCTAAAAATCCTGATTCGTGTTCAGAGGAAGAATCGCTGGTTTTATTGGAAGGTCAGTGTGAGGACTTGTTGGTATGCTGCCCCCTGCTGACCGCAACAGAAACAAACTCATCGAGTTTCATTAGGACCTAAATCATCTGTTTCCTCTTTAATTCATTTAAAACATCTTTATTTTGCTTCAGTTTCAGCTGAGCTTCCAGTTTTTGCTGTTAAAGATGGCCGCCGTGGGTTTAACACTCCTGCTCTGTGTGTGTGTGTGTGTGTGCGTGTGTGTGTGTGTGTGTTATGGATCGGCTCGGCTCCGGGGTGTTGCTGATGCTCTGCTGTGTCTCCTGTGGCAGCTCTAATGTCGGTGTGATTTACAGACCGCTGGACAAACAAGCATCATTACTGCAGCCTGTAAACGCGGCCCTGACTGACTGCTCCCAAAATGCGGAGTGGGGACCCTCAGGGGCCCTTACGAGGCTCCCGCCGGACCCCTCCGTGAAATGGGAGAGTTTTATTCGACTATTACTTCACTGAGGGGGAGAGCAGAGGGTTGGGTCTGTGCTGTGATCCAGGATGGAGTTAAAGGGAACGTCTGCCATAAAGCAAACCTGTAAAATCCAGAAACGCCTCCACTGATCGTCACTTTGGGTAATTGATTCCTCAGAGTCTCGTTTCCTCACAGAGAAAAACCTTCTCAGGAGGAACAGGAGTTATTTACTGCTGCATCCTTAAATCTGGGGTGAGAATCATTAAAAACTGATTTTCTCTTTAACTAAGCTACTGACCACTGACAGACCCAAAGGTGGGCTAAAGGGGCCAAAAGCCCCCTGCTGACATTTGATAAACCTGTAAAATATCTTTTAATTTATTTTTACTTCTTTCATTCCTTCTTCACATAGACCAGGGGTCTGGAGCCATTTTGCTTTTGAGCTAAATAAACAAAATTTAGAGTAAATGTCACATGACCTTTCACACACAAAAATACTTATTTTTGTAGATCTAAAATTTTACTTCTATTATTAAGTTTTAAATAGAGAAAAGACAAAACTTTTAAATGAGCATGGATACATTTTCTTCTAAGGTCCTGATATTTGTGGAAAATATCAACAAGTTAATTTTTTCCAACCTGATAAGAAAAACAGAATCACAAATATATTCCAAGCAAATTTTAGTGCCATTCTACTTTGAAAGTTTCAAAATTTATCTATGCTACTTTATTATTAAAAATCTTTAGTTCACAATGTTAGACAAAGTCATCAAGACCCGGCGTGGAACAGCCAGAGAGCCACTTGTGGCCTGGGAGCCTCAGGTTGCAAACCCCTGAGAGAACCCAATGTATGAAGTAAATGTTAATGTTAACATCTTCTTACAGTTCATAAACGTATTTAAACTTCTAAAAATGGAGAGAAATCATTTCTGATGTTTTCCTGCAGCAGATTCTTCTATCAATAAACCATTTCCCGGTTTGTCCAGATGTTTCTCCAGATGTTTCTCCAGATGTTCCAGGAGGTGAAGAAATGCAGCTCGTTAAAGATCTGGGCTAAAAACATCCAGACTTTCAGGAAAGTGCAGAGAAATCGATGTTGTGTTTGAGAGGAACTTTGTGTGACATTCAGCAGAACATCTGCAACGATCGGAGTCTGTAGAGGAATATAATTATGTTACATTATGTTGCTTGGTTGGTTCACACTAAGATATACTTTAACCTAAACTAAATGGACTGGGTCAAATGGACTGGGTCAAATGGACTGGGTCAAATGGACTGGGTCAAATGGACTGGGTCAATCTGACCTAGAAGTCAGGAAGGAGTTCAGATTTGGAGAGATGTGGAACAACAATCACTAAAGAGAGGAAAGATGTCAGTTTTAAGCTTTTGTGCAAGAAAGTTCTGGCTCCGGACCTTTCTCCTGTTCGCCTGCAAAAGAACCGGGCCGGAGCCCAAGACTTGGGGAAGAACCTCTGTTGGTCAGATAAGGAACAAACAACTTGACTAATTGTTCTGCTGATGGAGCAGATTTGATTCTAGGAGGTCAAACAATAATTCTAGGGTACAAACTAAATACAGCGACAGGAGGGTTAAAACAAACCGCTTTACGGCAGCGTGTTCCGATCCGGGCAGTTCAGGGTTAAAACAAACCGCTTTACGGCAGCGTGTTCCGATCCGGGCAGTTCAGGGTTAAAACAAACCGCTTTACGGCAGCGTGTTCCGATCCGGGCAGTTCAGGGTTAAAACAAACCGCTTTACGGCAGCGTGTTCCGATCCGGGCAGTTCAGGGTTAAAACAAACCGCTTTACGGCAGCGTGTTCCGATCCGGGCAGTTCAGGAGAAAAACGCGTCAACAAGGATCCGCTGCTGGTTTAAGACCAAGTCAACTCCATGGACTGGGCGGATAAATGCCAAACTGCTGCTGCGGGGCTCTGAAGCACAATGCTGCCCCCTGCTGGCCCTGCAGCGGAACTACAGGAAATACAATTAAATCCAGAAAATGATTTGGACATTTTAGGAAGGTAACGATATTAGACTTGGATGCTTCATCAAATTCAATGACAAAAGCAAAGGAATAACAGAATAATAGAATAAGAAACATACATTAAATTTTAGTCTAACATATAATTAAATCATCTACTTAAATGTTTATGAGGGAGTATTGATAAGAAATAAATCAAAGTTCAGCAGCATAAAAAAGCCTAAAAAATGTGATTATATGATTATAATATATATGAAAAGTTGCTAAACTTGTACTAATTTCATTTACTCTTTCTCTGTGCAAATTGTTACATATTCAAAAACAACAAAATAAAAAAATATATTTCCTACAAGGTCACAATTCATGTCATTTTATGAATAAAGGCTGAAAATAATGTGAATTATTTCCATGATTTGAATTCTTCCAGGTTGGACCTTTAAGCAGAGGAAACGCAGCTGTTGGCCCGAAATGAAGCTGAGCTTTACATCCTGATTTAGTTCAGGTTCTGCTGAGGAGTTCAGGAAGAACCCAGCGGACCAGAACCAGCAGACGACAAGGCGACCCAAACCATCACTGACTGTGACGTAAACAACGTTTCCAGATGTTAGTTTTCACCTCGACAATCTCCCCAAATTCTGCAACCTGGGCATCTTTTTCTACCAAACTTTTTCTTTCCACTCAACTTTCCATTTATATGCTTGGACCTTCTTCAGCAATGCCTTTTGGTGACTTTTCCTCTTTGTATCGTTTTGTATCTTTTGGTGTCTTTGTTCTCTAGCAGGCCCAGATCATCATACTGACACCACCATGCCTGACTGTAGCTTCTTCTGAAATGGTTCATTTGGGTTTAGCTGATTGGAGGTTCGTTTTGTCTCATTAATCCACAAAATATTTTCAAGAAAATCTCAAAAATCATCAAGATGATTGAGTTCTAGTTATTTATTCACTTGTAAGTTTCACAATTTCAAGCTAAATATTTAACTTAGAAATTAAATATTTAGTTCGGAGACAAATATTTAACTTGCTAACTAAATGTTTAGCTAGCAGGCTAAATGTTTAGCCTGCTAGCTAAATAAGCAGTTTGGAGCTAAATATTTAGTTAGCAAGTTAAATATTTATCTCCGAACTAAATATTTAATTTGTAAGTTAAATATTTAGTTAGCAAGCTAACATTTAGCTTGCTAACTATACATTTAGTTTGAAGCTAAATATTTAGCCGTGATGACCGGTTTCTCTTTGGACTCATGGAACAGGAACAAAACGCTTCCTGCTGACATGACATTCAGTCCTGGGCAAAATGTAAATGTAGAGTTTGATCTGAATATTAACTGTGTGTGTGTCTGAAGGCCTCGCTGGAAGACGAATGGTGTTTATCAGTGCGGCTCTTTGATCAGGGCGTCGTCCAATTACCTTTTTCCTTAAAGGTTGGATTTATTAGCATCAGTCATCGCCGTAGTTACATCAATTAATGCCGTTGATGGGTCACCGCCCCCCCAGACCCCTCTGCCCCCCCATACCCCTCTGCCCCCCCCCACGCTCCATCCTTCAGAAACAGAAGAACCTCCTCTCTCTCTCTCTCTCTCCCTCTCGTTGGCATTAAAGGCCTGTCATATCCCAGCATGCCGCGGGGCCCCTGGCCACAGCCCAGCGGTGTCAATTAAATTTGATTGACTGAGTAAAAGAAGCACACAAATAAGCCGAAACAACAGACACAAAAATCTATACATGACCCCCCCACACGCCTCCGCCCCCCCGGCTGTCAAATCAGCGGCTCGTCTCTCCCAGTTTCATGGAGCCGGTGTGTGAGGCCCCCAGCAAACAGAGTGAACCAATTAGCGGCTGTGGAGCCTCGTCCAGAGGCCCCTGGGTATCGACTCAAACTGTTGTCCAATAAATGAGGCCTAATTTTTCAGCTTAACTCCCCCCGCCCCCCCGCTGCAGGACGGAGGAAAGAAAACAAACAGCTTGTGGTTTTTGTTTTGTGAGCTCCTTCAGCCTTCCTCACATCTCGACTTGTTGTTTTACTAATTGTCACACGGCGAGCTCGTGTTTCATATTTGCCGCCGTGATGGAGGGCGGCCATTAGAGCGGGCCCCATTAGGCTCCGTGTGGAAGCGGCGGCGCTGCGTGGGAACCATCAAAGACCAATTTGCCCTCCAAACACCATAAATCCTGACCGCCGGTAAGTGACTGTTTTTGATGCTGCTGAACAGCGCAGAAATAAATACACGCTCCGTTATGAATCGTCCATTAAACCAGCAGTGAGAACAATTCGCACAACACATCCGTCTCGATCAGGGTGGTGAAAAGTGGGGTCCTGGGGCCTGAGAGGGCCTCTGGAGGCCTGCAGGCGGACTCAGAGAAGGAAACAGATATTCTGCTGCCGGACATTCAGGAAAACACCGTGATGAGTTAACAACTGTCTGACCTTTGACCCTTATTACTGCTGTTTTAAATGGCAGTTTGAACTCATAATCAGGTTTGTAACATGATGCTGTTTGTAAAGTTAAAAATAAACAATCTGGGTTATTTAGCCTCTCAGACAAATAAGTCATATTTCTTTTACCATTTTATTTATTCTTGTTAGTTTCAAAATAGTTCTTTTGTTTTTAGCAAGCTAAACCTTTAGTTAGCAGGCTAAATATTTAGCTTGAAAACTAAATATTAAGCTTGTTAAATAAACATCTATTTATTTTCCAAACTAAATATTAAGATTTCTAACTAAATATTTAATTAGCAACCTAATGAAGTTAGGCATACTTTCTACAAAAAGAAGAAATGGTGAAAAACCAAAGAAATGTAAAAGTTAACAGTGATTGTTCACTTTTATATAAAATGTTTTGCTTTGAATGTGATGAAAAAAAATCCTGTTTTTCAGTGAACTTTTAAAATTCAAACTTCATCAGAGGAAAAACTTTCTGAAGTGTTTTATTTTGTTCCCTTCCTTCCATAGAGACCATTTTGCTTTGGCATATTTCCTTAGTCACAACACCTTAAGATTATTTTGAGACTTTGTGAGATTAAAAAAACAAAACAAAAAAAGATTCATATTTTACAGTCAGAGTGAAAATAAAACTGAGAAAATCAACGTGACTCCAAATGAAAGTCCAGAAATAAAAGTTTATTTCAGTTTGTCTGAAGCCCTCCACACTGTGAACTCAGATCAGACGCCTTCATTCAACAAGGTTCTGGGTTTTTCTTTTGTTTGGAGTTTTTCGATCATCAGAATGTTTTTGTCTGAACTTGATCCCAAAATAAACTTTAACTTACAAAAAACAACCAGAATCAGAAGAAATTTCTGGAAACAGACAGACTGTCCTCTAAAAATGGTGCTGAGGTCATGAAGGAGCAAACTGCACAGCAGAAGCTCACAGCGACGACCTTTAACCCAGGAAGTGAATTTGACAAAATGGAAAACAGAGACAGAGGCTGAACTCTGCTGCACATCCCCTAGTTCTCACCAGGGGGCGCTAGATCTGTAAAAATAACCTGAAAATCCAGGCAAAGCTCCCAATAAGAGAGAATTTAACGGCTGAACATTTTATCATTTTGAATGTAAACCAACTGGACTCACTGAAGGAGATTGTTCAAGAACTTTGGTGCCAAACAGAAACTTTAAAAATCGACCAAAAAACAAAAATCAGACTCCTGGAGGTTTTCATAAACGGAGCATCAGATTCCAGCTTCATCAAAACAAGCTGCAGAAAACTTTCTCCTCTCACTTCAAACTTCATGCAGATAAAATGTAGAAGGTGCTTCTTCAAACCTCCCCGTCATCTAACGTCTACCTCATGCCAAAAATACTGCATAGATAATGAAGAAATAAAACGTGGAATATAACGTAAACAATTTAAATACTAATAAAATATGTACAGTGGGTTTTTTAAAGTATTTGTTGTGCTGGTGCATGATTAAAACATTTCAGTTTAAACTGTAACACTGTGCGCAGAAACATAAATACTTCGTCTGTAGTGGAGTTCAGGAAACAAACATGAATCAGTTCCAACGTTTCCCACTGAAAATCAGATAAAAATGAAGGAACAAGCGAAACCTGAAGAATTCAGACTCACCTCACAAAAACTGTCCGTCTATGAAAACTTTAAAAAGGTTGAAGATTTGAGGCAAAGAACATGAGAACCTTTAAAACAAAACTGTTCAAAATGAACAACTTGTGTCAGATT
Organism: Xiphophorus maculatus; assembly: GCF_002775205.1. Classification (NCBI taxonomy): domain Eukaryota; kingdom Metazoa; phylum Chordata; class Actinopteri; order Cyprinodontiformes; family Poeciliidae; genus Xiphophorus; species Xiphophorus maculatus. The sequence goes on along the minus strand of NC_036454.1, from coordinate 2,333,211 downwards.
GCTGTGATGCATTGTGGGTCGTGTAGTTTTGAGACGGTGTTTTAAATCAAGCTTATAAAAAAGGAAACAGAATTTACTATTCAATTATATCATTAAATAATTGGAAATTACTGGAAAATCCAAACACATTTAAACTGAAAATCCCTAAATGGAGATTATTAAAAAGTTACCAGTTTTTCTGACTTTTAAAGGCAAAAGGAAACCAGAGGACCGGATGAGACCAAAACCCGGAGAAAGTCTCAGAACCAGGGATGTGAAATTTAACAACCAGAAACTAAATCATTTCATTAAAGATCTAAAAAATGATTTGGTTCATGAAGAACCCGATTTAAGCTTACAATAAAACAACTATAGAAAAGAGAAGTAAAGCAGAGAGCAGCAACTCATCCAGAATCCCGACCAGCACCAGGAAACCGGATCAGCTGCAGTCGCCTAGTTTTAGGGGTCCTGTTGGTTTAAAAGGCACTGAAAGGTTTGGGGTCCAAATCCAGACTAAAAGTCTCCTCTGGTCATCCAGAACCAGAAGTTTCATCATCAGCTCTGAATTTGGACTTCTGACAACCTGAGATGTTCAGAACCGGTTCAGAACCGACTGGGTTCTTTCAGTCAGAGCTGAAAACAAACAAAAATGAAATGTGGCGGTTCGATCTGGACAGACGGGTCAGAAAAGAAATTCTTTGGAGAAACCTAGAACTGTTTCTGGAGGACCGGGTCGGGAACCGGACCTGTCAGGATCAACGGCTTCATAAATTTAGAGCTTATTGTGAAAAACTCAAGAAAATGTCAACAAAAAGCTGCAGCTTGTGATGGAAAAGCTAATCAGAAAGAGAGCAGCGTTTCTAACTCAGGCTGTTTCAGTTAACGAAACATTTTGTTCTCATGAAGATGATTTTCATTTAAACATCATTTCATTAACTTACAATTTGTTCCAGTTTCACGTTGGCTCCAGCTAACGGTGCTAGCTAACGTGGTCAGATTTAGCTAACGATGTTAGCTAACGTGGTCAGATTTAGCTAAGGGTGCTAGCTAACGTGGTCAGATTTAGCTAACGATGTTAGCTAACGTGGTCAGATTTAGCTAAGGGTGCTAGCTAACGTGGTCAGATTTAGCTAACGATGTTAGCTACCGTGGTCAGATTTAGCTACGGGTGTTAGCTAACGTGGTCAGATTTAGCTAAGGGTGCTAGCTAACGTGGTCAGATTTAGCTAACGATGTTAGCTACCGTGGTCAGATTTAGCTAAGGGTGCTAGCTGACGTGGTCAGATTTAGCTAAGGGTGCTAGCTAACGTGGTCAGATTTAGCTAACGATGTTAGCTAACGTGGTCAGATTTAGCTAACGATGTTAGCTAACGTGGTCAGATTTAGCTAAGGGTGCTAGCTAATGTGGTCAGATTTAGCTAACGGTGCTAGCTAACGTGGTCAGATTTAGCTAACGGTGCTAGCTAACGTGGTCAGATTTAGCTAACGGTGCTAGCTAACGTGGTCAGATTTAGCTAAGGGTGTTAGCTAACGTGGTCAGATTTAGCTAACGGTGTTAGCTAACGTGGTCAGATTTAGCTAAGGGTGTTGGCTAACGTGGTCAGATTTAGCTAACGGTGCTGGCTAACGTGGTCAGATTTAGCTAAGGGTGTTAGCTAACGTGGTCAGATTTAGCTAACGGTGCTAGCTAACGTGGTCAGATTTAGCTAACGGTGCTAGCTAACGTGGTCAGATTTAGCTAACGGTGCTAGCTAACGTGGTCAGATTTAGCTAACGGTGCTAGCTAACGTGGTCAGATTTAGCTAACGGTGTTAGCTAACGTGGTCAGATTTAGCTAACAGTGCTAGCTAACGTGGTCAGATTTAGCTAACGGTGCTAGCTAACGTGGTCAGATTTAGCTAACGGTGCTAGCTAACGTGGTTAGATTTAGCTAACGGTGCTAGCTAACGTGGTTAGATCTAACTAAAGGCTAGCCATAGATTCCTTTAAAGTCGGACGAGTTAACAGGAAAATGATCCGTTTATTTTTAGCTACAAAATGTTTTAATTAATTAACTTTAATTTTCATGTGTTGAAATGAAGTTGATCAGTTTTCATGAAACACTAAATATTTACGATCTGATTGGTTCTCATGTTCTGTGCCTCGTCCGTTTTCGGCTGGTCAGACGTTGCTGACTCGGCTCTTGCCCTTGGCTCCGCCCCCAACGGACTTCCTGCCAGGTGAGTTCTGATAGGCTGACGGTTTAACCGGACCGCCGCCGCCGCCGCTGTTGTTGTTGCTGTGGTTGGAGTTCCCGCTCAGCGTCTCCATGATGGAGCGGAACGTCCCGAACGACCTCTTGCCCTCTGAGCTGGCGGCCGCAGTCCTGTCCTTGCTCGGCGGCGCCCGGCTGGGTTCTGGCTCCTGATTGGTCGAGCTCTTGTGGACCTGCTCGTCGAAGGTGACCCGGAGCTTCAGGTTCTGGGAGGTCTTCCTGCGGGACGACGGCGACTTCAGGGCGCTCTTGGGGCTGGTGGCGACCTTCTGGCCGTCGGCGGCGGGGGTTTCCGGGGTTCTGGTTTCCGTGGCGTCCGGGTCGCTGGATGTGGGCGACGGTGTGTAGCCGATGCTGTCCACAGACTTTGACCCGCTGAGAGAAAAGGCCAGCTTCCTCTCAGCCGAGGATGAGGAGGGGAGGTGCTTCCTCATCACCTGATGGAGGTGGTTGGTCGCCGGCTCCTCCTCTGCGATCGGCAGGTGGGTCGGCCTATCGGGTCGCAGCGCGGCCTGGTTCCGCCCCTCCTCCGGCGGGTAGCCCTCGGAGTCGGACTCGCTCAGAGAGCGCTGCATGATCTGTTTGAGTCTGGCCAGTTTGAGCTCCCTCCTCTCCAGCAGGCCGGTCCTGTGGCCCCCGGGGGCCCCCGCGGCGCCGGGGCCGTCTCTGCCCGGGCCGGCCCCCGGCTGCAGCCTCTCTCTGACGCCATCGCCATCTTTCCCCAGAAGCTGCCGCAGCACCGAGTCCGGAGCCACGCCCCCCTGCCGGACCAACCAGTGTCCGTCGCCAGGCGCCGCCTCGGCCGTCAGCAGCAGCTCTGGACACGCCTCCACCAGGGGCTGATGGGAACTGGAGGCCAGGGAGGGACACACATCACATCATCACCAGGGACCAATCAGCTCCCTGACGGCTGAACGTCCTGAACTCTTCACATTATAACTGTTCAAAACTTTGTCAAGTTTCCATTAATGTTAAAAACACAATTTTACATTTGTGGTTTTTCTATTAAATAAGAAATAATTAAAATCACACGAGTCAGTTTAAGGCATTTAAAACTGCCACACCATCATCATCCTCCAACCACTTCCTGCCGTCTTCTTCATGGTTTAACATCTGGTAGCAACATCTGGTTGCTGATCAAATCGTTTCCAACTCAGTTTTTTAAATAAGCCAATTTCAATACGATAAAAAAAAAACTCACCTCATCCTGGTGCCAAAAGTTTTAATAAAAGAAAAACAAGTTTTCTTAAAATTGCCATGATTCCATTAAGAAAATGTATTTCTGAAATGAACAGCAGCAGATATATAGAGAAAAACAAACATCTGAAAGATGAAGAACCAAAAGCTGCTGAAACCTGGTTGAGTTTAGTCTTTACAACTTTAAACTAAAACCTTCAACTTTTTACCTGATGTTAAAGAAAACAAACAGATTCAATATTTCTGTCAGGACAAAATTAAAAACCCAGGATTAACATAAAGACCAGTTTATTATTTTAAATGAATTTAAGGCTTTCTGAGGAGGCGCAGATACACTGTTCACTGTAAGTGTAGAGGAGTGTGCAGTGAGTGTGTGTGTGTGCAGTGCATGTGTGTGTGTGTGCAGTGCATGTGTGTGTGTGTGCAGTGTGCGCAGTGAGTGTGTGTGCAGTGCATGTGTGTGTGTGTGCAGTGTGCGTGAGTGTGTGTGTGTCCAGTGCGTGCGCAGTGAGTGTGTGTGTGTGTGCAGTGAGTGTGTGTGTGCAGTGTGTGTGAGTGTGTGTGCAGCAAGTGTGTGTGTGTGTGTGCGTTACCTAGGTGACCTGGACGGCGTCCCCTCAGCCTTGCTGGGGTCCATCAGCCTCTGCAGGTGTTTCTGCAGGTTGATTCTCTCTGCTGTTTGTCTAAATGACATCAGATGAAAGAAACTCAGTTTGTTCTCAGACAGCTGAAGGTTTGGTTCTGGTCCAGCGGTCAGGTTGGATCTGGGCCCACTCACTCATTGAGCTGCTTGGTGAGCTTGACGACCTGCGAGGCCAGAGACATGCAGGTCTCCACCACCACCAGGTAGCGGGCGCAGGTGGTGTGGCCCTGCCGCTCGGCGCTCTGCGACGGCCGCTCCCCCTGCTGGTTCTGGATCGTCACGTTGGATCCGTACTCCACCAGAGTCTGGACTCACAGAGGCAGGAGCTCAGCTTCCACACATCAGGACACACATTCATTCAACCGGCCGCCCAGCGCCAGGTTACCTGGATACAGGTGAGGTGTCCGTACTGCGCCGCCACGTGGACGGCCGTGTTTCCGTTCTGGTCCACTTCGTCCAGGGAGATGGCCTGTTCCTGCATGAACTGCAGCAGCCACAGCAGAACCTTCTCCTGCACAGAACCAAACCGGTTTCTTCCTGGAGGTGGAGCATTACCTCATAACACCACAGGGGGCAGCAGCGCGTCAGGCAGCTTCATAACAGCCATGAAGAAAATGGTTCTGGAGTTCTTTAGCGTTTATTTAGCTCTAACTGGACAGAACCTGGTTCTGGAGAACAAAGTGATACTTTTGGATTTTTCTGAATGATTTTTCTGAATGATGCTGTTTTTTACGTGATGACCTTGAACTGAGCACAGCGTTGCTGAAACGGCTGAACCTGAGTTTAAACTGCACCAGGAGTTTATTAGTGAGGAAAACGGCTTCAGGTGATTTAAGATTTCAATCAAAATGCCATTTATTTCACTTTCTGACAATAAAAACTGGGGAAATATGAACATGAGAGCAGCTTCATCGTGTATTCAGCCGCAACTAAATTATTTTACTAATCGTTTATTCAGTCAATGAATTGGGAAAAATAACTGCAGATTTTTCCATTGAACCACTTTATCTTATTTTACACAATATTTGAAATACATAAAAATACAAATAGTTTAGTTCCTTTTTTAGATAAGCTGTATACCTAAGAGTCCTGTGTGGAAGACAGAAATTACAATTTCCTTGAGGGAAAATCCTAAAGGGATCAATAAACTTTCTATTTAATACAGTGTTGAACTGATCTGGTGATTATTGATGGATGAACTTATTAATAGCAAGAGATGTTGAATATGAGATTTTAATTTTTTTTTACAGAATTTGAACCAGGTGATGCTAAAACTGCTACTTCAGTTCTGAAAACATTTCTTTCATCTTCAGTGCAAAATGTTTATTTTTTACAGTTTGGCTTCATTAATGCTCTGAATGTTTTATTTTAGCAGATTGCATGTTTTTGGGTTCATATACATCAGTTGACTATTAATCGATTAGTGAATTAGTTGATTACTTGAAGCAGTGAGTGTAGGTAACGCTAACTCGGCTGCAGGTGTTGCCGTGGTTACCTGTCCGTATCGAGCAGCATAGTGGATCAAACTGGGATGCTCTCTGGTGCAGCTCAGCTCGGCGATGGCCTCCGTCTCACTCACCATCCACCTCACACACTCCAGATGGCCGTTCTGAAACACACACACACACACACACACACACACACACACACCCACACACACTCTCATTACCCAGATCCGAGTTCTGCAGAGCGACACCGGCTCCTGAACCCGGAGCTCTAAACAATTTGATCCCAACATCAACAAACTTTGACTGTCTGACATATTTTATTAAAAATCAGCTGGTAGGAAATCTGTCTTCCTTCAACTAGATGAGCCAATCAGAGCAGAGAGCACCCACTCAGCTTCCTGTCTGGCAGCCAATCAGAGCAGCTGGGCTGAACTCTCCTCCCTCTGTCTGATTGGACAGACCAGCTGCTGTTAGCGTTCACAGCGTTTTATCTCAGACCTGATCTTCCTGCCTATCAGAGTTTTTACAGCCGACTTCCTGTCTGCAGAGGAAGTTAAACCAAAGCTTAACTGGACAGCAGAAACAAAAACAACCAGAACCGTCGGGACGCTGATCCGGTACTTTATTCACAACCGAACCAGACAGAACAACAGTCTGAAACTTTAAATGAGCTCATTCAGATTTGATGCTGCAGAAAAAGAAAACATGAGTGAAAAAGCAGGAAAATCCTAAAGGATTCAGCTGAGAGAACATTTAACAGCTAATGAAATAAAATATGGCAATGGCCTAGTCCAAGTCCAGCCCTGACCGCAATGCTATAGTGGGACATTCGGGAAGCGTATGCCTGACCTTTACCCCCAGGCCGGCGGGGGTGAGCTGCTGGCTGTTGCGCTCGTTGAGGCCGTCCTCGCCCATCAGGGAGGTGAGGTGCTGCAGGCAGTCGGCGTGGCCCTGAGAGGCGGCGGCGTGCAGCAGGTTGTTCCCGTCCTCGTCTCGGATCAGCTCCAGGTTGTCGGCCGCCAGGTGAGGCTGCAGGAGGAAGAGGAGGAGGAAGAGACCTTTTTATCATATTAAAATGTGAGATCACTTTAAACTAAATGGAAACGATAAAACTGCTCTCCAATCTCTCACTTGTTTATCAAGAAGAGTAAAAACATTGATCAGCATTTTCTTTAACTAGCTTAAGTTGCTGCTGCAGGATGGAAGAATCTTTTATTTCATTAATTCAAAATATTCAATCAATCACTCAGTCACAGGGCTGGAACAAAAAAACAACACGATGTCAGCTTTCATATCAGTCGATACCAATAATTATCGATTCAGTTTTCGTTTTAAATGTCTGAAATTCTGCCAAACTGCTGACGTGACATTTTGACATTTCCTGTTTTATCTACAGTTTTCACTCCATGGTTTTTATTTTTCAGCTGTTAGGAGGCGCAGAGGAAAAAACCTGAACTGGGTAACACAACAGGTTGTTGCTAAGCAACCAGCCTGAGTGAGTGAGTTAGTTGATGCCACCCAACCTTTCCTCCGCCTACATCTCCCAGAATGCTGTGCGGTTCTGGATCGGAGCTCAGTGAAATGATCTTCCATTCTATCAGACATATCATCTATCGATATTGATCATGTGTCCATTGTGATATTGTGATTATTGATTTATTGTCCAGCCCTGCTTCAGTCCTACCGTTTGCAGCGGTTCCGTTTCCTGCAGATAAATTAAAGTTTTTATGAAATGTGTGTAGAAATCGTTGAGGTCGCTGTAATGCCTCCACCCACCAGCAGGGAGATCTGCCCCTCCCTGACGATGTTGATGATGTTCTGGTTCTTCTTCGTCTCCTCGTCCAGCTCTCCCCTCGCTCCTCCTCCTCCAGGAGTCCAGGGTTTGGAGGCGTCCGGTTTACCCACAATGCACCCTGCCAGGGGGAACGCCAGCCCCCCTGGAGGCTCCGCCCCCGACCGCTGGCTCTGGGGGTCCGGGAAGACGCGCGCTGACAGCAGCTTGTCTGGAAGCAGAACCGATCGGGTCAGAGCGTTTCCTGATGTCAGAGGGAAACTTTTCACAGCCCACCTGCGTCAGAGAAGGAGGAGAGAGAGGAGGAGCTGAGGAGGCCGGGCGGCGGCGGCTCCGCCTGGTAGCCGCCGCCGCCGGCTCCTCCTGGGGAGCGGTGCAGGTGATGGAGGTCCGGGTCCATGGACTTGGACTTCCTGAGGTCCGACCACTTCACCGGAGACAGAACGCAGAACTGCAGGAGAGCAGAACCCAGACGGAGCTTCAGGGTCACAGAGGCTCGTTTATTAAAAATAAAAAACTGTTTTTCTTTTCTAGAAAAAACACTAGAAACTGGATCGTGAGACGTCAGAACCAGGCAGGATCAGAACCAGGCGTTTGGACTCACCGGGGTCTGGCTGCTGCTGCTGCCCAGGCTCACAGGCTCGTTGTAGGTCAGAGTGGAGCTCTTCATCCCTCCTCCTCCTCCTCGGTTCCTCTCCAGGGTTCCTCCCCCGGCGCCGCCCCCCGCCGCAGACCGCCTGCCACGCGGCAGGGTGGACATCTGCTGGCTGGACTTGATGTACGGTACGTCCAGAATCTCGTCCATGTCCAGGTCGTAGTGCTCCAGCTCCCCGAACAGAGCCTGAGCGTTGCCGCCGACCCCGCCGACCTTCGCCTTGCCCCCGGAGCCGTCGCACGGCGTGGAGGCGCCGGCCTGCTTCTCGGAGCCGGACTCGTCCTTACCCACCTCGCTCTGCTCCAGAACCGGACCCTGGTTCTGGTTCTTCCCGTCCGAGTCCGACTCTGTGGTTTCGGGCTGGTGCTTCAGGGGGGAGACCCGCTTCACCGGACGGAACTTGCTGTGGACCTCGGCCAGGCCCGTGGGTTTGATCCCCGCCCCGCTGTGGGAGGGAACGCCGCGGCTCCAGTTGATGGCCGGAGCTGCAGAAGAAGAAAATATTCCGACTGAAACAATCCTTAAAAAGCAGACTGGATGTTTTTTATTCATTTTAAAATCCTTTTCTGGTTCTATGATCCCTGAATCCAGAAATCAGAGGGTTAAAAAATCTGCCACTCTGATGAAAACGTCTCTGAAGTTTCCTGATGTGAAAAACTTTAGTAACATTATTACTATTATGTAATTTACCATTTCATGTTAAAGCATATTGTTTTATTAGTTTTCTTTTATATCTCAATATTTCCCTTTTTTTCATGATTTTTAATTGTCACTATTTTGTTTGCTAATTTTTTTTCATATTCTGCATTTATTTTGTTTTAATTTATCGTAACTTTTACTTCTTTCTATACTTTACTTTTTTATCTACTCTCACTTTTTTCCATATGTTGAACTTCAAATGGATTTTGTTTACATCACTTATATTTTTTTACAATTTCTAAACATTTTGTATTTATTAGTAACTCTTGTATTTACAAATTCATAATCATACATTGACTTATTTTCTTATTTAACATTTCTTCTTTGCTTTTTCTTCTTTGTTTATTTAAATATTTTGATTTTTCCTTCTTATTCGTTTCCAGAATGATTCACAGGTCAAAGGTCAGCAAATCAACAAACAAAACAAAACAATTCCTCCAAGAATAGTTTCAGAGAGTTCATTACAAAGCTCCTCAGAAAGCTGCAGAAACATTGATCTGAACCAGTTTCCATGACCCAACAGTCCGGTCCGGTCCGGTTCGATCAGGACCGGTCCGGTCCAGTTGCTCACCTGGTCTCTCCTCTGCCGGGCCATCGCTCCTTCTGGACAGTTCTGGGATGTTCTTCAGTGATGTCACAGAATACTGGAAAACAAATGATAGGTTCTGATGTTGTGAATCATAAACGGGTCGGTACAGAACCGAGCGTGGTTTTGGGTTTCCATACGGACCACTGAGTCATCGGAGAAGTCGATCTCATCCAGATCCAGGTATTCAGGAGCCTCCATGTTTCCACCTCATCATCAGAATCAGAACCAGCTGCAGACAGAAACTGAGTCACAAACCGGGCCGGACCAGAACATTCTGCTCTGCTGCCGCGGCACAATCAGCAGGAATCAAACAGGAAGCGGCTGCAGGAAACCCGGCCAGCCCTGGTAAAAACTGGGTTTCTGACCCGACTGGGCCCAGATTTACACACAATACAGAGGAAGTTCTGGAAGTCGGGTCCAATCTCAGCAGAACTTTCCCCTCAGCAGTAAACGGACTGAAGCTCAGAGCTGAAACCAACAAACAGCAGGATAATCTGGATTATTGAGGAGCCGACCTCAGACGACCAGAACCGGGTCGAACCGACACCACAGAGGTCCAGCTGGAATCCAGAACCGGCCCAAAGAGGGTCAAGAGGTCAAAAAGCAGAAAGGCTCCAGGAGAAACTTTAATACTGATACTTCTGGTGATGCAGATTAAGATTATGTCAGATATAAATATCCAAATATACCTAAATATTTAGATATGTAGATATAAATATTTATTTAGATATATTTATATACAGCTAAATATTTACATTTAATTAGATATATATAAATATTTATTTAGATATAATACAAACATAAATATCTACATTAATACCATCTTTAATAATTGATAAATATCAAACTAAATATTTATTTAGATAAATATCTAAATACATTTTAGAGATACAAGTAAATAATTATTTATTACCTAAAATATAAATTTATATACATACAGTACATACTTCAAACTTGAGATTAAAAGTGATATTTGAATCATTTCATATTTTAAGCTATAAAATGTTTTCTAGCCAAAAAAAGAGAAAATAATTTTTTTTTTTTACCAACATTTTCTCTCTCTATATATTTTTACTAACTTAAGTATCCGGTAACGAACGAGGCAATATCAATAGCATAATCGATATCAGTTATACTATTGATATTGCTGATGTTTGTTTACGAACATCCTAACAAATTTGCTTTGTGGCAGAAATTTTTCACATAATTAATTTTAAATCATGAATCTGATTTAATATGATGTAATACTTAAAACGTAACTTTTACATAATACTTTAAAATGTATTAATTCACAGTGGACCCGCCTCAGCGCTAACATCAGAAGCTAACATCAGAAGCTAACATCTTCAGTCTTATTGCCACTCATTAGGGTTCAGCCAATCAGAACCAAGGAAAATAAAAGAAGATCCTGGATTGGCTGGTTTGTAAACATCAGTCAACAGTGAGACAAGCAGCATTGAAAAAAAGTATTTCAGATTCTAAGCTGCAATTTCTGTTATTTAGACATGCTTTATGGGAAAATCCACAAATAGGTGAATTTTCTGCAGATAATTTGAAGCTTTGATTCAGAAAAAAATCCAGAAATCCTGAACCAGAACCAAGCAGTTCAGGATTGGTGGATTTTTCTGTAGTAGCTCGAATGGGTGTAAGAAAATCTGAAGTTCTGAAACCAAACAATTCCTCTTCCTACTGCGACCGGAACCAAGTTTTTATGATTTTATTTGTTTTTATCATGTGAACACTTTGAACTACCTTATTACTGAAATGTGCAACATAAATAAACTTGATGGATTGATTGTTACAGCAGGACAGCTACTGACTACCTATCCCTACTCCACAGAACCCAACTGTAAAACAACAACAGAACGACCTGGAATCACATCCAGATGTTCCAGGATCGTTTTCTGCTGGTCCCAGCAGAACATCTGGGTCCTTCTGGACTCATCCGCTGGTTCTGTCCGGGCTCACAGACCCACCAGAACCTCAGCATCAGACCTCTGCTCACAGGATGGCAGAACCGTCCAGAAAACCCGACCGGGTTAGAACCTGCAGGAGTAGGAAGTCCACAGAATAATAAAAAGTTCTGGTTCTGGTCCAGCTTCCATTGAGGCCGCAGGACGCTCAGAAAGCCGTGGAGCTGCTTTCTGTGTGGGAGGAACCGCCGAGCTGAAACCCCTAAATGCAGCTTACAGAACCGGGCCGGCCCGGATAACAACCGTTTGGGTCGGGAAGCTGAAAATAAGAGCGAAGAGAAAATGGGAACAAACATCTGGCCGCCGTGTTTATGTGAACAGCTGATGATCCACCCGGCTGCCAGCAGCTAAAATAAGCCCAGCGGGTCGGCGGCTCCGGACCGGTTCTGGAAGATCCACCCGAACATTACTAGAAAAGCATCAGAGGTTCTGCTAGAACCAGAACCAGAACCTGTAACCGACCCGACTGAACGCAGCAGACCGAAGGGAACAACAGGCTGGTTAACTGAGAGAGAACCAGAACTAGAACCAACTGGGTCTGGTTCTGTCAGTGGAAATGTTTCCACCAGTAAGAACAGCTAAAAAAAAAAACACACGAGAGGACGAATCAGAGCAAACCGACGAGATCCGACGAGCGGTTCTGAGCGATCCAGAGATTTAAAATCTGATTTATCTAAAGAAAAACACAAAACAATATTTTACAAAAATAAAGAGAAAAGATAAATTTTTTATGTGGGTGTCAAATTCTTGACTAGGTCAAAAATTCATAACATGGATTTTTATGCATTATTATTTTTGAAAAAATGAGTTAAAAGAAAAAAACGACCTAAAATGGAATATCTTATAAAAGTGTAGCAAAAATTCAATTTCCTTTTTTCACTTTTACTGCATTAAATCTTTTAATTTTAACTTCATTATTTTCTGTCTGCAGATGAATCATAATAATATAAAAATAGTTCAGAACCACGAATCTGAACAATTCAGTCAACAGCTTCTTCAGGTTAAAGTTATTATAATGTCACATCACTCAACACTGTTTAAGGCTTTAAATTATTTAAGTTTTAAATCCCTGTAAAAACCCAGCCATGCAGCGTAGAACCAGAACCTGACCCAAACCGGACGGGCAGGTTCTGATTCGTGGTTTTCCTGGAGTTTGAACCTGGAAATGACGAGTTTCCTTCTAACTGCAGCAAAAACAAACTCAGTCAGATCCGGTTTCATTCAGCAGCTAAATTTAAAGAAAACTGATCCTGACAGACAATAAAATCTAAGCATGTATTTTCTGTAAACTTGCATCCAATAGAATAAAACATTTATGCGTTTTTCCCTAAAGAATAAAATGATAACTGATAACTAGTAGTAAACATAATTTCAGTCATTTAAATTTCTGTCCTTTAGCAACTACCTTTTAAAGAAAAAAAAATATTTTCTGGAAAGTTTACAGATAAACTTCTGCCCATTTAATTAAAAACTTAAAGACACCTGAACGCAACATTTAGTGATTCCAGGTAAATTTTCCTCCAGTTTAAAAACGAGCTGAATGTTTTCAGGCCGGGATGAGAGCCAGACTGATCTGAACTGTCCTGACTGTTGCTGCCAGCTGGTTTAATCCGCTCATCCTCCAGCAGGATCAGCAGCTAAGCTAACAGGCTAATCAGCTAACTGGCTAACGGGGAAAGCTGCTGGAAAACTGGGTCGAACCGGCGGCTCGGCTGGGAAACCTGGAGCTGCCCGCTCAGGGAGTCATGGAAAGCCGTGGAAGACTGTACCGTATCGAAGTCAGGGTGGGAACCCGGAGGACTGAGCCGGTGGAGGGGCTGGAGGAGCCAGCGGAGCCGCTAGCTGATCCAGCTGTTTTTTCCCTGCTGTCGCCTCGACGTCTTCAGGAGCACAAAGACTTTGACATATGGGCCAATCAGAGAGGAGCGCAGGACAGGAGGGCTCACTCCGACACGTTTTCACGAACACGGAGAGTTACTGCTGTTTGGGATGCCGAAGCTGCTCCGTTAAAATATGGCATTATGAAGAATGTAAAGGGGCAAAACAGCAAGAAAACAAATACATTAAGGTTTAGAAATCAAGATTAATAAAATAAATTACATGAGAACAAATATTTTTTTAAATATTTTTTTAATGAATAATGCATCATAATTGAAAATTAAGGAAATCATTCATAACAGCAGCTGTTTTATATTTGAAATAATAATGTTTGTCATACATTTTTAAAAAAGAAAATCAAATTTCTGTAAAATAAAACAAAACAAACAATATTTTTTAAAGTTGTGGATAAACGTAAATTGTGACATCATTTAGTGAGTGAAAAACAGGGATTCATTTAATCAGTTTTCAGTTATTTTAATTTTTTTTGCTCATAATTAAACACTACTGTACTCCAGAACGAAATCTGGATCTTTCTGTATTATTATAACATGATGTAAACTAAAACACATATTTTGTTATCACAGTCAGTGGTGGTTTTATTTTTTTAAATTATTTTTTTGATATGGTTAACATGGCTCACCAACCAGGGCGGCATGAGGGGGCACACATCCGTTTTGTGCACAGTGTGAGAAAATAGTTAATATTTGCTTTTGTTTGTTCTATTGATTTTCTGCCAGACCAGAACATTAAAATTAAGAACTTTTTTAAATAGATTTTTCTAATGCAAGCATTGTCAGATTTTCCTGCTGCTTTCTTAAATTTGCTGCAATTACATTAAATTAAATTGAAGATGCTGCTTGCTAAAAATTGAGCTTTATTTTTCTTTCCGATCTGGGTGACTCATCGTTACAATAGACGATCTTTGGCAGCCAGACAGGAGGAGGAGAGCCGTTATTTGGACCCGTTATCCCTAGAATAAAAGAACCCGGTTATAACACCATGCTTTAATCATTATTCTCAACACACTGTGAAAATTAACAGATTTAATTCTCATAAAACTTTCATTTTGCTCTTATTTAAATAAACTTTATTGATTCAATCAGCTCAGATATGTAATCAATAAATGTCTACATGACACGTTCCTCCTTAACGCTAAATATTTTTATAGGTTTATCTTTTTTAAATATCATTTGATTTGTTTATAGTGGAATAAATATAGCAGTTGTAAATTTTTGACTTTATTAAGCAGCTAATTACTTTAATTTACTTATTTACTAGTTTTATTAGATTAATAAATATCTGCATCAACTTTTAAGATGCAGGACTAAATCAGGACTAAATCTAATATTGTTAAGTTTGTGACATTTATTGATATATTTTATGACACAAAGTGATGAACTGCAGCACATTGAAGTCCCAGCATCAGCAGCTTCAGCTCAACACCGCCACCCAGTGACAAACTCAGAAAATAACAGCTAGAAAGATGTTTTAAAGCTGAGTGACGCTGAACTTCCTCTGTCTGGCCGCTAGGTGGAGACAAACTCTCTCTGCCAGAGTTTCCAGTCCAACCTGAGAGTTTTCTTCTTCTTTGCCGCGTTTCACTGGACGGTTCTTACTTGGTTGATGTTTATAGCTAAGTAGTTGTTTACCATCTGTGTGTTGCCCTGATTGTTATATTTAATGGTGAGAAAGAAGAAACACTCGTAAAAACCTGGGTGTGTGACATTTATATTTTGAAAAGTAATATTTTATGAACATACACATTTTTTTTCTGCATTTCTCTAAGACAGAGTATTAGAGTCATGCTAAGAAAAAAAAAAAAAAAATTAGGAGAATGAAGTCATAAAATTACCAGAGTAAAGTTGTAATATTACGACTTATTCTTGTAATACTATAAAAATAATATTTTATTATTTTGACTGTATTTTCCTAATATAATGACTTCCTAATATTATTACTTTGTTTTTGTAATTTAATTATTTTTGTGTTCTTAGCGTGGCCCTAATACTGTCGTAGTTTTTCAGTGTCGTTTTGTTAATAAAAATCAAGCCTACATGTTGTTTTCCTTCCACTTAACTTTGTGCTGCTTTGTGTTGGTCTGACACAAAACACTGCAGTTTCTTGGTTTAAAGTGACAGAATGTGAAAAGTTTAAAGTGTGTAAATGTGTGTGCATCAAGAAGACGATGCATATTTAAAATATCATTTTGTACACTAGAATGGCTAGAGTTAGTCCACTTTGACGTATACCTATATCGGCTTCGATAGTCCAACTGGCCTGAAGGATTTTCTCTAGCAGGTGCTTTTGTTCTGTAAATAGGGCCATTACCTTATCAGTACCCTGGTAATGGCCTCAACGCATCTCACAGTTGCACAATTGTTCCTTAGACTTCGACTTCGACTGACTTTGTTGTCATTTTCAACAGTATAAAATATGAATATAAATCTAAATATAACATATAAAGTGCAGGACTGACAGTAAAATAGAAGTTATTTAGCTCTGTACATGTGCAAGGTATAAAGTGGAGACCAGTTTTTGAGTGCAGTCCAGTTAAGAGTTCAGCAGTCTGATGGCAAGTAGGAAAAAGCTGTTTCGGAACCAGGTGGGCCTGCACCGGATGCTGCAGAACCTCTTTCCAGAGGGCAGCAGGGAGAACAGTCCATGGTGGGGGTGTGAGGGGTCACTGACGATGTTTCGGCCTCAGGACACGCATCCTGCATCGATGGTTGACCTGACACTTCGCCCTTTTGCCTGAGCTGGGTGTGGAAGGTTGTTGCCGAAGCAGTTTCTCCTTGTGTGCCTTCTTCTCACTCACATGAGAGTTACCCAACTCTTTTGCAAGCTCAACCAGGAAGTCCACCCGTCTCTCCTGCACCCCAATGCATGCCTGATAAAGCACATGTGCATTCAGTGCTGCCATGTCAATCATGTTTGCCAGGTTTGCTGACCAGCTGTCACATAGTGATGGAACCTTGGTCACCCCCCGCAAGATTATGACTGAAATAAATGCCATTAGTTCTTGTGAACTAAATAGGTGAAGCAGTCACCTATTTATCCTCCACAGCACAAAAGGCTGCATGCAAATTTGCATGTGCAAAGTCTCCCAGATTTCTTTTGCTTACCCTTTTTGCATGATTTTTTTGAGGTGGATCAACACAATTAATTTGGTTAGTTTATTTCTAAACTGTCATGTTATACCCTCTTAGCTTTATTTCAAAGAGAAACATTACTAATTTCTTTTAGAAAAACCTTTGCATATTTTTTGAAACAGATTCTATGTTTTGCAAACTCTATGTACATTTGGCAAAATGACCTGGATAATGCAGCACAACATCATGGATCAGCTGCAAAAGGTCACATCTCTCCAAAAACACTTCATGTATGCTTCAAAACTAAACTGAAGAGCACTACCTACAGGAGACCTGATCTCCTGCTGGTATCATAGATACCCACCCCCAACATGGACTATTCACATTCCTACCTTCTGGCCTGACGGTCAACGACCACATTTACAATTGAAGAAGGGATGCTAATTTGAGCCATCAGAGTCGTCAGGGTGGACTCCGGCCTTTTGGCCCTGTTGAGCCGATATGGGAAGGACTCGAAAACTGTATCATCCTAGTGTTAAAACATCCAAACACAGGAGTTCAAGTTTAAGCCAAATTTATTGAAGCAGCGATGGAAGACGACACTGGGAGCTCATCCGTTTACAGCCCGGCTGGCTCGTGTGTTTACAGGCAAACACACACTCCACTCCTCACCCCACAGCAGAAAACACACACACACACACACACACATCCACAGAAATCTGACTGCAGCTTTACTTAATAGAAATGAAAAGCCACAGAGGGAAAACCTGGTTTTAGCACCAAAAGACAAAGATCTGTTCTTTATCACCATCAAGGAAATATCAAAGTTTGAGTCAGTTTCCTGTAAAAATATCTAGAAATTATTTAAAATGATTAAATTAAACATCACATATCATGTTTTATATAAAAAGCAAGAGAAAACATGCAGATAAAAAAGTCTTGGTGTTATAAAGGAAAGTTTTTTTTTGTTTTTTTGCTCTAGAAATAAACAGATTTGAAGAAAATATTTCTGAACTGTGAGAAAATGCTCATATTTCCCTGGGACTCTAACACAGATAAAACTAGATTAAATAATAGTTTTTAAGCTTTGCGTTAATCTTCATTTCTGCCATACAGTCTAACTAAATAATCAGCCTCCATCAGTAAATGCCATGAATATAAAAACCTGTAAGGGAAGAAGAAGAAGCAGGAAACCAGTAAGTCCAGCTGTGAGGTAATACAGAACCCATACGAGGAACCAGAACAGAGTCCAGTAAGAACCGGGTCTCTGCTGTGGAAACGTGTCACCGCTCTGCTTCAGGCGTTTGCTTATAAGTGAATATTTTGGGTCTCATGTAAACAAAGTGTAACTTTAACTTCATGAACTTCGACCTTTGACTTTGTCTTCAGGCTCATTTTAAAGATTCTTTTCAATACCTGCAAAAACAAACAAAGACAAACACAACCAAGTTACCGGGTTGATCTTTCATCTACAAGTTTCACAGTTTAACCTAAAAATTTAAACAGCAAGGTAAATATTTAGCTCCAAACTAAATATTCAATTAGGAAGCTAACAATTAATTAATAAATGTAAATATCTACCTCGAGACCAAATGTTTAGCCTCAAACTAAGTATTTTAATTAGTAATCTATATAAGGAGGGATTCCATAGATGTTTGTTATGTAGCTGAAGTGAAGCAGATGTTTCTGGAGGTTCCAGTATTTTTGATAATCCCTGAAGCTGCAGGTTTCCCTCAGTCTGAGAGTTTTACCCCGTCAGGCTGCATCCGGAGATGTGAGCCGCGTTGCCAGTGTAGTGAACGTCACAGCGAGCCACGTTGTTGTTGTAGTTGGACTCTGGAACCTGCTGCCTGGGATTCACTGTCACCTGCAGGAGGACAGGGAACGCCAACAGGTTTGTCTTCTGGACATGAGATTTCACAGGCTGGACATTAATCTCCACTGTAACAGCTGAACGGAGATAAAGAGAGGAGGGATTTTCATCCGGACCTTCAGGATGTATTTTCCAGGCGAGACGTCGGTGATGTCGATCCACTGGCAGTCGATGTCGGCGCTGTAGGTATCGTAACATCCGGGACTCAAACCCTGAACACCAACAGCAGCAAAAACAACTTCTTTAGATTTTTATACTTTAAACTATTTTTACATTGTGTCTTTATTTACAGTTGGAGCAGGTGAATCTTATTTTAGGAAACTGAATCTTCTACTTCCATTTTGCTGCCTATAGAGGGCGCCACAGTGCATCACCAGCCATCACATCCATGAACTTTGACCTGTCTGGTGATGACACTGTCTTGCTTTAACTATGCTTCATTCCTCCACCTCTACAGACTGTTGGGTACTGAGAACTAAACAGCTAGCTACACCAACGCAGTATTTAGTGGAAGCTAATGCTACAGCGCTAACTTCAATTCAAAAACCCCGGAGCACCAACTTCATTTTATAATAAGTTTATAATTTACATGTTCAGTAATTGTCATTGTATTTATGTCTGTACCTTGTTCTCTACTGCCTGTTTTATTTTCTTGTTTGAAATAATGTTAGTGGGGAAAAAATAACAAAAACATGAAGAATGAAATATGTTCAGCAGGTGTGTGTGTACCTGGGTGTGTGAGGTGCAGGCGTAGCGGCGGTAGTATCCCGGGTCGCAGGACGTGTCCTCCAAGCAGAAGCTGGCCTTGTGGCCCTCGGCGACGTGGCTGTGGCTCCGGGCGTCCAGCAGCTCGTACAGGCTGAACTCATCCATGCTGTGAAAGTGGCTGAACAAACACGACGGAGGTCAATCTAAAAACTAAAAATCATTAAAATATTCCAGAAAGATGCTAAACCTTACCGACAAACATGTGAGTAAAATAGATCCTGTAGATTAATATCATTTTTATCTGCTGCATTCACTTGTGGAGTTCCTCAGGGGGCAGAGTTCAGATTTTCCTTTTTTGGATCATGTTTGATATTTCAGATTATTTAAAATCCCTCACATGAATCTGAGCTATAGAAGAAAAGCTAATTCAATGTTAGACATATTCTAATTCATCTAGCAATGATAAAATCTTTCTAGTTTTATGATTAATAAATTAATTTAATCAAATTTGATTATGTTCTGTTCCTTGTTGTTTTATTTAAATATTTAGGAATATGTTCAGCTCTTGGTTTTAGTTGTGCTCTAAATGTGATTAAACTGAGTAATTTCAGAATATTTATGGTGATCAAAGCAAAGTTTTAAAGGAAGGTGATGTTAGCAATGAGGCTAAACATCCTTCTTTTATATTTTTGCATTAATGTACTCAGATTTTCCTCAGTTATGTGGTGGAATATAACAATATGTTCACATTAATAGAAGAATTTCAGGACAATAACTCAGTTTGCAGTTTGTTGGGTTTGTTTTCACCTTCATCCTCCATAAAATCAGACCTAAAGTGGAAATCTGTAATGATCTGCGTACTTGTGACAGCTGTGCCACTCCCAGGCGTATCGGGGTCTGCTGGGCAGGAAGTCGGCCGTCCCCTGATTCTTCACCCGCTGAGTGAACCTCAGCAAAACTCTGGTGTCATAATCAGCAGAGTAGCGAGCCGAGCTGGAAAACAGAGATTATTCATGTCGAAAGAACAAATTCACAACCTTTAAAAACAGAAAGGATAAAAAAATAATCTGCTTTTCAGTTTTAATGTAGAATATCATGTCTTCACTTTTCTTTGGTGGAAACATAAATGTGGCTCAGATGGATCAGCAGCCAGTCTGAATGAAAACTTTCAGAATATTTTATTGATCCCAGAGCAAATTAAAGATTGTTGTAACTCTTATTAAAGCAGCAGCAGCTGCTGCCCCAACAGATGAAGGCAGAAGAAAAGTCGCTTTCAACTGACTTATATTTATATGATTGTAGTTTCCTGGCTGATCTTTAAAAAGTTTGATCTGCTGATTCTGAGTTTGTTTGATTTTGTTTTTTGTCTGAAAAGCCTTGAAGTTGTTAACATTGGGTGAATATTGTTAACTGTGGCCTGGAGGTGTCAGTCATCCCTCTGTCACAGCAGAGCAACAAAACAAAAAACTCATTTTCAGGCGTTAGCAGAATATCAGCTGATCTCTGATCTCTCTAAACTAAGGAAATGGTTCCTGATTTATGAACCAGCTGATATTTTACAGATCTGCAGCAGTTTGCAGCGAACCTTGAAGGATCTGAGCTTCCTGAAGTTGAACTTTCTGCTCTGGGCTTCCTGCTACACTAGCTGCTTCATTAGCTGCGTTTTCATTACAAATGTGAGCAAAACTTTGTCAATATTCTGCTAAAGTCGAAAAAACACAATTTTGGATTGCTGTGTTTCCATTAAGAAACACGTTTAAAATCAAACCTAAATAATTTTGTTCACATAATAAGTCATAGAAAGAGCCAGGCCATCATCGTCATTAATGTTTCGTTAACGTTCCAGTTGAGGTGATTGTTTCCACACCAAAGCGGTTCATCAGATCTCTACTGATTCTGGACTCGGTTCCGGAAACAGAAAGAACCAAATTTAAAAAGCAGGCTGGGAAATTCAAATATTTCTTTGATATCTTCACCAATAAAACTGAGGAAGAGGAGAGCTTACGAGGCGAGGCAGTTCTCCTCAGCAGCGCAGCGCAGGTTGTACATGGGCGACCGCTGGACGTACGAGGCGATCTGGATGTAATACGGATCCGGAACCAGATCCGGGAGACCTGCAGCCAGGAGGAAGCAGTTCAGGGGGGAAAAACTTTCTTTAAGATCATTTTAACATATCTGAACACCAAACATGGATCTACAGAAACTTTTAAACGGTTTCAGTCAGAAAGAGAAGACGACTGAAGGAAAGTTAACTATAAAACCTCTTCTGATGACAGGAAACATGTTTATATTAATGATATAATGATATTAACTGATCTCTGCTTTAAATGAAATCAGACTTGGTTTAGATGAAGCTGCAGCCTCTCAGTTCTTTCTAGTGTTACAATCTGACTTTTTAAAAATAAAATCAATCTCCAAATTTGAATCTTACAGGTTTGAAAAGAACAACATGCCATGTTTCTTTCTTTCTTTGGTTCCTTTTCATCTGTTGTTCTGGTTCTGTAGTTCTAGAGCCTGGGTTGGAAAGATTGCAATAACATCTCTATAACCAACAGGGGGCGCTTTTGAATGAAAACAAAGAAAAGCTCAATATTTCATTATGAATTATACAAGTTCAAACTTAAAATACGTCATGTAGAAAATGGCATCTCTTCTTGTGCAGTCATAGAAGAACCAGAGGAACAACTGAAACATTTAATGTTTAACGTGTTTGATAGATTATGAATGCAAATAATTTTTTTCTGAGATTTATTAACCAAAATCAGAAGGAAACTGTAAAAAGTCAGAATTTTAAGCTGCTGGCTGAGATCTGGAATAAAAACTGAACATCTTGTGTCTAATAAAACGAAGAGAAACCAGGAAGTACGAGCCGTTTCACTTCTTAGATTTAAACTTTTTATTCTCTTTCCCACCTGATTCTGATTAAACCTGAGAGGCAAAAAGACCAGAACCGAAGGTTTGACACTGAGAACGAAGTTTAATCAGAATCTGTCCTGAGAGGAACCAGAACCTCAGTGGAGCTGAAAATCCATCAGACATGTTAGGATGAACAAAAACTGTTTTATCATTTTTATTTCAAGTTTTTTTGTTTTGTTAAAAGAAAAGGTTAAATCTTTGTTTACATCCAATGCAGAATTATCAACAGATGTAATTTAACTGAATATACTGATTACATAAACTGAAACGAGACGATCCTGGTTCTGGTCTGAGCTGGAGTGTGTGTGTGTGTGTGTGTGTGTGCGTGTGTGTGTGTGTGTGTGTTTATTTTCTGTGGTTTGTCTCTCGGTGTCTCTGTTTTTCTCCCTGAGTCCAACAGAACCTGAACTCCTCATTCTGAATATCTGAGTTGTTCTGGTGAGTTTTTCTCTTCATGTTTATTAAAATTATTTTCAGAGACAGAATAATTATTTGTTGGTTGGACAATAGAAAGTCAACTTGTTGAGTTCTTATAGTGAATCTCAGGATGGATTTTCTCTCACCATCAGATCTGATTCCAGATCAGAAACTTATTTTTTGCAAAATGAGCCACACCTCACATTCCTAATATTTACTCATTTTTAAAATGTTTTCTGTTTTGAACTCCTCTCTTATTATTGTTGATGCTGCTGTAACGGTTCTGTTTGGACCAGTTGAGGTTCGGTAAAGATGCTGTGAGGTTTACAGTATGAAGTCAAACATCTGTCTTCCTTTAGCTGGGAGCTGATTGGGGGCCTGAGCTGCAGTAACGAGTCAATAAAAGCAGGAATTTCATGAGAGAAAGACATAAAAATCCAGAAGACAGAAACTTAACTTATTATTCAACATGAATGACTCAAATTATTAATTAATTAAACAAAACCAAACTCAAAATGGCAGCATTCAGATAGAAAAGTTCGGCGTTGCTCTGACCGTTCTGGTGGTACCGGGTTCCGTATCCGGGCCGGGCCTGGGCCTCAGGTCTGGGTCTGCGGTACGTGTCAAAGTAGTTGTAGTAGGGGTCGTAGCCGTGGCGCTTGTAGGGGTTGTAGGGGTCATCTCCGACCATCACGTCCTCCCTGTTGGCCGGGGCAGAGCCACCTTCCCCCGCGGCCTGAGGCTGCCGGCGCGCCATGGCGCGGAGCTGCGCGGAGCTGCTGGCGGCGGGGACCCGCGGCGCCCCCCGGGGCGCAGCGCCCGCCGCCGTGTCGTTGGCGCTGCTGAGGACCAGGACCGGGTCGCTGCGGCGCGGGGAGCCGCTCTGCCGCCTCCCGGTGGGTCTGTACTGGGCCCCGCGGCTCAGGATGCTGAAGACCTGCCCGTTGTGTTGCCATGTCAACCCCCTCCGGAGCGCATCAGACTCAGCAGCTTCCTGAGCGCAAACTGCCTCCAGAAAGCAGCAGAGGAAGCAAACATGCGCAAAGGACAGCGCCACGCGTGCAAAAGAGCGCAACTTCATGGTTCAATAAATTAGGAGCCGCTGCTTTCCGCTCAGCTGCTGATCTGAGGAGGTTTGGAGCTCAGCTGCTCCAACCTCTGATGGAGGGAGGAGTGAGAGAGGAAGAGCTTCTCCACCTCCAGCAGCTCCTGAGTCACAGGAAGGTTTAACTCTTCACTTCTCATCAGCTGTGAAACTAAAGATCAACCTGCTGGTTTTAACCACAAACAAACAAAAATGACAAATCAAAACTAATTTCTCTTCAAATTCATCCAATTCATTTAACCTGAAAACGTCTTTAGTTTGATTCTTGAAGGTTTGAAAAGTTCAGTTTAGTTGTAAACAAGCTGGAGCCTGAAGCTGTGGTCTGACTCTTTGTCCTGAGATTCTTTCATAATGATGCTGCTGCTGCTGCTGCTGCTGCTTGGTGCTGCAGGCGTCACACAATTGCAATTGTGCTGCAGCCAAACCAAAGTGCAGCAGCTGCAGCTCAAAGCTGCATCATTTCATCTGGAATAATCAATCACTGCCACACATCTTTTCAAATTATTTTTCATAATCACAAAATCAATAAAACCATCCGGAGTTTTTCCAGAGGTTTCAGCTTGTTGAGGTGATTTGAGTGAAAATCTGAGTTTTGCTCCATTTTCCAGTGTGAAGCTTTGCCTGTTTGTCTCTAATTACAGCATCTCAGTGGTCACAGCTGAGGCTGAAATTATTCTGAGGTTTCACTTCGGACTCAAAGTCACTTCAAACTGAAGAACCTCTCTGCTGTTTTCAGATTATTTATCACAGACGTTAAACAACATGAAGCACCAGAGCAGCTCAGTGATGGAGAGTCTTTGTTATTTTGTCATGTGACGACCAGTAATGTCTGTTTGAGGTTTTTGGAAATGGACCAACTCAAAGTGATGAATGAGAAGGAAAATGATGCATTTTTTTTTTTTTAAGAAAGAACTATGAAAAATGTATTAGTATTTACACTTTTGAAGTAATTCTTTTGGTAAAACAACCTTTCTTTGAATTAAATGCTGCAAGTTTTTGGAGGTATATCAGTTTTGCACATTTAGAGCTGAAAAGTTTAAAAACATCGGCATAAAGAAAGCTGAAGGCAAAGGCATGCCACACTTTTCAGATTTGAAGAAAACTGAAAAACATGAGGAATTTTTCTTCCACTTCACAGCTGCGCTCTACTTTATGTTGATCTGTCACAGAAAATCCCTTAAGAGATGCTAACAACTAAAGTGTAATGTGATAAAATAGAAGGTCAAAAGTTATGAATCTTTACCATCTTCACTACAAAAACACAAAATCTTACCAAATATTTCTGTCTATTTTTAGTGCAAATATGTTTGCATACTTGAATAAAACAAAAATAACAAGCTATAGGAGCTTCTTGTAGGTCAATAATTCCTCAATCTTGATGAAAAAGTGTTTCGTTCTACTGACAGATTATTTCACTTAAAACATGAAAAAAAGATATTTACCCTAGAAACTGGTCTAAAGTAACATTTGGTGTTTCTGCAGCGTTTGAAACTAAACCTGTGCCGTCTTTGTTCTACAGCTGATCTCTTCATACAAAATGCTTTTGTTTGGTTTTACTGGGGAAAATGACCTCTTGTCTCCTGCTGGGAGCCCAGGATGCTTTAAACAGGTGAAAATGAGGCTTTACCAGCTGAGACGTTTCCTCTGCAGAGAGCGCTGTAAAACACACAATCTGCCACCCAGAGAGACGCAACACTTTCCTTCTCAACCGCGTTCAGCCGAAGGTTTTATTTATGTTCTGTGGTCTGGTGTGTGAGCTCATTCAGTAACGTGCTGAAGACAGAAGGTGATTTCTACAACCTGGTTCTGAATTCATGAGGTTCTCATGATGCATCTGGGAACAAAAGTTGCTTTTCTTACATTCAGTAACACATTTTCTTCACCATTTTCTTTCAGTTATTACTGAAGTCAAAAATCTAAAACTTTCATTTAGAAACTTCAGTGCAGATGTTTAATCCATAATCCATACCTGAATCAGTGGATGTTCTGCATAGTCCAGGCTGAACCAGGTGCTGGTTTGGTGATGGACGGGTGAGTATTGCTGGGTTGGTGACCCAGTCGAGACCCGGCAGGAAACCCAGAGTTTGATAAGGATGGATTCAGGTGAGAGAAAAACCTCAAACCAAGAACTGAAAATCTGCTGAAATTATGATTCCATGTTATTTATGTTGAATAAAATATGCATGGAAGCACCAAACCTCCACATGCAAACAGATCTCCCAGCTGGGTCAAAGGTCACCATACTCAGGGAGAGAGGTGTTGCGTCTGTGTTGATAGCCGGGTTGAGGCCGAGGTTAATGACAGGTCAGGGTGGAACATGGTGGAACACAAACTGTATATTAAATGTAAAGCCGATAACTAAAAGAAGTTAAATTTAATATCTCAATTATTTATTTTCCACTGGCTCAGGACTTTACAAACACAAACTTCAGGCTTTCTGAGGCCAAAACAATAAACCAAAGAAACCTTTTATCCAATCCACTGATGAGGAGGAAGTGGTTCCAGGTGTGACAGCAGGTCTGCAAACAAACACAAGAGCAAAGATTGGTCTCTATGGCGACACCTAGAGGGCAGTGGATGTAACAGGTCCGATTCTTTACCCTGAACAAAAGGCCAGGAGGCTCTTCCTCCTTCTTCTTCTTCCTTCTTCTTCTTCTTCTTCTTGTTTACCATCAGTACTTTGCCTTAATTATATTTAATTGCGCATAAGATGATATTTGTTTCTGCAACAGCAACTCAAGTTTATGTTTTTTTTTTCCTTTCATTTTGTTTCTATTTTACAAATATCTCTAAAATATTATTAAGGCACTTTTATAGGAAACAACTGGGTGGGGATTTGATATTTATACTTTGATATTACACATTTAATATCAAAGCTCGTTATTAAACAGCTCATTGTGAAAGGAGATCATCACAGGCAGAATGATGGGCAGACCATCGTTCTGCAGACTGAAAGCCTCTGGAATGATTTTGTGCCCAAAATGTTTTGTAGCCCATAGATTTATTTAACCTGTTCAAGGAAGAAAAACAGTTCAGCTTTAATTCAGATCATTAAAGTTTTACTGTAAACTTCACCCACAGATACCAGGTTTCTGTAAATGAATAAAAACTGTATATAAAATGGATTATTTTCAGAAAATTTCAAAAATGGATCATTTGAAGTGAATGAATCCTGAGGATTGGGCTCCATTCAAAGAGCCAAAAGTCCCATCATTCACTAAAGTTTAGTCGCCACCAGAGTCGGTCAAGAATCCTGCCCCCGCCCATCCTCAAGACGTTCTACAGAAGCACCATAGAGAGCATTCTGACCAGCTGCCTCTCTGTGTGGTGTGGAGGCTGCAGCGCCTCCCACTGGAAGAACGTGAGGAGAGCGGTGCGGACAGCAGAGAGGATCATCGGGGCCCCCCTTCCCTCCATTCAGGACATTTCATCCCAGCGCTGCGTGTCCTGAGGCCGAAACATCATCAGTGACCCCTCACACCCCCACCATGGACTGTTCTCCCTGCTGCCCTCTGGAAAGAGGTTCCGCAGCATCCGGTGCAGGACCACCAGGTTCTGAAACAGCTTTTTCCCACTTGCCATCAGACTGCTGAACTCTTAACTGGACTGCACTTAAAATCTGGTCTCCACTTTATACCTTGCACATGTACAGAGCTAAATAACTTCTATTTTACTGTCAGTCCTGCACTTTATATTTTATATTTATATTTTATACTGTATTTTATTTTACTCTGGAGTAACCTCACAACATTGAAAGCTCAAAACATTGTCCTGAGCCGTATGCAACAAAATTTCGTTCTGTATTCACCCTGTGCATGCAAAATGACAATAAAGTCAGTCTAAGTCTAAGTCAGCAGACACTCAAAACTAAATGTTTGTGAACTTAGAACAAAGTATAATCAGACAAACACTGAAATGTGTTAATATCAGTCAGTTCATGTTGGACTGTGAAGCATCCTGATCCTCCCAGCTTCATGCTGACTCAGTCGGGGATGATGAGTTTTCCTCGTCCTCTAATGACCCAGTTCTCTCATCCCTCCTGTAACAGCAGGAGGATCTGCAAACGATCAGCTGCTTCGCCTGCATGGAAGTCATTCCGTCAGGAGTCTGATCCTGGAAAACCTGGAAAACAAGCTGATGAGCTGGGAAACGTCACACGACAAAAACAACAGCAGCAGGGCGTTCCTCCAGTTCTGGCTTCTTTTCCAACAGGAATGAAGGATTATTTTCATCTCTGTAAGGTGGAATGAAATCAGTCCAAACAGGACTAGTTCTGAAAACTTTACTGCCAAACTGCACACTAAGAGTTTAACCTCCAACATGGCGGTTAATCAGAGGTTCGCTTCACTTGAAGTTACTGTAGAGCTGCAGACAGTGGAGGCTGACATACATCGGGGGGTTTGGTGAAGGAAATGCTGGCGTTTGGTTTTTTCAGTGAGTATCTCCAGGTAGCCACGCAGCAGCCTGAAGCAGCACGTGTGCAAAGTTTCCTCAAAATTCCTCAGAGCTAAAGGAAAACATGACCTGTCTGCACAGGAGCTGCATTTTTACTGCATTTGTGTAAAGATCAAAGGTATCGCAGCGCTCTGTGCTTTCAGGTATACAAGCAGCAGCCGCAGCTCTGGGCCCAATGAGAAGCAGGTGTCGGCCTGATCTGAGCGGTTTACACGGCTTCATAATGAGAGCAGGCCACCTGCAGGGGCCTCCTGCACACAGGACACATAAAGAGCCATGGAAACCCCAAACATTACAAACACTCCACCAGCAGCGGCTCTGCTGGACCAGATTGAGTCGGTCTGGGTTTGTAAAGGACGATACGGCAGAGAGAGATGAAACATTACGGGACAACAAGCAGATCAACTGTGTGGAAGCTTTGGAAACGATGCAGGACAGTAAAATGACGTTACAGCAAGAATGTTTGAATTCAACCCAAACAGTCCTGAGGCTGCTCTGTAAAAACCGCAGACCTGATTCATGTGGTCGAATTAAAGAAACGGAGACGTGACACACGTGACTGCTGCAGATCAGAAACATGTGTTAGTGAGCGGTGCAGGTGAACCTGGAGAACAGAGAAGATCTGAACGATCTGCAGAATAACAGCTTAAACTGGGTCAGCTGTGGGTTAGAGTGGGATTCATCCAATACAGAACCTTCCTCGTCTTAAACCAACATATCTGTTGATTTATCAGGTAGTTTTTGATCAGATTATTTTATTTGTGCATTTATAAAGATCAGATGAGGGATTCCTCAGGGCTCCACTCTGGTGCCATTCAGAGGTTATATGACTCTAATGATGGAGGCTTCAATGTCTTGAGTAAAGTTGGACTTTTTAGCATAAAAGTTAATGGTTATTGTTAAAATTGGTCTCTTAAAGATTTCCACTTTCTGTTTCTTTAGTTTTATCCATTTAATGATGTTGTTGGAATATTTTAAATTTGTTTCCAGACCTGATTGTTGGTAGAAAGTTTTCTCTTACGTAACGTTGAGGACAGCAGGAACGGTGGCAGCCTGAGGCACAGCTGATGTATTTAACAGTTTCATCTGTTTATTCTTGTTCTAATCTATGGACTTAAATATAAAAATAAGCTGGGTTGGTATTAGACAGAGATCCTCCTCAGTTTCTTATCAATATGGTCACAATATCCAGATTTCTTGCTTTATGGGGTGAAACTCTTTAACTTTACGCTTCACTCTGAACACTGAGCTGAAGTGAGTGTTCAAATGAAAACGCTGGTTCTGTTCAAATGAAAGGGCTGTTTGTATTGAGTGTTGTATGAGTGGTGGACCCAACAGTTTGACATCAAAACCTGAACAGAAACCCAGAAAAGAAGGATTTCATGTGAGTCTGACGGAGTGTCCTTGAGGACGTGACACTTCTCACTCTGAGGAGATAAAAATACTCGTCTTTGTTACCAAACCTCTGCAGAGCAGCACCAGCAATTAAAGCCAGGTTGGGTTTGGCTGGGCCTCCTCTAGCATCATCTGGAAAAAAAATACTGTTATAAAAGCTGCTGTCACAGCGGACGGTTTTATGAAAACTAACAAACATGGAACATCTTTGCAAGAGTCCTAATTTCCTAATGGATGGTTTGTCAGTTTGTGCTGAAGTTTTGGTGAAATATGGAGCTCTTATAAGATTACATCACAATGAAAACCTGGCAATGCGTCTGTCTGTGGCCTCCTGTTGGCCCAGAGGCACCGCTGAACCACCCTTATGAAAACCTCTGTCACTGAGCCCAGATCTCAGAACAAAGCCCCTTCCTTTCTTTGTCTGTTAAATTTAGCTTTTGCTTCAAAAAACATACAGTTACAAAATCAGAGGTTCACATTTTTCTCTTCCAGGTGAGCAGCAGCTGATCAGCAAAGGCCTTTTCTCTACAATCCACTTCATTCAGCAACCAGTGAGAACAAATACTGATAGGATTTGTCTGAAATATGTACAAAAATATGTGTTGTATTTTGCTTGTTTACTTAAATATATTCAATATATAGGTTTATAATAGAGATGGATGTGATATACATACTCAGCTATTATTTGAGGGCATCTATATTTGTGCTTAACATGTGCAACCCTGTGGGTGGCTGATCATTATCAGTTAATCTTAATTTCATGTGTGGTCTATACATCTGGACAGACAACATGCGGTAAAAGCAACACTCCATGCAGGTGAAGCAAAACATCATTAACCTGCAAATATAAAATAAAAAACATTTAAAGAAGGGTTTTCAACAACACTAGGATTGTTGAAAACAATAGCCTGGTGCATGTTGAGAAAGGAAAGGACTCGTGAACCTGTCGACTCCAGAACCAGGAGGTGGATCGATATCCTAATCTACCATAAAGTCAAACCTGGATGGAAGTTAATAGAGTTTGGTGCAAAGTGAAAGTCACTCATGAGCCTCAAGAATAGAAAGGCTAGATTGGACTAAAATTATCTACAGGAAAACCCGACACAGCTCTGGAAGAACAATGGTCTGGGCAGATGAGACTAAGATCAACTTACAAAAAGTCTGTAGAAGGCAGGAAACAGCTGATGAACCAAAGTGAATGTTATCATCTGTAAAACACGGCAGAGGAGGTGTGATGGCCGGGGCTTGCATGGCTGCCAGTGGCACTGGGAGACTTCAGGAATGATATGACTCAGGACAGAAGCAGCTGAATGAATCCTGTGTGTGAGAGTGTGTGTGTGAGAGTGTGTGTGTGTGTGTGTGTGTGTGTGTGTGTGTGTGTGTGTGTTTCCAGGTTGTCTTATATGTTTTTGGACACACAGTAAAAGGACAATCATAATAAGGCATGTACTTTAGCGACTGGATCATCGAAGCAGTTCTTCATTCTCCAACATGGTGTTGTCATCAGCAGCTAAAATCAAATGTTGTTGTTAAATGTAAAATTTATACTTAAATTAGTGGAGAAATGCAGCAATGAGGCCGTTTCTGTTCAACACTGAGCTCCAGTTTTAATCAAGATCTAATTTTCCAGTTCCTGGGATTTTTTAGGAGAAAATTTGCTCTGCAGGTATTAAGCTTCAGGTAGAAGTTCTGAATGCAACAGAAAATAAATATTAAGATTTTTCCATTTCATACTTTGAGGAAGTTACCTCTGATCTTCATCAATTGGTGTCAACTTTTTTATTTTTTTAAAACTGCTGCTGGTTTAAACCAAGAGTCATGAAAGTTCTTGTTTTAAAAGGTCAAAAATCTTAATCTGGTTTATAGTCACCCTGCTGCTCTTTTCTCAGAACCAAAGACAAATCCAGCACATTTATGCTTTTGCTGCTAATTTATTTAAAGGTAGAAAAAAAACATAACACTGACTTATTTTGAAAGTCAGTGTTGTGACAGAATAACTGAAATACTGAAGCAAAAGTTTTATTGAAATGTTGACAGTTGGAGAGAGAAACAGAATGATTACAAAATTCAGAAGAAAAATCTGTTTACTAATCACCAAAACACAGCAAATATATAAAATGAATAAAATAAAGATTTATTATTCAAAACTAAATTATGTTTAGCAAAATAGGAGCTTACAAGCACAGATAATGTCCAGTGATTGACAAAAACTATCCAGCATTTCAATGAAATCTGACTGATGAGTGAAAGAGAAAACTATAGAGAAACAACATCTTGATATTCAGAGTGAAGCTTTGACTGGAAACAGAAAAACAAAATGTTGATCCTGGAATAATCCCAGTTTAAATCTTTAAAGGACTGGAAGAGGAAGTAGCATTCAATGAATAATTGTAAAGTTTCAACAAGAACCAGATTAAATCCATGAATCTGAAAATGTGTTTCTGAATGAAAGAGACAAACATGAGACTGGACCGTCTGGAGGAAACTCAGAGGAACCAGGGAACCATTTTCCTGACCTGAGATCTTGTTATCTTGACAATTAATAGCGAAACATCGCATCCCCTTTTTTCAGAATATTATTTTCTCGACCACAGATTCTTGACGCAAAGCATCAGCGCATGTGGCGCACAGTAAGTCACGTGACATCCAATCCACTGATCTAGATCTCCGAGAGGATTTGTCCTTCACTTTTCTAAATGAATCTTAAACTGGCTGTTCTGATCAGACAGCGCAGCTGCTGTCCGGTAATAGGTGCAGGCACATAACGGAACCAGCGTGTAGGAACCATTGCTGGGGACTGTCCCCTTCAGACCCACCGTGGGGGACATTGTCCACCAGCCTTCAGGAAGTTACGCCTGAGAGTCCAAACAGATGATGAACATCTGAACACGGCAGACTGAGGCCAAGCAGAACCACAGCGGAACCGAACTCTGTGTGTCCAATGATCAGGTAAATAGAAATTAAAAGTAAATGTCGCATAACTGATGACGTCACAGATTCTTCTTCTTCTTTTGTGTTTTATTGGCGGATGGCAACCAACTTAAGGTGCATTTACCGCCACCTGCCGGATGGAGTGTGGTCATCAATTATATTCAGAGGGAATCTGATAATACACACTTCAGTGGTGTGTGTGTGCATATTCACACACACACACACATACTCATATATGTATGTGTGTGTGTGTGTGTGTGTACATGATTCATTCATCATGAAATATGTTCCACTGATTTCATCTGATAACAATAAATACGAGTCCCAGTTTCATGTTTTCATATTTGAAAAAGAGAAATATTAAATTATTATTTCTTCTTTTCAGCTTCTGTTTTTACATCCTGCATTAGAAAACAGAAACAGTTTGAGCTTCATTAAGTTTCAACCTGTCCAGGTAAAACTCCAGCAGTGAAGAAGAGAAAAGTTTGTTTCTGAGTTTCTCTCAGCAGCTCCAGCCTCAGTTGGCAACTAAAGTTGGAACTTTGTCATCATCTCACGGAGGCACAATTATTGATCCAAACAATTAGAAATGAAACTACAAGTTTAGTTATAAAATAAGAGCTTTAATATAGACTTCTTAATGTTGTAACTTTGTCAGACATTAACAGGATTCAACGTCTCCAGGAAACTTTCCATCAGTTTCCAGGTGATCTGCTGCTTCAAACAGAAGAAGAAGAACGGTTCCGTCAGATCAGGACCGATCCGACTCCAAACAGCAACAATCCTCTAAAGGTTTAATCACTGATGTGTTCAATGACAGTAAAGAACTTTACAGCTCAAAAAGGAAACATCCTCAGTTCTACCGGTTTTAAAACTTTAGCGTCTCACCGTGATCCGATCAGGACGGATCGGATCTACAGCTGCAGGTTCACAGCCGCCTGCAGAACCCAGAACACACAGGTTGGACTCTTCCTTTGGACTTCCTGTTTGCATCAAATCTCCAAAGTAAAGCTCCATATTTTTCATCATTTCAGAAGGTGAAACTCACATCTTCTATATTCGTTACATACAGAGTGAAATGTTCCAGATTTTATTTCTTGTACTTTTGATGGTTCTGGTTAGAATAAAAACCCAACATGCAGCGTCTCAGGAAACCAGAATATTACATCAGATCATTAAAATGATATTTTAAGCAGAAATATTCAGACTCTAGGTCTCAGTCTGGGCTCCAGTGTTGATGCAGCCTGGAGGTTCTGCTGAGGTTCTGGAGGTCCAGGTTCCTGTCAAACGTTCAGATCATCTGCACCGTTGGTTCTGGTGTCACTCATCTTCCTCAAAACCAAACTCCATAGATTCTCTGGGGTTAAAGGTCAGGCCAGTCTGCTGTTGTTACCATGGTGATAGAAGCAGATATTGGTACCAGCAGAAGATCCGAGTTTATCACAGACTGTGGGAACTTCATCCTGGTTCCCTCCACTCCTCCAGAGTCTGGGACCTTGACTTCCAAATGAAATAAAAACTTTCAGTTCTGGTTCTCCTGAGCCCGGTTCTGGTTCTTCTGATCCCGGTTCTGGTTCTCCTGAGTCCAGTTCTGGTTCTCCTGAGCCCAGTTCTGGTTCTTCTGATCCCGGTTCTGGTTCTCCTGAGTCCAGTTCTGGTTTTATTGAGTCCAGTTCTAGTTCTCCTCGGTCCAGTTCTGGTTCTCCTGAGCCCGGTTCTGGTTGTCCTGAGCCCGGTTCTGGTTGTCCTGAGCCCAGGTGAGGCACTCGTTGTCCTCAGCCTCAGTCCACTCTGTGTGAAACTCCCAGACTCGAGAAGTTTGTGCTCAACCATCTGTTGCTGTTTTCCCTGTTGCTTTTGCACCTTTTCCTACTGCACTTTTTTCTTCCACCCAACTTTCCATGAGTGTGTTTGGACACAGCAGTCTGAGAACAAGCAGCTAGTAATGGCCGTTTTTGGAGGGCGTCAGTAACTGAAAGGCTTTTAGCAAATTGTCTTTAACGTTTTGGTTATTTTTCATAGTAAAACATTTTATGCAGCTTGAATTATTGGAAACATGCTATATAAATACATTTGAAACTCGACATAAGTTTCCAATATTTAACTTAGAATATGTTAAAAATGTTGGGGTTTTATTTTCTCCAAGTCAAAATTACAAGAAATAAAGGTTTGAAATGTTTGACTCCATAATAAATCTTCATCATGAGTTTCATTTTCTGCAAAGAGGAACAAAAACATTTTTCACAATCTAGGAGTTTTCTGAGCTGTACTTCTGTCTGAACATAGAAAAAGGAAGTTTAATATGATTTACTTTAGTTCTTGGGAAACTGAACTTGGACTCGACTCTCTTCTGTGTAAACGACCAAACAAATGTCAAAATATGAAAAAGCAATAAAACCTTAACAACAAAAAGTCTACGCTACACTTTGACTTTAGCTCCAGTGTGGGTTATTATCTACGAACATGAATAACTGAGACACAGACACAGTGCTTTACAACAACAACCAGAACCACGCAGACAGAAACACCAGCGGCTGAACGCCGGCGGGTTCTGGGCTCCAAGGGAGCCAAAAACGGGAAGGAAATCAGGTTTCAGGCAACATCTGGCACAAAAACAAACGATGAAAGTTCATCTGGTTCCTAAAGGGACTGATGAGGCGCTGAGGTTCAGCACAGGCTGACGGGTTCTCCTCAGATCGGACCTCAGCCGCCGGGACTCTCCAGCAGAGTAGTTCTGGTCCATCATGTTCATGTCTGTCACCATACAGGAGTCCCAGCAGCCCTGGGGGCCCTGAGCCGGAGCGGGGCCCCAGCCGGGCCCAGCGGGCCCCCGGTGGATCACTGGTTGACGTGGGGCCTCAGGGCTTGGTAAAGTCCCTCAAACGTGGGTCGGTCCGTGATGTTGCGGCTCCAGCAGCGCATCATCAGCTCAAAGAGCGACGGCGGGCAGAGAGGAGGGGCGTACAGGAAGATCTGGAGGTCAGGAGAACAGCACTCAGTCACCATGGCAACAAAACAGCCGGCTAGGGTTTCTGATGAAATCAGTCCAACTTTGGTTCTGTTGGACCAAACAATTAATCAGCTTAGAATTAATAGTCGATTAATGGTTTTTAGATACAAAATATTTCCAATCGATCAACTAAAAACGTCACTTAGACATTCTTTCATCCTGCAGGGGGCGCCACCTTAAACGGAGCCAGTTGATGGTTGTAAGAGAAATAATGATGGCGGAAGCATCCCAGAGCAGGAAAGAGACTCTGGTGTCGGATGCAAAATGTATTTCATCTGATTCTGTTTAGAAATATAAACTTTCAACAAACTCCTTGAGTGTTTCATATTTCATTCCTAGGTTTTATTTTTCTATTCCTAGATTACTGTTTAATTATGTTTCGTAAATATGTCTAAGATTAATAATGTCTGAAAATCACAATCTTCTGTTTTTTCAGTCAGTATTTCATACAGCTGATAGAAAAACCTTACAGTTAATGTTTGTTTAATTTGACCTATTCTGAAAAATGCAGCCCTCCATGTTAGAGATGCTCAGTCCTCTTACTACCAGACAAAACTCAAGATTTTAAGAAAATTGGTGCTTATCAATTAATTGTTAGTCAATCAATAAGATAAACTTTAGATTAACTCATTAACTGATAACTTTCATCCTGGCTGAATTTCTCTTTAAAGAAACAAACCAGTAAAAAACATGAATCCCAATAAAAGTTCAGGATAACAAGCAGCAAAATAACAGCAGCTCCCCCTTGTGGTCAAACTTCTTCTTACACTCTGAACAGACCAGAACTCCCAGCCTGGTTCTGATGGACCCGTCTCACCTGTCGGCCCTGGTTCCGGAAGAACTCGCCCGAGTTCTCGATGACCTGTTCG
This sequence comes from Xiphophorus maculatus, assembly GCF_002775205.1. Lineage (NCBI taxonomy): Eukaryota > Metazoa > Chordata > Actinopteri > Cyprinodontiformes > Poeciliidae > Xiphophorus > Xiphophorus maculatus. The sequence goes on along the minus strand of NC_036454.1, from coordinate 2,297,333 downwards.
TCGGACAGCAGGCTGTACGGCTGCTCCTTACACAGAGTGAAGATTTCCCACAGCGTCACTCCGAACGCCCACACGTCGCTCGCCGTGGTGAACTTCCCCTGCAGGAGGCAGCAGGATGTTTAATCCGCTCATTTAACCTGTGGGCCTGTTGGGTTCGTCCCCTCACCAGCAGGATGCTCTCCCAGGCCATCCAGCGGATGGGCAGCACGGCCCGGCCCTGGATCCGGTAGTAGTCGCTGCTGTACAGGTTCCTGCTCATCCCGAAGTCGGCGATCTTGATGGTGAGGCGGCGGTCCAGCAGGCAGTTCCTGGTGGCCAGATCACGATGCACGAAGTTCAGAGACGCCAGGTACTTCATCCCAGAGGAGATCTGGACGGCCATGTGGAGGAGGTCCGACAGGCTGCAGGGGGAAAGGGGCGGAGTCAGAGGAGAGGGGGCGGAGCCAGAGGAGATAAAGGGGCGGAGTCCGAGGAGAGGAGGAGGCGGAGTCAGCAGGAGGAAAAGCCATGCTGCAATATGCAGTGATGCATTTAAATCAGACTTTAAAATGTAACAAAACATCATAAAACTGCTTTATTAAAATAAAATCCTTGAACATTTTGAATCGTTTTGCTTTGAACAACATGAAGATTCAAACCAAATGTTCTGGGTTTTAGTCATTTAGACTAAATGACCAAAAGTTCAGGATTTATTAACCAAAGTTTACATTGAAATGCGTATTTAATACAAGATTATTATTAGAACCATAATTATTAGGATGAACACAGTTTGTGATCATTTATTACATAATGTGCCAAATTATTAGATTATGATTTCTAAAGCAGAATTATCTCCACATTTTGTAATAATCAGCACAAAATGTAATAATGTTCTTACATACTGATTCAAACAAAATGATTATTTGTAAAACTTGACTCTGTATTTGTTGTAAATTAGAAATGTATAAATAAACTGAATTGAACTGAATTTTACAGAATTTGCTTTTATTAAGTTTTGTGTTTATGACACGCTGCGGTTCTGATGACGTTTCCTTCATTTTGAAGCAGACTTTATGACATCATCACGTATGGCGGCGTTTTCACGCGACGCGGCGCTGCACCTGACGGACGGGATGTTGTTGGCGTGCGTCAGCGTGCTCTCGATCTCGCGCTGACACAGGAACATGTTCAGGTCTCCGTTCTCCATGTACTCGGTCACCATGCACAGCGGGTCGGACGACACGCACACACACAGCAGCCGGATGATGTTCGGGTCGTCCAGCCGGGACATGATCTTGATTTCCTTCAGGAAGTCGTTCCTGGAGGACAGACAGGACGGACAGAGGACAGAAGATGGACAGAGGACATTTTAGTAAACGTCAGAACCTCAGACACAAACTAAACTCTCCGTCTGGATCCAGCTGATGGAGGCTGAACCCAGAAGGCTGCAGTGCCGACTGGAAACCAGTTGGAAAAATTCCAATCAATGAGATTATTACTGAAAAGTTTCAGGAAAACTCATAAATTATACAGAGTGATGTATTTTATTACAACTTATTGGTAATATTGATGATTTATGGCTCTCAGTGGATCAGAATATTAAATCACATCAATAAAAAAAGAAATGTCAGGTTTCTGAAAACTACGATCATTTCTATGTCCCCAGTTCTGGTCTGGGCTCCTCCTGTATGAATTTCTGCATCAATGCAGGGCAGGGGCAGGGTTTGACCTCTGACCTCTGACCCTGTCCGTCTCTCTGCGTACCTGGCCTGACTCGTGGCGTCGGCCCTCAGCTGCTTCACCGCCACTAGAACCGAGCGTCCGTCTCTGTCGGGAAGAGGCGAGCCTTCCCCAAGGAATTCTGGGAGTCCCTCGGCTTCACAGAGGTGGACCTGCAGACAGGAAGTGAGTTTCTGATTCTCTTCATTCAATCACTGCATGACGAGCGAGTGACAGGCGGGTCACAGGCGGGTCACAGGCGGGTCGCAGGCGGGTCGCAGGCAGGTCAGACCAGCACCGCCAACAGAAACACAGAAACATCATGTTCATATCTTCAGTCAGATATGACAGAAATATGAGCTGGAAAACATGAAGACTGATTCATATAAAGTCCTTCATGGTTCGGCTTCATGGTCACTAAAAGATTTTCAGATTCAAACAAAACTCAGAAAAACCCAAAACAAAAAGAGAAATTAGCAAAGGGACTGAAATATAAACTTTGTCATTTTCTCTTCCAAATTCCAGTAAAACTAAAAACTATTATTTCTTCAAACTGTTTTATGAAATCATTTAAGCAGTACTTACTAACCTAAATAACTAAACTAAACTAAGTAACTAAATTAAACTAAATAATAATTAAAATTGTACAGATGTTTTGAATAATTTTTAAAGTAACAGTTTTTTTTATTATTGTGATTTGTTTTTATTTTTATTATAAATGTGTAAATCACACAACTTCTATCTGTAAACTAAGATGAAAATTAGCATCTCTGGCTAAATCTGGCATATTAACATGAAGCTGATTATTAAGCCTTGTAATCATTATGAAAAGAAATAACTGTAAAAACCAGGCCAGTGTTTTACCTCTCCAAACTGTCCCTCTCCCAGCTTCTCCCTGAAGATGAGCTGGTGTCGCGGGAACTCTGCGGCGGAGATGTCCTTCCTGGTGAGGGAGTCGACGGTCAGGGCGGGGACGGCGTACATGTTGCTACCGGTTACGCCCTGCAGCCGGACGATGTCCGTCTCGGCGTAGTGCGGCGCGTTGTTGTTGAAGGACTGGTGAGGCGTGCACTGGGTGACGTCCGGCTCGGCGTAGCCGCCGCCGCACGCTGTCAGACACACAGCCTTCATCATCATCATCATCATCATCATCATCATCATCATCATCATCATCATCATCACCATCATCATCATCATCATCATCATGGCAGTAAGACCAGCAGCAGCTCAGACTTCATGTTGCAGTTCGATGCAAAGACGGAGGAATTAAATACTAGAGGAGGTTTAAGTTACAATATGATTTTAACAAGAAGATTTTATTTCAGTATAAAAATATCCAGGAATCAGTAGAATGAGAAAAGATCAGGTAGAAAAAAACCTCAAACATGCAACACAATGAACTTTGCAGGAATGTAATGCAATAAAGAAACAATGTGACCTTAGTGATGAAAAGGAGGAGGAGCCACTAAAGCTTCCTGATTATGTAGAGAAATAAGATCTAATAATTATGTGACACCAGATGATTAAGAGTGAAGGATGGTGAGCCAAGTTGATCATTTTAAATAAATTACATATTTTTAACATGCATAATAAAAGACACTTACACCACATAAAATAGCAACCTGGAATGTGTTGGGGGAAAAAAGATAAATGTAGTAAACATTAATTATGGCTCAATTATAGAATAATATTTCTTTTTTTTTTTACCGAGTATTATTATGTAAAGAACAAATTAGTATCTAATGCTTCAATAATAAGATGGTAAAGGATGAGAGAGAAATAATTATTAATGTAAAAACCAGTTAATCACTTTTCAGTTAATATGATATTAATACAGAGGTTGCAGTATTATTATACAGATATCTAATTAAGGTGTTGAGTAATTATTAAATTACATTCTAATAATATGTACAAAATATTAATACTTTTTAGACTTTTGTATCTGTACTACTGGAGACGGTTCCACTGACTGATACCCAGAATGACAAAATATCCAAAAATATTTTTATATCTTCTGTCTTTTTGTTTTCAGTTGTTTAACTTTGATTTTCTAGATTTCACTGTGCAGAGCGTTAAACTCCGAATCCCCGCTCTTCCACCTGATGTTCTTTAAAACGTCTCAAGTCGTCACACCTTTCATCTCTTACCACCAAGCCATCCTGACGTCTGGCGACAGGAAGTCAGCAGCAGCAGGTCATAGAGAGGATTACCGAGGAAGAGCGCTGGAGGAAGAGGAGACACGGAAAGAGGCAGAGAGCTGCAGGAGGAGGAGAGGAGAATGAGCATGCAGGAAGATCCAGACGAGAAGAAAAGACAGAACCGACAGAGTCTGAGAAAAGTGAAGGAGGCGATAAAATGTTCTCCTGCTGGGAGGGTGAGGCGCTCTTAATGGCCACCAGGGGGCAAAGTGGAGCAGAGACGCAACATTTACAGAAAAGCCTTCAGATCTGGCAGCTAAACGGCTAAAACTAAATATAAATTATAAAATTAAGTACAATTAGAAATGATCACAAAAATAAACCAGAGATGATAAATTAAAAAAATCTATGTAATTGAAAAGCGAGCAAAAGAATAATCTGTCCTCTCTGGAGTAGGAATATTAAAGGGACATTACCCAAAGTTTTACTGGTATAAATTCAAACCTTTATTTGAAAACAAACTATTTAAATTAGCCTAATTAGGAGCTCATAATGTTTCCCATCAACATCCAGCTGGGATCCAGTTACAGCAGACAGAAAGGTTCTGGTTCTGCCAAATGGAGCAGATTCGTTTTGGGTCGGTACATGTGACTGTGAGGAGATAAAAGTGAGTGAAGATCTGGTTTACCTGAAGCCTCGGCGCTCTGCGACAGCTCCGGCAGCTTGTTCCTCAGGACGGCCGGGTTCTGGTACTGAGGGTCCAGCAGGAAGACCCTCTCATAGTGGGGGTCGGTGTTGGTGGGGCCTGGGGACAAAAATACAACGTGAGCAAATAAAGGTTTGTTATCGGCTGTTAAAAAGTAGTTAGACGTTCATATCCATGCTCTTATTTTGAAGTGGGGGAACACGCAGCAGTTCTGTTTCCTCTCCTCAGATTCTCTACCTGAGTTACGGTGCAACAAATCACGTTTATTAGAAAACCCAGAATGAATCGTTTTACTGTAAACAGTTTAAAATCTGTTGTGTAGAAACTAACGGTTTAAAATCCACTGATGTTCTTTCTGACTGAAGCTCTGCTGTGGTCAGTTGGTCAAAAAGTTTTAAAAACTCAACAACAATCAAACTGAAACCATCAGTTCTGTTCCCATCCTGAGGCGCAATAACAAATTTGAACTGTTGAGGGCGATATAACATGTTATCAAGATACCGTATTTGCATTTGAATGTTAGCTTCGGCTAAATGCCATGTTGTTGTAGCGCTTTAGCGATAGCAGAGCTAATGTTTCTGATTAGTGCTTTAAGGTTAGCATAGCTAGCTGTTTAGTTAGCGTAGCTAGCTGTTTAGTTAGCATAGCTAGCTGTTTAGTTAGCGTTGCCCATCATCTGTCTGTTCCAGTGTTTTATAAACTTTGGTGAAATCTACCAGATGGAAATCAGAGCTACGGAAACACTAAACGTTCACTCATGTCCAGTCGGCCTCGATGCTAAATCCAGATTCTAGAAGCTCAGTGGGATTTCAGAGCGATGTCACTGGTCCCACCTGAGGCCCAGTTTAACATCCATGTTTCTCTGCAGAGGCAGGAAGCTGAGGAGCAAACAGAACTCAGACAGAGCAGGACTTCATCTGGGAACAAGCCGCAGCTTCACCCTGCAGCCATCATGACTTCCTGCTGTTAAAACTGGCATCACTTCCTGAATAAACAGAAGCACAAAGCCTGAGTGGCGGGTCGGGCTTCGGTTCTGACAGTCGTGTTGATCTCTGTGCTGGAAGAGTTGAGGCTGCAGCTGGAAAACCATTTGTCCTGACAGACTGTGTGCTGTTGGCCTTCTGCTGACAAATGTTTCCTCCATCTGAGCTCTAGATGTTTCCTCTGATGACCTTTATATGAATTATGGCTCATCTCATCCCTACAACAGTCAAAATGTGTCCAGAAAACTTCTGTTTTTCTGTGAGAAAACATGATGCAGCTGCCTGCTCTGTCTCTTCAGAACATAAAGACCGACGTTTGTTGGGACAGTAATGAATCATGAGATCTGAACAGGTGAACCGTTGAGGCTTCACAGTGACAGCGCTACCTGCAGGAGGATGCCGGGACCGCGGCGGCACCGGGGGCGTCTGCAGGATTATGGTGTCGCTGCAGGACGACAGGCGGACCGTCACCTCCTCGTCCAGGATCTGACGAGGCGCCTGGGTCAGAAAAAAGAAACTTTGACTTTTCATTTCACAGGATCTGTTTTTGACTGATTCTAACTAAGATGAGTTTAAAAAATATGTTTTTTTTATCTTTGCACCTTCTCCAGCACCTTGCAGACACACTGGCACCAGAGGATGAGGAAGATGATGATGACCAGCAGGAGGATGATGGTCACCAGGCAGCCAATCAGAATGGGCGTCTTGTCTGAGCTGCTGCTGGGGGACGGAGCAGCTGCTGAGGAGATCAGGAGGAAACATGAAGGTTTCTGCAGGAAACTAAACAATCTAAAGGAAAATGACATGTTGTCTTACCTGTGTTATCGGTCTTTGGTGCTGTTGTCATGGTGATGTCCCTATGTCCTCCTGGAACAGATGTCCCCATCAGTGGCTGTTGTGTTGGCAGTATGATGTCTTCTAGTAAACAAAAACATGGTCATTTTTTTATATCTTACAATCTGCACAAAGTTTGACTTTGTGGTAAAAAGCAGAGGACCGAACACTCAGCCCTGAGGAACGCCGACAGCTTGAATCGTCACCTGACTGAAATGAGATCTCACTGAACATCATCCAGACGTCTGCGTAGTAGAAGCGGCAGCGGAGCGACCTGGCGGCCCGGCGGCTCAGCGGCACCGTGACGTAACGGGCGCTCGGGTTCCTGTCGTCCAGGATGGTGGAGAAGGAAACGGGCTCTGGCTCCCAGCTGAGGGAAGGCTTAAACCAACAGGACACGGAGGAGAAGATCTTCACGCCGCGGCTGTACATGTTGTTACTGTGAACCTGCATCAGGAAACAGGTGGAAGTGAAGAGAAAGACAGAGGAGACTTCAGAGGACAAATGGGTCAATGTTGGGAAAAACAAATATCTGTTTCAAGACAAACTCTTCACGTTCAAAAATCGCTACATTTGTTACTAGCTGCTTTTTTGGAGAGTCTGACCACAGCCCACTAAACTCCCTCTGTTCAGCCCCACACTTGGCTCCGCCCTTCCGTGTCTCTTGGCTCCGCCCCTCTGTGTCTCTTGGCTCCGCCCCTCCGTGTCTCCTGGCTCCGCCCTCTGCAGTGAAATGTTTTTAAATCTGTCTGCTGTTCGTTCACAGGAGGTTTAGTTCCTCTCTAACTGAGGCAGTGAGGCCTTTAAAGCTTTGAATGTTCTGGGTTCTTCTGAACCTCCTGAGTCACTGATGAGCTGTTGGAGTGATTCTGGGTCGGCTCGTCCTGGAAAGGTTCTTCTCTCCTCCATGTCTGGACGGTGTTTCTCCCTGGGGGGTTCTGAGTCCCACAGCCTCAGAGTCTCTGTAACCTCTCCACTCTGATCCGTGTCAGGGACTTTCTGCAGGTCTGGCAGTAATCAGGCCTTAGTGTGGTTAGTTAAATGGAGCCAGAAAAAGTGGTTAATCCCAGTTAATTCATGATTTAAGAGGGAAAGAATTACATTTCACCCAGGGCCAGTGTGGTTAGGATCATTCGTAACTGTAACTGTGAACTTTCTGGATGCTGTAAAGAACGTCTGCATGTCTGAGTGAAATGAGAAGAGAGCTGAGCTGCAGACCTTCATGGAGGTGAAGTTCCTCAGCCTGTCGAACACAAACTCCATCTCCACGTATCCCTGAGTCCCCGGCGTGTCGTTCCTCCAGCCCAGGTAGTCGTATCCCTGCCACACGTTGTACTGGCGGATGGCCAGGAAGTCGTCGCGGCCCGTCACGCCGTCCGTCAGCTGACCCAGGCCTCCGAACAGCTTCCTGTTAGGAGAGACGCCGTCAGTCAGAGGGAACCGGGGAACTGGACCGGCTGGTGTTTACCGACCCCAACCTTTTCTCGTGGACGCCGTCGTACGTGGAGTCGTTGAGACTGATTACTGACGGGTTACCGGGCGACATCATGAGCTGACCCTCTGGAGCGCTGTAGGAGAGCAGTCCGTCTGCAGACAGCAGGGAGAAACCTGAAAGGTTCTGCTTCATGCTGGATCATTATCAAAATCTGAAACGGATCTTTGTCCAGAGCCGGGCGGCCCAGCGTGCGCCGTACCCTCCCAGGGACAGCCGTACAGCTCCACCCTCATGCACACGGTGGTGGACAGCCTGGTGACGGGGATGACGCGGACGTAGCGCGCGATGATCGGAGGCTTCAGGTCGTTGGAGAAAACGCCGTAGGTGTCTTTGTTTCCTTCCAGGACCTGAGTGGAAATATGAAGGAAACAAAACTAAAATAAAATTTACTGACAGAGTAAAATCTGGCTCTGACTCAGTGAACCAGTTTGAACTGGTTCCCTCCTTAACTTCCAGCTCCGTCTCGCCTCCACCACCGAGCCGCAGCTGTTCGGGTCTCTCACCTCCTTTCCCAGCCGGTTCTTCCAGGACTTCCACAGCTGTCCGTCTCGGCTGTAGTTCAGGCGGTACGCCGCGGCGAACTCCTTCCCCAGACCTCTGGCGTACCGGCCCTGAGTCCCGAACAGCGTCAGGAAGGTGAGTCTGCGCAGGTCGATCTGCGGCAGAGCATCAGATCAAACCTTTCAGTCTGAATCAGCATCAACCAGACTTCCTGCTCCACCTTCCACTCCACACCTCACCGTCTTCCCCTCATCTAAACCATGTAGAGCAGGGGTCTCAAACTCCAGGCCTCCAGGGCCGCAGTCCTGCAGGTTTTAGATGTGCCACAGGTACAAACCACTGGAATGAAATGACTTACTGACCTCCTCCTGGTGTAGATCAGTTCTCCAGAACCTTAATGACCTAATTATTCTGTTCAGGTGCTGCAGCAGAGGCTCATCTAAAGGTTGCAGGACTGCGGCCCTCCAGGACTGGAGTTTGAGACCCCTGATGTAGAGCCTTAAGCCACTGCAGAACTGCTGTTCAGACTGATTTTTAACCTTTGACCTTTCTGAAACCAACCTGCAGGAACTGGGAGTCTGAAGGCTCCAGCTGTCCTTTAGGACACCAGGCACCGTCTCCGTCCTCAGAGTTCAACCTGCAAGTCAAACATGTTGGTAAAAGGTTTCATTTGAAAACTCATGCAGAAAGAAGCCAGGCTGGGATTCGAACCCAGAACCTCCATTAAAAATGATTTCACAAAACCAGTATTCCGACCTGGCGTACTGCGGCCCGGTGGTCTCGTACCACCGGCTGGACGCCGTCAGGTCCTGATCGGGGATCCGTCCGTCCTCCATGCCCAACGCATAGCGACAATGTTCTGAACACAGAATCAGACGTTTTACTCAGGAGTTCCCAGAACCGTCGGGGTTTGATTTGGGCCACGGCGGGGCGGCCATCTTGTCTCGGCGTGTTCACCTGGATCGATCTGTCCGCTGGCTGCTGGAAGCTGAAGGATCAGCAGCAGGAAGAGGTGCATGATGGTCCAACGGTCTCACCAGCAGGAGCGCTACATCTCTGAGAGGAAACAGGAAAAATCATTCAAGTTACATAAATCATCTTATTCTTATTATTCAGTGACAGATGATGTTTACACTGAGGTTACAGATCAGATTCCATCTTCATTCCATATTTTCTGATTTTCAGGAACTGAAGCAGATTTCCCTCCATGTGCTTTTAGAACCATTTGCTTTATTTATGGAAGCATTTTTACTTTTTTAGAGAGAAGTTTTCCTTTAAAGCTCTAAACAGTTTTAATTTGTCTTTCAACCAGAACCAGAACCAGAATCGAGAGTTAATGAAGTTAAACAGAAGATCATAAAACATGAAATATTCACAGAAACATGAAATCTTATTAAATAGTTTACATGATCCATCCAGTTATGAGCAGGATGTGAGCCACGCATCCTGAGCTTGTTTTGAGTTTGTTGCCAAGGTGACCAGTAATCCAGACAGTTTCAGTTTGATGTGGGATTTTCTGACCTTAACTTTTAGAAACATAAAAAACCCACAGAGCTGAGAGAGTTTCAGTCTACGACTCCAGTCTTCAGCCGTCAAACATTTTAGACAAAGATCCAACATTCCTGTTACGAAATGCAGCGACAGACAGAATTGATTTAATTACTGTCAGACCCGGTCCAGGACATGCAGAAATGTTTCTGTTTGGTTCTGAGACTCGACCAAACTGCTGCAGGTCGACGTCTCTGCGTTTCTGTGGGATTTCATAATGTTGCTGCTGCTCTGAGGTTACAAACAGAAACATCTCAGGCTCCAGCACAGATTTCATTTATGATCACAGCCCAGTTTCTGCTGCCAAGTCCTGGATTCAGAGGGACGAACGTCTCCGGGGAGAACAGCTGGACGGGGCGGGAAGAGCGAGGACAGGACGAACCGGAGAGGGAAGGACACAAAGACAGGAAGAAAGAATGCTGAGCCGATAAGAAAGGAAGAAAAACAGGCAGAAAGAAACGAAGAAAAGATCCAGAGAACAAAGAAGGGAAGAAAAGAGCTGAACTTTAAAAGGTCGTTAAAGTTCACGAGGTCATTTAAATGTTTCTGGACACCCAGATATAACAACTTTTATTATCCTGAGATTTAACAACCTAAACTCTTTTAACATGGCATGAAAAGTTAACAATGCAGACAAAATCCCAAAGTTTAAAGTAAAAACCAAAGAAAATGAGGAACAAACCCAATCAGCCCCCAGAGAGGCAGATAAAAATAATCTGGATACAACAAGAGCAACACAAATACTTTGTCTTCAGTTGATCAGTGGAAAAAATGTACATTTAATTAAATTAGCATCAAGCTCAGTGCAACAATCATTTCTGTTGCTGCCCTGCAACAAGCAGGCAACGGCAACGGCAACGGCAACAGCAACGGCAACGGAGGATTCATTTTCACACCATTACCAATTAACATTTTAAAGACCAAAATTTATCAATGTTTTATGAAATATTCTTTTATTCTTTCCTGGAAACTAGTAAAGTTGCAACATGAATAAAACCTCCAGAGAAAATTATATTTCTATCATATTTTCACCATGTTATTCATTCATTCATTTAAAAATATCACTTTCAAAATAATTATTTAATTAGCAAGTTAAAAAATTATTTACCTAATTCACTTGCCTAACTAAACATTTAGAGGGTAAGCTAAATATTTAGCTCTAAACTAAATGTTTAGTTAGCAAACTAAGAGCTAAATGTTTATCTTCCTTACTAAATATTTAGTTTAAAGTTCAATATTAAATTTGGAAACAAAATATTTATCTTCAAAATTAGAAAATTAGTTTAAACTGTGAAATTTCTAAATGACTGAATAAGATGGGAACATTTTGAACTTCCCCCCGTTTAGCTTTAGACTGTAACTTCGTCTCTCCTGTCAGGCAGCAGGTGAGTTGCTGCCTGTTGGAGCTGAAAGCTGCAGCTCATGTTCCAGGTTCACCTCCGTCTCCATTCAGCACAGAAACTCCAACAGCAACTAAACCTGCAGCAACATGTTGGGGAAGGTTCAGATTATTCTGCTGCTTATTCAACAAAACTCAACCAGCTGCTGAAAATATCTGATGACCTGAACGTTTCCTCCTGCCGCTCCTGAAACAATCTACTTTTTTCTGTCAGAAATGTCTGTCTTGGTCTCAGGAAGTGACTTTATTGACTTCGTCCAGAGAGGAAAAGGCCGAGCCGGAGGCAGAGCGAGGGAGAGGAAGCAGCTTTATGTAATGTTCTGGCTGGAGCTCAGATTCCTGCACCGTTGCTCATCTCTGCAGCTCAAATCACATGACAGCAGAGGGAAAGACAAGGGGGACAGAAAACAAACCGGATCCAGATGAGGTGACGGTTAAACCGACCAAACATCTGCACACAAAACATCATTTCAAACATTTTTAGAATAATTTCAAACATATTTCCACAGCGGGAAATAAAACTCCTCTAGGAGCCGTAAAAGAAATAATGAGAATGTATCTCAGCTGAGGGGCCAGGCCTGAAACAGCGCCACGCCTGGCAGCTCGTGGTATTACACCCTACAGTTAAAACATACAGCAGAACCTCTGCAGGTTCTGCTCAGTGTGCATCATGTTCCGAGGTGGAACCCTAAAAACACAAAGGTTGAACTGTTATCTTCCCCAAACCAACAACCAGGCAGCAGATTCTTTCATTGAGGCTCAAATTCTGGACATTTCTGATTAAACTTGTTTTGTTGTAATTATGGAACATTTTGATTCCAAACCCAATCAGCAGAATTTAACTCAGTAACACATGAATCCTCCCAACAAAACAAGGAAAACAAAGAAGAAAGTTGCTTTACTGAACGTTTGACGCCTCAAACACAAACCGACTCATTTCATCTCCAATCCCTGAATAAAATCAGACGATTTTGGTGCCGGGAAAAATAAAATACTTCAGTAAAACCAGACGTGGAACATGAGAAGGTTCTTGGTGAAGGCTTGGTGTAAATGTTCCTTACAGGCACCGGTAGCTTTTAATGTGCATTAAACTGACAGGAAACCAGCAGAGAGGAAAAGGCAGCAAACGGGCCGGGCTGAGAGCAGAACCTGGGACAAACCAGAACCTACGTCGACCCAAAACAAGAGAAACGGTTTGACTTCCTGCTTTTCCTCCTGCGACGGAACGAAAAGCTGCTCAGCGATGAACAAAAACCAAACTTCTATGTTGATCAGCAGTTTGAAGTTTCTCTGTTCAGTTGGAAACAATCAGTTTCTATGAACTAATGAAGGAACCAAAACCTGTTCAATAATAACAGAATGATGATTAAAGTCTGGAGGTTTAAAACATTTCTTTCAGCTGCTTCAGATGATTTATGGAATGGACTTCAGCTGCAATCATCTAAAATAACTCTGGTTCTGGTTAATTAGCTCTGTTTGCTCTCCTCTCAACATTTTCCAGAGTTTTTTCTCTTTTCTTTCTTCACTCTTCTTATCTCCTTTGTCTGTTTCCCTCTTCCTCCTCCTCCCGTCCCTCCTCCTCTTCCTCCTCCTCCTTCGTCAGAACCAACTGAAGCCAAAAGCCTCAACATTCCAAACATTCAACGCAACCCAGATTTCTCTGTGTGCTCCGTTTCCCCGGGCCGTCTCCGGCTCACACAAACACACAGGAATCCGTTCCTCCCGCTCGGCTCGGCTCGGCTCGGCTCCTCACACGGATCTCTGCTCATCGGGGTGAAGGAGGCAGAGTTCACTGGGAGCAACGCAGCAGAGGAACCTGCGGACAAAAGGCCAACATGGACGGCCTCCCGATGGTCCAACAGCACAACACGCCCAGAACCGTTTCCTCAGTCTGGAGCCTTTGGTTTATGCAATAGTCCTGAAGCTATAAGGTTAAAGGTCAAAGTGTATTAGAGGCTTTATTCTTAGTGTGTTCTCATAATTAAAAATTCAAAGTTAGTTTAAATTTATCTGGTTAAGATGCTGTTTTTCAAAGAAATAGTTGAAGTTATTTTGTTTTTATTTTGGGGCGTTGGAGGCAGGCTGACTCCATCCAGCTTCATCTCTATGAAATCATAAATATATGCATCAAAACTCGTCCTGCTTCGTACCTGTAACTGCAGGGAATATTTAATCCTTTTTATACTTTTTCAAGCATCTTTTGGGTTTTAGCTCTTGATGAGAACACAGCAGCAGCTGAACCAACGCTGCACGGTTTGCTTTATGTGAAGGACGCATCAGTACGTAACACCATGAGACTTAGAAAGACTGGAGGAAACCTAACAAACCAGCAAACAACAAATGATTTAAAAGTGCTCTGAGAAGAACCCAGTCAGTAACATTACAGAACAACTGCTTTCAACAAAAACTCAAACTCAGATGGGCAGTATAACTCCTGCTCCAATTCTGACCAGCATTCTTACTCTGATGTGCCCTCTGTTCCCCTTAGCGACTGTGTTTGCTAAAATATTAGCAAGTTATGGTGAAGGAAAGCAGCTGAAAGTCTCACTTTTCAGTCTGATTTTGACTTGTGAGGGTTTAGCTAGCTGTAGCTCAAAACGCTATTCCACCAGAAAGTCTCATCATGTGGTGGACAAGAGAAGTTAAATCTCAGACAACATGTTCAGTCCAACCATCTCTCCTTCACTTGGCTCAGACACTGAGAAGAAAAAGGTTTTAGCTGCAGGTAAACAGGAGGAACGTTTGCAGAGAGCAGTTCGAGATTTAATGATTTAAGACCTGAACTGAGTCAGACATGATTAAATCTCCTTTGTCTCTTTTGATATAAGCAGCACATTAAGTATGAAACCATAGAAAGCGAGGCGACGCGTCCCACTCCATGTTGGGTTAGCAAACAGCATCAGGTGAAACGGTCAACATGATTCTCTCTCTGAGGAAACTTTCTGTTCACATCAACGTTTCTCCTGTTGCTTCACTTCCTGTCCGTTTCATTTGCACCGCCGTGAACGTGTTCATCTGGCTGGAGACGTAAATGTCCCCCAGGATGTGGTGCCTTTCCATTAACACAGACTGGACTGATGCTGTGGAAACCAGAACTGATCCAGATGACTGGATTTCTGGGGAAGTTTTTTAAGACGCATCAAACATGTTTTTATTTCTGGTTCAGCTGGACTGAGCCAGTTAGAGGAGAAAATGACCAGATGGAGATAAAGCCGAGAGTCCAGCGGTTTCACCAGGAGGTACTGAGGACGATGTTTCTGCTGGTAAATAAACTCATCTTTAACTTTACGTGTCCTGAAAGGAGAGTTTGGGTCAACGTGTCTCAGAGTGAATGCTGCCCTGCTGATGCTTCGTGTTTGTGGGTCGGTGCTGCTGCTCTGATTATGCAACAGCAAACATTTTGTTCCAGATGTGCTGAATGTGGGACGCTGTCAGACGAGAAGGAGCTCCAGCTGTTACCACCAGAACAGGAAGAAACTTCCTTCTTAAAAACACAAACAGATTCTCTTATCAAACTCTGAAGCAAACACAGAAAAGTTCAGATGTTCTCTCTGTGGAAACCTTCTGCTTCAGTTTGTTTTCTCCGTAAAAATGATTCTCATCTTTGTGGATATGTTAATAAACGCCTGAGGAGGCAGAAATGTTGGAGGAAGATTCATGTGCAGCTTCTTAAAGTTTCAGATAAAAGTTAAAAGTTGAGCAGCAGAAACTTTGAGGCTTTAACCAACCGCAGCTTTAAATCGTTTCCCAGGAAACCAAAAACCAATCAGAGGTTCGGTTCTTCATTTGGGTCAGGATCAAAATATACCAAAGATTATTTCCTTGTATTTGTAACTTTATATCTCTGCTGACTAAAACTATTGATCTTCCTTTAGTTTTACTGTATTAAATCCACAACTAAGATTCAAATCAGATTTCACCGTTCAGCTGCTGCACGGCGCTGCAGCAGCTGATAAACCAACAAACCTCTGATGGATCATCTGCTGCTAGAGTTTCCTACAACAAACAGACTTTAGAGATAATATGTATATTCTGTAACAATATTCTAAAATCATAAACATTTGGTTTGAAGCCATCCATCATTAGATGGACATAAATTCAGTTGGACGGTCAAACAGCAGATCCTGTTCTGGCTTCATCTTCTACATTCTCCTCCTTCATGATTTCAGTGATTTTACACTAAATGGATGAAAAATATATTCATTAATATTCACCCAGAGTATTTGGTCCGATCCCTGCAGAGCGTCAGGTTGTACCTGAATGTAACACAGAGCGCCACCTGTGTTACATTCAGGTACAACCTGAAGAAAAGCCAAAGAATCAGTGAATCTGGTGTCAGGTTGAGTTTAAACCCTTCAGTTCATGAACTGAACCTGAGCAGGAAGTCAGAGCAGCCTGAGTTCATCTTCAGTTCCTGCTCCGGTTTGGGTTTGGGTGGCGACCCGAGACGGCCGGCCCGGCAGCAGAGAGCAGAAACCTTAGAGGAGGCCGTCCGGGCGCGGAGCCGCTCACCGTGTAGAAGCAGAGCTGCAGGAATGTGCAGAATGTGCAGCGCCTGATTTAACATGCAGGGATTTGAACCGACACCCACCTGGGAACCTGAGCGTGGAGACCCAAAGAACCCCAACAGAACCAGAAACTGGTTCTGATGGAACCAGAGACTGAGCTGCTTCATGTCCAGCTGAGGTGAACATGAAGCTGCTCAGGGTGAGGAAAGTTCAACGATAAAACAGGCTGGATGTGTCAAATGTTTCTGATCATTATTAATGATTGATTATAGTTTATGTTGTTCATAACGTCTCTGAGGGCAAACAACCAGGAACTCACCGAGTCCTGATGGCAAGACTGAAGCTAACGGTCATTTCTGGAGAGAACACACACACACACATGCCAACACACACCCACACCCACATGCGCCAACACACACACACGCCAACACACACCCACACACACATGCGCCAACACACACACACCCACATGCGCCAACACACACATACACAACCCCACCATTTACAAGAGGGTTTCTTGTTGCTAGGCAACAGGCCTAAAAATGTCACTCTGTGTCCCATAAAATAAAACACAAAAATCAGAAATTCTGAACTGATAATCAGAATCAACTGAAACATTGCTGACATTAACAGGCCCTTCAAAATAAGAGCATGAACATAAATGTCTGAATTCTTAACCATCAAAAATTCCACAAAGTCGAACTTTAACCTGCTGAAAGTTCAAATACATCCAAATTTATACAGTTTAAATTAAGGGACGCCAGATAAATGTTTTCTAGGTTAGATTAGGCCTGTCGCGATAAACGATAAATCGATTAATCGTACGATAAATTAAAACTATCGATGTCATTTCAATTATCGGCATTATCTTCTCTTCCGACCTTTTTCTCTTTCTGTTGATGACACTGAATGAAAAAAGGCTCAACTCCGGTGCTCTCCACTGATCCTCCCTTCCTCATTTCCTTAGTGTAAAGCCCAGCGCAGACTACACGATCTTAGAGCTGTCAGCCGATTGTCGGCCCATTTTCAAAACCTGACAGACCACACATTAGTCGACAGAAATCCTAGGTATAACGGTTCAATTGGGTTCGGTCCTGCCGTGTGGTGTCCAACAATGGGCACAAAATAATGGCTACAAGTTCAGTGAACTAATTTTAAAGTCAGGCATTAATCAATGATTTACTACAATCTACCTGCAATGCATGTGGCTAGTGTCAGCGTAAAGTCCTGACTGAATGAAAATCATTAGAACCTATTT
Source organism: Xiphophorus maculatus (assembly GCF_002775205.1). Lineage (NCBI taxonomy): Eukaryota > Metazoa > Chordata > Actinopteri > Cyprinodontiformes > Poeciliidae > Xiphophorus > Xiphophorus maculatus. The sequence goes on along the minus strand of NC_036454.1, from coordinate 2,280,265 downwards.
ACCTCACGTTAACGAAGAACAGCTGAAAAGTTACCGGGTTTATCAACTGCGTAGCAATTTCGCTCCAATTCCTCCTCTTGTCATTTCTATATTCTTTGCATGTTGAATAAACATTAATGTTGTTTCCACATATCATCTCCGATGTCCGCTGGACTTCGTGTTGCGCCGTGTCAGCTGTTTGGGATTCCCCTCCGTAATTTCCCCTCAGAAAACACTGAGGAGAATCCAGGCTTTCTGATTGGCTGCCTGTCACATTCAACAGGCTGCGTTAAGATCCCAGTCGGGGAAAAACCTCTGATTTAGATCGGAGCGGCCATGACGATCTACCGTAACACACCACACAATCTTAGAAAGACCAACGATCTAAGATTGTTGTTAGTGTGAACTATTGCATCAGGTAGTCGATGTGCCCGTCTTCTCTATTTAAATCTAATTATTACTGAAGGGCAACATAATATACAGACTTCATAATCTTTTGGTTGAATGCAGTATTTATTTCCACTTTGGCTTTATGTTGTTTAGTTTTTATCAAGTACATTTTTTGTTAATGGAGACTGAGAATCCATTTTGTTTTTGGTTGTTTTGTTTATTTAGTTTATCAGCTCCAGTGTTAAATATTCTTTTGAAAATAAAGTGTATCTGTCTTTGGCAGGAAATCACATCATTATTACGTCATTTCCATTAAATCAGTGTAAAAAGGTCTTCAAACAATATTATCGTTTATCGCAATAATTTTTTGAGACAATTAATCGCTCAGCAAAATTTGCTATCGTGACAGGCCTAGGTTAGATAAACAAAAAAATCGCTTTTAGCAAAGAGGTTCTGTTTTAGGGGAACCAGCACATGTTGGTCAGAACCATCAGAACCGAGGTTCTGTTTCAGTGAAGAAGAAACTCCCTGGTGTTTGACCTGCTGCTGCAGAAACACAGAGTCAGTGAGATCTCAGCCTCATGTTGGAGGTTTTTCTCCTCATTTCACTGCAGGTTTCTGAGTTCAGGTTCAAACAGGCAGCAGGGTGTCGGAGATCCACTGGAGGTCAAAGGTCACTCATCTGAGAGCCTTCACTTTGTGACTCTAAGCAGAGTTACTGATGGAGGAAGAGTTTCCCAGTTTCCCCTGAACTCTCACAGAACCGGTCCAGACACACCAGAGTGTTTGGTTCCTTCTCACCATGCTGTCCAGAACCGGTCAGAACCTCACTGGAGTCAGCATGATGCTGCCACTTCCTGTCCACCAGCCGCTCGCCTCAGACCACGACCTCACATCCTGCTGTCAGATGACATCAGCATGCTAAGCTAGCACCATGAAGCTAGCAGGTGTTCCAGCTCCACTGGTTTTCTCTGAATCACCAGAATCTGACCAAACAGAGACGCCCCGACCTGAAACCGGATCAGAACCGCGTCCAGCTCAGAGAACTCACTGCTGGGATTCAGACAAACAGCTGAATAAGGTTTGTTATGATGAGGAGGAGGAAGGAGTCCAGATGAGCCTCCGTCTCCATCAGAACCAGAACACAAACAGGAAGCTGTCAGTGGAGCCGCTCTGAGGCTGCAGACACGTTTTCCTCTCAGCGCGATGATGAAACATGTTTCATGAGCTGCTGAGTCAGCAGAACGCTCTGAACAGAAACATCTGCAGCCGCTGACAACAAAACCCAGAAGAAAACAAAATGTTGGGATGGAGAGAAAAATAAATAATATCACTAAAAATCTTTTGTCCAATTATTATATATGTTATTTTGGGTTTATCATTTTCTGCATTTCTTTGTATGGTTCTTAGCACTAATGATATTATTTTGATTAATTAAAATATACATAAAAAATTAACAAAATTGATTTTATTTATAAATGTATTTATATATTTATACATACATTTATGTTTTGTCCAATTGTTTTTGTAGTTTGACTTTTTTTTTCTTCCTTTTTTCCTTTATTTATTTTTTTTCTGAAGTGAAAGTGAATTCGGTGTTTAAACCATGAAGGTCGTTCTGGTCAACCTGTTCCACTTCCTGTTCCACTTCCTGTTCCACTCCATCACTTCCTGTTGCACTCCATCACTTCACAAGGCTTAGGAGGACGGTTCTCCACATCTCCATAGCAACCACTGGACTCCCTCAGCAGGCCAACTGGTTGTTTAGGGTGATACCAGTGGAAACCAGTTTCCTGTTGGTTTTCTACTGGGAACTCTGATCAGAGAATAAAACCAACATGAGGAGTTCACCTCGGTGGAGGGTCTGTGGTGCTGCAGGTGACCTCTGACCCGGAGTCTGGACCGGCTGCAGGGCGGACCGGTCCGATACGGGAATGTTGTGCTGCCAAAACTTTTACTGAGATTATTTTCTCTGAGAAACTAAAATTAATATTTTGACAATCAGAAATAATCAGATTTTTCTGACATATTTGACATGTAAAGAACTAAACCAATCCATCGTCACGATCCAGAACCAGCACCGGGTCAGAACTCAGACCCGACCAGGACAGCAGAACCCGGTTCCTGCAGAACATTACAACGTCCCAGCATGCAGTCTGGTTCCTCAGTGGACTGAAAGTCCAGATGGTCCAGCTGCAGCGGATCAGAACCATCAGAACCGACCTGAAACATCTGACCGAGAACAGAATGAATGGACCGGATTAATAATCCAGATTAATCCAGATGTTCTGTTCTGGACCAGCTGCAGGTCCAACAGAACCATCCAGCTGCTGCTTGTCTCTAACTTCCATTAAACCTGTGAAAGGTTCGGGTTTCGGTCCGGCAGACCCGGTCCAGTCTCTGCTCTGCTGCTGGGAAGGATTAGTCCCAGTTCATGGAGCGGATCTGGATAATTCCTGGAAAACCAGCGGGTCCAGTTCAGAACAAAACCCAGAGTTCCGATGGTCTCCTGAAGGCCTCATCTAATCTCAGAAACCTCTGGGTCCGGTCGGGTTCGGGAGGTTCGGAACTTTTTACCTGTTTTCCGCTGCTTCTCTCCGGGTCCAACGCAGCAGCTTCACAGCTTCTCCCCGGCTCGGTTCGGCTCGGTTCGGGTTCCCTCACTGGGTCATGGTGGAGGAGTCGATCCGTCTCTTCAACTCCCGGCGACTTTCCGAAAAACTCCTGATTTGATCAGATTCGGCTTGTTTCGGAACAATCCGTTCGGATCCAGAAAAATCCGATCAACTCCGAAGACAAAAAAAGTTTCTGTTTTTACATCACATCCCGTTTCCGAACCGGAGGAGGAGGAAGAGGAGGAGGAGGAGGAAGGCAACATGAGCCTCTGACTCTCTGACATCTGAGAAGTTCTGCAGAGGAGCCTAAGAAGGGAACTACGGAGGGAGAGAGGGACATTTCCACCCCTTCCTCCCGGTTCTGGTTCTGGTTCTGGGATTCAGCCACATGGTGAACATTTTTGGCTCCCCTCATAAATTTCGTCTCTCTGTTTTTTTCTTTCCTGTGAACAAAAATCAAATACAATTTTCAGATGATTTCTTGTGTTATTGGGAAATAAATCCGTCTGAGCCAGAGGTCTTCAACGTGAGGGTGGCGACCCCTAGGCGTGTCGCAGAGGTACTGCAGGGAGTCGTGAGGTTTCTGATCGAGACTTTTTGGGAGGATTTTTTAAAATTCAATGTTATGTCTCTAAATTCACATTAACATAAAACCACCGCGTAATAAATTGATAAAACGGGACATGAAAGAATGTATTTCATAAATAATAAACAGATTCAGTGAACAAAAATATGTTTATTATATTAAAAGCTGTTCATGGCAGAATTAATCCATCGCTGCTGTTTTCAAACTGAAGTTGAAAATAAAAAAAGGAAATGAAGAAGCTGCAGGAATGATGGAGAAGTTCTGCAGGTTCATGTTTTATTGGATCCTTGTTCATTTGGAAACATTAAAACTCTCTTAATGGCTAAAGTTTTTCAAATACATAAATTCAGATATTATAAACAGATTCATTTTGACCTTTAACACCTCAAAAGTCTCATGTAAATATTTAAGATGTTTTTTTCTGCTCAATGAAGCAGAATTTCACTGAAGCAATTGGCTTTAATTAACTCTTAATTTTATTGACCATAATTAAGCAAATAAACAAATATTAATAATAATTCAGCAGCTTCTGGTTTCTTTGAGCCAAACAGCAGCGATTCATTTTTATGTGTTAAAATTCAGCAAGTTATTTCCTGAACAACAAAAGAAAACAAAGATAAATTATTTTTATCAAACTTTATTAAAATGTTTGATTTGGTGAATTTAATATAAAATCTTTGTTTTGATGAAGCAACACTGATGTCAAAGGAAGTGTTGAACTTTTTAAACATTTCTGAGCTGAATTTAGCCTCTTACTGCTGATTTAAAGAAACTTTGTTTTCCTGAACTGTGAATATTTCACACAACATTTTCTTTTCTTTTAATGCTCATTGACAAACCCACTGGCAAACAGCAATAAATATTTTCTGTAAATGTTTTGTGAAGTGTAGAAATCTTATATGTCGTAAATTACCTATAAACTCGCAGATCAGAGAAATATGCAGACGGAGAGACACTGTCTGCAGAGGATTTGTGATTGTAAGGTCACAAAATAATAAAAAAAAATATAACTTTAAAAAAAGTTTAAATAAAAAAAAATTAAGTTTTTTTTTTTTATTGATGCAGTTAAAGGTGAAGGTCAGTTTTATGTCTGTTGTTTTATTTTCATCCTTTCCTCTTCAGTCTCTTACTGTTTAATTTTCCAACACGTTTGGTTTTCAGGTCTCATTCTCTCACTTCTCCACCAGGGGGCAGAGTTGCATTATTTTTAAGCCCTCCGTTCTTCATCTCCCGGCCTGGTTTCCGTCTCTTCGCGCATCACTTCCTCCCTGCAGGGCCATCAGCGGTGAGCCGCGTTGTCCTCAGACTGATGACGCAGGACGTCCCGCTGCTGTGGACACTAAAACAAAGACTGAAGTCAGAGGGAATGCAGCACACACACACACACACACACACACACACACACACACACACACACACACACACACACACACACACACACTGAAGGGTCGCCTCCAGCATCAACAGCTACTCTAAACCTTCTGGACCTGAAGAGACCAGAGACTTTGTGGTTTGTCTCTGCAGCGCCTGCAGGATGAGTCAACATGTCCATGTTCCCACAACCATAACGTCTTTGGTTCCACCACTACAATTTAGCTGACCTTAATATTTCCTGTTTTATTTTGGTCATTATTGTTTCACTTAATGTGTGTGATCGGTGTGTGTATCGGACATTTATAGAAACATGGAACAAATCGAATCGGTTCACGCAACATTTAACAGCCAAATACGATTCCATATTTTAGGGAACGGGTGGCAGCCCCATGCTGTCATGCTAACATTAGCCTTGTATCTAAAATACAGTACAAGGCATTTTACATAATTTCATATGTATTAGCTATGTTTATCACACTGAATGGATTAAGTCACTGTAAATTAACATGCTGGTGCCTCACGTTACCAACAGCATGTAAGCTAACCTTAGCATTTTGGATAATTATAATTTATACACTAATATTAGCATACTGAATGATGTCAGTAGCACATGCTGGTGTGATGTCACCAGCATGTTTACTTACCTTGACTTAATCCATCCATTATGGTAAATACTGCTAATAAATATGAAATTATGTAAAATACTTATTTTAGGTACAAGGCTAATGTTAGCAGGATGGCTGTCATTAGCATATTGAGTCACTAGCATGTCAATATTACTTGAATCAACTAAGCTAAACTTAGTATTTTGTATAGTTTTAATTTATACACTAATGTTAGCATACTGAATGGAGTAATTTTGTGTTAGTTAACATGCTAGCGATAACCCACATGTATATGGTAGCATTATCATGCTAGTGATTCAATATACTAAATATAGCCCTCATGCTAACATTGGCCTTGTATCTAAAATAAAGGTTATACAAACAAGTTTAAACTGACCTAACTAACTACTAATCATTTTAAAACGACCTAACTAACTGCTAGAAAACCGCCAGTAATCAGAGGTTGTTTTGTATTATTGCATTAAGTTCATATAAAACTGTGACCCGGTTTCAGACTGTGGACTGGACCAGAGAGGAGCCATGTAGACCAGGGGAAAGGGGCGGGGCTTGGAGGTTCGATGAGGTGACCCGCCAACTGGAGCACATCAAACGGTTGAACTGGGAGCTGGACCAGTTCAGCTGAGGACATGTGCTGGTCCTGGACCAGAACGGATCATAAAGAAATGAAAATCAGAGAAACTCAGTCAGATCAGCTGGATGAAACATGAATTCATGTGACTGAGAGGCTCTGAGGATGAAAACAGTAAAAAATAAAATCTGGTTTCATCAGTGAGGTGAGAGGATGCAGATAAAGTCACATGACCTTTGACCTCCAGAGGGAAGTAATCACAAACAGGATCAGGGGTTGGAAACAGGAAAGAAAACCTAAAACATTTTAATCTGAGCCAAACAAACTGAAAATGTTTCAAACAAATTAATAAAACATTGAAATAAATCCCAAATCTTTATCTGGCATGGAAAATATAAAATATTTATCAGCTTCACATCAACGTCATATTAGAGGTCAGTGGTATCTTCCTTTAATGGTGGAAACTCTACAGGCTCACCGACAGCAGGAAGCATTAAGCTGCTGCTGCAGCGTCTCTCTCTGCTGCTGCAGCGTCTCTCTCTGCTGCTGCAGCGTCTCTCTGCTGCTGCAGCGTGTCTCTCTGCTGCTGCAGCGTCTCTCTGCTGCTGCAGCGTCTCTCTGCTGCTGCAGCGTCTCTCTGCTGCTGCAGCGTCTCTCTGCTCTGCTGCAGCGTCTCTCTGCTGCTGCAGCGTCTCTCTGCTCTGCTGCAGCGTCTCTCTGCTGCTGCAGCGTCTCTCTGCTGCTGCAGCGTCTCTCTGCTCTGCTGCAGCGTCTCTCTGCTGCTGCAGCGTCTCTCTGCTGCTGCAGCGTCTCTCTGCTGCTGCAGCGTCTCTCTGCTGCTGCAGCGTCTCTCTGCTGCTGCAGCGTCTCTCTGCTCTGCTGCAGCGTCTCTCTGCTGCTGCAGCGTCTCTCTGCTGCTGCAGCATCTCTCTGCTGCTGCAGCGTCTCTCTGCTGCTGCAGCATCTGTGTTTCTTGTCCCAGCAGAGGAACAAAGTTGCTGCTCTGAAGCGTTCGGACGTGTTGAGTCTGAATCAATCTGCAGGTTGAGTTTCAGAAGGTTGAGTTTCAGAAGCTTCCAGCTCTGCGGAGGAAATGTTTGGATGATGGAGGAAACTCCGACTGCAGCAGAATAAAGAACAAGAGGAGCTGAAAACGCTGTTATCCAACTGATGGCGCCGGTCCAAACGGCCGACACACTTCATGTCCTTGATTCTGTCTGACTCACAAAGACACGATTCACACTGGAAACACAACTAATGACTTTTCAGAGAGGAAACAGTCACAAGCTCCAGTTTACTGCTGGAAATGAGACAGAGCTGCTGGTCTGTACTGGACCAGTGAGTCTGAAGCCTCCAGAACCAGCTGGCCTCCCACTCAGACCCATTCAGCTGCATGACTTCAGTTCTTCCATTACGTCTGAACAGAAACAGCTCTGCTCTCACCTCATTGTCCTGACCGGGCCCCTGACCGGGCCCCGGGTCAGGCTTCAGTCTGCACGCTCAGAAAAATGTGTCATAATCATTAGAAAACTAATTTAACTGCAGAGACTCTGTAACGTTATAAACTTTAGTTCTAATTAACTGTAAATGTTAAACGTTTCTGATTAATGTGATTTTTACAATCTGAAGGCGTTTATTAGTAACTGGACCAAATGGAGCGTGAATATTAGAGATGATAAAAATCTAATAATGTTGCAGAACAGTTTGAAACAGAAAAGCACAAAGCAGAGCAGCAGAACAGAACATCTAGAAACATAGATCTATGGCCTCGAGCCAGGAGGCGACACAAACTGATGAAAACAAAAACCAGGTGAAAAACATCTTTAGTTTGTTTTAAACATCTGGAGGTCGAGCTTTCTCTATGAAAACTGGACCGGGATGTAAGAACCCGACCAGAACCCAGAACCTGGACAGTCCCACCGACCCGCTTTGGTTTACAGTGCAGACATGAAGGTAGCAGCAGCTGCAGTGACGTAACCGGCCAGAGGCAGCGACTTCATGGACCTTCTACGGTTCTGTTCTTAGAGTAAACAGAACCGAGCTGCTTTACTGTTCTGTTGGCAGCGGGTCGGATTCCTGGAGCGAGGAAGAGGAGGTGAACCTTCATCAACCCAGTCCAAACGGAGCTCCTGCTGAGGGATCGACTGAAGAAGTGCATGATGGGAACTGCAGACGTTTAGCGCTGAATGTCAGAGAATCAGAATCAGAATCAGGATCTAAACTGATCCAGATCACAGATGTTGGGTTTATTCTTCACTGTTGCATCAGTAAAAACTTTCTCTAATTTCACGTGTTATCGTTTTAAAAGGAGGCAGAAAGGAATCTAAAAAATTATCAGCATCATAAAAAACCTCAAGGATTTTTTATGATGAAATTTCTGTTGTAATTTAATCCTGGCCTCCATCTGAGCTGCAAAAAGCCCAGATTTCTTCACCTTCAGCGTGAAGTTAACTCCTTCAGTCACCTTCATCCAGCCTGGCGGAGGAGGACGGCTCAGTAACTGATGGTGCATTCGGACGCAGCAGGAAAAGGAGATAATCTGGACAAAGTTCACCTGGAATCCGTCCAGCTGGCCGGCGGCTCAGACAGACGGCTGGAGGAATGAAGAGAGAAAAGAAAGGAGGAAAATCAGGAGTTTGTTTTCTGCTGAGTGGCAGCTGGAAATAAAACATGAGGTTTTATCAGGAGCCTGTGAGGATGCGTGTGTCGATCCAGACTGCCAATAGAGAAAGGAATTTCAAAAATGTAATTAAAAATCACAACAAGGTCACAATCAAAATTATAAGGAAAACCAAAACACAAACACCAGGGATGTCAGAGGAACATTTCAGATGCACGTACATTTTTAACAGCTCTGGGATTTTCATGCTTTAATTTTAAATAATAACTTCATAGATTCCAAGGTATTAAAACGTGTTGCGCAATTAACTGAATTTTTTATTTTTACATACAAAAGTCCTGAACCAGAACCTTTTTATTGTCATGTTTCTACTACGACACTCAAGCTACATGCGCTAACATCAGTGCCAACATCAGCGCTAACATCAGTGCTAACATCAGCGCTAACATCAGCGCTAACATCAGCTTCCAATGGGAGTTCATTTCTGCTTCTAATCGATCTGATTGGACGCTGGACACTGCTGTTGTATTAAAATGAGTTAGCTTATTAGCAGAGATATTCAAGCCTAAAACAGCATCTCGATTAAAAATTGTGATTAATTATGAAGGACCCTGCAATTAACATGATTAAAAATGTTAATTGAGTCCGACCTGTAGTTTTTATTTATTTGGTCGGGTTGAAAACTTTTAAAAGGTAAAAGGGAAGTAAAGCTGTAAAAGAGGATGAACGTTTGGGTTAACAGGTTTTATAACATAAGGAAGTTCAAAATGTTTCACTCTGAACTGAATGAAACAAACTGAAAAGATATAACATCACCTTTAAACCCAAACAGAGATAATTCAACAGAAACCTTAAATACTGAGATGAAAGCAGATAAAAGGTTAAAACTCTTAGTGGAATAATTGATGATAAAATAAAACATGTACACAAAGTCACTGATTGTGGCCTTTCTGTGGTAAATCAACCAGAATAAATTATTCCACTAGTTCATCTGAATTATTGATGAAGGTACTTTAATGCTGTACTTACAAAATTAATCCTGACGTAACAAAAACCAGTAACAGAAATAATTTAAAGCCATTATTTCTGAGCACGTGTTAAAACTGATGGACCTGAAGTGAGATTAATGAACAGGAAGTAACTCCTAACAACGAAGCGGACGGTTCGGCTTACATCTCCTCGCCCACACAAACCGGGTCTCCCACAGATCCCAGTCCATTAAGCCTCTCTAACGGGTCCAACCCTGTGATGGGTCCGGACTGTAAACTGGGATAAAAACAGCAGCAGAGTCAGGAAGAGCTGCAGGGAGACGTGTTTATTCACAGCTCAGTGATTCACTGAGCTGTGAACATAAACCAGGCCTCTGACTCTGCAGCCTGGATTAAACAAACCTTCCTCCATCAACACTTTTCTTTTTCTCTGCCTCTAAACCTGCAGCAGGCGGGAAACTCCAGTTGGACGCCGTCGTGATGAAACGTGACTCTCAGTGCAGACAGATTCACTTGCTGGAGAAACACCAACCCAAACTTTCACACGTTTGATTCCCACTAAAAAACTTATCCCGTTATTTTTTGTGAAATTTTATTTTATGAATTGACTAAATCTATTCACAGATGGATTCTGATTCTCTAAACTGTGTTAGTTTTTTAGTTAGTGCTTTAATTCAAATACCTTTTCCCTTTTTCTGAGACTTTTGTATTTCTATCAAAATAAAAATATAAATGTACTTTTAACTACTTTAATAGCTTTTACAATTTTCATTCTGTACAAATAAAATGTATTTTAATATTAAGGCATTTTAGTTTTTAACTCTCCATTATTTTAACACAATAACAGTTTTTATTCTCTTACGTGAAAACACTAAAAACTGAAAAGGTGTAATGCTCCTTTAATGCTGTGATGTCATCATGACAATATGGTTTCTCAGGTTTTAGCAATAATACATAAAAATATCAATTCTAAATATAAAGAGAGAAAAACAAAGTTTTTTCTGTGAGAACCGTTTCAAAAAGTTTAAAATACAACAAGTTCAAAGTGAACCAGCAGTAAACAGGTTAGCATTAGCATTAGCATTAATTAGCCTCCAGAAATATGTTTTCTACTCGGCGTTAATCACAAACTGCATAACGTGACTCACTAGTTCACTTCTGATTTAATAACCTTTTGGACTCTAGAAGGTAAATATTATATTCGCATCAAAATACATTTTTACTGACGTGTGATGCAGAAAACATGAGACAATGTTGAGCTTCTGTTGGCGCCTAACAGGAAGTTTAATTCTTCTTCTACGTGCCGAACCTTCTCTACGCCACCAATGTGACAGACGCCCCCTAGCGGTTCCATGTGGAATCGTTAAGGTTATTCAGACCTTGTTATGGGTCTGAATTACTGATTTCATCCCGTTTCAGTTTTAATGGATGTTTTAGTGAAAACATCTACGATCTGTAGGTTATAATTTATTAAGAAAAAGCCAATTTATTACTTATCACAACCAAATCTAAGAATTATTCTCATCACTTGAGATAAATTTTAATTAAAAATTCTGGATTGAGGTTCCCTGTCAGTTGTTGTTTTAACTTTGTAACTTCTTGCCTGTAATTTTCCACAGAGCTGGTTTGTGTCGCTGCAGGCTCAGCGGTGAAATCAAATCCAGCTTCATGTTTCATCCTGACTTTTAAAAGCCCAGAGTGAAAATCGGGGCGTGAGTTTGTGTTGCGCCACACGATGAACTGTTTCTCAGACTGTGCCAACATTCCTGCCGTTCCTCTCCGGGTTTACGGCAGGTTGTCTCTGAGCTGAGGGCCAGTTTCATGAGACTGGAGCCAATTTATCAGGACAGCTACAACATGAAATGTTTTCTGACACGGAAACTGATAGAAAAACCTCTGAAGCAACATTCCTTCATAGAGAAAAACAATGAACAGCTGCTCGTAAAATTAACAGTTTTTATGTTAGAAACACGTCAGATGAAGAAAGAAATCACTAGTTAATAAAAGACATGGGGAATAAATAGAAACAGATATCTATTCCTGGATTATTTACCAGTCAGTGATGTAAAACTCACCTTAAACATGACAGTGAAGTTAAATTGGAAAACTTTGGGGATTTTATGGTTCTGCTGAAGAAGTTGAGTAAACGGATGCTGAAGTAATAAAAAGGGAAGGAAGTAAAAGACGGGCAGTTTGTCACTCATCTCCGTTACCAAACGTTTCATCACCGGAGGTTCACCTTTCACCTGATTAAAGTAACTCTTTGTGTGTTCAGGGTGTGTTTCCATAGACCTAAATGACTCAGTTTCTGTTTGTAACGGTTAGCTGCTGTTTCTATCTGATAGAGTTTACAGGCCAAACCTCAGGCTGACACCTTTAAACTGATGTTGTGTTTGTCGACATGGAAACTATCGAGGTCATAGTTCAAATTTATTCACACTCTGTCATCGGATCTGTCACCCTGGTAAACTCTTAATACTGCTGAGTTTTTCCTCACTAAATGCTCTGTTAGTTTCTGTAGTTTGGGTCGAATCTGACTGGATTTTATACATTTTAATTTTATGTATTTTAATAATTTATTTAACCAGGTAAAATAAATATGTTAAGAAATTAGACAATAAAATATAAAAATCAATAAACAAGAAGTTAGTTGTGGTTTAGCTCATTTCTCTGTTTTAAACCAAATCTATATTAACTTTAGAACAGAACCAACTAAACCAAATGATCTAAATGATCCCAGTACTAAACCAAAATTAACTCAGTTTCAGTTAAAATAAAATTACCTTTTCAAAGCACTAACTGATAAAAATCCCATCTATCTCAGATAGCTCTGTGTTAGAAAACTCAGTAGGTTTTGGTTTATCTAACTACAGTTTATCTAAAACATTTTGATTCAACAAACCCAAAGATTAGCTAGTCAACCTTATTTATCTAACTTACCTCTAATCTAGTTCACAGTTGGCCATAAACCCATGTTGGTTTAGTAAACAGTAAACCTGACTAACTAAAGCTCAGATCTCCAGTTCAGTTCCTGCTCAGCGTTTTTCTGAATGTTTGAAAGTTTCCCTTCGGCCTCAGGACATTTCCAGCAGGTCAAACTATTCCAGGTTATTCAGTCTTTATTATTTTCCCTTTGGTTTGACTGAGAGGATTCATTTTTAAAATATTTACATTTTCAAACGTAGATCTTTCTGTTTATTGTCTGTTTATTTTTCATTCTTATAAATTTCCTTGTAACGACTGAAGCTACTATTAATATGTTTAACAGAATTCGACACATTTTATTATTTCTTAGTAGAAATACCTGTTAAATATTAAAAATGATAATTATTTACAAAGAGACTTGAAACAGAAAAGTAACACTAAAACATGTTTAGCTGATGATGTCAGAGTTTATTTCTGGTTTTCACACCTTCAGGTTAAAGATTATGATAAAGTTGTGTTTGGTGTAAACCCACTAAAGATCTGTTCAAAGATATGAGACACAAAAATAAAGATTATGTAGTGGAAATAATATTTAAATTGTTTAGAGAATGTCTTCATGCTGGTTGTCCTGTCCAGCAATAGTTGATCTGAAATTAAAAAACACAAAACAAAGAACTGAGATAATGTTTCCTTTAACTTGCTGTACGTAGATGAATTATTTTATGTGATTTTGTTTCGGGGTTGTAAAAAGAATCCACTCCTCTGCCGTCGTCCTGTTGGACCTGCTGCTTGTTGCTCTGCATGACATCAGCGTGTCTTTTGTTGTACGGTATGTACTACATCCTCCATTCATGCCGCAGGTATGTTTGTTTCTGTTTCTGTGTGAATGAATGCAGAAGGCGTCCTCCCTCCTGATTGGCTGCGGTTTGTGTGTTGCTGTGTTGCATCGTGGGAAAGCGCTCACATTTGAACAAAGGTTTAGATCAGGATGAGTGACGGGCCCAACCTGGCCCGGCCTCTGGGCGTCGACTCCAACACAAATACCTCAAATATTTTTATCCTCCTGAAGGTTTGAAGGATGTTAAAAATAACTCATCCAGACATTAGAAGGATTTTCATCTGACAAGTCTTTAAAATTTAGAAACATCTGCAGAATTAAACTTTGAGGAAACCAAAATGTGTGTCCTAACATGAAGTTTTACACATTAGTGCAGAAATATGAGAGAATTGTTTCTGTTTTTAGCCCAAATCTGAACTTTAGCCATAAAACCAATTTTACAAAGTTACCTTAGGAGTTTGTTTACAGGGAGAAAGGTCACATGTTTGACCCTCAGTAAATCTTCAGCAGCTTTTAGACATGTGATAAGAGTCTGCCGCACGGTTCAGATTCGTGCTTCACCAGTGAGAAGTTTTCCCATAATGCAGCTGTTCTTTCATGCTCTGGGTTTCCCAACCAGAGTCAGGAGTTAATGAATTGTTGAAAACATGATCATGTTTCTGCCCCTCTCAGCAGAGACGAGACACGATGTTTTAAACCGGTCCGGTCCGACTGTTTCTCCTTTTCAACCAGGAACTGGGAAATTTTAAGCTGTTAATGTTGAAATGTGATGGATTTTCATCTCTCTGTAATTTATATGTCACTGAGTGAAAGCTTCTACGTTCAGCTTCCTCTCTGAAACAGAAGAAAACCTCCCGGCTCCCCGGCCCCCCGGACCCCCTGGACCTCCCGGACCCCTCGGCCCCCTGGGCCCCCGGCCCCCCGGCCCTCTCAGGTTTCATCTCTCTTCGCTCACTCGCCCTGTCAGAGCTGGACGGTTTCTCATGCTTCCTGCCTGCAGTGACTCAGAGGAAAAGGGGCGGAGTCAATGATTACGCAACAACCAAAACTTTCTTACCTTTTTTCTTCTCCCATCTTTAAGGACTTTATTCCCAATTAACTGCTTGTTCACATCTTGACTAATCTTGTCTTATTTTGTTTGATGATAAAAAACATGGAAAGATTTTTGTAATAACTGATCATTTATCATCAGTGTGAGTATAATACCATAAACAAAACAAGCAAAAGGAAAAGCAGGAATTTGTTGATGTAGAGATTCCAGGTTCATTTTCACACAAAAAGGAAAAATATCAGCAACAATCTAAGAGAATCAATGATCACTGCTGCCTGTCGGTCTAAGAGGAACTGAAGTTCATCATTTACCAGAGAGAAAAATGATTTTAGAGTTAGAAATAAAAAATCAGATACCAATTTTCCCAGGAGTGAATTCCTTACTTAACTCCAAAGTCAGAGAGTTTAATACTCAGGAAAGGGACAAAGAACATTTTCCCAAACCGTTCCAAAATGTTCCAAAACATTCCAAACCGTTCCAAAATGTTCCAAAACATTCCAAAATGTTCCAAAACATTCCAAACCGTTCCAAAATGTTCCAAAACATTCCAAAATGTTCCAAAACGTTCCAAAACGTTCCAAAATGTTCCAAAACGTTCCAAAACATTCCAAAACGTTCCAAAATGTTCCAAAACGTTCCAAAACATTCCAAAATGTTCCAAAACATTCCAAAACATTCCAAAATGTTCCAAAACATTCCAAAACGTTCCAAAATGTTCCAAAACGTTCCAAAATGTTCCAAAATGTTCCAAAACGTTCCAAAATGTTCCAAAACGTTCCAAAATGTTCCAAAACGTTCCAAAATGTTCCCTCTCCAACTCTTCAGGCTCCAGCTGTCGAGTTAAACTGTCAGGATTTTGGGTTGTTTTATTTTGTCTGGTTTATAGTTTTGATATTTTTGTTATTTCACCAGTTTTCCCATCTGATAATCTAGAAGAGTCCGAATGATTAGTGACCAACATGGCAGCTGCAGTCAAACCAACCAAACCCTTTGACCAACTTCTACTGCACATCATTACATAAATATTTAATATACTGACAGGAAGAATAAAATCTCAGCAGGACATATTCTACTGAAAAATATCAGAATAGGCAAATAATCCTCAAATAATTTGAATAAACTATGAATCCTGAGTTGAGACTAGCAGGAGTTCACTGTTGGTCTGGATGAGTTGAAGGAGAAAAACTTCTCTCCAAAACGATGACTTGGTGTTACGAACCCGGATCACAAAGGTTGGATGTTTACTCTGTTATCCTGCAGGAGAAAATGTAATAAATAAACTGTTGTTTTATTTATGGTACAATAAAAACCTGTGCAGTTACATCTCCCTCTGTAAGCAGCTTTGTAATGTTGAGTCAGCAGATTCCTGACCTGACCTCACCTCCAGGTTTCTACCTCAACAGGTCTCAACCTGAGTCTGCTACGGAGAAAAGCAGGATCTTCACACTTCAAGGAAAAGTCATTCAAGGATCCTTGAAAAAAATTCCCGCTCAGCTTCCGGAGGCGTGTTGCTGTTTACAGGCAGATGAAGCTCCTGCAGTGTTTGGAGAGGCTGCTGGCCTGTTTAAAGAGCTCGCATGCGATGAGTGGGAGGACGGCGGCCATGAGCTCATCCCCTCTGAACCGGGAGATTCTCACTCAAACATTCCCAGTTTTCCTTCCAGGCCTCAGAACCCTAACCCGAGACTCTGAGAGCAGGGCCGGTTCTGATCCGAAGGTGTCACCGGGACGATGAGCTGAGTCAGACGGTCCATTAAAACAAGCAGGGAACAGAGAGCGTCCCTAAAAGGTCACATTAAAGATGAGCTCATCCTGCTGCAGACACAAACCTGAACATTATTACTCACAGTCAGATAAAACTCTGAATCCGTCTGCAGAGGATCTACAGATCGACATTTATTTATGTAATCTGATGATTTATAATGATGGGACGTTTATTATTGGACTGTAATGATGGAGGTTTAATCAGCAGTCTGATAAATAAAAGGTCAATTTCCCCTGAAATCAGAACTTAAATCTATAATTATTTTTGCTTTTTTAAAGTTTTAACTGAGTTTTAGGAACCACTCCACTCTTATTCCTTAGGAAAAAGCAGATTGATTTATGACATAAACCCATTTAGGCCGAAAGCATTTAATCACTTTTATAAAACTGTTTTTAATAAATATAAAAAAATAACCTGAATACACAATAACATGTTCAGCCTTTTCATTCCTAGTTACTTTTTATCTTTGTGTTTCAACCTAAAACCAAAATCTGTGTTAATAAATCTCAACATTTTAAAAAGCTAAACATGAAGTATCTGAGTGTTTTTCATATTGTGGGACAAAGATATGCTTCTTTTTATAAAATATCAGAAATGGAAACTTCATCACTGTTATGAAGTTAAATCAAAATGAAACCCAAACGACCCAACCGGTCCGAACCGTCCTGAACATCAGCTTCATCGTCTTCTGCTGCTGCTCCTGTCAGGTAAACACCCTCATTCAGCTTTTTATTATTATTCCAAATGATTCCTGGTACTTTCTAGTTTTCAGAATTTCTTAGAATCGTCGTTGATTTAATTTGAGCTTGAAAACAGAAACCGTCTGAGAGGAAGCGCCTGAAGCTGAATGATGTCAGCAGGAAATCCAGTCTGATCCAGATCCTGTGAGGAGCAGCAGGAGGACGGATCACACTCACCTGGAAACACCTGAGGAAACCTCCCGCTTAAAACTTCACGCTGCTCCGCTCAAACATCTAACGTCTCAAACATTTACTCCATGTTTGCCTCCATAATTAACACATTTACTGGAACAACATCGATTATCAGCTGGAAAGCATCAATATTAGTAAAACTTTGGGAAAGGAGATGAAACAAAAGCTGACAGCAGACGGTGGGTTTCCTTATCAGTGTGGTTAGAAACTCAGATATGAAGTCAGAGAAATATTAAATATTCACTGATGTTCAACACAACAAACTGTTGGTGATGAGTTCAGGTTCACAGCTCAGACCTGATGAATGGTGTCAGTCTGAAGGACCAACAGGATCTCTGAGTTTCTACCAAACTCTTTCACTTAGCACTCAGTGCTGCTAACTGCTAACTGCTAACTCGTTAGTTTCAGTTAGCAGCACTGAAACTGAATCGTTTTCCAGGCGGTGTTACGTTCAGGTGTTTATGGGAATCTTCAACGTTTTATGCAGAAGTGACGTCTTTTTGAATCAGCCTAAAACTTTTTGGTAGGAGGTTCCACAGTTTAAATGATTCATTTTGAGATGAAGATCAACAGAAACAACATCTCAGGTGTTTCCTGCCACTGACACACAGAGCTGTGCTAATACAGGATAAAACAGCTAATACTGAACCGTTATGAAGCAGCTTCTGATGCTGCTGAACTCCAGAAATCCAGACTGGGAACCATCAACCTGAACAGGTGGAAGGTCACTGTGTGAGCCGAAGCTTTTCTCCTTTAGGTCAACAGATCTGTTGTCCAGGGAAAAATGACAGAGATTTAATCTGGAGCATCAAAGCTAAATATCATAACTAGACATATTTCACAGGCCTCTCGGTTTATTAACTTGGTTTTGTTTCCAGACTTTTGTCTGTAAATAAAGTTCAACATTTGTATGAAACTAAAAATGTGGGTCAGTTTATCACAGACCAGCTGTTTACCAGCACTGTGGTAATAAAAAGCAACACGTACTCAGATGATGTAAATATCAGTTTATTTAAACGCGGTTTTGTGGTGGAGGCTGAGAAACGTTAACAGAAGTTTAGGTTTGATTCTCAGAGTCTCTGATAATGAAGACGACTTGGCTGCTCACTGACATTATGAGAACCTTGGAAGTGTTTTTACCTGCAGCTTCCTGGAACAACCAGCAGCTAAAATTAGCTACGCGCCGCCTTAAAATAGAAGCACAACAATCTTAAAATAGAAACACAACAATCTTAAAATAGAAGCACAACAGTCTGTCTTCACTGGTCTGTTGTAGAGGTGTGAGTCTCTCAGCCGGACCCGATTCACTCCTCATCTGGACGGTTTATGCCTCTGTGTGTTTGCAGCGTCAGGTTGGGTCACTGTGACGACGCTGCAGAGCTCCGTCAGAGAAAAACCGCTGCATCCTCGGTGCATCACGGAGCGTCATCACAGATCCTTCCTGCCAGCAGCCATTAGGCTCTGGACCCGTCAGCAGAATCAAGTCTTTACATCCCAGCTGGTATTTAAACAGCTTCACTCATTTTAAATAATATTTTCTGGTGTTTGCACAATTTTAATTTTATACATGTTAAATTGTCTGTTTTTGAAAAACACTTGGACAGTTTACACATTTTAAACAAATTATTTAACTCAGTTCCACAGTGTTTTGAATCGGAGTATATTTTAAAGTACTTTATATTACAATTGTTTATTTCTTATTCTTTTAAATATATTTTTAGTACTTTTATCTTTTGTAAACCTAAATGCCTTAATGTCACTTTACTGCTGTGGGACAGAAAAGGATATTTATTTTATTTTATTTTATTTTATTTTATTTTATGTTATTTTATTTTATTTTATTTTATTTTATTTTATTAACCCGGTGGATTTCTCTGACTTGCAGGATTCCAGAATTGAAACTTCTGATTGGATCAGAACCAAATCCACTGATTCTGTCCATCAGGATGACAGAATCATTTCTAACTCTGTAGAACCTCAGAGAGGCTGACCGGGTTTGTTTTGTTTCTCTGAATGTCACAGGTTGGTTCTGGTTCTGACCGAGTTACTGAGCTGGATATTTTCTGCTCTCCTTTACAGAACAGAACCAGTGTGGTTCTGGATCCGGTTTGGTTTTTACATGTTTACCTGTAATGAACATGGCGCCAGGTACTTTTCCACCTCAGAGTGACTGGATGAAACCGGCAGCGCTATAACGCCTCGCCGACATGCCGCTGCACGCCGCTGGAACACGGAACCGCAGGGTTTGGTTCTGGAATGAGGAGAAGCTTCGATCCGCTTCACTCCCACTGCAGCTCAGACCAGGATTCCTAACAGAACCCGCCTCAGGTGGACCTTCACGTTTAGCGGTTAGCTAAAACAGTTTCTGTCATCTGAAATAATCAGACCATTCAGTACCTGCAGAACCCGGCCTGCCGGCCCGCTCCCCGACCATCTGCTGGAGGAATTTCACTGAAACGTTTTCATAGTTTAGATGTTTTAATCTCTGGGAGTTTAGATGTTTTAATCTCTGCGAGTTCCTGGATGTGGATTCCTGTCGGGTCTGCAGAGAAACTTCCAGGAAAAATCTGTCTGACCTCTGAATCGGGCCGAGACGTTACATCAGCAGATGTTTGGATAAGAAAGGACCAGCGCATGTTTTTATCAAATCAAGCTGCAAAAGAAGGTCTTGTCTTCCTGATAAAGGTCAAAGGTCAGATTAATGTCACTGCATAGAGCTGAACAGACAGTAAATATAGAAAAAAAATCAACATTAATATGCAAACATCGACACACTAACGTTTATTTTAACAAGTTGGTGTAAATATTAACTTCCAGTATCGACATCCAGATCAAACGATGAAACCTGAAAACCTCCTGATCCAGATTTACAGTAGAAACAGAGAGAAGTCAGAACCCGTCCAACAAGAACCAGCTTCTGCTTCTGCTCAGGTTGACCTTTCACCTCCGTCCCGTTTCTGTGTAAACAGCAGGAAGTTGATCTTTAGATAAACTGCTGCTGATCAGACCAGGATCAACAGACCCAAACAGAACCTGACCCTGACAGAACCGCCCCCCCATGATGCCTTTCACTGCCTGACCTTCTGCTGTGATGACATCAGCATCTCTGAACCCGCTGAGGCTCCGCCTCCGGTCCGAACAGTTTGAGCTCCGGTGGGACATTTGCAGCCGATGTGTTAAACTGAGTCCAATAAACGTCAGAACTCGGACAGAATCGTGTTCAGTGTTTCCAGAAAAATCCACAGAGAACAACGGTTCCCTTAAAGCTGCGGTGTCCAGTCAGTCATGCAGGGCCCGGATCCTGCATGCTTTGGTTCTGGTTCAACACAACTGGATCAACTGATGACTCGTTAGCAGAACCTCAGCAGAACTTTGACCTGCTGAGGAAACAGTGGAAACAGTTTGAATCAGCTCAGCTGGAGCAGAGACTCACGTAGAACATGCAGGAACCGGGTCCATATGGACTGACTGACTGACTGACTGACTGACTGACTGACTGACTGACTGACTGACTGACTGACTGACTGACTGACTGACGGACTGACTGACTGACTGACTGACTGACTGACTGACGGACGGACTGACTGACGGACTGACGGACTGACTGACTGACTGACTGACTGACTGACTGACTGACTGACTGACTGACTGACTGACTGGCTGGCTGGCTGGCTGGCTGACTGACTGACTGACTGGCTGGCTGGCTGGCTGGCTGGCTGGCTGACTGACTGACTGACTGACTGACTGACTGACTGACTGACTGATGGACTGACTGACTGACTGACGGACTGACTGACTGACTGACTGACGGACTGACTGACTGACGGACGGACTGACTGACACTCGGCCTTACAGCTCCAGCTTCCTGCTGAAATAAGAGAAGAACTTTAATGGATCCTAAGAGCTTTTAGATTTGAGGCCTTGTTCTGGTTTCTGTGTTTCTGCGTGTTTTGGACCTGAGGTCCGTTTATGAATCTAACGTCACTGATCTGCTCAGACCTGCTTTATGTCAGGATCACCTGGCTGCTGCAGCACTTTCCCAGATTTGATTCATTTTTATTGACATTTTGTTTGCAAACTGAATTGCAGTTAAGAATAAAAGTGAAAGTTTGAACTGATTCAGTTCCAGAAGCTTCTTCAACAGAACCAATGTTGGATAAATTCTCTCTCAATTTCCTGGTTCAGAAAAATAATTCATGCAATTTATTGACTGATGTAAAGTTTAAATAACCAATTTATTGTTTTATGGTTTCACAGTTTCCTCCCTGAACATCCGTCACGTCCTCCATCCTCAGCCGGTTCAGTCACATTCCTGCTTCTCTCACCTGAACGGTTCCTGAGAAGGAACGCTCCATCTTTGTTCCTTCTCATTCACACCTGGATTATTTTCAGGTTTAACCCTTTCACTCTTCCTCTCTGTTTCCTCCTGCAGACTCAAACTTTTCTCCTTCTGGACGGTTTGTTTCTTTGTGGATCCAACAGAAACACGCCTGACAGTTAAAGATGTTTTCAGACTATAAGCGTTAAGATTTATGAATCTGAATCTGCTCAGATTTATGATGCAAGGCAATCTCTCTAAAGAATATCTAGCTTCAGATGGCTGAGCTTAATGTGTGTCGGATTTGCTGGAATCTGCTGGTTTAGAGTGAATCGGTGGATCGGTTCATCAGCTGACTGAACTGGAAGAGGAAACAGAAAAACAGGAAACTCGTTTTATCTCGGAAGTGAATAATTTCCTCTTTTTTCATTTGCTGAAGTAGAAACTGAGCTGAATTAAACAATTGGAGGAACTTTGAGACCTTTACTGGACCTGGGGAACCAGCTGGAGAAACTTTATGAATAATTATGATATTAATAAAAACATTCACTTGGGTTGTTAAAAATCTGTTTCCTAAAATGGATCTTGGTAGAAGAAAAGATGATTTCCTAAATGATTTCAGACGTTTCTCTTTGAATCACTTAGGATGAAGATCCGTCATCATCATCATCATCTTGGCGGCGGTGACGTATAAACGCAGGCGTGACGCATCGACCCGCTTTGATTACAGCCGGCGACCCAATCAAAACAAATGACCCGGCCTCAGCAGACGTCACATCCTAACATATGAAATCAGACATTATGTCAGCGGGCCGGGAGACAGAGGAGAGAAACAAAGAGCATAAACAGAGAGAGGAGAGGATTATTTAAAATGAGAGAGAAAAGAAGCAGCTCAGATAAACAAAAAACAGCAAACAGAACGAAGCTGAGAGAAATCAGCCAGACATGTTGGAGCAAGAGGCAGCGACGTCTGCCCATCACTGAACTACATCACCGTTCAGAGAGGGAAAACGTTCCCAGCAGGAAAACGTTCCCAGCAGGAAAACGTTCCCAACAGGAAAACGTTCCCAACAGGAAAACGTTCCCAGCAGGAAAACATGTCCGTTTTCCAGGACTGGAAACTTCAGACAGATTCAGCCCAACCTCGACCTGACCATCATCTCCTGTGTAGACCGGTCAGCTGTGAGGTCATCTGAACAAAGGTCAGAGTTCAGAGAAATTAGCAGAAACTCAAGAGCTCCACCTCAGATGCTACAGGCCTCAGTTAGAAGGTTAAAGGTCATGGCACTGACCCAGAGTAACTGTTTGGAAGGGTTGAAGGAGAAAATGTATTTTCTTGAATAAAACATTAAGGCTGTTTCAGACCTGATATTCCAGCAGATTAACTTTGATTAGAAACCAGAACTAAACCAGCTGCTCTGAGTCAAAGCAACCTGTTCCCCTCCTCACCTGAGGGGGCGCTGCACCAGGAACACCTGAAAAAATGACAGGAAAACCTCTGAAGAAGATACTGAACACAACTTTCTTCTTCACCAAATGGAAACAAAACAGAGAATTTAGCGGTTGGAGGATTTCTCTTTTGTCTTTATCTTTATCTTTATTCATTTCATTCAATACAAATAAAAAAATTTTTTTAATACAAAGAAAAAAATAAAATAATTTAAAAAAAATGAAATGAAAGGTAGCAGAAAGAAGAAAATAATCTTATAATATCTGCCCCTCGTTCTCAACTATGGATCAAAACAACAAAAAACAAACAAACAAAAAAAAAAACTAAAAATTTTTTTGATTTGTCTTATGTGACAAAAAAAAGAAAACAAAGGAAGAACAAAGAAACAAGGTCAATCATCAATCTCAACTGAACAATACTATACTTTGACTTTATACTATTTCATACTTCTTCAAAAAAACAATCTTTAACATTCTTTTAAACATGTGTAATGATTTAGCATTTTTAACATCGTTTTGCAGGTCGTTCCACAGTTTGACTCCTTGTATCGAAGTACATCGTTCTTTCAAACAAGTTCTGAATTTGTTTTTTGTAGAAAAAACAAACGTGCTAGCCTAGTGCTAGCACGTTTGTTTTAGCTGTATTTACCCAGAATGCCCTGCGCTGTAGTACACTTCCTGTTTTTGGAGCGGTTTCCGATCCGCTTGGCGTTCACATATGAATTCAAACGGGACCAGAGTTCACTTCACCCAAACAGAGACGGAGGTTTGGACCGGAGCAATTCAGGTTTCAGGGTTTGACATTTTTTGTTCCGTATTGAGTTTGATTTCACATTCACATCTCCAAAAACAAACTGGAGCTGGATTAAAGCGGACTGGTCAGGGCTTTAGTTCTGTGGGAGGATGAGACCAAACTGGAGCTGATCAGATCAGAACTAACTGTAAAGCACGGTGGTGGAGGGGTGATGACTAGGGATTGCTTTGCAGCCGGGAGCCTTGAGTTGACCATCATCTCCTCTGTAGTCAGATATCAAACAGCTGAACCTGGATCCAAACTGATTCGTAACCAGAACCAGAACCCCAAACCCGCAGCAGATCCAGATGTGACACACACGTCTGGATCTGTGTGTGTTTTCCCTCAAATCACCCAATCAGCTCCTCTCTCTGCCCTCCACCCTTCATACCTGGCGTCTTACCTGTGCAGGTGTACGTGTTTGGAACCCAGTGGCGTCCCCATGGCAACCTCCAACACCAACACCAGCAGGGTTCCCCAGCAGCAGCAGCCCTCCATGAGGTAATGATCTACAGACATGAGCTGCTCTGCAGCATCATTAGAATAACTTTCTGCTCTGCGGGTTTTTCAGACGACTCACGTTGGGATCAGAGGATGTTGTGATGCAACCTGAAGCTGCAGCTTCTGACTCAGCAGATCTCTGAGCGCCAGGCCCAATAAATATAAAAAGGAAAGTTCTGCAGGAATTTAATGTGTTGGAAAATCATGCAAAGCAACAGCTTGAAGCTTCCAGGCTCCCGTAGGAACGGAGCTGAACTTCCCTCTGAGTTCAGGGCAGGGAAAGTTTCCCAAGGGGAAAAGGAAAAATGAGCCAAACAGAACTGGCTTTGTTTTAGAAATATTAATAATCCTCTTCACAGCATCACGGAGGAATCCCTTTGAAATCAATTATGTTTTATAATAACAGATGGATTTTTATACACACCGCTCATGCTGTCTCAGATTTCAGCTAAAAGTCTTATTTTTACTCTACACCAGAAAAAAAATCTCTTTATAAGATTTACATTTTACATTATTTATTTATAAGCTTCAGATTTTGATTCATTATTTACTTGTTGGTAATTTAACTTTTATTTAAATCTTTTAAAGTTTTTATATGTTTCAGGAACTGCAGATGGAAACAGGGATAGTAACTAAGTGTTCATTATTGTGCACTGTTCCTTTAAATGTAATCTTATTAATTCATAGATTCATCTGTTGATGTTTAATGTTTTATTTGATTCTAGATCTGATTTTAAAGATGAAAAAACCCAAAAACTTTAGTAAAGAGGCAGAAAACTGGAAGTTCATTTCAAGATTTTTATTACAAAAATAATAAATAGCAAATAAAATAAATAGCCAAATAAGACATCTATACAAAAACAGTGTTAGCATCAATAGGAATGTCAGGTTCAGGCATGTTCGCATGTAGAAACGTTTGATTTGTGGCTCAGTGCAGCCAGTCTGTGCAGAAGTCACTGATTCAGTTCAAGTTTTCTGGAGTTCAAGTTTCTGTTTTCTTCTTAGTGTTCACAGTTCTGTCATTCTCCCAGATTCTGTCTCTGCCCAGACGCTTCATCCCCCCTGCAGTGCGGGAGTCTGCTGGCTGGGTGGATCCGGCGCTCGGAGCCTCCTGCCCGGCCGCGCCGCGCAGGGCGCACCGCGTCTCTCCGGAGGATTTCCCCCAGTTCGGCTCAGTTTTTCATCCCATCAGCCAGATTCGGGCTGTGTAGCGGAACCAGTCCGGGGCACTTAGTTGTCGTTGCCCAGAGTGTGGTAGACCAGCAGGGCCACCATGCCCTTCCCTGCGCTCTGCTGGAAGCCGGTGGAGTCGCTTTTCTGGGCGGCCTCCTCGCAGCGGATCGGCGCGGCGCTCCGCTCCGACATCTGCCGGGCCTGCTGCTCGGCTGACTGGAAGCTGAAGCCCTGGTAGTCGCTGATGGAGCCGTCTGCGCTCAGCGGCACGTCGACGCACGGCTCCTCGGTGTAGATCTGCCACAGCACCACCAGGCACAGGATGACCAGCCAGCGCTTGGCCTGGCTGCGCTCCGGCGGCGGGAGGTGCATGCGGACCTTGGCAGGGTACATGACCCGGGTGCAGCGCTTCTTGGGCCGGATTGGCACGTAGGAGCGCACGGCGGTGGCCTGAGGCGGGATCCGCTCGAAGGTGAAGACCTCCGGCTGGGTGCTGCGGGTCGCCATGGCAGAGCTGAAGGCGAAGCTCTCCTGAACGGTGAGGGTCACGCTGTCGGACCGGGAGTACATTCTCTCGGGTTTCTGTTGTCTTTGTTTCGGGTTTCTGTTTGCGCTCGGAGTCAGATAGATCTGCCTGAAAACTTCCAGGTTCTGTCTTTTAAAGGCGTCCTCCTGCAGCAGTGCGCGCTTTAGGCTCCTCCCTGATGACAGACTATTGCTGTTGCTCAAATGAGAAAACACCGAAAAATTAGCATAAGTTTAGCAGCTTGAATCCAGGCGGAGCAGCAGCTGAGTCACCCTGGGTGGGTCACATTATCTCACTGCAACGCTAAACATCCACACATCAGGTTTATTCAAATATAAAGATTTTATCAACTAAACCATTTAATTTACTCTAAATATTTAAGACAGATGTTAGTCTAGTCTTTTGTGTATAGAATCAAATTTCTTCCCTTTATTTTGATCAAATATGTTTTACCTTCACATGATATTCACCACTTTTAATAAAGTGTCGTCATCCAGATGTTGAGCTCACTGTAAACAGCAGTTTGTGGTCACAAGTTAAAAACTGGAAACTTCCTTCAAATCAACGTCAAAGTGTCTAAATGTCAAAATGTCAAGTTCAGATGGTCTGAGGGTTAAAACCAAGGAGCAAAACATCATTTCTGTTCCCAAGGATCAGAAACAGAAGGAAAAAATAACTCAAATATTGATGCTAAGGCATCAAAACGAAATGACACATTTTCAGTTTATTTATTAGCACAACTGAGGCTGACTGATTTTTCTCACATGGACAAAATATCTTAATAAGATGAAATATGAGACAAAAATAAACTTTTGGATAAAACTGAGAATAAACAGAAACAGCTGTAAAGTTTAAAGTTTAAACTTTATTTTTAGTTTTAAACATTATGAAGAGAAGTCAGATAATAGCTACAGAATAACTGAAACTTTCTAAGAGATGAAAAATAATGAGAAACATGAAGACAAAACACATTTTGGTTCAAAACAAACAAATTAAATCATTTTTTAACATTTTCTATAAATACATTTTCTTGCCTCATGTTGTCGGGGGAAGTTTTGTAAATTTTCCAGGCTGTGGTTTTGTGAAATCATTATGAAACCGGAGGATGTTGTGAATTCACAGCGGAGGAAACTTTTCTGTTTGCATCGCAGGACGGAAACCTGGAAAACATGAAGCAGAAGTTTTCATTTCTGCAGGTTAACATGGATTCTAAAGACCATCTGAAAATAACAATGAATCCAGCAAAAAGAAAAATAAACGATCAAAAATCTAAACTGGACCATAATTACATCATCCTGAATACAGACCAATAACACCTCAGGGTTTTACTGAGTAACCTGTAAAATTATTTTTATTCTCATGCAAGCTTGAGAATTTTGTAAAAAATAAAAAGATGAAAAAATTATATTTTGTTTGCTTTTAATTAAAAACACCAAAAACAAACATTTCTGTATCATCATCATTTCTGATGAATATTCCTCTTCATATTGGATAATTTCATAGAAATCCTCAGACTGACCCAGGAATTAGGAGAAAAGTGTGTGTTGGTGATAAAAGTGTGTGTTGGTGATGAAAGTGTGTTTAGTCCCAACCTGCAGGCCTCTCCTCTCCTCAGGTCGGGTATCGGCCCACGACCTTCACAGTTTTCCCTAATCTCTCTCAGGTTGGTCAAACCTCCAGTCATGAATAATTTCAGGTTTTCACTTCCTGTTCCTGTTTTGCATCATTTCCTGTGTGGAGGAACAAACAGCATCTGAAGCCGTTTTCAGTCAGACTGAATGTTGGAGTTTCTTTCATCAGTTCTTCTGAACGGAAACGGATCATGATGTTGATCTGGATCAGATGATGAAGGTGAATATTTGTGTTCCCGTTTGTTCTGGAGAATGTTCTGCCCCCTAGTGGACAAAAGGTCCCAGTTAAAGGCCAGAATGTTCAGTTTTAGGACGATTTGGACCGAAGGATCAAATCATCGTCACATGGTTCCAGTAAAACCTTCCAAATAAAACCTTCTGTATCACAACACTTTTGGACCGTTTAGCCGGTTACCATAGAAACAGAGCCGAACACAGCTCCACATCTTGACTATAAGGTGTTTAATGAGTTTCTGTTGGGAGCCAAGTTCTGCTGCTGTGGACGTCGGGACATCGTCCCGCCTGAGCGGATCCATTGACGGGATGCCAGGTCAGCTGGGAGCCGTTCCTGGTTCTGCGTACGCAGGAATGTGCAGGAGGCCAAAACGAAACAAATCTGCTATTATGGAGCAATTTCTGGAACAATAGAGAAGAAACCTGGCAGAACATGAAAGAACCTGGTTCTGGTTCTGGTTCTTGGTGAAAGGATGTCCCTCCAGGCTGGAGCCTGTCAGCCGGTCAGAGTCACAATAATCCAGTTATTTTACAGTAAACAGACCCAGAGTCAGTCTGAGTATTTATGGGATGTAAACAGCAGCAGGTGTTGTCAGGACAACCTTTCACCTTGTTTATTAATGATTCTCCGTCTGTTTTCAGAGAGCTGCAGCAATAAGGTCCCAGTTTTTATGCTGGTTACGGACAGTTGACCTTCATGACCTTAAGTCAGAGTTTCCGCTGCATTCAGGCCAGTGACAGTGAGTATAAATAAAATAACTGTCATTTTACACATGAGGTTTAAGGTTGGAGGCTTAAAGACGTTTTCACACCTGATAGTCTGATAGACTCGCTTTGATTGGAGACCAATAATCAAACATTTGCTCCATCTCCAGCTGCTGTGGCTCTTTCTCACTTCAATGATTCAAATCAGCCAAACTCGTTGAACAACCTGTTCCCCTCCTGGCCTGTGGGGGCGCTGCACCAAGAACCACTGAAGGAAACAACACTAAAACCTCTAATGACACTGAGAGCAACTTCCTTCTTCATGGCGTCAGATTGTAGCGTTTGGAGGATTTCTCTTTTGTCTTTAGCTAAAGACCACAAGACATTTCTCCTGAAAGTGTTACTGCATTTGTTTTGGTTGTCTTTACCCAGAATGCCTTGTGCTGTAGCCCACTTCCTGCTTTTGGAGCATTATCCGGTCCGTTATGCTTTGAAACCAAACCAGAGTTCACTTCAGCCGAACTGAATCTGAGGTTTGGAGGTGGATCAGAGTTCAGGTTCTTGGTCTGCATCAGTTGACGTGTTCACACGGACTCACAGGCTAGTGGATCGCCACCTGCTGGACAGGAGCATAAAACTAAGTTTCTGTAAGTTGAAACATTGAATTTGTTGAAAAGTTTTTAAATCATCTAACTGATGCAAACTTTGTTTTCAGGATTAAAAATCCAGTTTACTGTAAAATTTAAACTGCAACGTGTTTAAGCTTCTTTAAAAGGTCAGAATAGATTCGAACTGCAGAGCTGAGTCTGTTTGGACTCAGGTCTGCAGACCGGTACCATAAGGACCCGTACCATAAGGACCGGTACCATAAGGACTGGTTTGCAGGTTATTGGTTCATTTTTCCTGCAGACTCAGAGTGTTGTAAACAGCCGTTAATCTGTTTATATCAGCTCTTTGCTGTAAATAGGAGTTCTGGAGAGGAGCATTAATGGCTCTACAGGTTCTGTTTATCTCGGTTCTGATCAGTTCTGATCCTAAGTCTTTTCTTAGCCTGATTTCCAGGAACTGCTGAACTCGTCTGTCTGTCTGTCGGCAGGAGTCCAGCTGCCAGAACCAACAGCAGGTTCTTTGTTTGATGATATTTCCTCTAAGATCTGGGAGGGAATCCAGGAGGAGACCCGGTTCTGTCAGCCGGTTCTGACCAGCTCGTCTCGTTCTGCAGCGGAAAGTTTCTGATAAAATCTCTAAGACTCCTTCCTTCAGTTTGATTGATTTAATAGATGATAATAAAGAGCCGTTTGTTTTGTTTCTTCTCTGGGTTTTTCCTGCTCGGCTGTCAGGTTTATTTTTAGTGGATCCACCAGAACCAGAACTTCTTACTGGAAACATAAAGTTCTGTCATTTATTTGGAGCTTCGTCTGAATTAGACAGAAGATAAAGATGATTGAAGTGAATCCAGTTCATCCTGGATGTTGTGTATAATTATTAGACTTTGGATTCACTTCATCTGTTCATGTTCAGCTTAACGAGTCCAAATGAAAAACGGATAAAGGAACCAGAACCAGAGAGCAAAGGCTGGAAGATCCGGCTTGAAAATAAAAACTCAGACTTTTCCAAACCAAATAAGATTTTTGATTCTAATAGATTTCTTTACTTTCTTTTCTATAAAGGAAATTGCAAATAAAATATTTTCCAACAGTGTTTTTTCAGATCCTGTCTGAAAACATCAGTTCAGTGTTTGGGCCTAAAGACGCTCAAATTCACATCAACATCTGGACCCGTTCAGCAGGTCTGAGACCCGGCAGAACCCGGCCATGTTGGACTGGGCCCGCTGCGTTCCCCAGCAGAACATCAGAACCAGAACCACACAGCTTCCTGTTTGAAGTTATGATTATATACTGTACTCACATTACATGTTTTTATGCTAATATGATGAAAATATTCTCATGTGTTGGATGATTTTTAAATTGCAGTTTGAACTTTTATGCCGCTGTTGACTAAACTTTCAACTGTTTATACCTGAAATATGAATTATTTATCTTATTTTTTAAATCCTTTAATTCTGTAAAGTGAAGAGTTAAACTTTGTCGTCTGTCCGTCTGTCGCTGGATCGTTTCTGCTCTGGATGGAAACCAGAAGTTTTCTCAGAGAAATGAATGAAACGTGACAGCAGGTTAATGGGAATTTTCCAACGAGTCTGTTCATGAAGACACAAAGCAACAATCATTATTCATCTCCCTGAATTTTCAGCTTCAAAGAGTTTCTGCTGGGAAAAGAAGCTGAGAGGAATTTCATCACTTCTTGCTGAAATTCTCTGGATTTTTCAAACACCTCCACCTTCCCTCAGTTTCAGGTATGACATGCAGGCCTGATGTGAAACTTCCTGCATGCTTTCAATACCTAAAGGTCATTCTGAATCTTTTGTCTTTCACTCTGAGTGTAACCAGAAAGAATCAGAAGCATCTGAACTATTTCAGGACTGTAGGAAACAAAGCTTACAGCGTGTGACCGTCGTCACACACACACACACACACACACACACACACACACACACACACACACACACAGCTCCTCCGATCAGTGAAACACAAACATGGAAACATCTCAGTCTAAAAATGGAGAGGAGTCTTTCACAGACAGCAGCAGGTCAGGACGGGCCGATCCAGAACCAGCCGATCCAGAACCAGCTTCCAGTCACTCTGACTTTCACTTTTATCTCACCTGGCTGTGAGATTCCAGGTCTCTGACTGCAACAGGTTCAAGTATTTGAAGGTGGCAGATTTTCCAAAGATGGAAACAATGTAAGAGGAGTGAGCAACATTTCAGAGGCCTGAAGGAACGCTGCAGGCATCTGACCCAGAACCGCTGAACATCAGAACCACAGAACCACAGAACCAATCTGGTTTATCCACCCAAAAGGAAAAAATCCAGACAGGATGAACTGGAAAAACCTAAACTTTCTTCTTGTTTATTGAACAAAGTTTGGTCATCAGACCATCTTCAGCTCTGACTGTAGAAACCCCAAAGGTTTTTTTTAAATTTTTTATTAAAATTTCTTAATTTTTAATTGTATTTATTTAATCAAGTAATCAGTTAATTTATGCATTGAACAGCTGGTGCCTGGATGAGAAAGATCCAGGCACCATTGAGGCCCAGAGGAAACAAACAGAAAGAGAGAGCGAAGCTGAAAACCACCAGGAAGGCTGAAGGAATGCTGAGCTTCTGATTGGCTCATCTGGGGTTTGGAGACTTTTCTCATTAACTTCAGGATTCCAGTAAAGACGGAAGCAGAGATGAAGGAAGCTGATTATTTTTAATGGTGGGTCTGTTAGTCACATCCAGACCTGATCAAACAGGCTCCGCTCTGACATTCCACAGCAGCTTTTCTTCCCCATGAAGAGATTCTGCTGTGGATCAACGTGACGACTGATCACATTGTTCTAATTATTACAGCTGAAACATTAAACTACCTGAGAATCACATGCAGGCGCCTTAAATGCTGAGGTCATGTGACCCGGTCCGGGTTCTGTCCGGTCCAGCTGGCAGTCGGGCCATGTGATGTGGGTCAGGCTGATCAAGCGGGCCGCTGCTGGAGTCCGGCCATGTGAACGGGCCTACGTGCAGAACGGCCCCGGTTCTGGCCCCGGCTCTGGCCCCGGCTCTGGCCCCGGTTCTGGTCCCACCCACAGCCGGGTCACATGCTGGTTTCCAGCTCATCGGATCCATCTGCCGCCTCATTTATGTAATGACTGTGATGTGAAGAGAGACGGTTCTGTTGGCTCCAGAACCGAGCTGCCTGGCTCTGGTTCTGAGGCCAGTAGAAACTGGTGAGTCCTGGATGAACTGCAGGATGAGTTCACTGGATTTCTCCTGAAAGGCTCATTAACCAAAACCTGAAGCAGGAAGTGACTTCAGCTCACTTCCTGTTTGGAGCTGCAGCTTCACCGTTTGTAATCAGTTTAATCTGGGAGATTAATTATCCGAGTTTAAAAGTGATTATTGGTTATTATTTCATTAGATGCATTTATAAACAACCACAGATTAAAAGCATTCGATTATACACTGAAAAAACAGAACAGCTGATTGAACTTAAATTTATTTAATCGATCAGAAGATTATCAAGTTGAACCAACATCATTAAAATAAGTTTGACAAACTTCGTTAAACCACTTGTAACCAATTAGCATTTTTTAAAAGTTGGGGCTGCATTCGTTATTTCAGTGTAGCCATGGTAACGCATCAATGAAACTACAAAGGTTATTCTTTGGACTTGTACAAAAGTAAACTTATTCCTCTAAATCTTGAATTTTAATGTTAACCAATTAAATGTTTTGAGTTATCTCTGTTAAAACCATTAAATCAAATTTAACGACATCCTACAGATTTTAAAATTCTAGATTTATGAATTTAGATGTAAAGAGCCTGCAGGTCTGGGAGGTCAGACGGAGCTGCTGAGTTTGCTCATGCCTTGGGCCGGCTCTGAACCCAGCAGCTGAAATATTAACACAGTTTAATGGAGAAAAAATTAAGAATTTAATATGAGAATTTAAAATATGCAAAGATGAATCTGTAATAAAAAAATCTAAATAAAGATGAACGTAAACTTTACCTCAGGTTCCCTTGTTCCTGTTTCTGATCTGAAAAGCAGCTTTTGGTCCAAATTTAAACAAATAAATTAAACATGATAAAATACAGTAATAAAGTTTTTAATCTGAGATCAATTGACTGAATCTTTGTCTTTAAATCCTGAATTTTCTCCTCTGTGTGTTTGAGCTGCTGGACGTTAAACGGTTAAACATGTTGAACGTGCTCAGACTGTCTCCTCCTCTCTGGTTCTGGTTCTGGTTCTGAGGCGGGCCGGCTGTCCCGGCAGAAACGTGCAGTTTGTAATCTGAGCTGTGAGTAAAATCCTCCAGCTGAGCGACGTCAGAACCTCGGACCCGGCCACACACACACGGCCCGTTTCAGCCTGAACACACACATTCCTGCTCCTGTTTCTCCTGCTTCCTGTAACTGTGACCCGCGGGACGGGAAGCCCAGAGGTCACAGAGGTCGGCGGGCTTTAGGGGAGTGAACCTGATGTGACACATCATGACCAGAAAACGAGGCGCCGACAAAACCTTTTAACTTTTATGAGGCATAAATCTGAACAATATCTTAAAAATGCATCAATCTAAACTTCCCTCCATGTTTCTGTCCCACTTTGTTAAAATCCTGATGTTCATGTTTTAACATAAAAAATGAAAACGTCTCTATGAACATGATCTACGTCTCCAGGATGCTGAAGGATTTTCTGTTGTTTTGTCATAATAAACAGATTCATACATCACAGATGGTCTGATTATAATCTGATTGTTTCAGCAGTTTCGTGTTCCGGTCCGACTGAGGCTGACGCTGCAGCCTGGAGGTTTTAATGAGAATAAGAGAAAATGGTTCTGATAAAATGTTCTCCAGAACCAGAGGACGACCTGCAGGTCCAGGCAGCAGCTGCTCACGATTTTCTGCTGTTTCTGAGCTTTTCTGGGTTATTGCCATGTAAATAAATGTTCTAATTGTATCGTCTGTGTTCGGAACTGAAGTCATGGTGAATAGTCAAAGTTTACTGGAAGCAGCAGAAGAGTCAGAGGAGAACCAGCAGGAGGAAATAAAAACTAACATTTGCATCCATCCACAGTGGAAACAGGATTCTGATCTGAGCAGCAGGAAAATCCCCGACAGCAGAATAAAACAACAGAAGAAGAAACCGAGACGCTGCTTCCTGCTTCTGATCCAAAGACCTTCAGCTGCAGGAATAAACTGAGAGAAAGTTTCCATGTACTGGAGCCAGAAACCCAGAACTGGTCCAGAACTGGTCCAGAACCAGTTCAGAACCAGTTCAGAACCAGTCCAGAACCGGTTATTAATAGGATTCAATCCAAAGAGAACTCCAAGTGAATGGGAACCATGCATGGTTCTGTATGAAATAAAGACAACAGACTATTCAACATAAGTGACAATAAAAACTGTGCAAACAGAAAAAATCACATTTTTCAGCAGAAATGTTACCTGAAATGAAAAAAACTAAATGATTGGGTTTGTTGGGAGCAGTGATGGTTCTGGTCGGGGAGGAAGGATCTGTGGTGACGCTGCTTTGTGCACCGAGGATCCAGCAGTTTATCTCTGAAGCTCTGCAGTTCAGCCTCATCCTGAGGTCTGAACTCAGTGCAGCCAGCTGTGACCTCCATGACCCTCCATGACCCTCCATGACCCTCCATGACCCTCCATGACTCTCCATGACCCTCCATGACCCTCCATGACCCTCCATGACCCTCCATGACCCTCCATGACCCTCCATGACCCTCCATGACCCTCCATGACTCTTCATGACCCTCCATGACCCTCCATGACTCTTCATGACCCTCCATGACTCTTCATGACCCTCCATGACCCTCCATGACTCTCCATGACCCTCCATGACTCTCCATGACCCTCCATGACTCTTCATGACCCTCCATGACTCTTCATGACTCTTCATGACCCTCCATGACCCTCCATGACACTCCATGACCCTCCATGACCCTCCATGACCCTCCATGACCTTCCTGTGTCCTTCCTGACTTGCTGTTACTGGTATTATGACTCTCTGCTCTTCAGTCTCTACATGTCTGAACTCGTGACTGAAATATTCGTCTCACTCCGACGTTTCTGCTGAACTTGAAGGTAAGATGAGAAAATTATCAGGATTTCTGAGAGATGGTGCAGAAAAACATGGAGGACAGGAACCTCTGAGGTGAATCAGAGGCTCTTCTCTGCACACACACACACACACACACACACACATGCACACACACACACACACACACACACGCACACACACACACACACACACACACACACACACACACACCGCGACACGTAGGCAGGATCGCTTCATTCAGGGTGAAAACATTTTATTCCAGGCTGATCTGATGGAGGACAGAGAAACTTTCCGCTCTGCAGAGAAACATCCACTTTTCTGTGTCTGGATTCATTTCTGCTGACGTCACGTTTATTTTCACAATGCAGAAAAATAAAAGTTGCCATGACTGAGAGACGTTACAACATCTGCTGTAAATGTTACAAATCCATCCTGACATCATTCAGTGAGTTTATCATCGATGGGACCAAAAATCATCTGATTATTAATTCATGTTTCATAATCAGTTCCTCCGTTTCAGACCAGCAGTGAAGTTCATCTCTGATTATCAGTCATCATTTTAAAGTTATGGCTCAGAAAAACTGACTGGGAAACATTAACTTTAATATTTAATATTTGGCTTCCTTTGAATTTCTCCGTATGAATTTTCTAACTGAAAGTTTACAAAACAGCCAAGAAAGTTAACTAAATATTAATTTATGGGAAGCTGATTATAGTGAAAGTTATCAAAACCATTAAAATAAAAATGAGCTCTATTAGCGCATTAGCAGATTACTGGAAGTCAAGAAAACCATTTTCATTGAAGGCACCATCAACCAGCCCACTGGTTTCTGACTTGAGTTTGATTTTGTTTCCAAACTGAAGTTTTAACTTCTGAAGTGAATGAAAAGAATCAAAACCAACAGGGTTTATAAGTTTTGATGTTTTTCCAGATCAGGCTGTGGAAACATCAAACCAGTGGTGTGGATGCTGCTGGTTTTCTTTCTCTGCTGCTCTGCGATTTTCTCAGGATGGATGAAAAACTGGTCTGGATTCTGAGCTTCAGTCTGGATTAAACCGTTTTGTCGCTGTTTGGTTTCATGCTGTTGGTTCAGACAGCTGATGTTGCACAAGCTCCACATTCCAGACGTGTTCAGGCGTCTCCTCTGCTTTCTCTGAGGATTTATCACCTCAGTGTGTTTTGTTGGGCTGCGTGGGCCGAACCAGGGATTACCTCCGGTTTGAGTCACCGATCCGGATCACAGGCCCTGAGAAACCCACACACGCAGGCTGGAGGACGGCCCAGTGCAGAGGAGACGAGGAGACGAGGAGACGAGGCGACACGTTGGGTTTTGATGGAGCGTTGAATCACCAACTTTTGGCTCCGTCATCCGTTTATAGAAGCAGCTCTACTGCTGATGATGAAGTTATTTTACTGCCTCATAAGGAAAGATGAACGAATATGAATGAATATGAACGAGGCATTTTCTATTTTACTATTTTGTTTATTACGAACATGCAGGGAAAACTGGGACTAAATATCATCTGACACTGTTGATTACATGATATGCTTCATGCTTCATATGAAACAACAGAGTTAGATAAATATGTGGAATATTTTCTCTGTTTTTTCTTCTCCTAAATCTTTGAGGATATTTTAATTCTTGAATTTCTCATTTATTTCCTCTTGTTATTTGATGAGCTGGTAATAATTTGGAATAAATTTGCTCTAAAGGTAATAATTCCTGCAGACATTCACTACTTTTATACCGACGTATTAATGTAGTGAATGTCAGTAATAATCAAAGAGCTCATTATTTTATTTATGAATCAGAATAAACATCTGCCACCCATTAATGGAAAAACATTTATTTATTTAAAATAAACACTGTTCATACATGTGATGTAAAAAATATTATTAAACACTTTAATTTTGCAGAAATGTAAACCATGAAGCTGCAGTGAAGATAAATCAGAATATCATCATCATAAGCTGAGACCTTCATTGTTTTAAGGTTCGTGACTCTGAACTGAATCAACCATCAACATCCTGCAGAGACAATCAGCTCAGATCAGATCCCAGTTCTGTGTTTTCTGCTCTTCCTGCTCCGTTACGCCGCCACACACTGCAGCTGATGTTCTGGCGTTCTGTCCGCCGCCGGCCGCCTCCGGCTCTCCTGTCCAGAGAATCTGTTTGTTTCTTCCAGATTCCCGTCAGCCTCCTGAGGACAGCATGTCTCCGGATCCGAACACTGACTCTGCAGCTCTGCAACAACAGAGGCAGAAAATCAACTCATGTTACAAAAATCAAACAGATGATTCATCCAAAACCTCCCCTGATCTTCATGTTTCAGTTATTACCCATAAATCTCTGGATGTGTGCGGTCCTGCCCAGATCCTGAACCGTCTGTCAGGATCTTGTGGACTTAATGTTTTATATGTGGACTAAAAACTTTGTGTATAATAAAAGTTACTGATAATAAATGAGCATCTGAAGCTAAAACTGCTGCAAAATACTGCAGAAGAAAATGTGAAATGTAGTTTTTCTGTCAGGTTGTCAGACAGCAGTGTGAAGGTGTGTGTGTGTGTGTGTGTGTGTGTGTGTGTGTGTGTGTGTGTGTGTGTGTGTGTGTGTGTGTGTGTGTGTGTGTGTGCAGTCAGTCACCTGAGCAGGTGTGTGTGTCCTCGCTGCAGATCTGCAGGACGACCAGCAGCGACAGCAGCAGCAGCCAGCGGCTGGCCCGGTCCGGCGCCTCCCGGTGGCGGGGCCTCCGGCTCTGGGACGCCGGGTACATGACCCTGCGGGGTCGGCGGGGTCGGCCGGAGGTCGGGCAGGAAGCAGAACTGGTGCTGGCTGCGTCCACAGGAACCGGGTCACAGCAGGACCTCATGCTGGACTCTGTTGGTTCTGCTGCAGGTTTTTAACTGGTTTTCTGTCTCTGCAGATTTAAGCTGCAGATTTTTTCTGTCACCTGAAGCTGAACGAGTTCATCTGCTCCTGCAGTGACCTTTACCTCTGACCTGCAGCCGTTTCCTGTCAGGAAGCTGTGGTTCTGATGTTCCTGTCAGAACCAAACCATCTGGGTCGGTATCAAACAAATGTCTTCTTAAATGTCCCTGTAAACCTTTCTACCTGAACTGAACTTTTCAAACCGTCTC
Organism: Xiphophorus maculatus; assembly: GCF_002775205.1. Classification (NCBI taxonomy): domain Eukaryota; kingdom Metazoa; phylum Chordata; class Actinopteri; order Cyprinodontiformes; family Poeciliidae; genus Xiphophorus; species Xiphophorus maculatus. Next base: position 2,241,863 of record NC_036454.1, on the reverse strand, counting down.
CATCACGGTTCTGGTTCTGCTTCAGTTTAAGTAGAGCAGGAAGCTTCAGTCGTCCTGCCTCTGACCCGCCCACCTCTGGAACTTATGATTGGGAGCTAAAAGTATTTTTAGACGCACGCAGACTCCATCCTAAAAATGACCTGCTGTTTACACCTGGGTTCCTGCTGCAGGGGAAATCCCTGCAGACGGACTGACAGCATCAGAGTCACGGAAAACATCAGATCTGAGCTGGAATTAAAGGAGCAGAACCAAGAACCGGAGGAAACTCACCGATGTTTACAGGATGATTGTTTCTCTGCAGCCTGAATAATAAAAAATGTTTTCATGCATTTTATGAACACAGATGCTTTGATATTTTAATATCATTCTAACCTTAAATCAGGTACTAAACATGCTTTCATGAGGCCACGTTTCTGATTTTAAGAGAAAAAAATTATTGATCTTATGTAAAATTCAGATTTTAAATGTTTTTATTTGCTGTAAGAAGAAAATCATCAAAATCAAAATGAAGGTTTTCAAACATCCATCAGTGTGTAATTAATCTCTAAAATATGTTTCACTTTGTGATTCGGTTCCTGAAATAAATGGACTTTTCAACAATATTCTAATTTATTGTAATAATTTTCTGTTTCACAAGCAGAAACTGGGACAGACAGGAAGACAGACGACACGTCTCCACATGTGTCCAGCTGTAGCTCTGGACACACATGGGAACGCTTTCAGACGTTTTCCCAGAATTCCAGGTTGTTTCAGATTTACAGTTTTCAACTTCATAACAAGCCAGATGCTGAATCCAGACTGATCCCCAGGATCTACTGGGATCAGCCAGTAGATCCCAGTAGATCAGAGTCACAACAGGACTGAACACAGTCAGGGCTTCATGTCTTCATGGTAGAGATGGAATCAGACAAACAGTTTCTCTCCTTTCTCTCCTGACGACTCGCCGTGTTTCCATCCCGACTCCTCAGGCCTCCAACACAAAAACTGATGGAAACTTTCTGGAATGTTTTTCAGCTGCTTCCCTCTTTCTGCACGCAACGTGAAAATGACACCAAACACGCATCACAGCCGGCCAGGAGGAGGAGCAGGAGGAGGAGGAGCAGGAGGAGGAGCAGGAGGAGGAGCAGGAGGAGGAGGAGCAGGAGGAGCAGGAGGAGGAGCAGGAGGAGGAGGAGCAGGAGGAGGAGCAGGAGGAGGAGTCAGTGAATGCATCGTGACAAATTCCGTCAGTCAGTGAATGCATCGTGACAGACCGTCAGTCAGTGAATGCATCGTGACAGATTCCGTCAGTCAGTGAATGCATCGTGACAGATTCCATCAGTCAGTGAATGCATCGTGACAGATTCCGTCAGTCAGTGAATGCATCGTGACAGATTCCATCAGTCAGTGAATGCATCGTGACAGACCGTCAGTCAGTGAATGCATCGTGACAGACCGTCAGTCAGTGAATGCATCGTGACAGATTCCGTCAGTCAGTGAATGCATCGTGACAGATTCCGTCAGTCAGTGAATGCATCGTGACAGATTCCGTCAGTCAGTGAATGCATCGTGACAGATTCCGTCAGTCAGTGAATGCATCGTGACAGATTCCATCAGTCAGTGAGTACAGATTCCGTCAGTCAGTGAATGCATCGTGACAGATTCCATCAGTCAGTGAATGCATCGTGACAGATTCCATCAGTCAGTGAATGCATCGTGACAGATTCCGTCAGTCAGTGAATGCATCGTGACAGATTCCGTCAGTCAGTGAATGCATCGTGACAGATTCCGTCAGTCAGTGAATGCATCGTGACAGATTCCGTCAGTCAGTGAATGCATCGTGACAGACCGTCAGTCAGTGAATGCATCGTGACAGATTCCGTCAGTCAGTGAATGCATCGTGACAGATTCCATCAGTCAGTGAATGCATCGTGACAGATTCCGTCAGTCAGTGAATGCATCGTGACAGATTCCGTCAGTCAGTGAATGCATCGTGACAGATTCTGTCAGTCAGTGAATGCATCGTGACAGATTCTGTCAGTCAGTGAATGCATCGTGACAGATTCTGTCAGTCAGTGAATGCATCGTGACAGATTCCGTCAGTCAGTGAATGCATCGTGACAGACCGTCAGTCAGTGACTGCATCGTGACAGACCATCAGTCAGTGAATGCATCGTGACAGATTCCGTCAGTCAGTGAATGCATCGTGACAGATTCCATCAGTCAGTGAATGCATCGTGACAGATTCCGTCAGTCAGTGAATGCATCGTGACAGATTCCATCAGTCAGTGAATGCATCGTGACAGATTCTGTCAGTCAGTGAATGCATCGTGACAGATTCTGTCAGTCAGTGAATGCATCGTGACAGATTCCGTCAGTCAGTGAATGCATCGTGACAGACCGTCAGTCAGTGAATGCATCGTGACAGACTGTCAGTCAGTGAATGCATCGTGACAGATTCCATCAGTCAGTGAATGCATCGTGACAGACCGTCAGTCAGTGAATGCATCGTGACAGACCGTCAGTCAGTGAATGCATCGTGACAGATTCCGTCAGTCAGTGAATGCATCGTGACAGATTCCGTCAGTCAGTGAATGCATCGTGACAGATTCCGTCAGTCAGTGAATGCATCGTGACAGACCGTCAGTCAGTGAATGCATCGTGACAGACCGTCAGTCAGTGAATGCATCGTGACAGATTCCGTCAGTCAGTGAATGCATCGTGACAGATTCCGTCAGTCAGTGAATGCATCGTGACAGATTCCATCAGTCAGTGAATGCATCGTGACAGATTCCGTCAGTCAGTGAATGCATCGTGACAGATTCCATCAGTCAGTGAATGCATCGTGACAGATTCCATCAGTCAGTGAATGCATCGTGACAGATTCCGTCAGTCAGTGAATGCATCGTGACAGATTCCGTCAGTCAGTGAATGCATCGTGACAGATTCTGTCAGTCAGTGAATGCATCGTGACAGATTCCATCAGTCAGTGAATGCATCGTGACAGACCGTCAGTCAGTGAATGCATCGTGACAGACCATCAGTCAGTGAATGCATCGTGACAGATTCCGTCAGTCAGTGAATGCATCGTGACAGATTCCATCAGTCAGTGAATGCATCGTGACAGATTCCGTCAGTCAGTGAATGCATCGTGACAGATTCCGTCAGTCAGTGAATGCATCGTGACAGACCGTCAGTCAGTGAATGCATCGTGACAGATTCCGTCAGTCAGTGAATGCATCGTGACAGATTCCGTCAGTCAGTGAATGCATCGTGACAGATTCCGTCAGTCAGTGAATGCATCGTGACAGATTCCGTCAGTCAGTGAATGCATCGTGACAGATTCCATCAGTCAGTGAATGCATCGTGACAGATTCCGTCAGTCAGTGAATGCATCGTGACAGATTCTGTCAGTCAGTGAATGCATCGTGACAGATTCCGTCAGTCAGTGAATGCATCGTGACCGATTCCGTCAGTCAGTGAATGCATCGTGACAGATTCCGTCAGTCAGTGAATGCCACGGAGTTTAGTCTGGATTTACTCTGATCACAGAAACATGAGCTGAACTTTCCTTCCTCCATTGTTCAGTAAATCTGCTGCTGATGCGTTTAAGCGTCGTCTGGTTCTGCGGTTCCAGCTGAAGGTCACGTTGTTCTCAGAACCTCAGCGGTTCTGTTTGACTCCGGCTGCAGCTTCACGTCCAGCTTTGTGTCTCTCCTTTTGTCTGCAGATGGAGGCGTGAAGCTGGAAGAAAGAAACAGATTCTTTCGCTCAGCTCAGGTTCTGGTTCTGACGCCTGAACCAAACCCTCTGCTATTAATAACTCAAAGTCAGAACCAAACGCTGCAGCTTCTGCATGGCTGTCATTTTCTGAATAACTTTGTCTGAAGTCACTGAGGGAAGAACGTCATCCAGGCTGAAACTGAAACTTTTATCATCATATCATGTGTTGCTGGTGAAAGTGACAATAAGAATAAATCATTTCTCTTTTTTAGGAAACTGTTTCACTGCATGACAATAATAACAACAATAAAACATAAATAGTTCTGTAAGGACAGCAGGAGGTTCAGGTGGCTGTTAGTATTTATTGAACTTGTGAAATATGACATTACTGAATTATGGTCAGTTAGAAATAATTTTTAACAGATTAAAAATGATGCTTTTTAAATCGGCTGGCAATTATATGTTCAGTTTTAGATATGAATATAGAAAATACTGAAACTGTAAAAATCAGTTCATATTTTTACCCACTGCTTTAAATAAACTTTATTAATATTTTTCTTTTGCTTTGTTTGTAAATAATTTTATTATTTTATCTTATTTTTATGTTCTATAAACTCAAACTGAAACACTGAGTTCCCTCCTCAGTTCAGAACCGAGACATGACCCAAACGAGACGTTCAGCTGGTTCTGGGTTCTGGTTCTGGTGATCTGGGTTCTGGGTTCTGGTTCTGGTGATCTGGGTTCTGGGTTCTGGTGATCTGGGTTCTGGGTTCTGGGTTCTGGGTTCTGGTTCTGGTTCTGGTTCTGGTTCTGGTTCTGGGTTCTGGGTTCTGGGTTCTGGGTTCTGGTGTTCTGGTTCTGGGTTCTGGTTCTGGTTCTGGGTCTGGTTCTGGTTCTGTTTGGCTCCCATCAGACCTGAACTCGTTGTTGGACTCCTGATTCTTGTTGATCAGCTCATTCAGTTTCTTTCTCTTCAGACTTTTTTTTTTGGATTCTGAGGTTCTGACCCGGTTCTGACTGAAACTCTGTCAGTTTTTATTTCACTGGTTCTAAACGGACCCAGACTTATTTGTTTGGACAGACTGTCAGCGTCTGTCCTTCTGCCAACACGACCAACCAGAACCGGCAGGCAGGCGTTGCTTTTACCTGAGAAACGTGAGTAACGTTTGTTCAGAACCGGGACCGGGTCCAATAAGCAGGAAATCCATTTCTGAAATGATTAACGGTGAAACCTGAAGGTCATCATTCCACCTGCATTCCTCAGCCTCCTCCAGGTGAAGCTGTTTGCTCTGAGCCTCTCAGCCTGTTGCAGCTTGAACATCAATTACTGCAGAATCATCATTTCTGAGCTGCGACCAGAACCAGAACCAGAACCAGAACCAGAACCAGAACCAGAACCATCCGGCCTCAAAACTACAGTTTGCACGGAACCAGGGAGTTTACAGATTTATTCAGCCCAGCTTTGGTGTGAGGCGTTTGGGTTCACCAGGTCACTGCAGAATGATGATGGTTCTGTTGGTTCTGTTGGTTCTGGTGGTTCTGGTGGTTCTGGTGGTTCTGGTGGTTCTGGTAACAGGAAAACAAACTGGAAAGTACAGAAAGTCCGATTCATCAGGACTTAAAGTGAGAGAAAATCTGTAGTGAAGTTAAAATGAGTTTTCATGTATTTGAACATTTTATAGATTTTATGATGAAATGAATAAACAGAGACTCTAAACTGCAGTCAGCAGTAAGAACCAATCACTGCTTCTACTGGTAACATTTAAATTCTGCACATTTTATATTAAAGTATTTTCTCACTTCATTAAATCAGAAATTATCTGTTTTTATTAATGAGGTCACTATAAATAATTTTTATTCCTTACAGATTAATTTCAAAGGAATCGTTTTCTGTGTTTTTGTTTTTCTGTTTTTCTGTTTTTCTGTTTTCTGTTTTTTTCGTTGCTCTGGGAAATGAAGCCAAAAATATTTCTGTTATGATTAAATATTGAAACAAGCTATTGGGCTTCGTGTCGCTGCAGCTTCAGGATAAACCTGCGGATTAAAGTTTCAGTTTCTGTTTAATGAGCTTTTATTGCTGTGAGCTGGATGACCTTTGACCTCCACGCCCTCTTCATCCAGCTCTGCTTTGTCTGCCTCCATCTAATCCTCCTCAGAAACACAGAAACACAGAAACACAGAAACACAGAAACACGACCTGCTGCCGTGCAAACGCCTCATTATTGGCGCTTTGGGTGGGGTGTGTATATGTGTGTGTGTGGGGGGGTGCAGGTGGAGTGTGTGTGTGTGTGTGTGTGTGTGTGTGTGTGTGTGTGTGTGTGTGGGTGAGAAGGACAAACACACACAGATGAACTGCTGCTCTCCACCCTCAGCCTGCAGCCTGAGCAGAGGAGAAACCTCAGATAGGAAAATGACTGACTGTCCCTGAAGGCATCGTGGGCTGAACTCTGGTTCTGCTGTCGGCCCGGTTTGGATTGTGGCTTCTGCTCTAATTTGATCCATTTTTCCATGAATGATTCCTGATATTTAGCAAATATTTGATCCCATAATGACTTCAGTTCATCTTTTTAATGATGCGTTTGATTGTTGAGGATTTAAGATCATAAAGATCATGAAACCATCCTGAGGTAAAACCAAAGAGCTGCTTCAGAGGAAAACATCTCAGGGTCACAGCAGATTCACTGAACTTTGACCTCTGCAGACAGAGAAACTAAAACTGTTTAACATTCACTGTTTACAAACACAATAAATTATTAATAAAATCGTCATCAGACGATTCCCGTTGAGTTTTCTCTTAGTGTCACTTAGGAAGAAATCTTCATGATCCAATAAAATCCAGGAGTTAACAGGAAACAGAGGCAGCAGTGAGCTGAGGTTCTGGTCAGAGGTTCTGGTCAGAGGTTCTGGTCAGAGTGACGGAGGGACGAGTCACAGAGTTACACCATCTGATCCTCACATCGTCAGACCATCAGAGGGGGAAAGTGCTGCTCAGCGATGATGCAACATGATGATGTGTCCGCTCTCTGCAGAGTGTGTGTGTGTGTGTGGGCGTGTGTGTGTGTGTGTGTGTGTGTGATCACAAAGGAAGTGGGGAATGTCCAGCAAAGACAACTTCCCTTAACCCCCCTCACACACACACACACACACACACACCCACGCACACACACACACACACACACACACCCACGCACACACACACACACATACACACACACACGCGCACACACACACACACACACACAGTAAAACATCTGGTCGTAATAAAACTGATCATCTGTGTTTTTCTGTTTCCTGCTGGTTTGTTTTTATTTTTCCAGCGATCAGATGATCAGAGACTGAAGGTCAAACAGTTTGAAATATTTAATTACATCTTTTGTTTATTTTTAAAGCCTAATAAAACAATTTCCTAACCACCAACGTAGAGTTTTGTTCATGAAAAGAAGTCTGTCACAAGACGGACTGAACATTAGTTTTAATTAAGAACCGTTTCTGGCTCCGACTTTCTCTGGTTGTTTTCAGATTTTAATCAAAATGCACCAGAAACAAAGTCACAGTTTGTGTTTTCACTTTGAGGGCGGAGCCAAAATGTAGACTAGAACATGAACCAGCATGATTAAAAATATACAGAACGAATGAAAACATGCAGAACTGAACAAAGCAAACGGAGCAGAACCTGAGTTACTAAAGACTCCTGGGATGAAAACCAGGAGCTTAAACACTGAGGCTGGAGGAAAATGAACGGATGAACTAATCAGAGGAGATGAAGAACAGCTGAGGCAGAAAGATGGAAAAATGGAGCAAGAAAGAAAAACATCAAGAATCAACAGGAAAAGAATAAAAACTGATGAAAACTGAAACACAAAGGAATGAAATACGGCAACACCAGTCTAACATTAATGAACACAGAGCAATGAACTGAGTATGGAAAGACATATCGATCATTAATAATAAACACCAAGAACATGATCAAAAACAGCAGGGACAGTAAATATACCAAATATATTTTCACTTATTTCTTTTGTTCTTTAGTTTATAAAAAAAATGTCCAGATAGTTTCATATTTTTAATGTTTGATCACCAACTCATTTCTGACTTTAGTATTTTTGTGTGACTAATTTTTAAATAAATATATAAAAGTAATGCTTCTGTTGCTTCAGGATAATGAATGAATGAATGAATCATTCATTCATTGAATGAATCTCCTCTTCTCTCCTCTCCTCTCCTCTCCTCTCCTCTCCTCTCCTCTCCTCTCCTCTCCTCTCCTCTCCTCTCCTCTCCTCTCCTCTCCTCTCCTCTCCTCTCCTCTCCTCTCCTCTCCTCTCCTCTCCTCTCCTCTCCCTTCCTTTTCTCAGTCAGAGCCTCTGGATCACGGCCTTCAGCTTCACCTCTCTTCCCCGTTCCAAACTGTACCTGCAGCTTCTCCTCTCCTCATCGTCTGGTTGAATTGATGTTTTGCTGAATGAGAAGCTTTGATGGCGACACATAATGAGGGTTAATTAAAGTAAAGGGAGGATCCGCCCCGAACACATCCAGGTTTAGAAATGTTCTGCACATTTAACCTCCAATTATTCTTATTTTGGAACAGGACCTGGGATGACTGAGCTCTGATTGTCGTTACCACGGTAACTGCAGTACAGATACAGCCTGAGGCAGGTGAAGCAGAGAGCTCAGGTATTCATCACCTGCCAAACACAGAACTAAAGTCCTCCACACTTTGGAAAGAGAAGGAGAAACACTGGAGACGGAAGAACTGAAAGATTAACACAAAATAAAAACAACACACTGAAACAAAACCAAACCTGCAGCAGCGTAAGGTGATGGCAGCATCATGCTGTGGGGTTATTTTACTTGGGGCTAGAAACTTGAATTAAAATGTTTCCATCTTCAGCATCTCTGTTAGTTCAACATTTATCTAAATCAGCACAAAGGAAACGTCTTAAAATGAGAATTAAATATTTAGAAAGACGAACAGGAAGTAAATGTGACTGAAGGTCAGTGAAGGTCACCTGGATCTCCTCAAGGTTTTCCATCAGTGCCAGTATCAGTTCAGGTGTTTACTTGGAATAATCATCTTACGTTTTAATACCAGTAAAACCTGACCAGGCCTGTGTTTGCCTGACTCAGTAAATATTTTATTTATCTGAATATTTGCATCGGTCAGATGTTTTCTGTCTGGTGGAAAACCCACCAGAGTTTCTGACTTCCTGCTGTGATCCCACACAGGGGAATCCTGGGAAACAGGAAAATTAGCAGAACTTCTCTCCTGTTTGAACAAAAGCCTTCTGTCCAACATGCAAACAGGCAGCAAGTTTATCATTTTATTTATCTCATTCAGGGATAAAATGGCTCCTGAGCTGAAAGGAAAAACTCAGCCATGTCATCAGAAACTTTGTTTTTCCAGCAGATGTTCCCTGAGATGCAGATTCTTCCCACGTTTTTAGTAAATTTGCCTAAAATATTCCAAAACAAAGTTTGACAAACAGAAAATAGGATTTTATCTCCAACAAGGTGATTCCTAAAGAGCTGAGTGGAAATTTTTTATGACTTTGTTCAGGAAACTTTCAGAAAGTCTGAAGAACAACAAACAGGAACATTTAAAATGGCTGCTGATTAAAACTGGCTGGTTTCAGAAAAACGGCCTAGTCCATGCAAACAGCTCTGTTTCTCTTAAACTTGATGTTTCATCCTTATTGGGATTTTATGTGACAAATCAATTCAGAGTCGTGCAGAGTTGATTCATCGTTTCCTCAAACCTACAAAGTTTTTAAGAATCCCCCTTTACTCTGATGAAGCTAAATAAAATCCAGACTAACTCACATGATCAGAGCATGTTAATAATGAAATGATTGCTGATGCATGATGAGGAAGAAGGAAAAGATTCTGCATTAGTTTATCATAAACAAATCCAGACGGAGCCTTTAGAGTCACAGAACCAACCAGAACCAACGGATCAAATCGCTGCTGCGGCTTCAGTTTGAGACGATTTATCCGCTTTAAAACCTGGAGATGATTCAACAGGAATCCAGACAAATTTCCTAAGGCAGCAACCGGACCAGTCACTGACAAGTAACAGGAAAAACAATTAAAAAACTAAAACAAATAAAAAAAACTGAGTGTTGAGTTATTATTTTCTGTAATCTTTGCTCTAAAATTTTCCCATGTTTTTATGTCAGTTTTATGAAAGGAAGTCATTTTGTTTCTCCTGTGGGATCAGCAGCTTCCATAAACATAATTTCTCTTCATGTTTTATTTCTGTGCATCTACAGCCTGAAGCTGCAGAACTTCACTTTCTGCACAGAAACTTTTCCTAGTAGCAGGGAAACAGCGACACCTTCTGTTTGCACTCAAACACACAGCGGAGTTTTATTTTTGGTGCTGATTTATTTTTTAATGCCGTAGCACCACCTGGTGGAACTTCAGAGTTACTACACATCAGCTGATTCCAGCTGATCAACTCTGATCAGTTTCTGAAGTTTATTTAATAATTTCTGAGGAAAATAATCCAGCCCTTAAAGAAGGTAAAATTTTATTTAAATATTTTTTTCTTCTTTTTCTACCATAAAATATTTATTCTGTCATTCAAAAACACAGCAATGTTTAGACATACATGAAAAAACATGAGCAAATGTTTTGCTCATGTTTTATTAAAATTGCCAGGAGTTTCTGGTTGCCTAGCAACCTCCTGTTCATAGCCTGCTTGTTGTTTTTCTGTGAATTCCTCTGATATCAACAGTAAAAATGCAGGAAAAAGACAGGAAGCCGAGCGGCTCGTCTCCACCCAAGGACAAGGAGAAGTCCTCTGAGGAGCCGCCGGACGCCGAGGATCCGGAGCGAGAGAAGAGTTTGTTTCTGACTCAGATCAGTTTTCTGGACGAACAGCTGGAGAAGTGAGAGGATCACACTGACGACACTTTAATAACTCTGAGTTATATAGATTCAGTCTAACTGCTGGTAACACAATATGTCTACAATATCACTTTAACACTCAATGAAAACTGAGTTTTAATGAACTTCAACCAAACATTCAGATCTGATCAATATGATCTGAGTTTAACATGAGAAAAATTTCATTTTAAAGTTTTAGTTTTATTATTCAACAGAAGTGTCCAAAGTGAGGTCTGAGGGCCACTTTTTAACTGTTGAACCGTTGAATCATCGTCTCTGTGAATAACGAATATTTTTGTTTTATGTCTGCAGGTTCCAGCTTCAGTGTGATGACCTGAAGGAGCAGAAGAAAGACATCGTCCTGAAGTCCGGCGCTCTGCAGAAGGACACCAGCGACATCCTGGAGTACCTGCAGCACTACCTGTCTGTGCTGGAGAGGGACGAGGAGGAGCTGAAGGCGAAGGTGGAGAAACAGCTGCAGGGCGACAGACAGAAAACCGAATCCTTGGAGCTGCTGCTCAGTACAGAGAGAAAGGAGCTGCAGGACAAGTTGGACCAGCTGAGCTCAGACAGAGACAACCAGGGTGAGGCGCCGTCTGGGTTCAGACGAGGTTTTCCTTCCCAGATTATATCACATGTGTTGAAGCAGTGGTGGGATTTAACATTTACACTGCAGGGCCTCTAATTAATTAATCACATTGAAAAACCACATAGTGACATAATAAGCAACATTTTCAATTTAATAACCGTTTCTCCCTCTGAGTTATTGAATAAACAGACACATAACCTAACAACAATTTAAAGTTTTAGTCTGTTATTCGGGTCAGATTGGTGCAAAGTGACCAATCTGTTCTGCTGAGTGTTTCAGGAAGTCCTGGTTGTTTCGGAGCCTCTTCAGAAATGAACTGATGTCACTGAGGATCAAATTTAAAAGATTCTCTTCAAACCTGAACAGGATTTAGATCAACTTTACAGCTGTCATCAAAACGCTGCAAAAACAGAAATATAAAAACTAAACACAAGTACTGTTCAACACCGTTTTAATCAAACCCATAGGGGGCAGTGTGGTGCAAAGTTAAAACCAATGTCAGCCAATCAGATTGACTTCCTGTTAGGACTCAAACATGGCGTCAGGAGGGGTTTTTTTTAGATTGAACTACCTTTAAATGGCGTATTTGAAGATAAAGTCAATAAAACAGAAGATAATATCGATTGTAAATCATGTTAAAGCAACTATCTGGGCAGATTAACTTTTAACATAAAAATATCAGTTTCTCCATGAACACAAATATGGAGTTTCTTAAATCTCCACCTTGGTCACAGATTTAATAAATAATCATGTTTATTGATATTAAACTGAGTGATTGTGAGGATGAAAGGCCAAAGCACATAAAACATATTTCATGTCTTTCTGTCCTGATCAGCTGCCAGGATAGAGGAGCAGCGGCTGCAGCTGGCCGAACAGGAGCGGAAGATCAACATGAAGAAAACTCTGGATAAGGAGCTGATCGTCCTGGAGCGGCACCACGCCACCGAGATCAACAAGATGTACATGGAGAAGAGGGAGTGAGTGAGCGGCGGCCTCAGGTTTCCCTCCGGGCCGCCGCAGGTTCTCAGCGTCTCTGTTCTCAGGATCATCGACGAGATGAAGCAGAACGTGATGAACAGCATCAGGCAGAGGGTGAAAGCCCTGATCCAGGAGGAAACCGTGGAGCACCAGAAGCTGCGCACCAAGGTGGAGTCTCTGTCGCTCCAGAGTTTGGTGCTGCTGTGGAGGAAAAGGGCCGAACACAACAGAGTGAAGCGTCTTTGTCGAACATCCATAAAGATCCGAGTCATGATCCACAGGATGACCCTGAAAATCAACATCCTCAGGAAGGTAGGAAGCTGCTGCTGCGCTTGGCTCTCTGGGATTTTAATCTGCTGGATTAATTTAATCATCTGACTGTTGGATCCTCTGAATCCTATTGGCTCAGCCTAACAGAGCTCTTTCTCTGATTGGCTAATATATGTTAACAAATCTTCATCGCTTACAAATTGAAAGTTGAGACAGACTCACTAGGTTCACTGCCCCCTGCTGTAGTGGAGGGGCATGACCGGTTCTCACTGTGTTGGCAGCTCAACATCAGTCAAGTATAAACCAGATAAAACATTAATTTATGCCAATTTACTGACAAATCTGTTACTCCTTTCTTGTTACACAGCAAATGTAACTTTTTCTCTTGGAAAAAAACCAGGAGATTATTGATATATTTTAGAATAATCTGAGCTGCAAACTAAAACAAATATGAAAGTAAAACTTTCTCAGAGGAATGTTGTTGTTCCAGAATAAAACAAAGAAAACTTTTTGTTTGCAGCTGTTAGAGTTAAATTAGTTTAATTTATTTTATATTTTCCTTGTTTTTCCTGAAACCTTCAGGAATCAGTGAAGCTCAGGAGGAGATGCAAACTGCTGACGCGTCACATCAACGAGCTGCAGAGATCCAGGGAGAACCTGCTGGGCTACCAGCAGGCCTACAGGTCAGAGGTCACGTCACTCTGAGCGGTTTTAGTTCAACTTAAAGTCCGATGGTAACAACTGGACCAGAACCTGTATCATGTAACGACCCGTCTCTCCATCCTCCATCCCTCCAGGTCCTGCCTGGCCTCGGGTTCGGAGGAATGCCGTCAGAAAGCGTCGGCCGTTGCGTCGCTGCTGGAGCGGCTGCAGAAGGAGAGAAGCATAAGGAAGAACCTGGAGGGAGACCTGAAGAGAGCCGTGTCCGTCCTCACGGCCATCGCCATGGTAACGCCGTCCGATCGGATCAAAGGTCAGGATCCGTGATGCGACCTGAACGGAGATGTGAAGGTTCTGTTCTCGTTTCTTCAGGATGCTGAGAAAATCCCCAGATCTCAGCCGCGGCTGCAGAACCTGCTGCAGCTGATGGCCAGCAGGGAGCCGCAGGACGCCGGACCGCCGGAACCTGCCAGGTACCTGGGCCCGCCTGCAGGGATCAGAACCCGATGGAATCAGCTGGGCCATGAACCGGATCAGAACTCAGAATCACATCCCTCATCCTGTCTGTCCCGCAGCAGAGACGAGGAGGAGGAGGAGGAAGAGGCGCTCTTCGTCATGGCCAAACTCAGACCAGGAGACCTCTACCTGGTTCCTGGACCAACATGGACGCCCAGAACCGCTCCGACCCAACCCAGCCTGACGCCGAGAAACAGGTTGCTATGGAGATCTGACTGATCTCATCAGGTTTCCTTCTGGAAACTAAAAGTCAGAGTTTCTGTAAAGACATTTAGATTATTTATTTTAAGATGATTGTTGAAAAAATCTTACAACATTTGCAGAAGCAGAAAGTCACAAACTTTATGGAGTTAAAAAGTGAATCCAGTTTCAAACAGCAAATTCTTAATTATGATATAAAATCCCAGAATATCTCTAAACGTGATATAAATTTGAAAATGAATTTATAATTTTTTGTTTGTTTAATCAGAACAGTTCAGCCAGCTGATCTGTTCTGCAGCAAATGATGATCTTGATCCTAAAATTCAACAAAAATCATTTCTGATAAAAATAAATCAGGATTCATTCGGATCTCTAAGTTCAGTTTCTGTTTTTTTCCTGAAGAAACTCATGAAAAATATTTTAAATATTCATATTTCCTGGATGTCCTTTAAGTTTCTTCTTTCTTTTTTAGTTTGTTGCTTAAATGTTTAAGTTTTGGATTGTTGGTAAAATCGGCAGATGAAAAACCTTCCAAGCCTCAAACTGCAGCTTGGATTCACTGCAGACCCGGAACGATCAGAACCGATTCGGTCCGTTTGTCTGCAGGGATCAGAAATCAGCCGCAACGTCACATGAAATCGTCATCAGTCTCAGTGTTTGTTGCCTTCAGAGGCTGGATAAAAACGTGGTTATTTTCAGTTGTAAGAGAATAAACCTCCAGTCAAACGGTTCTGACCCGCTTCCTGTCTGTTGCAGAGTGAAGCTTCCTCCCATCCAGAAGAGTCTGTGGCAGACGGCGCTGGGTGAATGGATGGGATGATCTGTTCACTTCACTTCTAATAAAGCTGCTGCTGCTCAACTGGAGCTTTTCTTCTATCAAAGTTTAATAAAAACCAGTAATTTAAAGAGACTAAATGTTCAGGCTGATTTCCGCCAGCAGGGGGAGACACTTGGTTAAAGTCTCCTGAAGCTGTTTGTTTCTGAACCAGATGAAGCTGCAGGTTCCTGTAAAGTTCAGGTTCTCTGTTCCCTCAGACTGGAGGAGGAAACACGACGCCAATCAGATCAAACTTCATGTTTTTAAGAGTTTGAATAATAAACTGAACCTGATGCACGTTTGGTATCTGGGGTTAAACTGGAATGAATGTAACCAGCTGTATGAATTAAGCCAAGTTGCTAAAGGTAAAGTAACATCCTTAGATGTATTAATTTATATTCATAATAAATTAAGTTCAGACCATGTGACTAAAACTATTTTCAGAGTTTCAGTGGATAAACCAGAACGGTCCTGGTTCATCGTGTTTCAGGCTTTTCTCCTGAGTTTAATGAAATATTGACCGCCAGGCTTCCGTAGGATTTAGTGACACAGTGAAAAGATAAAATTCATTCATTCATTCATTCATTGATTCATTTCGGTGCAGAGAAACATCTAAAAATGAAGCTCAGAGTCCTGGAGACTGAAAACCACTGAGGGCTAAAAGAATCTGGGAAAAGGTTGAGTTTAATAAATGTCTGGATGTGAATTTAGAAAATATTTACATAATTTATCTTCAGTAGAATAAATAAAAAATTCTCCCAGTAAAATGCTTTAAAGCAGAATCTGTAGACGAACAGAATCCATGAAGTTTTTTCACGTCTTCAGCTGTTGAACTAAAGGAACTGAAACTTTAAACTCCTGAACAGATTCAGCTGGAAGAACAAAATGAAATGACATTTTATCGCCCAGCTCTCAGTTTAGAGCCGTCTCTCTTCATCCACTGTCACCAGAGGTCAGAGGTCACCAGGCTGACCAGAGGACAGAAAACTCCTCAGTACAATTTAGAAACCAACCAAACCAGTCATGCTTTGACTGGACCGCAGCTTTACAGTTAAAACTAAAGTATGGTGGACATTCAATATTTCAGTCATGAAAGTTTATAATGTTGAAATACAAAATATGTAGAAACAAAACAAAAAAAATCTGATCCAGCATTTAAAAATGTTAAAATGTTTCATCAAGTCAAAACCAAAAAACTTTTATTTATCCTGAACTTTATTTAAATTTGATAAAAAAACAAAGTGTGACAGTGCGAAATATAAAAGGTTATAAAAATATAAAACATTATTATTATAATTCATTGCACAGTGAGACGGGACATAAAACCGGACCGGACAGAACCGATCTGGACGGATCACGTTTCAGAACCGCTTCAGATTTCAGCTCAAGTTTCATATTCAAAGCAGTTCATCTGGAAAGGTTCTGGTTCTGTTGGGTCCATTTAAAGTTCGGATCAAACTGGGTCGGTTTGAATGACCCAAAGTACCACCCAGAGTCCAAACAGTGGGTTCATGTAAAGACCCGTCCAGATAAAAACATTCCGTCAGAACCAAACCCAGAGAACCGACCCGTTTCCTCTGCTGAGTATTTATGGAAATAAAACTCAGAGCTGCTGTGGAAACTTTCTGTGAAGGGAAGCATTGATGGTTTTAACGTCCAGGCAAATTTCTGCCACCGAGGTGAACCCACCAGAACGGGTCGGACTGGACCGGATCCGGCCGCTGGTTCTGTGTAGCCCTCTGTCTGAACGGAGCAGCAGAACCGCCGGAGCCGGATCGTTTGCATGAATCTGTCAACAAGATTAGATTAAAATCTGCAGCTGCGTCAGGAGGGAGAAAACAGTTTATATTTAGAAACAGAACCGGAGCCAGAGCAGAACCGGTACCAGAACAGAACCGGTACCAGAACAGAACCACCTGAAACAGCAGAACAAAGTGAGGTGAAAGTGAAAACGTGATCCAAGCTGATCTGATCCTGAAGTGATGAAGTGGAAGCAGATCAGTGGGTTTAATGTTTGGTACCTCTAGATTCACCTGGGAGGAAACTGGACCGACTGACCCGGTTCTGATCAACCGGATTCTGACCCGGGATCGACCTTATCCTGTTCCCTGAACCCTTTACATAAAAAACAGGAAGTGATGAGATTTACTGCAACAGCTCTTCCTTTAAAATCCTTCCACATGTGAAGCATCACCATCATCATCATCATCATCATCATGAACCAGAAGTTCGTTTTGACCCAAATGAGGAAGATGAAGGTCCGCTGCGTCCCGCTCCGCTCAGACTCCAGGGTTTAAAATAAAATATTTCAGTTTTCTTCCTCCCAGCAGACAGGAAGTGATGTCAGGTCAGTCATTTGCTGATGAGGTAGATGATGATTCCGGTGAGGAGGACCATCATCATCACCACCGCGGTGAGGAGGAAGGCCCGGCAGACGGGTCGGCCCGTCAGGCGGAACAGGGCGCCGCCCAAACCGCCCGCCTCCCCCCTGCTGTCCCTGGAGGTCGGGCTGGGACGCCCCACGTCCAGAGTCCGGTTCACCGACCTGAGAGAGGTCACGGACCGGCGGCCCGGCCGACCCAACCGGCCCGGCCCGTCAGAGGACCTGCAGACAGAACCGGATCCGTCAGAACCAAACTGGATGTAAGGCCACAGAAAAACAGAGATCCTGACAGGGAGCCGTTTGTCCTACATGAGGTTGATAGACAGCGCTAAGCCCCGCCTCCTGACTCTGATTGGTTGTTTTTGGTTCATTTCTTCACAGATCAAAAACATCCAGGCTGGTTCCTAAAAGACCAGCATGAAGCTTCTGGAGCGACAAAAACCAACCAAATATGGACCAGACCCAGTTTCCTCACACCAGGGCTCAGCTCTGGAGTTAAAGACTTGGACTAGGCCATGAAGCCTGGTCTGAGAGGGAAACTGATCAACTCTCAGCTTAAGACACATTTAACCAATTTAACCGTATCCTCTGTTATAAGGTTAAATGTAAATATGTAGCACATTTTATCTAAAAAAGTATTTTGCTTTAATAAAGTTATTTTTACCTGGTGACAGTTTTAGAGCCTCCAGGTTCTGTTCCTCTCAGATCAGATTCTGATGTTTATCTTTTATATTAATTATTAAATAGTCATTAATTCCACACGTTTATTTATGGCTGTTTTCAGATTTATTACTCCGTCCAGATCTCAGACTCATTGACCTTAATATGACCTTGACATTAAAGGGACGAATCAGCAGATCTGAAACCTGAGTGGTGGAAAAATCCTGCAGTTTGTTTTTCCTCCGATTATTTCAGTTTACGGCGTTTAGCCGCTGCTAAGCTACTCCACTGTATCTGAGCCAGGTTTTAATAACTAACCAGCTCCAATAAAATGATCCAGCAACACAAAAACATTCCAATAAAGCTGACCTTTGACCTGCTGCAGGCCTCGTTGATAAACAGTCACTGAGTTTGCAGCTCAGTTTTGGTGTTTTTGGTTCCGTTGGAGTCTGAACCAGCAGCAGGTCCGTCTGTTCAAACAACGTTAGATTTTATCTGAGATTAAATAATCCAGAATTATCTCAGAACTCTGTCAGCCAGGAGGTTAAAACTCTTCAAGATAAATTAAACGTCTGATCGAAAGGTTAAAGGTCGAAAGGTTAAAGGTCAATCTCATCCAGCAGGTTGAACTTCTGCAGGATTTTCAGTTTAATGGAGCAAAAACTCTGCAGCTCAACTTCAGATTCATTTGGCTGCTTTCACTCAGCAGATTCAACGATCTAATTCTGACCTTTAACCCTGAAAAAATTTGATTTTTGATATTTTCTGGAACTAAATCATATTTCATACTTTTCACAGCGTTTGCCGTCTGAACGGACATCTTGGATTTTATTAGTAGAATGAAAAATTTCACAGAACAAAAAGATGAAACTGACCTGAAGTTTCATCACCACCTTCTTCAAATTAAACAATGTGAACAAAATTTGTGTCGATGTTTTGTTTGTGCTGCTGTCATTTTAAAGATATTAAGTTTCCAGAGGTCAAAGGTCAGCCAAGACCCCGTATTAAGATCTAATAAAATATCAATCCGTTACATTTGTGCAGCAAAAATTGTTTATAATAAAAAATTGTTTCCAGCCGTCAGCCCGCCACAGACCCACAGACAGTTTTTATAAATTAATTGTTTGTGCAGCTAAAATCTTTGAATCAGCTGATTGACACCACATGGTTAAATGTGTTAAGGAGGTTTGGCTGGTTGACCTCTGATGACCTTTGGAAACATTGTTAAAGTGAGAGCGGCACAAACGTTTAACACCAGTTTTAATTTGAACGCAGGTGAAAATCTGCTGAGTGAGCGTTGCCACAGTAACACAGTGACCCCTGACCTTTTAGTTTTAAAGGAAGTGAAATTCTGCAGGAAGTCGAATCTGTTCTGTTTTAGACAGAAAAGCCTGAAACCGTGTGACTCCAGGTGAGGCTGACCTTTTGACCTGCAGCTTCCCCTTGTTGCGGATGAAGCGGATGCTGTAGACCCTCTGCATGGCGGCCGGCAGGTAGGACAGGACGTCCGAGTCGGTGGCCAGCTTGGGCAGGCCGAGGGGGGGCAGCGGGGTCAGGCCGCGGCACAGCGGGCACTGGATGGCGCCGGGCTCCAGAGACTTGACGTTCATACGCGCCAGGCACTCCAGGCAGAAGGTGTGCTTACAGTTCAGCATCTTGGGGCAGCGGAAGACGTTGTTGAACTCGCTGAAGCAGATGGCGCACTCCAAGTCCGGACCCGACTCGTCTCGGGGCGGCTGGAGGTCCGGGACGGAGAGCTGGGGCGGCTGGAGGCCGGTGGGGGCATACGGGTTACCGGTGGGGCTGAAGGCCGGCAGCGGCAGTATGGAGCTGGGGGCGGGGCCAGGGAGGGCGGGGCCAATGAGGGCGGGGGGTAAATGAGCAACTGGGGGGGGCAGAGTGCTGCGACCCGTCTGGACGAACGGAGGAACCAACGGATCCACGGAGTAACTGGGGTTAGAGGCCGAGTACGGAACCGGACCGCCAGAAAACCCAGACACATCGTCTCCGTACGGATTCATGACCGAGCCGCTGGATGGAGGCGGAGCTTCAGGAGAACGGGAGCGGCTGGAGAACGGGGAGCAGCTGTGTTTGGTTCCAGCTTCAGTCTTCACTCCATCATGACTTCCTCACAGCTGGGAGGGAGAAAAACAGACACACTAAATATTTCTCACTGTAATCACTAAAACATGAGAAAGTTCCCAAACTGACGGTTCTGACCCGATAACAACTCCTGGTCAGAGAGAAAGTCACAGTTTTTCAGTAAACAGTTTCCTGGATTCCTCCAGCCGTTGATCTGCTAAACTGTAAACTATCCCGGTTCATTTCTTCATCTGTTCTGTTTTATCTTCATCTGTTCTGTTTTATCTTCCACCTTCAGGATAAAATCTGAGCTGCTATAAATCATTTCAGAAGCAACATAACAGGTAATGCACGTAAGCAGCTCATTTCCTGGCCTTCAGTCGATCCTACAGTCACTTTTTACTCCAAATCAAAGATCGTTGGTGGACCAGTGGTCAGCAGCTAAACTCTCCCAGCTGTGAATCCTGACCCGAACTCGTTCTGCTGCTCACTGACCAGACTTTCACATTTATAATAAGATTTCCAGGTTTGTCGTCTTAAATCACCATGACAACAGAAACAACCCAGAACTTTTGTCCCCAAGACCAAGCTGAAACATTTGGGTTTAATCAGCTGCTGAAGGTTCCTAAGCAGAACTGAAGCCCTGCAGCAAGAAGGTTGTGGGTTTGAATCCCAGTCTGGGGTTTTTCTGCATCTTCTCCCTTTGGGGCGACAAAAGTCACACGAGACTTTATGAACCCGTAGTTTCAACATCAGGTCACAAACAGAAATGAAACCTCCTGAAAACCTACAGAGCTGCTTTGTGACCTGAACCCAGGCTGTCTGGTTCTGCTTCTGACTGTCAGATGATCCAGTAACTGCCTGATTACACAGTGGATCAAACCAAGATCCCTCTTGCAAACAATCAGCTTTCTGCATTAGTAACAATCAAATATTTTTCATCTCTGAATATGTAGCAATAACTTTACTGATACAGCCTGACTGTAACTATGAGACGGATCCGGAACACAACCCAGAACCCAGAACCCAGAACTCTCCTCCATGTTTACATCATTTAATAAACCAGATGCAAACCTAAAAGGTAAAATTAATTTTCACCATGACCAATATTTCTGCTTCGTGTCTCATAGATGAAGCTGTGCAGAGTTCAGTTTGGATCTGTTGGAACCGTCACTGGATGCGGATCAGAACTCAGAACCCAAACTAACTCGTCATGCTGGTCGTCATGGAAACAGGCCAGTTTCCTCAGCCTAAAACCAATAAGCACCAAACTAGGAAACATTTCATCCTAAAAATTGTTGAAAACTATGTAAAAGATCAGCTGATGAGCTCAGACAGAGAAAATAAACTAAATATTTTTAATCAGAGGATCAGATCAGATCCATGAACCTTTGGAAAAATAAAATCAAACAGTCTACCTGAACCTGCTGGAATCTGTTTATGTTAGAAGATTTTTTAAATGTAAAACATTTTGAAAAATACTAAAACTATTCCAACTGGATGAAACACGTTTGACTCAAAACTCTGAGGAACCTGACGGCTACAGTCTGATGGAAAACAAGAACGTTGATCACTGAACTCTTCCTGGTGGAAAGTCAGAATATCGACTGTAGAAAAACCCTGAAACTAATTCAACCCTCACAATAATGAAGTTCCTTTAAAATCAACATAAAATCTGATTTTAAATTGACTCTCATGCGTCTCCTGTGCAGTCAGCGTTCCTACCTGCAGCCCGACGCTCCTCTCTGACACAGCGGCTCTCTGCAGACCTGCTCAACGTTTCCATGGATTTGCATACGTTTCCCTAAAACTGGATTCTGATCCGAGACCCACAGAACCAACTGAACACGTCCTGATGTAGCGGGAGCTGAAATTTGCATCGTCCATATTATTTACAAAGGAAAATAAGATGCAAAAGACTGAAGCCTGTTGGTGTGGAAACGCTGAGCGGGAATCACCTGGACGGATTGAAAAGATTCATTACAGCTCAGCTACAAAACACTCAACATGGTTCTGACGTCAGACGATAAACTGAGAGTAACATAAAGGATTTAATTAAACTGAAAAAGCTTCTTGATTTACAGGAGAGTTGGCTTTTTTATCTTATGGATGCTTCCTGTAAACAACTTTAATTATCGATGCAGCTTGTTAAACTTCAGAGAAAATACAGTAAAAATAAATGCATCATAAAGGGATGATAAATGAAACATTTTAAAACTATTTTATAATGTTCCCCAAACCTAATCTCACCTTTCAGTGTTTGCACACAACAATATTTATTTCTGAAAATGAAATAAATAAATCTGCTCCCAGACTAATAGTAAAATAAGCAACTAAAATCCTAAAGGTTGAGACAAATAAAGACTTTCAGGTATAAATCTCTAAATCTACGGTAATTTATGTGAACTGGGCATGAGCTGCCCTAACAACAGATTAATAGAAAGAAAAAGAACGTGATAATCATGACTATGAACGTGATTATGAGCTACATTCATAAGCAGCAGCTCCAGATTCTTTCATTGCTCTGACTTGTTGCGTTTTAACCACCTGAGGTCTGATTTTCTGAAAGCTGCTCAAAGTTCAGGTGAATCTGATCTGATTTCATCTCTGAAATATTTCTACTGATTTCCAATTATTGATGATGCTTCACACTTCTAACCAATTTACCGAGTAGATGACAGTTTGTTTTACTTTCAAAAGTTTCAATAAAGTTTGAACTTTTGAAACAGTTTTGTTCATAAAGGGATGAATAAAATCTGCATTTCTTCCTATTTTGGGGAGATTTTCCTGTGAATCAGTCCGTGGCTCCATGAACTCACCGCTGAATTTAACTTGTTAAATATCTATCAGTTATTTTTGCTCATGCAAACAATCAGCAGTGACGCTGCACAGCCTCGGTTCTGGTTGTGTTTTTACCTTTATTTCGTCCCAACCTGCAGGTTCTGTAGATCCAGATTCTGGTTCCTGTCAGTGAAACTCTGCAGGTTTACAGATCAACAATCTGTAAAGTTTCTCTGCAGTTTGAAGACTGGCGCACCTGAGGAGAGTGATGCTGATTGTTGCTCAGGCTGCGCAATTAATGCAAACGCTTCTGTTCCTTAGATGTGGAGTAAAATCCATCCATCCTTTTTCTTCTACCCTTTGTGCCACTGGGGTCAGGAGGGGTGATGGTGCCCATCTCCACCTGTCAAAGGGTCTGCGAGGTAACAGTTGATCCTACAAATGAATCTTTAGAACCAGGAAGAAATCAATGTAAGACAGGCAGAGACGAACAAAGGGTTTCTGGGGCCCTGGGCAGAAAATGGTTCCAGTTCAACTCATTTATGACAATCCAGGAAGAATAGCTCCACTATGCAAGAAATATTTTTAAATGATAATTTAATTTAACAACTTATTTTTGTAGCAGTGTAGTGACACAGCTGAACCAGTAAAATTATTTGCTAATCACATGAATTTTTTAAAATAAAAAATATATATATTTCATTTATTTTTCAGTATTTTACAGTATATTTTTCTGTACTCAAAACCAAAATTACTGAACATACTAAGTATGAACTTAAACTATTTTCCTCATTTGACAGTAAAAAATCAATTTGGGAGATTTTCATTTCCTGCTGTAATTGTCTTGCCACCGTTGGATGTAGTGATGTCCTTGTGTGTCAGTAAATAGGAGGATTTCTATGAAGATGTATCAAGCCTTGTGTTGAGGCTGCAAGCGTGGCAAGGCAGCTGTACCAGGTGACTGATTTAGGAAAGGGATCACCTGTTCCTAGTTCTGTAATAGAGCTTGAAAGATTAAGCTGCTTTAAAACTAGAACGTGTAGATCAGGGGTGTCCAAAGTGGGTCCTGGAGGGCCGGCATCCTGCATGTTTTAGTTCTCTCCCTGGTACCAACAACCTTTTCAGCATGTCAATGTTCTTCTTAGACCTTCTAACGAGCCGTCATTGGATCCAGGTGTGTTAAACCAGGGAGAGACTAAAACATGCAGGATGAATAACCTCGAGGACCCACTTTGGGCTCCCCTGATGTAGAACCTCCTGTTCCCCTTCTCCAGCAGCTGTATGAATCCATGTCTGAAAGGATCAGTATGAAATCTATTACATAGTGATGGGTAAATGAGGCGTCATCGTTTCGACCCAAAGCAAAACTGTGTCGATGCTGCGTCACTGAATACTGACACCTGCTGGACATTAAAAATCTCTACAGGCATCGCAGTTCACAGACTGATTTGATGACCTAGTCTATACAATAAGATTTAAGTCATTTTATTTTATTGTATATTATATATTGTATTATTTCATATCTTCAGTTAAATTCAAAATATATTTGATATTCTTCCATACAGTCAATAAATAATGTGAACATGAACCAAGTGATGAAAATGAAAGTGAACATGTTTGGAATGAGGATGATGGTGGACTTTTTATTTGTTTTGGGGTTTTTTCACACATTTAGAAACATTTAGAAATTTAGTCTGTTCCGTTTTTTTTGACACAACTTCTCCTGCTGTAGAAAAAATGAAGTAAACAATACATTTATATGAAATAATTCATAAAAAGCAACAGAGTAATTTGTAGAATGGCTGCATACCTGAGTTTATCCAGGTGTATCTGGACTTCATTCTGCGCCTATAAAGCCTCAGCATTGAGGAGGTGAATTCATTTAAGAAGTGCTGGAGTTAGTCCACTTTGACTCCACTTTGACATCTAGAGATAGGCCAAATGACCTGAAGGATTGCTTTTGTTCTGTAAATAAGGCCATTACCTTATAAGTACCCTGGTAATGGCCTCAACGCATCTCACAGTTGCACAATTGTTCCTTAGACTTAGACTGGATAATGCAGCACAACATCAGCTGCAAAAGGTCACATCTCTCCAAAAACACTTCATGTATGCTTCAAAACTAAACTGAAGAGCATTACCTACAGGAGATCTGATCTCCTGTTGGTATCATAGATACCCACCCCCAACATGGACTATTCACACTCCTACCTTCTGGCCTGACGGTCAACGACCACATTTACAATTGAAGAATGGATGCTAATTTGAGCCATCAGAGTTGTTGGTTCTTTTGGCATTGTTTCAGTAAGTCTGGGGAGAAATCAAAAACCTAGTACTAATAGTGGAAGTGGAAGTACTGGAGTTAGTCCATTGAGCATTTCTACCTATTCAGTCTAGAGATAGTCCAACTGACCTGAAGGATTTTATCTAGCAGGTGCTTTTGTTCTGTAAATAAGGCCATTACCTTATAAGTACCTGTTAACGGCCTCAACGCATCTCACAGTTGTACAATTGTTCCTTAGACTTCAACTTCGACTTATACTGACTTTGTTGTCATTTTGCATGCGCAGGGTGAATACAGAACGAAATTTCGTTGCATTCGGCTCAGGACAACGTTTGAGGTTTCAATGTTGTGAGTAAAATAAAATACAGTATAAAATATGAATATAAATATAAAATATAAAGTGCAGGACTGACAGTAAAATAGAAGTTATTTAGCTCTGTACATGTGCAAGGTATAAAGTGGAGACCAGACTTTGAGTGCAGTCCAGTTAAGAGTTCAGCAGTCTGATGGCAAGTGGGAAAAAGCTGTTTCGGAACCTGGTGGACCTGCACCGGATGCTGCAGAACCTCTTTCCAGAGGGCAGCAGGGAGAACAGTCCATGGTGGGGGTGTGAGGGGTCACTGATGATGTTTCGGCCTCAGGACACGCATCCTGCATCGATGGTTGACCTGACACTTCGCCCTTTTGCCTGAGCTGGGTGTGGAAGGTTGTTGCCGAAGCAGTTTCTCCTTGTGTGCCTTCTTCTCACTCACATGAGAGTTACCCAACTCTTTTGCAAGCTCAACCAGGAAGTCCACCCGTCTCTCCTGCACCCCAATGCATGCCTGATAAAGCACATGTGCATTCAGTGCTGCCATGTCAATCATGTTTGCCAGGTTTGCTGACCAGCTGTCACATAGTGATGGAACCTTGGTCACCCCCCGCAAGATTATGACTGAAATAAATGCCATTAGTTCTTGTGAACTAAATAGGTGAAGCAGTCACCTATTTATCCTCCACAGCACAAAAGGCTGCATGCAAATTTGCATGTGCAAAGTCTCCCAGATTTCTTTTGCTTACACTTTTTGCATGATTTTTTTGAGGTGGATCAACACAATTAATTTGGTTAGTTTATTTCTAAACTGTCATTTTATACCCTCTTAGCTTTATTTAAAAGAGAAACATTACTCATTTCTTTTAGAAAAACCTTTGCATATTTCTTGAAACAGATTCTATGTTTTGCAAACTCTATGTACATTTGGCAAAATGACCTGGATAATGCAGCACAACATCATGGATCAGCTGCAAAAGGTCACATCTCTCCAAAAACACTTCATGTATGCTTCAAAACTAACTAAACTGTAGATATCATAGATACCATCATAGATCGCACCCACCCCCAACATGGACTATTCACACTCCCACCTTGTGGCCTGACGGTCAATGGCCACATTTACAATTGAAGAAGGGATGCTAATTTGAGCCATCAGAGTCGTCAGTTTGGACTCAGGTTCTTTTGGCTCTGTTTCAGTAAGTCTGGGGAGAAATCGAAAACCTAGGACTTCCAGTGCTAAGGTCTGGTCTTCAGTAATAGTTGGTATTTTCTCTATAGCATCAGACACCATGACATGGGAGAAAGCTGATCTCATTCACTGCCCAATCTCTGACAATAAGAACTTTTGTTTTCTGGTTCTGAGTAACTTTAGGAAGAAAACGTTTGAATCTTGTCATTTCCTATGTAGAGTCCTGTTAAAGAGCATCAAACTTGTTTCTCAGTATAGCTGATAGCTGTAATGGCTGCAGTTTGCTGTAGCTGGTGCTGTGGCAGTAGAAGGGACATATCGGCTCAGTGGATCAGGCTGTTTGGGCTAAATCCAGGGTTCGTCCTGATAAATGTCTTCCTAGATCTAAACGATGGATTTATTTTTTGGCTTTGCTCTGAGACGGTTCTAAGACTTGTCATGTTGCCAGGTAACTGTCTGTTAGTTCCTCTGTTAATTATGAATCATTGGTAAAGTTGTTTCATTTTAAATCCTTTGTTGTCCTCAAAATTCATCTATTCTATAACTTCAATTTTCTGGAGAAGCTTATTAAAGTCTTTGGTGGATAACAGGCCATTTTCTCTCTGGCTTGTACTTTTGAATTTAAAGTAAAAAATGCTACAGACTTAAATCTGAAGTAATCCAGTTATGAGGGAAGAGAGTTTTAAAGTAACTACAAAAACTGACTATGTTAAATACTTTTAAAAGGCAAAACTGAGGATGAGAGACCAAGAGAAGCTGCTCCTCCTTCTAACGCCAAGCAAAGTCTACCTGCTGAAAAACCTCTAGCAGAACCAGAACCCGGTTCAGTGTGGACAACCATACGCCATGACTAGCAGCAAGCACTGATTCAGGAGTACTTCCTATGTTGAATATGAGTAGAGAGTAAATGGCAGTAGTGGCTCCTTTACCAGAATCATCTAGGAGCAAAACACAAGAAAACCTATGAGACGGTTTTAACACTTATTAAATGAAAGAGAGCACAGAAAAGTAATCTCAGAATTTTTAGCAAAACAAGAGTCAAATATGAAGTGTTTGACAAAGCAAAGATTAAAAAGGTTTTAATAAAACAGAACAGGTCTGAGGTACAGAGCATCTCTGACATGCTTGACTCATCCTGGGTCCCACCAGGTAGCCATGTGCAGGTGGCCTTCGATTTACTTTATATCATTTAAAACGCTCATGCACACACATAATAGTTGCTACAATCAATCAACACTCCAACTACAAATCAAATAAATTTAAAACAAAGTCAAGTAAAAAGTAATTCATAAGTACAGATTATAAATCAAAACGGTGTATGCTCAAACATGCAGCTATTCATGTGCATGAATTGTGTTTTTGTTGACCAGGACTGCAGGCCAAATACTGTATGTGGGTTAATAAGTAGCCATACAGTTCAAAGTTCTGCTTAGTTGGTTTCGTGGATGGATAGTGATTGTAGAAAAACCAGTAAAAGGCCTGTTACTAAAACTATAAAGATAAATACACATATATATTAAAAAATGCCATAAAAGCACAAACATTACATTTGAGCCAGAACTTCATAACTTCGGGGAATTATAATCAAGATTAGAAAAAGGGCTGTAAAATGGAAACTGGAACCATTCATACAAACATTATATCTTAGATTTTAGACAAGACTCAAACTCACATGCAGGAACTCTCAGGAGACAGTAGTAAAAGTTTAACAGGCTTATTGTGAGCTAGATGTAATAAATAGTAAACCCCTGAGTGTCTTGGAGCACTGCAAAGGAAAGGAAAAGAGGTGAGCCAGGTTGGTTGGTGGAGTTAAAATCAAGGTCAAGAGAGGAGAAGCTTAAAGAAAATGTTGGAGGAGTGGAGAGAGTCCAGGAGGCTTGAAGCATGTAGAACTGGAGAGCAACCAGGTGAGGTTTATCAGGTGATGAAGTGAGAATCCTTGAGTTTCCTGGTTGTGGAGTTTGTAGCTCTGAGAGTTACTGTATAGAAAGAGACTGGATGATAAATCTAGGAAGTAGCTTGGTGGTAACTATGAGGAATAACACAAGGAGGACGCGATGAGGCAAGCTCATAAATTAGAAAAGACTCAGGGGGCTGGAGGTACCACAAAAATCAAAACTTAGGCATTGAATGACTGACAGCTCTTCTTATCCTGTACTGATGGCTTGATGGGTGCCAGGTGTATGGAGGTTAGCCATGCCCTCCAGTGGAAACCTGCAGTTCCAGCAATAGAGGAAAAAACACCACACACACTGTACATAACAATCTTGACAGATTCAGGCTGATGAGACACAAATCAAAAAAATGAAGAGCATCTAAAAGGAAGCTGAAAAATCCAGTTTAATTTACAGAAAACATTTTAAATAACAGAGTTGAGCAAAGTAATGCATAATAACACTGTAATGGTCTCGCTGTGGTGTTTTGTACCAAAACTAACCATGAGCCAAACTCCTTTCACACAAGTCAAGATTAATTAGTTCTTCCTTTATTTCCACCTAGAATGAGGTGAAACTGCCAAAACACAAACAGCTCAGGATGAGCTGAGAGCAGCTAACAGAAAGTTTTACATACATTAGAAGTACAACAACAATGCTACCTCAGGATGCTACCTTAATAATGAGCTGCAATGCTACGTAACGGCCTAAGAAATCTTAACAGCCTGCTAATTAGCAATGACATAGCTAATAATCGAATGGCCCACAGATATCTCCAGAACCAATTAAACATAAATTCAATAGACAACTCACTTCGTTTCTCATATGTTAACATAAACGTAACATAAACATTGAAGTATAAGCTGCTTCGAAGAAATCGACCTGGAATGCGGCGTTCACATTAGACACGTCTGTTCATCTGCTCTACCGCTAGCAAATGAAACATACTAAACAAAAAGTAAAGCAAAAAGTCCAACAGGTGGCAGCAGTGCGCCATGCAAACTAAAACACCCACAGTTTACAGGACAAACACAGAACCTTTAACTGGAACTGAGGATTGTTTCTAAGGGAGTGCATTAGATTGGATCCATATAAACTGATGTTTTCAAGCCTTTATTTCTGGTAATTATGAAGATTTTCTGTTTGCAGCTAAATAAACATAACATGTAGAATTAAAATATTACATCAGACAAATAAAACAAATACATTTTAGTTGGTAAATATTGGATAGATGAAAAGTATTTTTTGACATGTAGGCTAAGTCTCTTTGGAAACATATTTTTACTGATTTATGAATGTTTTATAAAATATTAACTCTAATGAACTGAATTGAATTTAAAGTGACTTGTATTGATTTGGTTATAATACAAATAAGAATTACATTAATACTTCAAGTATCATCATCACCGAAGACTAAAAGAAGAAATTCAGCACCAATCTATTTAAGATGGACTTATGTTCTCTGAAGTTATTCATCTTTATTTGTAAAACCTTTTTTATTTACATTTATGAAACTCTAAAACTGAAGATATCTTTACTTATTGTTCAAAATTCTAAAGTCTAACATTTCTTTTTTTAATGGTATTGAATTTATCCTTATTCATACATTTTCTGATCTTTAAATTATTTTATTTTCAAGTATTTTCTATTAGTGAATCTATGAAAGCAAAAATCGGTGTATTCCAATATCCACGTTACAATTTGCAGTACTGCAAAAATGTTTTTTTTTATTATTATTATTTATTACCTAAATAAACGTATTTTAATCTTAGGAAACTTTCTGATCTTCAGTTAGAAAAAAGACGAGAGAAATGCCCGGATGTGCAGTTGGTTCTAATACGCCCCCTAGCGGTTGGATAAGGAGAAGAGGCGGAGAGAATTAAATACTTTCGGTATCAACCAGCTGAACACGGAGCAGCTGAAGGTGAGGAGGGATGAAGATAAGAAAGGAAGAAGATTATATGAAGTACAAAAGTCAGTTTTTATTAGAAATATTAAAGAGAAAAACAGAAGAGAAGAAACAATAATGATCAGATTAAGAGTAAATCATACCTATTTAAGTGACATTTTATATTTAATAGGAAGGAAAAATAATGATAAATGTGAAGGATGTGGAGAGAAAGAAAATGTAGAACACGTATTGATGAACTGTAAGACAAATGAACCTGAAAGGGAGAAATTGAGAAGAATGGTTAGAAGGACAAGTTAATAATGGAGTCTTTAGGGAATATTGGGAAATGAAGGAAACATAATGGATATTTACAGATTAAGGAAAGCATTTTTTATTTATCTTCAGAATACAAAATTAAAAAATAGAATTTGATGGATGTAAAGTAATGTTGCTACACACTAGTGTACAGTAGGTGGCGGTATGCAGCTTAAAGTTGCTTGCGATCCGCCATAATAGGAAAGAAGCAGAAAGAAGCAGCTGACGGTGAGTAAAGTTTAATTTGACACAGAAAGAGGAGAAAGTGTCAGGATTCTGTCAGAGGAGATCTATAGAAAACTCAACCAGATGTGACTCTGCAGGAAAACTAAACTAGATCCACTAAAGACACTAAATGACGTGTTGAACATGGCGGACAATAAAAGTCCGTCGCTGTGAAGTAAATGTGTCTCAGTTTGTTTTAATTTATTATATCGGATGTTTTAACCTGCGAACAGCAAATATTCTGTTTTAAAGCGAATAAAAGAGACTCGGTGACGTCAATGGAAGAGAAAACATGTGACACGCAAAGTTACATATTTATACTCAAACTACTGCCGTAGTTCTACAACTACTTCTAATACTAATACTCATTTATTTGGATTCTCTTACAGTACAAACTTGGATCATAAGTTTACAGTTTACTGACTTTACGTTCAAACAGCTGCTGTTTGCTTTTCTTTTTTTATTGCTTTTATTTTTTTATTATTCTGATGAAACTTCCGGTTTTTGTTCTGCTGTTTTGGGCAACAATCTAAGAAACAAACAAACATTGAACCAATATTTAATGTTGACCCAGATTTCAGCTGCAGCCCGTCCAGAACATTAATATTTTTACCTCTGTATCCAGTTTCTCCTGCTTGGTTCTTGTCCAGCTCTCGGCTGATCTGATTGGTTCATGTCCAGCTCTCAGCTGATCTTATTGGTTCATGTCCAGCTCTCAGCTGATCTGATTGGTTCATTTCTATCAGGCTCCTGCCAGAGAGGAGGAAACATTTTGATCCTTCAGATCTTCTTACAATAGTTCATGTAAATTTAGAAAGTAAAACTTAAACAATCCTAATATTTTAAAACCTGAAACTTTTTAATGCTTTCAGTTTGATCTGAAACATGCAAATCCAAATAACTGTTATTTTAATATTCATTTAATACTTTTTATAATCAAAAATAATTATTTTGATTCAGTTTTGTGTTGGAATAAATGCACAGAATTTACCCTTTTTACTGTCATACCCAAAGTATTCATACTGACTGGTTCTGCTGCTGGTTCTGGTTCTGACCCGGTTTTCCTCCTGGTTCTGATTCTGACCCGGTTCTCTTCCTGATTCTGACCCGGTTTTCCTCCTGGTTCTGGTTCTGACCCTGTTCTCCTCCTGGTTCTGATCCGGTTCTCCTCCTGGTTCTGGTTCTGACCCGGTTCTCCTCCTGGTTCCTCCCTCAGCCACAGCGCCCTCTCCTGGCAGCCTGCAGTAACAGCAGACGTTGTGGATCCTGATGAACAGAATCTGGAAACATGGAGGAATTTTCTTCTTCTGCATCGACTGAATGAACTCTGGACTTCCTGTTCTGGTTGGTGATGAGAGCAGAAGCAGAACCGAACATTTTAATCACTTTGATCATCATGACTTCTGTTTCTGTTCATCTCTGAAGTCATCCTTTCTATATTTGCATATTTTGTTGCACTGATGTGAAAATAATTTATTTGCATGTTTTCTACTTTAAATCTTGAAGGAATCTGAATCCTCTGGTCACCAGGGCAACGTGACATCATGGCGTCTGCAGAACCTGGTGAGTAACGACCACTCCGCTCTGAGAGCCACACATGATTTTATTTATTAAAAATGAAAAGAGACTTTGAACTGTTTCTGTAAACCAGTTCATCCCCATAACTGACTGACTGTCACTGTGGACAGTTTGCTTTGGCTGTCAGATCCATATTACTGATGATGAAAAGCTGAAGGAGGGTGATTATGGAACCAAACTGTTTTACTGGTTTTATTCTGGATGTTTTTATTGATCTCCATTAAACTCCACTGGTTCTGGATGTGAACGCTGACCGGCTGAACTTTAAAAAACACTCTGACCCTTTATCAGTTGTTGAACTGCAATGTTAATACTAAATGAAGCAGCACCTCTAACATCATAAACAGAAAATGTATTTCATCTTTACACACATATGTATGTAATCCTACAGCAGAAACATTGTCCAACTTCAAAATAAAGATGGTGGCTGGATGTTTCTGGTTTCTGTGAAACTTTTCTCTGAAGTTTTTTCTTCTCCAAACTAAAGAGTCTGAGCTCAACTGTTAAAGTCCTGAATGATGAACATTTACTTCAGACCTCAGCCTGCTCAACTTGATAAAAGTCCATATTTTTCCAGTAACAATAACCAGCAGGATGTTATTCTAAGATTACCTGATAATAACTCAGGTGTTTTTACCTTTTCAGTGCCAGATGTTGTGGAACCATTGAAGCGCTGCGGCAGCAACGACCTGCTGCGTCCAGACAGTAAGTACGACTGAAATGAGTCCAGATAATCATTTCTAGATTAGTCTGTGTAGTTGGTGCATTTGAAGATGAAAAATTATTCTGCAGATTAAAACCATAAACAGTTCAGAGTCATAATGTTTCTCTCCTGTTTCCTCTGATTCTGCTTGATGTCACTGAAAAGTTTCCACAAAGCTTAGAAAACTCTGACATCATCATCTTTTATTTACCAAAATGTTTAAACATACAGAGAACTTAGTTT
The DNA here is from genome assembly GCF_002775205.1 of Xiphophorus maculatus. Lineage (NCBI taxonomy): Eukaryota > Metazoa > Chordata > Actinopteri > Cyprinodontiformes > Poeciliidae > Xiphophorus > Xiphophorus maculatus. The sequence continues at coordinate 2,208,664 of NC_036454.1, read as the reverse complement.
ATCTAAAATAAACTTATATATAATATTATTATGATATTTAGTAACTTTATTCATCCTAACTGACCTAAAACTGGAAAATCTATGAATTAATGTGAGACTGAGAATATTGGTGTTTGGTACAGTGTATGTAAACCTTTTCATTCAAAGGAAACATGGCCGACACAGATTTACAGCAACCCGTCATGCTGAAGATGCGCGGGGCGACAGTGGGAAGGAAAGTGCCTTAGTCTGGATTTGGTCTGGATTGTACTTAAAATATAATAAACTAACAAATTGCAGTAAAAGCGTAAAATAGAGATAAGGAGGAGCAGAGGAGAGTCCAGCATGAACTCAGAGAGACACTGAGGACATGCAAGGACAACTACAGGAGGAAGCTTGAGTCCAAACTCGAGCAGAACAGTGTGAGAGATGTGTGGAAAGGAATGAAGAACATCACTGGGATGAAGGGGAAGGACACACAGATATCTGGGAGCCTGGATAGAGCAAACCAGTTCAACCAGTTTTTCAACAGGTTCAGCTCACCTCCTGCTACTCCCCTACCACCACCAGCCCCCCACACATCCACACTGCAGACAACAACACCCATCCCCAGCTAACGGTGACTACAGGCCAGGTTGAGAGACAGTTGGAGCGATTACACCAGGGGAAGGCTGCAGGACCTGATGGCATTACACCGCGGATCCTGAAGACCTGCTCCATCCAGCTGGTCCCGGTACTGGCACACATGTACAACCTGAGCTTGAGGCTGGAGAGAGTCCCGCTGCGGTGGAAGACATCACATGTGGTTCCTGTTCCCAAGAAGCCAAGGCCATCCGACCCAGAGGACTACAGACCAGTTGCTCTCATATCTCATGTGATGAAGGTCATGGAGAGACTGGTCCTGGCCCAGCTGAGGCCTCAGGTGAGGACGTTTCTAGACCCCCTGCAATTTGCCTACCAACCCCACTTAGGAGTTGACGATGCCGTCATCTTCCTGCTGCAACGAGCACTGTCGCACCTGGATGGTGGAGGAGACACTGTGAGAATCACATTCTTTGATTTCTCCAGTGCCTTCAACACCATCCAGCCTCTGCTGCTGGGTGAGAAGCTGCGGAGGATGGGTGTCAACGACTCAGTGATCTCCTGGGTTACTGACTACTTGACAGGCAGGCCACAGTTTGTCCATCTGGGCAGTGTCCTGTCTGATGTGGTGGTCAGTGACGTAGGAGCTCCACAGGGAACTGTGCTTTCTCCCTTTCTCTTCACCCTGTACACCACTGATTTCCAGTACAACTCCGAGTCATGTCACCTACAGAAGTTTTCTGATGACTCAGCGGTTGTCGGGTGTATAGGGGATGGAGGGGAGGGGGAGTACAGGACACTGGTGGACGGCTTTGTGGAGTGGTCTGACCAGAATCACCTGAGGCTCAACATTAGTAAGACCAGAGAGATGGTGATTGACTTCAGAAGGAAGAAGATACCTTCACGGCCACTAAAGGTCAAAGGGGAAGTGGTGAAGGAGGTGGAGGATTACAAATACCTGGGAGTTGTAATCGGCAACAGACTGGGCTGGGCATCTAACACTGATGCTGTGTGCAGGAAGGGGATGAGCAGACTCTATTTTTTAAGGAAGCTGAGATCCTTCAATGTGTGCAGCAAGATGTTGGAGACCTTTTATCACAGTGTTGTTGCCGGCGCCATCTTCTTTGCTGCTGTGTGTTGGGGAAGCAGCATCAGAGCCAGCGACTCTAATAGACTGGACAAAATCATCAGGAAAGCTGGCTCTGTACTGGGACTAAGGCTGGAGTCCCTGGAAACTGTGGTGGAGAGGAGGACACTGAAGAAGGTTCTGTCTATGATGGACAATAAACAGCAGCCTCTCCACCACATAGTGGACAGACAGCGGAGCACCTTCTCACATAGGCTGCTCCAGCTCCGCTGTCGTAGGGACAGATACAGGAAATCCTTCCTGCCACAGGCCATCTCACTGTACAATAAAAGCTAAATCATTGTTCTGCACTAATCAGTCCGATTTCACACAATGCACTGTGGCACACTGCTGTACATATATTTACATATACATACTGTATCTGCATTTTTTTAAAATCTTCGCAAGGACTGCTCTAAGCTGCTTTTTATATTAACAGCATTTCATATTTTTACAATTTATAGCATTTATTTTTTATTTTATCTACAACTACTACTCAATGGTATTGTTATTTTATTCCAGAAAACTGTAAAACAGCTGAAACACTGACTTCTTTTAAATCTCAACTAAAAACCCACCTGTTTAGGATTGTATTTGAAATGTAATCAATTACAAATTTATTGATGGAACTTGACTTAATGATTGATTCTATATTGCATTGTGATTCTGTGTTTGTAATGATGTAAAGCACTTTGAAATGCCTTGCTGCTGAAATGTGCTATACAAATAAAATTTGATTGATTGATTGATTGTGTCTTGTCTCTATGCTGTAACTGCGAAGTAATTTCCCTGCTGGGATGAATAAAGTACTTCTATTCTATTCTATTCTATTCTATTCTATTCTATTAAGATTTTAAATTCTAATTGGGGTTTTAACCAAGTTTCTTGTATACAAATAGCATCTGGAGCTACTTCTAATTTATCAATAAAGTCTTTAATTCCTGTCCATTTGATATTAAACTTAGTGTAACTATCCTCTCCATGCTGCCTCCTGATTGGCTGAGCTCATCCCTCACTTCCTCCCATTTTAATTCATTAATGTTGAGATGATTTCCTGCTGCTTTCACAATAACTTGAATTCTTTCTGTTTTTGATTTAATTTCCATTGTTGCATTTATTACCCCTGCCATGAATATCACTAGCTGTTTTAAATCCACATGCACTTTATTTTCTTTAGTTTGGTTTAACTCTGTGTTTGTCCTGTTTTCCACCCCAGCATCGGTTCTTTGCTTTTCCACTTTAACAGCCTCTGCATTGGATATGTTGTTGTGTATTCTGACTTGTTGAACCTGAACCTCCCTCTTCATTACTTCACAGCCCCATATGCCACCACAACTACAACATTTTGGCTGCCTGCTCTTGTTGCACTGATCATATTCATGATCCTCTCCACATCGTGAACATTTTCTCTTTCCTTTCCATGTCTGTGCTGTTTGGCCAAATCTTTGACATTTAAAGCATCTAATCGGTGGTGGGATATATTCTCTCTTACATTGTAGGTTAAATATCCTAAATAGACTCTCTGGAAGTCTTTCTTCATCAAACTCTATCAAAACCCTTTCACTCTTCATTTTCTCTCCATTTTTAAAGGTCTGAAACCTTCTTACATCTCTAACTCTTCCTCCTCTGAGATTTGATTTGATTTCCTCAATTGAAACCTCAGTCAGGATCCCTGAATCACTCCCTTCCTCCATTTGCTTCCTTCTTGTGACGCTTGTCACTTTATACTTTCCTACTTCTTTCATCCTACATGTTCTGTCTTTTTGTTCTTCTGTATTACAACTTATCATTAAGTTTCCATCTCTTAGAACTTTTGTCCCCCACTTGATTCTTCAGAATCGTGGATAGTTTAACTGGACTTGTCATTTGCAATGCCTTCTCCTCGTTAACTCTACAATTACTTTGAACTCCTTTATTTCTCCCTCCATTTCTTCTTCAGACTCATCCCAGTTGTTCACCACTCTCCCCCTCTTTCCTACACCTGCCTTCGCTGAAGACTTTACCTTTTTTTGGACTCATCCTTTCACTACTGGATGTTTCACTGCTCCATCACTCTCCGTATCTGTACTATTTTCCCACTCTGGTCCAATCACAGCACAGCTGTGTCTACCTGTCGTACTCTTTGTCCAAAGCTCTTTCACCAATCCACGGGTTTTCCCGATAGCATCTTGAGCATTTCCTCGACGCCAACTTCCATGAGTCCGAAATATTCTTATTTCTTTATCTCCATCTTCCTCTCTTTCAGTTCTTAATTTCAACTTTTTAACCATAAATATATATTTGTTTTTCGTTTTCCTCACCAGCCGTGATCGACCTTACAGATAATTTCCCATCACCAAAATATAAGAAGAGTTCCTGCCCGCCACTTTCAAACGCGCAGCCTTCTTCTCAGTCTCTCGCTGCTGGTGCAGTTAAGGATTGGACTATTCCAATTCAAAGCTCTCACTTACATCAACATTTCCTGTTCTGGAGAGCCGGTTCTGCCTTCCAAGGCGGCTAATCAGGTAACGCACAACACCTTGCTGCCCTTATGTTCCACTAAAGCAGTCATCTGGTATCTTCTCTGGCTTCTTGGCTTTTCTTCTTTTTATGGCGCTTTTCAAAAAACTGAAAGTGTGCAATACTGCCACCATCTGGTCTGGAGTGTGAACTGGAGCTGATGCCGTTCACTAACAGATCTTCCATCATACCTCTGAAAATGGATTGGGTAAAGACAGCTTCCGTGTTTCAGTTAAAAATCTGAAAACAAAGATTATAATCAGAGAGATGTAAAACTGAAGATACCTGCTACATTTAGTGTTAAGAACAAGTATTGTTCTAGTTGTAGCACCTCTGTCACTACAGTGTCAATGTTTGATATTTTGGCATGAACACATTAGTTACTTCATTTAACAACATTACATCAAGTTCCACTATAAGGACTGTTATTTTTCTAATCTTTGACATTTTAACAAAAATAGTAAAATATTTTGAAGGCACCTAACATTAGCCTATTTTATTTTATTATTATTATTATTATTATTTTATTTTATTAGCCTAAAGTATATACTGAGGTGTATTTTAAAACATACTGAAATTAATAATTTAAAGTAAGCGCTAAGTGAAGTGCAAAAAATTCTATTTTGAGCATATATTTTAAAATATGCACAAAATATGTTAAAGATATTTAAAATATATTTTAAATGTAGACTTGAGCAAGTGTATATTTTGTTCACTTAAAGTATAATTTTATTTAATATATTTTTTATATGTGTATTTTGGTAAAATTATATTTAAGTATGTTTGAAGTTATTATGTCAAAATTGGTACAAACATGCTATTAGTATACTTTGTATATATTTATAAGTAGTACATTTAATACTTAGTATATTTCAAATATACTTACACAACTGTAAGTATATTTGAAATATACTAGAGTATATATTTTCACTAGGATTTTGTGATGTTTTTAAATGTTTTTTGCTTCCTAAACTTCCTAAACTTTCTTGTATTCTTATTGTAGGTGCTGATGTCAGACCTCTGCATCGCAGCGGCAGCTTTGAATTCCTACCACCAGCCTGTGAGTTCAAATATTAATCTCATAGAACTGATTTCAGGAGCCTACTTTAAAATTTGTTACTCACAGGTGACTTACTTATGTTTTCCTTTTCTGTAGCTTGCTGGGTTTAAACGATATGAATATTATGAATGAACTGAGTGGATAGATGGAGCTATGAGGTCTACTTTCTCACCTAAAAACATATTAAAACTACTTTTTGTAAGATTTGCAATGGAATCTTTCCTCAATGCACTTGTATTTCTATAAAAGAACAGAATTTCAAACTTTTCTATAGATCCTACTATACCCCTGTTTGTCTTCAGAGAATGTTCCCCAACCGTTCCAATCTGTGCTGCAAATGTTTGAGGCACAGAGGTACTTTTCTCCATCTATTCTGGTCATGTGATTTATTAAGGACCTTTTGGAGGGACGTACATTTGGTGATTGAAAAGGTTTTGGGTGTTCGCTTTTCTTTGTCTCCTGTGTTCTATCTTCTAAATGTTTCCCCCAATCATTTCGATGCACATTCTAAATCCTTGTTTACGATTCTTCAATTTCTTGCCAAGAAATGTATTTTGTTACAATGGACTTCTCCTTCTGCCCCCACAGTAAATATGTGGCTCACACAGAAATCTGTTATCCTTCCTTTGGAAAAGCTGACCCATGATCTCAATCACAAATCAGATACATTTTTGACACTTTGGGGTCCCCTTGAGTCTTTTCTGCTTGGTCCCTAGGATTTTATTTTATTTTTATTATTATTATTTTGTTTTATAGCTCTATTTATTCTTGCCTGCTTTTGTTTCCCCGCTCTTGATGGCTGAGGGATGACGTGGACTGGAGGAGAGGATTGACACCCTGTTTCTCGTGCTTGTGGGGTATTTTGTTGTAGATTTTTTTTTTTTTTTTTTTTTTTGTGTGTGTGTGTGTTCGTTTGTTTGTGTGTATGTGTGTGGCGGCACAGGTTTCTTCTTTGTTCTTTATATTGTAACGTATCTAAAATTAATAAAAAATAATATTAAAAAAAAACAAAAAAAACTACTTTTTGTGACAAAACAATAGTGATAAAAGAGCAATGTCTTTCTGTAGACACCTTCTATTTACCGCTGCTGGTGGCGCATTGCATTGTGGGCCCTCTCTGTTTGCTGCAGCGAGGTGTACTTGACGGTACTTGCACTGCTGTCGATGACGTTTCACAAGTACGCGAGAACACAAGTACAGACAAGAACACATATTGAGAAATGACTTTTATCACACAGTGGACCAAAAGGATGCATGGTCGTGTTTTGTCAGTTTTTCTCTATGTAGTCGTTGTTGAAGCAAACTGATCATCCCTGATTCCTTCACATTCAGGAAAAAACATATTTTCAGTATGTCATTGACTTGCAGCATCTTTACAGCATAGTCAAACACCGACGTTGTGAAGCTGAGCTGTGAAACAGAGACTGAAGAACAGCAGCTCTAGCTCTGATCCTGACTGACCTGTCCTCTAAAATCCTCTGGTCTGTAATGCATTTCCTCTCTAACACTGAAAACTTCAGCAGAATCAGAGCAGAGACTAAGTCTGAGTATGAGGACAAGTTCTGAGTCAATAATTACAGGCTTTGAGAAGAAATACATAAAGTCCTGCTTTCAGACTGAAAATGTTTGTTCTTGGATTATGGCAGAAATGTTCCCCCATACACAAGCCAAATCCTGAAATGAGTTTTCTTATTTCATTAAAATACTTTATTATTTAAATGCTCAAGTTCAGAACTGAATTTAAACCATTTTTTCAGACTGTGATATTCTGTATTTTTGTTTTTAATCTGGATTAATACTCCTTAATAGTCCACCTGTGCTGGAACAAATCTAACATCTTATTTAATTATTATGGTATGTCCTAATATATTTTATCTACTAAATTCTACTTTTGATGTTAAACTTTTTCTGAGTTGTCCTAATTTTATTGCTATGGGTAAACATGAGTTTTAAAATACAGTAGCTCTTATTTTTCCTGTTTGTTGGAGGCACCACCATAATGTAAAAAGTTATAACTAAATATAAAAGATTAAAACTGATGAGATTTGTTTCTCTCATGTATTTATGTGTGAGTGACAGTAAGTGAGCCTCCTCTGAGCTCTGGGCTTTAACGGGATCAGGACTCGGTATCTGAGCCTTTGGCTCCTTCCCTCTGCAGGTTATAGTGGAAGAAAAACACATGAAATGTTGAAAAGTGTCATAATGTTGATGCTTGTTTGGTTTTGTTCATCTGTGGTCCACAAATGATCAGCTACTAACACTGCAGTCATGAAAACTCTTACAGATGATTTAAGTATTATTCATCCATCACCTATTCTTTCTGTTTTTGTCAGTTTCAGAGCTTCGGGTTGTTCTGCTGGGGAACAGCTGGACAGAGAGGAGAGCAGTGGGGAACTTGATACTGGCAGAAAACCAGTTAATCACTGAGAAAGAACCGGACCAGTGGGAGAAATTCAGTAGCGAGTTTGAGGACAAACCAGTAACCATCATCAACACCCCAGACCTCCTGCGTACCGACCTGTCTGAAGACGACCTCAGTGATCAGGTGGAAAGCTGTGTGAGCCTCTCTGATCCTGGACCTCATGTGTTCCTGCTGGTTCTGCAGCCTGAAAGCTTCACAGAAGAACAGAAATGGAAACTCTGCAGGTTCCTGACAAGACTTAGTGATCGATCGTTTGATCATTCAATGCTTCTGATTTCCACACCCAGAGAGGAGAGAGATGATGATTCACCTGATCTACTCTTAAAGGAGATGGTTGTTAAATGTCAGTACAGACACTTGCAGCTGAAGAACCTGAAACATCCTGAGCTGTTAACACGTTTAGGTCAAATTGTGAAAGAAAACAACGGATACCTGAGCTGTGCACAAAACATAACTGAAGTAGATGTCAGAAAGGAGGAAGTCAGTGCAATTTTCACACCCACAACAGATAAAGGTAAGTTATGGAGACTCAGTAATTTATTCAGAAGTTACTGAGAAAATAATTTTGCAAAGTCCTTTAAAGCCCCCTGCTTGTGCATTTTCCAGGCACATAGTGCCATATTACAGTATATATATACAGTATATATAGCATTTTTCAGCCATACCACAGTTCAAAACACCTTTCATGGTAAAAACACAACACAGTAACCATTGGGAACAGCAATCATTAAACATTTAAATTGTTTCAGAAAAGCAAACATTAGATTTTGTAAAGCATCACTATAAAATTTAAGAACTCTTATCAAATGTTGAGTAAAGTCTGGAATTAGTCAGTGTTCCAGTTTTAATTTATCCAAGGCAATTCTTAATGTGGGTGACAATGCTAGGTGTTCGTCGTGTGATCAGTGGGTTGCTAGTTCGAATCCTGCTCCTTCCTTCTCCATCATTGTATTTTTGGGCAAAACGCTTCACCCACCTTACCTGCTGGTGGAGGTCAGAGGTCAGCCTGTAATTCTGCAGCAGTGATTTGTCCAGGTTGTTCTTTTTTATCAGTGGTTTGACAGCTGCTGTTTTTAAAGCCCGGGGGAAACGGCTGATGAGAGCGACGAGTTTATTTGGATCAGATCATTAGCAACGACAGGCAGGACTTTCTTAAAGAAAGTTGTGGGAATGATATCAAGAGAGCAGAAGGAGATCAATTGATTTATAATTTCTGGTTTATATACTTGAGACGGTGAAATTGTGTCATTTTCTCATAGCCTTGGTGCTGTGCTATTACCAAAGCATATCATTGGCATTAGATTTACTGTTGGTGTACAGAAATTTGGCTTTAAATCACATCTGTATCTGAAATGAAATAGACTTTTTGCCTATTTAAGAGACTCCAACCTTTTCTGACACTAAACTCTCTGACATGCCTGTTGATGCTGTTTCCAACTGTTATTAGGACCGTTGTACTTTGTTGTACAAAGGAGCTACATTAAAGTGGCTTACAAAAGTATTCTAACACCTTCAGCTTTTCCATATTTTGTCACATTACAACCACAAACATGAATGTATTTTATTGTAATTTTATGTGAAATTGTGATGGGGCTTTGTTATGAGTTGGACAAAAATGCTAGGCCAAAAACCAAAAAGTAAAAAGTGTGTTTTCCTGTTGGCATGGACTGCAGTAGCAAGCATTTAGGTGCTGCTTACTGACAAAAACTGTAAAATAAGTTAAGGACCAAAAACAAATGAGTTTGACAGAATGAGGTCTACATGCAGTGCAGTGATCTGCAGACAAATAGCTGAATTTGCAAGAATCTCCCACATTTAGATTGGAGCTACAGTCTAAATGTCACATCGTCACAGGCAACCTTTAGATTAATAAGGTAGATCACTGCTGCAGAGAATCATCTGTTCTCCATGCTGAGTTCTTGATGTTTGAGGTTACAAAAGAGTCAGTGAGTTGAATTCATGAATTCCATTTATTAATACCAAAATACAGCTGGTCAATTATGACATGCTACCTTTAAGAGCTAACTGTCAAAATGGCAACAAGCAACAGTTGGTAGCTTCCTTTGTTAGCCTCTTTCTAAGCTACGCCCCAAAGAGGGCGTTCCCTTATATCCTGTAATCTTAGCTTTGAGGGTGTTTCCTAACATGTCATTTCTTTTAGCTTAGCAACTAGCTAACAGAGATAAAAAGAAAACACAGAATTATTTATTCTCAACAATGCAAACCAACACAGGGTTAACTTGCTTTAACACAACTTCTACAATGTTGTGACTACATATCACATAAAATGGACGATGTTACAATGGACGATCTGGATGTCAACAATTCCCAACCAATAATCCCAATAATCAATCAACCCCTTCCCCCATTCCTAGTCAACAACTTTATGAAAGGCGAGGGGGGCATGGGGTGCCCAGAAAGGTGGTTTGAACAGGGCACCAAATAGGCTAGGACAGCCTTTGCTAGTGCTAGCTTGTTTCCTGTTTGTGGTGACATGTTCTGGTTAGTAATTCAGATCAGAAGATGTTCTCTTTGCATTCCAGTTAATCGAGTGCAGACAAAACATACTAACATTTTGATCAAGTCAAACAAAAACTTCATAAAAAACAAGTGGTTTGTTTTTTGGTATGCATACATTTTCCTCTCACAGATGTTTGCAGAGTAAAAAACAAAGCATGGCACAAAGTTCAATGTTGTAAAGTTTTTATTGAGTTTGCATGAGTTAAATATACTTATATCTATTTTTTTCAGATGGATTCAGGATTGTGATGTTTGGAAAAAATGAGGACAAGAAGAAATCCCTCTGCAACGCCATCTTGAATAAAAAAAACAGATTTTCCAAACTTAACCCTTCCAAGCACAGTGAGGTGGCTTGTGGAGAATGGAGAGAAAAACCAGTGAAGATTGTAAAAGTTCCTGACATCTTCAGTCTCTCAGTGGAGGCTTTAAAAGAAGAAATGCGGAGTTGTGTGACACTTTGCCTTCCTGGACCAAATGTTCTGCTGCTGTTAGTGAAACCTTCAGATTTCACTGAGAAGAATCGAAAAACACTTCAGCTTGTCTTGAACTGGTTTCATCAAGATCCGTTCAAACACACCATAGTTGTCTTAACACATTTTGAAGAAATGAAGCCTGCTGTTAAAAACCTTCTGGAAGAATGTGGTGGAAGACACTACAATATGTTTAAAGAAGATCATAAAGTATTAATGCAGAAAATCCAAAACATTGTGGATAGAAATGGAGGAACATTCCTCACATTCTCAGAAGACTCCAGCAAATCCCAACCTAAAGAGATGAAAACTCATCTGAACCTGGTTCTGTTTGGTCCAAGTGAACCACTGAAGACGGCAGCAGCCAAGGTCATTCTAGGTCACAAGGATCTTCCTTCAGAGTGTGTTAGAAAGCAGGGAGAGGTGTTTGGACGTGGGGTTTCTCTGGTGGAGCTGCCTGCGCTGTATGGAAAAGCTGAGCAGGAAGTGATGGAGGAATCCTTCAGGTGTGTCTCCCTCTGTGATCCTGAGGGTTTCCACGCCTTCATCCTGGTCCTACCTGTGGGTCCCCTCACTGATGAAGACAAGGGAGAGTTACACACCATCCAGGACACATTCAGCTCTAGAGTCAACGACTTCACCATCATCCTCTTCACTACAGTGTTGAATCCTAAACATCCAGATGTTGATAAGTTTGTAAAGGAGAACAAGAACATCCAGGATCTCCTCCAGATCTGTGGAGGAAGATATTTTGTTCTGAACATCAGAGACAGACGGCAGATCAAAGACCTGATGGAGACGCTGCAGAAAAATGTTTCTGACAGAGAGAAAGATTCATCTTATACAACTAAAACATTATTATGGGGCCAAACGGAGGATAAACTGCAGCTACAGAATAAACTGAAGAAGTTTGAGTCAAAGACTGTGGCTACAGGTAAATATTATGTTTATGTAATTAAGACATAAAATACTTTTTCTCCAGTTTTCTATGAGTTCAGTTTTCTTTTATTTCTCTGTAACATTATTTTCACGAAGGAACAAGATGATGCCTATCTTCACAGTTATTTATATTAACTTAATTCTCAGTTTGTGTTTATTTTTTTACAGTGTAATGTTATATTAACTTGTCTGAGACTCAGACAGAAAGTTGAAAGCAGCAGAATGTCTCAATGTTTCCTGGTTTTAGTTTTTTCTCTCCTGGTTTGTATCAGTTATTAAAACCGGTTCTGTTTCAGATCATGAGTTTAGTTCTTGTTTGGTTTCTCTGGAGAACTTTAGATGTTTGAACTGTTTTTATTTTGTTGTATTTTTATTCTCTCAGTTTTGATAAAAAGTCTTTTTGTCTTTTCAGATCTGCAGCCTGTGAAACGAAGCAAAAGCCTGCAATTTATTCCTCCTTCCAGTGAGTTTAACTGATTTACTCTGATGAGAAATAAAGATCAACATGATTCATCTTAAAATCCTGAAATCCCAGAAAAATGAACTCAGACTATTTATTGAGAAGATCCAGTAATGTTTCTTTTCTGATGAAACAAACATTCATCATTTTAAACATTAGAATTTGGATTCAACCATCATTTCAATCCTTCTTTCTATTTACTATCTTTTTTGTTTTCATGTTTTGAAACATTTAATTGCAACAAAAAGCAAAAAACCTGATAAATGTTAAAGGGGGCAGATATTTGTACACTAGTGTAAATATTCCTGCTTTCGTTTTGTTCGTTACTCTAGCAATAGTCAGCCCCGCCCACTCCTCACAACTCCTCTGAGCTGACTACTGACCAGTTCTCTGTCTAACAGGTCCGGAATATCTCTAAGACCTGGGTCTTACCCTACAGGAGGTCTATGAGAGATAATCATTCTAAACTGGTGGCGAGAGAGGCTCGTCTAGCTCTAACTACCTTCGATCCAGAAGTTACGATCCTCTACAGTTAAGGAACAGTCAACTGAGTAGCCCTCACAGCTGCATAGTCCCAATAACCATTTCTGTTAACGGTAGCCCTCTCTCTTAAATAACCTGCACTTGGAAACGGCTAGATTAGATTTAGTGACTTAGATTCAAGTCCCAGGGTCGTTATTTTTACTCTCACTAAAGGAAAGTCCGAAGCCACCACATTTCTGGAATCATGTACACTGATTTTACTTTAATTGGAGAAACTAAGATAATCAATGACTCAATTAATTTCAATGTCCACCAACCTCTACAAAATGTTATAAAGATATATTTATTAAGCAAGCTTTAGCAGGGGTAAGTGACATACAGATTAATTATTAAAGATTACAATACTAATTCAAAATAATAAAATCAACATAACCCAAACATATTATCCTAACTTCCTTCCCTGACCTGTGTCACTAGTAAACTGAGAGGCTTTTGGGGAGCAGTTCGACTCATACCCAGATGGCAGTTGATCTTGGCAACAGAAGTCTTTAATTCCTTGGTTCAGAATCTTTGTCTTTGTGTGGAAAAATCCTCTTTAGAATAGAAGCAATGCAGAATTGGTCCTTGTCCTTCGAACATCCAATTCTTCCTCCCTCCAGGGATCTTTGTCTTTTCTCCAAGTCTGTTGCAGTTGGTTTGAGATCGCTGGGTTGAGGCAGAGTCGGCGGTAGAATCAGGAGCCAGGGCTGGGGGCTGATGGATCTTGTCCCTTCTTGGCGGCGCGAAGTCTCAACTTCCCCGTAGCTCCTGGGTGCGGTCCTCTGCTGATGTTTCCTCTGCGTCCTCTTGTTGATTCGTCTCCGGCGCCGCGGACTAAGAGTGCTCTCTTCCTCTTTCTGCCGTCTTTTATACTATCTCAGCCCATGGTTGTGTATGGGGGGGGAGATGGCGTACGTGACTTCTCGCATGTTCGATGAGTCGCTGGAAAGTCTCAACCTTTCCCAACCATCAGCCTTTGCATGACTCACAGCGCTAACCTCATGTGAACTTCCCCTTTTCTGCAGGGCCATCTGTTTGTACTTCCTTGCAAGTCCCTTGAGTCTAGGCCATCTGTTCAGCTCGCCCATTACGACACAGCCTGAGAATAGGGCCTCACCCATCACTTTAATTCCATCTGTTTAAATCATTACATTTCATCTTATTCTTTACATTCATCATAACTTCGAGTCAACACATTTAAATCAACACATCCCTATAATCCATTATTACTTATCAATCATGGCTGTAAATCTCATACATAATTATCAACCATAATCATCATGTTTTTATCAGCCTTACAGATTAAAATACAAGAATATATGTCAGAAAATCATTCATTGTTTAGATGTGCACATATATATTCATTTATAATTATACTTAAATCAACTCATAGATTACTTATTTCCCCCAGGCCTTTATGCTCTGTTTTCTGCGTGTACCTGGAAAAATCTCACAACCCTATGCCAGTTTTCACGACAGTTTCCCTGCCTTGTCCGAACCTCCTTTCCCTGAAATCTTCACATTAGCAGGCAGTTGATCTCAGTTCACTTTGAGAAACTGAACAGAACTCTTACTGGTTAAGTTCAGGCTGTTTCTCTAAAAGCCTGAAGTTTAAATTTCTATAAACTGTGTGGATCATGAGAAGATCATAAAATATTACTGGATCAATTAATGTAAAGTTTTCTTTCTCTGTGATCTGAATGTGTTTAACTGTTTTAATAGTTTTTATTTTATTTCTAGTGTCTGAGCTCAGAGTGGTTCTACTGGGAGGAAACTGGTCTCAGAGGAGTTCAGTGGGGAACTTCATACTGGGATGTAATGGATTCAACAAATCATTGAACACCTTTAAGAAGATTTCTGCTGAACTGGAAGAGAAACAAATATCAGTGATCAACAGTCCAGATGTTTCGTTCTCCACAGCAGAAAAACTGACAGAGTTCATTAGAAAATGTGCTGAAGTCTCTGATCCTGGACCTCATGTCTTCCTGTTGGTTCTTCATCCTGAAAGTTTCACTAGAGGAGAGAAAGATAAGATCTGCAGAATCCTTCAAGACTTCAGTGATCGATCATTTGATCATTCATTGGTTCTGATCCTGAAGCCCGGACTGATGGCCCGCTTCCTTTGGCAACATCCTATAAGGGAAGATCTAATTAATGATCTGATCAGAAAATGTAGATACAGAAATTTAAAGATGGAGGAAACTGAACGTGAGCAGCTGCTGATTCGCTTTGGTCAAATTGCAAGAGAAAATAATGAAAATCATGTGAGATATAAAAAGTTTCAAGAAGCAGCAACGACTTTACCGTCAGACCATCAGACTCAGAAACGACCAGCATCCAGACCTGCTGCTGGTAAGAACAGGATTCAGTCTGATTATATAGCTCTACATTCATCGTTTTAGTGAAATTAAAATACATTTCTCACATCTAGACAAGAATTGATCTTTTCCCAGAATCCACTGTAAATGATTTAATTCCAGAAATTTAAATTTTAAAAAATGTGTATTTGCTATTGAAGATGAAGACATGTCTGGTTCATTTTCTGTCCTACACTTTAAAAAATCAGTTGTACAAAGAGTTGGCACTAATCTGCCTCTAAGGCAGATTAAAACCAGAAACATGACATTAAAATTCAGTGAAATGATCAATTGAAAATGTTTTTATCTGAGAATCTCCAGGCTAAACTTCTTTTGTTTTTAATCTGAAAAAGTTCAGATAAATTTATTTAAAGGTCAAAACAGAAAACTGTCACATCAAACTTCCTGTTTCTATGAATGATTATATTGGTTTGTAATAATTTTTGTCTGTTTTGTTGCAGTTAAACCCAAATCTAGAGGAGAGCAGATTCTGCCTCCTTTAAACCTGGTTCTGTTTGGTCCAAGTGAACCACTGAAGACGGCAGCAGCCAAGGTCATTCTAGGTCACAAGGATCTTCCTTCAGAGTGTGTTAGAAAGCAGGGAGAGGTGTTTGGACGTGGGGTTTCTCTGGTGGAGCTGCCTGCGCTGTATGGAAAAGCTGAGCAGGAAGTGATGGAGGAATCCTTCAGGTGTGTCTCCCTCTGTGATCCTGAGGGTGTCCACGCCTTCATCCTGGTCCTACCTGTGGGTCCCCTCACTGATGAAGACAAGGGAGAGTTACACACCATCCAGGACACATTCAGCTCTAGAGTCAACGACTTCACCATCATCCTCTTCACTACAGAGTTGGATCCTAAACATCCAGCTGTTGATAAGTTTGTAAAGGAGAACAAGAACATCCAGGATCTCATTAAGAGATGTCAAGGCCGATATTTTGTTCTGAACATCAGAGACAGACGGCAGATCAAAGAACTGATGGAGATGGTAGAACATCAGAGCTTTACACAGGATATGTTCACCAGAGCTCTGATGGAAAGGGTTGTAGTACAGGAAAAATTTAATGTTGAGCTTAAAGCTGAACTGCAGAAGATCAAGAAGAAGAATGAAATGGGAAACGATCCTAGAGAGTTGAGTAAGGAATGCATCAGGATGGTGTTAATTGGGAAAACTGGCAGTGGAAAGAGTGCAACTGGAAACACCATTTTGGGTGAAAAACATTTTACATCTAAAGCCAGCGGAAAGTCGGTCACCAAATTTTGTGCGAAAGCAAAAGGAGAAGTTGATGGTCGGCCTGTTGTTGTTGTCGACACGCCTGGTTTGTTTGATACGACTCTGTCCAACAGCTTCGTGGGACAGGAACTGGTGAACTGCATCAACATGTTGGCTCCTGGACCCCATGTGATCCTGCTGGTCCTGCAGATCGGACGGTTTACTATCGAGGAAAAAGAAACTGTGGATTTGATCAAGAAATACTTTGGCAGGAATTCACAAAATTTCATCATCATTACGTTCACCAGAAAAGATGATTTAAAGGAGCAAAGTTTTGAGAGTTACATTGAAAACGACTGTGATGACTTTGTCAAAAAACTGATCCGGGACTGCAGGGGAAGATGCCACATATTTAACAATAATACCCCACAGGATCGCTCCCAGGTTAGAGAGCTGCTGAGGAAGATTGACTCAGTGGTCAGTGAAAACGGTGGAGGATGTTACACCAACGACATGTTCCAGGAAGCTGAGTCAGCAATAAAAATGGAGGTGGAGAAAATCCTGAAACAGAAGGAAGAAGAGCTGCAGAAAAAGAAAAAAGAGCTGGAACAGAAACATAAGGAAAAAATACAAGCAATGGAAAAAAAGATGGAAGAGCAAAGAGCAGAAATGGAAACAGAGAGAAAACTGAGAGAAAAACAGCTTAAAGATATGATGGAAAATATAAATAAGGAGCGAGAACAGAGAAAGAAAGAACAAGAAATCAGAGAAGAAGAAGACAACATCAGAAAGAGGCAAGAGGAACATAAACAAAAGGAGTGGGAAGAAAAACTTGCAGATCTTGAGAAGAAAATAAAATCAGAAGAAGAGAAAAAGGAAAGTACTGATCAAGAGCTGAAGGAGAGCAAAGAAGCAATACGAAAGGAGCGGGAAAACTGGGAGAAGGAAAGAAATGAATGGTGGGAAAAACGACATCAAGAAAATGAAGAGAGACGTCGGCAGGAGCAAGAAAAACTCAGAAAACTTCAAGAGGAATATGAGCTTGAAAGAGAAAAGGATCGGATAAAAAATAAAGAAGAAGATCGCATCAGAAAGGAACGAGAAGAGAAAGAGAGAAAAGAATTAGAGGAAAGTTATGAGAAAAAACTGGAAGCCATAAAAACTAAATATGAAGAAGAAGCCAGAAAAAAGGCTGAAGAATTCAATGAGTTCAGGCAGAAATACACCCAGGATTTTACAGCTCTGGTGGAAAAACACATGGAGGAATTACTGGAACTGAAACAGAAACATTTAACACAAATGAAAGAGGCAATGAATAGTCACAGTACAGAATACAACCTGCTAGAGAATCTGTCTCAACACAAAGAAAAACATCTGAAAGCAGAAATAGAAGACTTAAAGAGAAAACATGACAAAGAAATAGAAGATCTGAAAAACAATTACCAACAGACCTGTGTCATCCTCTGATTCTGATTACTGAACTCCAGACTGGTTAAACTCATCGAAACTAAACTCCATCAGTCTGTGAAAGGACTAGAGCCACTGATGTGGAGGTGAACGTGTTGAGGTCCCAGATGCAGATGTTTTCAACCTGGTTCCTTAAGAAGAGATTAAAGTCTGTGATATCACTGATCCTCCGCTTATTTTTTACAGTTACAATGAGGTGGTTTCTGTACATGTATCCTTTATTTTATCAATCTTAATGTTGTCTGACCAAATCAAACTCCACGTGTCATGAATTGTGGTGGTGGAGAGGATGATGCTGAGAACCCGGGTAGGAGTGAAAGGATGATGATTTTAATGATGATGAGGCAAATAGTCCCAACAGCACAGATGAGCAACGGCACGAGTTCTGATACTGGTAGCAACTGGTAAATATCCAGGCAGCACAGGCGAGCAACAGCAAAAGTTCTCTGGCATAAACAGTGACAGACGAGACTGAAAGACAGAATCGATACACTGGTACGACAAGGACCCGAAAAAGACACAGTGACATGGGTGGTATTAAATACACAAAGGGTAATCACGGAACAGACACACCTGGGAACAATCAAGGGGTAGACAGGACAACACAGAGACTTAAGACACAGAAACCCAAAAATAAACACAGAAAACGCAAATCAACACGGAAAAAACCCAATCATGACAACATGTTTCTGTTTTTGGTGGTAGAACTTAAAAGTATTTTTTCTTGTTCGTGTAACCGCCATAATCTATTCTGATCTGTCTGTATGTGCAATGTATTTTTGTTAGTTCTTAGAACGTCCTGTAGAGGGCACTAGACCCACATTTCTCCTGTCTGGGTACGAGAAGAAGAGTGAAGAAGAAATGGCTGACTAAGCACATTTCAGCAGAGGTAGAGAAGTTACTCCTCATCAGTTCTGCTGTGATATGAAAGAAATCTGTTTATTGTGAACTGGATGATGTACATTCTGTTCTGAGATTTCTCCGGTGAGTCTGTTGTTTTATTTTCAGCTGCTTACTTACGCAGAATGGCTAGCTAGCTGGAGCTAACGCTGCTCGGTTCTTTCAAACTGTTAAAAAACCAACCGGAGTATAAAATGTTTCTCTGTAAGCAGCTTAGCTCTGTGAAATGAGACAGTTTATGATGAAGTGATGTTTATTAAGTAAGTTCTTTATACTTTATTTTAAACGCTAATTTAGCTGTATACCTGTATGATCAGTTAACGCTCTGCATGCAGGTTGGGTTTTTTTGGACGGCCAATACCTGAACGGGCCAGTGGTTCCAGAACCAGGAGGGTCCCGCCGCCATCTTTGTGACTCGGACTGAAGCCTGGAAGGACGGAGGTTCTGGTGCTGCTGGTTCTGATGTTCAGCTTGGACAACAGATAAGCTTATTGAACAAAAAGGGGCCCAATCCTGTAATTATTTTCATTTCACAAACTATTTGTTCATGAACATTTTCAAAACTGACAACTTATGTTCACATTGACTGAACTGTTGTATTGAAGGACTAACTGGAAAATGTAATTTCTTTGTTGAAATGAGCTTTAAAGCTACAGTTAAAAAAACTACCCTCAATTTTCTGAATATTAATCTGATATTTTTTTAGAAGGGTGGACAATTTAAGTTTTATTCTTAATTTTATTAAGGTAATTAGTGTTACCTGGATTATTATTTTTTTGTGGGGAAAGAAAAATAAACTTGAGTTGTTAAAACTTGTATGGGTATCATCCTCCTGTGTGACCCTAGAACAAAAGTAACTATCCTACTGAATTTATTGCTAATTAAATTAAGTAGTGGTTACATTTGCATCCAAAATACCCAGTTTGAAAGTTAAACTGGATCTAAACTGGTTCAGATCATCTTTGGTAAAAAGGATTTACCGTATTTTCCGCACTATAAGGCGCACCTTCAATGAATGGCCTATTTTAAAACTTTTGTCATATATAAGGCGCATAGAATAGACGCTACAGTAGAGGCTGCGGTTACGTTATGCATCCACTAGATGGAGCTGCGCTAAAGGGAATGTCAACAAAACAGTCAGATATCTCAGTCAAACTTTATTAATAATTACAAACCAGCGTTCTGAAAACTCCCTTCATTCCCAAAATGAATAAAAAGCTGTTTTATTATGTTCCCCGAGGTAAAGTCAGTGACGTGGTATTTTGGTGACACAGTTTATCTTTTAACAACAGCAAGGTGTAACATATAGTGGAGGGGAACTTTTCCTCGATTCAATAAACACGTAAAAAACAGCCTGATGCTGTTACAGTAAATCAAATCATAATATAGATCCACTTCTGCTATAACCTTTGATTGGTTCATGTTAAATTCTCTGCTGCTGCTCTGTTCCCGTGTTTTACTGACTGATCGCCTTGAGCTTAAACTCTGCATCGTAAGCGTGTCTCTTAATAGGAGCCATTTTGGGGTCTTTACACAAAACCCAGCCTGCACCGCGCGCTTCTTCTTCTACGGGGAAATGAAGTTGGCGGCTGCTTACCGTAGTTGCGAGACCTGTTGTGGCTCAATATTGGTCCATATAAAAGGCGCAGCGGATTATAAGGCGCACTGTTGGCTTTTGAGAAAATTGAAGGTTTTTAGCCTTATAGTGCGGAAAATATGGTACTCAGTGTCATTTGATACTTGCAAATCTTGGTGAGCAAAAATCAATTATGGATTTCCTCAAGTATTGGTATAAGTATCTATTAACATCCATCTGATCCTCAATAGTACTACAAAATGTTCTACCATCAAGTTGTGTGTTAATGAAACACAACAGTAACAATTTATTTGGATTGTGTGCATAAAACTGACATGACACTGTCATAAACAGGAAAGAGTCTTTATGAATGTCTGACTGTTGTCAGGAAGTACAATTTTGTAAATAATGACACTTTTAATGAAGAGTTGACATTATTCAAAATGTCTTTATGACAACTTGTCATTAACCAAGAATCATCTATCATAAATATATCATAATTGTTATCAAACTTTAAAAAATGATGCATTTTGTTTATTACATTATTATGTCATTTATTGTTGGTCTTAACTGACATCATTATAATTGTATGATTAATATTTCCTCTTAAACATTTCACTACTTACAGATGTCATTAAGTGTTATTACACTGTCAAAAGCTTTAATAACAGTCATTAATATTTCCCTTACCAACATTAACTCCCTACATTAACAGTGTTACTGACTCTGTTATTAAATCATTTGACAGAGTAATAAAACGTAATGAAATCTTTATTAATGGTTCTACTTGTTCCACTTTATTTCCCCTTATCTGAAATAAATGCCAATTTTGCATTAAAAGTGTTATTATTTACCAAATTACACTTTATGACAATAGTCATAACATTCATAAAGACTCCTTCATGTTCCTAACAGGTTTATGTTTATCACAGTTTCATGTTAGTCTTATGCACAACCTGTTAAATAAAGTCACAACATTATACATGTTTTTCACCATACGACCATAGTGGACTTCCCTCATTGAGTCAGCGTCTCCATAATATCTCCGGACTGGTTGGGTTAGAATTTCCTCTAACTTGATACAGAAAAGGCAGAAACCAGAACCAGTATCCAGCTAGACTCACTGGAGCTGGAGATCAGAGCGGCCCTGAGGCGCAGGGTTAGGGTCAACCCTGACCCTATCCCTAACCGTACCCTAACCCTAACTGTACCCTAGCCCTATCCGTACCCTAGCCCTATCCGTACCCTATCCCTATCCGTACCCTATCCCTATCCGTACCCTAGCCCTATCCGTACCCTAACCCTATCCGTACCCTATCCCTATCCGTACCCTATCCCTATCCGTACCCTAGCCCTATCCCTGAGGCAGCTGGTGTAACTTTAGACACGGTTTTAAAGTCTGACAACCACATAAAACATGTTGCTAAATCAACTTACCATTATCTCATTTTATTCCAGAGTAAAATGTTGCTTGTTGAAAGGGGTTAGAGAAAGACTGGAGCATGGCTTTATTTTCAGCAGTTTAGATTATTGCAATATTGCCGATCCAGTAGAAATCAATCAGATCCCTGCAGCTCATCAGAAAAGGAATCTTCAAGAAGCATTTAGTTTCTTTTCTCTGACTCTGAAACAAACTCCCTGAAAACCTGAGATACTTAGAAACTGTTGCTTCCTTTAAATCAGATTTAAAACATGTTTGCTTATAGCAGCTCCATTTTATTAACACTCAATAACAAAGTCTGAGATTTAAGATATTACATTTTTAAATTAGTTTCTTTTTATACAATTTGTTTCAAAGTCATTTCGTATTTTTTATTGTTTTTTCTTTTAATTTGTGTGCAACTGTTTGTATTATTCAGTAAATTACTGATGTTATTATAATAATACACTTATTATAGAAAACCATGAAAAAATCTGTTTAAAAAACACTTTTCAAATCTGGAGGCTCATTTGACTTTGATAGATGTTTAGAAAGAACTAATGTGAAATTCAGATGTTTCAGCTCAAGAAAGTTAAATAATTATAATGACTTTAGAGAAAATGTAACACTTATTTCTTATTAAAAGATGTATCAGGATTACAATTTCAGATAATTTCAGATAATTAACAAATGCAGTGTATATGGAATAATTTAGTTATTTTTGTAATCTTCTTTCTTCCTTTTCTTTTTTATTTGCAGCCTATACCTTTTGTTTTATTTTAAACAAAAGTGCGTTTATATAAATAATGTCTGAGGAATATGGAAAAAAATAAAATTCATTTATTCATTGAAATGATCATGTTGATATGTTAATGATGAAGATTTATGGTGAATATTTTCTGTTTCATAGATATCCTCAGAGTGAAACCAACCAATTATTTATATGAATACCTTCAGTTTAGCCCAAACATCATGGTACCTGCTGCTGTTAAACCACCAGACAGGTGGATATGTGGCATCAAATGAGTAAATTGTCCTTTTGAAATAAAGTCCAGGAAGAAAGTACAGTGTCAGCTTCACAATCTTAATAAAAGAAGAATGAAGACAAATGAATTGGATTTTACTTGCTAGGAGAGCAGAGAGGAGGGTCTGATTTTCAGTCTCCAAACTCTGAAAATCCTCTTTCTTCTCCTCCTTTATTTGCATCATGACATTATATTTACATTTTCCAGCAGCGTGGTCTAAAGGGGCGGGGGAACACATAACACCCAGCTGCTAACACACACTCATAAATCTCTATACAAAGAATCTCCTGTCTTAAGTACATGAGGACTTCAAAGCAGTTCCTGTGTCTCTAGGTCATAACCTTTAACCTTTGGGTGTTTTCCTTATCAGGTCAGCTCTTAGGTTTGCCTCCAGAGTGTTTAGCATCTGCTTCCAATCTGGCACTCTTATCATTTTCCTGCAGACATCTCTCACAAAAACACATTACAAAAGAATCTCAGTTCTTAAAGTTAATTTTGAGTTATTATGTCTGGAATATTATTCCAAATCCAACATAATGTTTATTTATAAACTTTCACAGACATAAAGTCACTAAGAACTGCACAACATAAGTAATATTTAGGTGTTATAATATTAATATAGTATTAAAACAAGAATAAGAAGCAAAGTTAAATCATCAAATAAAAACCGGGTATAACATAATAACTATAAATAATAATAAAATTGTTAAGAATCTGAATGTTGGACCAGCAGAAAAAAGTCTGAAAGTGAAAGAATAGATAGGATTGCACTCATGCTGTGAGGGAAGAAATAAAACTTTGAACACTCTTTACAACCAACTGCAAGTGTGCAATACTGCCACCATCTGGTCTGGAGTGTGAACTGGAGCTGATGCCGTTCACTGACAGATTCATTCATCTGAAAACGGATTGAGTAAAAACAGTTTCTGTGTTTCAGTTTGTTAGGTGAAATGTATATATTATCATATATTTGTTGTTTCCTTTATAACAATAGTGTTTCATATTTGATGTTCCTTGATTGTTTTCTTTTCTCTAAACATAAAGACTGTTTCTGTATGTTTTGATCTACTTTATCTTCGTCTTCACAAGAGGGCCTCCCTGAAGAGAAGCAGTGAGAACCGTGCTCACGGGGTTCATTGCTCACCAGGAACTTCTTCTTCCCTTGAGCTGTTAGATAGCTGACGAATCGTCGCCTTGAAGATATACGACCTGTTCTGTTTTTACTCTGTGTTCTAATGCAAGATAACATGTGTTTAGTTAGTGATTGTCATTAGCACTGCAACTAAAATGTTTTGTCCCCACCCTTTAGAGCTGCAGTGCTCTCTGTGATAGGGACTCTGAAAGTAATAAAAAGAGAGGAGCGGACAAATGTGTTTCAGAGCGGTTGGAGATTTGTAACTGTAAACACATCTCTGTCCGTTCTCCTCGCGAGTACAAAAGAATCTAACTCTCTTGTCTTTTCTGTGTTGTTCAACTTGTCTTTAATAGGTGTCAAACCTGACACAGTTAAAACCTGAAAACAACAGATCATATTCAGAGAGATGTAGAACTGAAGATACCTGCTGCATTTAAGGACAAGTTTAGTTTTTTCTGTCACTAAAGTGTCAATGTTTGATATTTTGAGGCATAAACACATTAGTTACTTTGTTAAGCAATATTACATCAAGTTCCACTATAAGGATTATTATTTTTATTATTCTTTTGCCATTTTAAGAAAATGGTCAATCTATCCGCCACATTCTTATATATTGTTTTTGTGTTGTATTTATATTTACTTATATTCTTATTGTTAGAGATTTTTTGGTATTATCATTTTATTCTTACTTTAGTTCACCTTAAGTCTATAGATCTTAGTGATTTTCTGTTTAAAGTGTTCTCTTCTTTAAATGACCTGGAGGTCACTACTGTCTGTTCAACTTTACGAGAAATAGATAACACTGAGTTTCTCAGACTTTAAACCCTTTTACAAGAACACCTCCTAATTTAGTAACCACCTGTGAACAGTCGTATTTTGTTTTCTTGACAGTATTGACCGAGATTTGAACCGGGCTCAGACCTTTGATCAGATATCACATCTGGACCTGGGTTGTTAGATGTTTGGGTTAGAAGCTTTACGACCTCTGTTGTTTTTCCTGACTGCCCCCTTGCCTGTCCTTCTTTGACAATAAAAACAGGAGCCGTTGTGAGAACAGGTCAGAACGCTCTGTGGATTGTTTGGAGGAAGAGTTCTCAGAGCCTTCCCTTTTGCAAAAGCTCCACGTAAAATTCATATACGTTGTCTGTGGTTCTTTCTTTTATTTAGGTTCGAAAGGAAAATACCTATCACTTATATATTCTTATTCCTTGTTTCTTGCATAATTTAAGGTTTTTCTTGCATAATTTAAGGTTTTGGTTACTCACATTTGGTGTGTACCTTAGTATTTAATTTGTATTTTGTATTCTTTTGCACTTTTGCTTACTGTGTGTTATCTTTGATTTTTGCCTGGGAGCTGCTGGTAACTTCAATTTCCTCAGGGAGTCTTCCCAAAGGATCAATAAAGTGCAAGTCTAAGTCTATCCATTTATTTTTGAAAAGCCCACAACGGTCTCTGAAATAACTTAAAACTGATTAAAGTTTTAACTACAAAATCTACTGAAGTGAACTGATGAAAATCAGACGTTGATTTTGAATTGAGGTTCAAACCGAACTAATGAGCCAGGCCTGGACTAAAATGATGGTACCTCTGTCTTAATCTTTGCTCCACCTTTTGGATGAAAAGCAGCACTGGGATCTGGAAGAACCAGAACAGACACCAGTCCGTTATCTGAGGCCAAGAGGAATATCATTAGTAACTTCTAGCAGTTCTGTTTCAGAGCTATCATGATCTCTGAAACCTGACAGAAACTCTTCAAACATGTCATTATTTAGATGGAACTGCCTTTCTCAAGGTTTTTATGGGAATGAAAGATTATCTGTAGATCTGTAATTTATAAAATCATCTTTATTGAGGAAAGATTTTACAAGGAAAGGTTTAATTACAGCTACATTATAAGCTTGTAGTACATGTCCTTGTACTAAGGATCCTCATCAACTTATAAAATGATGAAAGTGTCACTGAAGGCTGAACATCTTACCCTGCTCTCTTCTCAGATTCATTAAACAATCTTTATGGCAACGAAACAACTCTTCCTATAACCAATGAGGAGGCTGCATCACATGCCGACTTGTGCATAAAATATGGCGCTGCACATTTTTTGTGCCGCTTTATACATGAGGCTCCTGGGGTCCATTTCCAGGACACACTTGTTTTTTCTTTTCATCTCCAGCAGGTGGAGCTGTGGCATTACTTATATCTTTGTATCATACAATCACAACTTTGTTTCTTTGTCAGATTTATAAATAATAAACAGGACAGTAGTGAGATTCCTAAATACTGTTTGAAAATAACTTTTCCTCCTTGTTGCTGATTATGTTCCTACTTTTGTGTTTTTTCGTCTTCAGAAAGCTGTAATCGTAATCGTGCGTCTAACCGGGTCTGTGTGTAGATGCAGTTGTGTGTGTGTGGGTGTGTGTGTGTGTGGGTGTGTGTGTGTGTGTGTTTCTGGCGACTCGTGTTACTTATTTAACATTTGCAGGCGTAGAATAAGATTTGAATTTGTAATTATCAGATTTGTAGGTTGTAGTTAGAAAAATTGTAGAAATAGAAATGTAACGTTTGTAGAAATTGTAATTGTGTGTGTGTACTTTTATTTTGTATTCATAATTTCTTCATATTTGTTTATGCATTTGACCACAGATTTACAAGTACCCAGAGTTACGCACAAATTTTCTTTTTACAGTTTACAAATCTTTTTTCACTGATACAACTATTAAAAGTTACACACAAAGATGCTTACAAGATTTACAAATCCAGTATTACACACACAGGTATTTTTACAAATGCGCTGGTATTTTGAGAAATATATTTTTTCATGTGGCCCTAGACTCCAAATCACATCAGTAAGTCCCTCCAGTTTTTCACAAATCTGCAATATTCACTAAATCAACACATTTCAACATTTTATCTGATTTTACTGCAATTTATTTCTCAAAATTGTCCAAAAACATTTAGTTTTAGTGACTGTGCCTCAGCCTCGACGTTAAGCTGTAATCTGTGATCAATAAAAAAGTCACATTTAATGTCATACAGTAGCACAAATATAAAAAATCCTTACAAATATTCCTAAATTCACAAAATCAGTGATCTTCATGGCAAAAGAAAAACAAACACAAAAAAGGATTTTTGCTAATCACAAAATCCTGGATGGACTGATCAGTGTGAAAAGATGATCAGTATTATTTAAAGCTGAAACAAGCAGCTATTTTTGATATTTTAACAGTTTAATGGGTTTTATTGATACATTCGGACACAACCGGCCCTTTAAGAACATTCAGATTTTTGATTCGGCCCAAAATGAAAGTGAGTTTGACCTCCGGCTCTACATGCTCCAGAAGAGCAGATTAGTCCAACTAAAACTGAGATTTAAACAGTTAAAGATTTAATAAAACATTTATTGTCAGTGAAAACAAGACGACTACAGACTGAGATTCATGACAAACAGCGGTGATGGAGTTTCCATCACTAATAAAGGATTATTGATATGAAGTTGTTTATTTCCAGACCAGATACTTTTTGTTTCAGTTCTTTATTTCAGTTGCATTGTGACATTTAGTTAATCTTGTTCTCAGGCAGAAGGACTGGCCATCGTTCCTGTTCAGGGAGAATGTGGAGGAAATGTCCGTTTGTTTCTGATCATTTCTACGGTTTCATTTGAGTTTGCTAATTGAGAGTTTACCTTTCCTGGTGTCTCCTCAGCAGCAAAGGGAGAAACGATCCAGGTGCTGCTGAAAGCTCCTGGATCAACCAGCCAATGAGGAGAGGGAATGCTCTGAGGAGTTTTATTAAGTTCAATTTATTCTTTGATTGACTTTAGATCAGTTCAGTTCTAATGATTTGCAAGCGTGTAAATATTTACTGTTACCATTTATTGGTTTGTGTAAATAATGTTTATTTCTTGGTGACTTGGTCTGATGGTGAAATTGATCCAGGTGTAAATGCAGCTTCTCTGTCTGATGTGACCTGCAGCTGTGAATAAATCCACCTGGACTGTATTTTAAATAAACGTATTTTAATCTGTAGGACACTTTCTGATCTTCAGTTTGAAAAAAGACGAGAGAAATGCCCGGATGTGCAGTTTGTTCTAATACGCCCCCTAGCGGTTGGATAAGGAGAAGAGGCGGAGAGAATTAAATACTTTCGACATCAACCAGCTGAACACGGAGCAGCTGACGGTGAGTAAAGTTTAATTTGACACAGAAAGAGGAGAAAGTGTCAGGATTCTGTCAGAGGAGATCTATAGAAAACTCAACCAGATGTGACTCTGCAGGAAAACCAAACTAGATCCACTAAAGACACTAAATGACGTGTTGAACATGGCGGACAATAAAAGTCCGTCGCTGTGAAGTAAATGTGTCTCAGTTTGTTTTAATTTATTATATCGGATGTTTTAACCTGCGAACAGCAAATATTCTGTTTTAAAGCGAATAAAAGAGACTCGGTGACGTCAATGGAAGGGAAAACATGTGACACGCAAAGTTACATATTTATACTCAAACTACTGCTGTATTGTAGTACTAAGAGAATTTCTTAGTATCCTATTTCCTGTTATTTTACTGCCCCCTTGTGGCAGGATTTAAGTTAGGTTTTGTTTTCCTTAAAATTCAGTCTGTAACGTTTTCATCTTGTAACCTGGTAGAGCGACAGTCTGCTTCAAGCCTCCAGTATCTTTGTCCATAAATACTGTTATTGTGCTCACATGTTGTCTGACATACTGTAAGTTTGTCTGCTAGTTTTTGTTTCATCTTAACCTTGTTAAACATTCTGTCTTTCATATATCAATGTCTGGACTTGAGACGTGCAAACTGTTCATGTATATTTTCTTTATGCTTGTTTTTCAGTTTTACAAAAAAGAACTAATTAAATCTCAACGTTTGGAGTTTTTTTGTTCGCCATCAGTTCAGCACACCTGTATAAGGACAGAATAACTGCTGTAGTTCTACAACTACTTCTAATACTAATACTCATTTATTTGGATTCTCTTACAGTACAAACTTGGATCATAAGTTTACAGTTTACTGACTTTACGTTCAAACAGCTGCTGTTTGCTTTTCTTTTTTTATTGCTTTTATTTTTTTATTATTCTGATGAAACTTCCGGTTTTTGTTCTGCTGTTTTGGGCAACAATCTAAGAAACAAACAAACATTGAACCAATATTTAATGTTGACCCAGATTTCAGCTGCAGCCCGTCCAGAACATTAATATTTTTACCTCTGTATCCAGTTTCTCCTGATTGGTTCATTTCCAGCTCTCAGCTGATCTGATTGGTTTATTTCTATCAGGCTCCTGCCAGAGAGGAGGAAACATTTTGATCCTTCAGATCTTCTTACAATAGTTCATGTAAATTTAGAAAGTAAAACTTAAACAATCCTAATATTTTAAAACCTGAAACTTTTTAATGCTTTCAGTTTGATCTGAAACATGCAAATCCAAATAACTGTTATTTTAATATTCATTTAATACTTTTTATCATCTAAAATAATTATTTTGATTCAGTTTTGTGTTGGAATAAATGCACAGAATTTACCCTTTTTACTGTCATACCCAAAGTATTCATACTGACTGGTTCTGCTGCTGGTTCTGGTTCTGACCCGGTTCTCCACCAGGGCAACGTGACATCATGGCGTCTGCAGAACCTGGTGAGTAACGACCACTCCGCTCTGAGAGCCACACATGATTTTATTTATTAAAAATGAAAAGAGACTTTGAACTGTTTCTGTAAACCAGTTCATCCCCATAACTGACTGACTGTCACTGTGGACAGTTTGCTTTGGCTGTCAGATCCATATTACTGATGATGAAAAGCTGAAGGAGGGTGATTATGGAACCAAACTGTTTTACTGGTTTTATTCTGGATGTTTTTTTTGATCTCCACTAAACTCCACTGGTTCTGGATGTGAACGCTGACCGGCTGAACTTTAAAAAACACTCTGACCCTTTATCAGCTGTTGACTGCAATGTTAATACTAAATGAAGCAGCACCTCTAACATCATAAACAGAAAATGTATTTCATCTTTACACACATATGTATGTAATCCTACAGCAGAAACATTGTCCAACTTCAAAATAAAGATGGTGGCTGGATGTTTCTGGTTTCTGTGAAACTTTTCTCTGAAGTTTTTTCTTCTCCAAACTAAAGAGTCTGAGCTCAACTGTTAAAGTCCTGAATGATGAACATTTACTTCAGACCTCAGCCTGCTCAACTTGATAAAAGTCCATATTTTTCCAGTAACAATAACCAGCAGGATGTTATTCTAAGATTACCTGATAATAACTCAGGTGTTTTTACCTTTTCAGTGCCAGATGTTGTGGAACCATTGAAGCGCTGCGGCAGCAACGACCTGCTGCGTCCAGACAGTAAGTACGACTGAAATGAGTCCAGATAATCATTTCTAGATTAGTTTGTGTAGTTGGTGCATTTGAAGATGAAAAATTATTCTGCAGATTAAAACCATAAACAGTTCAGAGTCATAATGTTTCTCTCCTGTTTCCTCTGATTCTGCTTGATGTCACTGAAAAGTTTCCACAAAGCTTAGAAAACTCTGACATCATCATCTTTTATTTACCAAAATGTTTAAACATACAGAGAACTTAGTTTATCTAAAATAAGCTTATATATAATATTATTATGATATTTAGTAACTTTATTCATCCTAACTGACCTAAAACTGGAAAATCTATGAATTAATGTGAGACTGAGAATATTGGTGTTTGGTACAGTGTATGTAAACCTTTTCATTCAAAGGAAACATGGCCGACACAGATTTACAGCAACCCGTCATGCTGAAGATGCGCGGGGCGACAGTGGGAAGGAAAGTGCCTTAGTCTGGATTTGGTCTGGATTGTACTTAAAATATAATAAACTAACAAATTGCAGTAAAAGCATAAAATTAGCAACATTGCTTCCCATTCACCTAACCAATGAGAGCGCAGATCAGTGAATGATGTCACATCCAGCGCGTGTGCGTTCCAGTAGAAAACCAGTAGAAAACCAGTAGAAAACCAGTGGCTGCTGTCTGCTAATGCATCCAATCTTAGCAGTGTATGGTTTGCTATTATTTTACCTCTATATTTAAAATAAATGGCAGCCATATTGGATTTGAGAGCTGAGTTAGTGAAGACGTTCTGAGTCCTGGAGCCGTTTGGATGGATTTTTTAAACTTGTTAGAAAAGTTGAATGATTTCCTACGGAGCCCCATAAGGGACATGGGGATTTTTTTTTCTTTTGCTTTCCCTCGCAATACTGGTCAGTTATGCAGCATAATTATATACTGTAAGCCTTTCTTACGGTGGGCGCCGTACTTAACATAAACATGCAGTAAATAAATAAATCGACTTTCAATCAGTTTTTTGCACCAAACAGTTAATAATAATAAACACGTTTTCACTGAGGCTCTGTAAGAGCAATATGAAGGAAATAAGTAATTATTGATATGACAGGAGCAGGCGGTGGGTGGTGGGCGTGTCGATGTGGGCGTGGCCTCACCAGGTATGAATTGAAGGTCACTGACCTGCTGGTTTTGTGTTTATGAGGAAGCGGTGAGCGGGGCGGTCAGTCCTTCAAAGTTTGGAGCCTGATCATCAAAATGGAATAAATCTATAAATGTGACAGAACAAAGAAATGATCTGGAGTTGATCGATACACAGACTGATGAGATTCCCGAGTTAACCCAGTGCAGCTTTTACCATCATTAGTTTACCATGTTTTATAATAGTAAAATGTGTTTATTATCATTAACTGTTTGGTGCAAAAAACTGATTGAAAGTCGATTTATTCACTGCATGTTTATGTTTATTAAGGTTGAGATATTGCAGCTCTTTAAACCATTCAGACAAGCAGCAACACAGAGACACAATGAAAACTGTCAGATGATTTATTACCTGCGATAATAACTCAGAAATATAGGTTGGATGTATTTTTATTTCTTTCCTACTTACGGAAAGTTTCTGTTTATATCACAGGTTTGTGTTGCCTTTCTATAATAAAGATATAAAAGTTCAGATATTTCACAATAAGATATTAACATTCATGGAAAAACCTCACATAACCTTATATTAAAGCAGAAAGTAAGAAAGGCTTACAGTATATAATTATGCTGCATAACTGACCAGTACAGTTTTGCGAGGGAAAGCAAAAGAAAAAAAATTCCCCATGTCCCTTATGGGGCTCCGTACTTTCCAACTTTCTGGTTTGGTTCTAAATGTTTTATTTTTTCCACTCAGACTTTCTTTCATTTTTATTTCCAGTGTCTGAGCAGAAGGATGAAGACGAAGGTTTAACTATGGCTGTGAAACGCAAACCTCTGAACCTGGTTCTGTTTGGTCCAAGTGAACCACTGAAGACGGCAGCAGCCAAGGTCATTCTAGGTCACAAGGATCTTCCTTCAGAGTGTGTTAGAAAGCAGGGAGAGGTGTTTGGACGTGGGGTTTCTCTGGTGGTGCTGCCTGCGCTGTATGGAAAAGCTGAGCAGGAAGTGATGGAGGAATCCTTCAGGTGTGTCTCCCTCTGTGATCCTGAGGGTGTCCACGCCTTCATCCTGGTCCTACCTGTGGGTCCCCTCACTGATGAAGACAAGGGAGAGTTACACACCATCCAGGACACATTCAGCTCTAGAGTCAACGACTTCACCATCATCCTCTTCACTACAGAGTTGGATCCTGAACATCCAGATGTTGATAAGTTTATAGAGAACAAGAACATCCAGGATCTCCTCCAGATCTGTGGAGGAAGATATTTTGTTCTGAACATCAGAGACAGACGGCAGATCAAAGAACTGATGGAGACGGTTTGTGGTGAAAAGTCCAGTGTTTTCTCAACAGAAATGTTCACCAAGGTGTTGATTGAGAGGATTTTAAAAGTTGAAGCAGAACTAAAGGATGTGAAACAGAAGAGTGAAGATGAGCAACAGTCAACAAAACAACTCAGGGAAGAGACAGAAGAATTAAAGAAACAGGAAGAAGAGCTGAAGAAGAAACACAGAGAAGAAACTAAATCTCTGCAATCTCAACTAGAGCAGCAAAGAAAACAGCAAATTCAAATGCTGAAAGAAAAGGTTGAAATAATAGAGAATGAACGCGAGAAGAGAAAGAAGGAGCGAGAGGAAGAGGACAGAAGATGGAGAAAACAGGAAGAACTGCAGCGGAAAGAGTGGAAACAAAAACTAGATGCTTCAGAAAACCGAGTTAAAGTTGAGCGAGAGCAAAGAGAGGCGGCTGAGAGGAGGCTGGACCAGAGCAGACGAGATCGGACCAGAGACCGGGACGCTTGGGATAAAGAGAAGGTCGGCATCCTGGAGCGAATGCACCAGGACCTGAAACAGAACCTGCAGGAAACCAAGCAGAACCTGGAGGAGGAGCGAGCGCGCAACAGGAAGCTGCAGGAGGATTTCTACCTGAAGAGGAGGAAGTGGACGTATCTGGGCTTCACTTTGCTGCTGTCAGTGACTCTAGTTTTATTATATGTGTATCAAAGCCATTAACTGCTGGACCCAAACCGGACCGAACATCTTGACCCGGCTGGAGTCTGGGTCATGTTCATATAATAATGATAATATTTAATGTGTCATATTGACTTCCAGAGTCGTCAGTAGCTCTGAGTTTACAGGTTCTGGTTTTTTAACTCTAATACAGAAACAATCAGTGTTTGCATCAAACTATAATTAAAATGATTTTCTTTCTGCGCCGTTTATTGGTGCAGTGATGATGCATAATGTTAACATGCATCACATGTATCTCAGTGAATGACATGGAAATATGAATATTTGTTTCAGTGAATTTGTCTGATTTTAGTTTTTTCATCTGGTTCTGCAGCTGATAATCTGTTATTAATCTGATATATTACAGAATTTATTTCATTGTAATTCTGTGTAGATTTGGATTGATGGTGTTTTATATGAATGTTTTTCTGTAATGTTTTGTCACTGAAATCTCTTCTGACTCTGAGCTCAGATCCAGTTGAGGATTTTAATGAGAATCCTCTTATTTCCTGTCATTCATGTTGAGTTTTTTCCACCAAACTGAAACTGTTTCCTCCAGTCAGTCGGTTTCATGACAGGGTGAGGATGTGTCTCTGTCCACCTGGTGACAGATCAGTTCTTCTTTAGCTGTGAATATATAATGAGACGTTTCTATGAACTTTTACCTTCAAATAGAAATAAAGACAAAGATTCTTTCTCTAGTTTCTGGATGGATTCATTCTTTCATGACAGAAATTTCCTCAACAGACTAAAATCTCAGTTCTTTTTTCTGAAACATTTAAAATCTGGGATCATTTTATAAACATAACCAGAACATCTGGTTACAATCAGATGACCATATTTATTTTAGATACATATCATAACTCATGAACATTTTAAAATGTGGTTTCATTAAATATTTCACAAGGTGGGACTTTATAGCACATCTTAAGTTAAACTTTCTGCACAGGTTCAGAATGAAGTTTATACCAAACTTCAGTTTAAGTGTTTTCAGCTCTAAGTGTGGAAACGATTCATTTTATATTGACTCAGATTTATAGTCCAACTCTACTCAGGCTGATATTTGCTTGGTCAGGTTTAAATCTACAATATAAAGTTATAAAGTCAGATGCAACTTACAGCATCTGGTTCCACAATAAAAACTCATTTACACTGTGGCCATAAAACTTCATTTACTATGTATGATCCATCCAAGATGGTAGGAAAATCTTTAGGATTAACCTTATAGGACAGTTAATCCACAATTTCACACAATTCCTTTTTATTTTAAGCTGGACACTGTAAAAAATAAAAACCTCATTTGTATCAGCTATAGGACTTTATGGAAATGTAGCCCATCAACTTAAATTGCCATAGTTGTCAAACTGACCAGTAGATGGCAGCAGAGCATTTGAACTTCAGGATGGATCCAGAGAGTTTAAGGCCTTCAGTCCCTCAACCTTTAATCTGGTCCCGTTTCCAGAAGGAAAGTTAAGTTTAGTCCAGCTAACGGAGCTGACCGAGTCAGAGAGACTAGATTACTGCAATAAAGATAAAACAAAAAGTCAACAACTGGAGTACCAGGTGTAAACATTTTATTTCAGATCATGAATTTTACAATGATTTAATACTTTGGAAAGTTTCAGTGGCTGTTTTCATGTATTCAGTCACAGTTGATCATCCAGGTGGTGAATCTCTGAACAAACTGGGTCACGATTTGAAGTTACTGAAGTTTCTGTCCCGAGTTCATGTCAGGCTGAACTGAAACCATTGCTGTTGGTCTTGTTTGGGATGTTTGAGTCCGTTTACACAAGAGGAACCAGACGACCTTCTGGCTGGACGCAGCAGTAGAAAAGCAGACGGACCGCCGGGACGTCTAGAAACACTTTCTGTGGACGATGGCTGGACCGGACTCATCGTACTCCTGCTTGCTGATCCACATCTGCTGGAAGGTGGAGAGCGAAGCCAGGATGGAGCCGCCGATCCAGACCGAGTACTTCCTCTCTGGTGGAGCGATGATCTGTGCACAATGAAACCACAAGGCTAAGAAAAACAGCCAAATTTGAGAGGATCTTAAATGATCCATGAAATATTCCATCAACTTGTTTCAAAATAACCAGCTGCATCAAGTTTCTGGATGACCTTTGACCTGTAAACTCTTCCAGACGTACTGCAGCAGGTATGACCCCTGAAGGTCAGTGGGCCCTGAGGTCCAGCTGTCATACCTTGATCTTCATGGTGGGCGGGGCCAGGCCAGTGATCTCCTTCTGCATGCGGTCAGCGATTCCAGGGTACATGGTGGTACCGCCGGACAGAACCGTGTTGGCGTACAGATCCTTACGGATGTCCACGTCGCACTTCATGATGCTGTTGTAAGTGGTTTCATGAACACCAGCAGACTCCATTCCTACAGACAAGAGGTACCGTCACTGAGGTGGAACCAGCAAGAACTTAAACCCGACTGAAGAAGATCTGAAGTGATTTGAATCATTTGCTCATTACAGACCGAGGAACGACGGCTGGAAGAGCGCCTCTGGGCAGCGGAAACGCTCGTTGCCGATGGTGATGACTTGGCCGTCAGGAAGCTCGTAGCTTTTCTCCAGGGAAGAAGAGGAAGCTGCCGTATGCATTTCCTGCTCAAAGTCCAGAGCCACATAGCAGAGCTTCTCCTTGATGTCGCGCACGATCTCACGCTCAGCTGGAAGTCAGAATAAGAGGAGGAAGGTCACAGCAGAAAACAACGTCTGGCCTTATAGCTTGGTTTCATTCTGGGTGAGCCGTACCAGTGGTGGTGAAGCTGTAGCCTCTCTCTGTGAGGATCTTCATCAGGTAGTCTGTCAGGTCTCTGCCAGCCAGATCCAGACGCAGGATGGCGTGAGGAAGAGCGTAGCCTTCATAGATTGGGACAGTATGGCTGACACCATCACCAGAGTCCATCACAATACCTGAGAAAGATTAGAGTACAAGTCAGTAAACGATGCAGTTGAGTTGTTTCAGCAGCCGGCGCCGTTTCATAACCCCGACCTGTGGTACGACCGGAGGCGTACAGCGACAGGACAGCCTGGATGGCCACATACATGGCAGGAGTGTTGAAGGTCTCAAACATGATCTGGAACAGAAAGAGTTTCTCACTTCAGTTTACAGATAATGAAGCAGCAGAAAGTCTCTCCTCTGAACTGGGTCGGGTCAGAACCCACCTGGGTCATCTTCTCCCTGTTGGCTTTGGGGTTGAGAGGAGCTTCAGTCAGCAGGACCGGATGTTCCTCTGGAGCGACACGGAGCTCATTGTAGAAGGTGTGATGCCAGATCTGAAGAGTTCAGGTTGACAAGTTGAGACAGGAGCCGTGATGAAGGACAAGACAAACTGATCAGTTTAAGTTGGAGCAGCAGGTTTTGTATCGGCACATTTCAGTTCAGCTACTGAGCTTTAAACTCGGCAGGTTTTCCTGCTATAGTCACTGATAAACCAGAGCAACAGCAGCAAACTTTAAGCCGACTGTTAGAACCAACAAGGTAACCTCAGGTTTGCTCACCTTCTCCATGTCGTCCCAGTTGGTGACGATGCCGTGCTCAATGGGGTACTTCAGGGTCAGGATGCCCCTCTTGCTCTGGGCCTCGTCTCCCACGTAGCTGTCCTTCTGGCCCATTCCCACCATCACACCCTGCACACAAACTCAGTCAGACCTGTTCACCATCACACCCAGGCTGGTGAAGGCGGTCCGGTTCCTACCTGGTGTCTGGGTCGCCCAACGATTGAGGGAAAAACGGCACGAGGCGCATCGTCCCCGGCAAACCCGGCCTTGCACATACCGGAGCCGTTGTCAACAACCAGAGCAGAGATCTCGTCCTCCATTTCTGGA
This sequence comes from Xiphophorus maculatus, assembly GCF_002775205.1. NCBI lineage: Eukaryota > Metazoa > Chordata > Actinopteri > Cyprinodontiformes > Poeciliidae > Xiphophorus > Xiphophorus maculatus. The sequence continues at coordinate 2,171,677 of NC_036454.1, read as the reverse complement.
GAGAGAAGACAGACGGTTTGTTTTCTTCCAGAGCTCAGCTGGTTTCAGCCTGAACTCAGTCAGGATGTGATGGAAACCAAACGCCACACCCAACGTCCGGCCTGGTTCCTCCAATCAGAGCTGCTGAGGGGAACCAGGCTGAGGAACCAGGACTCAGTTTATACGGTTCAATGAAGGTTTAACTGAATTACAGAGGAATTTAACTCCAAGTAGTTAATTACATTCAAATAAAAATAAAAAAAACTACATTTTAAGCAAAGTTTAAATCCTTAAACTATGATTTTTATTTTTTTCTGACTTTAAAACATTAAAAACATTTCAAACATTAAAACAAGAGTTTCTCTAGAGACGCCAACACAGCAGGACATTTAAAGTTCACTAAGATTAAAACTGTCAGATTCTAAAATCATCATTTAGCAGCTGAATCAGATGAACCAACCCGAGCAGCGGCTCCAGGGCCTCTTACCTGTCCAGGTGAGTCTCAGGTGTCAGTAGGTGAAGTCCTGCCGGTGTCAGTCGGTCTGTCTGTCCCAGATCTGTTCTCTTACTGCCGCATCTCAGCAGCTGCAGCAGCGGCTTTATCTGCGCCGCCTCACTGCGGGCGTTCTCCATAAAAGGTAACGTTCTCTCAGCTCGCGACGTGATTGGTCCAGGTGAGCAGATTTCTCAGCTCGCGTCCTGATTGGCTGGAGGGAGTGTCAGTCATTTCTGCCATCAGAAACAACCTGGAGGATTTCTGATTGAACGTCACCTGAGATGGAAACTTCTGATTGGCCTGAAGCTGCAGAACCAAAACCAAACTGAAGGAGTTCAAATCAGAGAAAGTTCTATAAAATTATAGAAGTTTAAATTAAAACAGATTCATGATGACATCAGCAGATGTTTGGATCAGATAATTATTGATTACCAATAACTGAAGCATCAAACTGCAGAGAATCAGAACGAAAACATGAAGCAGCAGAAACAGAAATAAAATGTTTCCTTGTTGAGTTTAGGAAGTTTCAGACCAACTTTAACCTTTTAGCAACATTTAGAGAAGTTTGCTGAGGTTCTGCAGGAACCGGGTCCGGTGGTTCTGGAACTCTGCAGGTCTCTGCGTGTCGGATGAACTTCACATTCATCCTGAGGTAAAAACACAATTACACAACGATTCACTGATTCACTTCCTCACAACCGAAACCATGTTTTCAGAAAACCTTTTTATTCAGAACTCAATCTGGACTCGGGTCCAAACTGAACTCTGTCACGTCTGCCGGTTTTTTCTTTTCATTTATTTTCATCATGTTTTTCTTGCTGCTGTAAAACTGGAAGTTTTCCAAACAGTTTCATCAGAACCTGCAGCTTTATTTCAGTTTCATCTGATAAATTCAACATTCAGTGAAAATAAATGAAAGTTTCCTAATAATGAGCAGAACCAGGTGATCAGCAGGTTCCGACTGTCGGACCGGACCAGGAAATCATCCAGTTTAAAGTTTCCTCTGTTCATGATTTCAACCCAACAGGCTCTTAATTTGTTTAAATGTTTTTACTGATTGAAATGTTTTCATATTTATATCTATTTTCTTGGATGATAATATTTTCTTTAGCCAGTGACTCAGAATGACCCTCATGTTATAATTAGAGTCAGAAATGATGAAACTTCAGTTTGTTTCTGTTGCTCAATAAAACCGAGTTTCAGTCCTGGATCATAAAATCATCACTGCTGGGAACAAAGATCCTGATGTAACTGAAAAATACAGTTTGATTCAGAAATATATGATTTATATGAAGAGAATAAATTAGATGAAAACAGTTCATGTTTAAAAATCAATAAAATTATTTTTCTCCAGATTCAGTTTTTCAATAAAATAACAGAACAAAGTTTCTGAAAAGATATTTTACTGGTTGAACCTTTAATGTTTAATAAGAGGAGAAAACATGAAGTTATAAACTTTAAAATTAATATTCTGAATATAAAGTGTTTTGTATATTAATTATAATTTGATGCATCACTTTAAAGTTTTCAATTAGTGAACTGCAAGGTTTTATTAAAGCATCACCCATCCATCCATCCATCCGTCCGTCCATCTATCCATCCATCCATCCATCCATCCGTCCATCCATCCATCCGTCCATCCATCCATCCTACTGGTTCCCAGTGACCCAGCATGGAAACTGGACGGATGAAGAACTTTCCTGAGTTGATAGAAATCTCTCTCTGATGTTTGACCTTCGTTGTGAACATGAATTTCTGGATGAAGTGAAATTTTGAAATTTGTTCTGAAAGTTTCAGCTTCCTTTGTTCATCTCTCTGATGTCATTTCCTGTCTGCCTCCATCTCACATCCTTGGAAGAAATTTCTCTTCTCTTAAACATTTCCAGTCATGCAGGTCTTTGTTTCTCTCTGAAGGTTCCTTTGACCTTTGACCTGCTACCTGTAGAGTCTGAGGTGAAGCTCCTGGTTTTTCTCTGAGCTTCATGCTCTGGCTTTGGGCTGAATCTGTTGTTAGTTCTGGACGCCGTCTGGATGTTTGTGTCTCTAAGTTTCTGTCCTGATGGGAAAGTTTTTCTTCTAAAACAGTTTATGATCATTTTTTTCTGCTCAGCATTAAAATGATGATAAAAGATTCAAAAGTAAAAACTTTTCTCTCACAAATTCATTCAACAGTGAAAACGTCTCTTGTTAAAAAGCTGATGTATTAGCCCAGATGCTAACCTGACCTTTGACCCCAAACATCAGATTACATGTTTGTTTTGTCGTTTATTAATTTTATAACCCAGTGAAGTAAAAACTATGTGATTTCAGTGTGGATGAAATGGATTCTGGTGTTTTTAAAAGAGGGACACAAATTAGAAAAAGAGGTTTCCATGGTGATAAGGGCTAAAGTGGTGCAGCTCTGATAGCTTAGAAACGACCTTTAACCTTTCCCTGATGGTAAACACGCCGCCGTTCCTCTGAGGGCCTTGCTGATGTCTTTCCATCCTGATGTTGTGTTAAAACATCTGGAGGCTCCAGAACAGAAACGACTCGACGGCGAATCAATCAGGAGACGATGAAACTGAATCATTTTTATTTCCTGCTGTCAGAACTTGTATCCATGGTTCTGTTCTGTTCAGACCAGATCCGGATGAAAACACGTTTATAATCTTTATGTTTCTGGTTTAATGTTTGTTTCTATATTTTCATACTTTCTGTAGATGTTTTTATTTATCAGTGGGTTTCCAACGAGTTCAGACGTGTTTCTGAAAACTGAACTGGTTCTTCATTCTGATCCAGATCATTTAACTCTGAGGACTGATTCCTGTTTTTGTTTCCATGCTTTAAATCTAATCATTAAACAATAATAATAACAATAATAATAATAATAATAACATTAAAGTTCATAAGAAGGTTTTAAAACTGTTTGTTAAAAGCTGTAACATGTTTTCAGTCAGTTTCATGTTTGTGTGTCGACCTGCCAGGTGAGGCTCCGCCCCCTCAGCATCAGACTGAAGCTGCTTCCATGTATGGACTAGACCAAACCTGCAGCAGGGAGGAACTTCAGCTCCCTCAGGTTCACATTTCATAACTCAACAGTTTACATTTAATGCACATTTTCTCAGTTTACAGAGAATATTAACTCATCATCAGGATAAAACATGAAGCAGCCAAACTATAAATGATTTTTATTTAAAGTTGTGAAAATAACAAGAAAACCTTTAAACTGTACAGAAGAAATAATCTCACACCAGAAATTATATATTCCAATCTGAAAATGATTTTAATGTTTCAGCTCAGTATGTCTGTAATATCCTGTTTACCTTATATGGACATGAAGACCTGCAGAGCAAAACTCTTTAATTCTCAATATTTAATTTAATAACCAACCAAATAGCAGGATCTTTTTACATGGACTGAAACACTTTTTGTTACTTTTTAAAAGATTTGATGTAACTGCAGCTTTTTAGGATTAAAGAATCATTTAAAGATCAAATAACAGAAAAAGAAAACGGAGATAATTTTGCTTCATGGATGATGAACAGAAGGAAACCAATGAAAACATTAAAGACTTGTTGTTATTTTGAAGCATTTTATTGTTATAATATTTCTGAAAACGCTGATCCTCCTGCAGCGTCTCAGTCCTGAACTCTGAGTTTATTAATCTGGAGTGAAGTTTTGTTTTCCATCAGGCTGATGAAACGGATCCTGAGGTTCTGCTGAGGATGTAGCCGTCACGCCGCCGAGCTTCAGCCGCCGATGAACATCTCTGAGCCGCCGCTCTGAGCCGCTCGCCACACATTGCCAACATTCCCAGCCGGTCTGGACCTGCAGGGAGGGAGTGTCTGCCTCCTGCTGGATCTGATTTACATGCAGCAACACTCAGACCAAAAAAGGTGAGAAGGCAGCAGCAGCTGAGCTTCCTGGGAATCCTCCAGCAGCAGCAAACAGCGTTTCCTCAACATCTACAAGCTGAGACAGGAAGGAGATAAAATCGGTTCTGTTCTGCTGAGGAATGCTGAGATGTTTCTGATCCACAGATTAAACTGGTTTCATCTCTTTTCTGGTTCGTTTTCATTTTATTCAGCAACAAACAAAGAAAGGAAATGATGAGAAAATAGTTCATATGCAACATTCTCTGAGTTATTATTGTTTCAGGGAAATGGAAAGATGCACTGAAAGGTGATTTATTATCAGAATAAATTAAATTAACCTTTTAATGTATAAAAATTATACTTTATTTAATGGTTAAGATCCTGTTTTAGAAAAATATTCAGGTATTTAAAAAACATCCAGAAAAGAAACCAAATTGAAATTATTTTATAATTAAATTCCAACAATTTATGTGTTAATAATAGTTAAATATTTCATTCAGTGATAAAATTAGAAGAATGTGTAAAACTTTACATATTCTGCTTAAAGATTTATACATTTAAGTTAATTATGAATATATGTGGTGTAATTATAATCATCATAACTTTTTAAAAAGGGACAGAAATGCTGCAAAATAGAATTAATTAAACTTTCTACAATTTCCTTTATTAATTTTTTAACAAACCATAATTTCCAAAACTGTTGAAAAGTTATAAATTTAATGCAAAGCTTTAGATTTACTGAGTTAACTTTAATAAATCTGCTGATCAGTTTCTTTCTGGAAGGTAAAACTAAAAGTGTTTCAGAACCAGAACATCGTTTCTGCTGTCAGACACGGCGGTGGCAGAATGGTGATCTGGGATTTTAAATCTCCAATCAGTGACAATGTTTCTGATCCATAAAGAGATTTATTCAGTCTCTCTCCAGATTGAATTGCTGTTTTACTCCAAACTGAATAAATGAAATTTGTTTTTCCATGTTTGACCAGATTGTGAAGCTTTTGGTGCAGATTTATCAAATTAATTTATAAATTTCTACATTTATGTCTGTTTAACAAAATAAAAGTTTTAAGTCATTCGGTTGTTTTTCTGTATCTGATCGTTTTCTTAGATACTAAACCTCAGATTTCGGTATGAGAAATAAAATATTAGTTATATTCAGTTTTATACGATATAACTGAATATTTATTGATCATAATTTCCTGGTTTGGAATCTGAAGATCTGCTGGACGATCTTCTCGTCTTTAACTGCTGAGAAAAAGTTCTGGAGGTTCTGAGAACCTGAACAGGTTCAGATTTAACTGAACCTGTTCAGGTTCAGTTAAAGTTCAGACCCAGTGAATAAATGAGGATATTAGAGAAAAGTTCATTTATCCAGTAAATGATTCAGTCGGTGAATCTGTGGTTCTGGTTTACAGCCTGGTGAACGGAGCAGCCATCACTGGACAGCAGTAAAGGTACCGCTGACCTCTGACCTCTGACCTCTGATGGACATGAACCATCATCCAGGACTGCTGCCGCTGGCTTTCACCTGTTCCACCTGTTGGCCACCTGGTGGCGCTGCAGCGCATCACAACAAACCACTCTGAACTCCATCAGGCAATATTTAATATTTAAATTATATTAATAAAGTTTTTCAATATCATTATTATTGTTACTGTGCAACATTAAAGGAATATTCAATAACTCAAATCACTCTGAATATTAATCTGATTTATTTTCCATTTATAAACTGAAGAACTTCTCATAATTATCTCTACTTATTATATTATGTTTTGTTACAGAGTTTTAGATTAAACTCTACAGGACCTGCTCTTAATCTCAGTGTTTGTGTATAAAACAATAAAATGCACATTTCAGTCTGGTGTTTAAGTTATTAAACATTTTCAAACGTTTTGATAAAATATTCTGAGAATTTTCTGGGATTAAATCTGAATCTGGTGACTTTTAATTCATGTTTGGATTTTGATGCTGTTTGCTTTAGCCGTCCTGTTAGCATTAATCTGTTAGCATTAATCTGTTAGCATTAATCTGTTAGCATTAATCTGTTAGCATTAATGCTACTGTTCTCTGAACACTGATCTGTCCAACTGAACAGCCGTGTTCCTGAACGCATCACCAGGATGAAAACAGGAGATACAAACAGTTCAAAACCAAGATGATCATTTTATCATGTAGTTTTATTAACATCTGATCATTTTATCAATAATCTGATCTGTCAGAAGAATTTAAGAAACATGATTAAAGTTGATCTTTATTTAACTGCAGATTAAACAGAAATTTGAATAATTATTAACTCTTTAATCAACCAAACAGACTAACAAGAGAACTCTGACCTGTCGGTTCTGTTGGTTCTGGTCCAGAATCCTGTGGTTTGTTACCAACCTGAGGATCTCAGGTAGCCTCTGCTGCATAAAGGTTAAAATATGTTTGATGCCTGCAGGGTGATTTATTAAGACTCAGTAACTGAGGAAACATGAAGTCAGTAAAAATGTTGATACTGATGAGATTTTAACTCAGAGAGAGAAATTACTGCTGCTGATTCATATTCAAAAAACAATCTGAAGGCCTCAGTTTTATTACTTTATTACTTTTATTACTTACTCATAAATAGTTAATGAATGAACTAATGTGTTGATAATGATCTGTTGTTTACAGGCGGATCGTCATGGAGGCAGAAATCACATCAGGAAACGTGACTGAGATTGTTGACATGAAGTTTCTGCTGAGCCAGAAAATCTCTGATCAACCTGGAGGGAAAAGATCTGAGATTTTACTGCAGATATGAAATACATTCATTTAACATGTGGCAGATCTTTCTATTCAGCCCCCTTTACTCTGATGCCTCTTGATAAAATGCAGAGAAAATATTTTCCTGCTGTGACCAACATGAGAAAAACAAAGCAGAAACAGAAACAGAGTGAATGTGATTTAAACTCAGTGTGAATCAAACTGTTCTGGTTTTAGAGGATCATCAGAGAAAAACGCTGCCAGTTTCTACAGGCCTGCCCTGATTGGCTACGGCAGCCTGGGAGGCCCAAACAGAAACAAACCAACGTTACAAAGTTCAAATAAACCAAACAAAATATAAACCATCAACAGTGATAATCAGACATCCATAAATAATCTGCAACATTCATCATTTAGAAAATTCACTATGAATAATTTACAAATTTACCTTAAATAATCTGCAAGGTTAAATAACTTACATAATTCATTTTTAATAGTTTACTATCCAAAATTAATTAGGATTTACTCATGTAAACTCATGTAAAAACATGTAAAAACATGTGAAAACATGTAAAACATGTAAAAACATGTAAAAACATGTGAAAACATGTAAAACATGTAAAAATATGTAAAACATGTGAAACATGTAAAACATGTAAAAACATGTAAACTCATGTAAAACATGTAAAACATGTAAAAACATGTAAAACATGTAAAAACATGTGAAACATGTAAAACATGTAAAAACATGTAAAAACATGTAAAAACATGTAAAAACATGTAAAAACATGTAAACTTATGTAAAAACATGTAAAAACATGTAAACTTGTGTAAAAAGTTCAACACATTTAAATCTCAACAGGATCAACTTGTTAAAACCACAAAACAAAAATAAATAAAACACAAATAAACTTAAAATCTTTTCTCTAATTAGAGCAAAATGAACAAGTTTATGTTTCAGAAAATGAAAAGCAAAGAGCAACAAACAAACAAAACCAATCAATTTTATAAAAGAATAAAGAGAAAATCTAAACAAAATGAAAATATGATCAACTTTTGGTTTGATCTCTAAACAGCTGAAATAAAATCATAAAAACTTCAGGAAAATAATTTCTCTCTCATTCTGAGCTCAGTTTCCCTGCAGAGACACTAAAACTATTTAATCTACTGAGAACTTTGAGCTGATAAAATAAACGTTGATGAGGTTTTTACAACCTAAACAGATTTATTATTTTAACTTGACTCCAGCTGGCAGGAAGCCCATCAAACAGACTCTCCCTTCATCTCCTCCAACAGATACAGAATGGACAGGTGAGCAGCTCACCTGTTTCTCTGCTGTAAGTCTGTTCGCTCCGTGACGCCCCCTGGTGGCCAGTTTGCATCATACTAGAAATATCTTCATGTTGAGGTTGAAGGTCTGCAGGATGCAGCGAGTTTCTTTCTCTGCTTCAGTCAGAAAATAATCAGTTTTTCTCACTGAACTCCACAGATTTACTGCAGTAAAAGAGTTCATTATGAATGACTCAGCATATTTCAATAACAATTATTTATTAATTCAGATCATTTATTGTTTATTTTCCCTGTAGTTTGTTGGACTCTGGATGCAGTTACAGACACTGACCAGCAGGTGGCAGGCTGCTGAGTGCAGAAAACTTCAAAACTGAACAAAGTTCATTTCTTATCGGCTCACCTACCGGAAGTTAAGCAGCAGCTCACCTGGAGCAGGTAAGTGTCAGAATGTGTCTGGTTTGTTTTTCTAAATGGAGAAAAATTTAATTAAATACATGCTGGTTTAGTTTAGGTCAAACAGTCATTTCTGTCTCTAACACCCTGATATGAGGAGAAATGATTCTTGTTCTGGCTGATGGACTAAGATGGATTCTGGTTCTGGCTGATTTCTGAGGACTGGACCCAGCAGAACCGGTCTGACCCCAACCCAGATTATGGGGAGAATTTCCTCATTAACTCATTTTTCTTATTAACCTCATTTAAAAACTGAACTAATTTTGTTTTAATTAAATCTTGATGAAAGCTGGTCTTTATAACTGGACTTGGTACCTTTGGACCGAAACCTGATGATTCATTTCATCATAAAACTATTTAGTTACATTTAAATAAGTAACTATTTGGGGGAAAGTACCCTACAGAACTATACATGTTACTTTTACTAGAGTAACATTACTATGAAGTATCACTAGTCCTAGTAAAATGTCTGGATCTTCTAACACTGAGATTAAAATCATTAATGAAGAAAAAACATGTTGAAAAATGTTGTGATTCAGAAAAACCTACAAATGTGTTAGAGTGAGGCATCTTGTTTATACACCAGCTTTGTTGTTGCAACGTTGTTTTCTAGATATGCACTTTATACATATATATATATATATATATATATATATATATATATATATATATATATATATATTAATGCCAGTATTTTTAAGAACTTTAACTTTATTCTGACTCAAGTTACCAAATACTTTTCATTCTTTCTTCATTTGTTGGACAATAAAATTTGACTTTTGCTTAATGTTGAAGTTGAGCAACTTTTACCTGATTACAGGTAAGATCTTTATTTGACCTGTTTTTGGATCTTTATTTCTTTCCTTTCAGTTTCTCCATTGTTTTCCTGTTTACTGATTATCTTTATAATAATTATTGATGCTTCACTTTTCTACTGTTTCATGGATCCTAAAACTATTTTAGACTTTTACTGTATCAGTTTAGAGTCTATAATATGAGAACAGATGCTTCCTTTATGGCCAAATGTTCTGTTTTAACATAATTATATCAGATTAATTATGTTTTTTAAGGATGTGATAAATGTCAGGGTTCAAATCCTTCATTTCTTTGTTTTTATTAAATTAGGAAGGAAACTAAAAGCAACATTAATGTCAATGTTTGGTTTCAGAAATGGAGAAACAAGTCGCTCCTGTCGTCATTGACAACGGCTCCGGTTTTACCAAAGCTGGTTTTTCTGGAGACGATGCTCCCTGCGCCGTGTTTCCGTCAGTGGTTGGTCGCCCCACGCTCCAGGTCAGAGGTCAACTCGGCATCTCAGGAGTGAAGGAGAGGCGGCGTGAAGGTGACGGTGTCTGTCTGCAGGGCGTGGCGGTGGCTGGAGGACAGAAGGACAGATTTATAGGAGCTGAAGCTCTGAGTCACAGAGATCTGCTGACCCTGAAGAATCCCATCGAGCGCGGCGTCGTCGTCGACTGGGACGACATGGAGAAGGTGAGGAGAGAAACTGGTTTCCATTCTGACTGATCCAGGATCGTTTCTGGTTAAAACCTGATGGGTTTGATGGAAACTGAAGCTGTTTTAGTTTCTGGCTGACTCTTCACTGAGTCTCCATTGACCATGAATTTGCCTAAATTGAAATTAGAAAAATAAAGTTGCTTAATAAAAACAACAATTTTGGAAAACTAAAGTTTTTCAATAAATCGGTTTTGCAGAAGGAAGAGCTGCTTTTTTCAGCCATATTGAAATCAATGTTTTTCCAAAAACTGCAACGGTTAAACTTTCAGCATCAGACGAGTCACATGACCAGCAGCCAGCTGTTACTACTGATGGAAACCATGAAGAAGACGACAGGAAGTGGTTGGAGGAAGGTGGTTGTGTTTTCCAGTCAGTGGCTCCAGCAGAACTCTCACTGCTTCACAGTTCAGAAAAAGTTCATTCCAACATGTTGAATAAATAACTAATCAGTAAAATCACAACCCAAAATATGTAGCTGCTCCCAGGTAGGCGGGGCTTGTTGCTCCAAAGCCTGAACGTCTCTTCTGATTGGCTGACAGACGATGAGCGCCTCATTATGAATATATCTCATGTAATTTTTATGGATTTATCATGTGAATAAGATTATTCACACATGATTTTAATTTAAAAACTGTGTTTTTTAACATTAGCAGAATATCGACAAAGATTTTCTCTCATCTGTATCAGAAACTCAGCCTCTCTGAGTTTCTCTGTTGTGTTTCCAGATCTGGCATCACACCTTCTACAACGAGCTTCACGTTGATCCTGCGAATCATCCGGTCCTGCTGACCGAGGCGCCGCTCAACCCCAAACCAAACAAGGAGAAGACGACACAGGTGAGTCCGGTCTGACGGGTTCAATTCACCCTGAAGTCACACCTCAGATTCAGACCTCCTCTAACAGCAGATGACCTTTGGTCTGGTCAGGTCATGTTCGAGGCCTTCGGCTGTCCTGCCATGTACGTGGCCATGCAGCCGGTCCTGTCCATGTACTCCTCTGGTCGGACCACAGGTGGATGAACTCTGCTGGATTTAAATTCCTGTCATTCCAGGTTTCTGATCATGTTTTCATCCTGAAGGGACGGTGATGGAGTCCGGTGACGGCTGCAGTCATGCCGTTCCGGTTTATGAAGGCTACGCTCTGCCTCAGGCCGTCCTGCGCCTGAACCTGGGTGGAGCGGACCTGACGGATTACCTGGTGAAGCTCCTGAGCAGCAGAGGATTCAGCTTCAGCTCCGCCGGTTTGTTAAACCTTCAGCTGATCCTCTGACTGGACAGGAGGATATTCACGCTGATGGTTCTGCGTAACGTTTCAGGTCAGCGTGAGATGGTAAATGGTATGAAGGAGAAGCTCTGCTTCGTGGCTCTGGACTTCGACCAGGAGGTGAAGTCGGCGGCTTCTTCCTCCTCCCTGGACAAAACCTACAAGCTTCCTGATGGACGAGACATTTCCATCGGCGCAGAGCGGATCCGCTGTCCAGAGGCGCTCTTCAAGCCTGAACTCATCGGTTTGTAACAGATTTACCATCAACTGTGGAACCAAACACACGACCTGCAGAAACCTGGCAGAGACAGAAATCAGTGAATGAATCAGACGGAGTCAGTGACCCGTCTCTCCTAGTTTCCTGTTCCTCCTTCAGTCTGCTGTCTCTCTGAACTCTGAAGGGTTTCAGTATCTCCTCCTGGTTAAAGACTCTGACTGAAATCATTGTGGTTTTTAGAAATGGAGGCAGCTGGAGTTCATGAAACCATCCACAGCAGCATCATGAAGTGTGAGGTGGATGTTCGTAAAGACCTTTTCTCCACCATCCTGCTGTCTGGAGGCTCCACCTTGTTCTCTGGGATCTCTGATCGCATGAAGAAGGAAATCTCTCAACTCGCCCCGCCGACCGTGAAGATCCAGGTTCAGATCCTTCATTTTATCAACCACTGATCAGATACTTTGACTATGCCGTTGTTTCTTCATGTTGCCTGTGTCCAGATCTTCGCCCCCGCTGAGAGGCAGTTCTCCGTCTGGAACGGCGGCTCCGTTCTGGCCTCGCTCTCCTCCTTCCAGCAGATGTGGATCAGCAAACAGGAATACGAGGAATCCGGTCCGGGCGTCGTTCACCGTAAATGTTTCTAACCTCCATCGGCTGGTGATGATTACACCACCTGCTCCACCCGTCTGAACGGATCTGGACAGAAACGTGTTGAACAAAATCATTGGGTTAAACATTTTTAATTAAACTTTTGGGAACTGCAGAGATTTTTCCAAATCCAGCTGCAGGAAGCCTCTAGAGGGCGCTGTGGTCTGATGGGGTTGGTAGAGTCTGACTTTATTCATCAGAAACATTAAAAACCATTTCTATATAGACTGAGGGTCAGTGTGTTTACTCTAATATTAAATTTAAATGACCGACATCACTGCTGAAAACCTGAACTCTCAGTAAAATAATGTGTTTTATGATGAATATGTTTATTTAGCAGCTTTTGATCAACTTGTAGCAGAAATCCTGATCTGTTTAGAGTCTGAAGGTTTTACAGAAAAATTTAAACATGAATTAATTCAAAAATAATTAGTTTCCAACTAAAATGTCTTTTTTTTTCTGGGTTTATCTTCAATTAGAAACCAAAATTTAAATTTTTGTTACTAATTTCTGAAATTTCCAGGCTATTTATCTTCATAGCTCTGGAGAAACTTTTTTTTGTTTTTCCACTGATGAAACTTTGAATGTTGAAAAATCTTCAATTGTAAAAAAATAATTTTGAGCTGTAAAACCTTTTATCTGTATCTTTTATTATTTCTGACATATTATTGTAAATTCAACTCCTGAAATGAAAACACTGAATTTAATAAACCCAAATAATTTATTATCATGAATCGTGTTTATTAAACCGTCTGTTTAATGAATTTAACTGCAGCAGCTCCTGTTTCAGTTTCATTTATATCTTCATGAGTTGATATTTTGTTCCAATCAGAAACAGATGATCACTGATCAGGATCAATAGATTAATCATCTGATCAGGATCAATAGATTAATCATGTGATCACTGATCAGGATCAATAGAAACATCTCAGGTTTCTTTTCTCAGCTGCTTTTATCTGAATGAAGCTTCAGGATTTTATCAACAGGAACAAATAAATAAAATCTGAATTTAAAGGCAATATTCTTACTGATGTTAAACATATTTGATCAAATGATGAGACATAATCCATATATTCTAGACTCACTAAGGATAAAATTAATATTTATTTCCTGTCATTTAGTGTTTGTCTGCTTTAGGTCTTAAATGTGGAAAACATTTCAAATATGATCAGTTTGTCTTTTTCTGAAAGTTTAATTTTCTTCTGTGTAAAATTTTTATGTTTTTCTTTGTTTCAGAAATAAAATTAACAAATTCTGTTTAGTTCAAAACCACAGAAAATATTTATTTGATAATTTTCATGTGTAAAGAGGTTATGCAAATCAAAACCAATTTAAATGAATAAGAACTTGATAAAAATGTTTCTGGGTTTAATAACTTTCCTTTACTGTAAATTTTCAGCAGCATTTTTAATATTTTATATTGTCTAGGGATAATTTTTGTTATATAAGTGAAAATATATTAATAATTATATTGTAATTCCCTCAGAGGGCAGAACAGATCAAATCTCTGCTGATAATAATTAAAATTTGGTTTACAGGATTTCTGCTATAAATATTATTTTATCATCATCTATTTTATTCCTGCAGATTCTGACATGGAAACATAGAAAAACCATAAAGTCCATAAAGTTCTGCAGCTTCTAAACCCAAACCTGCTTCTGTTCAGGTCTGAAGGTTAAACTGTCAAATTATTTCATAAATAGCATAAAGTAACTTTTACTGCTTGTTCATATCTGTGGGAGGGTTGAATAATTTGGCTCTGCAAAAATGTTCAATAAAAAAATTAATTGTAGTGAAATATTTTATTTTTGAAATAAAAGTTTTGTGTAGAAATAATTGTTTTTATTTAAATCAGAAACTTTTTATAACTGAGCAAAATAGTTATTTCTAATTTTCCCTGTTTTTAGTTGAATTCAAAGTTTTGATTTCAGAGAACAGGAACTTCCTGGGCGGGGCTTAAAGACGGATTTCTATTGGTCAGAGCTGAGTAAAGCAGCTGCTGATCCCGCCCACCTCCAAACTGCAAAACTCCAGTAATTTAAACTCCAGTTATTTATAGGAGATCATGAACAACTGGGACGAAAGGAGATCCTGGTAGAACCATGTCAGGTTTAAATAACCTAAACACCTTGACACAAACATAGACTAAGGAAAAGGAGACAAATGAATTCAATTTTACTTGCAAGGAGAGACAGACAGACAGAAATGTGCTTTTGTTATAATTTCTTGCTGCTCTGAAGCACATTCTGCCATATTCTCCCTTTTAATTTCCTTAGAGGCGATCCCTAGTTACATAGATCATTTTTCTTATCTCAAGTCAGTTACATTGCTTTGTTATTTCTTCTGTTATTTCTTCTGTTATCTTGACTGCAGACACGCCACACCTACAAGCTGACAGGTTCAGTTTCTGTTTTCTCCCTCCTGCAACTGCAAGGCAGGAACTGAACAACTCAGAACAATTGGAGAACAGAACAACAACTTCACACATCAAATACAGTGAACATAAGATAACATACTAAATATTTCTAACAAACTGTCATTTTTCTTAGTTCGTCTTAGGAATCCTGATCAGAATATTATAGTAATCAAGTCAGGAAGAGACAAAGACATGGACACGTTTTCCTGCATCAGTAACAAAAATGCTAACAGAAGTTTTTCAGATTGTTGCTCTGAACTCTAAACTTGTTCAAACTTTTAGCTCAGTTTTTTCCTCCTCCGTCTCTCTGGTGTTTTTTTCTCTTCTGAACAAATGAAGGTAAATCTTCAAATCTCCGTTTGTAAACCTGATAAGATGAAAACCTGCTGCTGATCCAGAACTAACCTGGGATTCCACCATTAAACATCCACCAGGGCTCAGCCAAGCATTAGCATTGAGGCTAAGCCAAGCATTAGCATTGAGGCTAAGACAAGCATTAGCACTGAGGCTAAGACA
This sequence comes from Xiphophorus maculatus, assembly GCF_002775205.1. Lineage (NCBI taxonomy): Eukaryota > Metazoa > Chordata > Actinopteri > Cyprinodontiformes > Poeciliidae > Xiphophorus > Xiphophorus maculatus. The sequence goes on along the minus strand of NC_036454.1, from coordinate 2,156,300 downwards.
AGCATTAGCACTGAGGCTAAGACAAGCATTAGCATAGAGGCTAAGCCAAGCATTAGCATTGAGGCCAAGCATTAGCATTGAGGCCAAGCATTAGCATTGAGGCTAAGCCAAGCATTAGCCAAGCACTGAGGCTAAGACAAGCATTAGCACTGAGGCTAAGACAAGCATTAGCATAGAGGCTAAGCCAAGCATTAGCATTGAGGCTAAGTCAAGCAGTAGCATAGAGGCTAAGCCAAGCATTAGCACTGAGGCTAAGACAAGCATTAGCATAGAGGCTAAGCCAAGCATTAGCATTGAGGCTAAGTCAAGCATTAGCATTGAGGCTAAGACAAGCATTAGCATTGAGGCTAAGTCAAGCATTAGCATTGAGGCTTAGTCAAGCATTAGCATTGAGGCTAAGTCAAGCAGTAGCATAGAGGCTAAGCCAAGCATTAGCACTGAGGCTAAGACAAGCATTAGCATAGAGGCTAAGCCAAGCATTAGCATTGAGGCTAAGTCAAGCATTAGCATTGAGGCTAAGACAAGCATTAGCATTGAGGCTAAGTCAAGCATTAGCATTGAGGCTTAGTCAAGCTTTAGCATTGAGGCTCAGTCATCCTGAACTCTGAGGTTCATTAACGGTAAAATATTTTTATTTCTCCATAAATATGTAATTGATTGATAATCTCTTCCTGTTTGTTACACCATTAATAAAGACACAATGAGTAACATTGATACCAACTTTATTTAAAATAAAATCCATGTTTCAAATCAAACAGCCAGAAAATAGATTCAGTAAAACTTTAAGTTTCAGACTCAAGATGGTTCATCATGAAGAATCGAGGTTTTCTGCAGCATCAGAGGAAATTTATGATTCATTTATTACAACAAATAATCACTAAATTATTCAGAAAGAAACATTTTATTGTGAAATGTGATAAAATAAGAGCCATTAAATGAATCTGAATAAACTTTCCTGTAAGAATAAAAATAATCAGATGAAGAACATTTTGTCTCTTTAATAAGAACCAAACAATCCCAACTTTATACAAGTTACTCATAATTTCACTTTATATTTTTGATTCATCAGTTGTAAAATAGTAAACAATAAAAATACAAATAAATTTACAGACTTTCATGTTGAAATGTTTGTGAATTAATGGTTCCATTTATAAAAAAGAAAATGTAAAAAAAATGTAAAAAACAAAATAATTCCTGATATCTTATTACAGACAGCAGGAAAATGAATAAAAACAGAAATATTAAATTTTATAACAATGTTTGTTTCTAACTGATGGTTCTGCTGCAATAATGTTGGAATATTAATTTATTACTGAATAATGATTTCTAATAAACTACAATACTTTAAACAAAATTCACTTTAATTAAAATAAATGTAAAGATTTAAAGAAACTAAAATAGTTTGATCAACTTTACTGAAACCAAAGATCTTCAGGATGTAGTGATGCCTCACTCTGTGTTTTTTCTGACATTTTTTACTTTTTGTTTCTGTGATTCATTCATTTTAATCACATTTATCATAAACTTGATGTTTGACCTGTTTAGTCGTTTCACTCTTTCAGTTTTTCTCTCATTTCTTTCTGTTGTTTTTCCTTCATTTCTCTCGTTTCTCTTCATGTTTTTGCAGCAGAGCAGAAAAATCTTTCTTGTATTTTTCTTTGAACTCATTAAATTCTTCTGCATGTTTTCTGGCTTCGTCTTCAAACTTCCTCTTTACTTCCTCCAGTTGATTCTGATATTTTTTCTCTAATTCTTTCCTCTCCTCCTCCTGTTCTCTCCTCCTCTTTTCATCTTCTCTCCTCTGGTTTTCATATTTCTCTCTTTCTTTTTCGTATTTCTCCTGAAATCTCTTCAGTTCTTCTCGTCTCTCTTCGTCTTCTCGGTGTCGTTTTTCCCACCACTCCTTTCTTTCCTTCTCCCAGGCGTCTCGTTTTTCCTCCATCTGTTTTCTCATCTCTTCCAGTTTTCTGTCGATTGTTTCCTTTTCTTCTGATTCCTGTTTGATCTTTTTCTCTAAATCTTGTCGTTCTTTTCCCCACTGTTGTTGTTGTCGTTCTTCCTCCTCTTTTCTTTTCTTCTCCTCCTCTTCTCTTTCTCTCTGTTCTCTCTTTTTCTGCTCTCTCTCCTTCCTGTTGTTTTCCTCCATCTCTTTAAATTGTTCATCTCTCTGTTTTCTCTCTTTCTCCATCTCTTCTCTCTGTTCTTCCATTTTTCTTCTCAGTGTTTCTTTTTCTTCTTGGTGTTTCTTTTGAAGTTCCTCCTTCAGTTTCTGAATTTCTTCTTCTTTCTCCTCCAGGATCCTCTTCACCTCTCTCTGGATGGCAGCTTCGGCCTCCTGCAGCATCTCGCTGGTGAAACATTTTCCTCCGTTCTTCTTCACCATGTTATTGATCTTCTGGATCAGTTCATTGGTTTGTGATCGGTTTTCTTTATCATAATTATTAAAAACGTGACATCTTCCTCCGCAGTCGTTGACCAGCTTCCTAAAGGATTCATCACGTCCCTCTCTAATGTATTCTTCTATTGTTTTCTCCTCGTACTGCAGTTTATCTCCTCCAGTGAACAGAATGAGGGTAAAATCTTCTGAGTTTTTACCAAAAACTTTCTTCATTTGTCTTAAAGTCCGTTTCTCTTCCTCTGTGAATCTGCCGACCTGCAGCACCAGCAGGAAGACGTGTGGCCCCGGGGCCAGCAGGCTGATGCACTTCAGCAGCTCCTCGTCCACCTGGTCGGCGGTCAGAGTGTTGTCAAACAGACCAGGAGTGTCGACCACGACGACCCGCCGACCTGCGATCGCAGCCTGGGCTTTCTGACAGTTTCTAGTCACCGACTGTTGAGACGCTTTAGCTTCAAACTGCTTCCTGCCCAGGATGGTGTTTCCTGAGGAACTTTTCCCGCCGCCAGTTTTCCCGATCAGAACGATCCGGAGACAATCTGCTGCTGGGATCTGCTGAGGGTCTGTGTTAAAATAAAGAAGGTTAATAAATGATAGAAAATTATTAGACATAATCCTCACAGTGAACTGATTGGAAAGAAAAGCTATGATGAAAACCTGTGATTTGTTCAGTCATTCCTGCTGAAGTTTCTTAGATAAAAATAATTTCTTTAAAGAGGAAACTATATTTTAACTGTCAGAAAACTGATTGTTTCACATCACATTGTGTCCTGAGTTTCCTGATGTCAGAGAAACAGGAAACATTGAGACATTCTGTTGTTTTCTACTTTCTGTCTGAGTCTCAGTCAAGTTAATATAAAATTACACTGTAAAAACATAAACACAAACTGAGAATTAAGTTAATATAAATAACTGTGAAGATAGGCATCATCTTGTTCCTTAGTGAAAATAATGTTACAGAGAAATAAAAGAAAACTGAACTCATAGAAAACTGGAGAAAAAGTATTTTATGTCTTAATTACATAAACATAATATTTACCTGTAGCCACAGTCTTTGACTCAAACCTGTTCAGTTTATTCTGTAGCTGCAGTTTATCCTCCGTTTGGCCCCATAATAATGTTTTAGTTGTATAAGATGAATCTTTCTCTCTGTCAGAAACATTTTTCTCCAGCGTCTCCATCAGTTCTTTGATCTGCCGTCTGTCTCTGATGTTCAGAACAAAATATCTTCCTCCACAGATCTGGAGGAGATCCTGGATGTTCTTGTTCTCTATAAACTTATCAACATCTGGATGTTCAGCATCAGTCTCTGTAGTGAAGAGGATGATGGTGAAGTCGTTGACTCTAGAGCTGAATGTGTCCTGGATGGTGTGTAACTCTCCCTTGTCTTCATCAGTGAGGGGACCCACAGGTAGGACCAGGATGAAGGCGTGGACACCCTCAGGATCACAGAGGGAGACACACCTGAAGGATTCCTCCATCACTTCCTGCTCAGCTTTTCCATACAGCGCAGGCAGCTCCACCAGAGAAACCCCACGTCCAAACACCTCTCCCTGCTTTCTAACACACTCTGAAGGAAGATCCTTGTGACCTAGAATGACCTTGGCTGCTGCCGTCTTCAGTGGTTCACTTGGACCAAACAGAACCAGGTTTAAAGGAGGCAGAATCTGCTCTCCTCTAGATTTGGGTTTAACTGCAACAAAACAGACAAAAATTATTACAAATCAATATAATCATTCATAGAAACAGGAAGTTTGATGTGACAGTTTTCTGTTCTGACCTTTAAATAAATTTATCTGAACTTTTTCAGATTAAAACCAAAAGAAGTTTAGCCTGAAGAATCTCAGATAAAAACGTTTTAAATTGATAATTTGTCTGATTTTAAATCTTTTGGATTTAATAACTGGATATGATCCTCAAAGACAGAATAGTGCCAACTCTTTTTACAATGATTTTTTAAGTTTAGGACAGAAAATGGACAAAACGTTTCTTAATTTTTAATAGCAATTATTTCAACATCATATTAAATTATAAAAATAAATTCCTGGAATTAAATCATTTCGATTTAGATAAAAATTATTTCATGTCCAGATGTGAGAAATGTATTTTAATTTCTCTAAAACGATGAACGTAGAGCTATATAATCAGACTGAATCCTGTTCTTACCAGCAGCAAGTCTGGATGCAGGTCGTTTCTGAGTCTGATGGTCTGACGGTAAAGTCGTTGCTGTTTCTACAAACTCTTCATATCTCACATGATTTTCATCATTTTCTCTTGCAATTTGATCAAAGTGAATCAGCAGCTGCTCACGTTCAGTTTCCTCCATCTTTAAATTTCTGTATCTACATTTTCTGATCAGATCCTTCAGAGGAGAACCGATCATAGAACCTTCCTGTATGGACTTCAGGATCAGAACCAATGAATGATCAAATGATCGATCACTGAAGTCTTGAAGGATTCTGCAAATCTTATCTTTCTCTCCTCTAGTGAAACTTTCAGGATGAAGAACCAACAGGAAGACATGAGGTCCAGGATCAGAGACTTCAGCACATTTTCTAATGAACTCTGTCAGTTTTTCTGCTGTGGAGAACGAAACATCTGGACTGTTGATCACTGATATTTGTTTCTCTTCCAGTTCAGCAGAAATCTTCTTAAAGGTGTTCAATGATTTGTTGAATCCATTACATCCCAGTATGAAGTTCCCCACTGAACTCCTCTGAGACCAGTTTCCTCCCAGTAGAACCACTCTGAGCTCAGACACTGGAAATAAAATTAAAACTATTAAAACAGTTAAACACATTCAGATCACAGAGAAAGAAAATTTTACATTAATTGATCCAGTAATATTTTATGATCTTCTCATGATCCACACAGTTTATAGAAATTTAAACTTCAGGCTTTTAGAGAAAAAAAAATAGAATTTGATCCAAATTCTAATGTTTAAAATGATGAATGTTTGTTTCATCAGAAAAGAAACATTACTGGATCTTTATTTCTCATCAGAGTAAATCAGTTAAACTCACTGGAAGGAGGAATAAGTTCCAGGCTGCTGCTTCGTTTCACAGGCTGCAGATCTGAAAAGACAAAAAGACTTTTTATCAAAACTGAGAGAATAAAAATACAACAAAATAAAAATAGTTCAAACATCTAAAGTTCTCCAGAGAAACCAAACAAGAACTAAACTCATGATCTGAAACAGAACCGGTTTTAATAACTGATACAAACCAGGAGAGAAAAAACTAAAACCAGGAAACATTAATGTGACAATAATCCAGGATTGAAACATGTTTGATGTGAACTTTGATACAGAGACTGAATGAAACGTTTGTTTCTGATCAAACTGTCAAATTAATTTCACAGAACAGAGGAGGACCGGTCCAAAGATCCGATTTCCTGAAGCCAGAATGGAAACTAATCCTCTAATCCAGTGGTTCTTAACCTGGGTTCAATCGAACCCCAGGGGGTCGGTGAGTCGGTCTCATTGGTTCAGCGGAGCCTCCGCCACGGAGGTCAAGACTCACCAGACTCATTATGTAAATTTGTGATGACACGCCCGATTGGCTATCACTTGCTGCAGATGATCACATTACATTAATTGGCCAATCAGTGCTGAGGAGACTTTAATGTGCTCAGCAGTCACCATGGTGACTGTCGTAGTCGTACGTTGTTTGGTTTCTTTCTTAATATTTTAATCCAGTCACACTGATTTGCAGGTATGTAATTTGTTGTGAGTTTTGTTGGTTTTGTTCTTTGATGAAGGTGATGTTCATGCACGGTTCATTTTGTGTATCAGTAAAGAAAACAAAAACCTATGTCTTGAATTTGGAAAAAAAAAGTCATATTTGATTTATCACTAAAGGGTTCGGTCAATGTGCATATGAAACTGGTGGGTTTGGTACCTAAAACAAGGTGAAGAACCACTGATCTAATATTCCTCTGTTTAAAACACATCAAATAACAAACATTTTTCTTTAAAAACTGAATATTTTCCTGAAATGGGGGAAAATTTTACAATCTGTTCCTGATCAGTTCATCTGATTACAGTAAAAACCAGAAACATGAAAACAAAATGTTTCTATGAGCAAAAACACGAATCAGCATTTAACTAAAACTCACCAGGTTCTGCAGCAGCCATGATGGACCAGAACCTGGACAGGAACCTGGACCAGAACCTGGACAGGAACCTGGACCAGAACCTGGACCAGAACCTGGACCAGAACCTGGACAGGAACCTGGACCGGAACCTGGATCAGAACCTGGACCAGAACCTGGACCAGAACCTGGACAGGAACCTGGACAGGAACCTGGACCAGAACCTGGACCAGAACCTGGACAGGAACCTGGACCGGAACCTGGATCAGAACCTGGATCAGAACCTGGACCAGAACCTGGATCAGAACCTGGACCAGAACCTGGACCGGAACCTGGACCAGAACCTGGACCAGAACCTGGACCGGAACCTCAGCTTCCTATCAGAGGAGAGTAAAAAAGGATGAAGTTTGTACAGTTTGATATTCAGAAATAATTAATTTACATTTGATGTAAAAACAACAATAATTATTGATAACCTTCTCAATAATCAATAAAATCATTTTGGTATTAAAACCATCAAACCGTTTTTCATGTTTTCTCTCTGGGAGGTTGGAAGGCCTCCTCACCATCACCCTAATCTTTAACTCACTGTCACATTCAAGTCAGGACTTGGACTAGGCCGATCCAAAACATTAATATTAATTCCAGTCAGAAGAAACATGTTGGTCACATTAAATATAATTTAATTTAAACCTAAATCTGCCAGAGAATAACTGTAAATTTACTGTCATTAAAAATGTTTATTTCATAATCTGGATATAAATAATATTTTATAGATGATTAAAGTTCTACTTAATGGAGTTTATTTCTGTTTGATCAGATTTATTGTGTCTTCAGTCTGACTGTAACATTTACCAACGACACAGAGACCAGTTCAGTTTCCACTGAGTGACTGGGAGCAGAAATCCCCAGTTCAACCAGTTCAACCAGTTCTTCCACAGCGTTCTGCTGGGAGGAACCTGTTGGCTCTGAAAGACGTTTGACTGAATATTTAGAGATGAAGATTAAATCTCAGTTTGGCTCAGAAAGCAGAACAACAGGAAGTTTAAGGAAGAGAAAAACAAGCAGAGCTTCAACTTTATGAGAAACAAAATCTGTCAGCAGCTTTAAATCATCTAAAGATCAAATTAAAATTAAATGAAGCTTAAAACTTTATCAGTTTCTGTGATTCTCCATCAATCCAGTTCAGCTGGTTGATTTTCTTCTGTCAAAGTTTTAAGTCCAGAATTGATTCAAACAGATTCAAGTTCAGTGAAGTTTCAGTTTTTACAACCTGAAATGAAACCAAATATTGTTTTCAGCAACATTTACTGGTAGATGACAGAAAAAGTTTATGCCTGAAGTTTCCTGCTGAAATGAAACGTAGATTTATGTTTCAGATTCTAAGAGGAGAAAAACTCAGAGATCCAACATGTTTACATCAAACTCTGATTAATAAAGTTTATTTCCGCTAAATGATTGAATCACATTGTGTGATCATGAGGGAGGAGTTTAGAAAAAATAAAAATAAAAATGATTATACTCAAAGGAATCTGATGACGGAGGAACATTATTATTATTATTATTATTATTATTATTATTATTATTATTATTATTATTATTATTATTATAGCTTCAGGTGTAACAGCATCATCAGGTAAACTGAACTCATGAACATTTAAAAGCTGCAGTTTGATAAAATAACTGATAGTTTTTATTTTCCAGAAGCTTCTCTAGTAAATGTAAAACCAACTTCTGGTTATGATTCATAATTTCTGCCTGAAAGGAAGAAAAAAATCTTCCAGATTAACAGCATCCAAAACCAGAAAGACAAATATTTCATAAAAAACATAAATTAAACCATAAAACAACAAAGAAAACTTCTAACAAGAATAAATCAGTAAAAATGTAACAGAGCTGATAACTTCTATGTTGTTTTTCTAGAGCTGTGTATGTCGGTGTGACTCTCATAACTGGAAACTATTTTAACAAAGGAAATGACAGTTTGGATTTAAATAATAAATGTAAATAAAATAAATCAGAATCTCATCAGTTTTTGTTCTCAATAACCTGCAGGTATTTTCTGACTGAATAAAAACAAAATAATTTTTTCTTGACTCACCAGTTGATGTTTGACTTCAATCTCAGGAATAAAGTGAAGTTAAAACTCACATCAGTTGTATTAAAACATCAGTTTAGTAAAGTAAATCTTCTCCAGGTTGTTACCGAGTGTTTCTGCTCCTCTGCTGAAGTTCCACTGCAGGATGTTTCCAGTAAAATACCTGAACTGGTGTTACTGGCATGTTCTTCCTCATTCCTGCAGAAAACAGATTTCCTTCATCAGAAAACTGAACAGGATTCAGATCAAACACATGGGAAGCTTTACTGCTTTCATAACCATTAAAAACATGGATTTACTTCCATAAAGCCTGATGTTAAAGTCATAATCAGTGAAATGATTGCAGATCAGATTTGATCAGGTAAAAGCTGAGAGTCTCAGACTCAGCAGGTCTGATGTGGATGAAGTTCAGAACATGAAGGGATTTCATGTCAGGGTTTGATTTATTTACTGCAGCTGGAAGAAAAGCTGCTGTCAATGTTTTAAGATAAATAAAGTCAACTGTGACTACACTGTAAAACATTTAACTTGAAAATAAAAAGTCAACCTGCTGCCATAAAATGCAACTAAAGTCAACAAGAAAATTATTTTGGTTTAAACTCAGAAATTAAAGTTCATAAAGTTGATTTAACAAGAGACAAGTTATCTAAATATTGTTTTTTAAGTTCATTAATCTTGAATTGAGTTTTAACTTAATGCTGCAATTTAAACCAAATTATTATTTCACAACATGCAAGAAAAAAAAACTGTCCTAACCTGGGTAAAGATCATTTCTGTTATTTTAAGTTAAAAAATCTACAGCTTTATAATAATTTTATTAAACATCACAATGAATTCTGCTGTAAAACATTTAGTATGAACTTTATCCTGTTCATACTTTACAAATAACTGGATTCATTAAAATAAACAGTTTCCTTAATAACAGAGTCAGATCAGTAACAGATTTCCATCTCAGGATAAACACACCGCTAAGCATGCTGGGAAATAGTTCCCACTCCTGTATTTTTCTACTTTAAATTGTTTTTTAGTGTTAACCTAAAAATTAGTTTATTCAACTCTTAAAGTTTTGACTAGATTAATAAAAAGTTAACAACTTTCTGCTGTAAGTTTATCTTTCATAAACTCACATTTAGGGTCAGTTTTAATAAATGTTCAATTTATTGGACTTAAAGACAGTAGACACAACTAAATGTTTTACAGTGCAGTGACTGAAGCCTTCATCTCTTCCTCTTCATCAACTATTTTCAGACGGTTGACAGAAGACAGTAAAATATTCACAGAGATGGAAACAGTGAATGTAACCAGAACAACTGGTTCTTTATTTCCTTATATTATTGTTTCTGGTTATTAAAGGAGCAGAGCTTCATTTCAGCCTGACGATCATTTTACTGGAGCTGCTATCAGTTCTTACAAAATAAAAGCTTGAATCATTTTAAACCAGATCCATTCATGTTAAAGTAAATCACAGGATGTTTATAATTTTGTCTTATAAAGGTTAATATTTTCAGAGATTCTCCTCTGTGGAGAAACTTTCTGACTTTGCAACCAGAATCTGAATCTCATAAGATGGAACCTCATGTTGATTAGAAACATAAATCAGAAGTTAAACCTCACAGTTTGATAGATGGACGTTTCTCTGCTGAATCTAACTAATATTGTTCATGTTTAATGCATATCTAGTTGTACTGAATGTTTTATTACAGTGGTCATAAATAAATCTAACACAACAGCGCCATCTTGTGGTACAAAAGAAAAAACAACTGAGTTTTTCCATATTATACAAAATCCACTTTTTTAATCCTTAAATACATTTTATATGTACTTTGAGTGTAAAGGAGTGTAAAAAACTTAAATATCTTTATATTCCTTCTATATTTGTCAGTCTGTCTGTTCTTTTCTATTCATTCTATGTTTCTTCTCTATTACATCATTTACTGAGGAACTGATAAACAAGGTCATGAACCTCCAGCTGATCCGTTCTGTCAATCCATCGTTTGCCAAGTCAGATTATTTGGTTCTTGGGTTTATTAATCTACATGATTCCTCACACCAGCAGCTTACATTTTATGTTTCTCAGTAATGTTTCCACATTAGTGGAAAAAGTTTCCTTGTTTGTGTGAAACACTGAAGGATGATTGCTTCAGCAACCTCCACCAGCATCAGGAGGGATTTTCTGACAGACTTTGTCTGATTCAGGGTCAGTTCCTTTTCTCTACAAGAACCAGAAACACAGCAAAGCACTAAACTGCTAACAATGCTAACATGATAGCAAAGCTAATGTTAGACATGAATGTTGTGTTGATAATGACGTCCATTGGTTTGATAGCATTGAGCTTCTGATTCTGTTAGCGTGTGCTAGTTGTTAGCTTTAGCTGTTAGCTTTAGCTGTTAGCTGTCTCCCTGAGGATATAACTGTACTGCATGTTTTGGATTTAATTACTTGGTTTGTTTTTGCCTTGGAGAAAACAAATAATCCAAATGCTTTCAGTGACGTTCTTAATGTTCCTGTTAGCTCCTGGATTATGTCAAGGCTTTATTTACTTCAATCATATTGTGTCAAACATCAATAAATCAAAAGATGGCAGCAAAATGAGTTGATCTAAAACACCTCAGAACAGGTAAAGAAGGTTCTGTTGAGCTACAGTGACCCAAAGTTCAGACCAAATCATTTCAGTTCTACTTTCTATAGACCATAAGTGAAGGATTTACATGAGAAAAGGAAGGATTTAAAAGCATAATATTTCCACTTTAAGTCTCTTTCTACATGTTGACTGAACTGATAAAACAACCAGCAGTAAAGATGGTCATGGTCAGAATCATGGACTCTGAGAACTGAGTCTTTGTAGTGAATCTAAAGAGACTCTCATCCAGTGAGAACCGGCTCTTGTTGTTTCCTTTCGCTGCTCAGCTCTCACTCTCACTGAATCCTCCCTGATCACAACTTTGTTTTTATTGGCTCCCTGGCGGCTTGGCTTCTCTAAAACTGAGCAAGTAACTAAGAAGAGGAAGTGAACCAACCAATCCAAGCTGAGGAACATCAACCTTCACTGAGGACATGGCTGGTTTCTGAGTGCAGTTTTCACAGACTGGCACCGAGTACAGTAAAGCATTCATATTTTCAATGTACATTGAAGAATAAAATAATAAATGATGTACCTGAAGGAGAACATATGGGGAGTTCAAATCAGTGCAACGGCTCCGCTTCATTCAGCACACTACAACAGAGCGTTAAGTTAGCCTTTAGCTTAGCACATGAAGTGTTTGATAATATTAACTAAACTTAAAGTACAAAAATTGGTGCTAGGCACACAGCTAGTAATTAATACATTTCACACTATTTGTCCGAGTTAATAAAAATGATGTTGCTAACACGTTTCTACTGTGTGCTGAAAAACGCAGCTCACCTCTGGTGAAGCTTTCACAGACTGGCACTGAGTGCAGGAGCCAGCAACATTTAACCAGCCACACTAAGAGGGGGCGCTGTTTCCCCATTGCACTGATACATATAAGGCAAGTGGGATTCTACAACTTAAACCTAAACACTGTTACATTCGGTTCTAGTTCTGTTCAATGGATTGTTTTGTTCATTTGTTGTTTTGTTAGATAAAAATTAAAAGTTTGATTAAAATATAACACAGAAGTAAGAATGCCTGCTAACACAACAAATACATAAAATTAGACAAGAATCAAAATTCTTATAGAGACAAAATGATTTATCAAAACAAAACATTTTGATTTTCCCATTAAGCTGAAATATGAGGCTATTAACCATAAATTAGAGACAGTTTTTATTTGGAAGCTGAGCAGAAAACAAAACACTCTCATCAGCCATCATCACTAACTAGTAGAAACTATTAATGCAGTTTGGCTTCAGGAAAAATATAATTTTAGTTTGTTAAGTTGCACAAAATTTGAGACCAAACTTCAGCTATAAGAGAGGACAAACACAGCTTTAATTAACATTTGCAAATGGAGAAAACATACAAAGCTCACATCTCAGTGAGAATCGGATGAGTTCTGACTTGGGGCTGAACGTCCCCTCATTTACATAGGATACATCACACATTACTTAGCCACACCCCCTGGATCAAGTGTCAGGTAAAAATCTATACGTTACTTATCTGTAAGTTTCAGTTGAGCAGGGTTTCATACACACTCAGCTCAACTTTGGCCATATTCTCTCTGTTTCTTGTGGATAAGACACACTTTTAGGTTTGTCTAATGAAACATAATAGATAACTTCTACTGTGTTTCTGTGTCCAAACATGTGTTTCTCCAAAAAGCCTCTCTGCTGATGGCTAAACAGATACTAGTAACTGAACTTCTATAAACTAGGCTCATCACCTTAGCCATGTCTCACATTTCTAACTGCTGAACATCCTGTTCTTCACTTATTTGAGGAGAGTCAGAAGAGCATATGTCCTGTTGAGCTGCAACTGAGTGCAAACCTTTAATAAAAACATCATAAAGTTTACATTCAAAGTAATTAAACATTGTTAATTAATTTTTCCTTCACAAGTGCAAACAATCTGAGTTTTGTTTAAGTTTGATCTGACTGGTTTAATCTTTTCTTCCAAGCAGAAACTTTTATATAAACTTTTATTAAAAACTACTTCATATTGTCAGGAAGATTTAATAAATCCACTAAATAAAATCAAAATTAAATAGGATTCAAATAGAGTATAACGATCAAAAACATTATTCATAACAATTTTATTTCTCATTAAAAAAAACAAGAAAAAAATCTACAAACAAATACATTAAATTAAAAACTAAAAAAAATTAAACAGATATAAAAAAGGTCTGTAAATGTTTCCAACACAAACAGAACAAACAAGAAAATCTTCCTGATTTCATAGTTTATCTCTGTTTATTGTTAAATGATGGATTGGAAGTTGGGATCAGGTTGTAATTTCTAAAACATTATTTCAGGCTGAAAGTTGTTTATTAAACTCCACCAAGATCCAGGTAAAATAATCAACTTATGTAAAAATCTTTTAATAATGAATCTTTAGATTTGAACATCCTGCTCAGCGGATCTCATCTTGTTGGTTCTTCAACATGTAAAGTTAGTTTAGCTGCTTTAGTTCAACACCAAACAAAATATCAGGAAATACATGAAAATATGAACAGTTGGAGCAAATTCTTCATTTTAAATGAAATGTTTTTTTTAATCTACAGTTTTACATTCTGTTACAAACTGATTAAATCAATAAAATTAAAATAAAGTAAGAAACTATAATAAAATGTAAAAAGGAGCAAAAATAATAAAAGTGAAGCACCAATAACTAAGACAATAATGCTGTAATATTACAGGTTAGTATTAATATTCATTGTTCAGAAACAAATGATTGGCTAAGCGCTTTGCATTCTGGGAGTCAGAGTCTCTTTTGTTCTCTACAGTCATTTCCTGTCTCCTTATTTTAACGCTTTAATCAGATTCAGGATAAACTTTATTGGTTAATATTTTCTGCACAAACAGGAGAATTTATTTTGGTTTCATTTACAGGTAACATCTCTCTGGTGTAGCAGCTGCCTTCATTATCTTCCATCATGATGTTGATCTTTTTGATCAGATCAGTGACTTGTGAGCGATTCTTTATTTCACGGTTATTAAACACATGGTATCTTCCTCCACAGTCTCTGATCAGATTCTTACAGGCCTCATCACATTCATGTTCAGTGTAATCTTTAATGGAGACCTCCGCATATTCTAGAGTATCTCCTCTGGTAAAGAGGACAACAGTAAACTTTTTATAATTTTCTCCCAAAACTTCCTCAATCAGTTTCAGTGTCTCTGTATCTTCTCCTTTAGTGAATCTGCCGATCGGTAAAACCAGCAGGAAGACATGAGGACCTGGAGACACCAGACTGAAACATTTCTTTAACTCTTCATTAACCTGACCTGAGGTCAAGTTGTTGTCAAAGAGACCAGGAGTGTCAACAACAACAACATGATGTTTGTCTACCTTACAGTCAGCTTTGTCACATTTTCTAGTTACTGATTGAGGAGAAGCTTCAGCTTTAAACTCTTTTCTTCCCAGGATGGTGTTTCCTGATGAACTCTTCCCACTGCCAGTCTTTCCAATCAGAACGATCCGGAGACGCTTAGTGCGGTGATACTCTGGATTACATGGGAAATTGCAGAAAAAATAATAATTATAAACAGAGAAACTTTTAGTATTTTAATTACTTGATTGGATTAATTGGATTATTGATTGGATTGCATTGTGTTTCTGTGTTTGTAATGATGTAAAGCACTTTGAAATGCCTTGCTGCTGAAATGTGCTATACAAATATAATTTGATTTGATTTGATTAATAATATATCAAATTTAAATAAAGTTGTAATATTTGTTCCAAGCTGAAGCTGAGAACAGTACTGAAATATTTTTGAAGGGACAGTAAACAATAATACAATTTATATTTTATTGCTTTGACATTTTAAAAATGTGTTTCATTTCCATTTTAATTTTTTATATTTTTTTATGTCTTAATCACCCAAAACATTTTAAAAAAAAATGACAAAACACCCCAGCAGGTTTTTCCACTTCTTGTTATGTTTCTGGTTTATCTGGTAAATAAATCATTTCCATATTTGGCAACTCAATTTTGTTGCATCAACCTTTGGTTCTAATTCTACATTCAGTCTTTTTTGGCAAAAATCTGTCAGCATGTTGCATCTTGACCAGGTGATAAGTCCAAACCTCTTGTTCTTTAAATACATTTTTTGTTTTCCATTCTCTGTATTTGATCCGTTTTCTCCTGGATTTTTTTCTGGACATTATAAAACTACTCTGCTCACTCTGAGGGACTCAGCTTCTGTTGATGTTTAGTTGGACTCAATGATGATGATAAATCAAATCCCTCTTTATATCCAACTTTATGCTTTATGATGCTGCCACTGCCATGTTTCACTGTACGGTATGTTGTTTCTTTGATGATGGAAAATGTTGTTGTGCCAAACATCCATTTTGGATTTATGTTGAAAAGTTAAAATTACATTTTACCAAACCAGAACAAAATAGAGTTTGGTGAGACTTCAATTAGGTCTGTATGTTTTCTTTAAATGGTTTCTCTGCTGCTGATTCTCAGTCCATATGAATAATTCAGGACGTTGTCAGCATAATGAACACAACCAGTTTTATCCAGAAAGTTTCTGCAGCTACTTGATTTGTTTTAATGAGAAATTATACAGGATAAATTACATATTTTTGTGTAATTTATGCCATTTTTACATCGCAACAATTAACTTTTCTTTGGGAGAGACTCTGTTAAGACCCCTCCATATTTAGACTTATAGCAGCAGCTGCTCCCATTGGTCAGAACGTGGGGAGCAGCCAGCAATGTGCATATGCACAACTTTTTCAGATGTAAATAATAACATACAATGAGAGTATAGTTAACAATGGCATTCACAACACATAGGGCCCAACAGTAAATCTGTAATGACACGATCAGTAAAACTGTCTTGGTCTAGCCTTCAAAGATCAGCAGGAACAGACTATGAATGAATGAATGGATGACCTTTGACCCCAAGAGGGTCTCTCCTCCTAAGGACTGATTCTAGGAGTATCACTGGTTATAAAGGATGTGACAGCTAGAATGATCAAAGCAGCTGCTGCAGCATTTATTCTTTTTAATTCCAGTCATAAAAATGGAAAACATGACCTACAAACTGTGCCGTCACTTCAGCTGTAGATTATATACATCAGCTCAACGTTAGGTTGTATAATTAGGACGTATCTCTGATTAAAGCTTTGACACAAACTGCTGGAAGTGTCAACAAGAAGAGAAACATGACAGTCGCATGTGTCATTTAATCAGTCTGTTTTCGTTTGTTTTTTTATTTTACTATGTTGTGAATATAATTTGTTCTTTTGTTTTATCACTCCTGGTTCTGTTCTTCACATGTTGGTTCAGATTCATTTTTAAATGTTATTCTTTAGTATTTTATTTACCAGATTTTGGTGTTCTGTTTAGTTATGGTGTTTATATTTATTATACATTATTTCTCTCTCAGTTTCTTCAGTCTGTCACCAACCAGCTGCACAGCTTTCTGTCAGTCACTCTGACCTGGTTCCCATCACACTCATCACCTCCACAGCAGTTTTAGCCAGTTAGTTTTCCTCAGATATTGCCAAATCCTTCCTCTAACGGTTAGTCTAACTCTCTGCAGCTCAGCCTGTCTTCCAGCTCTCCCTGTTTTCATGTTTAAGTTTGTAGTTTATCTGTTTTTTCATTCTGTCAGTTTTCTGGACTTTCACTAAATATTTTTCATCATGAGATCATAACTCACTTCTCTGTGTCTGGGGCGTCTGCCACAAGGCTGGGTGTTCAACTTTGGTACTGACCAACTACACCGATCAATAGCCACTTTCACTGGGATTTATTAAGTTCACCAGTTTCATGTTCGCTGGTTGGATCACAAACACTAGAAACACAGACAAGCTGACCTTTCACTGCAGACTGGACCACTGAGGCCAACTGAATACAATTCACATTCTGTATGTAGAAAACTAAAGCCAGATTGGTTCCAATTGTGGTCTGTGTATTTAATTGTGGCTACATGAGACACATTTATTGATCTAAGTAAAATTTAACGTACAACGCTGTAAAAAAACAACTGTTAGCCTCTGATAGATTTTGACTGTTTTATTTTATTATTAGACTTAAATATTTGGATGCACAAATAAATGTTATCATCAGCCAAAATATGAGCTGAAATAACACAAGAAATGAAATATTATTATTGTTTTGGTTAACTAATTGACTAAATTACCTTAATCACATTATCTCCATTGTATTGTCACCACAATATTTTACGCCTCAGTTGTAACTTTGAAAAATGTCCTTATTATCTTTATTTTTAATACATAATCCCAATACATTGAAATAGAAAATTTATTTTAATAATTTCATAGGAACTGATGTGATGTCTGTGCTTTCTGGCCAAAGAAAAGCCACGTCCAGCAGATGAACGTGTATTGTCATTTAGTTTCCCTGAAATAATTTCATTATATTTAATTTTGGGACAATGAGTTCAGAATGTTGTATTTTGAGCTGTAAATGTAGCCTTATTGTTTTGCTTTGTTTAAATAAACTTAACCTTAAGTTATATATGAGTTAAAATATTTATATGTTCTCTTTCACCTTCAACCCCGAACATTTCTGATGTGTTCTCAATGCCACTATTTGGTTTTGACCAGGAGGAATTATTTCTGTCTTTTTAAATAAATGTCACATCTGTATTAGATCAATACATTATGTTAAAAGTTGAATCTATTTCAACAAAGGTAAGGAGAACATTGAAAATCTTTAAAAATATAACTTCAACTGTTAAGTAGTTACCTGAGTCTGTGTATTTTGTTTTCAGCACATTTACTTCAGTCTGTAGCTGCAGTTTATCCTCCGTTTGGCCCCATAATAATGTTTTAGTTGTATAAGATGAATCTTTCTCTCTGTCAGAAACATTTTTCTCCAGCGTCTCCATCAGGTCTTTGATCTGCCGTCTGTCTCTGATGTTCAGAACAAAATATCTTCCTCCACAGATCTGGAGGAGATCCTGGATGTCTCTGTTCTCTATAAACTTATCAACATCTGGATGTTCAGCATCAGTCTCTGTAGTGAAGAGGATGATGGTGAAGTCGTTGACTCTAGAGCTGAATGTGTCCTGGATGGTGTGTAACTCTCCCTTGTCTTCATCAGTGAGGGGACCCACAGGTAGGACCAGGATGAAGGCGTGGACACCCTCAGGATCACAGAGGGAGACACACCTGAAGGATTCCTCCATCACTTCCTGCTCAGCTTTTCCATACAGCGCAGGCAGCTCCACCAGAGAAACCCCACGTCCAAACACCTCTCCCTGCTTTCTAACACACTCTGAAGGAAGATCCTTGTGACCTAGAATGACCTTGGCTGCTGCCGTCTTCAGTGGTTCCCTTGGACCAAACAGAACCAGGTTTAGATGTTTATTACTGACATCTGAAAGTACAAAAACATTTTTAGTTTTTTCATGAGTTTTTTTTTCTTTCTGTACTTTATCTGTAAATAACATCATTAATTGAAACCATATTAATAAATATTTGAGACAGATTTTACAAAAACATAATATTATGCCATAAAATAGATTTATATTTTTCTCCTAGTGATGTGATATTTTTATGGTGTTAATTCCAGTCTGTTCTCATTACTTTTGATTAACTTTATTTACATTTTGACTAAAATTGTGATATTTTAACTTACTGCCAGATGAAAAGTGTCCCCAAAACGATGACAGTTGAGAAGTAATTTGTTTAACTGCATAAAATCCTGTAAAATATGACATCAAAGTTAGGTAATATAAAGTAAATGCATGTTACAACCATGTCAACTATTTTCTTATAGGTTTATAATTTGTTCTTACCCATGTCTTTAATGGGAGTTACAACTGCAGCTTTAAGTTTCTGTAATATGTGGGGGTCGTCTGCTGATGGAAACGTCGCTGCATCTTCTAACTTTCTACATTTCACATGTTCTCCATTATTTCTTTTCACAATTTTATCAAAATAAGTCATCAGCTCTGAAAGATCAGTCTTCCTGCATTTAAGTATGTCCTCTATCTCTAATTTTTCATATTTACATTTTTCTATTAGCTGAGTCAACGCAGAATTGGAATCTGAACTTTCCTGTCTGGACTTCAGAATCAGAACCAATGAGTGATCAAATGATCGATCACTGAAGGTTTCAAGGATTCTGTAGATCCAGTTTTTTTCTTTTTCAGTGAAACTTTTAGGTTGCAGAACCAACAGGAAGACATGAGGTCCAGGAGCTGAGAGTCTGGCGATGTCTCTAATGAACTTTTCCTTGTTGTTCTTTGTGGGACCCAGTAGATCTGGAGTGTTGATGACAGTTATTGGTTTGTTTTTCAGTCCATCATTTCCAAGAAACAAGTTCCAAACTAAATTCCTTTGGGACAAGAACCCGCCCAGCAGAACCACCCTGAGCTCAGAGTCTGGAGAAAAAATACATATTAATATTATTAAATTATTTATGTGTATTAATGTGTCACATTCAACCATTTTCAAACATCCTAAAGTTAAGACGACATATTCACACCAGAAAAACGTTTAGTTTTTATTTTTACAAATTTCTAAATGAGGTTAACAGTTAAAACCAGTGAATAAACAGAATCTGGTTTCAGCAGCTCTGAGTTACTGAAGGTTTTTTAACAGAACAGTTTCTAAACTCACCACGTTCTCCTGCTGCCATGATGTCTGTGCTTTACAGGAAATCTGCTTAAATCTGGTTTCAACAAGCATAAAAGAACAAATGTATTAAAATATATCACAAAGAAAATCTGTAATAATAGTGTAACTAAATGCATAAATTCCAATTTTCAATTTAAGCATCTTTAATACTTTTTATGGTGATTTATTTGCAGTAAAAATACTGAGATTAGTGAGATCTGTAAACTTTTAATCTTCGTTTCTCAAAGGTTAAAGTTGATCACAAGTCAGGAGACATTTTACTGTCGTTCTTAGAGCAGCAGGAAAACGCATCAAATTACAAACCCAGCAAACAGAACCAAGACATTTTAAAACAATATTCTTCAGACAGAAATGTGCAAAAACAGAAAAACTGAGGCTATTTTCACACAGCAGGTCTATTTTGCTGTAGTTTATGCTACTAATTAAACCCCCGTGAGACGTCTGTGTGAACGGCTTCCATCCCCAAAGTGACTCGTGACCCTGAAGAAGAACGTAGCCGTTTACAGCAGGAAAGATGGCCGCCATTTATGGGTCAGTTTTAAAGTTATTCAGAGCGACAGCATCGTCACCGGATCAGAACAAGACGAAGGAAACTGATAACAGCACACTTAACAGCTTCCTTCACTTCCTCTGCTGCCATTGCTAAACCTACAGACAGACTGTAATTATAAAACAGCAGAAAATAAACATCATCGTTCACATCATCTCCTTCTGTTCTCTGATTGGCCCGTTAAAACATACAGGAGGAATCCAAGTGAATGGGAGAAAGCCTGGAGTGAGCTGATCCAAATTAAATAAAATACAACAGGAAGACAATAACTAGGCCCAGATTTACTATCTGATTTCTTCTGGTCCAGAATTATGATGCATGTTTCACATCAATGACAAAAAAAACAGATAAAATGCAACATGGCCGCTCTGACTGCAGACACTTTGGAAACAATCAGATTAGTTTCACATGTGGAAACAGGGAGTGAAAAGATCCTAATGAATTGTTCAGACTGTTAAAAATAAACTGGATATTATTTTCACATTCAGGTTAATAAAAGTGGATTTGTGTTGCATTTGCCTGCTGCTGTGTGAACGTAGTTTATTCAGTGTTCAATTTAAAACAAAACACTTTAGAATCATGTTTTTCTCTTTTATCGTGGATAAATAAGGACTAACTATGAAGATTTCTGTCAGTAATCATCCATCATAAACTGAGATCATTTGATCCACTGAGACATGAAAGCAGGAAGCAGCAGCCGATCCTGTTCCTCCACCAAACTCATTAACCCTTTGGAGTCTTGGGTCTAAATGGCCGTTTTGGTCTAATTTTGAATTTACCCTTATATTTTCACCATAAAAACTATTTACCTTACCTTGTTTGGTATCATTATTTTCAGAACATCCTAAACTTTGTGATTTTACAGTGTTTGTTTCATTTTGACAAAATTTATTATCACATTGGAGCAAAAAACACACACAGAAACATGACGTCATGCCCGCCACAGGGCGGGCGTCGACCTTAAAAGGTTAATGACAATGTTGGGTTTTAAAAGACTTAAAGAACAAGAACAGAAAGATCTGACTGTAAATGTTTCATATAATTTCTATTAGAGTCAACTGCTGATTTTAAATGTCATGTGATTATTGACATTTTCTTGATTTTAGTCTTTCAGGAAACTCATTTAAAGGAGATTTTTAATATCATTGAGTGTTTTTTTTATCCTTGTTAAATAAAGTTTAAATAAAGAAAAATATCAATTTGATCAGATTTAATCTGTGATTGATCTTTTAGTCAAAACCCAAAATATCAAAGAGCTGAGAAAAATAATTATGATTGCTGCACAAATCTAAAATAGTGAATCATCTTCAAACTACCAAACATTAGAATGTAAAAAAATTGTTTTTTTACATCATTATTAAAAAAAACTATTGTTATAATGTAACCTTATAACCTTTTACTTTAACCTTATGATTCAAAAGCACAAAAACAGTTTAACAAGAAAGTTCAGATGGAGAAGGAAGTAAATGATAAAGAGAAACAATAAACATGTTTAGATTATTGCTGCATGATTCTGTTGAGTCCATTTAATTTAATTTATTACTTTTTCTGAAGGCTAAATCATCTCTCACACTAAATTAAACTCATTTTCAAACAAAACGTCTTGTGACCTGTTCATAATGTGTCTGACTTCAGCAGCATGTAAATGTAAATATTATTTACATTTACATGTAAATATCAACATTATGCTCAAACTGGGTTTCATAAAACCAAAACATGAAAACTTGTTTGGTTTAAGTGTCTAAAATAATTTGTTCTCTGAAGGAAATACAAACATAAAATCAGAATCAGGCTGATTTTCACAGGAACACGATTCCTAGATATTATTCTTTTTAAATATTGATATTTGTCATGACAATTTTGATTGAAAATCTGTTATTAAGGTCATAATATTATCAACATTTCTAGTAAATATTATACAATTTCTGAGAATCATTTATTTTAATGTGACTCACCTGCTGAAACTCAGTCATGTCACCATAAAGTTTAGATTGAAAGAAATCCTTTCAAATCAGAACCAGATGTTTTCTATCGACTCCAAAATAACATAAAATGAAGAAATAAAGTGAAACTTTAGTAATTAAATCTCTGCTGCTGTTTTCAGAGTTTCTGCCTTTCAGACGTTTGACAGTTTGATGAAATTCCTGCTCTGGGTGTTTCACTGACTTTTCTTCCTCATTCCAGCAGCAACTGAAGTTTTTCCTTCAATAAACCTGCAGAGTTCAAACTGAACCAGACCAACAAGATTCACACATTAAAACAAAAAACAACTGAAACTGATCCAGCCAGGCTTTTTCCTCCATGCAGTCGGTTCTGATCAGGAACCAGCAGGAAAATCACAGCTGCTGTTTTCTGGAGGTCAGATGGAAATCCTGGAGTTTGTTCATTTATCAGGTTTTATATGAACAGAGAACAATCTGTTCCTATAACAGGAACAGATTGTTTTCAGGAAAACAATGAATTACAAAAATACCAAGAAACACATGGAAGTACTGGAGGAAACCAGAACAACAGAAGAGAAAAAACTCAAAATCATGTTTGAACTCTGAACTCTGACTGAAAAAAGTCTGAAATGTTGATCCAGACCTTATTAAACTCATGTGGTTATTTACTTGGAGAACATGTTGTAATAAATAATATATCTGCATAATGAGAACTGTTTTATATGAAACTCTAGGAAACATTCATCAGAATGATCAGTTCTGTCACTTTAAAGTTAAATAATCTGATCTGTGCTATAAAATTAAAGAAATTAAAACTTTCCTCACCTACAGCTGGGACCACACTGACAAAAATCTTTATGTTTTTATTAATACAATCTGATCACAGATATACTGTAGGAAAGTCCAAAACAGAGAAATGTTTCCATTTGTCCCAATCAGAATTAAGTTTTAATCTATTTTAACTGATCTAGGATCTGATAAAAACTTTACTTTGAATATTTTCTCTTTAATTTCTGAGTATTTTCTCTACAACTTGTCTGAAACTTGTTTTTTCATCATTATTTCACTCCATAAAAATCACTTTAAGACATTTTCTTCAGCTCAAACTGTGAAACTGAGACTCCAGTTTCTTCCAGAAGCAGCAGGCTGAGCAGCTTCCATCAGTCCAACCGGTTCATCAACCGTCTTTAGTTCCCAGAAACGGTGAACTGATCCCAGAACAGCTTCTGTTGCTTCATCTATCGCTGGTTTAACACTGTGGCTGATAATCTGCTGCAAAATATTAAATATCTATAATGTAGAAATGTTTGTAAAACAGTGAACTGGAGGAATAAACTCCTTTATTAGTCTTCATGCAGTATTTTAAGGTTTGTTTCTTTTCTCTCTCTGTGTTTCATGAAGTTCATCTTCCTCATCAGTTTCTCTGTGAATCTTCGTCTGAATGGATCCAACATTAAAAAGTTTTTAGGCTTTTAATTTATAGAGACGTGTTAATAAGCAGCAGTTCAACAGGAAGCAGTGATCAGTGTAAGGATCAGTCCTGAGGCGCTGAGTGACTCAGTGGTGGAGCCGGCCGCCATCAGCAGGTAGCAGTCTGTAACGCAGCGGTCTGCGGTTCCATTCATTTACTGCATGTCCTCCACTTCTCTCTGTTGAGCCACAAATACTGTAAAAAATAACCAGTCCAACACATTTACTCCATTTCACAGTTGAATTATTCTGCTTTCTTCATTCAGAAAGGAAGAGAAAACAGCAGCATGGCAACCAGAGGAACGAGAATAAAATAATAGAATCAACTAAAAATGGAGAAACACTGAATTTATTTTACATCATATTTTCAGATTAAATGTTGCAGTAATATAATAATTCAAGCATCTGAATCTGAAGTGTAATTAAACAATGAACTATGTTCACTGTTAGAAACCATGAATTCAGTCTGAGAATAAAATTCTGTTTATTTGGATAGAAAAAGTCGGTTCTGCTGCAGGAATCAGTTTCCTGTTAAAACTTCTTCATCATGACAGATTCTGCCAAATGTGTAAAAATGTTGCATATTTGCTGCAGCTTGACTTCTGCAGCAGCAAATATTGAACAGAAACAGGAAGTGGAGGAAAGAGAGACAGGATGAAGACTTGGTGAGGTCTTCTTCAGCTCCCAGTTACTGGAGCATCCAGTCTGGGTTCTGGTCCTGATCTCAGTGTTTGTCCCAAAACTGCACAAACTTTTCTGTTCCATCTTTTTCAGATTTATGTGGGATGTTCTTGATTTTTTAAAGAGCAGGACAGAAGTCAAGGTTTTCAGTGGCACCTGAGATTCCTCTGGAGAAATTCATTATTTTACCCAAGAAATTTGTCATTTTTAACTTTGGCCTTAAACTTGATGCTGATCTTCAATTTGATGGTCAGTTTTAGACAAATCCAGTTTTGACCAGTTAAGGCAACTGGCCAAAATAAAGCTAATTATGTCTAAGACGTATTTAGAGACAATAATTCATCTTTCATCTCTACTTGGCTGTTTTACTGTAATGAACTTGAGATCAGAGGTTCCCATGTTGCCCGACTGCAGAACACAAATTACTGAGGCAAACACAAATATGAGCAAATTTCTCTATTTTAGCTGCACACACAAGATTTCCCTCCATTTTAGGATTAATTTTTAAATTTTTATTTTAAAGCTCTCTGGCCTTGACCCTTCATACCTCTAAATGTTCTTCAATTCCCTTCAGTTTTCATTTAAACTAAATATTGTTTGTTTCTTAAGGCTGTGAAGTATTATTCTCACAACACTTTAAAACCTCAACAGATTGAGGCAGATGATGATACTGGAGAGGAAATATTCTGTCAAAATATTCAGTTACTGATATTTTCATGTGAATTACAAACTGGGGACTGAAAGTTTCTACAGCTTAAAATTTTAAATCTTCACTTCTTGGTTGAGTTACAAAAACATGAAAATCAAAGTTTGACAAACTAAAGTAAAAGTTAAACAGTTTAAATCATAAATTTAATGCTAAAGCTTGTTGTATTAAAATTTGAAGTTCTGCCAAACTGAAGGTTGAATCTGTTTTAGGATGTTAGATTATAATGTTTTAGACCTTATTGGCTGCTTTATTGTTTTATCAGTGGGGAAATTTTAACCTGACAGAACAATCTGTAAATAAACAGGAAACTCAGAGTTTAACTCAGGATTCAGATTTACTGGTGATGTCCACTAGGTGGCAGTGTTACAGATATTAAGACTTCAGATCTGTGAACATCAACAACGTCATCATCCTGCCAACATCCTGACTGATGAGGAAGAAACAGATGATCTGGACCCTGGTTCACTGTAAAACAGACATCCTGAGTGTTTATGTAAAATCAAAAATTATCACAGAAAAGAAGAAGTTCAAATTATTAATGCTATGAATGAAAACCTCAGGAATTTTCCAAAATAAAAGTTGCTAAATTAGACAAAACTTATCCTAAAGGAAGCATTTATGTTATTCAGTAATTATATCTGATAAAGTTATACAGCATGAAGTTAAAATGTTTACTAGTTAATATGAAAGTACAGAAAACCAATTCTTTATTTAAACATTCAGTCTATGATTTATTTTCACCAATAACTAAACTTTTATTCCCTCCACCATTAATAAAGAAGATCCCTGTTATGATCTGGCAGAAAATCCTCTAAATGATAAAAACATGAACATATTCTGTTTCATAAAAGCCTTTAAATGTCATAAAATAAAAACTTTCCATATAAGAGACAATAATAAGCAAATAAAATCTGTTAACCTGTAACCAACCTGCCCTGAACTCACCAGAGGAAAACTGCTGCTGTGACCCTGAACACATCATGTTACATTTACATCCTGGGTTTTAAATCTCACTAAACAACTTTTGTTACAAATAATGGTTTGATTAAACATTTAGAATAATTTGGGTTCAACAATGTAAGAAATCTAAATCAGAAATCAGTTTGAGGAAACTGATGTTTCTGATTTATGAAAGGACAGAATAACTGATCATGGCTGGATGAAAAATACAGAAACTGTCAGAACAACGATCTTCAGATGTTTCCAGTTATAATGTTTGATTCACACACTTAACTTGTATTAAGTTGAGATTTAATTGTTTTTAGTGAAATCCTCCACCTGTCGCTTTGAGGATTCAACTTGAAAAGATTTTTATCTGTCAGGTAAAAACGAGTCTAGAGAGTTTCTGTAATCAGATTATTCAACGTGTGAAAAATGTAGCAATAAGTTCAATAAAAACAGGATTAAAATGAAATCACTTCTTTAAATGTTAGTTTTTAGTAAATGTTGCTGAGGCTGGTAGTCGATGTCCTTCATTTAAAGATCTTTAATCTGGTCCTCAGGATCCTGACTTGATGAATGGGTGAATGACAGGATGAAACTCTGACATGCTGAGGATTAAACATGATGACTGGAACCAGTTGGTCTGGAAACACCAGAACCAGGCAGGACCGAGTCCTGAGGACCAGGGTCCACTGCTTTACAGCGACTGGCTACTGACTTCAGTCCAACTCTGAGAGTTCTGCTGTAAGGAACCAAAACCATCTACACTTTAACTAAATTAATTAGACATTAAGACAAAATCATAAGATCAGAACTGAGGTATAAAATTAAAAGTTTTACTGTAAGGTAGAGAAGCTCAGGTCCAGTTCTAAAGATCCTGCAGCTTTTAGGTCCATTTTTACTCCAACGGACCAGAACCAAACGGCTCCCTGGATCCCCTCAGCAGCAGAGTTCTGGTTCTGAGCGGCTCATTGGATCCAGAGAAGAGATGCAGCTAAAAGTCACAGGGTGGAAGATGGAAGCAGCAATGTGAGGTTTAGAGCCACGATGTGGAAACCAGGAATACAGAGTTTATCCTGAGTTCTTGGAAAGTTTAGTTTTCCTGATTCTTATGCAGCAGAAAACTTTTTCACTCTTATCCCATAGATCCCCTTTGCTCTGTTTGGACACTGCTGACATTTTAAATGACTAAATGTCTTCAACCATTATTAAGAGCAAACCTGAATGAATCCCACGTTATTCACTCTGTTTCTACGTTGGACTGAAGGAAGTTGGATTTGTTCTAAACATAGAGTCCTGGGTGGAGCGGTTCAGTGAATGAAGGTCAACATGTGAGTCAGTTTTCCAGAGGAGGAAACATTACAGAAGGTCAGAGAGCCGCCTGGCCAGTCCAGATACTGTCCAACCTGCTGCAGCCGTCAGCAGGATGACTCCAGATCTTACCAAACACTGAGTTCACTCTTATCAACACCAAAGTACCAGGATGCAGGATTCTCTCCAAAGCTACTCAGAACAACCTTTCCTTTCCTTTCCATGCTGTTATATCCAAGAGCGACTCCGACCTTATTCTGAGGTCCACTGCTCCACTCAACCTCAAAGTAACGGCGTCCTGCCAGCGCCTGCTCACACAGACCCTGGGTCAATCTGTCCAATCTCTGCAGGTTGCAGGATGTTGCTGCAATGGTCCACATGTTGCCTTCCTGTTGCCATCAGACAGATTCAACCAGCCGTTACATGTTTTTGGATCCAAGGTCAGGCTGCAGTGATCTATTGATGAAAAAGAGATAATCAGTTACTTCTCATCACACTCCTCCAGATTGAACCAGAACCACATGATTTCATATCTAATATGGATCTGATATGATTTAACTAAATCTTGGAGTTTGTTAGAGAAAGACTTGAATAAACTCTGTTGGTGTTTGTATGAAGAAGCCAGGTTTCTTCGTCCTAACGGAGCCGTCACATCAGGAACATCAGGCCCTGAGAAGTCTTGGGTTTTCAGAATCCCATCCCGGTACCGGTAGATGGTTGCTCTGATGAACTCTTTGTTTGGCAGAGCAGCTGCCAGGAAACCAAACCTGCAGCTGTTTGGCAGCTGAAATGAAATCTCTGGCTTTTTTCCTCATGTTGGCTACAACTTGATCTGAAAGGAACCACTGGTCTTTACTGGGAGGAGAGACGCTGGGTGGAGGTTGGTTTGGTCTTTGCTCAGATAGTTGGTCATCTGGTCCAGGAAGGGGTCGTCAGTTTCCACAGAGGTGAAGACAAAGCAGAAGAGATCAACTACGCCTGCAGCTACAGCCTCTCGATCCAAACTCTTCTGGATTCCCTCCATAATGTCAAGACAGGACATGATTATGTTGATTTCTCTCTCTGCATTATAAAACCAAGCATCTAAGGTTGCGTGATTGAATGGAGACTTCTCCTGCTGATTGTTAGGTCTAAATTACCTAAACACAGACACAAAGAAGAGACAAGAGTCAGAATTTTGTTTTACCTGCAGGGAGAGCACAGCTGAAAACCAGTTACAGATTTCTGCCTCTTATCTTATGAACTATGCTTCTGAATATTGTATGTATGAGTTGTGTTCATGTGAGTGTGCAGCTGTTTTCTGCTCCTCCTCACTTCAGGGCTGCACACTGTCATGTAAAAAAACTATATAGACACCCTTCTGTCAAAATTTAATCGGAGTTTGGTGGATTAAAGACCCTAATTAATTGATTTTAATTCCCCTCCCCCATCTGTTACGACATCTGTTATTCCTACACCTTCTGACCTCCAAGTTTTTAGAGTAATACAATTAAAGTATGAAAAACAATAAGTGTTAGATAATCCAGAATAATATACAGTATAATATATTTAAATAGATTTGGGATGTTGTATGTAACCCGCAATTAGTAAAGGACTTTTATTTTTGCGGGCCCACTTCCTGTGTTGCCCAAACTCTGCTAACTTATTTAAAGTCCCGCCTCCAGCGCGCAGTTAAAGATCCTCACATGTTTCCACTGTGATTCTTGCTGTAGCGTCTTCCTCAGGAATTCCTCCAAAAATCTTTAAAGTGGCAGCGTACCATTTATGCTGCTACATAGGGTTAGCTAAAACTTTCAACAGCACAGTAAAGGACAATAAAAGACATTATAGATCAAATATTTCCAACCGTTGTTGAATAAATAAAACTTACAGGTGAAAACACAGTTAATAGATTCAAATGAATCATTTATTTGGGCTAAAAAAAAAAACCAAACAAACTAAAACAACAAAAAACATTTTTATGTAGATACACAAAAAGCAACGGCTAGAGCAGAGCTTCCCAAAGATCTCCTGCCCCCCCAGTGGTTCCCAAAGATCTCCTGGGCCCCTATCGATTACAATAAAATACCCCAAAAAGAAAACAATCACTTGATCACGTCGTTCAATCAGACATAAACCTAAAAACACATTTTGTTTTCAAACTCCACTGAACTTTATTTCACACTTCAGGTTGTAACAAAACAAACTACAAACCATCTTTACAGTGAAACACTAAATGTTTTTATTCATCCAGGCCGCTTCCTGCCCCCCTGCAATGGCACTGCGCCCCCCAGGGGGCCGCGCCCCACACTGTGGGAACCACTGGGTTAGAGTAACAAGTCAAAAATATTATATTGATTATATTTTTCTAACTTCTTTTTTTATAGAACTTTGTTTAAGAACTGATTTAGTAAAATTATTTGTAATTGAAGGCATAAATATGATAATTTAAACTTAAATTGCAAAAGTTAAAGTGATATTAATTATATTGCTAAACCTGCCATATTATTCTTTTGGTTAAAATCTTTTCCCTGGTAGATGTATAAATGTTTCTTCATATTTTCTCCACTTTTAGACTTGAGAAAATGAATGGTCACATTCCGCAGGGTTGACCAGGTGATGGACTCTAACACTGAAGCTGCTGTGTGTCTGATTTTACCTGCTTTTAACGTCCTATCTAAATATTCTGCACCTGCCATCTTTGTTCATGTGAAGAAAAGCATAATACTGACGTCATCTCCGGCATTGGCCAGTCATTTGTGGTTGTCCAGTCATAATAGAACCCCGTCACACGTGACATCACCGGTCCAGGTGTGTCCTGCCTCAGGTGAACCGGGCCATCATTGCCAGGTCCGGTCCGGTTCGGTCTGCTGTGGGAACCAACAAACCGTTGAGTGTCCGCCAGAGGGCGCTGCTCGCCTGAGGTTGTTTAAAACGCGACATTCAAATATCTCAGAATAAACAGGACGAATAAAAACTAACAAATAAAATTTACTTTAATTAAAAATGAAGCTAAAATGTTATGTTTATATGTGAAGAAGAATTTATTTAGTTTTATTCTGAATCTTTTTGTTGATTCTCAGATTTTTTTAACGCCTGTAAAAAATAATAATAATAATTTTCCTGATTAAACTTCATGTTTGAGTTGATTTCCAGCCGCTGGTTCTAGTTTTGTTTTCACTGTTTATGACGAAACGAAAGTGAAAGGAACCCGGAGCCGAACCTCCTGCTGCTGGGCTGGTTCCGTCAGTCTGACTCTGGACCTGAACCATGGAGGACTCCGAGTGTCCGGCCCTGACCGTGGAGGGCGACTGGAGCCCGGCCCAGAGTAAAACCGTCCGGAACAAACTGCAGCTTTACTTCCAGAGCAAGAAGAAGTCCAGCGGAGGAGACTGCCGGGTGGAGGTGGAGGAGGAGGCCGCCAGAGCCTCCGTCTTCTTCCGAGCGGAGGAGGGTGAGTTCCTGCGGCTCCGCAGGTTCTGGTTCTGCTCCGAACCGGGACTTAAAGGTCCAGTTTAGCCAGGGAGGAAACGTGAAACTCCTGAAGGAAAACCAGGAGCTGTTTTACTTTCTGACTGAAAGTCAGAAACTTTCCTTCAAAAATGGCGTCAAAATGTTTAAAGTTATTAATTCTGATCATAAACATCCCGACATGGCAGCCGAGCTCCCAGCATGCACCTGGGCGGCTCCTTCATCCTGGAGCAGCAGGAGTCACAGTCAGCTGATCGGGTCTGACGTCATGACCTGAGGCCGGGGTTAAAGGTCAGTCTGACGTCATGACCTGAGGCCGGGGTTAAAGGTCAGGATGCTGGTTTAGTATCAAGCAGAGAACAGGTGAGTCAGCAGGTGAACCTGGAGTAAGGCTGACCGGGTCCAGCAGTGAGGACATGCAGACAGAACCAGGCTGTTACTGGGAGTTCTACTGGTTAAACTGGGCTGGACTGAATTCAGGGTCTAGATAAAACCAGCTGGAACCCAGAAACGGTCAGAGTGACCTGATGTTTCGTTTGTTTGCAGTCAGAGATCAAGTCCTGGCGAAGACGGACCATGAAATCACCCTGGAGGGTAAATGTGTTCGGCTGCGGCTCGGTTCTGGACCCGCTCAGGTAAAACCTGCCGACCGGATCAAGATCTGCGTAAACCTTCTGCACAGAGCAACTTTTACAGAGTCATGGGGATCATTTGGTTATTCATGGAGTCATTCAGGTCAGGGGTCAAAGTTCAGCCAAGAAAACTTCACAGAGATTTTCTTCTCAACGTTTCACAGATTTTATTTTTACATTTTTATATTTTGACCCTCAGGATTATGAATCTGTTTCCTGAGATCATTTAGTTGTTAGTAAACATGAGTCCAGTTAAAACTTTAGTTTAACGTTTACATCTCAGCATCATCTGCTGCTAACCTTTGACCTTTACCCTCCAGGCCTCGGTACCGTTTATCAGTCCTGATCCGATGCAGTTGAACATCAGAACCAGTGAATCTTTCCGTCTCAGATGATTCTCTCTGTTTTCTCCACAGATCCAGACGAACAGCAGCAACAACAGCTCAGGTAAACGTCTCGGTTCTGGGTCCGGGTCCGGGTTCTGCTGCTCAACTCTGGGTTTGACCCGGTTCTGTTGAACCGGTTTTAACTCAGTGAGACTGAGAGAAACTCTTTTAAATACTTTAAAATACTCAGACTTTATGATTTAGAGGCCGAGCAAAAACAACCAACCAGAGACTGAAACGTTTCCTGAGGAACAGGAAGGAACCAGAACCAGAACCAGAACCAGAAGGAACAGAACCGTGTTTCCGTCTGAAAACTGTCTGGACCCGGTTACTTTGAGAAAATGGCTGAATCTTCAATTTGACTCAGAAATGCTGTCGGTTCATGAAGCCAACAGTAAACGAGTTCAAACAGAACTAAATAGTTTCTGTTCGAAAAGAGAAAATAACAGAACTTTTATTATCTAAATAATTATATGAGTTCTGTCTGATTCAGATCCGGCTGCAGATTCCAAGAACCAAGAACCAGAACCAGAGGAAGGAGCTTCTGCAGCAAACCAGAGAGGTGAAAACGGATCAGAACCTTCAGACTGAAATATGAAAACGGATCAGAACCTTCAGATGTTTTTACTGCAGCGGCACAAAATATTACAGATTCTTTTTATTCTGATGTTTACTATAATTAAGACATATTTCTGCAACATGTCACATTTCATCGCTCCCTCATGAAAAAACAAATATTTTCTGGGTTTTTTTCCTGTCAGGTTCTGAGTCGGATCCGGTCGTTGCCGTGGTTCTGGAGAACGTCTCGGAGAACCTGAACAAAGATTATCTGCAGATGCTGGTGGAAACCATCTCTGGCCTGGATGAGAACGACTTCAGTCTGGAGATGATCTGGGAATCCAACCTGGCCGTGGTGAACTTCAGCGTTCCCACAGGTAGGAACCAGAACCGGAACCAGAACCGGAGCCGGAACCAGAGGGGGAACCGGCTGACAGAGCCGGACTGGTTCCCACTGCTGTTTTAAAGAATCTGCATAAATGTTGAGTCAGGAAGTGAAGCCGTCATTTTATAGATTCTTTAGATATAGAATAAAATATTTCAAGGTTTTATATTTTGCATTTTTAATGTCAGACAAAGAAAATCTAAATTTCAGTATGTGAGAAAATTAAAAATCACATTAGATCAATAAAAATGATGTTTTAAGCACAAATATTAGAGTTCAAAGATTTTAAAGTTTCATATCTTCATTTTCCAGTTAAACTGTTAAACTGGGATAATAAAGAATAAAACTGCAGTTTTTATGATGATCTCTCTTCCTGTCTCCGTCTCGAACCTGTAAACTGTTCAGATGTGGAAAAGTTCATATCAGTGAGTCAGAAAAACTCCAAGGTGAAGAAACTTGGACTGACGGTTCGGCCACTAGGGGCAGCAAAGAGCGTCCGCATGGAGAGTCTTCCTCCGTCTGTCCTCAAAGGTAAACAAACTTTTCACAAATATGTTTGATTTTAATAAACACTATTAAAATTTTAATATTTATGCATTTTTGTTTGATCTCTCAAGTTTTTTCATTTTGATTTTTGGAATAACGAGAGAAACTCGGGTCTCATTATAATCTATTTAATTAATTAACCTAAATTATGTGGAGAGTTTTTTTATTAAAATGATCATTTTCACTGTTTTACATGTTTAGTGTCAGATTGTTGCTTGACTTGTCCCTGACTGGTTTCCAGACATGATTGAGTTGTGGTTTGAGAAGAACTGGGAACTTCCTGAGGACGTCCTGATGATCCCAGAGGAGCAGGCGGCCATCGTCACCTTCAGGGACCCAAAAGGTTCCCCTCACCTTCTCTGGTTCTTCGTCCATAATGTCAAGCTGTGAAAAACTCTAATTGTTTATGGCGGTAATTAATAAAACTAGTCGTTTAAATCAGAGCATTTCACCACCAGTTGGACTCTCGCCGGGCCGGCGGGGTTAAACCCGATCACGGTACCGCTGAGTCTCGTTCTTATAAGAAACAGTGATGTTCTTTGGTCCGTAGTCACAGCGGACTGTGGTGCTCCGCCCTGACCGCGCCGCGGCGCTGGACATGGAGCTGAAGGAAGGAGCTGCTGGTCACACGCTGAGCCGCTTTTACTGTGGAAACGGACCAAACCGCATCCTGAACCGGGCCGAACCGCTCAGGGTGAACAACCCGATTTAAAACCTAGAGCAGCCAATGGGAGCAGCAGCAGAGACCTGCAGCCAGACCCAACGTTTGGCCAGGATTAACAGACAAGCAGCAGAAGGACTGAGTTCCTCTGGTTGCATCAAAGCAGCTTTTATTTTGAAAAACTTCCCAGATTTAGTTAAACATAATTATCTGCTAAATTCAACCTTTACTAGTATTTTACTGTCTCTGTTCTTGGTGTCTTGCTGCAGTTGTTCAAAGCATCTGTGTTAAAGAAGACCATGTGATGCGCTCCATCCCTGTCAAGCTGTATTCGTACCACGAGTCACTGGGAGCCGCCCTGTACGGCCCGGCCCGGCCTGCCTGGAAGATGCCCGAGCCCGTCACCCAGGAGGTTCTGCAAGTGATCTGGAAATTCCTCCTGCTCAAGAAAATGCTGAAAAACATCAACAATCAGATGCGGCCGCATTTCTGCAGCGTAGATTTGGACCAGCCCGAGGTGAAACTCAGCCCCCTGCCCAGTTTTCTGAGGCAGAAAAGTCTGACTGCGAAAGACGTAGATAACTGGGCGGAGGCGGCGAAGGACGCCTTCTGCAAACTGCTGGCCCAGTACTCGGCCTTCGAATGCGACGCGAACACAGAGGCATGGAAAGCTGCCGAGAAGGAAGTCCTCTCGGTGGTGAAGGAAGACGCCTTAGTGGAGTTCGATCCGTCCAGACAGGTTGTGACGGTCGCTGGCAGAGCCGACGATATAAAGAAAATCCGAGCTCCAGTAGAAAACATCCTTCTTAAATTAATGAGTCACATTGAACGGCAGACCAAAGGTGTGACTGAGAGCCTGGACTTTTCTCCTGCCTATTTCCACATCCTGACGGAGGAAGGGCTGCAGAAAGCTGCCTCTGACGTTTCTCCTGAGCTGAAACTCTCGTTCTACGAAGCCACTGGGAGGTTGACCATTACGGGACTCCCTGCTGAGGTTTACCAGATCAAATCCTGGATCTTAGAGAAAAATCTGAACATGAAGAAGAAACATCTAAATGTCCCTCCAGGCCTTCTGGATTACCTCCAGCAGGTGGATCCCATGGACATGTCAAAGAGCCTGTTCACGTCGCAAGGCATCAGCGCCATCTACTGCACCGAAACCAGAGGCGTCTTCTTACTGGGGAGCTCTGACAGAGCCCTGGCCGACGCTGAGAGTAAGATGAAGAAAGATTTGTTGGTGCAGAATCTGGACGTGAAAGATCAGGAAGTTTTGAACCGTCAGAACTGGAAAGAACTGAAAGGAGAACTGTTGGACACCTACAACTCCTCCAACAACAAAACGGTCATCATTGTGATCCACCCAGAGAGAAGAGACAAAGTAACGGTGGCCGGCTTTAGCAATCCTGTCAAAGAGGTGAGCGCCAGTCTGAGGGACTTCATTCAGAACTACTCACAGGTCCAGGAGGCCCTTCGGGTCGAGTCCTGTGCCGTCGCTCAGTTCATTCAGAAGAACAGACGTGACGTTTGGTCGAGAATCGCCAGCGACAACAAGGTGTCTGTGACCTTTGACCCAGAAAGACCAAAGATCGTCATCAGTGGGGCTCGTCTTCTTGCCCACAAAGCGAGATCCGTCCTTCAACAACTGGCTGCTGATCTCTTTGCTGACACCTTAACTGTGGACAAACCTGGAGCAAAGAAGTACTTCCTGTCCCAAGGAAGCATATTCCTGCCTCCAGTGATGTCAGAGTTCAGCTGTGTGGTGATGCTGCAGCCAGAGATCCAAGATGATGAAGAGGAGGAGGAGGAAGGGAGCGTTGAAGACGAGTGTTACTGCAAGGTGCGCACGGCCGGCGGAGTTCTGGTCTCTGTCAGCAGGGCGGATATCTGCAGCTTTAAGGTCGACGCTGTGGTCAACGCAGCCAACGAAGACCTGCAGCACATCGGCGGTTTGGCGTTGGCGCTGCTGAAAGCTGCCGGACCAAATCTGCAGAAGATCAGCAACGACCTTGTGGCCAAAGACGGGAAGCTCCGCCCAGGAGACGCCGTCGTGACGGATGGATGCAGTCTGCCCTGCAGATACGTCGTGCATGCAGTCGGTCCGCGCTACTCTGACTCTGACAAGAAGACGTCAGTGTTTCGTCTGAAATGTGCAGTTAGAGAGAGCCTGAGCCAAGCTGAGCGGGCCAGCTGCTCCACCGTGGCGATGCCAGCAATCAGCTCTGGTGTGTTCGGTTTTCCGGTGGAGCTCTGCACCGAGACCATCGCCCGGGCCGTGCGGGAATACTGCGACGATCCCAGCGGTCCGGGATCCTTAACCGAGGTTCACCTGGTGGACAACAACGACGCCACCGTCAGGATGATGGCAGCGGCCGTCAGCAGGGAGTTCAGCGACCTGGAGCCCATCATGACGGTTCCACAGCCCGCCGCCGGGAAGCACAAGGGAGCCGCAGGGTGAGTTTAATCAGAACCAAGGTCACAACAGACAGGTTCACTTCCTGGTCATATGAAAGCTGAGTTTGTTGAAAACAACCAACAGCTGACAAATTATCACAAAGGTTGTTTATGTAGAAATAATTTATATTGTGAGTAAAGAACAGAAGTAAAATCTTCATCCGATTCTGATTTTAAAATAGTTTCCACTGTTTTGGGTTTTTAGCTTCGTGATGCTTTAGCCTTTCTAAATGTTTTACAAGACGAGAGACTGAACCACACATCAGTGTGAATGTGTTAATGTTTGTGACTGGATGAATGTGGCTCTACTGTTAGAATTCAGTTCTGATGTCATCGCCACCTGCTGGCTCCTGGTAAGTATTACATCAGTGTTGAACCCAGTGAGCTTCAGATTCACTGAGAAATGAAACTCAGCGACTTTCTCAGGAAACCAAACCGAAGTTTAGGCCTGGAGGAACGTTGTTAAACCTCAGCTGATCAGGAGGGCAAAGGTCATCACTGCAGTTTTTATTGCAGCTCTAATCAGACAGAAACCAGGCAGAGGAACGATATGGACCCGGAGTCAGGAACCAGGTTCTGTTCACAAACAGGAAGTTTGACTTGAGTTTCACCGTTAAAATGATGGAGGAGGATTTACTGAGGCGGAGAAATGAAACATTTCTGTACCTGGAGAACCTCAGGAGAACCCAGAACCTTTTTACTGCCAGGCAGATACTAACAGCAGGAGAACATCTTCCTTTGAGTTTAAGGTTTCCTTAAATTTTGCTCCTTTGACTTAATTTCTGGTTTTGTTTGCAGTTCTAGTAAAAACTAAAACCACTGAATGTTTGGATTCTCATCTTCAGGCCAAACTGAACCAAAATATCAAATATTTTACTGGGAGCCAAAAATCTGAAAATCTGGATGTTTATGATTTAAACCAGGATGTCCAACGTGTGGCCCGGGGGCCGAGTGTGGCCCGGGGGCCGAGTGTGGCCCGGGGGCCGAGTGTGGCCCTTGGACTGTTTGTGGCCCTTGGACTGTTTGTGGCCCTTGAACTGTTTGTGGCCCTTGAACTGTTTTGTGGCCCTTGGACTGTTTGTGGCCCTTGGACTGTTTGTGGCCCTTGAACTGTTTGTGGCCCTTGGACTGTTTGTGGCCCTTGGACTGTTTTGTGGCCCTTGAACTGTTTGTGGCCCTTGGACTGTTTTGTGGCCCTTGGACTGTTTGTGGCCCTTGGACTGTTTTGTGGCCCTTGGACTGTTTTGTGGCCCTTGGACTGTTTGTGGCCCTTGGACTGTTTGTGGCCCTTGGACTGTTTTTTTGGCCCCCAGCTGCAGATCAAACTGATACAAATTAGTTTCAATGGAAAATGTTAAGTATGAAACAAAGTATCATATTTTTATAACCAAGTTCTCATAATAATTAGAGACTTTTACTGAAAAACCAACTTTTAATTTATGAAACTTTTATAAATATAGTAAACATTTTGAAAGTTAGTGGACTGATGTTATAACTAATAAATTTGTTCAAAACAGTTTGAAAACTAACATGAAACTTTTAATACAGCAAAAACATTTTTACATTTGGAATCTATGATGGAAATAATAACTAAAAATAATAATAATAAAAAATCAAAGTGAAATCAGGTGACTATTTACCTGATTTTTGTTGTTTTATTTTCTCGGCCTGTGAATCTGATGGCTGATTTCTGTGACTAAAACTTTGGACTGATCTAAACTAGAACCAGAGAAACCCAGAGATCGGACCCAGAATGACCTCTGCTGTTTCCACAGCGGACAGCAGAGAGGACGAGGGAGAGGAGGGAGAGGAGGAGGGAGAGGAGGAGGGAGAGGAAGAGGAGCAGAAGGAGGAAGAGGGAGAGGAAGAGCAGGGGGTTACCAGGACGACCATCAGCCTAACCGCGGCGGTTTGAGCCCCAGAGGGCAGAGCAGACGTGGAGAGCAGGGAGGGTAAGTCCAGGTTCAGGTTTGTTTTTACCTTAATGAACATTTACATGTAAATACATGAGATCATATCTGATCTGTTCTAGATCTGCAGACACCAGATTCCTCTTATTGACGTGAAACTAAAAGCTCAGAGTTTTGTTCTGATTTCAGGTCTGGGAGTTTGGAGCAGATCACAGCTGCAGGCCTGAGGATCGCTCTCTGCAGAGGAAACATTCAGGACCAGCAGGTCCGTTTTAATTAATCAGCAAATTAATTATTAAGGAATTATTGATGCAAACAAACTAAGTTTTCCTGCTGAAAAGTTACTTTAAAGTTAATTTAGTCTTATTTTGAGCGAACTGAGAGATAAGATATTTCACTAGGAACTGGATCAGACTTTGTGTTTTTGCAGCGTTCAGATCTTCAGATTTATTTACGTCTTAATAAATATTTGACATAAAGTATCAGAAACACTGAGGAGGAAATACTAATTATGCTGCTTAAGTTTAATACAGAGACAAAATGTCATAAATTATAGAAATTTGATCCTCAGTTTTACTTTCCACCATTTTCTTTCACTGCTTCCTTTTCTGTGCAGCAGCGCCCCCTGCAGCTCAGACATGAACATTTCATGGGATTGCTGTTCATCACATTTAAAATGCAGACTCTTCTTTACAAGCTGAATCTTTTTTCTCATCTCGTTTTAAAGCTGAACTGAAGGTTGCTGGTTAGATTCCTGCACAAAGCCTCCAGTTTTCAGCCTTTTTAGTGAATTTATTTTCAGATTTATTACGTTTTGATGTCAGTTTGGTGCTGAAGTAACAGCCAGGGTTCAGTGTTTGCTGGGTTTAGTGGAAGTTGCTCGGCTGTAGTTAGAGCTGTTCTGATCTCGGTCCGCAGACGGACGGCATCGTGAACACGGTGGCAGAGAACATGAACCTGAGCCAGGGCGCCGTGTCGTCGGCCATCTTGGAGGCGGCGGGGGAGAACCTGCAGCTGGCCGTCCTGACTGAGGCCGGCGTGTCGGCGCTGCAGTTCGGAGACGTGGTCGTCACTGACGCTTACAACCTGAGGTGTCAGAAAGTCTTCCATGCTGTTTGCCCAAACTGGGACAACGGCGGCGGTGAGGCGGAGAAGGTCAGAGGTCATTCAGGTCGTTTTATTTCCGGGCCTCTAGAGACACAGCAGGGATGATTTCACAGAAAGTCCATGCAGAGTTTGTTTAGCTAAATATTTCATTAAGTCTT
Source organism: Xiphophorus maculatus (assembly GCF_002775205.1). Taxonomy (NCBI): domain Eukaryota; kingdom Metazoa; phylum Chordata; class Actinopteri; order Cyprinodontiformes; family Poeciliidae; genus Xiphophorus; species Xiphophorus maculatus. The sequence continues at coordinate 2,116,617 of NC_036454.1, read as the reverse complement.
GATTATTGTCCCCACAGCAGAACATCAGGTGTTTCTGTCTCCTTTATGAAAGTAAAATCTTCTCTGACTTCTTTGATCAGGGGTTAGCAGACGTCATCACTTCCTGTCTGAAGGAGGCTGAGAAGCTGCAGCTGACCTCTCTGTCCTTCCCGGCCATCGGAACCGGGAACCTGAGCTTCCCCAGGCCGGTGGTGGCCAGAGTTCTGCTGAGGCAAATCCAGCAGTTCAGCCGGCGGGTCTCGCCCCGCCACCTGAAGGAAGTGGTCATCGTGGTTCACCACAGCGACCCCCAAACCACCGAGGTCAGACGACCTTCCTGCTGCGCTGCTGTAGGAAAAAGTGCTGCAAAAACCCAACATGTGCTTTTTTTCAGTGTTTCACCAGAGAGTTCAGCGGACAGACGGGGAACGTCCAGCATGGAGGAGCCGGTTCTGACGGGAACTGGTCTGCCGCTCAGACGCTGCTCAGCCGGCCACAGCAGACCTCCAGTAGGAAAAACTTTACAGCTTTTTGTCTTCAGACTTTGCTTATTATGGGCTGGACTGCAGCTGCACACAGATGGGGACGAATGAAGGAAATCCCTGGTTTCACACAGAACGTGCTCTAAATGATGAAAACATAAAACAATAAACCAAAACATCATATTGGCAATGGATGCTAAACCTGAGGACGGTTCACTTATTGTTAATCAAAAGCGACGCTAGAGAAATAGATTTTTATCTGAGATTTAAAGGAAGTTTGTTTCAGATTAGAAGATCATAAAATCTAAACCAGAACCAGAACCAGAACCAGGAGGCCTGCAGGTTGATCCGGCAGCAGCAGATCTTTAATCCATTCAGTGATTTATAAACTACCAGCAGCTTAAAGTCTCTCAGTGAAGGACTGTAGATCTGGGTGGTGTAGATCTGGGTGGTGTCTCTATGTTCCTGGTTCTGGATCAGCTCTCCAGGTTGTTTAGAGACCAGGATATGGACCCAACCAGAACCTTCAGCTGCTGTTTGCTGGAACATTTACCTCCAATAAAAACGTTTAAATCCTGAATCGGTTCTTTGTCTCCGTTTGTCTCAGCGTCCTTCAGCTCCGTCTCGTCCCCGTCCCTCGGCGTCTACCGGATGCAGATGGGTCAGCTCGCCCTGGAGGTGTCGTCAGGAGACATCACCAAGGAGACCTGTGATGTCATCGTCAACTCATCCAATCAGAACTTCAACCTTCAAGCAGGTGATGGATGGTTGCTGGTCGTCTTCCTCTCCTCTGTTTAAAGCAGAACATCAATGTTTGTTTGTTCATTTGAGGATGATTTAATTAGAATTACATTTTTAAAGGTTCTTTTTAAAAGTTACATGATCAAGAATCAGTTTAATGCAGAAGGCAACATTTTCCAGAAATAAGTTGCTCTGTATGCAGTTGTTTTATTGTTAGATTGACTGAGTTCTGATATAAAAGTGATAATTAAGGTTCTTAATAAAAACATGCCTGTTGTAACAACTGGGGGAAAAGCTGAACGGTTTATGTTTAGTTAATTAATTTCACTTCATGATTCTGTCAATCCGACATCCGGTGGCAGAAAATGTTTCTGCTGCAGGCAAAGCGACTCTCAGTTCGGCTCTCATCAGCTTCGCTCACATTGACCTCAACTTTTTGTTGAGGTCAATGTGAGTTTTTTAACTTGATTTTCAGATTTATTTTTAGTGTAGCATGAATATAAATGATGGGATAAATGGATGAATTCTTTATGATGGTGTTATTAAAATATAAACATGAACAAAGAGGACAGTAAAGGACAGCACAGCATGCAGGCAGACAGCAGGCTGCTAATATACTACAAACTTTATTTATATAAAAAGAATCTATGGGTAGGAACTAGTTCCTGTTTGGAGATGGTGAAGTGGTGAACTCTGAACATGAACTCTGTGAAATGAACCCAGATCCAGTTCTTTTAATGGATGAAGGTTTATGGGTCCAGATCTGGTTTCTGGTTTCATTTCTGCTGAAATCTCTCTGCTCTCTTCTTATCTGGTTAAAGTTCAGATCATCTTTATTATCCCAGTTCAGTCAGTTAATCCTGTCAGTGGTAAACAGACACCTGTCTGTGTTTCCAGGCTTTCTGCCAGATCTAGTTTCTGTTTCTGCGAAGTTTTAAAGCGACTGATGGATCTGGTTTAGTTGAGGTTGGTCGCTCAACTCCAACTGAGAAAAACTGAAAATGTAAAAAATCCCATCACAAGGAATAAAGGAAAGATCTGGAAAACGGGAAGTGATGGAAAAATGAAGTTGATTGGATAAAACCAGGATGAAACTCAGCAGCAGAACTTTGACTGATTCAGTGTTTTCTTGATTTGTCAGGAGTTTCCAAGGCGATCTTGGACAACGCCGGTCCAAAGGTTCTGTTGGAGTGTGCACAGATCGGTGTGTTTCTCACTTTTAGTTATTTTAAAAACATTTTTATGGTTTTGTGTCATTTTGAGAACAACCTGTAACAGTACTTAGAGATGAAATTGTTTAGTGTTTAAAAAAGAGGTAAAATCAACTTTTTAGGTTTCATTTTCCATTTCAGATGAGTTGCATTTATTTATGTTTATTTAATTCATTTATTCAATTTAACACAAATTATGTTTCCAAAATTAGAAGCTGGAAGGTTAAGATTTAATATTCTGAAATAAATTTAACTTTCTGAAAATAAGATTTACTTAAATGCATAAAAAATTGCTCTCAATTTATTTATTTATTTTGGCCCAAACTTTAAAAGTAAAGAAAAAATATTTAGGTCACTGATGAACAGTGGATTTTACCTCAGCTCTTTTTTTTAAACTTTCCTTCATCTGTGTGTGAAGATGGTTTGACAAACACTTAGCTTAATTTAACAATTTATTTTAAAAAAAATTAAAAGTAGCCGCGTATTGGCTGTCAGAGATGTATGTAAAATCTTTCCAAACTGTGTGAATGAACCTGTTTCCTCCCTGCAGTGAATTCTCCGGGCTACATGCCTCGTTCCATGATCATGACCTCCGGCGGTCAGCTTCCCTGCAGCAACATCATCCACATCGTCGGCCAGAACGACGCTACTAAGATCAGGGAAATGGTTCAGGGAGTCCTGAAGGTCTGCGAGGAGAACAAGTTCAGATCGGTCGCCTTCCCAGCTCTGGGAACAGGTCTGTGCAAAAGACAATAAACATACAAAACTAGTGATATGTATCTATATATTTAAGCAGTTTTGATTAATATGTTTTCCTTCTGATTGTCTTTGGCTTTTCACCACCAGATTCAGATTATTTTGCTGCCATTTTTCCAACTTCGCTGCATAAAAACTAGCTTGGTGTAAAACTGCATCAACTCTTTGAATGGTAGCTACTGGCACGTTTAATTCAGCATGGTTTTATTATAAATACCAAACTTTACTGGTAACAGAACTGCTTCTGGTAAAGAACTGCTCCAGAAGATCCAGAAGCAGTTCTTTACCAGAAGCAGTTCTTTACCAGAACTGCTTCGCAGCGACCAGATGTAGGATCGACTCAGAGTCATGAAGTGTTTGGTAATGACTGAAACAGATAGAAAATAAGTTTACACTTATATTAAATATTCAGGATAGAAGATAATAGTGTCATATAATATAGATAATTATATCTAGTAATAATAGTCAATAATTATATACACTGTATTTAAATGTATTTTAGATATTATTAACATATGAGAATAAACACAACATTCAATACTAGTTTTGAACAAGTTCAGAATTCAAGTCTGTAGTTTAAGCTCCAGTAAGGCTCTTACTGGAAACCATTCCAAAATGTCCAAATGGGGAAACTGGGATTCTTCTTTGACTATGAGACTCAGAAACAAACAGTCACTGATGTCCTTCAGTGTGGTTTGTAGGCAGATTAACATCAGTTGAAGAAAGCTGTTGACCTTAAAGGTCAAAACATCTATTAATTACACATCCAAATCAATAAAATTAGCTTTAGCTTAAATGGTTTGTAACCATTACAGTAAAACATTTATTCAATAAATGCTTTATTTCATAACATTTGACTTCATAATTCAATTAAGGCACACACACTGCATTCCTCACAGGACTTCAATTATTATATACACTGTATTGAAATATATTAAATATTTGTTTTTGGCTCTAAAATAAAAACTCAAACAGGTTTTATTTTCTCTGTTAAGATGTGGATATAAAGCAATAAACCATTTGAATGGAGACATTCAAACTCGGTACAAGTTTTGCTACATCATACTTGTTGTTTCCTCCTTTGTACATTGTTGAGCAACTTGTTTCAGTTTTCATCCTCATCTTCATTGTTTGGTTGGTCCTGGCGTCCTCTCCAGGTCAGGGCGGTGTCAGTCCAGCGGCGGTGGCCGACGCCATGGTCGGTGCAGTGGTAGACTTTGTGAGGAAGAAGCAGCCAAAGTTTGTTTGCAGCGTGAAGATCCTAATCTTTCAGACAGCCATGATCGCCGAATTTCACAACAGCATGAAAAAGAGGCAGGGAGAAGAAGTGGCGGAGAAGAGCGTCTTTAACAAATTCATAGGTATCACCCTGCTTTGTTTTATGTGGAAACATATTTACATTATCCAGAGATCATTTGTGAATAATTCTGTGAAATCTGTGAATAGAGAGAAAGTTTCTGGGATCTAAACTAGTTACAGCATATCTCTAAATGTTTCTGGTTCCTGAGCTTACAGACTAGCAGGTTGGTGTTAAATTAGTTTATGTACTTCAATTAATCTAATTAAATATCTGAATGTCATGTGAGGAAAATAATTTTTCATTTGTGGATGAGGAATAATAATAGCCAACCATAAAATGTCACTTAATCTTATGCAAGCTTTAGATTTCTACAGACATACAGCACAAGGTGGAGGAAAGCCTAAAGATTATAAATCTGCAGAAACATTTGAAATAATGTCCAAACATTTATACTTTGGCTGTTAAGCAGAAACAGTCAAATTTAGTGCAGTCATTTCACATGATGAAAATATTTCCTGACCTGATTTCAGATTCAGTTTCTTCATTTTTTGGACTTGGAGCGGAGCAGCAAAGCACTACTGACTTTTATCTGGAGCGGCAGGAGTTTGATCCCGCTGTGTTTCAGCTGTGTGCCGACAACCAAAGGGTTCGTATGAGAATCTCTGCGACTAACAGGAAGTTCTTTAGTCCCTGCAGCAGTTCATGACATCATCATCATGTGCTGTGCTAAGAACAAACGAGTTACCTTGCTATCAGCCGGAAGGAGACCAAAACCAATCCTCCACTCTTGATCTTCACGGGTTTTCTGGTTTTTCTTTCCACCACAGAATCTGAGCACGGCTAAGAAGAGGATCAGTGAGCTCATTCTGAACGAGCAGGCCCAGAGAACCATCAGGGACCAGTACATTAACCAGTTCACTCAGGCTGACATGGACGAGCTGAAGGCCCTGCAGAGGAATCTGACGGTGAGCATCCGGCTGGACAGAGGTCAGGAAGACCAGGAGCCCCGGATCCACCTGGAAGGTCTGACCAGAGACGTCCTGACGGCCGAGTCAGACATCAGGTCAGCAAACAGACGATATGCTCCTTAAAGGTAAACACTCATTAAATTACTCTGAAGTGTTTTTTCATCTTTTCGATGCTCCTTAGGAACATCATCCGGAAAGTGGAGAGAAGTGAGAATCTGAAGAACAAAGCCATGATGGTGAGAAAACAGGTGGAATGGAAGTTCCAGCACCAGGACGGATCAGTGGTGTCCCTTGACATCCTCACCAACCTCCAGCTTGAAGAAGCTTTTGAGAAAAGTCAAAGTGTGAAGATCAAAATCAAAAACGAAACCTTCAACGCTGATCCAGTTCTTAGACGGGCCGTTTCCACTAAGGGACGGAAGCAGATAGAGCTGATGAGAAATGACTTGAGAAGTGAGTGAATCTGTTCATCCAACCATGATCAGACACGTTTCTGAAAAACCTACCAGGCTCTAAAACGTTCAAACATTTCACACAAAGCTTTCCCACATGAGTTCAAACCTCTTCTTCTCGTAGCCCCTGACAATCCGCTGCCTCAACACTGGGATGACATGAAGGGCAGCATCCTGAAGCAGGTTCCCCTGACCGCTGGGTCCCAGGAATACAACGACGTGTTGGCAGACGTTACAAAAAATGGACTTTCACTGAACATCATCAAGGTAAGTTTGTCTTCAGAACATGCAAAGAATGACCTTTGACCTTCTGGACCTCCAGAATGCAGCCCTGAAAGCAGAATAAGAAAAAGCAAAATGCAGCTCAAACAAACCAGTGAAATCAAATAAGAAGAAAACTCAGAAAACAGGAGATGATGAGGATCAATGAACAAAACACACATAATGGAGATATTATTGTTTATCTCGCAATTTAGTGATATTTAAATGAACTGATTAAAACTGTATAAAACCTTTAAGTTTACCTTTAGCATTTACTTTTGTTAACAACACCTTACTTAGCAATAGGTCAGACTTTCAATAACTCTTAATAAAAGGGAAAGGAAGTTATTTACAAAATTAGTAATTAAGATCAACAGCACCAAGTCTGGGCTCATGAAAACCATGAGAAAACTCATAGAATGATGAGTAGTAATATCCTGACTCAGTAACACCACCAGCAGGTCAGCCAGCCTCCAACAAGCTCTGACCATGTAGTCACTGTAGGGGTTCACAGTTAATGTCATTAGTTTTATGAGTCAATCTAAATAATGCCAGATGATGTCATATCTCCTGCTGTCCATATGCAGTCAGTCAGTCAGGTTTATTTATACATCACATTTCAGCAACAAGGCAGTTCAAAGTGCTTTACATTATAAAAACAAAAAATACAAAGTCATAGAAGACACCAGACACTCAACAATTGAGAAAAACAGAAAATATTACATATTGTCACGTGCCATCAATCCGCTCCTCTGCTCTCTGATGAGATGCCAAACTTGACTAAATTGACAGTGAACTAGACAATCAGAAACAATGTTTCAGTTGTTTTCTCCTAAATTAGTTTGTCTCTGACATAAAGCTTTATTGGAGTTACTGAGAATGAGGCAGATCTCCGGTACTCAGTGGGTTGTGTGGTGGAGAACGAAGGAAGATGTGACGGTGTGGCCTTGGTAGCATCTGATTTGACAATGCAGTTGTTTGTTTTTGGTGTGTGGCGGACCAAACATGGAGCTGCAGTCTGGTGTTTCTTCCTCTTGGGATGGCTGAGGAAGAAAAAGGGGAAACCAGTGAGCACTTGGTTAAAAGACCTAGCATAAAGTCTGCAGCTGAAGCAGCAGTGTGGCTTCAGCCACAGGATCGGAGACGGTGTCTCTTTTTGTATAATTCAAAGTTTTTTTATAGAACTATAAATAGGTCAGTGTTGAGGCTCATTCTTCAGCTGGATCATAGTAACCGGATACCCAGATGATGGACTGAATATATACTCTGACTTCAGTTTATTGTGATGATGTCCTTCCAATGCAGCAACAACCATGGATAGAGAGCAACTTTCTTTAAGAACAGGGTTTTTGTTAAAAGCATGATGTGGTGAAACTAATTTCTCCTAGAACCGAATGAGGTGCATTCTGGGTTTCAAAGTTTTCATATCTAGATTTCAGAGTTTTCAGTGGGTAGTTCAGCCTCATGGCTGAAGGCTAACATGAACATAACCTCACCCTAATGAGAGATTAATACCCACTGATCTAGGATTTGATCATGATCATGATCATGTGGTTTAAACTGTCGGCAGATCGAGCGGATCCAAAATACGACGCTGTGGCAGAGCTACCAGCTCCTGAAGAAGCAGATGGAGGTAAAGAACAAGCACACCAACAATGAAAAGCTGCTGTATCACGGCACCGGGGCCAACTCCATCGACCTCATCAACTCTAAGGGCTTCAACCGGAGCTACGCAGGAATGCATGGTAAACATCGCCACACTCGACAGTCCAGGAAGAAAACGTGAAAACAGAAATGTTGAATAATTTTAGACTCTGATTGGTTCTTTAGAGCTCTGTCGATCAAAACAAGTGTCGACATCGCATCCTTTCTTTAAGTTGTACCTCAGGGTGTCATGTTTTGTAATGGTGAAGGTGGTGAGGCAGATGCAGTGGACCCAGGTGTAGATTGAAATAATGATTTAATGATAAATAAGGCACACAATCCAGGCAGCACAAGTGAGCAGAAGGCTAAGAGCTCAGAACTGGTAGCAACTGGACTAGACAATGACAACTGGCAGAATAAACAAGACAAGGCGACAGAACAGGTGAGACGAGAACACGACAAGGAAACGAGAGACACAGGTGGGTTTAAATACACAGTGAGACAATCGGAAGAAATAAAGAACAGGTGTAACCAATCAAGAGGGAGACAGGACAACACGGCGACTCAATAGATAGAGAAACCAAAATAAACACACAGAAAAAATCAAATCCTCACTCAGGGTTCTGTACTTGTGACCCTTTTCTTTACGCCATCGTGTAACTCTCTTATCTCTTAGTATAGTTTGCTTTATTTGTGCTACCTGAGCTAGTTTAGCTTTAACTTCTCTAACAATCACTGTTCTCAAGTGTTATCTTTTACTTGTTGCCTTTCAGAGATCAATTAATATATTTTAAGCTCTAAAGATCTTAACATTTGACCATCCATGACTCGTACCGTTTTATTTCCTGCAGGTGCCATGTACGGTAAAGGCTCTTACTTTGCTGTGGACCCTGCGTATTCAGCCGGAAGTTATGCTCAGCCAGACAATACAGGTCACAAGCGCATGTACCAGGCCCGGGTTCTGGTTGGAGACTACACCCAGGGAAGATCTAACATGATTGCACCCCCTGCCAAATCTGGCAATGCTGCAGACCTGTATGACAGCGTCACTGACAAACCTAATAATTCATCCATGTTTATTGTTTTCAACGACATTCAGGCATATCCAGAATACCTTATCACATTCACTTAACGTTTTAGCTCTTTTGCAAATATTCTGATCAAATTAACCTGTCTGACTAAAACTCTTCTACTGTAGATCAAAACCACTGGAACCTGTTGCTATAAATTACTGAAGGAGTGGTGTAATTTTCTTCAACTCAAAATAAAAATGGAAATTTTTCATTCTTGGATACATTTTCAATGTGTTTTTTTGCATAAAAAAACAAGTTCATCCTCTATAAAAGCAGAAAATTGTGTGTTAGATGGCAGAAAGATGCCAGCAGTGGTTCTTTTTGGTCACAAGAGTCATTTCATCTATCATCCTATCTGAAGTCCTTCATTCTCCAGAGAGGAAAACATCGACCAATCTTCTCAAGGTTAGAGCGTGAAGCTCAGAGAAATGACAACACACCTAAACGTTAGCAGGTCAAAGGTCATTTCAAGTCACACTGCAAGAACACCACATCACAGACCATTTAGCTGCAATTGACATGACGCCGGCTCCGCCCCCTGGTGGAAGTAGAGCTGTCCTCCGACAAGCAAACTGTTATTTTGGTAGAGGTTGTTATTTTGGTAGAGGTAACGGACCTCAGTGCGTTACCCGAGGCATTTTTTAGTCATAGCCAACACTAGGCAAAGACAGCGGGCAAGAAAATTCTCTAACTAGTCCTACAACAGGTCTGTATGATAGTTAGCGTGAAATGATGGAGAAATCAACGATAAAGCCCAAAAGGAAAATTGATGAACTACACATAAATTTTGGATGGTTGGATGTGAGTGTGAATGCTGAGGTTGCATTTTGCCAGTATAAAATGGCAAAATCATTTTATTTAATGACTTAAATAAAACCAGCTTGTGAAAATTTGAATCAGGAAAATGCTTAGAAATAAACAGTAGCATGAAACGGTGTTTAAATGTGAGTACAGCAGTTACTGCAGTCTGTTTTCATGCTGCCATAGAGCTACTGTTGGAATCTACATGCATAAAATCCAGCATAACTACCTTCATTTATTGATCTGGAAATGATTAGAAGTTTAGCATTGCTATTTTAATTTAACTGAGTTGTGTTTATTTGACACTTAGCCGTCATCAGTGAGTCATTAGGACGGACCCTGAGCTTACTGAGATTAGCAAGATTACTTCCAGATAATATATTAGGAAGTAATACTAATATATTCGGTTAAACAGCATTCAAGACAAAGGGGATAGCTAAGTATAGTTTTCTTTACTCACTTGTGTGTATTTATTTGCCTAATTAACCGCTACAGGGTTTGACTTGACTATCAGTAAGTCATTATGGCAAAAAAATGGGATGTTTACTACCGGTTACCTTTGTGCTGACTAACATGGTTCCTGTCCATCAATTTCATTCAACTGGACATGAGGTGGGCTGCAGTCCATGATCCATTTCTTACATTAATCCAGACTCCTTTTTGGTTTGGGAAATGTAATAAATTGTATTCCGCCCTCTGTATGTTCTGGGTAACGACTGTCGGGATTGCATATTACCCACTGGCAACTTGGACCGTCATTATCTATTATTTCCCTCATAATCTCTCTTACTGCAGCTTGTTTGCAATGATAGATACTTTCAATATTGTCAGAGTATTGTACTTGGAATGCTGATTGATCAGTTGCTGACAAAGGCCCTGGAATGATTGGGGGAGGATTGCTCTACATCAGCATGGGGGCGGAGCTGGCGTCATGTCAAACACTGCTGACTAATATACGCTCATATGTGTGTGTGTGTGTGTGTGTGTGTGTGTGTGTGTGTGTGTGTGTGTGTGTGTGTGTGTGTGTGATTTTCTGTGATTTTTTTCCACAACTGTAGGACCACTAGAAAGTGTGGACCCCACAAAACAGTAAGCTACTTTCAGGCCTGTAAAAATCGTCAATCCTTCTTTAATATCAGGCGGCTATTTAATGTGTTGTATACTTCTGCCCCGCCCAGTCACAACTGTAATGAAATTTTAATCTCGCTGGACGCTGAGAAAGCGTTTGACCGGGTGGAATGGAACTATCTATTTAAGACCTTGGTGATGTTTAACTTCGGTCCTAAATTTGTTTCATGGGTGAAGTTGATATATACCTTGCCAATGGCAGCAGTACGCACTAACAGTAATCTATCCAGTTATTTTGAATTGAAACGTGGGACGAGGCAGGGATGCCCACTCTCGCCACTTTTATTCGCAATTGCAATTGAACCACTTGCAGTGGCTTTGCGAAACAGCCCCAAAATTAAAGGTATTAATCGGTTTGGCACTGAACATAAAGTAAAGTTTGGTAACTTTTTATTGTTCTTTAGAAATGAGAAAATTATGCCTTCTCCATAAATTACTTAATGCCCTTCAATTCATCAGATTTAATTTTAGCTACACAAATTTTTATCACCACTTTTATTTTGTTTTCTTCCCACATATATTTTCATGGCAGCAACGTTCCTCCCCAAGATGTTTTATGTATGGCAAGAAGCAGTGACTTGTGGCCCAATCGGCTTGCCATACACCGGTTTATTTCAGGAAAGAGCATCTTGGTGATTTTTATGATTGCATATATATCTTTTGTCATAACTTTCAGGAATGAGCTGTGAAAGGACTTCCTGAATCTGTCAGCTGGCGCTTCCTGTTGCCAGCAGCTTATTCCTGTTCTAACTTCTCTAATCCAGCCCTGGTTCCTCTATTGGCCTCTTTGTGTTTGAATGAACTGAACAAAACCAACTAATTCATCGTGTTTACAAATAAACAAACAAACAGATTAATAAAGTCAGATTATACATTTTAATTCGCTCTAAAGTTTCCCAAACAGTAAATATGAATCTTTTAAAGGACTCAAATTATCAGCAGTGACTGCAGAGTCTCTACAGCTTCAGGCTTCTCTGTAATGTGATTGGAGGAGATTGAACCAATCACATCGCTCTCAGTCAGAAAGGGGCGGAGCCTTTCAAAGAAACAAGAAGTTCCACCAACATCTTCCCAGAAGCCCAGAGCATCACAGAGACGGAGAGCGGCGCTGGAGCTCAGTAGGTAACCGGTGGCCTTCCTCCTCCTCCTCTTCCTCCTGCTGCTGCTCGCTCTGTACTCTGATCATGAGCTTAATACTTTGACTAGGACAGCAGGATGGAGGGAGTGAGCGAGGATGACCTCTGCTGGCTGCAGCTGGATGACTTCAGGATGCTGCTGATTAAAACCATCGACCCGTCCAGAATCACTCCTTACCTCCGCCAGTGCCAGGTACTCTTCCTCCTCCTCCTCTTCCTCCTGACCAGCTCTGGGCTCCTCACGGTCCTCGGTTCTGATTGGACGTTGTTCTGGTTCCTGGCAGGTGATCAGCGCTGAGGATGAGGAGCAGCTCTTCAACGACCCCGCCCTGGTCATCCGCCGGAGGAAAGTCGGTACGTTCTCACAGTCCAGATCCAGTAAGACCAGAACCTGAACCAGAACCTGAGTCAGAACCTTTCACACACAGCTGCAGCTACAGTTATCATAGTGATCAATTAATCTATTGATCTGATTATTAATCAGTCGAATCAGAATCTTGGTGGATTCTGCAGATTCTTTTATTTGTGATTATTTAATGGAGGAGTTTTGAACAGATTTACAGAAACGGTTTTTTTTTTTATCTTAAACGATGGAAAATGTAGATTTGTTTCGTTCAGGTTTAATTCCTGCTCTGTTCTTTGTATAACTAATAATCGATTACTAATTTAGTTGACTATTTGCCAGTAATCGATTAATCATGGTTCATCGTTTGGACTTTTAAAGATTTAGTTCAGACATTAACTGGGTGAAAAGATGTTTCACCTTATTGATCAGTGATTATATGTTTCATCATAAAATCTAATCTGCTTTTCAGTCATTAAGTAAAAATCTGTTAAATTTAATGAAATGTTTGTTTTGCTCATATTTCTGATTGGCTGTCAGTTAAATTTAGAACATGAAGTGGAAACATGTCTGTCAAGAAAAAGACAGAAAGAACCGGAGAACCTGCAGCAGAACCCCTGAAACCAGACAGCATGAGGCAGATTATGCTGAGCAGCAGGAATAATCTGTGGGATTATTCATGGAGGGGAACAGTTTGGGTTTTACGATGGTCCTGTGAGTTCAGTCATAGTGAAGCATCACATCAGGTGATCATGAATGTGGAAGTTGTTGGAATATAATTTACCGATCTGATGTAGCGCAGCTTCCTGCTTCCTGCTTCACTTCTTTTCTTTGCCTCTTGTATCAAACAGAAACTCATCCAGAGTTTCAGGATCCGGTTTGTTTCTTCTTCTTGTGCGTTACAGTGACAGAGAGCTGGCCTGAAGAAACGGGACTTTTCTCATTCAGACAAACTACCAGACTCTGGTTCAGCCACTGCAGTTACTTAATGCATGTTGCTAATTTATTCATATTAAATTGTATTCTGGAACTTGGTTCATCTTAACTAATGAAGTTTCATTAATTAATGTTGCGGTGGATATTTGTGACCCTGGAAATAATCTGTTCAGGAACATTACAAATTAGAGACGCACCAACATGAAAATGTGGGCCGATATCGAACCGATATTTACCGATATTATATTTATTATTTTGCTAAACTTTTGCCACAATGTAAAAAGGACGACATGTACAGTTAAACATCCCATAATCCTTTGCTGCTTCACTTTAACTGTCATATGACCTAAAAACTAAAACTACAGAACCAAACTAAAACTACAGAACAGAACTAAAACTACAGAACCAAACTAAAACTACAGAACCGAACTAAAACTACAGAACTGAACTAAAACTACAGAACTGAACTAAAACTACAGAACTGAACTAAAACTACAGAACCGAACTAAAACTACAGGACGGAACTAAAACTACAGAACCGAACTAAAACTACAGAACTGAACTAAAACTACACAACCGAACTAAAACTACAGAACTGAACTAAAACTACAGGACTGAACTAAAACTACAGAACCGAACTAAAACTACAGAACTGAACTAAAACTACACAACCAAACTAAAACTACAGGACGGAACTAAAACTACAGGACTGAACTAAAACTACAGAACCGAACTAAAACTACAGAACTGAACTAAAACTACACAACCGAACTAAAACTACAGAACTGAACTAAAACTACAGAACTGAACTAAAACTACAGAACCGAACTAAAACTACAGAACCGAACTGAAACTACAGAACCGAACTAAAACTACAGAACTGAACTAAAACTACAGAACTAAACTAAAACTACAGAACTGAACTAAAACTACAGAACTGAACTAAAACTACAGAACCGAACTAAAACTACAGAACTGAACTAAAACTACAGAACTGTACTAAAACTACAGAACTGAACTAAAACTACAGAACTGAACTAAAACTACCTTCTCCAGCAGGAAGCTGATGTCGTTTAAACTGCTGTGTTCAGATGAAAATCATTTTTAGATTGAAAGATGAATTCATAGAAAACTGTTAATAGAAAACATTCGACTGTAAACATCTATAAACTCTGGATCTGTGATTCAGGCAGAAATTTATATTTTATACTTTGATTCATCAAAATGTTTTAATTTGTAAATTTGGGTCTGACTGGTCTGACTGGTGTGTTCCCAGTAGCTCTGACTGGTCTGACTGGTGTGTGCAGGAGCGCTGCTGGACATGCTGCAGCGGACCGGGATGAAGGGGTACACGGCGTTCCTGGAGAGCCTGGAGCTGGACTACCCGCAGCTGTACAGCCGGATCACGGGGAAGGAGCCCAACAAGACCTTCAGCATCCTGATCGGTCGGTCCGGTTCCTGAGCCGGCCCGTTCGGACCCGCCCGCTCTGACGCCTTCTGTTCTGTTGGTCCAGACACGGCGGGAGAATCGGGCCTGACCCAGTTCCTGATGTCGGAGCTGAGCCGCCTGCAGAGGGTGCTGCAGGACGAGCGGAGGCGGCGCCAGGAGGCCTGCTCCGTGGCCCAGGAACAGGTTGGCATGGCGACCGCTGGCCCGCGGCCAGGTGAGTGCGTGTGTGGCTGAACCAGGTGTGTGCGGTGCAGGAGGCGTGGTCCCGGCAGCAGAAGCTGAAGGAGCGGGAGCTGAAGAAGCTGACTGAGCGCGTGCAGAAGCTGCGTGAGGAGCGCGAGCAGCTGACCGAGGAGCTGAAGAAGCTCCGCCTCCACAACTACAACCTGATGGCCGACGTCACCAGCCTGACGCAGGACAAGAGCAACGCCCTGCTGGCCAACAGGGACCTGCAGATAGAGGTCGGCTGACCCCCGACCCTCTGACCCTGGAGCCCTGGCGCCCGCTGACCTCTGACCTCTGTGTGCAGGTGGAGCGTCTGAAGCACACGGTGCTGCGGGCGGAGAGCGAGACGCGGCTGCTGAAACGGAGGACCGTGAGGCCGCTGCAGCAGGTACCGACCCGCCGCTGCAGCAGGTACCGACCCGCCGCTGCAGTACGGGAAACCAGGAGGGCCAAAACTCACAGCTTCATCAGCCGGACCGGTTCGGTTCTGGGAAAAGTCTGGTTCTGATGGAAGGAAACTTTCATTTTTCCTCCCAGCAATCAGAGAAACTCTGGATGTTTAAATCCTGAATGTTTTCAGAAAACCCAAAGAGATCTGTTTGACCCGGATCCGTTTGTTTGACCCGGATCCGTTTGTTTGACCCGGATCCGTCTGTCTGACCCGGATCCGTCTGTCTGACCCGGTTCGGTCGTCTCTGCATCTCCAGACGATTCTTGCCGTTTTCTGCTTCCACACCAAACAGGAAGTTGGGTCATGTGACTCACTTCCTGTTTGCGCTAAAATCATTTCTAATTTTCCACCAAATGTTCTCAGTTACATTTTTATGGTGAAATAAGGAAGTTCAGTCTGCAGTACGCTAACCATACGATCCACCTCTGAACCTGTTACTTTGACTGGACCAGCCGCAGCTGGACTCCGTCCTTCACCATAGAAGAAGACAATGAAGAACGAGGCTGAACTGAGCATCACCTGTCCTCAGGTGATGCTCAGTTCCTGCGGCTCCTGGGTCAGAATGAGGCAGTTTAGAAATATTTCACTCATAAATATTAAAATGTTCATAATTCCCCGGCGGGTTGTGAACTCCTCCAGTTTCAGCTCTTCTTCTGCCTCCAACTCGTTTCCTCCTGACTTCGCTCCGTCCAGCGTCCCATGATGCTGCCGCCACCGTGTTGGGCCACAGTGTGATGCGTTCAGGGTCAGAGTTCACAGACAGCAGAAAACATGTGATCAGGTGTCCTCCATGATGGTTTGATGACATCACTGTGTTTCTGTTTTCATTTTGCTGATTTTCCCCTCAAGCTGCAGCTCAGATTAACATGCGAGTCGATCTTCCAGAGCAGAATCCTGACTCCGCCCTCTGACGCCTTTCTTCAACTCAACGACCAGGAGGAGCAGCAGGAGGCGCCGCCTCCGGGGAAGCAGCAGGAGGAGCTGCAGGAGGAGAAGAAGCCGGACAGGAGGGAGGAGCTGAAGGATGGCCAGCGGCTCGGCCGCGCGTCTCCGCAGATGAACCTCCTGACCACCGTGTTCAGGCTGAGGAGGGAGCTGCACAAGGCCGAGGAGCAGAGGGCAAAGGTGAGAGGAGGAGGACCGGACCGAAGCGGACTGGACTGGACTGGATTGCACTGGACTGGACTGGACTGGACCGGGCCGGAGCGGACTGGACTGGACTGGACTGGACTGGACTGGACTGGACCGGGCCGGAGCGGACTGGACTGGAGTGGACTGGACTGGACTGGACTGGACCGGGCCGGAGCGGAGCGGACTGGACTGGACTGGACTGGACCGGGCCGGAGCGGACTGGACTGGACTGGATTGCACTGGACTGGACTGGACTGGACCGGGCCGGAGCGGACTGGACTGGAGTGGACTGGACTGGACTGGACCGGGCCGGAGCGGAGCGGACTGGACTGGACTGGACTGGACTGGACCGGGCCGGAGCGGACTGGACTGGACTGGATTGCACTGGACTGGACTGGACTGGACCGGGCCGGAGCGGACTGGACTGGACTGGACTGGACTGGACCGGGCCGGAGCGGACTGGACTGGAGTGGACTGGACTGGACTGGACTGGACCGGGCCGGAGCGGACTGGACTGGACTGGACTGGACTGGACTGGACCGGGCCGGGCCGGAGCGGACTGGACTGGAGTGGACTGGACTGGACTGGACTGGACCGGGCTGGAGCGGACTGGATTGCACTGGACTGGACTGGACCGGACCGGGCTGCACCAGGCCAGGTTGTTTCTGCAGGCAGCGATGTGTTCAGGGACATGAGCTGCTGCAGGAAGGGTCAGCTTTGATGCATTCAGGTTCATCGTTACTTTAACTTTCATGCGTTTCATTTAATTTCCTTCATATTAAATCTGTTCAGTTTAGGACTGAAGCGATTATTTAAATCATTATTGACTAATTATCAATCGATTAATCGCTAACTGATACAGATTCTTTTTATATATTAAATTTTGTATTTAAGATAATAATTAGTTTAAAAAGCTGTTTAGCTTCAGCTTCTGTAAAGACGGAGAAACGTCTCCTGTCCTGATGCGATTAGTAAAGTAAAGACTTGCTGTGGATCAGAAGCTGGGAAACGTCTGATGCATTCAGGGAAGCTTTGGTGATGCGTTCAGGTGCATTTGTCTCCAGGATTAATCCTAAAATGTTTCATGTTCATGAACAACGAGGTGTTGTTCATGGTGCATTCATGGACACATGCAAGTTCAGTTTTTTCCAGCTGTGATGCATTCAGGGCCCAGACAGAAGCGTGTGTTTGTTTCAGAGTGTGGAGGAGAAGGAGGAGCTGAGCCTCCGCTGCGCTCAGCTGAAAGGAGACGCCAAGATGTACCGGCAGCAGAGCAAGCAGACGGTCCGGCAGCTGGAGGAGGTGATCCGAGAGAGGGACAAGGTGAGGAGGAGGAGGAGGAGGGGAGGACGAAGAGCAGGTCGGTGATGTCACTGACTGTGGGTGGTGTCCAGGCTCTGGTGGCGCAGGCGCAGCAGCAGGAGGAGGCGCGGCTCCACCTGCAGGAGAAGGACCGGTACAGGGAGCGCGTCCGGCAGCTGGCCGAGAAAACAGACAAGCTGGAGCTGCTCCTGCTGAGGTCACAGGGGGAGGAGCTCCAGCTGAGGACACGCCTCCGCAAGATGACCTTCAACTCCCAGCAGGTGGGTGGGGGCAGGTTGATGATGTAATGGTGATGTAACGATGACGTAATGACGGCGCTTCCTTCAACAGTTTGAGAGGAACTTGAGCAGCGAAGAAGACGGGGCGAGCGAGAGCGCCGCTAAAGGTCAGAAACTTTTAACGATGTTTCGTTTTGTCTGAAGACAGAAATATGATGTCACACCTCCAGGTTCAGATGGTCACATGATCACGTTGAGACGCCATCATGGCCGTCAAACATCGATGATTTTTGACGGTCATCGATGATCGTTCATTCCTGCGTCGGCTGGCAGGGCCGGCCCAAGGCATAAGCAAACTAAGCAGCCGCTTAGGCCCCCAGGGCCACTAGGGGGCCCCTCAGTGGAGCTGATTTTTAAATTTTTTTATTTAGTAATAATTTCTGTCTTTATAATATTAAAAACACACAATTTCACTATAAAGTGTTTTGTTTTTACAATAATATATATTTGATAATCTATGTAGAAATCATTATTTTATTGATAAAAAGAAAAACATAAATTGCTCTTGGGGCCCCTGGTGGCCGCGGTAGGTACCGCACGCTGTGCAGAGCATCCAAAGGTCAGAAGGTCAGAAGTTAAGTTAACAAAACTATGTCTCAGAAAAGGACTGAACCTCCAGGGAGGGAGAAAAGAAAGAGGAAGAATAGAAAAAGCCAAGATAAAGGTTTGTTTTAATGAGCCTTGCTAATGTAATGTAAAGTAAAAGGTTAGTAAAGCTGCTAACTTGATAGCGACCCGGACCGGACCGGACCGGTCCAGTTCAACAGCCAAACATTTATGCTGGAGTCTTTGTGTGAAACTGAGTTTAACTTTAAATGAGTTGATTCTCACGGTGGCTCTGGATATTTCTGAGCTATTTTGGCTTCAAACCGTGTTAATAAAGTTTAATAAGAATAATTCAAACTTGTCAATGTTTGACATTGTTAGCTAAATGTTTGTCCTTCAGGCTACAAGCTGCTACATGATGAGCTGCTCTATGTTGTTTGCTGCTGAGCAAAATCATTTAGTGGCTAAAAACATTATTTTTACATCAACTTCTAAGTTATGAGAAACTTCTGTTAAAATCATTTGCAGGCTCAGAATCAGACCGGTACCGGTACCGGTCCACTTTCTCAGGGGAGAAAAACTCACCTGGTATAAATTACATTTTAGATATTGGAGTAACGCTTAAAATAAATTAATTTAATCAAAGAACGTCATGAATATGTGTAGAGCTGCACCGATTGCAGTTTTCTGGCCGATCCCTGGTTACCGATCTTTAAAAGCCTGACCTGCTGATTTTGGCTGATATGAATTTATTTTGTCTGAAATGTTGCTAAATGTAGCAAGAAAGTCTCTGAGTTGGTAACAGTGAATATTATTGACTGTAAACGTTCAGACCTGGTGGGTCGGTCAGTCAAACGTCTCACTGCAGAGCAGAAGAGGACAGAGATGATTTATAAACCTTTGCTGATGAAGTTAAGATCAGCTTCACATGTAAGTATCAGCTGATCACGATGCCCCAAAATGAAGGAAATTGTCTCCCAGAAATCAACTGGTGGATAAATCAGTTGGTCAATAAATGAATCTTATTAAACATGTTTATAATGTAAACAGCTAGAGATGCAATAAGTTTATAGCAGCTGTGTGAATGACCTAATGATCGGACTGCTGACTGCAGCCGGTCCACTTTGTTAGCAGAACCAGAGGGACCCAAAACCACATTTGGCTCGGGGCCCCATGGAGGATTGGACCGGCCCTGGTTCTGGTTTCTCCTGGTTCAAGTCGAGCAAACTGACCAGCAGCATCATCATCATCTCACCTGGTCAGATGATAAACTGTGTTATTTAGAACCAGCTGGCCTGCAGACCGACCAGCGAGGAATTACAGTTTATGATTTTCCACAAAATACCAATAAAAATGTTGGTTAAAAACTTTTGGGTGAAAATTGAAGAGTTGTTGTCAAGGAGGAGCAGAAAGGGGGCGCTGTCCCTTTAAGGCTACCCTTTATGCTAGAGCGGCGGGGGGGTTAAAGGAGGATGATGTGAAAGGCAGCCCGGTCCATTCCGCTGTTCTGACTGTCCGGTTCTGGTTCTGGTGGTCCAGGCAGCAGCGAGGAGGTTCCCAGCGGGACGTCGGGGGAGAACGAGGAACCGGCCGCTCCGCCGCAGGAACACGGCCCTCCAGCAGGGGGCCCCAGGGAGTCGGACCACAGGCCCAACAATGTTGCATCATGGGTAACGTTGCTGTAACACCAGAACCGGATCGCGGTGGAAACGGACCGGGTCTCAGCCGAACTCTTGCCTCCTCTGTGCAGGACGAGCAGCCGGACGGCGGATTCTTCACGCTAAGTCGGCCCAACTTCAGGTGAGCGGCGCCTTGTTCTCCACGCTCACCCGACCCGCAGAACCTGACGCCTGGTTTTCGGTTTCCATGACAACAGGAAGCGAGCCCTGAGGTCAAAGTTCCCCAGCGGAGAGTCGGTGGCCTGTAACGTGGGGGACAGCACCGGCAGCGAGTCGGACTGAGGTCGGTCCACTGGTTCTGACCCAGCAGCAGACTCAGTTCTGATGAGGATCCGGTTCGGTTCTGACGACGTTTCACCAAAACAAACTTCTGTTTCCTGATCTGATCTTTTACAACTTCTGAAACATTTTCTGTTTCTCTTCAGATAAATAAATGTTTTATTTCTGAGAAACTGAACCGGTTTATTTAAATATTGGACCCGACCTCCAGACCAGAACCTTCAGGTTCTCACCTGGTTTGCAGTTCGTTTAGCTTCTGTCTTAATAAAACTAAATCAGTTAGAAAAACAAGCAGCTGTTTTGCAGATAAACGTAAATTGATCTTTAAGGCAGCCATCTTTGTTTTTTGTGCTAATTGTGACATTTTGTGTAAATTTGTCCTGACTGTCTCAGTGCTGCCCTCTGGGCTGAACGGTGGTACTGCAGGTGGGTTTCTGTTGGTTCCAGCGGTCCAGCTGGGTTCATGTCTACATCACTCAGGCCCGGTTCAGGTGTAAAACCGTCTCACTCAAACACGCCCCCTGGTGGCGGGTCAGGAGGTAGAATAGCGAGTATTGATCGATAGGAATAACAATAAACTTTATTTAAAAAGAGACAATGTGAAGCTCAAACAGATTAAAGCAGCTAATTCTCTCCTGCAGTCTGACGTTCCCTGAGTTACTCATGTGGTTCATCAGCAGGTTTCCTCATAAAAGTCTCCAATAACGCAGAAAAACTCTAAATATGGCAACAAAGTCCATAAGTCCAGTCATCCTCACGTGGCCACGCCCCTCTGTGTCTATTGACTCCGCCCACTTTGGTGGAATTGGTCTAAATGTGTCAGGGGGCGGGGCTAAGCAGGCAGGTTAGTTACACTTTGAAGACTCAGATGTGAAGGTCTGAACCTACAGAACCAGAACCAACCACTGCAACATCAAATGGTTTATTACATCAACTCGACGCCATGGCAACCAAACCAGCTGCCGGTGTGAGGGTTCAGAGGATCGTCGTCCACCTGCTGGATGGAAACGGTAACTACAGGAGCTCAGCAGCCAATCAGCTGCTGCGGCTCAGCGCTGCCTCATCTGGGTCTGTCTCAGAGCGAAGACCTGCTGGGCCCAGTAGGAGGTCCAGTTCTGCTGCTCGCTCAGCTGGTTCCGTCTGTCAGCTTCAGAACGCGACACCTCCAAGTGGATCAGCTGCTCAAACCCCTGGCACACACGCACACACACACCCCGTCAGTCAGTGCTTACTGTGTGTGTGTGTGTGTGTGTGTGTGTGTGTGTGTGTGTGTGTGTGTGTGTGTGTGTGTGGCCACCTTTAACGCAGCGTCTCTGCGCTCAATGACCGCTTCATGTTTCTGGCTGCTCTTCGCTGTACTGATGGGTGCTGTTGTCATGGTAACAGGAGATTTTGCTGACTCACTCGTCATTGGGAACAGGTGAGTGATACCTGGCCATGTCCTTAAACACACACATGAGCCCAGAGTTTACCGGGGAACGCCGTTCTGTCTGAATTATCAGGAGCGTCGCTTTACCAGCTTTTGATCGGCTCCTGAACATCTTCTGCCTCCGGGGATTCAGCTTCAGGCGGCTTCAATGGATCCGTTTCTGCAAGAACAGATCCATCAAAAACCCGACAAAACCAATAAAACCCTCTGTCAGCACACAGGACAACATGTGAGTGGACTGGTTCCAGGTGAGTGGACTGGTTCCAGGTGAACAGACTGGTTCCAGGTGAACAGACTGGTTCCAGGTGAATGGACTGGTTCCAGGTGAACAGACTGGTTCCAGGTGAATGGACTGGTTCCAGGTGAACAGACTGGTTCCAGGTGAACAGACTGGTTCCAGGTGAATGGACTGGTTCCAGGTGAACGGACTGGTTCCAGGTGAGTGGACTGGTTCCAGGTGAGTGGGGGTTACCTGCGACCGGCAGCACCTCGTCCAGCAGGTGCAGCAGCTTCTCCGTCAGAGATGCCAGCAACGTCACAAACTGCTCGGCTCTCTCTCTCACACACTCCTGCATCACACACACAGTGAGCGTTGGGCTGCAGGTGTGGCAGCCTCCCTGGCTCCGCCCCCTCCTACCTGCAGCTCCAGGTGTGACCTGAGGATGGCGTCGTGCAGCTGCTGCTGCCGGCGCTCCTCCCTGCTCTCCAGCGTCTGCAGCTCGTCCTCCTTGAGGGACACCCGCAGCCGGCCCAGGTTGGACATCTGAGGACGGAGAGCAGCTTCAGGGTCCGTCCAGGTGGACCAGAGACTCTGACCGTCTCACCTTCTGCTCCTTGCCGGCCGCCAGCTCCTCCTCCAGCCTCTTCCTGAACACGCCCACCTCCTCTGTAAGCCACGCCCCCTGCTGGCCTACATGGTGGCTGATCAGGACCTCAGGCAGGGAGTCCAGCAGCTCCCTGAACACGGACAGCTGCTTCACCACCTCTGGGACAGGAGGACAGGAGGACAGGTGAGACGTGAACAGGTAGGGTCCAACAGTGAGCAAACATCGTACCATCTTTGCTCGAAATCAGGAACTTCTTGGCCTGCTCCTGGTATCCCACCAGCCTCTTCTGTATGCCCTCAACCCATATGTCGGCCGACTCGGGCACCAGGCTGAAGGTGGAGACGCGCTTGGTGCTGTAGAAAACCTGAAGGGGAGAACACACAGGTCACGGGCCAGATCGGACCGAGCAGCAGGTTCTGAGGTTCTGACCGTTACCCTGGCAGCTTCCAGCACGGTGTCGTTGGACCACCACAAGATGGTGTTCAGCGCCATGGCGAAGGACCTGGGAGAAGAGGAGCAACACGGAGACAATGAATCGGAGCCGGGTTTAACTCTACCGGTCCGTTCTGGACGAGTTGGGTCTGAAAAATGACTGCAGGCGGCGCTGTTGAGCTCTGGACAGTTAAAAATGTGGCTGAAGCTTTTCCAGAAACGTTACCTGGAGCTACAACCACAGCAGCTGAATCCGACCCAAATCCGACTGGTTGACCCTAAAAACATCCCATCAGTTATCAGTGGTCATCAGCGTCCTCCGTCTGCTGACCGTCTGCTGACCGTCTGCTGACCGTCTGCCGACTATTTACTGACCGTCTGCTGACCGTCTGCTGACCGTCTGCCGACTATTTACTGACCGTCTGCTGACCGTCTACTGACCGTCTGCTGACCGTCTGCTGACCGTCTGCCGACTATTTACTGACCGTCTGCTGACCGTCTGCACAACCAGGCAGCCATCTTTACTGCTGTAGAGCTCTTAGCTCTCTGAGGTTAGCGTGACGGTTAATGACTGAATTCTGGGAGGAGCCTGAACTCAACAGGATTTTTTCTTCTCTTATTCAGTGAAACTGGGATGAAAACGTTCCAGAACCTCTGACCCGGTGGGACGGGATGGGAAATATTCAGACTTACTGTGAGCTCAGCTCCGGTTCCGGTTTGGTTCCAAAAATCTGATACTTCCTCTTGGTCCTCATGTCGGTGATGGCTTCTGATTTGTTGGGCCTGGAGCTCCTCCTCAGACTGAGACACACACAGCAGAACCAAACAGAACCTGAAGACCAGAACCGCCTGGGTGGCTGGTTCTGTTTACACAGTAATATTATAAAACCAAATGGGTCGGTAATTATAGTGACTTCAGTTTTCTGAATCTGGAAGAAACAAATCTTTCTGCTTTACAATTTATAAAAATTATAATTTCAGTTTAAAGAATGAATGATCAGCTCCGTTCTAAAAGTCTTTTAGTCTGAGAGCTTCGTCATTAGAGAGCAAATATAAAGTTCTTATTGTGGAAAAATATTTGCTAAATCCAGAAAACAGGAGAAAATGTTGTGAAGCAAAGACGTCGGTCCTGAAGACAATCCATAGACCGACGGCCTGACGGTTCACACATTCAAACTAAATATGATCCAGTTTTTCTTCTTCACAGTAATTTTATGTGGCTTTACTCACAAATATTAAATCTATACAAGTTGAGATAAAAAGAATTTTTACTATCAATTGTTTGGTTTTAATTAAAAACCATGAACTCTTCTGGCATTTCCATATAATTATACATATTTCATAAGAATTGCTTTCTGTGCTGCAGGACTTTTTGTTTTTCTGAAAAGGTTGATATTAAAACATGTTGGGATGTTTAGGAAATATTTATCCTGGAATGAAATATTCATAAACTGTAAATAAATATTTTGACTAATTGCTGTAAAAAATTTAAAAATAATTTATTTATATATGTATTTATTTTGTCTGCTTGTATGTTTGTGTTTATTTATCAATTATTATGATTTAAAACAGAATAAATAGTGACGGACGGGCCGGTCTCTGGTTCCATCAGAACCCGGGGTTCTGCTGGGGGCCCGTTGGGTCGGTGGGTGCCTACCTCTGTTTGCGGGTCGAGTTGGTGCTCCTCTGGTGCACGACGGAGCTCTGCTCTGCACACAGAAACCGTTTTACTGCCCATGAAACTCCTGAGCTGCTCAGCGTCTCACCAGAGACCTGATCCTAGACGCTCCAGCAGGGGGCGCCGTTTGCTGCTCACCTTCTACCGTTTTTGATTTCTGTTCCTGGACGAAGCAGAACCTGCCGGGTTCAGGAGGAGAAGAACCATGACGTGTGTGAAGCTGCGCAGGCGGAGCTGCAGCTGCTCTACAAACCTGACGGTTGTTTCCTCACGCAGCTCCGTGGCGGACCGGCAGCGCCGCAGGCCGGCGCCTCGGACCTTGGTTCTGGACAGAGCAAAACTGTCCCGCAGCACCGAGTCCTGAACACACACACACACACACACACACACACTTGACCAAGCGCTCTGCCCTAAAGGACGGATCTAATTCAGGCAGACTGCCAGGTTTTCCTGTTCACACTCCTGCAGCAGCAAGACTTTGACTAGACCACTCAGAAAGATTTCATAAAGTCAGTCTGAGGTTTGGGTCAGTCAGAATTCATGGTTCCGTTAATCACTGTAAAGAGTCCCAGAGCATCACACCCCCACCACCGTGCTTGACAGCTGTTGGTTTTATTCCAGATGAAACTTGTCATGAAGTGTTGATGGACCAGAGACAGAGACAGAGGCGGCCGCCGAATCTGAAGATTTCATGAACGAATATGGAAAACAGACGTACAAAAATCAAAGAGAGCCACGGAAAAAAACAAAAATCAAAAAAACCTGCAAGGGCGACACGAGGAAGAGACGGGAGGATCCGGGCAATAATGACTGAAAAAGAGAAGCTTAAACACTGAGGAGGCTGAATGATGAACAAAAGACCTGGGCTGATGAGCTAACGGCTAGCAGGTGAGAGGAGAGGCAGCAACTTCCTGTTACTGTTATAAGATAAACAGGAAGTGCTCCTCTTCACCAGGGCTGCCCAATCCAAGGCACGTTTTGTATTTTTCTTTTTATTTATATTACTAAAACTATTTCATTGTTTTATTTTTATCTATTATAAATAAACTAACAAACAGAAGCATAAACTGAGCCTAACATTTTAATAAAATAAGCAAAGCAGTCAGATTTCTGCAGATTCTGTAAATGATTGTAGATTTAAAACATAAAAAGGTTTTGTTCATTAAAAACAACAAACCATATCCTCTGTTTTATCATCTTTTTCCAGATTTTTGTGTATTTTCAGTTATCTGGATTTGGTTCCGTTTATTAAATGCTTGTGCCTCGTCTGCATTTCAGTGAAAGTTTCTGAGTTTTTGTTCTCCTTTACTATTAAAATAAATTGAATTCAAAGCAAAAACCTGGATGAATACTTTGTGCTGCTTTTTCCATTTTACGATTTAAAATTATGAATTTTTTCAAAGGCCTGGTTTCAGAATAAACTGGATTCTAACACCGGATCCGTTTCCACCAGCTGAACCGACGAACCAGATTTAGGACATTCAGAGATCCCACAAAAACTCAAGGGCCACAAATCTGTTCTTTTAATTCTAGATCATTTTCTT
This sequence comes from Xiphophorus maculatus, assembly GCF_002775205.1. Classification (NCBI taxonomy): domain Eukaryota; kingdom Metazoa; phylum Chordata; class Actinopteri; order Cyprinodontiformes; family Poeciliidae; genus Xiphophorus; species Xiphophorus maculatus. The sequence continues at coordinate 2,090,134 of NC_036454.1, read as the reverse complement.
TCCCACAGAAGAATAAAACTATAAATCCTCTTCTTTCTATATTCTCTGTTTTTTGTTGCTTAAATTCAAAGACAGAGAGATAATATAGGCAGTCTAGAAAAATTACAACATATTTTCTAAATTAGATATTTATCTAAACATATAGATAATATAAGACAATATGTGACATTTGTGTCTCTTTTTGCCTCTTCAGCTGAAGTTACCTTCTTATAACCCAAGTAGCTGCAGCGCGACTTTATCTCCTCCTTCACCGACCAGAACGACCTGCAGATCTGATCCGGCGACGCCTGGAGAGAGACGGGAGGCAGAATCAACCAGAACCAGCAGCAGGTCTCCCCCATGTTTGAGCCGTAAAGGCAGGTGCTCAGGGCGCCAGGAGTCTCAGGGCGCCAGGAGTCTCAGGGCGCCGTAGTAAAGACCAAGAAAAAATGGATATTTTAACATTTTTTTAACTAATAGGTAATAAAATAATTCCCTAACAACCAAAATTCTGCACTAATTTAGCTGACAGCAGAAAATGCACAGCTTGAGGAGCCGCGCTCTGCTGATGAGTCCAAAAACATCAGGAAACATCAGGAAACATCAGAAAACATCAGAAAACATCAGGAAACATTAGAAAACATCAGGAAACATCAGGAAGCATCAGGGCCAAACTGTCTGGTTCCAAAAGACAAACCACAGAGAAGAGGTGGAGCAAGAAAACTAATGTGATGAAACTGCATGTTGGTTTGGCTGCAGACTGCAGGTAGCAGCTAAGCTAACTAGCCAAACACAGAGCTAATCCTGCTGCATCACGCAGGCCTGAACCTCAGGACTCTGGTCAATGTGTCACGTTTTGTTAGCATTAGCTTCTAACTGTTCCAAAATATTAAAAATATGAAAAAAATTAAATATTCTGAATTTTAAAAAATCACTTGAGCTGAAAAGAACCAGAAAACTAGAAGCTTTTCTTTTCAAACAGAAAATGTTTAAAATCCTTTTAATTTATGATGAATAACCAAAACAAACAGAAACAAAATTGGACTATTTTATTTGCTTGTCTTTTTTTTTCTTGGCCTATTCTTTACTTTTAACTCGACTATTTTGGCCCATGAGACAAAAAGTTTGGACACCCAAAAGTTAAAGCTTTTAAACTGAAATACTGTGAATATCATAGAAACTCCAAGGTTATGATCCAATCTGTTTCCTTTATATCTACAAAAACAGGCCAACAGTGGATCACAGCAGCAGCCAAACACTGTGGGCCCCGGGGCAGGGGCGGAGCTTCATGGGGGTCTGGGAGGGCCCCGGGCCCCCAGGGGTCAGCCGTACCTGGAGGTTGGTCGTCATCTCCCTCAGCTCCTGCAGCCGGCCGCTGAGCCCAGACTGCTGCAGGTTGCTGCTGGCCGCCTGCAGGACGTAAAGACGGTTAGAGGTGGACGGACGGACACCAGGTGACAGGGACAGACGGGGGACAGAGGACAGAGGTCAGGGGACAGAGGACAGCCACCTCGGCCTTGATCTGGATCTGTGTCCTGCTGATGATCTTCTGGACCTCCTCAGTGAACATCACCTCCGCCTGCAGGGAGGAGAACTTGTCGTCCAGCGGAGCCAGCACCTTGCGGAGCTGCAGAGGGACGGAGACGGTTGGACGTGTGAGGACCGGCTGCAGGGGACACGGACTCCCTCAGGACATGGACTCACCTGCAGCAGACTCTTGGACTCAAACACCTCCAGATCAGAGAAGATGGAGTCCTCAGTGGAACTGAGCCGCTTGATTTCCTCCTTCATCTTCTTCTGAAACACCTTCACCTCCTGGGGAGCGTAGTCTCCTCCTTCTTTGAACGTCCTGCAGGAGGAAGAGGAGGAGGATGAAGGTCTGTGCTCCTCCTGCTGCCTGAGCTGAAGCTGAAGCTGAAGCTACCTGAAGGACTTCTGCAGCTCTGCCGCTTTCTTCCTGGCCTCCTCCAGGAGGCCGCGGATCATCCGCTTGAAGTTGGTCTGGCACCGCAGGGTGTCCTCGGCGTGCCGGTCCAGTTGCTCCTGCAGGGCGGCGCCAAAGACCTCCAGACTGACACACACAGGGCAGATCAGAGCCTCCAGCTGCAGGCCGGCGGCGGACGGCGGGTCAGGGCTTACCGTTTCCTGAACGGCACCAGGAGGACGATCTGGTGGTCTCTCTGTATGGAGGTCTGCAGCTCCTGGAGCGTCGTCTTATGGGAGGTCAAAAGGTCAAACAGCTCCAGGTTCTTCTTATGGATGGAGACCTGGAGATCGTGGAGCTCTCTCCTGCAGGAGGTCAGGATGTTCGAGACGTCCTCAGAGAAAGTGTCTACAAGCTGCCGGTGGAGCTGCAGCTCAACTACACACACACACACACACACACACACACACACACACACACACACACACACACACACACAGTTGAAGTCAACGTATGTAGCATCTAGGGTTGCCACCCGTCCCGTATTGAACCGATGCTTAACTGTCCTAAAGAAACGCCTATCAAACACATCAACACTAAACAATAATGACCAAAATAAAACACAGGAAATATTAAGGTCAGCTAAATTCTGATGGCGGGAGCTAAAGGACCCCAAAACGCTACGGACCGCGCTGAACGTCACGGTTGCCTAGAGACGGACACTACGCAGCCCGGCGAGCTGCTATCAACCCGATTCTTTTTAAAACGTCCTCGACCCGATTCTCTGTCCTTAGAACAGACTGCTGCAGGTTGCTGCAGGTTGCTGCAGGTTGCTGCCGGTTGCTACAGGTTGCTGCAGGTTGCTGCAGGTTGCTGCAGGTTGCTGCCGGTTGCTGCAGGTTGCTGCAGGTTGCTACAGGTTGCTGCAGGTTGCTGCAGGTTGCTGCAGGTTGCTACAGGTTGCTGCAGGTTGCTGCAGGTTGCTGCAGCGCTAGACTCTAACTGCTTTTAAAAACACAGACGTGAGGAAAGAGGCTCAATAATGTCAGGGAGGATAAATAAAGGCCTTTAGAAAATGTCGGTGGCGCCGTGTGCTGCTGTATGACTGGATCAGGAGGGGAACCGCAGACCCGTCAGAACCTACAGAACCTACAGAACCTACAGAACCTACAGAACCAGACATCAGCGTCTCTTCATCCTCAATCATCTCCTGAGGTTGACATGGTAACAACATTTAACTAGGATTCGATTTCTTATTGTGCTTTTAGTCGACTGTTATGGTTTGATTATTTGCTTATTGAATAATAATATCAGCCAAAATAAACGGCCTTTTAAAGAACAAATCATACTAATAGAAACAATAAACGAAATATTTTCTCCTCTAAAAAGGTTCATTAGATCTTTCTGTATGTTTTATTTAGAAATATTGATATATTTTATGAATTCATTGTTCAGTGGTCATTTAATGTTCACTGTTATTTTATTAATGTTGTTTATCAGTTTGGATAATCTGACTTCCTACCAGTAAAAAAAAATCATGCTAACCAAAAATGCTCCAGCCACAGAGCTGCAGCCCAGGGGCGGATCTAGACGGGGGCCGAGGGGGAACCACCGAAATTACACTAAATAAATGTCTTGTGTTAATACTCAGGCGTGAATTATTCTAACCTTCATAATTTTACTTTAACATTGAATTAAACATTATACTGCTGAACTTTTATCTGCTGGATCTGCAGCCTGGATCTCTGGCTGATTATTATCTGAAATGATGAAATATTTTCTCTGTTTTTGTCTCATTCTTTAACTGTTGCCATAAACAAACAGAATATCCTAGAAATTGTTCTAGAACCAGCCTCCAAATCTAACAGCTTATTTCTATAGATATTCTGATGATAATCTTTAATATACCAGGAAGTTCCCATAACTTTGACACTTTTGGAGGTCAGAGGTCACATTATTAGATCAGGTGTTCTGATCAGTTACTCAGTACTTCAGTAGTTTACCAAATACTTTTTACACTTAATTCAACTTGTTTAAGGTGAGCTACTCTGATTGGAGGACAATTTTGGAATAACACACAGTTAAGGTTAATTATAGTTAATTATAGTTAATTAGGGTCAATTTAAAGTGCAGAAATTTGTTTTTCAGTTAATTTGGACTATTATTACCTTATTGATTATTATGTTAATGTTACTCAGAATGTTGGTGTAAGCCACCCAGTGTGCGCGCGCGTGCGTGCGTGCGTGCATGCGTACGTGCGTGCGTGTGTGTGTGTGTGTGTGTGTGTGTGTGTGTGTGTGTGTGTGTGTGTGTGTGTTACCGAGCCGAGGCTCGTATATTTGGGTCCGGACGTATTCTGGTGTCAGCGAGAGTTCGTGCTCCAATCGAACCACTTCCTTCTTTTCCGTCACCATGGCAACAGCCGAGCCGAGAAGGTCTTTGAAGCTCTGCTCGATGTGGTCCAGAACCAGAATCCGGGTCCTGGACGATCAGACAGACAGGGTGAGACGGCTTGTCCCTGTGAGGACGTGAGTGGACAGACGGACGTCCACCTGGTCAGGGTGTGGCTGAGGAGCTCCACAGGAAACACGCTCAGGTGTGTTTCCTGAATGAAGTCAGGCAGGTCGGGGGCGGGGCATCTGAAGGCGGGGCCGGTGTAGACCACACCCCCTGACGATGTAAAGTTGGTGGTGCTGCTGTTGTACAGTTGGCTCAGCGAGGACGCTGCCTGCACACACACACACACACACACACACACACACACACACAGCTTACAGGTGCGTCAGAGTCGCTGATGTCACTGAGCTGAGCAGCCAATCAGCTTCACCTCGCTCAGGAACCTGAGGGTGCTGAAGGAGTAACCGGCTTCTCTGCTGATCAACTCGCTTCTCGGGTGGAACATCTCTGAGTGGGAGGACGATTCTGGAAAGACGGAGACAAGGTGAGGCAGGAACGGACCAGTCAAAGTCTGAGTCGGCCCAGTCAGACCGACCCTGGTCCAATCCGGTTCTGATGGACGACACCGAGACGTTGGGCAAGTCCGCTAGACTCTGAGGAGGAAAAGGCCATGAGAGCAGGTCAGTGAGAAAAACCGACCTAGATGTCGCCTGTGCGTTTCCGTGGTTACCGGTCTGTGTCGATGGCTGAGTCTGAAGAAGGAGCTGACGGCGTTACTGTAGGCGTACAGCTCCTCCATGAGGACGGCAGGGAGCTGGTCCAGGAGGTCGCACTGCTGGGTCAGAGACGGCCTGCAGCTGGACGGGACAGAGACGGTCAGACACCTGGACGTCCTCACCGGACTGCAGCTGCCGTCCCACCCGTCAAACCCGTCCCACCCGTCAAACCCGTCCCACCTGTCCCGGATGTCCTTCAGCTGCTCCAGAACTTGGTCCAGACACAAGTCCAGAACCTCCTGTCTGCTCTCCTGACGCAGCGCCGCCAACACGGCGTCCACAGGCCCCATCATCCTCTGGGAAACAGCAAAGCATCATGGGAGGATGCCCACCACCCCTCCCCCTCACAGGTCAAGGGTCAGAGGTCAGAGGACTCACCTCCACCAGCAGCTGCTGCGTCTGCTTCACCAGCTGTCCCTGTGCCTCCAGCTCTTCTTCTCTCCTCTTCACTCGGCGGCAGTGCGTCTCCCATAGCAACGCTACGGCGCGCATCACCTCAGACACCCACCTGCTGACCCCGAGGACATGGCGGTCCACGCTGTCACGGCACTCCTGAGGACAGGGGACAGCTAGAGGACAGGTGGACAGACATGGGGACAGACAGAGGGAAGTTTGTGTGACCAACGTCTAAACCAGCCAATCGCTCTTCGTCGTCTCTCTGTTGTTGTCCAATCAGAGGGAGGAGCCGAGAGGACGCGATGTCCTCCACCTGCTGGTCAGACAGCTGCAGCGTCGACAGCGCCTCCTGCAGGAAGACGGCTGTAACTGACAGCAGGAACTTCTGGAAGGTTCTGTTGGAGTTCTGGTTCTGGTCGGTCAGATCTCACCTGGGAGCGCTGCGCCTCGGCCCGGTAACGCTGCCAGGTATCTTCATAAAACCTCTGCAGCTGCTCTCGCATGTCGGCATGGAGACCAGCTGGAGACAGAGGACATGAGGACAGACATGAGGACAGGAGGACGGACATGAGGACAGGAGGACGGACGTGAGGACAGACGTGAGGACAGGAGGACGGACATGAGGACAGGAGGACGGACATGAGGACAGACGTGAGGACAGGAGGACGGACGTGAGGACAGACGTGAGGACGGACCCTGGACGTGTCCCCAACCCACCAATCTGCTGGTTGACGGCCGTCAGCTCGTTGAACCAATTAGAAGCCAGAGCTACGGAGCAGGTGGGCGGGACCAGAGAGCTGGAACATGGAGGGAAGGAAGGTGATTGGTGGAGAGAGCAGGGGGCGGAGCCTGTGCTGAGAGACAGGAAGCAGCTTGGTACCAGATCTTGTAGATGACCTCGGAGCGCTGCTGGACCAGAACCTCTTGGTTCTGTTTCATCTGATCCGAGAACAGGTTCCGCTCCCCTTCCCTGCTGCTGCACACGGTTCTGGAACACAGATGGGCTGAACCAGAACCAAAGGCAGAACCAGGAGTACAACTGGTTCTGACCAAATCTGCTTCAGATCAGAACCAGAATCAGGACAACAATTAGTTCTGACCGCAGCGGGAACAGAACCCAGACCGGTTCTGACCAGTGGATCTTCTTATCATCTGTTAATAAAACCCAGTTAAAGCTCTGCAGCAGCTGGTTCTGATCGTCTCTGGACCCACCGGACTTTCGGACCTCCCCCTACCTCAGCTCCTCCAGCATCTCCTCCACCCGGCCTGTCCTCCAGTGGTCCAGACTCTCCTCCCAGTGCAGACGGAGAACCAACTCCTGCTGGAGGATCTGGTCCTGCAGCAGCAGAACCAGCCGGGCCGAGCTGCGCCGGTTGGCCAGCAGAGACTGGTTCAACATCTGGAGGAGGAAGAGGAGGAGTGTGATGATGAAGTCAGAGGGGACGTGTGGGGACATGCGGACGTTACCATGGCCTTGGCGTGGATCAGTCGGTGGACATCGGGTGGAGACAGGAAGCCGATCTGCTCCAGGCGGAGGAGCTGCTTCTTCAGAATCTTTGTGATCTGCAGACGGATTAGAAGAAGAAGAAGATTTTTTTTTTTTTGATTTTTAACAAAACATTTATTATACAATAATCTAACAATACATTACATAATCAGGTCAAGGATACTAAAAAACACAATAAATAGTTACAATAACAGCTGGTTATATTTTAGTTTCTCCCTGATTAGAAATGGTGGACAACACATAGTTAAAACCCCACAGATCTAAAAACCCTTTAAATCCCCGGTGGCTCTGTGGAAACAAAACTCCAACCTCAACCTTGATGTTAACCTTCCACAGAGCGCCACGTCGGGTCCAGGTCCAGCCTGCATTTTGTCCCGTCCAGTCAAATAAATAGCCATCTTGGCTTCGGCTATTAAAAAATTTAAAAGCCGGGATTTAAAACTAGTGGATCGGCTGTAATGTACACCATTGATAAAAACAGAATTGGTAAAAACCAGGATAAAAGGGCTAAAAATGCTAAAAATGCTCGTTAAAAGATTTAAAAAGCCAGTTAACCGTACACAATCTATAAAAACATGAAAAACACTCTTGGACAAACTACAAAATGGACACTTGTTTAAAACCCCAGGACTGATGACCGATAGAAACGATGGCGCCGTGAAGAACCCGCCACTGTAAATCACCGGTCCGTGTTTTTATCGGAGGTTTGTACCGAGTCCTCCACTGAGGTTTCTGACCTTTGAGTCTGTCGCTCCACACACTGATGTTTCTTTTGTTCAGGATTTTAACACAATATTTGTACAGCATTTTTGGCCCCGTTTTGCACAAGTCCAGTCCTTCGTCCGGACTTTGAAGTAGAGGACCACCGTCCTCTCCGAAATCCGGAATTATAAACAGGTCCGGGAATGGGTCAGTCGGATCGGGCAGGCAGTCTCTTGTGATGTGCAGCTGCAGGAGCCGCCTCTCCCCAGCCGCCATCTGTACCTTCACCCGGTCCAGGAAGCGCTGAGTTAGCCTGGCGGACCGGATCCCCAGCAGTGAGCCGACTCCCTGAATGTTCTTAAAATCCGGTCCAGCCACTCGCACCAACTGACCCAGGGTCACCGTACCGGACCTGATCAGCGCCTCAGCAAGTCCTGGTGTGGCGCCGTCACGGACATCTAGTCTCGCTCCGTACACTAGCGGTTCTTCTAAAAGCCAAAGCAGAGAAATTTGCGTCCTTGATCTGTGCTGTTTAAAAAGAGCACACGATTTAAAAACGCTTTGATAAAACTGAGGTAACCCTTTTAACTTTAAAAGACTAAAATCGGTTAAAAACAGAGCAGCATCCAGCCCCAGACAGTTAACACGCCTGAGGATGCAGCTGGCCACATCTTTCCATACAGGAGATCCTGTCAGGAACTTCTGGAGGAACTGTAATCTAAAAGTAGCTGTTCTACTGGCCAGGTGGACAAGACCCTGGCCCCCCTCCTCTCTCGATAATAACAAAACAGACTGTGGCACCCAGTGTAGACCGTTCCAGAAGAAGTTGACCATCTCTGATTGGACCTTTGCCAGTAGGCCAGATGGTGGGTCTAACACAGCAGGTTTGTGCCACAGTTGCGAAGCAACAAGGTTGTTTAAAACCAACACTCTACCTCGGTAGGACATCTGTGAGTGCAGCCACTTCCATTTTGATACCTTGTTTTGTATTTTTTGTTCAATGTTTTCCCAGTTCTTACACACAGTAGTTTTATTGCCTAAAAACAAACCCAAATACTTAAAACCATCTTTCTTCCAGAAAAGACCCTGAGGGAGAACTGGGACTCCGTCAGGCCACCCGCCGACAGCCAGGGCTTCCCCCAGTTCACCCTCGCAGCGGACAAAGTGGAAAACTTTTCCGTGATCTCAGTTAAAATACTGACATCTCGCTGATCTTTAATAAAAACAACAACATCGTCAGCAAAGGCAGATAAAACCACATTGTTTTTAAAACCAGGTAAAACCAGACCATAAACACTCGAGCGTATTTTCTGGAGGAGGGGTTCCAGGGAGAGTGCGTAGAGCATCCCCGAGAGCGCGCAGCCCTGTCGAACGCCTCTACACACCCTAAAAGGAGCACACATGCTGCCGTTGATCTTCAGCACACTCTCAATATCACTGTACAGAACCTGCATCTTGGCAATAAGACCCTCGCTGAACCCGAACCTCCTCATGGTTTCCCAGAGGAAGCCATGTTCAACGCGGTCGAATGCCTTTTCTTGATTTAGTGAAATCAAGCCAGTCTGCAGACCCAATGAACCAGAGACCTCCAAAACGTCCCGAATGAGGTAGATGTTATCTACCATGGACCTGCTGGGGACGCAATATGTCTGATCCCAGTGGATGACCTGCTCCATAGCTTTCCCCAGCCTCGTGGCCAGAGCCTTGGAGAAGATCTTGTAGTCGGTGCAGAGGAGGGATACGGGGCGCCAGTTCTTCATGTCCTGCAGATTTCCCTTCTTGGGCAGCAAAGTGATAACTGCCCTACGGCAGGACAAAGGGAGTGAACCAGTAAGCAGACTCTCATTGTGGACATCAAGCAGGTCTTGGGCCAGAAGATCCCAGTAGGCCTTGTAAAACTCCACCGTGAGCCCGTCAATGCCTGGGGACTTCTGGCCCTGCATGCTGAGGAGGGCTGTGTGGAGTTCTTGAAGCCCCAGGGGGCGCTCCAGGTCAGTGTTGGTCTCCTCGGAGACCTGAGGCAGTTCACTGCAGAACTCCTCGAACAGTTCCTCGTTCTCTTTGTATTCGCTGTGGAACAGAGAACGGTAAAACTCCACAGCCCTCCTCCTGATCTGCCCTGGTTCACTCAGTTGCTGCCCCGTGTCCGACAGCAGAGAGTGGATCTGCTTCCTCTGCCCGTGTTTCCTCTCCAAGCTGAAGAAAAAGCCAGAGGGAGCATCCATCTCCGTGATGTTCTGGATCCGGGACCTGACCAATGCGCCTTGGACTTTATTCTCCAGCAGGTTTGCTAAAACTAGCCTTTTAGATTTGAGAGCTTCAATGTACTCTCGATTTCCTGTGGATTCACTAAGTCGTTCTAACTCCACGATGTTCATCTCCAGATCCCTGATAGATCCGGTAATGTCACGGGTGACATTAAGGGTGTGCTGCTGACTCAGCAGTTTTATCTGAACTTTGCCATGGTCCCACCACTGTCTCAGACAAGTAAAATTGGACTTTCTCTGTCTAAAACCAGTCCAAAAATAACCTAAAATCTCCTTAAAACCCTGATCATAAGTTAAAGCTGAGTTAAAATGCCAGTAAGCGCTTCTAGGTAAAATGTTTCTGATAAAAACACCTAAAAGCAACGAGTGATCGGTAAAAGCCACCGGTAAAATCTGGCATGTTTTAAACACATTAAAATGATGTTTAAAACAATAAAAACGATCAAGTCGAGCTAAAGAGATTCGGTTTTCCTTAATGTGGGACCATGTGTGCTGCCTGGAGCCTGTTCATCCTCCTCCATACGTCCACCAGGCCGTGAGACGAGACCAGCTGCCGCAGAGCATGCTGGGCTGCTGGATGTGGCTCTGCATGATTACGACCTAAAAACTCGTTTTCTGTACAATTAAAATCCCCGCCTATAAAAACATAATCCTCAGACCCACAATCACCCAACCTTTCCCCAATTTGTTCAAAAAAACGCTTTTTCTCTGCATTGGTGGTCGGAGCATAAATATTAATAAAAACCAGACTAAAATGATCAAACTTTGTTTTGACTAAAAGACACCTCCCCTGAACGACATGTTCCACTTCTATTGAGTTTGGGGTGAAAGCTTTGGAGAACAGGAAGCCCACCCTGCACTCTGGGAGGCACCGTGGCTTAAAACGACCCCCCCCCCCCTCCACTCTCTGCCCCAGTCTGTTTCAATGAAATCATCACTGTGAGTTTCCTGTAAATAAATAACATCGATTCTCTTTTGGTTCAGTGTTTGATAAATTAAAGCACGTTTCTCAGCCTCCCTCGCCCCGTTAAGATTCAAAGATGCTATTTTAAAAGAATCCATGTTGAGTAAGAAGCTAAAACCAACACACCAAAAAACTATAAAAATAATAATAATAAAATGTTACTGCATCATTTTGATCAGAGTTGTTTCCTGACTCTGGACATTATTTTCTTCAACCTAAAACTTCCTGATCTGATAACCTGATGCTTCTTTGTTCCTAATGTGATGCCTTGCTGAGAAATAAAAACATCTTTCGATTTTTATTCCTCTAAAACCTTTAGTTTGTTCTAAAAAGGTTCTAAAAGATTCTGCAGGATACTTTGGTTCTTTAAGACCAGATTGTGACACAGACGCTTCACTGGTATCAGAGAACCAGCTCTCAGCGTCGCTGCCGTCTGATACCTCCTTCCTCTCAGTAACCAGCTTGCTGACCTGCTTGCTGACCTGCACAGCAGCCACCACATTTTTTCTCTTACTGCGCCTCTTTATCGGGGCAGGAGCTTCCAGCTCCATCTCCTCCTCTGCCTCACCTGTCTCTCTCTCCACTCCAGCTCCAAAAACCGACTCCACACTGTTCTTTCTTTCTTTCTGTCCACCTACCTCCACGTCTCCTTTCCCTCCCAGATCTCCACACACTAACTGCTCCTCACTGCCCTTCACCTCCTCCTGCTCTCCCTGCACACCGTCTCTCTCTCCCTCTACACTTTCACCATCACCACCATTCACCCCATCACCACACACCACCGTGCACCCCTCCGTTCCCACACACACACTCATCCCACTGTCCACCACTGACACCTCAACAATACCGTCTGCTGGTTCTTCTGCAGCAGGTTCCTCCGCTGCCCTATCCTCACCAGGTGAGGCTCCTCCTGCTCAGCAGCAGCCCGCTGCAGCCGGGTCGGCCCTGTTAGGACACATTTTTATGATGTGGCCCTCCTGACCACAACCAAAACACCTCATATTAGAAGACGTTGCAAACAGAACATAATCATCAATCCTCACATGAAACCGTAAATTGAGCTCCTCATCTTTACGGTTTAAAATCATAAACAGTTGTCTCCTATGAGACACAACGTGTTTCAGCAAAGGTGATTTGCACCCCGTCAGAACTTTTTTAAGTGGTGACACCACCTTACCGTGCCTTGACAGTTTTATCAAAAACTCATCGCTGATAAACGGTGGCACGTTAGACAAAGTTACTTTTGTCGCCGGGAGTGTTAGCGGCGACACCTGCCAAAACAAATCCCCTATGGAAACGCCCTCCTCCACCAACTGTTGAGCCTGTTCAACTTTCTCTACAAACACCACCGCTCCATTCATCCGTGCTGCCGACCTAATATTCCCGTGCCCAATCACCTCACCCACAGTCAAACAAACTTCCTCCACGCTGCACGGAGAACCAGCACCCACCTTGATGCCGTTCTTCCGTGTCAGCGTGGAGAAAGACCCACCACCAACACCCACCATGGCGTCCTCAGACGCCGGCCTGACGGCCACAACTGAACCCACAAAACCCCTTAAAACGTGACGAAAACTAAACACGAAATTACAGATAAACAAGTAACACAAACACCCAGTGAAAAACAGTAAGAAAAAACAAAGATAGAAAAGATTCAATCTCTCGCTCTTCTTCCGCTCTTCCGCAAACACCCTCCTCTCACACGAAGAAGAAGAAGAAGAAGAATCTTCCATCAGCACCAAACCACCACCTGATGGTCTGACTGAATGTCCAGTCAGCAACATCCTGTCTGGTTTCAGGCCAACATTCCTGTTGGTGGAGGTGGAGGCGCTCCACCCAGAAGGTTCCAGCTGCAGCTGCACAAACTACAAAACACGACCCATAGACCGGGCCGAGGACATGGACCGGGTCGAGGACATGGACCGGGCCGAGGACATGGACAGGGGGACGTAGAGCGGTTGGTGTCAGATTGGTACCATGGTGGTTCAGAGGATGTTTTTATTTGTTTCATTTATTAATTATAAATTCATTATTCTATTTTCTGCTTGTTTATCTGTTTTATTGAATCTCCATTGATTAATTGTCACCATGTTTTATCTTTTTAATGTTTCCTCCCCTGCACAAGCAGCGGCTGCAGCCGGGTATCGTTGGCTCCCCCTTGTGGAGGAGACCTCACCTGCAGGTCACACAGGAACTGATCACCTGAAACCATGAACTCTGACCTCCAGGCTCCTGCCGTCGTCACAGGTCTTCAGCTTCTGCTGCATCTCTGAAACCCGGCTCTTCTTCTGCCTCATCTCCCCATCCGCCTCCTCCCAGAGGCTGCGCAGGCCCTGACACACACACACACACACACACGCACACACACACACACACACACACACGCACACGCACACACACACACACATTACCAATAATGATCCAAGCTTTTCCTGATCCAAACATCTGAACCTGCTGAGATTAATCAGCTTCTCTACACAAGAAGTCAGATGATGGACAATGGACCAGTGGTGGACCAGTGGTGGACCAGTGATGGACCAGTGGATCAGTGATGGACCAGTGGTGGACCAGTGGACCAGTGATGGACCAGTGATGGACCAGTGATGGACCAGTGGTGGACCAGTGGACCAGTGGTGGACCAGTGGACCAGTGGTGGACCAGTGATGGACCAGTGATGGACCAGTGGTGGACCAGTGGACCCAGTCTGGTCCCAGTCTAATGCCTCTGACGTGTCATTTGGCTGTTTGACCAGCAGGGGACACCAGGTTCCTGTGAGACAGGCTGCAGTGGGACATGTCCTGGAGGACAGGAGTCCTTCAGTGTGGCTCAGTGTTCACACCTGCAGACTGACTGGCTGCTGTCCAATCCTGTCCTTCAGGATGTCCAATCTGAGGTCCACCTCCTCCAGAGAGGACACCAGCTGCTCACAGATGGACCTCACCTCCAGTTCACACACCTGGCAGAGAGACGCCATCAGTTCCCCCATCATTTATGCCATCCAGCCACCTGGTTGTCATGGTGATGACGCAGCTACCTGGGACAGGTGGTGCAGCTCCGCCTCCTGCTGCCTCAGAGCTTCATCATGCTTCTTCATCCTCCTCTTCATCAGTTTGTCAATGATCCCGAAGCTGGACCCGTCGATGACTGAGGATCAGAACCGTGATCAGAAACTAATCAAACTCCAGAAGTCCTGCTGATAATATTCATTTTTCAGTTTTTAATCTAAAACTGTGAACAGAAATGAGTCAAAAATACTGAAAGCTGAAAGAATCGATCAGAAATCTGACCCTCCGTTTGGTTTCTCTTTCTTCCTCACGTCCTTTAATCTCTGAACAATAACTAGAAAACTTCTGAAGAAATTTAAAGGGGCCTGTCAAAGTGTGCCCGTCGGTTGGACCCAGCATTCTGATGCTAAAAATTAGCATCAATGCTAAAGTAAGCTATACTGTGGTCAATAGCGTGTGGAGAGTCTCACACGTTGACTAACATGGATTTACTCCACTCAGTATGCAAATGTTGTTGCATAAGCTAAAATTAGCCAAAATGCTAATGTTAGCCTAAACGTTGTCAGCAGCATGTGGGGCATCACTAGCTTGTTGTCTTAGCTTGACTTGCTCCATTCAGTGGGCTAAACAAAAGCAATAAATACAAAAGTAGCTAAAATGCTTATTTTAGGGAAAATGCTAATGCTAATGCTAATGCACTGTCCTGCTCCACAAGGCAGTGCATTGGTGGGATGTAGTGCCCTGCTAATGTTAGCTCAGATGCTACTTTTAGTGCGTGGGTTGTCGCTAGCGTGTTGATGCTACCAGAGAATGTCTTCTATCACAAGCCTGGAGTCTTTGTTCATTTGGCAGTTTAATATGTAGAAAGTAGGTAAGTAATGATGAGGCTTTTACTTTGAAATTTTCAGTAAACTTCATGCTAGAAAGCCACAATAATCTCATGTGCAACAGTGGCTGCGCTGGATTATTGCAGCCCAGAAACCAGAAGCAAGTCAGAAATCCTCTCCGTCTCTCACTGCACTTTTCTTCACTTACTCTCTGAGTTTCGTCAGTTGGACATTTTGCTGATTTTCTCTAATTACGTCGCCATTTTTATTCCAATAATACCCCGGATGCCGAGATGGAGCAGCATTAATGGTGACGGAAGACAAATGAAGAAATGAAGAGGAAGATCAGATCCTCCCTGCGGCGCTATGACGGCCCAAAGATGAAAGCAAAGCAGATTTATGTCATTCATAAATATCAAACCATCAACTGCTGGTACCGACCCAGACGGTCAGGAAGCCGGATGACGTCAGCGGAGCCATCGACAACATCAGACCTCTGCTGCCACCTGCTGGTGGAAGAAAGCAGGTGAGTTACACCTGGACACGTTTGTCTTGAGTGGGTGGGGGGGGTGGGGGGGGGGGTGGGGGGGGCGTGTGTGTGTGTGTGTGTGTGTGTGTGCGTGTGTGTGTGTGTGTGTGCGTGTGTGTGTGTGTGTGTGTGTGTGTGTGTGTGTGTGTGTGTGCGTGTGTGTGTGTGTGTGTGTGTGTGTGTGTGTGTGTGTGTGTGTGTCCACCTGCTGCTCTCAGGTGTCTTGCTGTACACCGGGGACAGACTGCCGGTCCTCTGGACCCTCCGTCCTGCCAGCAGGGATCTGGACAGCTGCGCCTGGACCAGGACACAGCGGGTGACTTCAGCAGCTCAGGTGGGACAGAAATGTCCTCCTGGAGCACAACTGAGACATCGGAGGGATCCGAACGGACCGGTTCTGGCCCAGACTCGGTTCGACCCACCTGTGCGTCGAACAGCTGCCGGTAAACCTTCCCGCCGGGAATCGCTCGGTTCCCACTCATCCTGCCGCCGGGTCCGGAGCCTCCAGCCGGGTCAGGGTCCCCGGACAGTCGGAGGAAGAAGATCCGGGGAAAAGAGGCTGCTGGGCGTCGGTGTCGGTTCGTTTCTCTGGTTCTTGAATCTGTTTCTCTGTCCGTCGGTCCGGTTCTGTTTAACGGCTCTTTGTGGTTTACTGTCACTATGGCAACGCGGGACGTTCACGGACCCATGAAGGAGTCGTTTATTTTGGCTTCAAATATAATTATCGGCTATTTTAAACCTTCAAACGTCAACCTGAATATTTCATGCTCAGATCTGCAGCAACAGGCTGAGACCGTCATATACAAATAAATCACTGAAATCGATCATTTTTTACAGTGGTGTCCAAACAATACCAAACTGAAACTATTCAAGGAGGCCACAATATTATTATTAAAAATAATTTTTACTTTGAGTATTAATTGCAGACACGATCCTACTTTTTGATTTTACCAGCTTGTTAAACAATAAACTGAACAATATTGTTTATGAAATAAGCAAAGCAGCCATATTTCTGAAGCCAGGTGGAAATCAGATTTAAAACAAACAGTCTCTTGCAGGTTTGTCAGACAAAATAAAAAATCATCTTTATCTGGATTTTTTGTGTCTTTTTAGCAACAAGAACAGGAATTTTCTCACACTTGCTTTGATCTGCTAGGTTTATGAATCGTGCATTTAGGAAAAGCCACTGGATGTTTTTGTTGTTAGATTAAAAGGAAAAACATGAACGAAGACTTTGTGTTGCATCTTAAGGTTTTAATGATCTTTTTGAATCAGATTGTTTTTAAATGAGGATTTGCATCAACTAGAAAACCAAATTTATTCTGGTCTTAAACCCAGATGAAGGGCCGCCCAAATTGTTCTGAGGGCCGCAAATGGCCCCCAAGCCACGCTTTGGACACCCTGCTGTCATGTTCTGCGTTTTTCTGTGTATTTATTTATTGTTTTCTGTGTCCTGGAGTCTCTTCGTTGTCCTGTCCTGTCCATGCGTGTGGCCTGTTGCTGCCTGTGCTGAGTCTTCCGCTCAACTGTGCTGCCAGGTTTTTTGGACTTTGTTGGACTGGGTTGTTTCTGGACATTATTCATTAAAATCATTCATTTATCGCATTCCTGGGTCTACAACGTTTGCCTCACCACCACCTACACCGCACTTCATGACACCTGCTTTATTGCAAATAAACAATAAATATATGAATGTGATTTATATCACATATATAAATCACACTTTTTATGACACTAGATCCAATTGAAGCACTGCTGAATGTTTCAGTGTTGACATTTTGTTAATTATTTATGTATATTTATTTATTGATGCATAAACATATTACTGTTTTCTTATAGCTGGATTAAAATAAGACATGAGGGCTGAATGGTTCGGCTTAATGTACAACTTTAATTATTGAAACATTTAAAACAGAATATTTCTGACTGATAAAATATGTGTTTTTTGCTTAATTATTTAATTTTATATTTTATTTCTCCTGCTCAGGGATCTTTTGTCAACATCAGATTAAATGTCTGATGTTCAGAATCAGTTCCTCTTTCAGACAGCAGGGGGCGACAGCAAGATTGAACTTATGACCAACGTTCCTGCATTTCACATGTATTTAGATTTTTTTATGAAATAAATACTGCCATAAATGTAGCATTTAAAACTATATAAATACTGTGGACTCGTGGCTCTGCTGGAGGTTTTCCTGTTTGACCCGGAAACATTTCAGAACCAACAAAAGTTCTGGCTTCAGATTTTTTTATTGATTTTATTGATAATTGAGAAAATTAAAACCTGTACTTTTCTTATTTGATCTGATGATCAGCGAGTTGGTTCAGTTTGGTTTAGGAAATATCATTCAATATCATTCAATATCATTCAATATCATTCAATATCATTCAATATTATTCAATATCATTCAAGCTGCTTTTTCTCTGGGAAAAATGAAATTAAATCAGAAATCGAGCCGTTTTTCATCGACATCAACTCTGATGATCTGAGTTATCACGACATTTAATTTAATGTTGGGATAAATGAAACATTTTTGAATTTGGGTTAAAATAACAAAGCTTGTATATAAACAAGAGGTCTCACTCTCACTCAATTCAAATGACAGAATGGGTCAACTGTTTTATTACAGGTAAATGTTTTCTGACTGGAAAATTCTTTGTTTTTTTCCGAATGTATAAAATTTAAAGGTGCTGGTTGTTATGAAATGTTATGAAATGTTATGAAATGAGCCTGGTGATGTTTCAGAACATGAAATATAATTTAAGAGATGAATGTAAGTTTGTTGCAGCAAAGGCTAAAATAAGCGTTGAATCAGACGCTGCCTGTTCGCAGCATTCAGCTGTGGAATAATGTCAGACATTAAATTATAGAATTCATCATTTGTTCTTAAAATGATTATTCACAATATATTTTCAATACTTACACAACTGAATGTTTAGGACAAAGGTTTCAAAAAATATTTTTCTTGTTATTTTATCTTTTTTAACATCACAGGTCATTTGTTAAAGGCTCAAATTTAGAGTTAGACATATCAGCATAAAGCTTATTGATCAGTTATTGATTGTTCCTGGGCCATCACACACACACAGGTTTGTATTTATATCTGTATCGGGGTTTTATTTTGGCAGTGCTGATGCATCCTCTCTGAATTAATAACTCAGTAATTCAGATTCTTCAGTTGTTTCTCCACAAATTTATTGTTTTTTCTGTTATGCTGCTCGTTGGTGGTTACCATAGCAACCGCTAACTGTTGCCGTCTGTGACTGAGGCATCAGCCGTTTTCTTTTCAAGTATTTTAACAAATATTTTAGACAAATTTGATAAAATACAATGTTTCACAAGTAATTCTGTTTTTAATTATTAATGTCCATTTCTCCATTTTAGCTGTTTAACTGCTGCCAGTTTATTCTGTTTGATTTAAAGCCTGGAGGCAGACGCTGGCTGAAGTTAACCACCAACCTGATTTCCTGTTTGTCAGAATAAATACAGGGAACCTGAAGGCGTCGTGGCGAGGCGTTCAATGAACGCGGCGCAGCGGATCAGTCTGCCAACATCAGCAGTTTAAACTTTATACAGATTTTAGTTAAACAAGAAATGAGGATCAATTGAAATGTAAAAATATTTTGATGAAAAATTTACTACTGAGACTCTAATACCAGGCTGGTAGTTAAGAAATAAATGTGGAAAATGTGATTTATAAATATGTAAAAATATTTGGTTTCCGTCTTTAATTTGAGCTGATAATGTTTTCTGTCTTCGTGTCGTTATAATAAACCTTCATTTCAGAATGACAAGTTTTATTCTCTTAAAGGCTGAAAGTGAAAAAAGTCCTGATTTAGTCCAAAAATTAAACATTTTCAGATTTTTTTTAAATCATAAATTTAAACTGAAATCTTGGACAAAAAACTGAAAATGTTAAAAACAGAGAAACTTTAATATTTTAAATAATTTTGGTTCAATAATTTTATCTTATTTTTCTGTCTCCATCAACCCGACCTGATGAGGAAACCAGCAGGTGAGCTTAGTGTGGCGTTGCCATGGCGATACCTGAAGCTGACCAGGAAGTCAGAGAGAGAAAATCCACAACCTGGAGTTTATTGATCTAAACATCAACAGCAAAAGGCAGGAGGAGACAACTGGACCAGAACCAGAACCAGAACCGGACCAGGTTCTGTTTGCTCCTTTAGTTCTCAGGAAGGACAAACAGAAACAGAATAAATATGAAAGAAGAGCAGAAAAGATTTTCTTATATTTAACAATCCTAATTATTCATTGTTCTAATTTCTCCTCTGATCAAAATAAAACATGAAACTCAAGCTGCAGTTGACCTCTGACCTTTTAGCTTCATTTTTAAAGCAAACCTGCAGCTTGGACTTAATTTGATCAGAAACCAGAAATAAAAGTTCAAGATTCAAGATTTCAGCTTCAGAGTTCAACGTTACGAAAATAATCTGAGTTATGACGAGAAAAACGTTTCTGGTGGTTCTGCTTCGCTCGACGCATCATCATCATCATCATCATCATCATCATCATCGCCGGAGAGCAGACAGGAAACAGAAAAACAAGAAGTTGTTCCCATTTCATGCACGACTTTCGTCCTTTTACAAACAAACAGTTTTAAAACTTATTTCAAAATCCCCTGGAAGCGAAGCTGTAAGAGGCGGTTACCACGGTAACGCCACAGGTTCAGCTTCTGTACCTGGTTTTCCTCCAGAACAGAAACAAACATCAGAAAAGGGAAAAATATCTCGACTTCCTGCGAGTCCAAACAAACGTTTCGTCCTGAAGTGATTCCAGAGGTTTTGGTGCTTTTCTTCTTTTCTCCCTGATTTCTCTCCAGAACCAGAACCAGACCAGGTCGGGTTTCATTCCGGACCGCTGGGTGGCGCTGGAGAGCCCAGCCGCGCTGAAACCAAACAGGAAGTGGGACGGGATGAGCTCTGACGCGTTCACAGTGTTCAGGAAAGTTCTGGACGAGCCGTCCAACGGCCGACATCATGGCTTCTGCTGACTGATGAGGCAGGGGTCAAGGGTCACGGGTCAGAACCAGGGTTTGGAGGTCGGGAACACATGGACCCGCAGGGTGGTCAGCCATTTATTGCTGGATAAGTTTTGTTTTAGGTCTGGGAGATAATCGATCGGGCCGTTTGGGCTCCATGGCGACGCAGCTGAAACGATTCCTCCAACCACAGAACCGCCATTATTAAAATTCCTCGGGGTAAATTATCTGCCTCCAAGTTTCGTTATGTTTCGTTATTTAGCGCTCTCACTTCCTCTGAGTTGTTGCTAAGTGCTAATGCTAGCAGCATAACGTCCCATTTATAAGTTTGTTCTGGGATTTCATTGGTTTATGATAATATCCGGGGTTTTATCGTTTCGTGGAGGACCAATAAGCATCCTGGAATTAACTGGAGTCCGGTAGCCGTTAGCCTGGTGGCGGTGAAGAGCGCGGCAGGTGCATTCATACAGGTGAGAGGAAACACTGAACACTGCCGTCGCTAACACAGAAGCTATAAATGAGTTCATCCATTAAACTCACTGAAGATGAACCTAAAAACTGAACTATGGTCTTTGTGAGGCTGCTGGTTTATTACTAAATTAAATATAATTTCATATTTTAGGATACTTTTGTCCAGGTTAACTTAAAAATTGAGTTATTATTGTTACGGTTTAATTATCTAAACTACAGAAAAGTATCAGTAGTGATGCGTAAATATGACAAATTGGGCCGATATCTGATATTAATACTGTTGTTATGGTAGAATTTACCAAAGCTTATCAAATTTTTATTGGATTAACCGATTAATGGTAAGAATAATCGATAGAATACTGGATGGCTAATAATCGCCAGCCGCAGCGCAGATGATGTCACAACGCCCAGGGCGGCCATCTTGCTTGACCAGTGTGTTGATTTGGGCCTTGAGCCCAAATATCAGAGATATTGATTATTGGGTTTTAATTGGTTCCCATATGATCCCAGCAGAGGAGACCGGTTCTGATCGACAGGAAGTGGGCCTGAGCGAGGCCATAATGGGTCAGAGGTCACGGTGAGCTGTAGCCGGGGCAGGCCAGCGTGACACTGTGTTGGGGTCGGAGGTCAGAGGTCACCGGCGCTGCGGGCTGAAGACGGGGAAGGCCAGCGTGACGTTGAGCGAGTCGTTGTGCTGGACCAGCGATGTGTGCTGGTAGTGCAGAACCAGCTCCTTCAGCGACCCGTACAGGTTGTACGGCTCGGCGAACCCGAAGCCGGTGCCGGTCTTGTTGATGACGCAGTGCTTGACCTCGCCGTCCACCCTGAGGGGGGAGAAAGAGGGACAGGTGAGGGAGGGACCCCGAAGCCCACAGGTGGGTGAGCGGGTGGGGGCGGGGCTTACACCACGGAGCAGGCGTAGCAGCCCGGCTTGCTGCTGTCCCGGACCAGGAAGGTTCCGTCCCGCTTGCCGCGCAGCAGGCCCTCGGCCTGCAGCCGGTTCATGTTCCCCAGACGCCACAGCCGCTCGTCGTGGTGAGGAAGGTCCTCCTCATCCTCCACCGTGCTGTACTCACTGCGGACAGCGACATCAATATTTCTGTTGCTACGGGCAACAACCAATCTGGCTAACAGCTGCTCAGCTTCTGAACTCCTAGAGGAACTGTTTGACCTTTGACCTTCAGTTTCAATGTGGTTTTTAAAGACATTTCTGTCAACTTTCAGCAATTTCTGAAGGTTGACAGAAATGTCTTTAAGGCTAAAACCTTGTAGTTAACGTCCCACCAGGTGGTCCATCTGTTTTAGTCTAACTCTTGGTCTGATTCTTCTTCTCTGGCCTAAAAAGAGTCAAAGTGTCCCCAATGGTCGGGTCGGGTCAGAACTCACTCCTCGGTGGTCTCGTTCTTCAGGTCCAGCCACTCGTTCAGCTTCCTCTGCCGGACTCCTTTCTGGGTCAGCCACCTGGAACAAACACACGGCTGTTAGAGCCCACTTCCTGCCCACCGCCAGCGCTTCCTGTCTGGGGGCGGGGCTTACATCAGGTACTGGTCCCGGGTCTTGCGAAGCTGGATCAGGTCCGGTTTGATGCTGTTCATCTTCTTGTCGATCTCCCGGTTGTCGGCCGCCTGCTTCTTCAGGTCCACCTCCAGGTGGCGCTTGCTGTCCACGATTTCGCTGATCCGAGACTTCAGCTTGTCGTAGTTCTCCATGATCCTTCAGAGAGAACCCAACTGGGTCAGAACCAACCGGGCCAAAACCCAACCGGGTCAGAACCAACCGGGTCAGAACCCAACCGAGCCAAAACCCAACCGGGTCAGAACCCAACCGAGCCAAAATCCAACTGGGTCAGAACCAACCGGGTCAGAACCAACCGGGTCAGAACCAACCAAGCCAGAACCCAACCGGGTCTGAACCCAACTGGGCCTGAACCAACCGGGTCAGAACCAACCTGGCCAAAACCCAACCAGGTGGGAACCCAAGTGAGCCAAAACCCAACCGGGTCAGAACCAACCGGGTCAGAACCACAGATGTTATTATCTGTACCCGATACTGAAAGAAATTCTACATGGGTTATTGGTGACAGTGGCCCTGATCCATAGGGACTGATCTATTCATTCTAGTTCTATGCTTTATGCTCTGAGTGCATGACAAAATAAAAGCCCCAAATCTTCACAATTATGTTTTTTCTTCTTTTTCATGTTAAAACAACATAAATCATATTTGTGCACTTATACTAAACATCCTCAAAGCTTGAAATGAATCTAAATATCATAAAACATGAAATGTATTTTATTTTGAAAACCCAACACCATCAGTTCCTTCCTGTCCAGCTGACGTGGAGGGAAACGCTGCAGCTGATCATCATACTGGGCTTTACTGGCTGTTTACACGCTTTTATTTTGGTACAATAAGTTTCACGTTAGAAACGTAAGACTAACTTGACTCTGGTGTTGGGATGAAGATGGTATGGAGATGAAAACATTCACCGTAAAAAGACCGGCCACCGCAAAGAGACCGGTCACCGCAAAGAGACCGGCCAGCGCAAAGAGACCGGCCAGCGCAAAGAGACCGGCCAGCGCAAAGAGACCGGCCAGCGCAAAGAGACCGGCCAGCGCAAAGAGACCGGCGGACAGAAAACAATGGACTACCTATAAGATACAATGGCAGGAATATTTTTCAGGTTCTGAGCTGCAGGTTTAGAACCGAATCGTTCAAACTGAATTCATCAGCAGGTCTGTTCTTCCAGCTGATTCTGTAGCCATGGCAACCCAGCCTCCAGTCTGTGTGTGCTGCAGATGGTTGCCGTGGTAACAGCCCACCTCTGGATCTCCTTGTCGTTGCCCTCGCGGCGGAACTTGTCGATGTACTCCTTGCTGAAGCGCTCCTGCGTCTGGCACTGCTCCTCGAAGATCTTGATGGTCTCGTTGAAGGCCTCGATGGCGGTGCGCTTCATCTGGATCTCCTGCGGGGGCAGAGGGGTTAAACGCCGCCCTCAGCGCCGCCTGCGCGGCGTCTCGCCGGCCGTACCTGCGACGTTCTGGTGTACTCCTCGTACAGCCGGTCGTACTCGCGGTTCTTCTCCTGGTACTGCAGGTGGTACTCATGCAGCTTCTTGCCTACGGCCTCCACGCTGTCCTCCTTCACCACCTGGTCCTGAGGGGCGACACGGCCGGCCGATCAGAGGGGCCGCGGCGCCGTGGGCCGCAGGGCGGGCGGAGACACCTACCTGCTGGTGCTTGGACACCGGGTAGAGCAGCTTGACGTCCAGCTTGGGGTTGTACTGGGCCAGAGACTCGTGGCGGTAGTGGTTGATGAGCTCCACCACCGAGCTAAAGGTCAGCGGGTCAGAGAAGCCGTACTTCCCCTCCCGATGGAAGATCTTGATCAGCTTGTTGTTGCCTCCCTTCCTGCAGGCAGAACCAGAATGTTTACTGTCCCAGCAGCAGCTGATCGGGTTTCCGGTGACGAAATCAGCTCAGAAAAACTCCAGAAAGTAAACGACAACCAGGATTTATTAAACGTTGCTTCAAACTGGGAGGAAATGAGTTCAGCTCAGTTATAATAAACTTCTGGGAAATTATTCTGACTCTTTGGTTCTGAAGATGCTTTTGAAAGAATCTTTAAAAAAAGGAAGTTGATTAGAATCTAAAATGAAGTTTTTTCATATTTCAGCACATTTTGTGCTGATGGGAAGAAAAACAAGAAAACGTTCTCGGGTTTTCATGAGTCGTTTTTGGCAGATAAACTGAACGGGTTTATCTGAAACCACCTCAGTGCTGCCCTCTTTGGGTGGAACAGTGGCTACTGCAGCTTCATTTTCCAATTGGTTGTTTATTTGCATAAAGTCTATTTTCAAAAAGTCACTATATTTGTTATTAATCTTTTTTCTTTAGTAGCTTTTTTTAAAAAGAAAAAAAACTATACTCAATTTTTTTTGCCAGTTGCTTTATAAAACAATTAAAGTTAAAAAATTGTTGTAAATTGCTTTTATTTATTTATTTAGAAAAATTCAACCATCTACTAAGCACCCCCTATACTTGGCCCCGCCCATCAGATTGTCCTGGCTCCGCCCCCTTCAGTGTGGGGGCGGGGCTAAATTACATACAGTTCTAAAATAACTCCTGATCTGTTTCCATCAGAAAATAACCTGAAACTGGACTGGTTGGCTAGCAGCCCATAAAATAACGTCTGACTGAAGTTGGTGTCAGTCAGACGTTGGGGTAACAGTCGGTATTATGGGTATGGGGGGGGGGGGGGGGTAATAAGGGATAATGGGAGTAACGGGGGGTAATAGGGGTAACGGGGCATTACCTGAGGGTCAGGGTGTAATCTCCGTGCATCTTGGTGGAGGCGTCCCGCACCAGGAAGGTGCCGTCGGCTGTGTCTCTCAGCTTCTCGTTCACCTCCTCCCTGCACACGGACAGACAGTCAGTCAGTCACTCTGGCGTCTCTGCAGACCCCCTCCCTCTCAGAGGACAGGTGTGTCTCACCTGGAGATGTCCCCCCAGTACCACTCGGCGTCCTGCAGGGAGATGCTGTTGTTGAAGCTGCTGGAGGGAGCAGCAATGGAGGCCTTCACCGGTTTGGGAGGCAGAGCTGCAGCAGAAGGAGAAGAAAAATGATGAGAATGATGGAAGAAGCTAACAGCGCGTCGCAGCGTCTGCTGTTAATCTCAGACCTGCTGGGAGTTCCACCGCCTGCAGCTCAAAACATTATCAGGTTTGTTCGTGGAAATCAGAAAAGGCAGCTTTTGCTTTCTGTTCAGTTTTCTGCTGACGAGCGATCAGAGATAAAACCTCAGATCATGTGGCAGGAAGTTGAACATGCAGATAAAACTCGTCTTCAGGATTTTTTACTCAGCACTTTGTGCCAAGAACTTTAGAACAACTCATTCTGAAACAGAAATATTCCATTTGCTCTAAAAACAACCAGCGGAAACTCACCATCTGATGTTCCGACCCGCTGGATCACTAAAAACTGCTTTACTTTGACTGGTCCACACAGAACAGAACGGGAATCAAATGTTTTATTCAACCAGGTTGTTGGTTACAGACAGGAAGTGAAGCTCAGATCTCTACAGAAGTTATTCTGAGTAGTAACCATGGTAACCAGCTGATAAATCGTCTCCTCTGGACATTAAGAAGATCTGAGCTCTGATTGGTGGAGAAAGCCAGAGACATTTCCTCCTTCCTGAAGCCTTAGTAACCATGG
Source organism: Xiphophorus maculatus (assembly GCF_002775205.1). Lineage (NCBI taxonomy): Eukaryota > Metazoa > Chordata > Actinopteri > Cyprinodontiformes > Poeciliidae > Xiphophorus > Xiphophorus maculatus. The sequence continues at coordinate 2,064,179 of NC_036454.1, read as the reverse complement.
TAACATCCAGTTCTCACGCCAATTCTGAGCAAACTGTAAAATGTTGCAAAGTCGCATTTCTACCTAGTCTGGAGCAAATCAACCAGGAAACAGAGCGTGATGTCATCAGCAGAGCGTGATGTCGTTAGATGTTGACATGAGGCCAGTTTTCTGAAGTCGGTTTGATGCCGAGTGGACAGCTAACTGGATGCTAACTGGACAGCTAGCTGGACGCTAACTGGATGCTAACTGGATGCTAACTGGACAGCTAGCTGGATGCTAATTGGATGCTAGCTGGACGCTAGTCGTCCTGCTCTGTTCATCAACAAACCGTCGCTTTGAGATGTAAAACATAAAAATATTCCGGCTTCAGTTACTGTAACATTTCTGCTTAATGGTGATAAATTCACCAACATTAAAAATAATCTGACATTTTCCACCAGAATCAGATTTCGTGGTCAAGTTTGAGGAAGTGAGACAGGAAGTGAGAGAGGAAGTGGCCGTCTTAAGGCTTTTTTATGGAGTAACAGTGAAAAGTTTGATTCTTTCTTTAAGCTGTAAAAACCAGATGAAATGTTTATTTGGGGAATCCTGATCAAACGATGACATCAGCCAAACGAGCCGGTAACCATGACGACAGCAGATCGGATGCTGCGTCACCGGGTCTGGAGCCAGCAGAACCCATCAGAGCGCCCTCCGCAGGCCCTACCTGGTCTCTGCATGTTAATGTAGCACAGGATCTGGTCTCGGCCCAGCAGCGGTTCCGACCGGGTTCTGCCCCGCTGCTCCCGCTCCATGATGGCTCTCGGGTGAAACGATTCAGCTCTAACACCCGGATGTCATCCCCTCCAGGTTCTGGTTCTGGTTCTGGTTCCGGCAGCAGGGTGAGCGGCTGAGCTGCAGGTCAGAACCAGACAGCATCTCTCCGTTCATCGGCGCTGAAGCTTCCCCTCCGTCCGCCTGCCTCCATCTCTGCCTCTGTTCAAAGATCGGCACAGCAGCTTGGAGATGTGTGACATCACCGCCGGCCTCGGCCAATCACACGCAGGCAGGGATATCACCACGGCAACGCCCCCCCTTCTCCTCCGCAGCATCATCTGTCACCGCGGGGATGGATGATGTCATCGATTCAGCTGCTGGTCTGACCGACTCAACGGGGGACGAGCAGAACCCTCACACACACACACAGTATCACACACACACACAGTATCTCACACACACACAGTATCTCACACACACACACACAGTATCTCACACACACACACAGTATCTCACACACACACACACAGTATCTCACACACACACACAGTATCTCACACACACACACAGTATCTCACACACACACACAGTAACACACACACAGTATCTCACACACACACACAGTATCTCACACACACACACACAGTATCTCACACACACACACAGTATCTCACACACACACACAGTATCTCACACACACACCCACACACACGCAGTGACACACACACAGTATCACACACACACACACAGTATCACACACACACACCCACACACACGCAGTAACACACACACACAGTATCACACACACAGTAACACACACACACGCAGTATCACACACACACAGTAACACACACACACAGTAACACACACACACACGCACGCAGTAACACACACACACACCCACGCAGTGACACACACACAGTAACACACACACACAGTAACACACACACACGCAGTAACACACACACACACCCACACACACGCAGTAACACACACACACAGTATCACACACACACAGTAACACACACACACACGCACGCAGTAACACACACACACACCCCCACACACACGCAGTAACACACACACACAGTATCACACGCACACAGTAACACACACACACACGCAGTATCACACACACACACACCCCAACACACACACACAGTAACACACTGAGGTTCCAGAACCTGAAGCGGTCCGGCTGATCTGGACCGAACCAGAAGCAGAGAGACCAATAGGTGGCGCTGCAACAGGAAGTGAACTCCACCCTGACCCTGCCGCTTCCTGTCCCCAGATGAGGAACTGAACTGTGGCGGTAGGAAGCCATCAGAGCGCCCCCTACAGGCCCTACCTACCGACTGCATTGATTATTCGGTAATGCTCCAGTTAACAATTATTTACTAAATTAGTTGATAATAATTGATTCATTACAATTAATAATTTGAGCCCTAATTTATTACATTAAATCTGATTTCCATGTAATCAGAATTAATTATTGTTCTCTGGATTAAACTGGATTATTTTAGATATTATCTGGAGGATTAAATATTAATACAGCAGAAAACAGATGATCATCAGTTTAATGGATGTTTGTGTAACGGCGCCGTGCTGCCAAGCTTCAGAACCAGAACCTTCCCGAGAGTCCAGTCCCTGAGTCCCCTAACCTGAAGCAGCTCCAGACTTCAGCCTTTAACAAAGTTTAAACCAAACATCCAGAGAAGAAGAAGTTCAGCGGCCATGTTTGTGTCTGAGCTGCAGTACCGCTGGCTGCAGCCAGGGGGCGACGCCTCACAGATTACCTGCTTAACTTTGTTTATGAAATTAGAAAGAGAAAAAGATGCTGAATAAAGATTATAGTGATTAGTGTGAGCCGGACCAGAACCAGAACCAGGATCAGGCAGAGTTACCTGGTGCTGCTTGGGTCATGTTGAGTTCGCTGGTGATCAGAACCTCCAGAACCTGAACGAGAGGATCCAGAGAGGAGTCGGACCTGGACAGAACAACAGAGACCCGGTGAGACCCGGCGGTACCGTTAGGACCTGCTGGAAGGTTCTGGGTTCTGGTACCGACCCAGCGGGCTGCCTGAACAAAAGCGGGCTGAAGTTCTCGGCCAGAACCCGCGGGCTCAGCTGGTTCCTGGAGCCGTGCAGACAGAGCCGGGCCAGGTGCCGGACCACGCTGAGCAGGGTCAGCCCGAACTGGGCCGGGCAGGCCGGCGAGCTCGCCACGCCCCGCAGAACCTGGGCGCACTCCTCCGGGTCCCGGACCTCTGCGGACAGAACCAGGGACATTAAAACGGGTCGGAACGTTTCACCAGCGCCTGACTGACAGGAGCGCCAGCTGGCCCGGTTCTGGTTCTGCTGACCTTGGACGGCATGGCTCATGTCGGCCTGCAGCGAGGCGGGCAGGACCGGACCAGGCAGGTCCTGCAGGAACCGGACCACCCCGTCACACAGCGACGGCACGTCCAGCTGCTCCGGCTCTGAAAACAAACGCACCTCAGTCAGACGGAACCGAGCAGACCGCAGACGGGCCGCAGGACGGGCTCTGGTTCCTCACCGGTGTCGGCCAGCTGCCGGGTGTCCAGAACCCCTCCACTCATGCTGTGGTACAGAACCGGGCTGTCAGAACCTGCAGAGACACACAACATCAATTTGATGACCGGATGCTGAAAGGTCCAGTAGAGACTGGGTTCTGTTGGTTCTGAACAGTTCCACAGAGAGACCTTGTCCAGCGGAGCAGCAGAACCGGGTCAGGTTGGACACGGAGCGGCTTGGGCCTACCTTTGGTCTCTATGAGCTCCATCAGTCTGCTGAGGAGCGGCGGCGCTGTGTCTGGAGGTCCGAACTGGTCCGGCAGGTCCGGCAGAACCAAACCTGAGCAACAAACACAAAGAGTCAAACATGGAGGTTCTGGAACCCAATTGAGAGGTGCCGTCTGGTCCAAAAGGTTCTAACAGAGAACTTCTGGACAAACAGAGCCAGGTTCTGGTTCTGACGGCTCGGTTCTGGACCCAGATCTCTGACTTTCAGGCAGCAGATGCTAGTAAAGATGAGCTAATAGAACCGAAGCTGCTCTGCTGATGATGAGCCGTTAGGATTCTGATCAGTACTGTGTTGGTTTTTAGCTAATGCTAATGCCTTAGCATAGCTAACGCTAATGCCTTAGCGTTAGCTATGCTAGCTGTTCAGTTAGCGATGTCCAGCACTGTTGGGATGTCCTGAAAGTGAAAAGTTTCTGACAAGTGAAACAGAAACGAACTGAATAACGAGGTTGTGGGGATGAAACCATTTTGCTGCTGAACCGAGCAGGAAGGAACCAAACGGATCCTGAATGAGCTGCTGGTGCTGGGAGATATGAGGCCACGGAGGCTGGTGAGCCCAGACCCAGCCCGGTTCTGATGGAGGAAGCTGCTGCAGGCCCAGCTGACGAAGCTCTCCTCGTCTCCATGGAAACAAAATGCAGCTGCTGGTCATTGAAAGGCAGAAAGCTAAAAACCTGCAACAGGTTTGTTTCTGAGAGGAAACCAGAGGAAGAAGACTCTGTGAAAACAGGCAGGTAATGACAGTAAACACACACACACACACACCCTCACACACACACAACACACACACACACCCTCACACACACACACACACCCTCACCCTCACACAACACACACACACACACACACAACCTCACACAACACACACACACACACCCTCACACACACACACACACACACACACACACACACACAACACACACACACCCTCACACCCTCACACAACACACACACACACACACACCCTCACACACACACCCTCACACAACACACACACACACACACACCCTCACACAACACACACACACCCTCACACACACACACACACACACACACACACACACACACCCTCACACAACACACACACACCCTCACACAACACACACACACACACACACACCCTCACACAACACACACACACCCTCACACACACACACACACACCCTCACACAACACACACACACCCTCACACACACACACACACACACACACCCTCACACACACACACACACCCTCACACAACACACACACACACCCTCACACACACACCCTCACACAACACACACACACCCTCACACACACACACACACACACACACCCTCACACAACACACACACACCCTCACACAACACACACACACACACACACTTCCTGTGCTGCGCTGATGGCAGCAGAACGCAGTCGAGTTGTGTTTAGTCAGCAACAGCAGCTGGGACGGTCCGGGTCGCTGCAGAAGGTCCGATTGGACCGGGCCTCACAGAGAACCAGAACCTGGGAACTGGACTCACCCTCCGACTCCGAGTCGGTCCTCATGGAGGCGGCGGACGGCGGTCTGGGTGGGCGGGGCTTCGGAGTGGGCGGGGACATCCTCTTCCTGCCGACGAACTCCACGTACGTTCCTGGGAAGTCGCCTTTCTCCTGCCAGAACCAGAACCAGACAGGGGCTGACTGAGCGGTTCCGACCCGAAACCCATTTTGCTGCTAATTTATGGAACAAACAGATATGAGCTCAGCAACAGAGACACTGATGGATTTCATCATAAATTTCCCATCAGGTGGTTTTAGGAGCAGAAATGAAGCTGGTGAGAAGAAGCAGCTGGATGTGTTTAAACCTGACAATAATCAATAAATCAATTAATCACATAATCAATGAAAACAAGCTCAATCATTTCCATTCGGATTAATTATCGTTTTTCTCTTTTGAGAAAACAGGACGATAAAAGTCTGGAGTTTTGGTCCTGGAGTTTTACAAACTTCATAATTCATTTCATTTGTTTATTTTTGATGATTTTAAATGTCTTAATGTTCCAGAGTTAAATGTTCATTAGAATTAAAAAGTATTTTCTTCCATTATATTACTGGAAAACCACAAGATTTCAATTCATCACCCAGTGAAGTTTATTATCGTGTGTCAGATTTACTGGCGTACCGGAAACGATCAAACACAAAGGTTCCCGCTGGAACTGTTGAACAGAAAAAGAAAAATCTGATTAACTATTAAAATGCGTTAAAGTCCCAGTCTGACTAAAAACTAATAAAAAATGTGTAATTTTCTAGATTTTATGACTGACAGATTTCTGTCTTTTCACCAGAATAAATAAAGTTATGCAGAAATCTGTGGGGTATGAATAGTTATGAGCTGCATTAATGTTAGTAATTTATCGTCACGGCAACGTGAGAGTCCAGTAAATCCCAAAGGACTGATTGGACCAATAACTTGTTAGCTTTACTGACGTCGTCTCAGACTGAACACCGATGACATCACCTCAAAGGTTAAAGGTCACAGACGGAGAACCCGGCCCTCCCCGGCCCTGGCAGAGATGTGGCGGGTCAGAACCGGTACCTGCGTGGTCTCATTGAAGCCCGGCAGCCAGCCGATCTCAGACGGCCGCTCCTCGTCTCCGCTGCCGCAGCCCAGCGCCAGCAGCGCCCCCCTGCTGACCAGCAGCATGTCCCCCACGCGCAGGTCGATGTCCTCATCCCGCTCCTTCTTGTAGTCGTACAGCGCTCGGTACTGGAAGCCCTCGGAGCTCATCCCGGCGCCGGTCCAATATGGCTTCACAGCTCGTAGCAAAAATCAACTCTGGATAGAAAACGGTAGAAAAATACGTTCTTGCGACGTCCTGAGAGCTTCTAGAGGCAAGAAGAGAGTAAAGATGGCGTCTCCAGCTGCGCGCGCGTCTCTCCGCTCTCCATGTCATCCCTCCTGCTGCACCCACCGCCGCGCCGTCACACACGCAGCTTCCTGCTGCATCAGCTGGAGGCCGGCCGCGGTCACACGACACATCTGAGGGGGACACGGCTCCACCTGGAGGGCTGGAGGACAAACTGCACGTTACAGGCTGCTGCAGGTTAAAGGTTAAAGGTTACAGACTGCTGCAGGTCACAGGTTAAAGGTTACAGGATACAGGTAGCTGCAAGTTAAAGGTTACAGGTTATAGGTCAAAGGTTACAGGCTGCGTCAGTCATCCAATCAGAGCCCTCTCAGATTCAGCAGGCTAATCACTTCCTGTTTGTGTTTTTTGCTGCTGCAGCCTCTGCGTTTCCTCAGGACGTCGTTTAGTTGCTCAACTCTTTGAACGCATCAATTATGATTCATGACGACCTGCTGAGGTTCCTCCAGAACCTCTAAATGCATCTCTGACGCAAAACACCTGAAGAAGACGACAGGAAGACGACGACAGGAAGACGATGACAGGAAGACCTGCCCCCGTCTGACTGGAGCCGGGATGTTAAAGTTTCAGCTGTTTTCAGCCTGAAACGGTTCAGCAGATTCTCAACAGTGAAAAAATATCAATATAAACATGTAAACTCACAACTTTCTCAAATTTTATACATGGAAAGAAATAAAAGTTATTTTTCTGTTATTAAAAGCCAGATTGTGGCAGATATCAGGAAACTGAGTGGGTTTCATATTTTCCAGTTATTTTATTAATAATTCACGGCCGTCATTGGTTGAGTCATCACAGCGTCGCTGATAGAAAACATGTAGAAATATGTGAATCACTGAGTTTAGAGGAAGTTATTTTATTTAGGGGAAACATCTGTGGGGTTTGAATTTACTCCTACAGTTAAAAACATCGACTCGACTGTTGGATCAAAACATTTTCATGAAACTTTTATTCCTTTAATCAGGCAAACCCCGTTGAGATCTAGATCTCATTTTCAAGAGGGACCTGAAACAAACTTCACTCCCCATCGGGGAATCGAACCCCGGTCTCCCGCGTGACAGGCGGGGATACTCACCACTGTACTAACGAGAAGATTACTGATCAAATTTTAAATATTTAGATGTTTTTTGAAGCTTTCCAGCTGAAAAAAAACGTTTAGGTTCTAAAATACCAAATTCAGAAAAATAAAACTTTTTATGACTCAAATAAAATCACCCAGAAAATTATTTCTTTCTTTTTAAATCTAAAAATAAATGTTCATTTTAATCGCTTACTTTTAAAATAAAACATGAATATTTTATATTAAAATTATTATAGTAATTACAGGTTTTTCCAGATGTATTCGTGTTTTCAGGCGGCAGGAGGAAACAGGCTGACCTCTGACCTCTGACTTGTATATTTTCAGGAACTAGAATGTTTTATTTAAGCCATTTAAACATTTTATTAATTATTATCATGTAATAAATTTCGAAAATAAAATGAACAGCAGGAAAAAAAACACTGAAATTTATGTGAATATTTCTAGTTTATGATTTATTTGGTTTGTAGATTTTAACAGCTGCATCCTGAACATTTCTGAGTTAATACAATATTTATTTATATAACTTTGCTGTACTGATGTAACTGCCATAAAATATGTTATCACTGCTTACAGTATGTTGAAGTAATCTTTCATTTTTGTCATTTTTCCTTTAAGCCTTTGAAAGTAAACAGAGCAATCCGTCTCTCTTCACCTTATTGGAGAAAAAAATGAATTTTAATCAACTCTCAACCAAAATCAGGTTTTTATATTTCAGCTGATTTTGATCAACTTGATTCAAAATGCCATGTTTGTGTGTTTAAATAGATAAAGATAATTAAATCTTTTTAATTAGCAAGTAGTTTTAATTACTGGCAACTCAAATATTTTGTCATTAATATTTATATGGTAATGAATAGATGAACATGTAACTTATCTGTTGCAAATAACTTTGCACAAAAAAAATGCACATTTTAGGGATGGGAAATATACTTACACAGAATAAAAATACAATAAATGATCTCATTTTGTCTCCAACAACAATTACAATAATAATAATAATAATAAACACTGTTTCAAAAATACATTAACATTTGTTTTGATGGTGTGTAAAAAGACATTTTGAAAAATATTTAAGCATATTTCTAAAACGATCTTCCGATGAGCTTATGTGTATTTTAGGTTATTAAATATGCGACTTAACGGACCAAAACATACATTTATAGGGGAGTTCAGAAAAATGCGTAAGATTAATTGTTTATAAAGCAACAAATATCTAACTCAAAATATTTCTAACTGATAAAATATTTAGTTTGTAACGAATCTGCGGTGATGAACAGAAAATGAACCCACCGTCTCTAAAGGCACATTTCGGCTTTTTAAAGTCCTTCACCTAATAAGTTGAAGTTTCTGTTTTTCTGCAGGCCGCCGTGATGTTAACTGTTTTTAAAAGCTAAAGCTGCTCTATGATGCAGCAGAACCAGGACAGAACCAGGAACCCGACCAGAACCGCTCCAGGAAACAGGAAACCAGCAGCTAACCGTGCTAGTTGAGGGAAAACAGCTCTCACCTTGTTGGTTCTTTAACTTTTTCACCAACCGAACCGTCCAGCAGACCGAACTCCGAACACCATGATGGATACCGCCTCCACAGGTTCTCCAGAACCGAAAGAATCCGTTAATTTAGCGAAAACCCTCAGGATGGAGACGCTGGCAGACCGTGTCCGTTCAGCTTGTCGACAGCAGACTGGCATCAAGTTCGTCGCTACGCACACTCACTTCCGGAATAGACTGTCAAAATAAAAGCAGCCAAATAGACCACGTCGTCAAATCCTTTAAAAATATTTGTTTCTGGTACGAAACTTGCCGTGTAGCAGATGAAAAGTATAATTATATCACAGATTTTTCATGAAACTTTATTTTTGCTCTTAGACATTTGAGCAGAACCAAACGAGTCCGCCGAGACCTTCAGAATAAAAGCTGTCAGAGGATGTCAAGAAACTTAGCATCACGATCAAACTGGGTTTTAAGTTGAAATATTACCAGTCATAATTACACACACACACACACACACACACACACACACATATATATATATATTCTACTGTTAATCCAGCATGCGCTGCGATGAGACGTTACAAAGACCAGAATTTAGCTGGTCACGGGGGCTGGGCACTGACGTCACATCCGCTAACCTAGATATTAAAGCAGCGTGCAGAGCTGTCAGACAAAGGCGGAGTGGGGGGTTGCTGTGTTCACTGAGCCTAGGCTTTCCACAGCCGCTGCGTGGGCGTGATTTGTGTCAGGAAAACTGGGAGACTCCTGCATCACGTGACTGCTGCTGCGGATTTTCCAGAACAAACTGTCTGCACATCATGCGGGGCTGTGCGTGCAGCTTCCGCCACCGCAGAGGCTGTTTATGGAAAAACAAGCTGCGGAGTCAAAAATGCAACCGTTAAGAACAGTTTATTAATAAATGCAGAAGAAATCATAAGATTCAAACCACATGTCAACTCAACTCATTAATAGTAAACAGATTCTCTAAAAACATTTAAATATTTATACAGGAGGAAACAAAGACCGCCTGAAGTTTCTGAGATGAAACTGCTTATTTATTTAAATAAAACTGATCAGAGTTCAGGGATTTATTCAGCAGAAACATCGATTCATCCAGGTAAAATTCATGGATCCATAAAAATCTCCACCTTCCCCCCAGTCAGTGCCGGTCCGGTTCACACTCCTTCATCTCTGGTTCTGCTTCAAACTCCAGCACAACTCACTGAACCCGACCATGTAAAGGCAATAACCAATAACCAACAGCAATAATCTGGGTTATTGATCCGGTCATGGAGAGAAAAAACGGGGCTTTCTTCATTTTAGCCACATCATTCATTCATCTATAAATGTCACAGTGAGTCACTTCCTCTTCTAAATATGTAGCCTGGTAACTAAACATGTAGCACATTTAGCTTGCTAACTAATAATCAGTTAGCAAGCTAAATATACTTCTACATGTTTAGCTAACAAGTTAACCATTTATGCTGCAGGCTAAATGTTTATCTTGCTACTTAAATATGTATTATGAAGGCGTGGCATCACAAATGAATGAATGAAGAAAATGAGTCCCTATTTTTCCTTGCATGCCAGGCTAAACAAGGCTAATCAAGCCAAATTATCCCCGCTAGTTGTTTCCTGTGGTTCTGTCCAGCCGGACCCGGCCTACATGCTGAAGATGTTCCCCAGCCGGTGGACGGCCAGGTGGATCCGACCCGCCAGCCGCAGCTCGTCCTTCAGGTGGCGCCCCACCTGCTCACAGTGCAGGACGTCACAGAACACCCAGATCTCCGCCCGCTCCCGCTGGATGTTGGCGTTGCAGGTCGGCAACCCGGCGCGGCGGACGGAGCGGCTCAGGCGGCGCCACGCCTGGAGGGACAGACAGACAGACGGAGGAAGACGAGGCTCATCATCATCATCATCAGTTTCAGAAAATGTTTCCTGGTGACGATCACTGCAGGGAAACACGGACGGGTCGGATCAAGACTGGTTTTTATTTTATTACCTAAAACCATCGCCCAGGAAGCAGACCTCAGTGATCACCTGACGCAGCAAAGGTCAAAGGTGATGTAACCGTAAACAGAGACGGAAAACGCTGAGTGGACGGAAATCTGATCAAAATGATGAACTCAGCGGAAAAAACTGATACAGATCCAGAATCCCAGCAGAAACGAACCGGCCAGAGTTCTGGTTCTGGTCTGCTGGGTCAGAGTTCTGGTTCTGATCTGCTGGGTCAGAGTTCTGGTTCTGGTTCTGGGCTGCTGGGTCAGAGTTCTGGTTCTGATCTGCTGGGTCTCATTTATGATCAGGCAGAGTGGAGGACACCAAAGCAGAAGGGGTTCAAAATAAAATCTCTCTTTTCTTTTTATTCCAAATTCAGATTCAAATTTCCAGATTAATTTTTTTCGTAACAAAATTACTATTAAAAACGTATCTTAAAAAAATTGACTTATTTTAATAATTCTTTGTGTGAGTTGACCTGAAATTAACAGAAGCTGTAAAAATCATTTATCAAACCAGATGTTGGTTCATGTCGCCTAAACGAACCCAAGGAGTGAGATGGTGAAAAACATCCAGATTTTACAAAAATTAAATCTTCAAAAAGAGAAAAGTGGACAGATTAACGGCCCAGCCGCAGTGGGAGGAGCCTAACCGTCCCTGATGTCAGCTGTCCCACCTGGACAGGAAGAATCCAGGTGATCAGAACATCTGGAGGGTTTGTGTGTTTCCCTCTAACTGAACAAACAGGAAGTAGGTCCAGTGGAAGCTCCGCCCCCTGCAGCCACTCACCTCGTCCAGGTTGCTGCAGTTCTGCTGGGTGATGACCCACTTGGCGCGCTGGCGCAGGTGGAGCCGGTGGAGGGACACCAGGCGACGGAGACGTGAGGACAGAGACATGCGGCTCTGCAGCTGGACTCCGCTCTGCCTGGAGACGCTCCAGGACCTCCGGACCGCCGGGACCTCTCTTTCCGTCCCTGAACCGGTTCCGGGTGCCACGAGTTGGACACGGCAGGGAGCGTCCTGCGTCCTGTCCGTAGTCCCAGGCTGGTTCTCTGTGGGGACGCCCCCTGCCGGGCTGATGTGGGGCGGCGGTTTGGCCGGTCTGATGGCCCGGCAGTGGGCGGCACCGCAGGGGAACCAGGGTCTGAAAGCGGGCGGCGGCCGGAGGGCCAGCGGCTCCAGCAGCCTCTGGGTCTGCTGCAGCAGGGTGGAGAGGCGGAGCGCCGAGCCGGGCCGGTAGTGCAGAACCACACGGTCCATCCAGAGGGACCGGGTCACAGGACGGACTGGACGGTGGTCCTCTTCCTCCTCTTCCTCATGACGGCTCAGACAGAGCCAGGCTGAGGAAACACACCGCCGCTTTTAGTTCACACATAAAACACTAAGCTAGAGGCGGGCATTGTCACATCGTTTATCACAATAAATTTAGTAGTATATTAAAATTTTGATTTAATGATGTTCGAAACACCCAAACTGACCGTTTGTTACTTTAATCATTTACTGTTTACTCAGTAAAAATATCAATAAATGTTTATTCATTTGAAAATGTGATTAAACTTTGAGCAGCTTAATGACACTGATCGAACTTCTCTGTGTCATAAAGAAGCGTATTACAAATAGTTATTCAATCAATTCAAAATATTTTATTGATCCCAAAGGAAATTTAAATGTGTTTTTCCAGAGCAGTACCTGTGGGAGTGTGAGCACCGTGTCAAACAACTACCCAGAAATAGTAGTTTTTTCATCACTTTTATCATTATCAAATTATTACCGTCAAACATCGTGATAAAACTTTAAGTCCATTTGATTTACTATGAACTCGACTTTTAAAAAAAGAAGATTTACAAAATATTTTAGCTTCTATTTTATTCTTATTCTGGAGGGTCAGTTTGCTGCTGATGCAGAAATAAAAGCTAAAGGCTAAACGGGCAGCATAGCATCACACTTGTGTTAAAAGTCCTCCACCTTGTGGCCGAGGTGGGTAATGTCAGGGTATATATCGACAGTCAATATTTCAAAAATAAAGCTGCATGAGAAAGGTCTTGTAGCACAGATAATCTAAAACGTAGGTGTTCACGAAAAAAACTGGGATATTTTTGTGAATATAGTGGATTAAAAAAGGAAGAAAAAACAACAATAAACTAGAACTAAACACACAGCAGATGATCCTTTCTAGTCTCTGTGGTTACAGCGGCTAAAGTACCAGGAGCTAACTTTAATGGATTCCCATAACTCAATATTTCTAATGTTGGAGTAGAACTGATTTTCAGCTGGAAACATTAATAATAAATGTAAACAGTTGTAAAAACAGCAACTCTGAAAGCTAATGTTTATAGCTTGTTTAGCCGTTAGCTTGCTAACAGATTATTATTGGCTCAGGAACAACTTTCATACGAGCTAAAAACAGTAAACATGAAGCTAAGCTGCTACAGAAACAGAGCAGACATCTTTTATTTTCATACACACCAGATCAACTTGGACTCTAGACACGAACAACCGACGCCTTCATGAAAGTTGACGTTGCTTCATGGGAAATCTCGCGAGTTTTCCGTATTCCAGCAGCTTCACCGGAAATCTGCTTATCTCAACGGGGCCGCCATGTTGGGAAAGGCAAAAGAGGTAGGTAAATAACCTACGAAAACAGGTTCAGGGGTCCCCAAAGTCGGTCTTCGAGGGCCGGCATCCTGCACGTTTTAGTTCTTTCCCTGGTGGTAAAAAAAACAACCTTTTCAGCAGGTCAGTGATCTTCTTAGGCCTCTAACGAGCCATCATTTGATCCAGGTGTGTTAAACCAGGGAGAGACTAAAACACAGGCATTTTATTAGTTTAACTTTCAATAAAATTCTTTTAAATATGCTTACTCTTTTCCAAGTATGCTATTTTTAGTAGGTGTAGTATTTGTAACTTATTTTATAAAATCTCTTACTATTCGTTTTATTTAAAATAAAAAACCCATTAATGTTACCTTTGTTTCACTTTGCTGCTGGTACACCTGTTGTCTCCACTGACAGACCATCTGGACTCTGTAATCCAGTTTGGCTCTAAAAACATGGCAGCAGTTTGTGGAAGCGGCTCAGATATAGCAGCCATGTCCGCTCTGGTTGGTGTTCAGTTAACATTAAAGTTCCAACAATCAGCTACGCCTCTTACCAGTGCCAGTGAAAATGCTCCCAACACAACCAGTTACTAATTCTAGACCAGCGGTCCCCAACCTTTTGGTCGCGCGCAGCACTCCGATGCTGTTTTGTTACTCATTCTGCTGCATGTTGGCTGAATTTTGACGCGCAAGACATTTAGGATTTTCAAAATAAAAGATCTGGAAGTAGTTCATTATTTCTTGCGCGGCCCGGTACCAATTGGTCCGCGGAACGGTGGTTGGGGACCACTGTTGTAGACTGTAGGACAGCGCCGCCCTGGTGGCAGCAGGTTGGTTCTGATTTGTTCTCGTTCTGGTTGAAGCGTTGCCGTTTGGATATTTATTCCCTCTGGTTCTGGATGCTGTGCAGCTGGAAGGATACAGCAAGTCTTCAGTCAGAGGAATCACTGCATCACTGACTGCTACTGGAGGTTTTTCCTTAGTTCAATGCTGAGAACAGTTGAGCTCCATGAAGCAGAATCTGTAGTTTGTAGCAACCGCAGGGCAGCGGGAGCAGAAGAGACGGAGGCTGCAGTAGTTTGTCAATAGGACATTTTATTTCATACGTCTGTTGTCTTACAGTAATATAGTTGCTGAGATGACCACCGGCTGCAGCCTGGACACCTAAAACTGACAGCTGGACTACTTGAAGCAAACTTTTTTGTTCCTATATCTTTAAATCTTAAAATGTTGCAAAAGAAAAAAAGCACATTTGCCATCAGATGTGTGGTGACGTCATGTCGGGTTATAGAGAGGTGTAAAAAAGAAGAAGAAAAGAAACCTGCGATGTTGTAAAAGGATCTGAATATGGCACATTTGGTCCACGACGGTCGTTTTATTATCTTGTTTTGCTCAGACATGTAAGAAAGGAAAAGGAAAAACTAAAATAGATGATAGTTTAGGTGTTTTTCTCCCCAGAAGCACAGCATTAATGACAGCATAACGACAACACGGCTGCAGAGGAGGTCGCTTCTCTGTGAGCTTAAAATTTATCAGCCAATCAGGATCTTCCTGGTACAGAAACATCATCATCATCATCAGAAATATTAATAACTTCTTTCCATCCAAAATGAGAAGGGGTGGGGGTGAGAAAGGGGTGTGTGTGTGGGGGCGGGGCTGTTCGTGGATGACGGACAGGAAGGGGCGGGACATTCACAGGAAGTAGTCAGGAGTGCGTCTGGTCACGTGAGGCTCACCGCGGCGAGGGGCGGGGTCAAACTGCAGGCTGAGGACGAAAACATTCAGTTACGATCAGCTGACAGGAAGTCAGGTGAAACAAAACTAAAACATTCAGTTCATTAAAATATGCAAAAAATAAAGTTAAAAACCCTGAAAATTTATTAGAATAAAAATAAAATAATCATAAAAATTTCTGTCTCAGAGGTGAAATGACTGAATATTAGGCCTGCAGTTGATTATTTTAGTAATTGATTATTGGGATATGATCAATTTTTTGGATAAAAATAATTGGCACATTAAATAATCTTATTTTATACATTAGAAATTCATTAGAATGCAGATAAATAATAGTTTCAGTGATGAATAAGTGAACTTCCTGCAGCTCTTCACTCGGTCGACTCACAAAGAGTATTTGAGGGTGTCGTCCAGTTCCATGATGGCCGCCTGGTTGCCACAGCGATAGCAGTAGTTGGGAGCACTGAAGATGGTCACCACGTTCTTGTCGTGGCCCCAGTTGTAGCCCTGATGGACGGAGACAGAGCAGAGTCAGACCCTGAACGCATCGTTCTCAGCTCTAACGCTCAGATCTCTGATGTTCTGGACGTTTCACTTCCACTCCATGATTTAATCCGACCAAACAAAACGTAACGTCGTTCACAGAACATCTGCTTAACAATATTAAGTAGTGTGGTTGCCATGGTGGCCCATTACCTCCATGACCAGCTGATGGGCGCGGGACACCAGCGTGAGGCCGTTGGCGTGGTTGAACGTCTCTGAGATGTCCTGACCGAAGGTGTAGCCGGCGCCGCGGGGGGAGATGCCCCACCCGCCACGGTCGTCCGGGTCGGACCACAGCAGGTCGCACATGGGGCCCTGAGGGACACCAACAGTTACAGGGGGCAGACAGGAGGCAGGGGGGGGCAAACAGGGGGCACGCGTACCTCATGTGGGACCTCCTGCAGGCGGTCCAGGGCTCGTATGTGGTCCAGAGTGTCAATGGACGGAGACAGGCCTCCATGGAGACAGAAGATCTGGAACAGTCAGGAACACATTAGCTTTAGGCTAACACCACAGCGCCCCCTGCTGGTGCCCCTGCCCCCCATCACCGGCGCCCTCACCTGGCCGTCCACCAGCGCGGTGAGCGGCAGGTAGTCGAACAGGTCTGTGAAGTACTTCCAGACGTTGGCGTTGCCGTATTTCCTCAGGCACTCGTCGTAGAAGCCGTAGACCTGAGTGATCTGCCGCGACTCGTGGTTCCCCCGCAGGATGGTGATCCGCTCCGGGAAGCGCACCTGGAGGACGAGGCCAGCCGGAGGTCAAACACTGAAAAACCCGACTCTGTTCCTGCTCAATGAACGCATCAGAGCCTCAGGCTGTGATTGTGATCCAGGAAGCAGTCTGGACAACGAATCAACAATTCTGAGGTCACCAGCAGCTGCTCTTCCTGTCTGACATCACTTCCTATGGACTCTGAACAGTTTACAGCAGTGGTCCCCAACCTTTTTAGTACCGCGGACCGGTTAAGACTTCGCAAATTTGCTGCGGACCGGGGTGGGGGGTGGGGTAGGGAGGAGACCGAAACCGATGCTGTTTGTGGGCTCAATGTTGCCGCCCAAGACGTAACCAACAGAATCCGGTTAAAGGATTTTCAAAATAAAAGATCCTCCAGACTCAATACATAACACGGAAATATTTAATTATTTCTCGCGTGGCCCGGTACCAATTGGTCCATGGACCGGGGGTTGGAGACCACTGTTTTACAGGAACAGCACGACCTCCGCTCAGCAGGGGGTGTTACCTTTAACGTGACCAGCAGGGTGACCGTCTCCACAGAATAGTATCCTCTGTCCACATAGTCGCCCATGAACAGGTAGTTTGTGTCGGGAGACTTCCCTCCGATCTTAAACAGCTCCATCAGGTCGTGGAACTGACCGTGAACGTCGCCGCACACCGTCACCGGGCATCGCACCTGGAGAGGGAGCGGGGGCGGAGCGTTAGACACAACCTGGGAAACATGGCCGCCTCCCACCATCAGACACAACAACCTGGGAAACATGGCCGCCTCCCACTTCTACAGAAACCAGGACAATCGGCGGCTTTACGGATCAACAGTGAAAAAGACGCTGGAGATTCAGATGTTTAATATTAAAACTACATAAATCAGCTGATTCTTCTTCATCTTGTTCAATTTTCCAGCTGTTCAAACTTCCAGAACAGAACCAGATAAGACCCAAACCCAACAAGGTTTTAAATGCAGTAAAATATTATTCATTTAATTCAGTTTTCAATAGATCTGCAGTGAATCATTCAGATTTAAAATCTGATACATTCTGCAGATTTTTCATTTAACCAATTAGGCCTTTTTAGACAATATTAGAAATATATTAAAAGATGAGAATGAACTAATAATTTAATTTCCTTTGTCAATAAGAAAACATATTGCCTAATGTGAATTTAGATTACTAAATTATTTCAATAATCAATTTATCATTCAGATTATTTCCTAGTTTTAAACCAAGTTCAGATCATTTCTGCACTCAAACTAAAGTCTGATATGTTTTTCATAAACATTAAAAATTATTCATGTTTAATTTTAGAGACAGTATCAGATGTAGTTCTACGTCCTTCCTGCAGGGGGAGTAATTCCCAGACACACCACCCTTATTCCTGCCTGAATCCAGAGCAGTCGGGTTCTACCAGAACATTTAATGGACCGCTGTCCCGTCTCCAAGGAAACGGACGGAACACGTTAAAAATGTCGATTTCAGTCAGAAAAACTAAAATGTTTCTCAGAAACAGAAAAGTGACATCAGAGAAATAAAATATGTTTGATAGGTTCTGGTTCTGTTCAATCCAGTCAGGATCAACAGAATCCAGAGCATCATATAGCCTGGGAAAACTTAGTGGAAGGACAACATGTGGTAGAACATTAAAGCAACAGGGAGACCGGAGGCTCCAGAACCTGATCTGGTACCATCTGGTACCGCAGTCGGTCCAGAACCAGAACCAACATAAGCTGTTCATCTGGACTGAGACAGAAACTCCAGGATGTTTACTGGCAGAAATTAATCTATAAATGATTTAAATATTTTATCCGAATCAATAAACGGAAATAAAAAAATTATTTAGAATAAATCTGGAATTTTAATCAGTTCAACTTTGACCCCCAACAGGAAGTGATGTCACTGCTGCACTGCTTTACAGGTGGAACCACATCCTGTTGTTCTCTGGGAACAGGACCAGCTGGGTGAGGACCGGGTTAGTGGACCCGGTTCGGAACCAGAACCTCACCAACCCGTCCTCCAGCATTTCTTCCTCTGTGGTGGAGTCTGTTTGCTGAGTTCTGATTGGTCACCACCGTTTGGATCAATAGATTAGTAATTCATGTTTCAGAGGCTGGACCCATGGTGGTTCTGTCCCGACCTGTGTGGGTCACTGTGACCAGAACCGGTTCAGAGAAATTAACTCACTTCCTGGACGTTAGACTCCTTGGTCAGAATCTCCTTCGCCTGAAAGAAAAACACAATCAGCAGATCAATAATCAATATCAGGATATGGACCAATCACAACTTCATCACATCCTTCAGCTCCAGGGTCAGAACCGACCAGTTTCCATGGAAACCACCAATGGAGGACATAAAGCTGGTCCAGTAGAGCCTGAATAATCCGATTTTTATAGGAACAGCGGCAGAGGAAAGGTTAAAGGTCACGACCTGAGAGGCTGCTGGGGTCAGGAAACCTCCATGAAGCTTTGTTTGCAAATGATGATGAAATATTAAATATTATTATGACCGCCACAACTAACCAGCATAAACAGACTGATATTATTGACTCATAATTAATAATAATGATTTATTTTCTAACCTATGTATTAAACGCTGCATCATGAGAATGACAGTCGGCTTTCCTGAGCCTCAGACCAAAACAAACATGGCTGACAAAGCGTCTGATTGGCCGATCAGTCAGTCAGGTTGTACTGGAGCTGGTCAAACATCCCATAATAAACGCAGGGCTGCTGCAGACTGAGATCCATTAGATTCATTTTCCTTCATTCTCTGTTTGACTAATTTAGGGGAATAAAAGGAATTATTTACAGTTTAGCTGATGAACGTTTTATTCTCCCTCCAGAGCTGTTCCGGGTCGGATCGGATCAGAGCCGAGGTTCTGTTCCGGGACGGGTCAGAACAGAACCACCTTCCCTCTCTGAGAATCTTTATTTATTTTAAAAAAAAAAAAGATTTTTAATTTGCTTCAAGTTTTTATGGGAAATAAACCCTCAGTCGTCAGACTGAGCAGCTGTTGCCTTGGCAACCAAGACTGGATGTTTTTAACTGAATATGAGGAAACGTGTCGGCTGGTTTACCAACACTGATATGACTTTAATAAAACAGGAACATATTTTACCTCATCTTCACTTTCAGAACCATTTGATGTTTTATAAACTACTCAGAGGTTCTGGTTCATAAACAGTTCTGAAAAAGCATGTGATCCATAGATCAGTTATTAACTATAGAACTATAGTAAAACTGGTTCTGATACCTGCTGGTGTTTAGAGGAGAAACATGGTTTTCTCTGCAGGTTTGATGTTTTCAGACTGTTATTATTTACATATGAATGTGTAAATAATAACTCCTCAACTGACCTTTAGGCCTGGAAACCCAACAGGAACGAGCCGAGACCATCAGAGATGATCAGAGATTATTATAGTTGATCATATTTCTGGTTATTAAAATAATAAGACTGGATGGGAGTGGTTCTGCAGAGCGGCTCAGTGTCAGTCCAACATGGCCGCCGCCTCCTGGTTCATGTTCAGTCTGATAACAGATCTGTTTCACGTAGGTCTGTATTAAACGGAACTGGAAGCTGCTCCAGCATCAGAGATGGATCAGATACGAATTTCTTTGTTCTTTAATGTTTTCAATAAACTTTTAACAAAAACAGAAATATATTTTTTCTCATCTGTTTCTTTTCCATAGATGGAGGAGCAGTTATTATCTCCAGATAAAACATGGTTCTGTTATTCTAAACTTCTCACTTCACTCATGAGTTTGTTGTCAACATTAAATCATTTTTAGGAATAGCAAAATCTGCTGGACCCCTAAACATGACTTTTAAAAGTTCAAACTCCAAATCTACTATAATATGTATTAATAATAGGGCTGCATCAACTGCAGTTTTCTGGCCGATAGCAGATTACTGATCTTTTAAAAAACCTAACTTACCAATTATGATTTTGGCTGATACCATATTTTTTGTCTGAAATGTTGCTCAATATATCAAGAAAGTTGATGAATTGGCAACAATGGGGAGACTATTGTCAGCTGTAAGTGTGCAGACGTGACCTGGTCGGTCGGTTTGTCAGTCAAACTTCTCTCACGGGAGAAAAGAAAAGCACAGCGCTTGATTTTTAGACCATTGCTGAGGTTGATAACACCAGTGGATAAGATCAACTTCACACCGATCCGCCAAAATTAAGGAAATCAGTACCAATAAATTGGCTGGCTGATAAATCGATGCACTCCTGGAAAGACTGGAAACAGTCTTTGCTCTGCAGCAGAAGCTAACATCTACAGCCTGACAGCGGCTCGTCGCGGTTCAGCCAATCAGCACCAAGGAAACGACTGACGCCAGCCAATAGCACGTCAAGAGTTGCATTTGGACTCTTTAGCTTCACCAGCTGCAGTTTCTCTCTAGTGTTTTAAAAATTAATGTGAATAAATTTGATTTCCCAGAGAAATCCATGAATAGAGGAGAGTTTGCCGTTTCCTTGGAAACCAAAAACAGCAAAGCATTTCCTGTTTGTGGAAAATGCAAACGATTCATAGTAGGCCCCAGCGGCTCGGTCTAATTCCTTATTCGAAATCATTTATTCGATTTATGTTCCTGCCAATAAAGATGCAGAGAACGCAACACCAACTAGTTCTACCATTAATGAAACTTTAATTAACCAGTACAGATAACTGATCAGGGGAAACTTGATTTTAAAAACAGTTGTAGTCAAAGCAGCAATTCACACAATGAATTATGACTGATTTAACTATTCAAGTTGAGTTGGAGTACAATAAGTATTACATACAGAAGTAATTTTAATAATTAGTGAAAAAGCCTAATAACTACAATAAGCCTCTAGATAAAATCTGCAGCTCTTCATTATTCAGGTTTCCCCTTTAATAGACCAGATCCCATCATTTGATCAATCCCATGAAGTTCAACTGAAACTATGACATCATGGTGGAAATATGATGAAATATTGCTTAAAGTTGTTGTAAAACTACCGAGTTTAGCTTTATACCGTAAATCTTTTAAATATGAAGTAGTAAATGTTTTATTTTCCCTGGAATAAAACTCCAGATTTTATATCTGGCCTGTTCCTCCTTCAACCAGCGCAGCTGACCGTTTCCTGATGTCCATCATTCATGGATTGACAGCCAGAAACATCCTGCCACTTTTCAGAAATCGGTATGTTGGGGTTTATTGCAGGGATTCATAAAGACGATGATTCAGAGCTGAGCGGCTCCAAATTTATTTCTGTTGCAGCAACCGTGTGGAGCCGTCTAAAGTCTGGGAGGCCGGACAGCTTTATGCAATAAAACCTCTGATCGATCCGGGGAGGGTGCGGTGGAGAGCAGTGCGGCGTCACATTAACCGATCCGCTGGTCACTTAGCTTCTAAAACCAATACATACTGGAAATAAGGGCGTTTCAGCAGATAAGGAAAGGGAAAATCTAGTTGGTTTAATTAACGGACGGTAAAATGGGCTGCGTCTATTTGATGGGTAACCAAGGTGCGCATTTTCGGCCCGTCAGTTTTTAATTTGTGGTTTCATAAATATCTTCACAAATACACTTTTACCTAGAAAACCTGAAAGACTGGCTGTGATTTACCTTCAACACGGCACACAAACACCGTCGAGCTCCGTGTGGCGGCTCCAAAACTGGGCCAAAAACCCTCAACGTTACTGCCTTTCCAGGAATTAGACCGAGCCGCTGGGGCCTACTATGAAATGGAGGTCAGTGGAATCAGACGGGAGTACCTACCTTCTCACAAAGCGTCCGGACTTGGTTCTCTGTCAGCTGCTTGCACTCGTTGAGTTGCTCAATCCACTGGTCTAACTCTTTAGTAAAAGTTTTATCCTCCATGACGGCAGCTGTGGTAAAAACTGAACCAATTTGCGTTTCAGCCCCTGGCTTCAGCTCCGCGTATTGTTATACCAAACCCAGTCCCGCCAAACAGCGAACAAATTCAACAACTACACCGAAAAATATCGACACCTTCAGATCACTTCTGTCATTATAAACCAGGTGTGTTAACTTCCCGACATCAAAAACTGTTTCTGAGAGCTGCGGGAGCGAAACGCATCGAAAGTCCCCGATGCGGCAGAACGGAGCGGCGTCGCAGAGGCTAAAAGAGCTAGCTGCAATAACATCCGGGTACTTTAGCATTGCGCAGATTCGACTCAGCAGCGACGCCAAGTGGAGAGGGCGTGAACTGCAAAGGAGCGCTAGGTGGTGCCAACGTAGAGCTGCATTATGGAGTGGAAAACGATTGTTTTCGAGGTATCTTTTCAAGCAAAAATATGTTTTTACTTTTGAATATATCACTATGATAATAATAACAATCAGAAATTTATTTGCATAGCTCTTTAAAATAGCTTTTAGATTAACCAAAGTGTTCACAATTGTTTTTTAAATAGTACCATTTAACTGGTTTGGAGACAGCTTAGTAAAAACTAGCTTATGGCAAAATAAAGTGAATTACAATCATCCAGACGTGAAATAAAAGACTGAACAGCCTGTTCAATGATTTAAGAAAGGGTTTTGGCCAGAAATAGTAAACGAAGGTTGTCTACTTGTTTGTTTGTCAAATGAAAAATTTCAGCCAAAAAACACAAGATTTATCACTGGAAAGGTGCAACTGAAAGACATACCAAGGACATATACTGTACTGTAAAAAAACAAACAAAAAAAACACTAAACGTCCAGTGATTATAGCTACTGTTAACTCTACATTCACCTGAATTAACTAACTCAGAATGATGCAGCAGTCTCAGCAGATAGAAAATAGTATTAGAACAACCAAGTTTGTGTACAAATAAGAAGAGAGAAACATTATTTTTATCCTCGCTCTATTTCTGAAGTTAAGTGGGAATCCGTTGTGAATTTCCACGTCGCCGCATGGTGGCAGTATGAAACCGCCAGGGTGTCTCACTGACCACACTAAGCTTGAAGAAGAAGAATTAGCTTCCAGTCCGCTGCGTGCTTACCGCAGCTAGCTGCTGATGGAATAATTTATTATTCTTTACGTGACTTTAATGAGTTGAGAGCTTAGGTCAAACCGGTCCTGTTGTCGGTGTAGCTTTAACTCCAACTATGGCTCATCTGACTGAAAACCCCGCTGATAAAGAAAGGTAAGTTCAGCTCACTTAAAGCTAACGGAGCTAGCTCCTCAACCAGCTGAAACCTCCTAGAAACCTCAATGGATTTAATAAAACAACAGAATATGGTCGCCTTTATTAGATAATTGCTCCCAATTCTGCAAACAGGTTGATATAAACGTCTCTCTGTAATTCGGCACACATTATTTCTGATTTTAGCTGACAGATGATACAAACTCTGGTGGTTTTCCATAAAGTTTGACTTGGCTCTGAGCTCCTTAGCATGACGTGTATTATCTCTTCTTCGTTTTATTGTGTTTCAGGACTAAAACCACAGATCCTTCCAATGTTACTCTGAATTTCAAACTTATCTTCTTCTAA
Source organism: Xiphophorus maculatus (assembly GCF_002775205.1). Lineage (NCBI taxonomy): Eukaryota > Metazoa > Chordata > Actinopteri > Cyprinodontiformes > Poeciliidae > Xiphophorus > Xiphophorus maculatus. Next base: position 2,040,087 of record NC_036454.1, on the reverse strand, counting down.
ATGTGAGATAATTGTTAAAAGTTGAATGAAGTATTTCCCTTTTCCTTCAGGAAGTCTGTTTGAACCTCCAGGTTTTTCTCTCTGAATTCACTGTAGCGTTTAGAGGCTTTAAGGTTTTGATTTAACTATATAAAGTTTCTCTCGTGTTTCCATCCAACAGGATCTGCTGTGGAAAACTTCACTGAATTAAAATGTATTAAACAACTAAACAGAAATGCTTTATTTAGTTCTGGTAAAAAGTGATAAAATATCTTATATTTAATGTTTTACTGATGATTTGGGCTGTTTGTATATATTTTTATATATTTATACAGTGGGGTGCCTCAGGGTTTTATAATTGGACCTGCTTTATTTCGCTTCAGTCAGACGACCTGATTTAGTCGCGATGCGATCAATATGTTAAAATTAAAGGTCATGATTAAATAATTAAGCAGGGCTCTTTAAAAAAATAGTTACATTAAAACAGATGAAGGAAGTGAGTTCCAGTCGTTTGTCCAGCATTCCTGTTGCTTGGGCAAAGAGTAAAACAACTTTTTAAAGTCTTGTATTGAAGCTTGGCTAAATAAAAGTTGATTATTTGGTATCTTAGATGCAATATTTCTAAAAAAGCCAAAACTTGGTTGATTAATTTGTGTATTTGGAACAAATCAGAGCTGCTGTGTGTCGGACTGACTGTAGTTTGATTAAATGTTTTCATGAAGCCTGAACCACAACATGGGCAACACTGCAAGTCACACAAATCAACCGAGTTAATGATTTTAGGATTAATTTAAGGTTTTATAATGTAAATATCTTTTAATCTTACTGTTGAAGCTGCTGATGTCAGACCTGATCTGATCTGCTGTGTTTCAGGTTCATCTGCGTCTATCCCATCTACATCAACAGCAAGAAGACGCTGGCTGAGGGACGCAGGATCCCCACAGAGAAGGTTTGTCTTTCTGTCTTTATGTCGGGGCAGCTGAGGCGCCGACCCGGTATCGACCCAGCTGCTCCTGTTTTGTCTCCAGGCGGTGGAGAACCCGTCCTGCGCAGAGATCCGTGACGTTTTGACAGCTGCAGGGATGAACGTCTACGTGGAGGTAGAACCCGACCGCATCCCTCACAGATGCTCCCGGGTCCAAACACGGCGCCTGATCCGTCCTGGTTCTGTTCTGGTTCCGTTTGTCTTCCAGAACAAGATGCATCCCAGGGAGTGGAACCGGGACGTCCAGTTCAGAGGTCGGGTCAGAGTCCAGCTGAAGCAGACGGACGGCAGTCTGTGTCAGGACAAGTTCAGATCCCGTAAGTTTCCAGCAGGTGGCGCTTCTCCTGGTTTTTCCTCTCCTGCAGCTCAGAAGCTAAAACTCTGAAAGGTTTTCAAAACGTCCAGAACCCGACAGGAGAACTTCTTCCATCCATCAGAGAACGCTTCTGGTCCCTAATCTCTCCTTCGGCCTCTGGTTCTGTCCAGCAGCTGGACCCTCCTCTTCCTCAGCTTTCTCCTCTTCTTCAGCCTCCTCCTCTTCTTCAGCCTCCTCCTCTTCCTCAGCTTCCTCCTCTTCCTCAGCCTCCTCCTCTCCCTCAGCCTCCTCCTCTTCCTCAGCTTCCTCCTCTTCTTCAGCCTCCTCCTCTTCTTCAGCCTCCTCCTCTTCTTCAGCCTCCTCCTCTTCCTCAGCTTCCTCCTCTTCCTCAGCTTCCTCCTCTTCCTCAGCCTCCTCCTCTTCCTCAGCCTCCTCCTCTCCCTCAGCCTCCTCCTCTTCCTCAGCCTCCTCCTCTTCCTCAGCCAATGCGGTTTTAAATCGTCTTGGTGAGAAGCGACCGCCGTGTCTCAGGCAGATGTTCCTCTAACATCTGGAGAACATCCCAAACCCAGACCGTGATCAGAACCCGGCTGCTGGTTCTGATCAGAACCCGGCTGCTGCGCTAACGCTAAAGCACTAATCAGAAACATTAGCTGTGCTAAAGCTATTGCTAAAGCGCTAACTAAAAGTTGGTTCTGCTAAGGTAAGGCAATTCAAGGTGCAGTTAATGATGCTAAGTTAATTAGCATCATGACTTTTATTTTCTGATCCGTCCTGGTTTCTGTCCTCATTCTGGTTTTTACTCTCCAGCCTTTAGATGCAGGACTGGATGTAAAGTTTTCAGTAATGATTTTCTGCAGCAGAACCAGAACCAGAACAGGACCGACCCGGGAACGGTTCGGTTCAAACGTAACCAGAGGATGTCCGGTTCTTCTCTCCAGGGAAGGACGTGATGTTCTACGTCGCTGAGATGATCCCCAAGCTAAAGACTCGAACCCAGAAGAGCGGAGGAAGTGACAGCAGCGCCCAGCAGGGCGAGGGCGGCAAGAAGAGCAAGAAGAAGAAGAAATGACCTCAAACTTTCTTCTTCTTGAGGTTGAATCTGAGTTGGACGTCGGACTGAACTAAATCCTGAAGCTCCAGCTGCTTGTTTTCATTTTCCTGGACGTTTAAAATCTTCTGCAGAATTTATCTGTTAAATATTCATAGTTCCATCTTTAACTATACGCTGGATGTTTATCATGCAGCAGATTTCAGTTCTTTAGTAGAAGCAGAATAAAACGTTTTTGTTATGAATCTTTAAACAAACGTTTCATTTCATCTCCTGGTTTCAGCCAAACATCTTTTTAATTTTTGTTTGTTTGAGCTTCACTGTTTCCTCGTTTGCTACAGAAAGACGACCTGAACCTTTAACTGACCGTCAGCCGAAGTTCAGATGTTTTTCATTTCTATGAAAATTTCTGTTCATTTTTACAAACAGGAAATTTAAAGTTTTCTGTTGTTTAAATCTCAAAAATAACAAAAAACTTTAAATTTCAGTAAAACAGTTTGAAACTGCCGAACAAAAACTGACCTAAAATAATAATTTAAAAAAATGCAAACATTAAAGACTTTGACTAGGCCGTTCTGTTGTAAATTTGCTGGTGGACTATTATGGGATGTTAACGGAGAACAAGAATCAGTTCATGTTTGCTGTAGCTTTATAATAACGACCACTGAATTGAACGCTGCTTTAACTCTGACAAACATACTTGACCTCTGACCTCTCACTGCTAAGCTAGCTGCAATATTACGGGAACGCTTCTTGTTGGAAATATCAAAATAAAAGTACTTCCTTTTCCAGTTATTCAGACGTTAAACATGATTTTTTTGTACTTTCTCCACATTTCATCTATTTATTTTGACCTTTTTCAATATTATTAAAATTTCTCACTGTGATCAGAAACTCAGTCCAGATTCAGAGCCATAAATAATAACAGCTGGTGTTACAGAGCCGTAACGTTAACTTCAACATGAACAGATTTTAATATAGTTTTTCTTACAGCAAAAATGTTTTTGTATTTTATGAGGTAAATAAACATCTAATCAATTTTCAGTACAATATAATTCAGTGTTTAGAAGATTTATGGCTGCAGAATTAAACATGAAATCATAAAAAAATAACTATTGGTGAATATTTAAAGATGAATATTAAATATTAATGTTGTAATTGAGAACTGGAGACAGAAAATGGTTTAATTTCAGCTGTTACAGATGAAGACAGAAACTTTAGTCAGATTAAAAACTGACGTGACGAAATGAATCAAAGCTTTTTATTAAAACGGTGAAACTTTCAGCTCCTCCAGAGTTTAAACGACAGGCGTCATCATGTGTTAACATTAAATATAAAATATTAATGCTGACAGTAACTGAACCCCGCAGCAGTTTGATGATATTTCTGGTCATTTATTGACCTCCAGGCTGAATGCTGGACCTTCTCTCTGCTCGTTGGTGCTGAAGCTGCCGGACGCTGATGGGAGATTCTGCTGGTTCTTCACATCAACAACAAATTCTCTGCAATCCTTTATGAACTCATTCCTCTCCTGCTCTGCCAGCACATTGAGCTGCTGTGCAGCTTCAGCCATGACCGTGAACTCGTCCGCCCCCTGCTGGTTCTTCACTGTAGTCTGCTGCCAGGTTCTCATCACCATGTACTCTCTCCCCAGCAGCTCGGCGAGTTTCTCCGGGTATCCCTCCGCCGAGCCGCTGAAGCCCCGCAGCGGCTTGTTCAGCCAGGTTCCCCCATCAGCCATGGTGATGTACTTTGGGTCGAACCAGAACCTCTTGTTCTTCATGTTCAGAGCCATGAGGGTCAAAGGAAACGTCCGGAAGTTCCTGGCAGATTCAGCGATGACTGAAGCTGTGAAATACCAGACTGAGAACAACTCCGGGTTGAAGTCCAAGCAGACGGGTTGATTCCGGAAAATATTCGTCACGATATTAACAAAATTCTTCCTCTCAGAAACCTGGATGTGGTTCTTAATGTTTTTATAGTTTTCTTTTCCCTCTTGGTTTTGCTGCTGAATCAGTTTCTGCACAGGTTTGCGTGAACCGTCTTCATCCTCACTGAACCGCTTTCCTATTGGGTAAACATACAGACTGTCTGGTTGGACCAAGAACAGCCAATCACTGATCAGCAGGTAGGAGTCATCGTTCTCTCCCACCCTTGCAAAATGGCGGATGATGTTTCTGATGTCACTTCCTGTTTCAATCACGTAGCATCTCTGGAGAACATTTTCTTTACCGTTGTTGTCTAACCAGACAACTTTTCCCGGCTCGTCTTTCCTCCCTATGATGAACCTGTCCAGGTCTGGATCCTGAACTCTCCTTAGTGGTTGTGCCGCACCTCTGCCACCAGGGAACTCTGGGTAAAATAATCCCCACGTCAAACCTTCGAGGATCCTGAAGGTTTCTCTGACTTTGTCGACTTGTTTTTGTTGAACATCTTCTGAACCTGTTAGATATGAAACGACATTCTCATAGATGTTATCAATGAAGCTTCTTTTTGCTGTTGGCCATTGTTCTCTGAAGTTCGGCTCATCGTCTCCGTCGCCCAGCAGCGCCGTCTGATTGGTGGGAACTTCCTGCCCGGTGCGGCGGCGGTCGTCCCTCCTCCTGATCTCTCCGGTCCGGCCGACGGTCAGAACCAGCTTCTTGGTGTGATCTCCAGATCTCCACCGCGCTCCATCCTGACTCAGGACGTCTCCCGTCTCCGCCACCTGGACGGCGGTCTTCCACAGGTGCAGCTCCGTCTCCAGGCCGGCTTCGTGCAGCGTCTGCAGCAGAGCTGGTGGGAAGCGGCGGTCCGATCCCACGCCGCAGGCCACCACTGCAGTGGTTTGGATCTTCTGGCCGATCCTGGAGGACCTTTAATGATCCTGGCCACGTCTCGGTAGCTGTACCCTGATATCCTCATCTCTCCTGAAGGCTCTCTGGCTCCGTGACCCACCAGAACCAGGCTGCTGCGTTCCGACAGAGGCGCCGCCTGACCTTTGACCTGCCGGACTCTGTGCTGGGGACGGACGGCGTGAAGCGAACTGACCGCTGGATGTTTGTGGTAGAGAGAAGCTGCAGCTGTTCTCACCACCTCATCGTCTGCTAACATGACGATCTGCTGCTGGTCAAACTCTACCAGGGGACCATCTGGGCTCGGGGCGGTTCTGGAGGTTCTGGAAACCGGGTCGGCTTCATGCGCTGCTTGATCCATCTGAGGGTTCTGCTGGTCGGGTTCTGACTCACAGACTGTCTGGTTGCAGAGGAGCTTTCTGCTGACCGGGAGACGCTGCTGCGGTTCCGACCCGTTTTCCTGCCCGGTGTTTCCGTCTGATGGGTCGGTGCTGCGGGTCGGAACCAGAACTTCCTGTGTGCAGCTGGGAGAGATCTCTGCAGCGCTTTGCAGCCGGTCCGCCATCGTCTGCTGGTCAGAACCAACCAAGAAGGCGTCCAGAACCTGGAAACCAAACAAGCTTTGGTCAGAACACAGGGAGGTTCTGATGCGGTTCTGGACGGGATAAACCCAGAGTGGGGCCAAAGCAATGCAAGTTCAGCGGCTGCATAGGACCCCCAGGCCACCAGGGGGCCCATGAGCACCAAGCTAGCATGATTAAAATATAAATATTTAAAATAACGTTAAATTATACAAACAAAATTTTACTAAACATGGAAAAAAAAATTCAATATTCATTTTTGTCACATAAATAATAATTAATATCGTCCTGCTGCCTCTTCTGGGGAAATATAAGGTCAAACTTTTCAACTTGTTTACTGTAAATATAATGTTTATCAGCTGAAGTTACTTTAAAAGGTTAAAATAATATGACACTTAAATACACGACAAAACACAAAATGTTACTTCTGATCTGATTTCTACTTCAAATATCTTGAAACCTGAAATAAAACAAAAATAACTCATAACTTTTCATTCAGATATATAGAGCTTTTTGAAGTCAGTCATTTCTTAATGTTGATGTAAAACCCTCAGCTGGTTGATTATTTCATCTATAAGATGGAAAAATGTTTTATTATAAGTGAAAAAATCCACCAGTGGAACTGAAACTTTTTCATCCATATTAATGAATTATTTACTGGAAATAAAATCCTGTTTCTTGTTGAAAAGTTACTTTTAAATTTGTGTCGTTTTATTTCACTAGAAGCTGAAGCATCTGGTGCCGACCTGCTGGTTTGGGCCCCAGAAAGGCTTGGACCGGCCCTGAGTGAGCCTCCGTGGTTCTTCTTCCTCGTCCTGCCGATGAATCAGTTTCTGGTGTTTTATTTTCTGTCTGGGTTAAAGAGGAAGATGAAGCCGATTCCAGCCGAACTGCAGCTGTTTGTTCCTGCTGGAAACGATGAAGACGCCTGGAGTCGATTTAACTCTGGAGTTCCTCAAGGCTCAGTTCCAGGTTCTGCTCTTCCCACTGGATCAGGATGTGAAACATTAAAGTTCTTGGCTTCGCCGACGACTCAGATATTTATTAGAGTTTGGGCCTGAACCTCTCAGGTTTATGAAACTTGAACTGAATTTCATGCAGAAAATCATTTTTAGATCATTTTCTTCAGTTAAATCAAGACAAAAGTGCAAACAGCTTCATCTTCCTAAACGTGACACTCAGAATAAAACTTTAATAAACTTTAGCTTTAATAACTTAAAACTACATAATTTTTAAAGTTTAATCAGTAATACTTTTATAACAAATTTATGTCAGATCATGATTTCTTGGTTAATGTTTAGTTGTCATAAAGACATTTTGAATAATGTCAACCTTGTATTAAAAGTCAAGATTTACTGAATGACACTTTATGACAACAGTCATAAATATTCATAAAGACTTATTCATGTTTACGACGGTGTTATTCACAACCCCTCAAATAAAGTGTTACTGAAATTTCTGTATTTTGAGTGAAAATGACAATAATTCATAGTAAAAATGTTTCTACATCAGTTTGTTTTGATAAAAAACTTAGAAAACTTCAACATGTCTGTCTTTGATTAAAATGTGTTTGATTTTCATTCAGTGGGAAGAAAATCCAGAAATTTTACTCAAGTTAAAGTAAAAATATTTCATAATGAAATTACTAAAATAAAAGTAAATAGAACAACGTAGTAAAAAAATGTTTTTCAGTAAGTGTAATTAATTACTGCTCTACTATATGTTGACTCTAATTTAACTTAAGATAAAATCACATTTTAATCTCATATTTTTACATATAAAACACATTTATTATAAAGTTATGGATGAATAAAATCTTCACCTTTTCATTGTGGAGCAGCTGATCAGGAATCAGTCTGGAAGGAGAGATGGATTTAGTTTGTATCTTTAAATGATAACAAAAATTAAAAATGACATAATTTAAGTTTTTACAGAAAGACATTATGAAATAAATAAATTTAAATCAGGTTTAAAAACATTTCCAGTTTTCTGGAATCTGAAATGAATTAATTAGGAGACTACAGTGTTTGATCGGCTCTCAGCTGATAATAAACGTGAGTTATTAATAATATCTATTAATAATAAATGCTGTAATAAAACCCAGATTCTGACCTGCTTCTCTCCAGATGTTCATCTTTTCCTCTGAGGAAACTTCCAGCTGTGACATCAGGACTCAGTTTCTCCTGAACGCCTCTCCCCTCTGCAGCAGTAAGACACAGATCACTCAACAAAACCCTGATCAATAATCAATAACTGATCATTTAAACCCTCCTCTAGCGTTCTGCAGGTCGTACCGGTGGAGAGGATGAGGAGGCCGAAGACGACCAGGAGGCTCAGCGACGCCGGCCTGCGAGGCGCCATGATGCTGCAGCGGCAAAACGACGGAAACAGTCAGACAGCAAACCGAACCTCAGCCTGGAGGGAGTCAGCCTGGAGGGAGTCAGCCTGGAGGGACCTCAGCTGATGAAGACGATGAAGCCGAGTTTGGTTTTTATCAGGTCAGCTCCTCCCACAGAGGAGGAGACTTCATGATGCAGCCGCTGAACTTTGACCCTATATGGCCTGGTGTATGTAAATATCTGACCTTTGAAATGGGACTTTAAAAAAATCCACAATAAATTCAAACTTTTCATTTTCATTTAGTTTTTAAACATAAATGCAGTGAAATATAAAAATTAGGTTTCTGAGCAGCAGAAATACGAGCTGCTAACAGAGTTCAGCGGTTCAGATCTGCAGAACCAGATTTCACAACCAGAACCAGAACCAGGAACTTCCTGCAGTCGTTCTGCTGCTCTCACCGTGACAGCAGAGGAAAAACAGGACAGTCAGAGTCTCTACTCTTCATGAAGTCTCTGGTGTGTAACTGAAGCCGGTCCGGTGTGTGACAGAGGCCGGTCCGGTGTGTGACAGAGGCCGGTCCGGTGTGTGACAGAGGCCGGTCCGGTGTGTGACAGAGGCCGGTCCAGCAGGGGCGATTCTAGGATCTGACCTTTTGGGGGGCTGAGCCCCCAGCAGGGCTAAGACCCATGAGAAGATATTCGTTGGTGCGGTTTTCTAAATCTAACTGCTTATTTACACACATTCACAAACAAAATTAAGAGACATGTTGTCAATAATTCACAGAACAAAAGAACAATGTTAATTTTAATCAAACATAAACTTTTAAAGAGTAAAATCAGAGAAGCTTTTAATTTTTCCCAGAGGTGAATAAACTCAGTTTGAAACAGAATCAGATTACATCATCCCTGCATGCATTTCCAGTCATTTGAAGAACATTTTACTAAATTCATAGGATTAATAAACATAAAACCAGTTTATTATCAAGGTTGAAGGTCAAAAATCTATTTGAAAATAATACTTAGAAATTGCATCACCATTATTTTTACGTTATGCGGCTGTTGGACTTTTTCTTTAAACAAGAATGTTTGTCCATCTATGGAAAAGTGGACATGATGAGTCGGGTTTAATATTTCAGTTCACAGTTCATGAAGTGAGTCTGTCATAGTTTCAGTACCAAACACATTTCTGTTCACAGAACCAGCCTGACCCAAACATCCTGCACTGTTTTTGTACCGTTTTTGTTTCTAAGGTCAGTGAATCGGGTCTGGACATTTTAAAAAGACGCGGGTTGATAGCAGCTCACCGCAGCTGCGCAAAGAGGAAAGATGGCGGCAGCGTAAGCCACCCTGTGCTCTCAGTACTAGCAATCTTATTTTGCAATTTTCCTGAGTATACCAGCGCTCAGTTGAGTACTTTTCTACGTTGTAAGCTTACTTTACTCTCGGGAAGATGCCTAAAACAGCCCAAAAAAGAACTAGTGACCACAGCAAGTTGGAAAAAACCTGAAAAGACCTGGTGTTGATGAAAAAGACCACGACTATGTCGGTCCGGCTCTCCAACCGGAGAATGGCGAGGAGGATTTCCCGCCGCTCCCGGTGGATCCAAGTAAACCTCCTGCTGCCCAGAAGCCTTTTCCAAATATGCTACGAACAAACAACTCAAATCCTGATGATGTTTTTGCTCTGCTTGCTAACCTGACCAACACGAGAAGTGATGCTTATAAACAAAGCTGGGAAGGATGCTAGAAGAAATCAAAGATGTTAAAATGAAAATTAACTCAGTGGAAAAACGAGTGGAGCTCAATGAGAAAGATCCAACGTCCTGATTAACCCGAGTTTCTGAGATTCTATGGGCGTCGATGGAACCTCAGACTTCATGGAGTCACTGAGACCGAGGAGGAGGATGTGTGGGTGGAGGTGTTGCTGGTGGAGGTGTTGTGGGAGGAGGTGTTGCTGGTGGAGGTGTTGCGGGTGGAGGATGTGTGGGTGGAGGTGTTGCTGGTGGAGGTGTTGCGGGTGGAGGATGTGTGGGTGGAGGTGTTGTGGGTGGAGGTGTTGCGGGTGGAGGATGTGCGAGAGGAGGTGTTGCGGGTGGAGGTGTTGTGGGAGGAGGTGTTGTGGGAGGAGGTGTTGCGGGTGGAGGTGTTGCGGGTGGAGGATGTGTGGGTGGAGGATGTGTGGGTGGAGGATGTGTGGGTGGAAGATGTGCGAGAGGAGGTGTTGTGGGAGGAGGTGTTGCAGGAGGAGGTGTTGTGGGAGGAGGTGTTGCGGGTGGAGGTGTTGTGGGTGGAGGTGTTGTGGGTGGAAGATGTGCGAGAGGAGGTGTTGTGGGAGGAGGTGTTGCAGGAGGAGGTGTTGTGGGAGGAGGTGTTGCGGGTGGAGGTGTTGTGGGTGGAGGATGTGCGAGAGGAGGTGTTGTGGGAGGAGGTGTTGTGGGAGGAGGTGTTGCGGGTGGAGGTGTTGTGGGTGGAGGATGTGCGAGAGGAGGTGTTGTAGGAGGAGGTGTTGCAGGAGGAGGTGTTGTGGGAGGAGGTGTTGCGGGTGGAGGTGTTGTGGGTGGAGGTGTTGTGGGTGGAAGATGTGCGAGAGGAGGTGTTGTGGGAGGAGGTGTTGTGGGAGGAGGTGTTGCGGGTGGAGGTGTTGTGGGTGGAGGATGTGCGAGAGGAGGTGTTGTGGGAGGAGGTGTTGTGGGTGGAGGATGTGCGGGTGGAGGATGTGTGGGTGGAGGTGTTGTGGGTGGAGGTGTTGTGGGTGGAGGTGTTGTGGGTGGAGGATGTGCGGGTGGAGGTGTTGTGGGAGGAGGTGTTGTGGGTGGAGGATGTGCGGGTGGAGGTGTTGTGGGTGGAGGTGTTGTGGGTGGAGGATGTGCGGGTGGAGGATGTGCGAGAGGAGGTGTTGTCAGTAAATCTACTCTAAAAAAAAATTATGGGGCTTCTCATGCTTCCTCATGCTTCGGAAGCAAAACGCCCGAACCGTAAATCTCCCCGTTACTTGGTCTCTGTTTGACACTAACGACAAAAAACACACATTAAAGCAATAAACTTAAAAATGAATACAAAATAACGTAAGAACATTGTCCGTTAGAAAGAATAAGAATGTTTAGATATTTAAATAGTACAATTGTATTAGTAAAATGTCCGAGAATATTGCCTATTAGCATAAGCTAAAGCTAATGTTAGCCATGAAGTTTAAAGAACTTTAAAGTAAGACTCACCTTCATATCCATGAATGTATGACGATACGTACATCTTAAAACCTTTTCCAGTTTGCTTGATGGGGCTTTAGATCCCGCCTTACAAATACGATGTACATCGTTAATTGTTAGCTTTGGCAAGCCCTGCAAACACCGACTGTAAAATGACATCTCTAATAGACCGGACAAAAATGAGCTGACACCGCGGCTGCGCAGTGTCCGTCTCTAGGCAACGGTGACGTTCAGCGTCGGTCCGTAAAGTTCTGGGGTCCTTTAGCTCCCGCCACAAGAATTTAGCTGACCTTAATATTTCCTGTGTTTTATTTTGGTCATTATTGTTAAAAATAATGTGTTGATATGTGTATTATAGGCGTTTCTTTAGGACAGTTATGTATCGGTTCAATACGGGACGAACATTTAACGACCAAATATGGGAATACTCCGTATTTTACGGCATAGGTGGCAATTGTATTCAGGGCTGCTGAGATACAAATTTAGGGGTGCCTTCGCTAGCATTATGCTAGCCTTAGCATAATAAGGTGCTAAGACACCTTATTATTATTATTATTATTATTATTATTAATATTCCTCCAGAATAAGAGCAGCAGAAATACGAGCTGCTAACAGAGTTCAGCAGAACGGCTGATTTCACAACCAGAACCAGAACCAGGAACTTCCTGCAGTCGTTCTGCTGCTCTCACCGTGACAGCAGAGGAAAAACATGACTGTCAGAGTCTCTACTCTTCATGAAGCAACACTTCCTCCTGCTGCTGGTTGTTCCTCATAAACTGCTTCAGTCTGTGAGCCAGAGACCGATCTGTGACAGAGTCCGGTCCAGTGTGCAACAGGGGCAGGTCCGGTGTGTGACTGCAGGTCACAGATGCAGCTGTTGCTCAACTTGATGTTTCTGGAGGAAACGTTCAGACGGTTAGTTCCACCTCAATGTGAGTCAGGATGACTGGACTTTAAATGCAAAATGTGTTTTCTGACATTTTCTAATAATCTTTTAGAAACTAACTTAAACCTGAATATGAGACAATACCAGTGTTGTATAGTAACGAAGTAAAAATACTTCACTACTTTACTTAAGTATTTTTTGGAGTACTTCATACTTTCCTCGAGTATGAAAATTTTTGATGACTTTCACTTTTACTTCACTATATTTCCGAACTTAATTGCGTACTTTTACTCCGATACATTTTCAATGTGTGGTTTAGTTACTCGTTACAAAAAAGCGAGAGAAAGAAACAAAGTGTTTTGATCCCACCTACTGATTAGCAAGTAGCAAGCAGGCTACCGAACAAAGTCGGTAGCCTACTTGCCTGGGCTTGTTCATCACCTCCAATAGGATACACCTGTTTCGCTTCTCCCATTAAACACAAAGCAAGTCTCGCAATCAGGAACAGCCACATGGAGGAGGAGACGGAGACCACAACGACTGCAACTACGTCGGACACGGCTCCAGGGGAACCACCAGCTGGTGATAGGGTGACCAGACGTCCTCTTTTCCCCGGACATGTCCTACTTTTCAGACCTAAAAAGATGTCCGGGGGGAATTTAAAAATTGTCCGGGATTTTGGTCAATTGCCTCAAAACACATTACATAGCTTACAGTGCATTGTAGGGCACTGCGCACGGCGCTGCGTGTCACGTGATCCCTGAGCCGCGTCAGTGGGCAGCACTCCCCCCCCCCCGCTCCAAAGTTTTCTGGGTTTTTTTTTCTTTAGCATAATGACCAGTTGTGTGTGTGATACACCATAAAGTGGGAGAATTTAATTATCACTTGGTGATAGTCCAGAAAATCTGTTTAAGAAAATATACGCCACCACACAGAAATTAATAGTATTGCAACTAATTACATATATGGGTTTTAAAAGAAAAAGAAAAAAAAAAAAAAAAGGGTAACGAAGGTTCGGGCAACGTCTCACCAGGAGACCGGAGTTGAGGAGCCCCGCCCCTCGCTCTTCAGACAGAGTTTGGGGAAGAAGACGGCGGTTGTCCTTTCTTTCTCTCACTGACTGTTCGTCATTACAGGTTAGTAGTGTGAAGCTGGTGAGGGCTGCCCCCCCTTTAAAAATGTGGAGTAACAATGTATATTTGGATATGATTTGTAATTTGATTGATAGATGTGCTGAAACATTGAAAATAAATAAAGAAAAAAAGGATTTGTTAGGATCGCAGTTAGCTACATTTTAGCTACAACGGTCGCATAACGGCCGTTCTGAAGATCGCTACGTGTATCTTTTTTAGCTCCGTTCCACTCCCCGATTAAACATTGGTACCCTGAGATACATTGTGTTGTTTTATCTGTTAAAAAGGAGTTATTATTATTATTATTATGATTATTGTTATTATTATTGTAACCGGGTGGTTTTTATTGGAAGACGTAGTTTACATCTAGTGGTTGTAAATTCCCACCGTGGTTTGGGCCTTTGAATACATCTCGGCCCCGTTCCCCACCGTCACTTCCGTTCACAGCCTTGTCGGGCTCATTAAGCGTCTATAGGCACCGGGTGTGCACGCCAATCTGTGTGTGTTTGTTTGGTCCGTTGGTTGAGTTGGCTCTCAGGGCAGATGAGCGCTGGCGCCGTGCTCATCGGGTTGCTGTGAGTGTTCGGATCGTGGATATTTAATACTGGTAGGATAAATGGATTTTTATGTCACTACTCTACCTGTCTATTATTGTCAGCGGATGCGTCATTGTTTTCTTTTGGTATTGCAGATTGCTGCTGTTGCCTATTGTGCTCCCACAAACTATTCAGAACCACAAACCGTGTAGAACCAGAACAGCATAGCTCCTTATTTTTATTAGCGTACTGGGCACAACCCTAGGACGGGGTTGGGGCAATGCGGGATTTGTTTTCTTTTTTTTCCTAACATTATTTTGTGTTATTTTGTGTTTCTACTAATCTGGTTTGCATTCGTTTGGTTCCAATTGCTTCTAGTCTTGCCCTGGGTTTTTGAGCCTATTGCGTTTTAAATTAGAATAATAAAGTCTATTTTTAATATTGTAAAAGAATGTATAAATAAAACATATTTGGTATACTATTTCTGTTTCCTCATTCTCAGCCAGACCTACCTGGGTAACATTAATTGGGAAACTCTAGACCACTTGATATTTCAGTAGTTTACCAGTTGGCTCTAGGGCCACGTCCTCAGTCACAATCCGGGTTCTTTCCCCCGTGTTACATTATTATTATAGACTTTACTTTTTCTCCCTTGTTATGTAATCAATTAAACTGTAGTTTATTCAGTCGGACAGTAGTTATTGAAAACACATTAGAGCGAGCTTAAGGTTTTGTCCATTATTACATCTCCCTCTTGCAGTATTCAACATAATTAATCCTCTTATTTGAGAAATGGTTTTTTTAATGTATATCGCTGCACTCTGGATTGATTGGTGAGAGTTGATACCTTTTTACACAGGTGAAGGCTGTGTGTGGTTTTTTGTAGCAGAAGAAAGGACACAGGAATGTGATTGTTCTAGGAAATGTTAATAATTTCATAATTTCAATAATTTGTAATAAAGACAGAGTTTGGGGAAGAAGACGGCGGTTGTCCTTTCTTTCTCTCACTGACTGTTCGTCATTACAGGCTCTCCAAGATCAAGGGAAAGCAGAAAGTCTTCAGAAGAAGAAAAAAAAACGGAAAAACAAAACAAAACATAATTTGTTACATTTGTCACTAGAAGTAGAGACGAGTAACATGTGCACCACCTATTGACTGATTCACTGATTTGTGAAGTAGAGTAATCGTAACAGCTCTTTTTCTTCATGTTGGCCGCATTTTCTGTACTATTTATTTTTCTCATTTTCAGCACTGACCTTACTTGAAGGGAAAACTTAAGGCTTACAAAAACTTTGTATTTTCTGTCCTGGAGGGTTTACTAAGAAGCTGGTTCAGTTGTAAAGCAGGTTAAGTTAACCTTTTGCTATAGGTAAAGCACCTAATTTTCTTAACTAAATGATGCCTGCAGGTATATCTATTAGCAGGTTTAATTTTGCCTGCACTTGGTTGGGTACATTATTTTAAGTGTATTTGACAAGTTTACCAAAATATAAAAAATGTCATTCAAACTGCATTTGCTTTGTTTTACTTTTTACTTGTACTTTTCATTACATTACTTGAGTACATCCATTTTTACAGTAATTTCCATACTTAAGTACAAGAAGTTTCAGATACTTTAAGACTTTAACTCAAGTAACATTTCAGTCAGTGACTTCGACTTTTACCAAAGTCGTATTTTGGAGAGGTACTTGTACTTTTACTTGACTCTGAGATTTCAGTACTTTATACAACACTGGACAATACAGACAACAATCGCTGCACTGTTTTGCTGAGTCAGCGCTGATCATTACAGCTGAGATCAGGAACTCCTTCAGGATCAAGTCCATCTACCTTCAGCTCTGTAGACAAACCAGCTGTTTGTTTGGCTCTTTCTGCACAGATGTGCATGTGCTCCGTATGCATGGATGGGTTCTCTCTGGGAACTCTGACCTCTGACCCCCACAGCACAGAAACCTTCCTGTTAGGCTAACATTACCACTGGGTCTGAGAGTGTTCTGTCCTGGAAGGGATCTGACCAGAACGGACCCCACCTCTTCTCCAATGATGGATGGATGGATGGAAGACAGGAATAAATTTAAAATGGAGTCATGTTCACTTCCTCCATCAGCAGCGAACTTCTGATGCTCTGCTGGTTCTGGAGGAGAAGATCAACGAAAATGGGTTTCTGAGGACTGAACCCACCGGACTGGGATCACAACATTGGCTAACAGCTAACTAACATCAGCTAACATCTAGATAATACCAACTAACACCTGGCTAACAGCTAGCTAACACCTGGCTAACAGCTAGCTAACATCTGGCTAACAGCTAGCTAACATCTGGCTAACAGCTAGCTAACATCAGCTAGCAGCTAGCTAACATCAGTTAACAGCTAGCCAACCGCTAGCTTCAGTGGTTAAACCGCTGAAGCTAGCGGTTTTACCTGGGCGGTTCCTGCAGTGGCCCTGCTCTCACCTGGTGATCTGATCCGGAGCTCCAATCGTCTTGTTGCTCTGAAATGTTGCCATGAATGAGAATAACGACTTTCTGTTCATTTGGTGTTAAAGAGACGAAATCAGGAGGAGACGAGTCCAGACCCGCCGGTTTTACTGCTGATTCTGATGCTGGTGAGTTTGGACCAGTTTGATCTTAGAAACCCAAACCTTCACTGGGTTTAAACTTTAGTTTTAGTTGAATTTATTTGACAGGGAGTATAAATACAGGAGCTTTAACCTAAACATAAAAATATACTTTGTACCAGACTTTAACTCTTAGAGCTGATTTTCATCTTCAGACGCAAAACAACTTATAGAACGTTGTTCATTAAAAGGATGAATGTAATTCACTCTATTTACAGCTATTATAACGTTTATAAAAGTAAATTTGGGAAAAGGTAGTGTCATGGAAAAAATACTATTTCCAATCACTGTTCAGGTAAAATCACTCAATCAGGTTTATTCATATATTGATCAGAATACAGAGACAATCAGTAATGAAGCAGGTCTGGATGAAAAGCTGAGAAACACATGAGTTTTATACCAAAGATAATAACTAATAAACAAGAGGAGACAGTCTGGTTCTGATGCAGCTGCAGAAAACAACTTCCAACCTTCTACATGGAACCAAATTGTTCTTTTGGTGAGAGTTCACAATCATTCATATAACATGACTAGCAGATGTGACCTTAATGTAATTTTTCCATCACAGGCAGTAAAAGCATAAAAGCATATAACCTTATACTAATCCCAAACATCTGATCAAATTCAATTAAGGTGAATTAAATGTTGCTGTAACTCATGAATTCTTCAAACAAACATGCAGGGAAGTTCAAGAAACTGATTGATGTTCATCATGTTTCATTGTGGTTCCCTGATGATGTCGTGTCCCAGCCTCTCTTCTCATTGGCTGTCAGCTGCATGTGTTTGCAGCTGGGTTGGTTTTTACCTGGACTGGGTCTAGAGCAGGGGTGGGCACTCCTGGTCCTCGAGGGCCGGTGTCCTGCAACTTTTAGATGCATCTCTACTTCAACACACCTGAGTCAAATAATGAGGTCGTTAGCAGGACTCTGGAGAACTTGACTGCACTTAGGAGGTGATTCAGCTGTTGGATTCAGGTGTGTTGGACCAGGGAGACATCTAAGAGTTGCAGGACACCGGCCCTCGAGGACCAGGATTGCCCACCCCTGGTCTAGAGGTTCTAATGTGACAGAGGTCGGGTCGGGCCGGTTACGGTGCCGCCTGACTGGAAATCAGGTAATGATGGAGTCGTATGTGGAGCTTCTGTCATGGTTTGAGGTTTTCTGTATGTTTATTTTGAGTCTCCATGTTGTCCCGTCTCCCCTTGATTGTTCCCAGGTGTGTCTCGTTCCCTGATCACCTCCTGTGTATTTAATGTCACCTGAGTCTCAGCGTCTCTGTCGGGTCCTTGTTGTTTGTATGTGTCAATTCATAGTTGTCCATTCGTGTAGCCAGTTGCTACCTGTGTTGAGTCCTGGTCTTCCGCTCAGCAGTAGTGATGGGTAAATGAGGAGTCATGTGTCGTTTCGACCCAAAGCAAAACTGTGTCGATGCTGCGTCACTGAATACTGACACCTGCTGGACATTAAAAATCTCTACAGGCATCGCAGTTCACAGACTGATTTGATGACCTAGTCTATACAATAAGATTTAAGTCATTTTATTTTATTGTATATTATATATTGTATTATTTCATATCTTCAGTTAAATTCAAAATATATTTGATATTCTTCCATACAGTCAATAAATAATGTGAACATGAACCAAGTGATGAAAATGAAAGTGAACATGTTTGGAATGAGGATGATGGTGGACTTTTTATTTGTTTTGTTTTTTTTCACAAATTTTCATTAAAAAAAAAAAAAAACGTTTTTCCAACATTTTGAAATTTAGTCTGTTCTTCTCCTGCTGTAGAAAAAATGAAGTAAACAATACATTTATATGAAATAATTCATAAAAAGCAACAGAGTAATTTGTAGAATGGCTGCATACCTGAGTTTATCCAGGTGTATCTTCATTCTGATGCCTATAAAGCCTCAGCATTGAGGAGGTGAATTCATTTAAATAAAACAGATTTTAGTGACACTGTATATTGTTCACATAAATAAATTTTTTAAAATATTTATTTTGTACTCAGATCTTTATGGATGTGTTTTGCTGGAAATGTCTTTTTTGTATTTATTTATAGCGGGATTGTCTTTATTTCCCTTTTTTCTGCAGATTTTTATGTATGGAGGGAAATTTAAGAATAAAATTATGAAATATATGATTTAATAGGAGAAACATATGCAAAACTTAACCTGCAGAACATAATAGGAAAGTAAACTAAGAGTCAATTTCAGCTGAATTTGGATTCAGCTGAAATTCAGCTGATAGATCACAGGTGTCAAACTCCAGGCCTTAAGGGCCGCAGTCCTGCAGTTTTTAGATGTGCCACAGCTTCAAAACACTGGAATGAAATGGCTTAATTACCTCCTCCTTGTGTAGATCAGTTCTCCCAGCCTTGCTAATGACCTAATTATTCTATTCAGGTGGTGCAGCAGAGGCACATCTAAAAGTTGGAGGACAGCGGCCCTTGAGGACTGGAGTTCGACACCCCTGCGATAGATCGAGTAGAAACGGAAAAGAACCGGATGAAACAACGAAGTGATAATCAATAACTTATTTTCTGACGTAAGATTAAAATGGTCCCAAACTACGAAACCTTTTGTTTGCCTTGAGGCTCCATAGTTGACGCTGTACCGTAAAAGATCAAGAATTATTTTGGCAAATGCATCCAAATGGATCCAAATGGATCCAAATGGATCCAAATGGATCCCGCTGACAGGTTTGCTTCCTTATAATCACAGTTTGGCGTCAGCGTCATTTAGAAACAGTTCTTGTATCGGCCGGGTTTTGGTCTCTGGGCCTGATGAACGCTCCAGCGCATCGTGTTGCCGGACCAGCACCACTCAGCAGCGCTGTCCGGCCTTTTGGACTGTTTCTGTGGACTGTTATCATTAAACATCTTCTTTTCTCTTCATCCTGCCGCTTCGTCTACCTCACCACCTCATCCATTAATTCGTCAACTTCCGCTGCTCCATGTAACAACATAATGTAGAAGTTAAACCATGATTTTTGTTACTGTTATTTTTAATTATTATATAATTATTTATTATTTTTAATTTCATATCATACACACTGGAAAACTAAATGTTCTTTGTAATCACACATTTGTGTTTAGAGTAGATAGTAAATTACTGATAATAACTGAAACTATAGTTTATAGTGAAAAGCAGCTAAAATCTCATGAATTGCATTTTATGATTCTGCCAGCGTCTCTCCGTCCTTCATTAGAGGAGTTATTAACTCAGCTGGTTCTTCAAATCGACCCAGAAGGAACCAGAACTCTGGCGGAGGAAGCAGATCAGAACAAAAGTTCTGTTTATGTTCCAGTCAACATATTATGATAATTAATATATTATTATTAATAAAATATTCTAATAACAAATCATAATATTGAAATTCCCCTCACCTCCTCGACACCCAGTTTAATATTTGATCATTTTCATTCATTCATTCATTCATTCCTGTTTTCTACATTTTGTTGAGCTTCAGTTTTCTCCATAAATACATTTGATTCATATTTCCATCAGCATTATTTTCTGATGAAGTGATCAGAGGTTTTCAGTTTCTTCATATTGAAACATATGAAGAAACTGAAAAATATTCAAGTTCTGATCAGTAATAAATGATCAGAGTCTCTGATTAATTGTATAAATATTGACTTGAATTCATGTAAATATTTCAAAAACCCAGAAAAATCGAAACCATTTAACTCATTAAATCTTTTGTTCACCAACCTGTGAAGAAATAATCTGAGTTTCTTGGTTCGTCTGTAATCTCAGGATTTTGCTCCAACCTGCTAGAAAGTTAAGATTTTAAAATGTATTTGATTTAAACAAACATCAAGGAATAAATGCACATAAAGAAATCCTGGTGAATTATTTCTCCAGTGTGAAAAATATAACTTGGTGTTGAGAGTTTTAAAAAAGAACTGTTCTAAATCTGTTAAAAATATGAAGAAATTAAAAAATAAAGGATTTTATTTCCTTGAATAAAACTGGTTGTAATGAAATCTGTAAAACTTCAGCAGCTGGAACATTTTATTCATCACATCCAGGAGGCTTCATGTACCTGCAGGGTCCTGAACAGCTCCCCAGTCCTCCCAGTCCTCCCAGTCCTCCCAGTCCGCCGGCCTCTCGACGCAGACTCGTCATCTCATCCTTCACCTCTGCAGCAGGAAAAGAGTTTATTCAGAAAAAGCATCAAACATTTTGGCTGAAATCAAACAGACTGAAACATGTTTCAGAAAATAAGTGCAACGTTACACAGAAATGAATCTGAATATTTGAACCCAGTAATATTTTAAACATGATGAAAGGATTCATGAGGAAATAATTGGTGGATAATTTAAATGTTATGATTTTATCAGATTAAACTGAACCAGACGTTCAGACATTTATTGATTCATTGTGAAGAGGAAGAGGAGCTGCTCTTCCTCGTCTGTGGAGCTGCTGCTGAATCTAATAAAGTTTATGATCATTTATTCATCTCACCTGCAGGAAGGAAACTTTCAGGAGCAGGAACAGAGGAAACTCAGCTGGAGTTCAGGAAAGTCGACTGAAACCAGGAGATAAAATCCTGGATTAAAGGTCCGGCTGAAAACGGCTGATTTGGATATCAGTTTATTAAAATTAGCTCTGGTTGGTTATCAGACAAACGGGCTTTGTTTGAGCCGTAACAGCTGGTTGGAGGCAGGAAGTCAAACTTTTACAGCTCAGTTATTTTCCAAATTAAAGTTTAAAACTCACTCTGTAATCTGGATTATTGTATTAGCTTTGAAACATTCTCATAGGACGGAGATTATTTCAGTGTCAGTTTGCTGTTGTACAGGAACTGGAACCTAAACCCCCGGAACCCCAAGGAGGAAATAAGAGCTCTCTTTCTGGAAAGTTTGATGGAAGGATGACATTGTTTGGTCAGTGTTAGGATGGCCCTTAGCGGGAGGCTGAAATAGGAGTCTGGAGGCAGGGGTAGTGCAACCAACCAGGTGTTTTAATCTCCAACATTTAACAAAGATGACATTCCTGCTTACATGGTCATGAGGTGTCGCAGCACCCGCACCTATTACTCCTATCATGGGCCAACATGCAGGCTTTGTAATCCTGGGCGGCACCAATTAACACACTTCTCAAAAGACAGGGTAGAACAAACCACATATACACCAAACAACCAATCTTCAACACATAAATAACAAACATTCTTCATGGTTACATACTCATTTGCTATCTAAAACTACCCTCATATAAATATTAATTTATTCATCACTTCTAAAATGCCTCAGGCTTTGTTCCCCCTCTTCCATCTGCACTTGGTCTCTTCCAGAATCTTTATCAGGTGTTCAGGCCCCCGGGGACTCTTTTCGCCTGAACACCCTACAGAGGAACAGACAGAGGTAAGCCATAATCTACAAACATTTGTAACACATTTCATAATTACCATACCTACTTCATTTATATTATTCCCCCCCCAGGACACCCTCAACACCCACTGAGATGCCCTGCATAAAACACCCAATAAAATACTTCAATCTATTCGTACCCGTCTCATTATCATTTACACATAATTAAAGTGTTATCCTGACCAGTAATGAAGACCTTCATTACAGTCAGACTGTTAGCCTGGCTCCTTTAGCTCATTTCAGTTTATTTAGTTTTGTTTATTCACATCTTTCTAATTTCCATGGTAACATGATTCCTGAATGGTTTTTGATTTTTGATCCTGTTTCCAGTTCTAAATAAAAAATGTATTTAATCTGTTCTGCCTGTTTAAATAAAGGTTAAGTCTTTTGTATTTTTATTATTAGTTTTCCGATAATCCACACATTTATTCACCACATTAAAACTCTCAGATTTCCACACAGAATGAAAACCTGCTGAGTCACCATCCAGAAAATAATCTGATATTTGAACAGAAACCTGAAAATGTTTTTGTCTCACATGGAGTCAGAATAACTGCGTCTCGTTTCAGGTCAGTTGGGATTTTTACGCTTTTGTTAGCTTGATGAAAGCTTGTGGGCAGAACACTAGACAGCTGCATATCATGAGAGGCAGAACTTTAACTAGGACAGATAGGCAAAGTGCTTCAGCGGCCATCCTGCAGGCTGATACACACACACACACACACACACACACACACACCTTCACACACACACACACACACATGCGGTTGCAGACTCAGATCGGTCGGATCAGAAGCTGCCGGTTGGTTCTGTAGATGTTGAGGTCGACCATCAGCCTCTGACTCTTCTTACTGGGGAAACTGGACCAGATCAGAACTTTGGTCCAGTTTCCTCTTCAGAAACGTTTTGATCTGATGTTGAGGTTTCATGATGAAACTCAGAGTTTCTCCATGTAACTGATCGTGATGCTCTTAGCCAACATTCATTCTCAATGAAATAATTCAGCCTGGATTCTGGTCTAACATTACATCAATATTTTTATCATCAGGTTTGCTCTCATAATTAAGGAAGTTATGATCAGTGATTGCAAAGTTCTTCCTCGTTAATGAATTAAAAAGATTATTTATTGCTGGTTTTTCATTCATTGAACTTCTGATCATTTTCTATAACTTATTTTTGCATCGATCTGTTGAATCTAATCATTCTCTGATCAGCTGTGATCAATGGTCCAGAACGGAGCAGCGCCTGGATGAGTTTCTCTGATCTGAGACTTTCATCCTCTGGTCCTGGAAATGTTCTGCAGCTGGTAGAAGGCCCACTTTGGAACCGGCTTTATGTGGCTCTGAAGGTTCATCACTACACCCAGAGTTCATCTCTAGGTTTTGACTGAAAACATGTTGGGAAAAGTTTTGGTTTCAGCAGTAAGTCAGCATCAGACTCTTCTGATGTGTAAACAAAGATAAGTCATAATCCGTTGTCCTCCATGTTTCCTCAGATTACTGAGGAGCCGAGGGAATGGTGGGATAGTTCAAACATGAAGCGACCAGGAACCCGTTATCTTCCAGAACTGAAACCTACCTGGAGTTCCCAGAAGATGTCCAGACATGGCCAAGGTAAGGAAGGCTGAAACCCGATAACCTCTGAACACAAGAGCTGAAACATCCAGACTGGCCTGAAGCAGATCTGAAGACAGATTTCTCAAAGGTTTTATGGGCCGATGAGATGAGAGTGAACCTTGCTGGACCTGTGGATGGATCAGCGATGGGTACAGAGCTCCACTTCACATCAGATGCCTGCATGGTGGAGGCGGGGTTATGGTACGGGCTGCTGTTATTAAAGATGACTAGTTGGACCTTTTCGGGTTGAAGATCAACTCAAAATCAACTCCCAAACCTACAGTCAGTTTTTAGAGGACTGTTTGTTCAAGCAGTGGTTCAGGAAAAAGACTCCTTGATTCTTATGCAGGATGATGATCCATAACATGCATCAAAGTAATCAGCTATGTGGCCGACCAGTAAAGGCCTTAAACATGAAAGAATAATGAAGTTCCCTTTCACCAGACCTAAACCCCACTGAGACCCTGTGGTCCTTCTGAAACTGGAGATTTACGGTGATGGAAACCAGAAAATGTCTCTGAACTGGGAGGCTGTGGTTGCTGCTGCACCAAACGCTGATCGGCAACAGATCGTCAACAGATCGGCAACAGATCGTCAACAGATCGGCAACAGATCAGCAACTGATCGGCAACAGATCGTCAACAGATCATCAACAGATCGGCAACAGATCGTCAACAGATCAGCAACTGATCGGCAACAGATCGGCAACAGATCGGCAACAGATCAGCAACTGATCGGCAACAGATCAGCAACAGATCGTCAACAGATCAGCAACTGATCGGCAACAGATCAGCAACAGATCGGCAACTGATCGGCAACAGATCGGCAACTGATCGGCAACAGATCGGCAACAGATCGTCAACAGATCGTCAACAGATCGGCAACAGATCAGCAACTGATCGGCAACAGATCGGCAACAGATCAGCAACTGATCGGCAACAGATCAGCAACAGATCGTCAACAGATCAGCAACTGATCGGCAACAGATCAGCAACAGATCGGCAACTGATCGGCAACAGATCGGCAACTGATCGGCAACAGATCGGCAACAGATCGTCAACAGATCGTCAACAGATCGGCAACAGATCAGCAACAGATCGGCAACAGATCAGCAACAGATCGGCAACTGATCGGCAACAGATCGGCAACAGATCGGCAACTGATCGGCAACAGATCGGCAACAGATCGTCAACAGATCGGCAACAGATCAGCAACTGATCGGCAACAGATCGGCAACAGATCAGCAACTGATCGGCAACAGATCGGCAACAGACAGGATCTATGAATGGAAGGTTTATCACTGAGAAGACGGGAGGCGACACTGATTTATTAAATGTCTGAAATGTTTATTCAGCAGTTTTGAGTTCTATGTTTATTATTCTCACTATAACGGATGACAAAGTGAGATGGGAAGATTTTCAGTTTTAATTCAGTTGGATAATAATTCTGCACAATAATAGTTAATCAGACACAGATATTATCCTAAAACAACCAAAATCTCATTTTTACAGGTGTGAGATTTTATTACAGAGAGAACTGTAGTTGTTCAGTTTTATTAGATTCAGGACCTTTGATCTTTCTGTAGCATGTTTAAAGCTCCGCCCCCCGTGGGAGGATCCAGTCTGATATAAACTAGACTCAACACGCAGCGGGTCAGTCGCTTCTTCACCAGCATCATCATCATTGGTTCCAGTCAGACTCTCATCTGGACTCTCCAGTTTCCAGGTCAGTTAAAGTTAAAGCAGCTCTGAAGGTTTTTACATGACAACATTCATCAGGTCGTCACTTTCCTCTTCTTCTTCTGCAGCATGATGGCAGGATGGAGGCAGACATGGAGACTCCTGGTCATCTTCAGCCTCCTCATCCTCACCAACCAGTCTGGTATGAAAAGTTTATAGTCAGAATGACCTCTGACTTCTTGCTATCTGCAGCAGAGAGCTGATGGAGCCTCTGACCTGTGTTCATGTTTCAGAGATGAGAGGAGAAGCTGAACCTCAGAGGAACGTCGCAGGAAGAGCTGCACATCTCCTCACCAAGGTAGGAGGAGCTAACGCTGGCTAACATCATTCAGTCAGGTAGGCGGAGCTAACGCTAGCTATAGTCATTCAGTCAGGTAGGAGGAGCTAATGCTAGCTATAGTCATTCAGTCAGGTAGGAGGAGCTAATGCTTGCTATAGTCATTCAGTAAGGTAGGAGGAGCTAACGCTGGCTAACATCATTCAGTCAGGTAGGAGGAGCTAATGCTAGCTATAGTCATTCAGTCAGGTAGGCGGAGCTAATGCTACACTGTTATCCTTTGCTGTATTTTCTACAGCTAAATACCACAAAATGCCCAGTAAAACTACCATAAGACATCTTTACAAGTAGTTACTGTAGTTTGCATTGCATTATGGGTATAGTACATAGTATTACAGTAACTTACTGTATGTTTTGAATTTGCAGTAATTTACTGTTTACACATTACAGTAGTGGTACTGTACTTATAATATACAGTAAGAATTATATTTGATTCCCAACGGTCATCATACACTGTTAGCCTTTGCTGTATTTTTTACAGTTAAATACCACAAAATGCCCAGTAAAACTACCATAAATAGGGTGACCATATTTTCAGTTGGGAAAACCAGGACACGTTGTATCGAGGGGGGAGGGGGGGGGTCTGAAAGCGGGGAAACTCTTTTGTAAATAGTAGGTAAACATACATTTGCGCTTTCGTATGTTGTTGGCTACTGACAGCCACGCTATCTATCTTCTGATTAAGAACAGGGCTGCCCGCACTGACGCGGCTCAGGGATTACGTCACACGCAGGGCCGTGCGCAGTGCCCTAGTGCCTGTAAATATAATGGTCCAATGAAGGTAATTTAAAAAACAGGACATTTCCTCACTTTCTAAAAAAAACCCGGGACGCCCGGGACAGGACGTGAAATACGGACATGTCCCGGGAAATACGGACGTTTGGTCACCATACCATAAGACATCTTTACAAGTAGTTACTGTAGTTTGCATTGCATTATGGGTAAAGTACATAGTATTACAGTAACTTACTGTATGTTTTGAAGTTGCAGTAATTTACTGTTTACACATTACAGTAGTGGTACTGTACTTATAATATACAGTAAGAATTATATTTGATTTCCAACCGTCATCATAGCTGCTTCATCGTGGTTCCCTGTTTCTGTATTTTTACTCCTTTAGTAGTTAACATATTTTTAAGGCAGAAAGAGAGCATGTACTTTTGTTTTTTTCACATCCTAGCTAACATTAATATGCAGTTTATCTAGCTACGTCATCAAGCGTGGCTTCGCTTCCAACTGTTTTCTGATGACGTTTGTTTTAAACTCCGAAGCTTTTCTCTCCAAGTGCAGCTCTGTCTCCGTGCTGTGGGCTCACACTGCTTCAGCTCTTCAAGACAGGTAAGAAACCACTTCTTAGAAAACTGTTTGAAGCCAAAACCTAGTCTGGAAATGTACATTTTAGATGGAGTTAACGTAGCTTATAGCATCATGCTATCATGCTATAACTTAGCATTATAGCATGAGCTGGTTTGTGCTGGTTAGCCTGGTAAAATAACGTTACCTTTACGTTACTAACTCTGGTGTTTTATATAACTGGCATATTGCAACGTTATAAGTTACGTGTCTGTAAATGAGGTGAAAGAAAGGAAAATATGATGGTGTTATTTTTTGAGCTGGTTCGGAGTTAACATTAGCTAAGGTGCTAATTTTACCGCTGAAGGTTTTAGCTTGACTTTTGCCGCTTAATCTTCCTTGGGCGGCTTTGGGTTGAGATGAGCTCAGTGCTGAGTGTCTGTTAGCATTGTTGCTACATCCTTTGTATTTATATAACCTTAACTGATAATTGATCCCCCCCCCCATTTGTTTAAACCATGATCTTGCAAATGTTAAAAGTGCAGATTAGCTACGTAGGTCAGCAAGGATGAATTTCTAACATTGTTCTTTTTTTTCTTTTCTTCAGATGACCTTTTTTTTTAACTCCCAAGCTTTTTCCCTCCAAGTGGCTGTGCAGTTCTGTCCTGCTGACTGCTAACATAGCTTCATCTCTTCAAAAGACAAGACAACAGGTAAAAAGCTCTTCAAACATATTTGAAGCCACAAAATAGTCTGGAAATGTAGAGGAGCAGCTAACCTAATCTATAACTTTGAGCTTGCTACAGCTGGTTAGCCTGCTAAAGTACCATTACATCTCCAACATAGTGTATAAGAGTCTGTAAATGAGGACAAAGGTGAAAAACATTAAAGTAGTTTCTGTTATTTTTTGAGTTGGTTCAGCCACAGTGGCAGGTGGACAAAAAAGTTAATTTCCAACCCTGGTTACATATAAGGACTGTTCACATGTTTAAACCATGCTCCTGTAAATTTAAAGTTAAGTCAGTACTAACAGGTGCAACTATGTACAGGTGTAAATTCTGCAGCATTTGTACTTCAGAATTTACAGAATTTTGTAGTCATGTGAAGAAACATCAACACACAGCTAATTATCGGTTTGCATGTGGAATAGAGCAATGTCCTGCTTCCTTCAGAACATTTTCTGCATTCAGGTCCCACATGTGTGGCACTAGGAAAGTGAGGCATGAAACTAGCCCCCCCACATTTTGTTTTTGGTGATGATCACAGCCTAGCGTTAGAATTTATTAGAGTTAACAATGTTTATTAGAGTTAATGTTTATTAGATTTAACAATGTTTTGGTTTCGCCATCGGAGGGCGCTCAGTACCACATACAACAGCGGGTGACGCTCTGGCAGGCTGTAGGAGTCCGCCATTGCAGAGAGGACAGCTTGTTGCAGCGGATGTTGTGAGCGCTACTGTAACCGCTGTATTTTCTTTTTTACAGGTAAGCTGAGTATTAGAATGTATAGCTCGTAACGCCAGTAGCCTCCGATGGGTACGGAATGACACAACAAAGGCGCTTCAGTATAGCTGCATTACTGAGCTAGATATAAAGCAGGAGTTAGCACCAGGCTAAAGTAGCGAGGCTAACGGCTCACGCTTGGCTCGCGCTTATGTGGGCTCGGTGGGTCGGCTTAATAGGGCCGCAACATGTGTTTTAAACTTATGTATGGTTTGAGTTCAGTTGAGTTAATGAAAGTATGTTGGATGTAGATGTACAGTGATGTCAGTGATGTCAGTAGAGAGCATGTGTATTTGTTGTAGTACCACATACAACAGCGGGTGACGCTCTGGCAGGCTGTAGGAGTCCGCCATTGCAGAGAGGACAGCTTGTTGCAGCGGATGTTGTGAGCGCTACTGTAACCGCTGTATTTTCTTTTTTACAGTTTAAACTGAATAAATATGCTGCACGAGGAGTGACTCGGCCCATCATTTCCTGCTGTGTAACATATTTTGGCGAGCCAGCCAGGAGGTGGCGCTAGTGAATCAACACCATCACCAACCACCTTCCTTCACAAGAGACGAACCAGAAAGAAAAAAAGATGGAAGCAGCACAGCTTCTGCGCGATCGAGTGAGTGCAACCTTGTGGCAGTTGGAAAGAGAGCATCTCGTGGACGTCTGCAGGCGACTGAAGTGTTCCGGCCTGGACAGCGGAGAGCCTCAAAGTAAAACCAAAAGGACACTCATCAGATTGGCAGAGGACATGTTTGATGAGATAGAGAAAAGTGAAGAAGGGGATCAAGTGGAACAGTTTTATAAAGAAACAACCACGTATATCCAGAGACTAAGTAAAGTAATGTGTCAGTCCGAAGAGGAATCCTCATTTAAAAAGTCTGTGTCACAGATAGACCTTGAGGACACTATTCCATGCACCCCTTCAGTCCAGGCAACAGATTATCCACTCAAAACCCGACCAGAGCCAAAACAAGCTCTGCAGGAGGTAACATTGAGGAGGGAGTTTAAAATCTCTGGGCAGATTGGAGAGAGTGGGCAGAAGGATAAGCTGTCCTACCTCAGTTTAGTACGCCAGATCGAAAATGGGATTGAAAAAGGACACTCCGAGGTTGAAGTAGTTGAAGCAGTAATTAG
Source organism: Xiphophorus maculatus (assembly GCF_002775205.1). Classification (NCBI taxonomy): domain Eukaryota; kingdom Metazoa; phylum Chordata; class Actinopteri; order Cyprinodontiformes; family Poeciliidae; genus Xiphophorus; species Xiphophorus maculatus. The sequence continues at coordinate 2,010,628 of NC_036454.1, read as the reverse complement.
GGCCATCAGCCCAGGAATGCCCCTAAGAGACATGTTGGAGATAAAACGTGGGTTAACCCTTAGCAAACTGCTCACCATACTAAAGGGACACTACCGGGTCGATAGCCCCACTGAACTTTACCATCAGCTTCTCAACATCTCCCAAGAACCCAAAGAAACTGCCCTAAATTTTGTATTTCGTGCTATCGAGCTCAAAGAAAAACTTCTCTGGAAAGCAGCAAATGAGGAGACCGATGAACTGTACAGCAGAACCACAATTCAGCGTAAGTTTCTCCGCTCCATTGAAACTGGGCTACTCAGTGACTCCATTAAGTATCAGTTGCTGCCTTTCCTAAGTAATATGACCATAACAGATGAAGAACTGATTGAGAAAGTTAACGAAGCTTCAAAACTAGAAAATGAAAGATTGGAGAAACGAAGAAGGTCCACTGCAGTCAAGATTCCCAAGGTACAAGAGCTCCAAACAGCGTGCCAGACAGCCCTGACATCTGTTCAAAGCCACCCGAAACCCAAAGAATCCCCCATTACAGTGGCTGTGAAAACAGTTAAAAATAAAGAGACTAAAACAGACCCACAGCAGATCATAGAAGAACTTCGCAAAGAAATGAAAGAGATGTTTGTGGCTGCTATGGAAACCAGTTCCCACACCATGGCACCAAAACAAAGACAAAAAGGCTGTAAGAAGTGCAGAGAAGAGGGAAAAGGAGACAACTGTATGCACTGTTTCAAATGTGGGCGGGAGGGCCACTACTCTCGTGGATGCCGAGCACCGAGACCGTTGATGGGAAACGAGGAAGGGCTACTGAGGTGGGACCAGCAGTAGTCCAGGATCCACGGTCCCATAATGAGCAGTCAAGCCCACCACCATCCTCCAATGAAATACCAGTTGCTGCCTTATCAGCTGTAACTGAAGTTCATTATCTACCCCCTCAACGCAAGTCAAGGTTAGTAAGCCTGGTGGGAAACCGCTGTACTGTTAACTGTTTTATGGACAACCATCCAGTCAAAGTATTGTGGGATTCAGGGGCACAGTCCAGCATTGTAAATGAAAACTGGCGGCAGAACCACCTTCCCCACACAGTTGTCAGACCGGTGTCAGAACTGTTAGATAATGAGACACTCACAGTGTTTGCTGCAAATGACACAACCATCCCCTACACTGGCTGGATAGAAGTCAGCTTCAGACTAAACAGTGATTGCTTCCCAACCAGTGAGTTGCAAGTGCCAATATTGGTAGCCAGTGACCCAGCCGTGGCCAGTGATCCCATCATTGGCTACAATGTTATTGAGGCGGTTGTCAACAGAAGAGAAGTAAAGACCAAAGGTGGAAGAAAACAACTTGCACACTATGTAAGTAAAGCATTTGAAATAACTGTACAAACTGCACATAATGTTGTCAGACTGGTGCAGAACAGCAAAAAAGACTCAGAGGCAGGTGTGGTAAGGACGGGAGTAAAGAGAGTGCCTTTGAGAGCAAACCAAGTTACCACAGTCTATGCACGGGCACATGTTAGTCCACATGCTCTGGGTCAAGACATGTTTTTTTTAGCTGACATGGTTGACTCACCACCAGAGGGCGTCATGTTCAGTGACGTACTGGTGCAAATTCCAGACAGAAAAGTGCCATATGTGCCCATCCCAGTGACTAACACCACAGACCACACCATTTATTTAATGAGTCGTAAAGTGATCGGACGTCTTGAACCAATAAAGACTGTATATGCAGCAGACATCCAGACAAAAGTAAATGAGTGGACACAAGAGGAAAAACAGAGTTCAAAGTTAAAGTCACACATCCCGAATAACACACAGTCAGACAACATTCAACCGAGACCAAAGTCATGGGATCCACCAGTGGATCTTCAACACTTGACAGAAAGTCAACAAACAGCTGCGAAGATGATGTTGCGGGAAGAATGTGAGGCATTTGCATACGACCGTGATGATGTGGGCTGTATCCCTTCCCTGAAAATGCATATAACCCTTCATGACACAAGTCCTGTAAAGAAAACCTACATGTCGGTCCCAAAACCTCTCCACAATGAAGTAAAAGAGTATCTGCAGGATCTACTTAACAAAGGCTGGATCACACCATCAAGGTCTCCCTACTCATCACCGGTGGTGTGTGTCCGTAAGAAGGATGGTACTCTTCGGCTTTGTTGTGACTTCAGAGAGCTCAACCGCAAGTCAGTTCCGGACCGTCATCCAATACCAAGAATTCAGGACATGCTGGATGCACTGGGCGGGAGCTCCTGGTTTTCAGTGTTAGACCAAGGCAAGGCGTACCACCAGGGTTTTTTGGATGATGAGAGCCGCCCCTTAACCGCCTTCATCACACCCTGGGGGCTCTACCAATGGGTGCGCATTCCCTTTGGCCTGAGCTCCGCACCCGCTGAGTTCCAGAGGAGCATAGAACATTGCATGGCAGGTCTCAGAGACACTATTTGCCTTCCGTACCTGGACGACAACCTGGTGCACAGCAGCAATTTTGAAGAACACCTAGAGCACATCCGCCTTGTCCTCCAGCGTTACAGGGAGCATGGTGTTAAGCTGACTCCAAAGAAATGTGACCTGTTCAGGAGAAGTGTCAAGTTTTTGGGCAAGCTAGTTACAGGCCAGGGTTACACAATGGACCCAGCAGAGCTGGCCCCGGTGATGGCCTTAAAGGAAAAAACACCTGCAACTGTCGGAGAGGTACGTCAAATGCTTGGTTTTCTCTCTTATTATAGGCCTTTCATCGCCAACTTCTCCCGCATAGCCCATCCACTCTATAGCCTGCTTAGTCCTCCATCCTCTGAGAACTCTGTTTCAGTCCCAGGTGACAAGACTAGGAAGGGGGTGAAGAAAAGTAGAGGCCACTTACCTTCACGGTCACCCATTCAATGGACTAGCGCCCACCAAGAGACATTGAGCCAGCTCATAGATGCACTTACCAGACCTCCTGTCCTTGGGTACCCCGACTTTACAGAGCCCTTTGTGTTACATTGTGATGCATCTCAAGTTGGGTTAGGTGCAGTCTTATACCAGCGACAGCAAGGCAAGATGAGAGTTATAGCATATGGTTCCCGCACCTTGAGTCCAGCAGAGAAAAAGTACCACCTGCACTCTGGCAAATTAGAGTTTTTGGCAATGAAGTGGGCCATATGTGAACGTTTCCGAGATTATCTGTACCATGCACCATCATTTGTGGTGTACACAGATAATAACCCGCTAACATATGTGCTCACTACGGCAAAGCTCAATGCCACAGGTCACAGATGGGTCGCAGAGCTGGCCAGCTATAACTTCACCATCCGCTACCGTCCAGGCAAAACCAACACCGACGCTGATGGCCTGTCGCGAATGCCGTTGGACATTGACAGTTACATGAAGAGCTGTACAGCTGAAGTGGGACAGGAAGCCATAAGCGCATCTATGGAGTCTGTGGTGGTGGAGCAGAGTTACCCGTGTCAAGGCATTGGTGTTATCCAGGTTAGTGCTCTGAAGCTGATCAAAGATTCTAACACCAATCAGCCTCTTACACCAGACAAGATCCGCACCGCCCAGGAAGCAGATGAGGTCTTGTCAAGAGTGCTCTGGTACAAGTCACAGGGTAGGAGACCAAGTAGGATCGAGGTGAAGTCTGAGGTTCCTGCAGTAACTACATTACTCAGGCAGTGGTTGAAGCTCCACGTCGACCAACATGGTATCCTGCACCGCAAAACAGCTCACCGAGAGCAGCTATTGGTCCCTAAAGCCTATCATCCCCTGGTTTTCAAAGAGCTCCATAAAGACATGGGCCATTTAGGGGTGGAAAGAACACTTGCCCTGATCAGAGACAGGTTTTACTGGCCGCAGATGGCAAAAGACATTGAACACTTTGTTACGAAAGAATGCGAGTGTCTCAAGAAGAAGAAGCCGAGTAAGCAGAACTGTGCTCCTCTGACCTCGATCCAGTCAACTTACCCGTTCCAACTGGTATCCATAGACTTCCTCCACCTGGAAAAGTGCAAGCATGGCTATGAATATATACTAGTTGTCATGGATCACTTCACGAGGTTCGCCCAAGCTTACCCGACAAAGAACAAAGCAGCTAAAACTGTCGCTGACAAGCTGTTCAATGACTTTGCACTCAAGTTTGGCTTCCCGACCAGACTTCACCATGACATGGGTAAAGAATTTGACAACAAGCTCATGGCACGGTTGAAAGAACTCTCAGGTATCCAGGGTTCTCATACGACACCCTACCATCCACAGGGTAATGGACAGGTGGAGAGATTCAACCGTACCCTGTTGTCCATGTTACGAACCCTGGAGGACAAGGAGAAGGAGGATTGGAAAGAGTCATTGGCTAAGGTTGTCCATGCGTACAACTGTACGAAGGGCGAGGCAACAGGCTACGCCCCATATTACCTCATCTTCGGACGTTCCCCCCGCCTGCCTATCGATCTGCTCTTCAATCTGAGAAAAGATGAAACTCATGTGGACTATGATGACTATGTTAGCTGCTGGAAGAAGAGAATGCAGGAGGCTTACACAGTAGCTTCCAAGACGGCTACCAAGGAAGCTGCTCGAGGGAAAGCATACTATGATAGGAGAGTGAAAGGGAGAGATCTTCAGCCTGGTGACAGAGTCCTCCTCCGAAACCTCACTCCCAGAGGTGGACCTGCGAAGATCCAATCTTATTGGGAGAACCAGATCTACAAAGTGATGGAGAGAAAGGCAGATGATAGCCCGGTGTATCGAATCTGCCCTGAAACTGGTCGAGGGAGAGACAAGGTGGTGCACAGGAACCTCCTACTGCCCTGCGACTTCCTACCACTTGAAAAGCCATCAACACAGACTGTTCAGCCCCGAAAAGATGCTTCGACTGTTACAAAGAAAAAGCTGAGACGTCCACGTGTAGAGCAACATCTAGGAAATAGTGACACATCAGATGATGACCACAGCGGCACGTACCAGTGGTACTTCCGAGATGTTCCAGGAAGACGGCGGCAGACTCCACTCAACCCTTTGGCGGAGCCGTTCCAGCCTGAAACAAGTCTTCACGTTCAAGAAGAGGATGTGCCACTACAGAGCGAAGAGGATGTGCCACTACAGAGCGAAGAGGACGTGCCACTACAGAGCGAAGAGGATGTGCCACTACAGAGCGAAGAGGATGTGCCACTACAGAGCGAAGAGGACGGCCCTGACATTGACCTTGGGAGGTCAGAGAGCGGTGAGGCAGTGATTGACATTTCAGCTGCCAACAAAGGTGAGACTGACTCTGTGAGACAGCGACCCCATAGACAAAGTCAAAAACCGCTTGTACTGAGTTATGACACTTTAGGTCAGCCGACTTTGGTTCAGAGGGACTGCAAGGTGACTAAGACTCAGGTTATTGAGAGTAATGCCTTCTGGAGACCATGGGCTGTGGGTCTGTGTCAAGTTTATAGTTGAGTGTACTGTGCAACCAGAAATGTCAGGAGACATTTAATTTTGTGGGGGAGAGTGTGGCACTAGGAAAGTGAGGCATGAAACTAGCCCCCCCACATTTTGTTTTTGGTGATGATCACAGCCTAGCGTTAGAATTTATTAGAGTTAACAATGTTTATTAGAGTTAATGTTTATTAGATTTAACAATGTTTTGGTTTCGCCATCGGAGGGCGCTCAGTACCACATACAACAGCGGGTGACGCTCTGGCAGGCTGTAGGAGTCCGCCATTGCAGAGAGGACAGCTTGTTGCAGCGGATGTTGTGAGCGCTACTGTAACCGCTGTATTTTCTTTTTTACAGGTAAGCTGAGTATTAGAATGTATAGCTCGTAACGCCAGTAGCCTCCGATGGGTACGGAATGACACAACAAAGGCGCTTCAGTATAGCTGCATTACTGAGCTAGATATAAAGCAGGAGTTAGCACCAGGCTAAAGTAGCGAGGCTAACGGCTCACGCTTGGCTCGCGCTTATGTGGGCTCGGTGGGTCGGCTTAATAGGGCCGCAACATGTGTTTTAAACTTATGTATGGTTTGAGTTCAGTTGAGTCAATGAAAGTATGTTGGATGTAGATGTACAGTGATGTCAGTAGAGAGCATGTGTATTTGTTGTAGTACCACATACAACAGCGGGTGACGCTCTGGCAGGCTGTAGGAGTCCGCCATTGCAGAGAGGACAGCTTGTTGCAGCGGATGTTGTGAGCGCTACTGTAACCGCTGTATTTTCTTTTTTACAGTTTAAACTGAATAAATATGCTGCACGAGGAGTGACTCGGCCCATCATTTCCTGCTGTGTAACATATGCACAGGAGTCACCGCCATTGCAGAAGTCAGACTGAACACTTGTGGAATGTAATGCTTTAAAAAATGCATTTAGCCCCACAAACTGTCATTCACATCCGCTGTTTCAGAGTGGTAGCAGGATGTAGGGGTAAAGTCTAGTCTAGTCTCTGGGATGAGGTTCTCAAAAACCTGTTGTAATCTGGGTGAACTGGCCCTTTAAATATAAATTACTACCAGTAATTCATATTTAAGAGAGTATTCCTTTTATGTTTTAAAGGTATCTTCCACCAAGATGTCTGTTGAAATGGAAATGACCTTCCCCACTACACCAAGGGTAATCATGCTTGGTAAGAGGAATATTTTCTATCACTATAATTTTTTCGTAGCAATGTATGTAATTGTTATGGTAGTCTGTACTTTTACTCACTAGCGTTAGCCTGACAAGGGTTTGTCTATTTTAGGAAATAGCTCGATGTCTGCAACCCGGTGGATGGTCAGTATGGAGGAGAAGGTATTTTTCCAGCCTGAGCAACTGCATGACTTTGCCAGCATCCTTGCTGTCGTTTTTGGGTCATATTCTGTCTTCAATCTGGAGTATCAGGAGTCGGCATCCACCACGCTGGAGATGATACAACGGTAAGTACTCTACACCAAGCCATTTATGAATTAAATTTAATGACAGTTTGACTGATGATGAAGAACCATAGCTGATTGCTGTATTGTACGTCTTCATTAAAAAATACAATTAATCTATTTTATTTCTGTTAAAAGATTCTTTGTGAGGATCAATCCAGATGTTGGTACCAAATGCACAGCCAAAGTCGATACAAGCCGCAAGACGGGAAGTCTTGTCAAGAGGAAAGTAGTCAGTGTCAACTCCCAGATCACCACCTTCTTCCAACAACTTGCTGAATTTGAATGGAGGACTTCCAACTAGGTAAGTATTTTACCAAATGTAAATGTTTATTATTTTGTTGTCTTTTCCTCCTATCTTGCATGCTCTGACTTTACTTTAGCCTTTTTAATATGATTTTAATGATTATTTATAAATGCCATGTGATTCCTACACAATAGCCCTTTAGAGTAGCCTGCATCTTTTCTGTGTCCGTGGTAAAAAGTGGATGTCGCTGCATCTCTTAATAAATCACAGAAATGTATAAGTGTGTAGTCGTTTAAGTGTGGTGTATTTTTATACTATGCAGTTTTCAGTTTATTAGGCACACCTTTGCAGTAATCCGTCAGCACCAACAAAATGACTAAAAAGATTGTTGTACTTCATCGTCCCCTTGGGGACATTTGTAGGACGCAATCTTTTGAATTACTGAAGACTGACTGACTGCTTTTGCCATAAACAATCCAAAAACCTGAAGTGAAGCCAGTCCTGCTCATTCTTTATGCAGCTTCTATTATCACTTCAGTCCAATTGATTTTTTTTAAACAAATTATCAACTTAATGCTGCTTTATGACAAAGATTTTATGCATGTGAACATTGTCACTTCAGCTTAATTTGTCAACTTCCTGTCGATTTGAAAACGTAGGTAACTTCCTGACCATCTCATGACCTCCCACATTGTCTGTCTTATTCTTTACAGTTCAGCTTCCACAAGATGGATCCCACTGATTTTGTTTGACGAATGGAATAAAAGTTCTTCTGATGTAGGAAATGTGTTCTATGGTTTTGTTGTTTTACAGCACATTATATTGTATTGTGACATTGTTTTTTATGACATTGCGAATATGTAAATGGATTTTATTTCTACAAATCTGCTGAAAATAAACACCTGTTATTATAACGTTGCAATATGCCTGATATATAAAACACCAGAGTTAGTAACGTAAAGGTAACGTTATTTTACCAGGCTAACCAGCAGTGTCCAGCACAAACCAGCTCATGCTATAATGCTAAGTTATAGCATGATGCTATAAGCTACGTTAACTCCATCTAAAATGTACATTTCCAGACTAGGTTTTGGCTTCAAACAGTTTTCTAAGAAGTGTTTTTTTACCTGTCTTGAAGAGCTGAAGCAGTGTGAGCCCACAGCACGGAGACAGAGCTGCACTTGGAGAGAAAAGCTTCGGAGTTTAAAACAAACGTCATCAGAAAACAGTCGGAAGCGAAGCCACTCTTGATGACGTAGCTAGATAAACTGCATATTAATGTTAGCTAGGATGTGAAAAAAACAAAAGTACATGCTCTCTTTCTGCCTTAAAAATATGTTAACCACTAAAGGAGTAAAAATACAGAAACAGGGAACCACGATGAAGCAGCTATGATGACGGTTGGAAATCAAATATAATTCTTACTGTATATTATCAGTACAGTACCACTACTGCAATGTGTAAACAGTAAATTACTGCAACTTCAAAACATACAGTAAGTTACTGTAATACTATGTACTTTACCCATAATGCAATGCAAACTACAGTAACTACTTGTAAAGATGTCTTATGGTATGGTGACCAAACGTCCGTATTTCCCGGGACATGTCCGTATTTCACGTCCTGTCCCGGGCGTCCCGGGTTTTTTTTAGAAAGTGAGGAAATGTCCTGTTTTTTAAATTACCTTCATTGGAACATTATATTTACAGGCACTAGGGCACTGCGCACGGCCCTGCGTGTGACGTAATCCCTGAGCCGCGTCAGTGCGGGCAGCCCTGTTCTTAATCAGAAGATAGATAGCGTGGCTGTCAGTAGCCAACAACATACGAAAGCGCAAATGTATGTTTACCTACTATTTACAAAAGAGTTTCCCCGCTTTCAGACCCCCCCCCCTCCCCCCTCGCTACAAGGTGTCCTGGTTTTCCCAACTGAAAATATGGTCACCCTATTTATGGTAGTTTTACTGGGCATTTTGTGGTATTTAACTGTAATAAATACAGCAAAGGCTAACAGTGATTATATTGTATTGTGACATTGTTTTTTATGACATTGCGAATATGTAAATGGATTTTATTTCTACAAATCTGCTGAAAATAAATACCTGTTATTCACAGTACTTGGACTAAAATTTCTTTTATGAAATTTTTCGGTTTATGGTAAAGTATTCTTATCTTAAAGAAATGTAAACTTTAATTTACAGTAAAACTCTGACATTATGTTGTGAAACAAGTTTACAGTAGACCAGCTTTACTATAAAATACAATTACTGTATTATACTAGAAACTACATTTACAGTAATGCAGTTATAACTGTAAAGCACACTCAGTAAAAATGAACTGTGAAATATCATAACAGTAAAGGTACTGTAGAATGGTAAAATTACAATAAAAGGTCTAACAGTGTAGCTATAGTCATTCAGTCAGGTGACCTCTGACCTTCTCTTCTGTAACAGCTGCTAAGATAGTTGCCACATTACAAAGCACCTGAATGTGTGTGCGTGTGTGTGGATGTGTGTGTAAATGTGTGTGTGTGGATGTGTGTGTAAATGTGTGTGTGTGGATGTGTGTATAAATGTGTGTGTGAATGTTTGGAGTCCTCTGGACTTGATGAAAAACTCCTCAGGCCGTTTACCAAGGACACTTCCTGCAATCCAGTATTCAAAATAAAAGCACTTTATTTACTTTTTCTATTTGCCTCATTCATTATTATGTCAGTTTTTACTATTTAGAAAAGAAAACAAACATTTTACATGTAGAGAATAATATTAATAAAACTTAATCTCAGAGTTTAAATTATAGAAACATGACGTGTAAACATGTTCTGTTTTTATCAGCTGTTCTTATTGTCTTATTGTTTTATATTAATCATGTTTCTGTATTTGTGTACAACATTTATAAAATATTAATAAAGTTTATTTACTGACTGTAAACCTGCTGTTACTGTCAAATTCCTGTAGGTGGCAGCAAATAAAGTTTCTGGTTTATTAAAAGAAATTTTTCTTTAACTTAAACAAAATAGACTTAAAAAGAACTTTAAAACAATATAACTTTATTTATTTTAATATATTAATGTAAATCCATAATGTTTTATCTTTTCCTGCACAACGACACGGTAAAAAATAAAAACCTGTTCAGTTTGTTCATGCAGCAAAATTCACAACAAATGAAGTTTTTACAAAAATAAATTTATTATAACCTGGTGAAAAACTTTACATGCACTTATTTTAAATAATCAGTAAAAATATGATTAAATTAAGATAAAAATAATCATTTTTATTTAAATGTTTTTGTGTATTTACCTGATGGTTTATCCCGTCCAGAACCGCAGCAGAACCTCCCTGTGTTCTGACCAAAGCTTGTTTGGTTTCCAGGTTCTGGACGCCTTCTTGGTTGGTTCTGACCAGCAGACGATGGCGGACCGGCTGCAAAGCGCTGCAGAGATCTCTCCCAGCTGCACACAGGAAGTTCTGGTTCCGACCCGCAGCACCGACCCATCAGACGGAAACACCGGGCAGGAAAACGGGTCGGAACCGCAGCAGCGTCTCCCGGTCAGCAGAAAGCTCCTCTGCAACCAGACAGTCTGTGAGTCAGAACCCGACCAGCAGAACCCTCAGATGGATCAAGCAGCGCATGAAGCCGACCCGGTTTCCAGAACCTCCAGAACCGCCCCGAGCCCAGATGGTCCCCTGGTAGAGTTTGACCAGCAGCAGATCGTCATGTTAGCAGACGATGAGGTGGTGAGAACAGCTGCAGCTTCTCTCTACCACAAACATCCAGCGGTCAGTTCGCTTCACGCCGTCCGTCCCCAGCACAGAGTCCGGCAGGTCAAAGGTCAGGCGGCGCCTCTGTCGGAACGCAGCAGCCTGGTTCTGGTGGGTCACGGAGCCAGAGAGCCTTCAGGAGAGATGAGGATATCAGGGTACAGCTACCGAGACGTGGCCAGGATCATTAAAGGTCCTCCAGGATCGGCCAGAAGATCCAAACCACTGCAGTGGTGGCCTGCGGCGTGGGATCGGACCGCCGCTTCCCACCAGCTCTGCTGCAGACGCTGCACGAAGCCGGCCTGGAGACGGAGCTGCACCTGTGGAAGACCGCCGTCCAGGTGGCGGAGACGGGAGACGTCCTGAGTCAGGATGGAGCGCGGTGGAGATCTGGAGATCACACCAAGAAGCTGGTTCTGACCGTCGGCCGGACCGGAGAGATCAGGAGGAGGGACGACCGCCGCCGCACCGGGAAGGAAGTTCCCACCAATCAGACGGCGCTGCTGGGCGACGGAGGAAACAAAAAGGGAAACGACAATAAGCATCTCGACAAAGAGGAACCAAAAGCTTCATTGATCCAGAAGTTTATAAGGAAATTCCTTCAGGTCTTGATAAAGCAACTAAATTCAAGGAAACTTTCAGGATCCTTGAAAGTTTGACGTGGGGATTCTTTCATCCAGGTCCACCAGAAATAAAACCACAAGAACTCTGTGAAAAAGATTCAGACCCATCAGTTTTTATCATTGGAGAACAAAAAACAAAGAAAGAAAATTCAAGACAGTTATTGAGTTTGAAGAAAGAGATAATAACAAAAAAAACAAAATTCTGAAAAAATGTTTTGCAATCCAAACAGGAAGTGACATCAGAAACATCATCCATCACTTTGCAAAGAATGAAAAGAATCAAGTCACACATCTGATGATCAATAACTGGATTTATGAAGTCGACCCTGAAAGTCTTTATGTGTTTCCTGTTGGAAAGAAGCTGGACAAGAAAAAGAAATCTGACTCTGTTGATAACATTAAACAAAATATCAATAAGCAAATGAACAAGGAAAGTTACCGAGATATAAGACCTGCTGTGGAAGGAAAAAGTGAAAAAGAAGAACACTTGAACGGATGTGTTCAGTATTTCAAAAACATTTTCCTCGGAGAGATGGCGTATATCCCGTCTCCAGAGAGGGAAGCTTGGTGCACCACGTATTTCACAGCTTCAGTCATCAGTGAATCGGCCAGAAACTTCCGGACGTTTCCTTTGACCCTCATGGCTCTGAGCATGGAGGACAAGAGGTTCTGGTTCGACCCAAACTACATCACCATGGCTGATGGGGGAACCTGGCTGAACAAACCGCTTGTAAGAGCCAGTTAATGGGGAATTCATATAGAATAATAATTTAGATTAAAAATGTATAAATATGCTTAATTTAATTTTAAGAAATTCATTTTGAGTATATTTTCTAAAATGTATAACTTAGTTAATATAAAGGGATACTTTTATTGTGAAAAGTAATTTTGGCTTCCACTACGTAATGCATAACATTAACATTGCCCGTATGCATGTGTGAGGGCAGATTGCAGTTGGATACGGTGGAAGCAACACAATTTTTTGACCGATCTGTACCGAGCCTTTCATTTTTTCTATAAGTGTATTTTTGGAGTTCTTTAAGTAAACATCATAAAAGAAGACTTGGTTTCAGTCGAGTGATTCAAATATTTGTTGCTAGACAAACTGCAAAGGTGGTACAACGAACTTTTGGGACGCAGAGTGCCACTACATAAAGTCAAAAAATTTGCTAATGGAGCCTCATTTCTTCTTGCCTGGACAACGCGGCTGAAGAGAAAAGAAGCTCGCGCCTCGCTGAGAAAAAAAAAAAAAAAAAAAAAAAAAAAAAAAGGACTTGAAACGGGTAACCCTTTGAATGATTCTCCTAGAAAAGGTAACGAAAAGGCTTCTTTAAATTTGAATATTGTAAAGAAAAAGACGTCATACGGATGATTGAAGGAGCTCTGACGAAAATTGAAGTTAAAGCCTGTCAGTAAAATTCCACTGGATGCAGTTAATTGTCCGAGACACGTGTGCACGTAGGTAACGGATTCGGTCAATGTGGAGCTTTTGTGAAATATGAACAGTCTGTTTGCACTCAGTTAGAGAAGAAAGGCAACTTTGAAGTAAGTGCTTTAAACTTTGTGCCTGCTTACTGCACATTAACTCCGCGATTATAAGATGGCTGACGGAGCTGCTGACACGCGTGGCGAGGATAAATTGGAACAGGGGAGAGAGCGCAAGCTAACTGAGAAGGGCGCTGAGGAGAGATTACAACGGTTCATAGGATTAAGAAGACGAACGTTAGCCACTCTAACCAGACAAATTAAAGAGATAGAGACATTGAAGTGTGATGCTCAAAATGTGGAAAGTGTTCAGCTTACGATGGAGAGTGATTTTGCACAGTCTCTAAACGAGTTTAATAGGTTCAATTTTGAAGTTTGCAGTCTGTTGTCTGAAGATGAAAAATTTCACGACCAAAACAATTGGTACGAACCTAAAATGGATCAGATAACAGGCTTCATGAAAGAAACTAAGAGATGGCTGACAGGAGTGCATGATTCCACAGAGAGGGAAAACTTGCCCTTAGATGATCGTACTGAACAAGTGACAGAAGAAGAAGATACTGTTTTGCCTAGTGACAGTGTTTCACAGATAGGGGCCAGTAACGTTGCTAAAGCACACTCTCATGTAAGCAACATTTCCAACACCTCACGTGTATCGTCCACACGTGCCCGTCAGGAAGCAGAGCATGCCGCTCTAATGAAACGTCAAGAAGCGTTGAAAAAGAAACGGGAGCTTGAATTCCAAGAAATGAGAATTAGAGCTGAAAAGGAAGAGTTAGAACTGGAGACAGCATTAGCTGAAAGCCAAGCAAGAATACAAGTGCTTAAAGAGTATGAAACATTGGAAGATGACAGAGGTAGTTACGTGTCAGCGCAAAAATCAATAAGTGGAAACATAAAGAAGGAAAGAGTTAGCATGTCGCTACCGCAACATGCTAAAATGAATGTTCAAGCACCAAGACAAGTGCAGCGCACACAAATACCACAACTACCACCGCCAGTTTCAAACCAAACTTCTAGAACACAAACAGGGAATGACATTGTGTCAGTCATGCAGAAGCAGAACACAATAACTGAATTGCTAGTAAAGCAACAACAGCTTTCGCAGCTACCTACAAAGGACATTTCTGTGTTCAAAGGTGATGCACTGCAGTTCAAGTCCTTCATGAGAGCATTTGAACATGCCATAGAGCAGAAAACAGACAATGACCAAGATAAACTATACTTCTTGGAACAGTTCACAGATGGTGAGCCCCAAGAGCTCGTTCGTAGTTGCGCTCATATGACACCATGCAAGGGCTACAAAGAAGCCAAGCGACTTCTGCATAAGCATTATGGAGATGAGCTTCGGATCGCCAGTGCGTACGTGGAGAAAGCTCTCAAATGGCCACAAGTGAAAGCAGAGGATGGGAAAGCGTTAAATGCTTACGCAATGTTCCTGATAGGATGTCGTAACTCTATGGAAGATATTGAGTTCTTGGAAGAGATGGATAATCCTACCAATCTGCGCGCGTTGATATCCAAACTGCCTTACAAAATGAAAGAACGTTGGCGAACAGAAGCTTTCAACCTCAAAGAACAACGTGGTCACAGGGCCAGATTTACTGATTTGGTGAACTTCATAGACCGCCAAGCTAAAATAGCAATCGATCCTCTCTTTGGTGACATATCTGATAGTCGCTCACCCATAGCTGCTAAGATGAACCAAAAAGGAAAGCAGGCCGTGAAAAAGGAGTTTCGTGGAAGCAGTTTTGCAACCAATGTTGTTCCTGAATCCAAAGAGCCTCAAGAAAGAACTGCCAAGGTCAAGCCTGCTAGCAATGGAAAAGCGATGAACGCCTTTGATAAACCCTGTCTATATTGTCAGCAGTCACACGCTCTTGCTTCATGCAGTAAGATCAAAGGCCAGTCTCATCAAGAACGAGTGGAATTCCTGAAATCAAAGGGTCTATGTTTTAGTTGCTTGATTCCTGGCCATCTCAGTAAATCCTGTAAACGAAAAATAGAGTGCAAAGAATGTGGATTTAAGCACCCTGATATTCTGCACAAAGAAAAAGATGGCAGTTCCGCCTCACCAAGAAAGAATGATGGAGCTACTGCTGAAGAGTTGCTAGCTGCTGAGGTTCCCATCACACAGGAGTCTTGCGCCCTCACAGGGGCCGGAGAAGCTGATTGTGTGCTGTGGATAGTACCGGTGAAAGTCAAGTCGAAGAATAGTGAACAGTATGTGGAAACGTACGCCTTTCTAGACCCGGGAAGCACGGCAACATTCTGCACGGAAGACCTGCAAAAGAAATTGAATGTGAAAGGGAAACCAACCAAAATACGTCTCAGCACCATGGGTCAAGATGCACCAGAAAACCAGAAGCTCATGGACAGTCTGGTTCTATCAGAGCTCAAAGTGTGTGGGCTGGAGGACAGTATGTACGTCGAGTTGCTCAAGGTGTTTACTCACAGCAGCATACCTGTTCATGCTGGAAACATACCCAAGCAGTCTGATATCCAACAGTGGCCGTACCTAAGTGAAGTGAATTTGCCAGAGTTAAAGGCTGATGTAGGCCTACTTATTGGAGCAAACTGTTCAAAAGCGATGAAGCCCTGGCGCATCATTAATGGCCAGGATGGAGGTCCTTACGCCATCAAGACGACCATAGGCTGGGTTGTGAGTGGACCTGTAAGGAGAAATGAAGCGGAGAATGAAACACCTCACTCATTCGTGAACAGAATCTCATTGGTGGAGATAGAGAACCTGTTGATCCAACAGTACAACACTGACTTCCCAGAACGCAATTATGAGGACAAGGAAGAGCTGTCTCATGAAGACAAAGTTTTTCTGCGGTCTGTGGAAAAGACAACAGTTTTTAAGAATGGGCATTACTGTGTCGGATTGCCACTCCGTAATGAGAAGCTCCAGATGCCTAACAATCGTAGTGTGGCAGAGCAACGCATTGCGTCTTTGGAAAGGAAGTTCAGGAAGAGTCCTGAGTTCTTTGAAGATTATAAGAACTTCATGAAAGCAATCATTACCAAGGGCTACGCAGTCCGGGTTCCTACAAACCAGCTGACCCGAGAGGACAACAGGGTGTTCTATATACCGCACCATGGAGTCTATCACCCAAAGAAGAAGAAGCTTCGGGTGGTATTTGACTGCACATCCTCCTACCAGGATCGGTGTCTGAATAATGAGTTGCTCCAGGGGCCCAATCTGACCAATACGTTGGTTGGTGTCCTCCTCAGATTCCGGGAGGAGCCTGTAGCAGTAATGGCAGACATTGAGTCAATGTTCTATCAAGTTAATGTGCCAGAACGTGATGCAGACTTACTCCGCTTTCTTTGGTGGCCCAACGGCAGATTAGACGAGCCCATGGAGGAATTCCGAATGACAGTGCATCTTTTTGGAGCTACTTCTTCTCCAAGTGTGGCCTCATATGCACTGAGAAGAACTGCAGAGGATCACAGGGACACTGTATCTCCAGACGCAGTTCAAACAGTCCTGCGCCATTTCTACGTAGACGACTGCCTGAAAAGTGTAGCCACAGAAAACGATGCAGTGAGACTGGTCAAGGAACTTCAAGCTTTGTGTAGCAATGGAGGGTTCACCTTAACAAAGTGGATGAGCAACAGCAGGAAAGTGCTAACATCAATACCTGCAGAGCACAGAGCCACTGAAGTCAGAGACCTGGATTTACGACACGACACTCTACCAGTGGAAAGAACACTTGGTGTGCAGTGGGACACAGAATCGGATACTTTCCTATACAAGATAGAGCTGCAAGACAAGCCAGTGACCAGAAGAGGTATCTTGTCAATCGTCAACTCCATCTACGATCCTCTTGGCTTTCTGGCGCCGGTTATTTTGCCTGCTAAACTTTTGTTGAAAGATCTCTGTAAGGAACATCTTGACTGGGATGAAAACCTTGATGGAAAGCATGCTGAAGGGTGGAGCAGATGGCTTGAAGATGTCACCTACCTCTCCAACTTCCATGTGAGTAGATGTTTGAAACCCATCAACTTTGGATGCACTACCTCAGCGCAGTTGCATCATTTTTCGGATGCCTCAGAATACGCCTACGGCACTGTGTCTTATCTACTGCTTGAGAATGAACATGGCGAGAAACACTGTGCTTTCCTTATGGGAAAAGCAAGAGTGTCACCACTGAAGAAAGTCACAATCCCTAGGCTTGAGTTGACCGCGGCGGTTGTCGCAGTAAAGGTCGACAAGATGTTGCATGAAGAATTGCAAATACTACTGCAACAATCTGTTTTCTGGACAGATAGCACTACGGTGCTTAGATACATTGACAGTGACATGGCACGTTTCAAAACGTTTGTTGCTAACAGAGTTTCAATGATCCGAGAAGCAACCAAGCCCTCACAATGGATGTATGTCAGAACAAATGAGAATCCTGCAGATCAAGCCAGCAGAGGCCTGAAGGCAAAGAGCTTGGTCGAAGGAGGAATGTGGATAAGTGGACCAGACTTTCTGCTGAATGAAAAGGATTGGCCAGAACAGCCTGTGCGAAAGAAGGAAAGCCTAGAAGATGACCCGGAGGTCAAGAATACAGTTGCTGTTCACACGGTCAAAGTTGAAGAAGGTATGGCACCAATGAACCAGCTACTTATCTATCACTCTGATTGGAACAAACTGAAACGATCAGTGGCTTGGATTGTAAAGGTAAAAGATGCTCTGAGGGAGCATAAAGAAGAACGCAAAGAGGCATTAAGAACAATCAGTCAGACCGAACTTGACCCTGAAAAACAAAGAAAAAAGTTAGAACAACATATGAAGAAATTTCAAACTGAAAAGACAATACTCACCTTGGATGATCTGGACGCTGCTGAAACAGAAATAATACAGTTCAGTCAAAGACAACACTTTGAGGAAGAAATCAAGGTCCTGAGAAATGAAAGCCAGCTCAGTCGCAACAGTGTGCTGTATAAACTTGACCCGATTCTTCAAGATGACACCTTAAGAGTAGGTGGAAGACTTAACAAGTCTGCTCTGCCAGAAAGTGCCAAACACCCAGTGATTCTTTCTAAACATTGCAAAGTTGCCACTTTGATCTTGAGGGACGTACATCAAAGAACAGGCCACTGTGGACGCAATTATGTGTTGGCACAAATAAGACAGAAATATTGGATTCCACAAGCCAATTCTGCAATCAGGAAGATCATCGGTCAATGCATGGTGTGCCGTCGGATGACTGGCAAGGTTGGTGAGCAAAAGATGGCAAGCTTACCTGAAGATCGCCTCCTTCCAGACCAACCTCCTTTCACGAACACTGGCGTTGATTACTTCGGCCCGTTTGAGGTTAAACGGGGCCGGGGTACTGTCAAGAGATACGGGGTAATGTTCACGTGTCTCACTCTCCGAGCTGTGCACATTGAAATTGCTGACAGCCTTGATACGGACTCCTGCATAAACGCCATCCGCCGTTTTGTATGTAGGAGAGGTCAAGTTACCACCATGAGGTCAGACAATGGCACAAATTTTGTGGCGGCTGAACGAGAGCTAAGGGAAGCCATCCAACAGTTGGATAATGAAAGAATAGAGAGAGTTCTACAACCAAAGGGGATAAAGTGGATATTCAACAGCCCAGCTGCCTCTCATCAAGGTGGGGTTTGGGAAAGGCAAATTCGTACTGCACGAAGAATTCTCAATTCCCTACTGAAAGGTCAGTCAGTGAACGACGACGGTCTACATACAGTAATGTGTGAAGTCGAGAGTATAATCAATGGTAGGCCGCTCACAAGTGTTTCAGATGATGCCAATGACCTTGAGCCTTTAACCCCGAACCATTTGCTACTTCTGAAGGCTCAACCAACCCTGCCTCCAGGCGTCTTCAGCGAAGATGACATCTACACCAGAAGAAGGTGGAAGCAAGTCCAATATCTCGCAGACTTATTCTGGGCTCGTTGGACACGCGAGTATCTTCCACTTCTTCAGGAGCGACAGAAATGGCTGAAGCCTAGAAGAAACTTCATGGCAGGCGATGTAGTGCTTTTGGTGGACAGTTCCTCCCCCCGCAACTCTTGGGTCATGGGAAGAGTAGTTGAAACACTGCCAGACTCAAGTGGAGCAGTGAGAAGAGTGAAGTTGAAGACCAATACCAGCACGCTGGAGCGACCTGTGAACAAGCTATGCCTGCTTCAGGAAGCTACGCCAGAGGACTAATGAAGAAGACAAGTTTATATGTGGACATTTTATTTAAGAATTTTGGCTCTTGGTGTTTTAAGTTTATAATTGCTTCGTTTTCCAGCCTAACCAATTAGGGGCCGGGTAATGTAAGAGCCAGTTAATGGGGAATTCATATAGAATAATAATTTAGATTAAAAATGTATAAATATGCTTAATTTAATTTTAAGAAATTCATTTTGAGTATATTTTCTAAAATGTATAACTTAGTTAATATAAAGGGATACTTTTATTGTGAAAAGTAATTTTGGCTTCCACTACGTAATGCATAACATTAACATTGCCCGTATGCATGTGTGAGGGCAGATTGCAGTTGGATACGGTGGAAGCAACACAATTTTTTGACCGATCTGTACCGAGCCTTTCATTTTTTCTGTAAGTGTATTTTTGGAGTTCTTTAAGTAAACATCATAAAAGAAGACTTGGTTTCAGTCGAGTGATTCAAATATTTGTTGCTAGACAAACTGCAAAGGTGGTACAACGAACTTTTGGGACGCAGAGTGCCACTACACCGCTGAGAGGATTCAGAGGCGCAGCAGGAGGAAACATGGAGAAGCTCGCTGAACTCCTGGTTAGAGAGTACAGAACCATCAGTGAGTGGCAGGAGAGATATTTTAAGGATCAGTTCAAAGAGATGGCTAAGATTTCAGAAAAGTTCAAAGTATTAAAGTCAGAGGAAAAGGTAAACTTCACAAACGATTGCCAAACATTCTTCAATGCTGTGAAGAACCAGCAGAATCTCCCATCAGCGTCCGGCAGCTTCAGCACCGATGAGCAGAGAGAAGGTCCAGCATTCAGCCTGGAGGTCGAGAAATGACCAGAAATATCATCAAACTGCTGCGGGGTTCAGTTACTGCCATAAATCATGTCAGCATTACTATTTATTATTAATGTTAACACATGATGATGTCTGTCATTTAATCTGGATCAGCTGAAAGCTTCACTGTTTTAATAAAAAGTTTGATTCATTTCTTCGTGTCAGTTCTTAAATGTTCACAAGTCATTTTCCTCCAAGTCTTTAACTCTGCATGGCTGCAGGTCACAGTTCAACCTGGACGGGTTGTCCTGATGATGATGATGATGATGATGATGATGATGATGATGATGATGATGATGATGATGATGATGATGATGATGGATGTTAGAAATATCATCGTTTCCTCTGCAGGTCCACTAAGGTTCAGCTTCATGTCAGAGCAAAGCTGCAGGTCAGCCTGACTGAAGGCTCAACAGGAGCCTCACCTGGGGTCACGACCCTGTGACCTTTTACTGACCTTCTAATCAGCAAAAGGTCAATAAAAGGTCAGGGAGTTTCTGACCCTCCACCTTTCAGAGCTGATCTGATGTTTCTGAGAATCAAAAGATTTTCTATGATTTGTGAAACAAAAGTATCTGAAGTGTAAAAACAGGAAATGGAGATAAAAATAAATCTAAGGAACTGAGGTCAGAGTTCAAACTCTAAAATAAAATGTTAAATGAGGCATTCTGCCGAACCAAACAAACATCAGGTAGATAAAAACCTTCAGCATCAACTGGGAAAGAAAATCCAGAAATAATTTCATCTGAAAGCAGAATCTGGAGGTTTGGCTCTTCAGAGACCAACGAGACGGAAACACTGGAGGAAACATGGCTGCCAGAGAAACTCCACCAAATGTCTGAGATGAGACCAAAACCAAACGGTGGATCCATGATGCTCTGGGACGTGAGAGCCGCTGGGTTCACACAATTACAGTTTACAATCCTGCATCACAACTTCAGTGGTAGTTTCAGAGAATCCTGTTGATGCAAACCGCGTTCCTCTGACGCTGCAACATCTTCTGATGTTTCATTTAATGTTAATTAAATTTAATGTTTTCTGATGTTTACTGGAGAGAGGAACTGAGTGTTTACAGGAAGAATCTGCAGGTAATACAAGCTGCTCCGTATGATTCTTTAGAAATGCTCTCAGTGTTTGCAGAAAGAATCCTGAAGAAAACCAGAAACTCGTTTTACGCAATAAACTGAAATTATAATGAAAACTTCTAAAAAATAACTGAGTTTAATCGTGTTCACCACTGCTGATGATATGGGTGTGTGTGTGTGTGTGTGTGCGTGTGTGTGTGTGTGTGTGTGTGTGTGTGTGTGTGTGTGTGTGTGTGAGTGTTTTGGGGCCCACGGCCCCTGATGGGTCCCATAAGGGGAAACGCTGTTTTGGGTCGGTGGTTCTGTTTGGGACTAAAAGGTGAATTGAGTTTTGGTTCAGAAATGAGTGGAAATCAGTGGAAAGTTCCCACAGACAGAAACAACACTGGGCCTGTTTATGTTGCAATAATTCATAAATGTTTGTGATCAGTTTGAAGCACCTCGCTCTTTTCTGCAGCTTTTCTTATTTTTTAATAACTGATGTCTTTATGTTTTTCTCTCTAATCATATTTCTTACATTTTAAGATCATTTTTATCTGTTTTAATATATGAATGTTTTCATACACTTTTTGTATGAACACTAAAAAATGTGAAAGTAGTTTAGCTTGAAAATCATCTTCCTGACAAAACTCAGTTTTCTGTTTTCTTTAGGCACAAAATGGCTTCATCATTATTTTAGGAAGGTGACTTCTTATCTACTATTATTTATTTCTTTGCATTGCCTTTGAGAGTTGATATTTTTTACAGTGTGTTTTCTCACATGACAATAAAGTTTTTCAGATTCTGAACTAAAGTATCAAAGATAAAAAACTGTTTTAGTTTTAACTCAGAAATGTATCAAGTTTAGCAACAAGAGAAAAATTGTCTAAACTTTTGTTTAAGTTCTGATAGATAATTAATCTAAAATATTTATTTGTTATAATTTAATTCTGTAATTTAACCCAAATAATTATTTCAAATTATGCATAAAAATCAGTCGTCTAATGGCTGAACAAACTCATATTAGTGAATTATAATAATTACTCATTTTAAGTGAGAATAATTTAGTTGATTCAACCTGCATGAAGAAAATATTTGATTAAACATCAAACTGGATTCTGCAGAAACATTTCAGTTGAACAGAGTTTCAGGAATTTGAATTAATCGATAATTAAAGTGAGATTTACCTTAAAATGAATATTTTCCTTAATAAACCAGCAGATGATGTAACAAACATTCATCTCTACAGTCATTCAGCAGGAACAATTTATGATCCACATGAATATTTATTCATTTAACTGAACATTTCATCACCAGGAAAGTCCTGATATGATTATGAACGAGGCAGAAACGATTTCTTCATGTTGAAGATTTCTGGAAAAGATTTCTAAAGCAGAATAAATATAATAAACATGCTGTGATTAAAGCTGAGCTCAAATAAACAACCTGAGGGAAACTTTTCAATCTGGGAGAATATTTCTGGAAATAATGATGAAGAAATCCATAAAATGTACATTTTTAAGAATAACTCAATAATTAAAAGGAGGATTATTAATTTTAGAGGTGATAACTGTTCAGCATTCACTGGAACAAGATACTTTACTGATGCCAAAGGGAAAATAAATGTAATTTTAACTCGTTAATTCAAATTATTTAGAGAATTACATTTTCATAATTCATTTTGATTTATAAGACATAAGAAATCACACAGATTATAAAACAGAGAACTGATGGATGAACAGAACTTGTGATTGTTTTAAGGAATTAATGATGATTTTAATTCTGAAACATTTCAGAAAAGTTTTGCTCTTTGTCATATTTTAACTCTGATATTTTCACCAGCAGGTGGCGCCTCAGAGTCACACATAACACTAAAGAAATGCAACCAGAGCTGATCAATAATCTATAAATCAATAATAAATCTAGTGATCACTGACCATCAGACTCTGAACTGACGGGTTTTCCCTGCGGTCCCTGAACGCAGCAGCAATGTTTACCCGCTGTTACTAGGCAACAGCGGCGTCAGTCCAACCGGAGGACTTAAAGCAGGGAAACGCGGTTCCGATGACAACAGCAGTGATGGACCCGAACCGGGCCCCGGTGGCGTTCGGCCGCCGCGCCGTCCCGCAGCTGTTCGAGCAGCTGCAGGTCCAAGACCCCGCCCACAAGGTGCGCGCTCTGACGTCACTCTGCGACCTGGTCCACGAGCCGGAGCGGCTGTACCAGACCGTGACTGGAGGTGAGCGGGCCGAACCGGAACCGGGGAGGCAGCAGAATGGTGCGTTTACGGTCCGGCCTGTTTGTCCTTCGCTGCAGGTTTCCTGAAGCAGCTGCAGGTTCTGCTGCAGGACGAGGATGCTGCAGTCAGGAGCAAAACCTGCGAGCTGCTGCAACTGGTCATGAACCACAGCATCGGCAGGTAGGGGTCAGAGGTCAGAGGTCCCGGAGGACCAGCCGCACGCCTGGAGAGGAAACATGAAAAAGTTATGAGCAAAATCTGGTTTTTAAAAAGAAATTGGAACAAAATAACAAGAAACCAAACATAAAACTTCTTTAATAACTTATTTAATAAAGTTTGGGAAGTTTTCTGTTCCTGGGATAAAATGATCAACATGAAACTGTCAAAATGTTTTGATTTATCTGTAAATATTCATGTTTGTTCTTCGTCCAGTGAAATAATTCACTGGGTTATGAAAACTGTTTCAACATTTTGACAAGGAGAAAACAAAAGTTTACATTTAAAAACTTTGAACAAAAACATTTAGAGAGGAACTTTCTTTTTTTAAATTTCATGTATTTCCAAATATCTTAGGAATTATTTTTTAAATATTGAAAAAATAACATCTCAAAAAAGTCTGAAAAAATATTAAAACAAACAAAAATAGCAAGATTTTTATTTTTTCACATTTTTTGCAGTTTATTTTTTCATTTTTTTAAAATTACTTGAATCTTAAATAAAAGCAAATTGACACAAAATTATTTTAATTTCTGCACAAACAGTTTCTCTCAAAACAACTTTAGTTTCATTTACAGTAAAAAATTGATTTCTCAATGATGATGAGGATTATTTTATTATCATATCAGCTCATATTAATATGTTTGTGGTACGAAATTCGAACTCAGATCAAGAAGCCTAAAAAACAAATAAATAAACAAACAAATAAATAAATAAACAAACAAACAAATAAATAAATACTTTGAAATGAAGCAGAAACGTTTTAGAGGTTAGTTGTTGCTGTAAGTGGGTTGGCCAGCAGGGGGCGCCTCCATCCTCCGTTTGTTCCTCAGGTCGGCTCTGCTGGCCTCCTCCCTCCTCACTCCGCTCTCCGACCTGATGGACGACCCGTCGGCCTCCTGCAGGACCAACGCCCACCGGGTGCTGAGCAGCCTGGCTCAGCAGCCTGCAGGTAAACCAACGCTGCATCACCAAGACGGCAGCATCAACGCTGCAGCACCAACGCTGCTAACCCTAGCCCTCACTGAGAGCATCTGTCCTCCTGTCCGTCCTCCTGTCTGTCCCCTGCAGGCGCTGAGGCTCTGCTCTCTCTGGTCCACAAGCTGATGCTGAAGTTGTGTCAGTTGGAGGAGGTGCGGCAGGAGAAGCAGGAGGAGGAGCAGGAGCTGCTCCTCTCCACCCTGACCTCCTGCTCCAGGCTGGACCCTCTGCCGGCTCTGGCCTCCGACGGCGTCCGCGTCCTGGGCCAGACGCTCACACACACCTCCCCAAGCATCCGCAGGGAGGCGGCGGCCGCCCTGATGGCGCTCAGGTCCGGCTGGAGAACGGGTCCAACAGGCGGGGGGGTTAATGTGTGTTAGTGTGTTATTGTGTGTTAACGTGTGTGTGTGTTAACGTGTGTGTGTCGTCTCATCCAGTGTTCCTGCTGACGGGAAGCAGCAGGTCTGCGATCAGGGAATCCTCTCCAATCTTCTGGTTCTGCTGCATGACAGGAACCTGGACGTTCAGACCAACGCCGCCGGAGTCATCATGAACACCGTCATCATCCGCCCAGGTCCACTTCCTGTTGGGTTCACATCCACTTCCTGTTCAGTTCAGGTCCACTTCCTGTTTGTTCAGGTCCACTTCCTGTTTAGTTACTCAAGTGCTGAGTAAATATGTGATTTAATATTTTAAAATGACGTCATCAGACGTTGCAAGTAAAAAGTTTTGGCCGGGCGTTTGGTGGTTTGGTGGCGTAGCGGTTAGCGCGACCCGTATTTGGAGGCCTTCCCTTCAGTCCTCAACGCGGCCGTCGCGGGTTCGACTCCCGGACCGACGACATTTGCCGCATGTCTTCCTGCCTCTCCTTCCCTGTTTCCTGTCAGCCTGCTGTCACATAAGGGGCACTAGAGCCACAAAAGACCCTGGAGGGGTAAAAAAAAGTTTTGGCCAAATTCTGGTTCTCTAAAATATTTCCATTGATTATATCTGATGTTTATTAATAGTTTCAGCAGATAGAAAATTATTTGTGTTTTTTATTCAGTGAGTTTTTAATGTCGGGATCAGGATCCAGAAGTTTCTCTCAGCTTCTCTCTGAACTGACGTCAGTCTGACTCAAGCTCCGCCCCCTTCCAGGTAAATACCTGTGTCTGGAGCTGGGCGTCATCCCCGTCCTCCTCGAGCTGCTGTCTGAGGAGGAGGATGAGGAGCAGAAGAAGAGGAGGAAGACTCTGGTCATCTACTGCCTGAGGGCCCTGACGGCGCTGTCCGAGGCCCCGGAGGGCCGCGTCATCCTGAGCACAGCGCTCCCCCTGCTGGAGCGGAGGAGAAACGAGCAGGACGAGGACGTGCGGCGCGCGGCGCGGACCGCCATCAAGGTGGTCACCTGGAAGCCCTGACCGAACCACCGACCCGGTTCTGCTGGCCCAAAGGCCGGCCTGTTCCACCCGACAGGAAATATAGAACTAGAAAACTACCGGAGTTTATTATTTGTTTTAATAATTCAGATCAGTTCGAGATCATTGGAATAAAATATATATTTATATAATTTTTTTAATTAAAGATTATTAAAAATAATGTTTTTATGAAATAAGAGAAAACAAAACATTCTTATGAGTTTTATCATTAATTTCTTTTAAATATGAACTTTAAGTTAAAAAGTTAAAGAACGAAGTTGTAAAGGAACCGGTACTGGTCACCAGGTCCTGGTTCTGGTTCTGGTTCTGGTTCTGGTTCTGGTTCTGGTTCTGGTCTGGTTCTGGTTCTGGTTCTGGTTCTGGTTCTGGTCTGGTTCTGGTCTGGTTCTGCTCCCGCAGGTCAGCAGCAGCTCAGACTCTGATGGTTCTGAAAGGCTCCTGAGATCCAACCGGGTCGGTTCTGAAACCTGGAGGAATCGGATCAATAATCATTATTTTATTATTATTTGTGTCGCAGCGCCATGTTTCTGCCCCCCCTCCTCCCCCCGCAGTGGGCCAGTCCGGATGAGGGGGGGAGGGGGGCGTGTTGTGACCGCGTGCGCGCGCGTGCCCGTGCGGTATATGTGGGAGTGAACAGCAGCAGCAGGAGCGGAGTCATCGGTCGGAACCGGAGCCGCTGGATGGTTCTGCTCAGCGGGACGCGAACAGGTGAGGCGCTGCTTCTGTCGCTGCGGGATTCTGCGGGAATGATCCTCTGCTGAGGTCACCGCTATGTGTACTGTTAGTGTGTGTGTGTGTGTGTGTGTGTGTGTGTGTGTGTGTGTGTGTGTGTGT
The DNA here is from genome assembly GCF_002775205.1 of Xiphophorus maculatus. Taxonomy (NCBI): domain Eukaryota; kingdom Metazoa; phylum Chordata; class Actinopteri; order Cyprinodontiformes; family Poeciliidae; genus Xiphophorus; species Xiphophorus maculatus. The sequence continues at coordinate 1,983,882 of NC_036454.1, read as the reverse complement.
GTGTGTGTGTGTGTGTGTGTGTGTGTGTGTGTGTGTGTGTTGGGGCCGCAGCCTGTGTTTATCTGCAGCGTTCAGCCGCAGCAGCAGCGGGGAAAGCCTCCGTCCCTCCCCGGCTCCGGTCGCCCTCCGGCCGGCCAGCCTTCGCGCTGCCGCCGGGCTGCGGAGCTCAGCAGCGGGCAGAGCGGCTGCCTCCTCCCGCTGCTGGCGGCTCTCCGTCAGGCTGTGGAGCTCCGATGTTCTGATGCTGTGAAATTATGTAAAGAGCTGCTTGAAGAGAGCCGGAGGATTAACGCGGGGAGGATGGATTTATGTAACAGCTCTTCCTCCTCCTCCTCCTCCTCCTCCTCCTCCTCCTCCTCCTCCTCCTCCTCCTCCTCCTCCTCCTCCTCCTCCTCCTCCTCCGCATGGAGCTCCAGCGGGGAGCCGCGGCTCTGCGGTCCGCTGCTGGACCCAGACCTGCTGGTAAAGCTCTGGTCCGCTGACCGAACCGCTTCCTGGAGAAACATGACATCATTACTGTTGTTTCTGCTTTGATCCTCCTGAAAATGTCAGATTTTTGCTTTTTATTCAGATTATTTTTCATAATTCAGAAGTTATTAGGAAAGTTTCTGTTTCCTGATGTTCAGAAATATTAAAAATCAATCAGGAGTTTCGATGTTTTCTGCAGCCGGGCGGTTCTGGACGGTTCTGGGTAAAATGATGTTGGGTTGCCATGGAAACAGCTGGTTCTGTCGGGCTGCTGGGTGTCACGGTGAAGTTCGGTACGCGGGCAGGTTCTGGGTCAGAACCAGCAGCGCCCGAACCGGGTTTACGGTTCTGGTTCTAAATGGTTTCTGGATCTAAACGGAACCGCTGCTGGTGAGAGCTGGACCCGGTCCTGATACTGACAGACCAGATCTGGATCTTCCAGATCCATTCTTCCTTCCGGACCGATGTTTGATCAGATGTAGTTTTAGGAAGCAGAAAGAAATCCAACCAGAACCGGTTAGAAAACCAACTGGACCGGGTTCTGTTGGACCGGTCAGACTGACGGCCATCAGTTCAGTCTGACGTGATTTAAATTATTTAGCCAGAAACAAAAACATGGAGTTTATAAACGAAATATTAGAAAACTAAACAGTTTAAACTAAATATTTAGTTAACTAACTTCTTCATTGGGAGATAAATATTTATTTTGAAGCTAAATACTTAGTTACTTTAAATACTTAGTTACTTTAAATACTTAGTTACTTTAAATACTTAGTTACTTTAAATACTTTGTTAGCCAACCAAATATGTAACTAAATAAGTAGTTTGAAAGTGTGATATTTCTAAGTGAATTAATAACTAATAAAATGTGACTCTAACATTTGAACATTTCTGACTGAAACTTTATGAACTCAGTTCAGGGTTTCCCCCAGTATATTGTAGACCTTGTTTATGTTTTTAGGAAAATAATTATAAATAAAAAAAACGATATATATATATATATATATATATATATATATATATATATATATATATATATATATATATATATATATATATATATATAACCAAAACAGTTTCTGTGGCTCTTATTAAAACTCAACAGATAGAAATGTTAGAGCTACTAAAGCCACATTAGCATTAAATTAAATCTCAGTGCAGCAGATTGAACTCATCCTGCAGGGCCGGTCCCAGGCTGCATGAGGCCTGGGGCAGAATCTGACCTAGGGGCCCCTCTTGCTGCTAAAACCATCAGCACCTCTAACAGCTTCTGGGTTGATTTAATCTGGGAGAGAGAGAGTAGATTAACTGGCCAACCTGAAAACAATCAGTTATAATTACAGTTTATTAATTTGTATTTATGAACAAACAGCTCAAAGTCAAAGATTAAACTCACAGCATCAGATTGTTGCTATGGTAACAAAACAATCCAACTATGAATATTGTCTGAACTTTTACAAAGTAAACAGCTCCTTAAAATCTTACATTTAAATGTTAAACAATTTAAAATATTTTAATCTATTTATGCTGAAACCATTAAATCAAATTCAGCAGCATTGCTCATCTCAATAAATAAATGTTACATTTATGTATCTGTGGTTTGTGTTAATATGATCATTTATGGCCCCTGGGGGCCTCATGGAGCCGCTGACTTAATTTGGATTAAACAGAAGCGAAAATAATTGATATTCATCTTAATTAATTTTTTTATTTGTTGTTTTTGATACTAGTTGTGGTTTAAATATTGTTTCACTGGAGATGTTTTCCAGTAACATTTAATAACCCAGTAATATTTTTAAATTTTCTGTCACTTTAACATGTTTTAGTATAAAAACATGGCCGACGCCTCGGCGCCGGCTGAGCAGGTTTACTGGGAGAAACTGCAGTTTAATGGAAAACATCCAGAGATGAAGTTCAGGAGGTCCATCAGAACCCAGAACCTGGGCCGGGGCTGATTCTGTCTGGTTCTGTAGAACCGGGCCGGTTCTGGCCGGTTCTGTCTCAGTCCAAACAGAGGAAGTGGAGGCGGCTGCAGCATCAAAGCCTCTGAGGGGAAACGCGGCGCCGGCTCCTGCAGAGGAAACCTCTGATGTTCTGGTTCTGGGCCCGGACTCTCCTGGTCAGAACCCTGAGCTGGTTGCCATAGCAACGGAGCAGCTCTGGTCCCATGAAGGAAAGATTTATTCATTTATTCATCTCAGTGAGGAGAAGCTGAAACAGCGGGCCGGGCTTTGACTAGACCCTTCCAGCTGCTTGTTTGGGCTCCTGGTTCTGCTGGTGACCCAGTTTGGACTCACACTGGGTCACCATCACTCCGCCACCGCCGTGCTTTAACTTTAACCCTGTCCTGACCTTTAACCTTTGACCTGACGGCTGAGGCCTGCAGAGGAGGTGGAGATCATTCCTCTGAGCTTCCCGCTCTGACCTTTGACCTTTAGCTGAACCTGCTGAGACAGCTGCACTGTAAAATCACAAAATATTACCAAGTATCTTTTTTTTTTTTAATTGGAAATCTCTGATCACATTTAAATAAAATAAACTTATAAATAAAGTTTCATGTCGATACTAAATGTTATTTTAGGTCAATATTTTATTCATATTGATGGAAAAGTTTCACTGGCTGATAATTTCACTAATAACAAAACATTTTCACTTTAAACAAACTTCTGTGTCTCACTGAAACATTATTTATCAGTTAGTTTGGTTTTATCTCTACACTGTAAAACAAACGTTTCTGCTGCAGGTTCAGTTTTTTACTTTCTCTTCCTGAATCGTCTCAACGGCTGAAACAGTTTGTGTCCGGGTCCAAACCGATTGGTGGTTACCACGGCAACCAGACACCCTGATTGCTGGTTTCACTCCGGCTGTTTGGGTTTCATTTAAATGTTTAATCTCAGTCTGGATCTGGTTCTGTTGGGTCGGCCCGGTTCTCCTCCCACTTCAGTTTGGGCCCGTTTGATTCAGGATGAGTGGCTCTTTGTTCAGACGGTCCCTAAACGTCTCTGTTCGGACAGTCCCTGAACACCTCTTTGTTCGGAAGGTCCCTGAACACAGCTCTGAGTTCAGACGGTCCCTGAACGCCTCTTTGTTCAGACGGTCCCTAAACGTCTCTGTTCGGACGGTCCCTGAACGCCTCTCTAGGCTCCTCTATTTCTGGAAACATGAGTCATCTTCTCCCGGATTACACAACCAGAACCTGGTTCTGCGGGTCGGTCGGGCCGCAGCAGGAAGCCGTTCAGCCAGACGATTACCGATCATTTGATTATTGATCAGGGATCAAATGTTACAATTTCTGTTCTGTTCATCCATCCATCTTTAGATCATCAAAGTCAGATTGTTTCTGTCTTTTTCCCAGGATACATTTCTCTGCCCTTCCTGCTTATTGACTCTACATTAATGTTTAATCTACACTGTAAATATTTCTCTGATGTTTAACTGATTTTTACAAAATCAAACATTTCTTCAGAAAAACTAAACCTTTGAGTTATGAAGATGTGATTCTGACTGGCGTTTCTCCTCCTGCTGCTGTTTTTAAAAAGCCAAACTCAGAGTCTTTAAACCTTTAAAACGTCTTGAAACTTTTTGTTTCTCCGCAGAAATGTTCAGATTCGGTTCGTCTGGAGGTCAAAGGTCGAGATAAAAGCAGCTTCAGCTGTTTGTGGTTCCGGTTCTGTGACTTGTTTTTGCTCCAGATCAGATAAAACTCCAGAAATAACCGATGTGTTGCTGCAGCGGCCTGGGCTCTTATCTGAGAGCGCAGCGGGGGGCCAGGGAGGCAGCGAGGGGCCTGGGGCCCGGCTCGACCCGGCGGGGTCCGGCTCTGCTCCAGGAATGTTAAGCTGAGTCGATAGACACCTTCAGGTCTGTCAGGATACCATAGACACGAAGAATCGTAGAGAGGAAGCAGGAGAAGAAAGGAGGAAGTTAGAGAGGAAATGGTTTGAAAGGAAAACAGGAAGGTCTGAGGAATGAAACAGGAAGGAAGCAGGAGGCAGATTAGGAAGCATGTGAGAGGAAGAGACAGGAAGAGCGAGGAGAAACGACAGAATGAAGAAGACGGGATTAAAAACCAGATGAAACACAGCAGGACTCAAATCCTGCTTTATCCAGCTGCTGTTGCCATGGCAACTGGACCAATCAGCAGCTAGACGGCGAGAAGGTGGCCAGTTTGATTAAACTTCATCAGCGTTTCAGTGGAAAAACTCAAATGTTTCAGGAAACCAGAAAAAAAAAACGTTTTTTCCTCCAATTTCTATGTTCTAATGTAAAAATGAGGAGAAAAAGTTTCCTGTCAACTTTTAGCTGCTGGAGACGAGAAGGAAAGAAAAACAACAAAAACACTCCTGGAAAAACAAAAACAAAAAAAACTGACTTCCTGTCAATCAGAACCAACGGCTGCAAGACGCTGACGTCTGCGTCGACCAATGGGAGCGGCCGATACAGAGAGGCTGGGCGTGGTCGCTTCAGCTGTGGGCTGAGATAAGAGACAGGACTCACACACACACACACACACACACACACACACACACACACACACACACACACACACACACACACACCGAGCTGTAGCTGAGTTCTTGTGATTTCATAAAATCCCAGAAAACAGAAACTTCAGGCTGAAGCTGAACTTTGTTCATTGACCAAACAGGCGTCGTTTCATCATTCAGTGTTTATTAAGATTTAGATTTTATATTCATTAAAAAAATAAAAAATATTCAAATATCATAAAAACATGGAATCCGATGTTTGCAGATGCAAAACATTGAAGTGTCAGATTTGATTTTTACCTCCAAATAAAGTTTTTGAAACATAAAAATCTGTCGCATGTTGCCTTCAAACACCTACAGAAAAAGTAGAATTAAATTAAAACGACCTAACATTATAAACTGCTGCTTTTATTCCACTTTACTGAGACCGATGGAGAACCTGTGGTGCTTTCAGGAACAAATTGGACATCAGAAAGAGACAATTATGGTATTGATTTGACAGCACAGAAAAGGAGTTGGTTTCTGCATTCTGAGGTTCAGTGAATGCACCATGATGTGAAGCTAAAACTGGCTGGGAACAGCTGGCGATGCCTTCAGATTCTACGGGAACAGCTGAAGATGCCTTCAGGTTCTATGGGAACAGCTGGTGATGCCTTCAGGTTCCATGGGAACAGCTGGCGATGCCTTCAGGTTCCATGGGTACAGCTGGCGATGCCTTCAGGTTCCATGGGTACAGCTGACGATGCCTTCAGGTTCCATGGGAACAGCTGGCGATGCCTTCAGGTTCCATGGGTACAGCTGGCGATGCCTTCAGGTTCCATGGGAACAGCTGACGATGCCTTCAGGTTCCATGGGTACAGCTGACGATGCCTTCAGGTTCCATGGGAACAGCTGGCGATGCCTTCAGGTTCCATGGGAACAGCTGGCGATGCCTTCAGGTTCCATGGGTACAGCTGACGATGCCTTCAGGTTCCATGGGAACAGCTGGCGATGCCTTCAGGTTCCATGGGTACAGCTGGCGATGCCTTCAGGTTCCATGGGTACAGCTGACGATGCCTTCAGGTTCCATGGGAACAGCTGGCGATGCCTTCAGGTTCTATGGGAACAGCTGGCGATGCCTTCAGGTTCCATGGGTACAGCTGGCGATGCCTTCAGGTTCCATGGGTACAGCTGATGATGCCTTCAGGTTTCATGGGAACAGCAGGTGATGCCTTCAGGTTCCATAGGTACAGCTGACGATGCCTTCAGGTTCCATGGGTACAGCTGACGATGCCTTCAGGTTTCATGGGAACAGCAGGTGATGCCTTCAGGTTCCATGGGTACAGCTGACGATGCCTTCAGGTTCCATGGGAACAGCTGGCGATGCCGTCAGGTTTCATGGGAACAGCAGGTGATGCCTTCAGGTTCCATGGGTACAGCTGACGATGCCTTCAGGTTCCATGGGTACAGCTGGCGATGCCTTCAGGTTCCATGGGAACAGCAGGTGATGCCTTCAGGTTCCATGGGAACAGCTGGCGATGCCTTCAGGTTTCATGGGAACAGCAGGTGATGCCTTCAGGTTCCATGGGTACAGCTGGCGATGCCTTCAGGTTCCATGGGAACAGCAGGTGATGCCTTCAGGTTCCATGGGTACAGCTGGCGATGCCTTCAGGTTCCATGGGTACAGCTGGCGATGCCTTCAGGTTCCATGGGAACAGCAGGTGATGCCTTCAGGTTCCATGGGTACAGCTGGCGATGCCTTCAGGTTCCATGGGTACAGCTGGCGATGCCTTCAGGTTCCATGGGAACAGCTGGCGATGCCTTCAGGTTCTATGGGAACAGCTGGCGATGCCTTCAGGTTCCATGGGTACAGCTGGCGATGCCTTCAGGTTCCATGGGTACAGCTGATGATGCCTTCAGGTTTCATGGGAACAGCAGGTGATGCCTTCAGGTTCCATGGGTACAGCTGACGATGCCTTCAGGTTCCATGGGTACAGCTGACGATGCCTTCAGGTTTCATGGGAACAGCAGGTGATGCCTTCAGGTTCCATGGGTACAGCTGACGATGCCTTCAGGTTCCATGGGAACAGCTGGCGATGCCGTCAGGTTTCATGGGAACAGCAGGTGATGCCTTCAGGTTCCATGGGTACAGCTGACGATGCCTTCAGGTTCCATGGGTACAGCTGGCGATGCCTTCAGGTTCCATGGGAACAGCAGGTGATGCCTTCAGGTTCCATGGGAACAGCTGGCGATGCCTTCAGGTTTCATGGGAACAGCAGGTGATGCCTTCAGGTTCCATGGGTACAGCTGGCGATGCCTTCAGGTTCCATGGGAACAGCAGGTGATGCCTTCAGGTTCCATGGGTACAGCTGGCGATGCCTTCAGGTTCCATGGGTACAGCTGGCGATGCCTTCAGGTTCCATGGGAACAGCAGGTGATGCCTTCAGGTTCCATGGGTACAGCTGGCGATGCCTTCAGGTTCCATGGGTACAGCTGGCGATGCCTTCAGGTTCCATGGGAACAGCAGGTGATGCCTTCAGGTTCCATGGGTACAGCTGACGATGCCTTCAGGTTCCATGGGAACAGCTGGCGATGCCTTCAGGTTCCATGGGTACAGCTGGCGATGCCTTCAGGTTCCATGGGAACAGCTGACGATGCCTTCAGGTTCCATGGGTACAGCTGACGATGCCTTCAGGTTCCATGGGAACAGCTGGCGATGCCTTCAGGTTCCATGGGAACAGCTGGCGATGCCTTCAGGTTCCATGGGTACAGCTGACGATGCCTTCAGGTTCCATGGGAACAGCTGGCGATGCCTTCAGGTTCCATGGGTACAGCTGGCGATGCCTTCAGGTTCCATGGGTACAGCTGACGATGCCTTCAGGTTCCATGGGAACAGCTGGCGATGCCTTCAGGTTCTATGGGAACAGCTGGCGATGCCTTCAGGTTCCATGGGTACAGCTGGCGATGCCTTCAGGTTCCATGGGTACAGCTGATGATGCCTTCAGGTTTCATGGGAACAGCAGGTGATGCCTTCAGGTTCCATGGGTACAGCTGACGATGCCTTCAGGTTCCATGGGTACAGCTGACGATGCCTTCAGGTTTCATGGGAACAGCAGGTGATGCCTTCAGGTTCCATGGGTACAGCTGACGATGCCTTCAGGTTCCATGGGAACAGCTGGCGATGCCGTCAGGTTTCATGGGAACAGCAGGTGATGCCTTCAGGTTCCATGGGTACAGCTGACGATGCCTTCAGGTTCCATGGGTACAGCTGGCGATGCCTTCAGGTTCCATGGGAACAGCAGGTGATGCCTTCAGGTTCCATGGGAACAGCTGGCGATGCCTTCAGGTTTCATGGGAACAGCAGGTGATGCCTTCAGGTTCCATGGGTACAGCTGGCGATGCCTTCAGGTTCCATGGGAACAGCAGGTGATGCCTTCAGGTTCCATGGGTACAGCTGGCGATGCCTTCAGGTTCCATGGGTACAGCTGGCGATGCCTTCAGGTTCCATGGGAACAGCAGGTGATGCCTTCAGGTTCCATGGGTACAGCTGGCGATGCCTTCAGGTTCCATGGGTACAGCTGGCGATGCCTTCAGGTTCCATGGGAACAGCAGGTGATGCCTTCAGGTTCCATGGGTACAGCTGACGATGCCTTCAGGTTCCATGGGAACAGCTGGCGATGCCTTCAGGTTCTATGGGAACAGCTGGCGATGCCTTCAGGTTCCATGGGTACAGCTGATGATGCCTTCAGGTTCTCTGAATAATCCAGATTTTATATCGTGACAGAAAGGTTCAGATCTCTTTGTGGTGCGTTTACTGACCTTCCTGGGTGTCAGACAGGAAGTTCCAGAACTCCTGTTGCTTCAGAGTGAACTCCTGATTGAAGTGAAGTTTTTCCAGAAACCAGATGTGAACCTTAATGCATCCAATAATAATAAAATGTCTGCATAGCAACCAGCAGCTGTTGCTATGCAGAAGCTGAGGTTCATCTGATCTGGTTTGTAAAACTTCAGGAATATTTTTCCTGATGAAGAGAAACGATCAGCAGATAGAAAATGTTTTTTCTTCCAGCTCTGCTGCATCATGACTCGGCAAACTGTGACTCAGCAGATTTCAGTCTGTGACCCACTTCCACATGTTCAGCATGAGACTGCAGCAAACTGCAGCAGCAGGAGGAAGAGGAGCTGCAGTTCTTCATCCTGCTGTTAAAACTGTTAAATAATCTGGGATCCACTGGATTCAGTTTGATTCTGGGATCCTGATCGATTCAGATTCCTAAACCATCCTGATGGGATTCCTGCTCATTAGCTCAGAGATGGACCTGGTCCGACCAGAACCAGCAGAGGTTCTCCTGATACTCAGAGTCTTTTACTGCATCATGATTTGATTTGATTTTTTAAATGATTATCCAGGATGGTTCCTGCCAGGAGGCGGGTCTTAGCGCTGCCAATCAATGCTGCTAAATGAGCTAACAGGAGAGAAGCAGCTCACCTTTACAGGAAACCCGTTTATCCGCCGTCATCGGCACAAACCGGATCCTGGACACAAACAATTTGTAGCAAAATATCAACATTTCCGCATAAAACAGAAACAAACTTCTGACCAATCACAGCCCCGAGCTGTGAGCGATGTGGCTCCGCCCACCAGTGAATTGGCTCCGCCCACCAGCAACGTCCCAAAGTCCTTACGGGCTGAAAAACGTCCAGATGTTTGGCTTCACTGTCTTCCTTTTATTTAGTAGTTTTTTCTCAGTTTGTGCTGATTTCTGCTCACACTTACTTTCCAGTGCCGTCTCCATGGCAACATTGATACAAAATGGAGACAGCTTCATGCTTTGTTATTGTTTTTAAACTGATTTTGGGATTTTTAAAATCGATTCTGAACTGAATGAGATTCTGATGTGAATCGAACGGCAGAAAATCCTGAAATCCAGAGAGAAAATGACTAGAAATCATTTTCTAATCATACATTTAATACATTTAAAACAGTATAAAAGTGAAAGTCTCTACAGTTTAGTAAACAAGTCAAATATTTCTCCTCATTTATTGGCCATTTTGTTTTTATAATCTGCTTAATGCAGCCATATGTTCTTTGAAATGTCACAGTTCCCAGCAGTCCCTGAACGCAGCATCAGCAGGCCGCGGTGTTAGGCAGGAAGTCAGTGACCGGCACTAAGGACCGCCACAGCGATGCTAACGCGCTGATTTACGGCGGCCGGTGTGGAGACAGAGAGGTTGTGACTCTGAGCTGATGTGATCTGAAACTTCATCTGGTTTTTATGAAACATGAAGGAAGAAAAAATAAACATCAAACGGTGCATTCACTGACAGTCAGGAGTTTCCTGCATGTTGACCAGAGAATCAGACTGTTTGATTTAATCCCCGGGGCGTGGCAGGCGGGCGGGGCTGGCCCGCTGCCTCTGTGACCCCTTCAGGGAGGTCCGGCGCTGGCAGCGTCAGCCTGCCGGCTGATTGGACGGCGCAGGGAGGTAACCTAGCAACGGGCAGACATCTCCCTGCATTCTCGGCGGACCCGGCAGCCCGGCAGCATCCCACTCAGCAGAACCGGGAGGGAAGTTCTGGTGGCCATTTCATCTTCGGCTCGTTGCCTAGCAACAGAGTCCGGTTCCTGGAAATGAAGCCGCTTCCTGAAATAGACGCACAGAGAACAGGAGCACAGATCTGCATTCACGGATCAGAACCGATCCGATCACCAGAACCCGGCAGACTGGAGCGGGTCGCTCCCCAGAGACGGAACGGCGCCTCTTCCTCTTCTGAACGCATCACTTCCTGTCTGCAGGCCGGGGTCAGAGGTGGAGAAGCAGCTGATTAGTGAGTCAGAGCAGAATGAGCTGTGAGTTCATTTTTAAAGTTTCAGACAGTAAATGTGACCTCTAGGTGACCCCTGGTTGACCTCTGGGTGACCCCTGGTTGACCTCTGGGTGACCCCTGGTTGACCTCTGGGTGACCCCTGGTTGACCTCTGGTGATGGCAGTTCTACTTTCTGCTCCAGACTCTCTGGCTGCTGCTGTTTGTTCTCTTCTGTAGAAATGAATCAGCTGTTGATTAATGATCATTTCTGAGCTGAAAATGATCTTTTCCTAATTCTGATTCAGGTGGATCGGGGTCAAAGGTCAGACAAAGAAATAATTTGTTTAATATCTATAGAGAATTTCCAGAAAAAAATCAAATGTGATTAATAATGTAGAAAGAAACATTATTTGACCCGCAGGCTGGTGCAGCGGTTAGTGGTTAGAAGTTAGCAGTTAGCGGTTAGCAGTTAGTGGTTAGAAGTTAGCGGTTAGCAGTTAGCGGTTAGCAGTTAGTGGTTAGAAGTTAGCAGTTAGCGGTTAGCAGTTAGTGGTTAGAAGTTAGCGGTTAGCAGTTAGCAGTTAGAAGTTAGCAGTTAGCGGTTAGCAGTTAGTGGTTAGAAGTTAGCGGTTAGCAGTTAGCGGTTAGCAGTTAGTGGTTAGAAGTTAGCGGTTAGTGGTTAGAAGGTAGCGGTTAGCAGTTAGCACGGCCACCTTGTGGCATAAAGCTTCTCGTTGTGAACCTGAGTTTTCTCCAGGTACTTCCTCTTCCTGCCGCTAAAATCTATGAGATTGGGCACGCTTCTGCTACTATGCTAATAAACAGAGCTAATTTTTCATTTTTCACGTTAGCACACTTTTTTGCTCCACGTCTGTCTTTAAGTTTTTAGATTTAAGTTTTAAAATCTTCCTACAACAGTTGAAGCCATTGGGGCCATAAGATCTCAAAAACAAAATGTCGTCTCATCGACGTATTTCAGGTTTTGTAAACTGAGAAATTTGCTCCTGATGATGATAAATGACTTTAGTTTCATGAATGAAGGTTTCAGCTGCAGGAAGTGACCACAACTCCCAGAGCTCCCAGTCTGGCCGTCAGGAAACCATTAAGGTATCAATTATTCAGACACCAGAGTCTGAAGAGCCGGATTCTGATCAAAGATCAGGGTGGATTCTACAGTCCAGCTTGACATCCGGTCTCTGAATGTAACGAATTTAAAACAACGTAAACGTCCAAATCCGTCTGAACAAACAGCAGTTTCATCTAAAACCTCCTGATCAGCAAAACCTAAAAACAAATCAAAGTACAAATAAAGTATCCAGGCCTGTCACGATAGACGATAAATCAATTAATCGTACCATAAATTAAAACTATTGACGTCATTTTAATTATCGGCATTATCGTCTCTTCTGACCTTTTTCTCTTTCAGCTAATGAGACTGAATGAAAAAAGGCTCAACTCCGGTGCTCTCCACTGACCTCTGACCTCATTTCCTTAGTGTAAAGCCCAGAGCTGTCGGCCGATTGTCGGCCCATTTTAAAACCTGACAGGCCACACATTAGCCGACAGAAATCCTAGGTATAACGGTTAGATCATGTGGTGTCCAACAATGGGCACAAAATAATGGCTACAAGTCCAGTGAACTAATTTTAAAACCAGGTATTAATCAATGCTGTAGTACAATCTACCTGCAATGCATGTGGCTAGTGTCAGCGTAAAGTCCTGACTGAATGAAAATCATTAGAACCTGTTTACCTCACGTTAACGAAGAACAGCTGAAAAGTTACCGGGTTTATCAACTGCGGTAGCAATTTCGCTCCAACTCCTCCTCTTGTCATTTCTATATTCTTTGCATGTTGAATAAACATTAATGTTGTTTCCACATATCATCTCCGATGTCCGCTGGACTTCGGGTTGCTGTTTGGGATTCCCCTCCATAATTTCCCCTCAGAAAACACGGAGGGGAATCCGAGCTTTCTGATTGGCTCTGATTGGTCACATTCAACAGGTGTAGTTAAAGGTCCCAGTCGGGGAAAACCCTGATTTGGATCGGAGCGGCAACGAAGATCTACCGTAACACACCACACAATCTTAGGAAGACCAACTTCTAAGATTGCCATAAGGGGAAAAATACGAGCAAAAAATCATGTAGTGTGAATTATTGCATCAGGTAGTCGATGTGCCCGTCTTCTCTATTTAAATCTAATTATTACTGAAGGGCAACATAATATACAGACTTCATAATCTTTTGGTTGAATGCAGTATTTATTTCCACTTTGGCTTTATGTTGTTTAGTTTTTATCAAGTACATTTTTTGTTAATGGAGACTGAGAATCCATTTTGTTTTTGGTTGTTTTGTTTATTTTGTTTATCAGCTCCAGTGTTAAATATTCTTTTGAAAATAAAGTGTATCTATCTTTGGCAGGAAATCACATCATTATTATGTCATTTATATTAAATCAGTGTAAAAAGGTCTTCAGACAATATTATTGTTTATCGCAATAATTTTTGAGACAATTAATCGTTGAGCAAAATTTGCTATAATGACAGGCCTAAAAGTATCACTTTCATTGAAAAACATCTAAATTTCTTTTCAGTCCCCGACCATTTAAAATATTTAAGTTTTAAAATATCTAATTGAATAAAGTAAAAACTGAATATTTATTTGTCTTGAATGAACTGAACCCAAAATTATCAAACTTATTTCAAACCCAACAAACCAAAACGTGAAGAAACATCGAATTTAATGGAAAACGATGCAGATTAAAAACATTCAGAGCAGATTTTTATTTCTAGATGCGCTCCGGTGGTCTGAACTCATAGAAAGTCACCATGTAGATCAGGGGTCTCAAACTCCAGTCCTCAAGGCCCGCAGTCCTGCAACGTTTAGATGAGCCTCTGCTGCACCTGAACAGAATAATGAGGTCATTAAGGTTCTGGAGAACCGATCCACACCAGGAGGAGGAAATGAAGCCGTTTCATTCCAGTGGTTTGTACCTGTGGCTCATCTAAAACCTGTAGGTCTGCGGCCCTGGAGGCCTGGAGTTTCAGACCTGTGATTTAGAATCTCAGTCGTTCTAGGTGGAGTTTTCTATAACCTCTAGATCTATGTGGTTGAGATGTGGCTCCATCCTGGCTCTGCAGCGCCCCCTGCTGGATCACGCTGACGACGCTCTGATGATCCTTCAGCTCCCAGTTTGTCTCCCAGTTAAACTACAGAGAAACCATTGAAACCAGTTAAACTACAGAGAAACCATTGAAACCAGTTAAACTACAGAGAAACCATTGAAACCAGTTAAACTACAGAGAAACCAGTTAAACCAGTTAAACCAGTTAAACTACAGAGAAACCAGTTAAACTACAGAGAAACCATTGAAACCAGTTAAACTACAGAGAAACCATTGAAACCAGTTAAACTACAGAGAAACCAGTTAAACCAGTTAAACTACAGAGAAACCATTGAAACCAGTTAAACTACAGAGAAACCAGTTAAACTACAGAGAAACCAGTTAAACTACAGAGAAACCAGTTAAACTACAGAGAAACCAGTTAAACCAGTTAAACTACAGAGAAACCATTGAAACCAGTTAAACTACAGAGAAACCAGTTAAACTACAGAGAAACCAGTTAAACTACAGAGAAACCAGTTAAACCAGTTAAACTACAGAGAAACCATTGAAACCAGTTAAACTACAGAGAAACCAGTTAAACTCCAGAGAAACCAGTTAAACTACAGAGAAACCAGTTAAACTACAGAGAAACCAGTTAAACCAGTTAAACTACAGAGAAACCATTGAAACCAGTTAAACTACAGAGAAACCAGTTAAACTCCAGAGAAACCATTGACCTCCAGCCATTTTCCGTTTTTCAGTAAGTTTCAGGTCTTGATGTTTCTGTCGTCATGGTTGCTTAATGACCCGCTTTTCGTTTTAAAAAGTACCAACAGGACCCAGTTTGTTGTTTCTGCACCAGAGTTCTGGAGTTACTGCTGGAGTTTGAGTCCAGTTTTCCTCCTGTGGTTCCAGGTTCTGATCGGCCCGACGAGCCCAGAAAGCAGAACAGAGAAGCTCCTGATGCAGAGATGATCCGCCTTTTCTCTGTGAGGTAAAAACACCGGCGGTTCTGAATGCCGCTTCCCGCTCACAGCCGGGCCTTCTGGAACCGTCCCTTTGTGTCTGTCGGACCCGCCGCACAAAGAGGCGCCGCGGCCGGGCGCTGCAGCTGCAGCAGGGCATGCTGGGAGTTCTGATCGAGTCCAAACAAATAATCTGACCAGAGACAAAATCCAGAGGTTTACAATCCGATCCTGTAAACCCGACACCATCCTGCAGAACCGCCAGAACCTCCATTCTGGTTCTGGTCTGGTTCAGGTTCCTCCCAGTTTAAACCAGAGCTTCCAGTCTGGTTTCTCTCTTTGTGGTTTTAATTGGCTGTCTGCCTGTCTCCTCAGGAACTGACCAATCAGCAGGCATGATGATGCCCAAGGTGAGTGGTTTCAGTGGGAGGAGTCTGGTGACCTTGAGCCGACCTTTTGACCTCTTCCTGTCCCTCTGTGTGCGGAGCAGCAGCCGGCGCAGACGTCTCCCGGCAGCGTCCTGTCGCTCAGAGGGACCGGCGTTCCCGGATCGCCCGCCGCCGCCATCGTGGTGAGACTCAGAGGAACGTCCTTCAGACGACCTTGAAGTGACCTCGGGCGTCTCTGACCTCTGACCCCACGTGTCTTTGTAGGCCAGGGTGGAGGACGGCGTCATCGGCTACAAGGACCTGGCGGCGCTGCCCAGAGACAAAGCCATCCTGGACATTGAGAGACCCGACCTGATGATCTACCAACCGCACTACAGCTACAGCCCTCTGGAGGTCACGACCTCTACTGACCTCTACTGACCTCTAGCGGTTCCAGGGATCAGTTTACATTTGATCACAGTTTTCTGTTTTTCTTCTCTTGCTGTTAAACTTGAACTGATGGAGCCCAACTGGTTTAACTGGGAGAAGATAGAAACCAGTGGCTGGTTAGTTAGTTAGTTAGTTAGTTAGTTAGTTAGTTAGTTAGTTAGTTAGTTAGTTAGTTAGTTAGTTAGTTAGTTAGTTAGTTAGTTAGTTAGTTAGTTAGTTAGTTGCTGGGACATTTTTCCTTCTTCCAGTTTTTGTTGAATCTGTTTCTCTCCTGTTTTTTCATCCAGAGGTCTTTGTCTCCTCGCTCCGTTTCTCCTCCTGCCTCCCCAGAGGTAAACACTCTTCATCACACTCTTCATCACACTCTTCATCGTTCAGGCCGATGCGTCTCCATGGAGACAGGGCCCTGATGCATCATCACCATCATCATCATCAGGCTGCAGGTTTCCTCCTCAGATGTTCTGGAGGCGGCGATCCGGCCCGCTGCCGCCGAACCGACAGGAGCCTGCACCTGGTTGCTATGGGCTGCACCTGGTTGCTATGGGCTGTACCTGGTTGCTATGGGCTGCACCTGGTTGCTATGGGCTGTACCTGGTCGCTATGGGCTGCACCTGGTCGCTATGGGCTGTACCTGGTTGCTATGGGCTGCACCTGGTTGCTATGGGCTGCACCTGGTTGCTATGGGCTGTACCTGGTCGCTATGGGCTGCACCTGGTTGCTATGGGCTGTACCTGGTTGCTATGGGATGCACCTGGTTGCTATGGGCTGTACCTGGTCGCTATGGGCTGCACCTGGTCGCTATGGGCTGCACCTGGTTGCTATGGGCTGTACCTGGTCGCTATGGGCTGCACCTGGTCGCTATGGGCTGCACCTGGTTGCTATGGGCTGTTGCCTAGCAGCAGCAGGGACGCTGCAGATTTGTTTGGACCTTTCTGTGGTTCTGTCGGGTCGCCTGAAGGTTGTTTCTGTGGTTTTTTAAAAATATCTAAATCTGTGATTTCTAAAACATACATTTTATTTCTGAAGTATATTTCTATACTTTAGAAACATTAGCAGGAGATTCGGTGTCGGTGTCCAGATCAGGACAAGAACAGGCTGAAGCAGCAGAAGTGAGAAACACTGCCGCCTGCAGGTGGGAGGCAGCATCACATGAACCTTTTCATCATTACTGCTCAACATTTGCAAAAAGCTCCAAATTATTCATTACAATAAAAACATCGGCAGGAATCTGTTGATCTGAGAGAATTTCAGTGATTGTTGAACCTGGAGGAAGTGATGTAAACACAGAGTTTATTAAAGCAGCGACTCCCAACCCAAACCCGGCCCTCTGGCCCCCTGCCAGCTGTACCTGGGGACCGGGTGGCTCTACAGGACCACAGAAAAGCTTCTGGCGGGCCGGATTTGGCCCCCGGGCCCTGAGTTGGTTTTTATCCAGACGGGTTTAAATGACATGAATTCACTTCCTGTCCATTTCCTCTGTTTCCTCCCAGAACTCGTCCAAGGAGTCCAGGGACTGGCTGGAGAACCGGTCGCCTGGCGGTTCTTCACCCGGTTCCACCATCCAGAGCAGCAGAACCCAGAGCTCACACACACCGCCGGCGCTGAACACACCCATCGCCGCCAACACACACCCGGCGGGCAGCAAGAGCGCCATGCAGCATTTCCACCGACCCGGTAACGGCACAACGCTCCACTCTGGAAACACGTTTCTGCAATAATTTACAACGTTTAGTCTGAAGAACCAAGGTTCATTTTTCAGTCGTATTTTCACCAAGTTATTCATTCAGTTATAAATTCAAACTAAATATTAACAAGCAAAATATTTAGCCGAAAACTAAATATTTAGCTAACAAGCTAACTACTTAGCAGGCTAACTGCAGTTAAATATGTATTCTTGAAGCTAAACATTTAGTTTGCTTATTAAGTGTTTAGTTTGGGGCTCTGAGGTTTATGAATGGATGAGTGACTTGGTGAAAACATGACTTTCGAACGGCTCCGAGTCTCCAGGTCAACGAGTTTCTGAAACTTTAAAACCCTCCAGGTTTTAAAACGCACAAATAATATAAAAATCTGAAGGTCTGAGGATGAAACTGGATTAAATATAAAAAATAAAAAGACTTTTTCTGTTTTATTTACTAAATAATTTTAATCATAAATTTTAGTCGTTTTTGATGAAATTTTTTTTACATTTTTTTTATAGAAAACGGATCCAACATCTATAAGAAGCCTCCCATCTACAGGCAGGGTGAGTTTCTGACTGAATGTGGGTCAGCGCCGCGCCCGCTAATCAGCTTTAACATGCTGAGTGTGTGTGTGTGTGTGTGTGTGTGTGTGTGTGTGTGTGTGTGTGTGTGTGTGTGTGTGTGTGTGTGTGTGTGTGTGTGTGTGTGTAGACGTCTCGTCCTCGCCCGTCCCTCAGGGGAAACACATCGAGGATCTGATCATCGAGTCGTCAAAGTTCCCAGCAGCTCAGCCTCCAGATCCCAACCAGCCGTCCAAAATCGAGACCGACTACTGGCCCTGCCCCCCGTCACTGGCCGTGATCGGTACACACACACACACACACACACACACACACACACACACACACACACCACATGCAGAAAGTCATGCAGCAGCTGACGTTCCCTCTAAATCCTGCAGAGAAGGAGAGTCAGAGGAAGGACCAGCGGGAGGAAGAGGAGGAGGATGAAGGGGAGCTGGAGGACGAGCTGTGGGGCCTCCGGGCCCTGCAGAACCAGGAGCTGAACAAGGTGGGGATCAGAACCCGTCGTACGGAGAAACATCAGGGCCAAAAGAAAACAAACAGAAAAAGATTGAAGTTTTATTCCGATACAAACCCGATGGCCCGGTTCACCTCCACACCTTCCCTCGGTGCAGCGTCTGAGCCGCTCCTCACTGAAGTTCTGTTTTGTCGGGTCAGATCCAGTCCAACCTCGGGAAAATCCTCCTGAAGGAAGAACTGGGGAAGTCTGCGGGTCCACTGAGGAGGAAGACCCGTTCACTGCCGGACCGGAACCAGAACACTGGTACGGACTGAGCCTGGACCCCACTGGTTCTGATGGAGTCTCCTGGTTCTGATACGGTCCAGTTTTTCCAGAATCCGTCCCTCTGGACCGACCTTGCTCTCCTCTGTTCCAGGCTCCGGCGCCTCCAGGTCGGTGTATTTCCCAGCATCCTCCAGGAGCGGCCTGTCCCGGGTACGTGGTTCTGTTCCTGCTGCTGCGCGACCCGATCGGGTCACATGGTGACCGGTGTGTTTCTGTTTCAGCTGCAGTCTGCAGAGTTCGGCTCCGCAGAGAAAAACCCGGCAGGTAAATCCTGCAAACCGTTTCTTTTATCCAAAGTGAAAGTTAGCAGCAGAAATCTGGAAAATTAATAACCATCATCTTCAAATAGCAGAGAATTAATTTCCTGTCACATTATTCATTCAGTTATATCAGATTCTAACTAAATATTTAATTTACAGGATAAATATCTAGTTTGTTTTAGGCTAACAACTTAGCATGCTAACTAAATATTTAACAACTATTTAGCTGATGTTAGCTCACTACTTAGCTGGCACTAAATATTCAGTTAACAACCCAAACATTAGCTTATTCACTAAACATTTTAACGATAATATAAACGTTCAGTTATAAATTGTGGCTTTTATAAATAAATGATTAAAATGGTAAAATCATGACTTGGAAAATGAAGCCATTTTGTCCAAATTGTTCATTTTTAGCTTTAATTTGACTAAAAACATAAATATCTCCTCTTCCTGTTCTTCACTCTGAAATGTAGAAAATATGTTTATTATTTCTGAGTTTTACCTGTAAATATTTCCATCCTGGTGTGAAGCTGCAGTGATCCGTTTCCGTCTGTCTGTCTGCAGGCCTGCAGGTTCGTCTGAATTCACCCGACATCCATGATGACGACAAAAACTCACGTTTTCACTGGGAACCAGTTACAATCTGGGAACCAGTATTAAAAACCAGTTTGATCTGTGATCTGTGTAAACTGTAACCAGTGACTGTCTGTGTTTGGGGTCATGGGGTCAGAACGGAGACTCCAGGATAGACCGGGGGAACTCCCTCCCCAGCATGCTGGAGCACAAGGTGAGGAAACTGGACCAGTTCACACCAGCTTACTGGAGTCTTACTGGTTTTACTGGTTTCACCTGCTGTTGTAGATTTACCCGTATGAGATGCTGGTGGTGACCCACAGAGGGCGCAGCAAGCTGCCCCCCGGGGTGGACCGGACCCGCCTGGAGGTAACTTCTACGCAAACTAGATCTGCTTTCGTCAGGAAACATTCCAGGTTCTTCCTGATCAAAATAATTTATTTCTAATGTTTCGATCAGATTCTGCTAAAAAATTCAAAATTAAGTTCACTTTATTCTTCAAATTAGTTTTAAAAGTTTTAAATTAGATCACAAAAGCTGTTTTGTGGTTATTCTTATTTACTTATTTATTTTTTGTTCTGGTTTATATGTTTATTTTTTAGTGATTTATTTATTTACTTATTTTCTTCATCTTTTTCCATTTCCACCCAAAATATCTGTGATTAATCAAAACAAGGAATATCAGAGAAAAGAAAAATAATAATGCAAACAACTCTAAGATTAAAAGTAAAAGTAGATTCTAGCCCACATGTAGGATTTGGTTTTTTTCTGTTTATTTAGTTTCTGGGTCTGTAGAGTCTCCAGGTTTTGATCAGTTACACCTGCGTCTTGTTTCCCCTGATTGTCTTCCTGTGTATTTAAACTCACCTCTTTGTCTGTTGGGTCGTCGTCTCGTCTCGTCTCGTCGTCTCGTCTCTTCGTCTCTTCGTCTCGTCGTCTCGTCGTCTCGTCTGCTGTCAGATGTTTATTGTACCACCAGTTGAGCTCTTAGCCTTCTGCTGTTTCTGTGCTGCTTGTTGTTTATCATTAAATTCATCATCTATCACTCTTCAACCATAACCTGGGTCCACCTCAAGTCATGTGTTAAACAATTTCATTTTTAATTTGGGACACCATTTGGTAGCTTTCTGTGTTTTTCTTTGTGCTAAATGTATCCATTTAATTATTTTTTTCTTATCTAACTGGTTATTAGTTATGTTAAATATTAATATCTCTGTTCGTCTGAAATGTTTGCTTTGGTTGCACTAATCTGTGATTAAAACGTTTCTATGGAAACCCAGCAGAGCGTGGAGTCGTTGCCTCCTCCTGGCCAGCAGGGGGCGACAGTGTGAGCCTGTTTCAGCCTCTTCTGTCCTCCTGCAGAGACATCTGTCCCAGGAGGAGTTCCTCAGCGTCTTCAGGATGCCCATCGAGGACTTCGACCGCCTCTCCCTCTGGAAGAGGAACGAGATGAAGAAGAAGGTCTGTCTCTTCTGACCTTCCCGGGACTACGCTTCCCAGAACCCCCTGCTCCTCCCGGACGGCCCGGCGGGAAGCGGGACGGACTGCGGCCGGGTTCTCCGGACCGCCGGACTCTTGGGTCCACAAGGACGGCTTGGGGCGGGCTGTCGGGGTTCTGCTGCGTCACTTTAGCGTCACCAGCTTCACTAAACTAGCTAGCGCACAAACTGTCCGGCTAACGGGAGAAGACCCAGCTGCTGTGTTCTGGTTCCGAATCCTGGAATCCGCCACAAACAGCAGAAAAAGTCTCAACATTCCTCTGACCCCGAGTCAGTTCCCACAGCGTCCCTGACGGGGCCTCCTATTGGCTAAGCCAGCGATGATGTCACAATGACGGCGTTTCTTTCCCAGCAGTGAAGAAGAAAAACGAGGTTTGAAGATGATGACAAACTGGAGCCGAACCTGCAGACCGAAACAAGCTAACAGCTAGAATAATGATTGATTATCCGCATAAATAATCGATTCTTTTCAAAGATTACATGACTGTTTTGATGAATAATCAATTATTCTGATGATTAATTGGTTATTTCAAACAATTAATCTATCGTTTTGACAAATAATCAATTATTTGGACAAATCTATTATTCCAATGACTAATCTAATATTCTGCTAATTGATTATGTTGAACAGAAATCAATTCTGACAAATAGCCAATTCCTCTGATGATTAAACTATTATTGCAAAGATTGATCAACTATTTTGATGAATAATCGAATATTCTGACTGTTCATCAATTAATCTGATAAAAATATTTGGTATATTCTGGAGATTTTTCATTTTACTGCATAAGCATTTTATACAGTGATGGAAAAACAAAAATATAACTAAATAATTCTTTTCCTTTTGTAAATAAGAAAATTAACATTGTGTTGCTAAAATGCTAAACTAATTTATTTCTACAGTGAGCAGATTATTTTTAGTAAAGGTTTAATCCGCAGATTTAAAAAAAATACTTAAAACATCAACATGAGAAAAACTCTGGTCTTTTCATGCGTGTCGAACTGATCTGGGGATTATTTACTGGATTATCTGGTTAATAATTGGGCTGTTGAGCACATTTTACTGTCCAACATCTTTTTACAGGATGTGAAGCTGAACCTGCATCTGCAGCAGTTCTGGAAAAAACAGATTCATTTTCATCTAAAATGATAAATTTATATATTTTTGTACAGTTTTGTCTCAATTACTGCTAATTTACCCTTTTTACCTGTAGAATATATTCAATATATTCATTTAATGATTAATCGATTATTAAATTAGCTGACGATTATTTCCTGGTCCCAGTAAACCCAGCTCACCTTACTGGTTCCAGTCCAGCTCCAGTCTGAGTCGTGATCAAATCTCCTCGTTTTTCTTCATTCGTTCATCAGCAGAAACCACTGCCACACACACACACACACACACACACACACACACACACACACACACACACACCCTGAGACGTGGCCCAGTGGTGGTTGGCGTCCAGTTCGGCTCTCGTTGCTTCGTGACCAAACGATGTGCAGCTGTTTCTCAGAAAGTGGCATGTTTGTTATGAATTCATCTAAAAATGTAAAAATGATTAAGAGGAAGCGGGAAGTTTGAAAGAAACGGACTTCAGCTGGTGGAAACCCGTCATTCTGCTCCGTAACGCTCCGCAGCGCCACACCTGGCCGGCAGGTTAACTGCACCTAACGAGTCAGGCTCCGAGTCCGAACCGGATTTAAGGAAACCCGTTTCAGATTTAATCCAGCTGGGATGAAAATCAGAGGAATAATTATTTCGTATTAATGTTCTCAGATGGTGCAGCTGCTGTTTTAATTTCCATTAAGTGATTTAATTGTCGAGGCAGGCCGTTTACAGCTGATGTAAAACAGCTGCTGGTGGATGGGATGCAGAGGAAACACGAAAATAAAATGAAGTAAAGGCTAAAACACAATAAATTACCTAACATCCTTATTTAAAATAGAATTAAGAATGTATTTTTGTCAAAACATTACATTTCTGTTAAAATTAGCACAAACCTTTAGAAGCAGCTTCCTGTGGAGGCCAGCAGAGGGCGCTCTGACACAGGCTGCACTCAAACGGAAACAGAAGAAAAGCTGTTGACAATAAAACGGAAATATTCAAGAAACATTTTAAACATATAAACTTTTTGTTATGTTATAAATTATGTTTGAGGATTGATTTGATATTTAATATTGTTGTATATTTTTGCTGTTTTATGCATTTTTACAAACTAAGCAGTGGATAATAAATCTAACTATATTTATTATTATTTTACTGCATTTTTAGCTTTTATCAGACTTTCTGTAGGACAGTTAGGAGCTTCAGTGTTTTAGGCTGCAGGATGAGCCCTGGTTATTAATTACTAATGATTATTCATGATTATTCCCGTTATTAGTGATGATTAATGTTGATTTGGATCCTTTAAATCCGGGCTCAGGGACTCGGACCTGCGTCAGTCGACTCGCTCTCACTGCATCATTTGAAATGAAAAGGTCAAAGTTCACCGCCAGCATCACTCCTTCGCTGCTTCCTGTATCTGTGGAAAAACGACACAAACAGAAAAAATCATTTGTCTGAAATGTGAGGCGAGTCGGAGCGAAGACGCGTCCGCCACGTTGAGTTGGGGATTTTTCTTCAGTTTTTGTTTCCTGGTGTTTTCCTGAGCGGTTCATGCTGTGTTCTGATTGGCTGCTTGCCGTGACCGACTCCATGACGACACAAAGATTGTTCATGTTTCTCTTTTTCTACAGTTTCTGCTGTTTTTGAATCAGTTTTTTATTCTTTGCAGGACGACTCAGACGCTCATCTCATTTTATTTATTAAAAAAATGATTTATTTTTATTCTGGTGAAATAAAACAAAACCAGGTTTTTCTCCCACATCCTTCAGCTTCCAGAAAAACAATTAAATCTTATTTTGGAAAATATTTACTTTGAAAACTTCTGCAGTGATCCATAGTTTAACCTTAGGAACTGATTTCTGTCTAACACCTGAAGGATGAAGCAGATAATCACATTTAATCTCATTTATTGTTTAAATTGTTAGTTTTCTCATCTACCTGAGCCTCCTTCATCACCTTTAGCCCCTCCTGAGTGGGTCGGTGTTTGGGTCTGACGTCATCCTGCTGACGTTGTTTTCATATCTGGGTGCAGAAATGTAACATGATGAGTGAAGAGCCAGAATTACAATAAAAAGGTTTCTAGCAGCTTTCAGACCATGACCATGTTTCTCTGGAGGAGGAGGAGGAGGAGGAGGAGGAGGAGGAGGAGGAGGAGGAGGAGGAGGAGGAGGAGGAGGAGGAGGAAGAAAAGGTGGAGGAGGAAGAGGAGGAGGAAGAAAAGGTGGAGGAGGAAGAGGAGGAGGAAGAAAAGGTGGAGGAGGAAAAGGAGGAGGAGGAGGAAGAAAAGGAGGAGGAGGAGGAAAAGGAGGAGGAGGAAGAGGAGGAGGAAGATAAGGAGGAGGAAGAAAAGGAGGAGGAAGAGGGGGAGGAAAAGGAGGAGGGGGAGGAGGAAGAAAAGGAGGAGGAGGAGGAAAAGGAGAAGGAAAAGGAGGAGGAAAAGGAGGAGGAGGAAGAAAAGGAGGAGGAGGAGGAAAAGGAGGAGGAGGAAGAAAAGGAGGAGGAGGAGGAAAAGGAGAAGGAAAAGGAGGAGGAGGAGGAAGAAAAGGAGGAGGAGGAGGAAAAGGAGGAGGGGGAGGAGGAAGAGGAGGAGGAGGAAAAGGAGGGAGAGGCGGAAGAAAAGGAGGAGGAAGAGGAAAAGGAGGAGGAGGAGGAAAAGGAGGAGGGGGAGGAGGAGGAGGAGGAGGAGGAGGAAAAAGGAGGGAGAGGCGGAAGAAAAGGAGGAGGAGGAGGAAAAGGAGGAGGGGGAGGAGGAAGAGGAGGAGGAGGAAAAGGAGGGAGAGGCGGAAGAAAAGGAGGAGGAAGAAAAGGAGGAGGAGGAGGAAAAGGAGGAGGGGGAGGAGGAAGAGGAGGAGGAGGAAAAGGAGGGAGAGGCGGAAGAAAAGGAGGAGGAGGAGGAGGAGGAGGAGGAGGAGGAGGAGGAGGAGGAGGAGGAGGAGGAGGAGGAAAAGGAGGAGATATTTAGCTCCAAATAAATTCACTTGGTGATAACCAGAAGTGGACTACCAAAATAAAAGCTTCTTCCTCTGAACGTCTTTCTGAATATGAACTCACTGCGTTTCCATCTCTTCTTCTTTTGTTTCATCTTTATGACTAAATAACTCAAATCATTTCTGTTAATGTTTGATTGTGTAACTTTAAACTAAATAAAAACTCCACAGATGAATATTGTCCACTCAGATTTTAATTTTTACAGATCAGTGTTTGCTCAAACAGAAACTTTCTCCTGAGTATAAAGAACAGTAAATATAAAAAAGGATTTCTTCCTGGTAAATATCAATCAGTCAGTTATTACATTGTGCTGATCAGTACATAATGAAAATAGTTACAATATTTATTAAAATAAGAACAGAGAAGATCAGCGATTCTGCCTGAGAAATGAAAAATAAAACATGAAAACTAAACAGCAGGAAATGCTTTAACGTTAAAGTCTCCGGACTCTGGCGCCCCCGGTGGCCACCACTGGTCACTGCAGCTACATCAGAAACCCTGATTTTCTGTTTTCCTGTTTTTAATGGCAGCTGTGAGCCAAACGGTTTCCATCCCGGAAGCGGGTTTCCATGGCAACCAGATGACGTTCCTCCTGGACGCTGAGCTGTTTTCTTTTCAGGGACAGTTAAACATTAAACAGTTCATAAAATCAAGTTTTCTACAAACTTTGTATCTTGAAAATGTTCAGAAAAGATTCGATAAATGGTTTGAGTTTCTGTTCTCCTGGTTTTCCTGCAGCACCTGAACTCATCACAGAACCTGAGAAAAAGCTCCAATCAGCTGCTTCCGGTAAAACGGATCAATGTTTATGAAGATCCGGAACCGGGTCGTCGGTTCTGATCCTGGAAGAATCTTATAAACTAACAACACAAAGTTTAAAAGGAATTTTTAGGTTTTTTTGCTGTTAATTAAAACATCATATTAGTCCTACATAAATTAATTATCTGGTTATTTGATTGTTTCTTCTTTTAGGAAACTCGTTAACTGAAAAACAAAACTTAAAAACATATCCCAGAGCAACAAAAACAACCAAAAGTTTTTTTTGTTTTGTTTGTTGTTGTTGTTGTTGCTCAGAGATTCTGTTGTTTTTCAACAAAATGTCACTACTTTCCTTTTCATGTTCTGTATTTTGGCAATTTTCTGACACATTTCTAAAGTTGTGGCTCCACATTTTGGTCCCCAGGGGCAGATCTAGTGATTCCGGGGCCCGGGGCGAAACAGGCCCCAAAAACACACCGACTTCGTTCATCCAGTAAATGACTGCAGGTGGTTGTGTTTTTTACAGTACATAAAAGTGATCATGTTTCATATCCTACTTTACCATAACAAGCATATTTGTGTCTTTATATAAAACATTTATGGAGATAAATTTTCCATTGATCTTCAGTTCATCAGTGATTCAAATTATTTTTTAAATAAACTTTAGTAAATCACTAATAATAACATGATGTTCCAATGCTTTTTATTTACTTCTGAATAAATAGTTAGTTACTGTCTAACTATTATAATTATGATAAATTTGTTTGTCTTGGCACCCTGGGCCCCTGGCACCCCAGGCCCCTGGCACCCCAGACCCCTGGCACCCCGGGCCCCTGGCACCCCGGGCCCCTGACACCCCAGGCCCCTGGCACCCCAGACCCCTGGCACCCCGGGCCCCTGGCACCCCGGGCCCCTGGCACCCCAGGCCCCTGGCACCCCAGACCCCTGGCACCCCGGGCCCCTGGCACCCCGGGCCCCTGGTAGTTTGAGGCTGTGGGCATTTCCCTGCTTTAGTTGAAGAGTAAACTGACCTCAATTAATCTCTAATTAGGCAACTTTTCCAACTTTGGCATGTCCTTATATGGCCGTATGTTCCCACCCCTTAACAGCCAATCAGAAGCAGGCGGACGGCAGCCTTAAAGGGCCAGGCGCTGGACCGCGTGTTGCAGGAGAAGATTGAGTCCAGAACCAGCAGTTCAGACAAATAAAAACTTAACTGGACCCAGGAGAAATGAATCATGGAAAGTTATTTTGTTCTTGATTATAATAAACAGTGAGCCAGTTGGCCCAGTTGGTCCAGTTGGTCCAGTCGGTCCAGTTGGCCCAGTTGGTCCAGTTGGCCCAGTCGGTCCAGTCGGTCCAGTTGGCCCAGTTGGTCACCTTTAACCAGTCTGAATTATTAGAGTCCAAGCAGCCAATCAGAGCAGAGCTTCTCCGCCGCCTGCAGGCCTGATGGATGCTGATGAGGAGGAAAACGTCAGGCAGCAGCTTTGGTCTCCCATTCCTGTAGAGAAAAATAAAACCATCAGTTAGAAATCATCTCATGTTATTCATGGAAACTTGTTTCGTTCACCAACATAAAACCGTTTCTGGATTATCAAACGCTTCGAATGTTTTAAAGGAAGAGGAAACAACATGATGAGTCAACAGCCAGACTGTGTGTTAAGGTTCTGCTAACAGGAGTTAGCATATCAGTATCATCTCAATGCTAACACGTGGCAGCTAACGCTAATGGAAGTATCCACATTTCTAAGGAAGCTCCATGAATGGTCAGAAAAACTCTGGAAAATGAACTTTGATCCAATCTGAGGCTTGAAGAGCCTGAAGACTAAAAATAGAAACATGTTTGATTTTCATCTCAATTTATTCAATAAGTTAGCAGCAAAACAAGGCCAATATGTGTTTTGATTCAATTGAGATTCATTAATTACAGAACCTGAAATGAAGTCGAAACTGTTAATTGAGTCCCACCGGGAGATTTAAAAGCTTTCCTCTAGAAAGATCTTTACAGCAGGATTCAAACGGTTTGTTCAGAATGAAACATGGCGGCTGGTTGACATGTCTGAAATGAACCAGTTCTCTGTCCCACCTTCTTCCTCTGGAAAACCTTCCCGTGTTCGATGAAGAGCGCAGAAGGAGCTCGTCTCAGCGAGTTCTTGGCCGAGGCCGTCCGCCGCAGCAGAGGGTTCAGGAAGCCCGCCTGGACCGGAGCAGACCGGGTCAGAGGTCAGAGGTCACAGGAGGCACCAGTAAAACCAGCAGGACCTCAGCAGGTGCAGCTCACCTGAGCGCGCTCAGTGCAGATGGCCAGAGACTGCCTGAAGGAGGTGCGCTTGTTTCGCTTCACAGCAGGTGCCAGGTTGGTTTCGGACCCGGTTCTCAGCTGCACCGCCGGCGTGTCGACCAGCTTCAGCTTCTGGACGTCGCGCTGCACCGCCGGCACCATCCGGCCTGAAAAACCACACTTCACTTTACTCTATGAGTAAACCTCAAGGTCAGGGGTCAGAGGTCTCCAACTCCAGTCCTCAAAGCGTCCGGCAACTTTCAGGATGTTTTCGTCCTGATGGTCCGGTCGACCCGGTTCTACTGGAACCAAAACTTCATCATCTGCTCCACCTCCAGCTCCTGTGGTTCTCTTTCTCTCTGCTCTGAGTCAAACCAACCTGTTCCCCTCCTGGCCTGTGGGGGCGCTGCACCAAGAAACACTGAAGGAAACGACACAAAAGCCTGTGAGAGCAACTTCCTTCTTCACCAGATGGAAACAAGATGGAGGCGTCAGATTTTAGTGTTGGAGAATTTCTCTTTAGTCTGCTAGCGCTAGGCTAGCACATTAGCTTTGATTGTATTTACCCAGAATGCCCTGTGCTGTAGTCCACTTCCTGCTTTTGCAGCGGTCTCCGGTCTGCTTGACGTTTACATTCAAACCGAACCAGAGTTCACTTCAACTGAACCCAGACTGAGGTTTGGAGGACCAGAGGTCAGAGGTCAATTAGCGTTTACACCTCACCAACCGGACTGGACTTTCACTAGGCAGATGGACTGGAGTTGGGTTAGCGTAAATCCCGTCTTATTACTGTGGGACCATAAACAGGAACATTTCTGAAGACCAATTTTGGGGGTTCGGCAAAGTTCCAGTGAAATGTAACATAAAATTCAAGCTGCAGGAACAAAAATGACTAGTAATGCACATCAAACATGTTTTTCTAAGTAAACAAACTGTTGAGAAGTAAAACTAAAATTCAAATGTTGCTTAGATACGAGTTTTGTTCAGTCTGATCTAATTTCTGCTTCACCTTTACAAACATTTAAGGCTCTAAATAAAAAAGCTTTAATGAGTAACTGCTCTTAATAAAATTCCTCATAAACATTGATTTATTGAAATGGCTCCCAATACATGTTATGTGGTATTTAAATTATAATTTGTTAAGTTGCTTTATTTTTAAGCCTTTTTTTAGTTTTGCCATGTCCTGCTGCTTTTCATATTGATATTATTTAAATGTCAATGTTTCTTCCAAGATTCTTTTGGGGGGGACAATGCTAGACTTTTCCTATATTGGGGGGGTCCGGACCCCCCGACCCCCCCGGGGTTTACACCTCTGCTTAGACGTCTCTCTGCTTCTCCTGGCTAAAACATTAGCTCATTAGCAGAGCTCCGTAAAGCTGGACTGCATGCTAGCAGGGCAGTTTCATTGTTTCCTTCAGCCTGTGGGACAAGAGACACGTCTGAAAGTTGCAGGACTCTGGAGGGGTGCAGTCTGAGACCACTGATCTAGAGTCAGATAATTCATCCTGAAGGTTTGGTCCAGGTCTGACTCACTGCTGCTGCTCAGCACCGTGTTGCTGTAGGTCACCGATTCTCTGGACGACACTGAGTTACGGTGAACTGAATCCTGAGAGCCGTGTCGCTGAAACACAAACAGGGATCAGCAGCGTCTACACAGACAGCACATCTTCCTCATCAAGTGCAGTGGGGATTGTCAGAAGAATGAATTCTGGTTTGTACCAGGGCTTTCTGTGGAGCGGCGTTGGAGTAGAGGGGCTGGCTGCTGGTGGTTCTGGTAAGGCAGAACGGGTCGTCCATGTAGGCGTTGGAGGTTGGGAACCGGCGCGTTTGCAACCCGCTGAGGAAATAAGAGCAAGATTTAAACTCAGAGAGCAGGAAGAGAGTGATGTCATGAAGGGATTTGCTGGTTTTAAGAAGTTTGTCCCACCTGAGGGCGCCACCTGTGTTCTCTTGAGTCTTGTTGTCATGGTAACCACGACTGGCAGCTCCGTCCTGCAACAGCTTCAGCCAATTTTCTTTTTCCTCCAATGAGCTCACCTGAAGTGATGAAGGTTAGACAGAAAGACTTGATGATGAGGAACTAACCCGAGACACCGGAGCTCTGATCTGCCAACTCACCTCCAGCACGGCCACCTGGTCACCGAGCATGCTCAGTGTGATCCTGTAGGAGCGGTCTGGGTCGTCTCTGACCTCACAGCCTCGGAGCTGGACCGTGTACTGAGGCGACCGCTTCACCTCTTCCTCCTCGTCTTTCTCCATCTCCTCTCCGAACATGTTGAGGACGCCGTCCTCCACCTGACACTGTAAACTCTGCCACTGGCAGTTCATCAGGACGTTCAGGAACCCTGCAGGTTCACAACACCAAACGTCACCAACCGGCATTTACTGCAAACACCTTCAGTCTGCGGCTCCCTCCTCCAGTTTGGGGTCAATAACAGCTTCTCTGTTCCTACATCCTGGTGTTTCTGGTGGTCTTTCTTCTACACCTACCACTGCTGCTCCACTGGGATCCAGCCAGAGAGTCGCCACCTGTCCATCAGTCTGGACCATTTCCTGATCATTCCCAGCTACTCTTGTGGTGTCTCCCATTGGGGGGATGCTGTGGCAACCCTGATGGTGAAGACCTCAACCGAGACTAATTTATTATAACCGGCTAAGTTTCCAGGCTTGACAGATTTATTTCCCCTTCAGAAAGTACAATAGTTCTGCTTTTTCCCAAACAGATGTAAAGTTTCAGTACCTTTGTCTCTGTTGAGGCTGCAGTAAGTTGAAGGTTTCTCCTCATCAGAGTCAGTAAGAACTGCACTGGACTGAAGACACAACAGCAAAAACACTTTCACTTAGAGAGTTCACATGTTTGATTCCCATTAGTAAAGATGTTTTCTTAAAGTTTTTCCTGGTTTTCAGAGTTTAAAAACTTCCCATCTGGAGGTTCTTCTCTGCACCAGGAGAACCTGGGTGTGTTTCTTACCCTGCAGGACAACCGCAGATCAGATTTACTCAGAGAGGAGAAGCTCTGAGACTCCACTTCACCTCCAGCGCTCACCTCCTCTATCACCTTCAAACAGGAAATACAGTGAAATGACTTCACATCAGAAACAGCTCGTCCGTGAATGTTGCTGGTCACCAGTCCAGGGTTTATAGGTTGGTTCAGGCTGAACGGTGTTTGGTGAACTGCTGACCTTCCTCCACTCATCCGCCTGCTGGAAGCTGCTGTAGCCCAGAACCAGAGACTCAGAGCCCACTGGGACCAGTTTGAGCTGGTGCTGGATCTTGGCGCTGCTCTTCGACTTGTAGACAATCTGACAGCCGTGAAGGTTCAACTCCAGCTGGGGCAGCAGATCCCGAGCAAATTTATAGCACTGGTGGAGACAAAGTTACAGAGTGACTGTCTGTCTGTCTGTCTGTCTGTCTGTCTGTCCGTCCGTCCATCCGTCTGTCCATCCATCCATCCATCCATCCATCCATCCATCCATCCATCCATCCATCCATCCATCCGTCCATCCATCTTCCTGTTCTTGGTTCTGATACTTCCACAGATAAATTATCTTGAACCAGTAGAATTCATGGTTATACTGGCAGAAACAAAGTGGGAAAACAATCGCAGTCGCTCCGTTCAGGACTTCTGTCCCTCACTAAAGATGGCTGCCAAGGCGCCTCAACCTGGTCAGGTGACGTAGCATCAATAACGCCACAGAACGCCATGAGGGACAACGCAGAATAACCGAACCAGAACCAAAGTGTTCAACGGTCTGGATGAGGCTCCGGGTCTCAGCAGCAGCCTCTAGTGGAGATTACAGGCGCTGCAGCTGCAGGGTGTGTGTTTCCTCCTCTTCCTCACCAGCAGCATGTCGTTCTTGATGATGAAGAGCTGCTTGCTCCACTGTCCGAGCCACTTCCTCCTCCACAGGTACCCACAGAGCCGGGACTCCGGCGTGGGCCGCAGACTGATCTGGGAGGTGCTCCACTGGATGTAGTGAGCTCTGTCCTTCACAAGGCCTCCTTCATCCTCATCATCGTTTTCCTCACCGTACGACTCGTAGTGACTGCTCTCTGACTCCGGCCTCTCTGGAGGAAGGAAACATTTCCTGTTCAGTGGCTTTAGACCCGCTGAGGTTCCTCTGCTGTGTCTGCGGTACCTGTGTTGGTTTCAGACGCTACGTAAGGTTCTGCTTCCTCGTACGTGTCCTCTTCATCGTCACCGCCAAGCCCACCTGGAGGATGAGGAGGGACGGTGGGGCCCTGCAAACAGTCATTCATATGCTGAGCACAGGTCCGCTAATCCGCTGATAGCGGAGCTAATTCTTCTTACAGCGCTTTGCTCATTTAGCTAACGTTTAGCGCACTTAGCTTCCACTAAATATTGTTTCATGGATGAATTCTGGAGCGCTAATTTACCTCGCTATAAGTAAACTTCCAGTTGAATGAAGTTCAACATCTGTGCTGAAGTTTTGATCGTTGATTGATAAAAAAAAAATTCAAATTGTTTATATCCATGCTCTTATTTTGAAGTGGACTGTTCTGTTTCCTCTCATCGTGGTTTTCCCCAAAAAACTTTAATTAAAACAAGAAATATTCAGTAACAAAATAAAGCAGACATTAAAGGATATGACATGAATATAAATATAATATCAAACTTTATAAAACATGTAAATTATGATCTCAAAATTAAATTGATGATGGAAGGTTTTATTAGCTACTTTGAGCTCCACCAGATAAAATCCCAGTAAATCTAAAGTTACAAGGTGTGAATACTGCAAAGCTCTGTGAACACTGCTGAGATTTTGATCTTATCGTCTGTTTGTGTGTGTGTGTGTGTGTGTGTATGTGTGTGTGTTTTCTGTCCATCACGTAGACCAGATGCTAATCTGCCGCCATCAGCGGCGCTTCCTCCCCCTGTAGGTGCTTCAGCCAATGGCAGCGCGGCGCGGCGGCCTCCCGTGTAAACAGAGCGCTTCCTGTGCCTCCCTCACACACACCCGGTCACCCCGCCGTCTCCTCCCAAACCTCCGGAGGCCCCGGTCTGTCATTACTGACCCACATCACAGGCGCTGGATCCCCATCTAAAAACAAACTTTCTTCCCTCCGCCCAGTTTTCCTTTGAGCTCCTCTCTGAGGTCGGGGAGCGAGGAGGTTTGGTTAGACTCTGACCTGCCGTGATGGGATGATGACCCTTTTTCCTTACCGCTGATTAACGATGCTTCTGTGTTGCCATGGTTACCGTACGATGGGAAACAGGAGGTTTCGTCGAGGTTCTCTAAACCTCCACTGCAGGATTTCTAGAGACTTTCACAGTTTTTCTTTGGATTCTTTTCCTTTAAATCAGTTTTTTTGACAACCCTTGAGGTGAAACCAGTTTGCCCAGTTTGCCCAGTGATGTTTGCTCACCCCGCTCTTCATCCAGTCCGACAGGTCCTGATGTGAGATCAGCTCTGACGACCAAACTGCATCTGGAAACAACCAAACATGGAGCAAACATTGGATCTGAGGTCAGAGAGGGAAGGCGACGCCGCAGCGTACCTGTCCCAGGTGAGTCATCCAGCTCGTTGCCTAGCGACAATGATGGACAGCTCATCACCATGTACTCAGCATCTTCCACTGCAAACACAAGAAACCATTCAACTGTACATCAGCTTCACACATGAAGAAACTAAATGTTTCCATCACATTAATATTTCCTAGACGATAAAAGCTCAGATGAATCTGTTGAAGCGGTGAACGTGTTTCATGTCCAGCCTGTTCTCTCCGTCCGTTCTTTGGACCAAACAGGAAGTGGAACTGGGTGAACCAGGAAGTGATCAGCAGGTCCCTACCTGGAGCGTCAGGCGTCTGCAGTTTGGACAGCAGCTCTGAGATCGACTTCTTCTGCGCCTGAGCGATGTAGCTCAGGTTCTCCGAGTCAAGAACCGACAGGAACGTCTGCAGATCCCAGATCAGCTTCACCAGAACTGAACACAGCAGGGAGAGAGGAGCAGTGGGCGAGTTAATGAACGAGTCAGTCATTCCACAGTTTCTGAGTCAGTTACTGAACAAGCCAGGTAATGAGCGAGTCAGTAACTGAACGAGTCATTCATCAGGAAGCTGAACGAGTCAGTAACTGAACAAGTCATTCATCAAGAAGCTGAACGAGTCAGTAACTGCACAAGTCATTCATCAGGAAGCTGAACGAGTCAGTAACTCAACGAGTCATTCATCGGGAAGCTGAACGAATCAGTAACTGAACGAGTCATTCATCAGGAAGCTGAACGAGTCAGTAACTGAACGAGTCATTCATCAGGAAGCTGAACGAGTCAGTAACTGAACAAGTCATTCATCAGGAAGCTGAGCGAGTCAGTAACTGAACGAGTCATTCATCAGGAAGCTGAACGAGTCAGTAACTGAACGAGT
This sequence comes from Xiphophorus maculatus, assembly GCF_002775205.1. NCBI lineage: Eukaryota > Metazoa > Chordata > Actinopteri > Cyprinodontiformes > Poeciliidae > Xiphophorus > Xiphophorus maculatus. Next base: position 1,949,339 of record NC_036454.1, on the reverse strand, counting down.
CATTCATCAGGAAGCTGAACGAGTCAGTAACTGAACAAGTCATTCATCAGGAAGCTGAGCGAGTCAGTAACTGAACGAGTCATTCATCAGGAAGCTGAACGAGTCAGTAACTGAACAAGTCATTCATCAGGAAGCTGAACGAGTCAGTAACTGAACGAGTCATTCATCAGGAAGCTGAACGAGTCAGTAACTCAACGAGTCATTCATCAGGAAGCTGAACGAGTCAGTAACTGAACAAGTCATTCATCAGGAAGCTGAACGAGTCAGTAACTGAACAAGTCATTCATCAGGAAGCTGAACGAGTCAGTAACTGAACGAGTCAGTCTCTAGTCCGTTTCCCTCGTTGCCGCCATGTTTGGAGCCACAGAGAAGTTCAGACATCCGGCAGCTCAGACGTTGCCTCTGCCTTTCTCCAGTCCACAGTTGAGGCAACGGTTGCCTGAGTTGCGGTGACTCATGTCTGATCTGAGCCTGTCCTTATCTGAAACAGACTCTCTGTCTGTTTGCTCTCCTTCACTTCCTTAATGTTTAACTGTTTCCATCATTCCAGCAGCTTTGCATCATGAACCAGATTCAGCTTCATTTCATAAGCAGCTCTGACTTTAAACATCAGCTGGAAACAATAACGGTTATTAATAATCACAGATCTCATTAATCAGATGATCACATGACTGAAGCGTTTTTCTCTCTGTGAACGATGAACTTCAAGCAGCCGGTTGTTCGCCACGTTTTCCTCTGGTTTGACGCTCGGCGTGGAAAACTGGATAGAAAGCAGGAACGTTTCTCCCATGATGCATCAGCCCATCATGCAGTGGATCAGAGCAAACACACGGTGCTGCTAATGTTTAACCTCTGAAAGAAAAGCTTTAGCGCCTGATGTTTGTGCTGTTCAGTTGATAAGGTTTCAGAACCAGATAAATAATCAATGATCTGATGATCATTAAAACTCAATCAGAGACAAACTGGAAGAAATTGTCCTTCAGCATCAAATGTGGCCCTCCTGACTGAAGCATCCAAACTCATTTAGGGCCTTTATAATAACTGGAAATAAACTAAAATAAATTTTAGTTTGCATTGAAACTTTTGATTTTTATTTTTACTGCTGTAATCTCATGTTTTGTTTTGTGTTTTTGTCATTTGAAATGGTCTGTTGCTGAAATATGCTTTACAAATAAACTTAATGATTTTAATGGTTATTAACACAGTGACATTTATTAATACTTTATTTGTTAATTTATGGCATAAATGTTGAATTTTGTCTCCACGCAGCTCCGTAAGATAATCTGTCAGATAAAATTAGAGTTTTTGAGGGCAGCAGAAAAACATGTCAGATGTAATAAAAGATGAAAGATTAAAGTTTCAGAGCTTAGAAATGTTTAACCACAATAATTATTGATTCAGAACATAAATGTATTGTTGACATATAATTATCAGAAACAAGTTAGATGGGGTCTGGATTCATCAGTTTTATTTATTCTGCCACTGATGTCATGTTTTATGTTTTCATCTTGTTGCTGAAACCTGCTTTATTTCTGCTCTGTAATAATACGGGTTCATGTCTGTCTGCAGATGTGTTGATTTGCTACAGGAGAGACTCAGTATGTCTGTAAATATATTAAAATGTGATTTTATGTGTTTCTGGCTTTGAGCATCACAAACAAATGATCCTGTAAACTAAACCCGGTGATGGTTTAGTCTCTGAATAAATTAGATTAAAGCAGTTTTAGTGTTTGAGTCCTGCTGAGCGAAATGCTTCCCGTCCGTCTCATCCTCCTTCCATTCCTGCCTTTTTACAGGAATCTGAGGAGTTTGTGGCCTTTTGGGGGAAAATCATGAGAATAACATTTGCTGTGATGCAGATAAGGCTCATATGAATTATTTTCCAGGGAGCAATAAACAACCTAAACTATCCATCAGGTCAGACATCTGCAGTACCACCTGCAGCCAGCGGTGGCAGAATTCATTAGAGTGACAAGAAGAAAGCCAGAAGAAGTCCTGTTGACAGTTTTCTATAAGTTATGTAGGAGAGACAGTAGATATGATCAGAGAAGAACAAAACTGAATGTTTCAAAGCTGAACACAGATGCACTTCACATTTTTCAGATTTTCTTTGGAGTAAATTTAAATATTTAATTTTACTGTCACATAAAAAATAAACTAACTTTGTATTCATGTGATGCCTGCACTCCCAGGCTGCATCAGTCCCATGTATGTATTCAGCTGGTTTAGAGGACGGCGTGGTGGAGACCAGCTGTGGCCTCAATAAGTTCCGGTTCTGGTTCTGGTTCCGGTTCTGGTTGTGATTCTGGTAGAACCTTTACTTTCTGGTTTTATCTGAGCTTCATTGAGGCAAATGAGTCTTAAAGGGGCCAACTGGGCCGATCTCAGAGCCGTCCTGAACAATGGAGGTCTGTCCTGGAGTCCATTCATGGGGACAGACTGCGTCCATTCACGGCAGCGGCGTGGGAGACGGAGGTTAAATGTTGATCAACTCCTCTGCTGTTTCAGAGTACTGCTTATCAGGCCGCTGCTGCTTTAAACACCAAGCTGCACATACCTCACACACCCACAGCTCTGCAGCAACAACACGAGACACGAGGACGGCTGGACATGTCCAAAAACACTGGACAGGAGGACACGTCCAAACACATGGGACGCATCCAAAGACTCGGTGCTGCTTGTTGCACAGTGAAATATTAACAGCAATAATTTGGATTTTTTAACTCATCATAAGACAAAATAACATGGTTTTCATTCATTTGTAAATGTTCCAGTTTCAAACTAAGTATTTAGTTTATTATTAACTATTTAGCTTGCAGCTAAATAGTTTCTAACTAAATGTTTACATAGGAAGCTAAATATTTAGCTTACAAATTAAATATTTAAGTCCAAACCATATCAGCTGACTAACTATACGTAGCTTACAGACAAAATGTTTAGATTGCTAACTACATATTTAGCGCATAAACTGAATATTGAGTTTGATAGCTAAGTATTTTGCTTGGAAATTAATATTTAGCTTATGTGCAAATGAAACATTTAGCTTCCTATCTAAATATTTTGATTACAAACAAAATATCCCTAAACTGAATACTTAGCTGGCTAACAAAACATTTAGTTCGCTATCTAATATTCAGCTTCACTACAAATTAAATATTTAGTTTGCTAGCAAAATATTTAGCTCACTAATTAACATTTATTTTCACTACAAATTAATTCCAAACTAAACTAAATATTTAACTTGCTAACTAGTATTTAGCTTTGCTACAAATTGAATATTTAGTTTGCTAACCAAATGTTTAGCTTGATAATTAAATATTTAGTTTGTTAGCTAATACATATCTTTACTAAAAATTAAACTTTCAGTTTGCTAACTAAATATTTGTTTACAAAGTGAATATTTAACACTCCATTTAAATATTTAATATGAACTGTGACATTTATAAATGAATGAACAACATGATGAAATTAAGACCTTGAAAAGCGACCCTTTCTGTTGTTTTCCTGTCTGACAGGCTGAACAAACCAGATTATTGCTGTTAATGTTTGACTCTAACTTCACAAAAGGCTCCAGTTCTGCTGGACAGAAGAACATTGGGATTTGTTGCTAAATGCTGCAATCTCACCATCAGCATCATTTCCTGTATCTGGATTCAAGCTGCACTGACCTAAAACTGACACTTTCATATGAAAAATAATAACTTCACCACAAAATAACCGAGAACACAAACAGAGAACTTTATATGATTCTCATGTGTTTATCCCACGATGCGTGCATGAAGAGCAAACTAAATCAGCTGCATCTGTGATTCTGGTCTCACACCAGCTGAGTTTTTCTCCTGGACCGGCTATAGAACTGAGAGTCCGGCCGTTAAACCCTACAGCTCTGTTAAAACCAGCTGCTGTAGTTAAAACCCTCCTGGCTGTGGTTCATGGATCCAGAAACAAGTGGAGGTCCTCATCTATCTCACCATTAAAAGCCTCAGCTAAACTGCTCAACAATGGCTGCTGGTTTGCAGCTGCATGTGACCCAGATTCAGACAGATATGTCCAGGTCCGGTCCTCCAGAGCTCGCTCTCCTCGGCTTTAGCCACATCTTCCCCAGTTAGCAGATTGGCTCCCAGCTGGTCAGTCTTGTCAGTTGTTTCATGATTGTTTCTGTGTTTATTTGTGGCCTGAAGCCTGAAATCAAAGCAGAGAAAAACGGGCCTCAGCTGCTCCTTTGGTTGCAGCGTTTAGAAAAAGTAGTTTCAGCAGCGATGCCATGAGAACCAAACCCTGAAATTAGTCAGAAGATGTGATTCCTGCAAAACCCCCAAACATGTTGCATGTCTGTCCAGCTGTGTTTGTGGGGACTCGTGTATTTATATCCCTTATGGGGACACAGTGAATTATGGGGACATTTTGTGCTGATCAAACCTTCAAAGAAGAACTTAGGGGCTCGGAGTTGTCTTTTTGTGTTAGAATGACATTGATTCATGTTTGTTGAGATGAAATCGTGTGATTTTGGGACCTCAGATGTAAAGAAGTACAAACATGTGTGCAGCAGGGAGGGAGCCACTCTCTTTCATCTGCTGGAGAAAAAACTTTCCATTCATGTTTCTGAGCTGCTTCCAGGAGACACCAGCAGCTTATCTCCTCAATGTTCCTCAGCATTTAGTTTTTGTTTGCTCTCCTGATGCCTCAGTGGGCTGGGTTAGCTCTTAATATGGGAATAACTGTTGGTTTGGATACCTTGAAGACACAAACACCCGGAAATCTGATGGATCTAAACGGCCTATTAGCCACGTCCCTGGAGACGTCGCGGGAGGAAGACATGATGATGAAGAGCAGGAAGGAGGAGGAGGATGGAGGAGCAAGCAGGGGTGTTTCCGATTGTTAACATACCAGCAGCGCGATAAAGATTTCACAGTAGCAGGAGGACGGGCTGAAACACTGCCCCTATAGACAAACAGCTGCAGCTGCACAAAATACATGTCACTGTTTCCATTTTGCTGATAAGAAACAAAACCGGTTCTTCACTCAGAGAGTGGTTCTGCTGTTTTTATTGGAAGCTAAATGAGTTATCAGCTTTGCTGGTTTTTTTAAAATCGGGTGCAAACAGCAGCAGAGGTTTTAAAATTTAATCCATGAAGATAAACGTAACTTTAAAGGCCTTTAGCCTAAATATTACAACATTTTTAAAGTGACTGTTTAAAAGTAATAACAACGGAGGAATTTATCATGTCTGTTTCATTTCAGAAAAGACAAATAAAATAAAAATATTTAAATAGATTATTTTAACTGGCAGGAGAAAAATCCTCAAAAAAAAAAACACCTGGAAAAGTGAATTAAATCAGCTGCTGGTCTCAAACCTTTTGGATGTAAAAGCTTGAACTGTTTATGAAGATGTTTTTAAAAATATTTCATTTTAACAGTCTAACACATTTTATCTGTAATTTTTAACACAAACAAATTAGAAAATATTTGCATTTACTAAAAAGTCATATTCAATCAATTAGAATATTATTGAAAATTTCATTTATTTCAGTTAATTAAAAAAGTCAATACTGACTTGTTTTCATGATTATGATGATTTTCTGCTTACAGTTCATAAAAACAAAACATTTAGATTAGAAAATTACATGAGACCAATAAAAAACATTTTTAAAAATAGAAATGTGGATTTAATGGAAAGTATGCTTAACATCTTTTTACAGGTTGATATTTTCAAATGACACATTCAACCTGACAAATAAGCCTCATCAGATTCTTACAAAGTTAAGATTTTCATGTTTCTCTGTTTATATTTGCTTTAGTTTTTATTTTTGATGTTAAAGTAGTAAAAACCTGTTTTCATAGTGTTCAAAACATTTAAAACCTGCATCAGTAATCTGATTTTCATAAAAATAAAGACAACTACATTTGACTCCATCGTTTCTTCCTCTTGCAGTTTCAGTGTTTTTATATTGACTCTTATGAGATATTTGGTACGGGTTGTATCAGTTTGTACACTTTGATAAATAAGGATTTAATAGTTTTCAATAAGCTGCAGATATTCTACATGAAAAAATTTCTTGATAATTTCATAAAAGATGCTGTGAATTGTTTTATTTCATCAGAAATCGTTACTATCGAGAAGCCGATAAAAACACTAAAAACTACATTATAGCTGCAGAATGGTGCTGATCATTCACCTTTTCTTCATCAGAAAGGTTTTATTGTCTTCATCGTCTCCTGCAGAATGTCTTCCATTCGTTTTTTGTTGATAATTTCAGGTGGTTTTCTATAATCTGATGTGGTGACATGACTCCATCTCCTCCAACCGGATTAGCGCAGCAGCATTATTATTTTTCATAACTTCAATCAGGAATCAGAACCACAACAGTGTACAATATAAAATATCTCAATAAATATTAAATTAAGCTAAATAATACAAGTGATTTGAGTCTTTTAAGGATCATTTTGACTGAGAGAAATGGATGGAAGTAGAGACTAAATGATAACAGGTTGTTATGGAAGAGGAAGAGAAGCTGACCTGTAGCAAACGTTAGATGAATATTTAACAGAATAATTAAAACTTTTGAGACTTTTTTTAAAATGCTTGTTAAATTTGAAGCAGAAAAACAAATAAAGTAAACAAATAATACATAAATCCTGAAAATGTACTTAAAATATTTTATATATCTGAAAACAAACAGCTGTTTTAACTGAGCTGCTCTCTTATCTGGACTTAGATTCAGTCTGTCAGAGAAACAGTTAATGAATAGAATAGAATAGAATAGAATAGAATAGAATAGAATAGAATAGAATAGAATAGAATAGAATAGAATAGAATAGAATAGAATAGAATAGAATAGAATAGAATAGAATAGAAACAGCCTACATTGCCCTGTAAATTGCCTCGGTACCTTTCTGTTTGTCCATGTCTGTCGTCTCAGCAGCCCCTCATCTTCAGTCTCATCTCCGCTGGAAGAAAAACAGACGTCAGGTTTCCTCCTCCCTGAACTCCCTCTGTTGGCTCTGTGGGACGCACCGAGGTCTGACAGCTGAGTCCTGCCCCTCACAGCCAAGTCCTGCCCCTCTGAGACCTGAACACATAGAGGAGGAGGGATTGTCCGTCTCTCTATGTGTTGGTCAGAGTGAAAAACAAGCAACCTTTGATTCTGATTTTGCTTCATATCTGTCTGTCTTTATCTACTCCCTTGTCTCCTTGGCTTCCTTTGAGACGTTCACGTCCCTCTCTGTATTTTAGACTCGGACATGTTCCCTGTCCCCGGTTTTAGTTGTTCCCAGTCTGTGGTGGTTTCTTTCCATCTCCCAGCAGTTAAAAGTTAGAAGCCATGTTCTGTGGCTGCGCTTCCAAAACCAGGAAAGCTTCCAGATGTTGTTCCTCTCATTCTCCCTGCTAATGTCTTAACATGTCCAACAGCACCGGGTCCAACTTCAGGTCCTTAGGTTCTCCTTCAGAGACAGTCCAGCAGCTGTACCCTCCTCTTCCTCAGCCTAACCTCTGGAATGTGGTTCATTGTCTTGGTGAAAACTAGATGAAAGTCCCAAGAAGAGACAATGTTGAAGGCTCTGCGTCAATGCTGCATCAGAGAGCCCACAGCATGATACCACCTCTTACCATCTCAGAGCCAGATGTCAACAACAGTAGACTCGTCCATCCAGCCGTACCTGTTGGAGCCACAGCATGAACGAACATCTCCAGTAAACAAGATCTCCGCAGGGTTAGAGAGTTAGCTGATACTAGCACCAAGAATGTCGCCGAATACATTTGAATCAAGTGTTTCCCAAGAAAAAAGTGATGCCAATCTCTTTAAGTAACAATACTAATCAAAACATGTAGTAAGATAATGTCCTTAAGTTATCTACCAGCTAGCACACAGCACTAGCCTTAGCAAAAGGCATGATGCTACTGCTAACAAAACAACAGTCAAGACGCCATATCAGCACAATGAATGCATGTCACTCGTTCTTGAAGTGATTAACACAAACAAAAAGGAATTTCTCTACTGATGTGGAAACCTGGAAAAATAAAAAATGTAAACAGGCACTTAGAGGACGTTCTGATGTTAGGGAATTTTGTGGATTAACCAACAACCAAACATTTGACGTATTGACTTGTAGCTTTGGCATCCTTGAACTTGTACTACCAAGTTGCTGAGACAATTAAAGATTGCAGAGTTGTGAAACTGGTTAGCTAGCCAGTTAGGTAGCTAGATCCTGGCTGAAACTCCTGCAGGTTTTTGATGGTTTCAGAATGTTTTCCTCTGCAGAATCTGCTCCTTTCTTCCAGTGTTTCTGTAGAAATCTTTACCAAATGTTTCAAAGTGAAACATTCATGTGTTTTCTGGAAAGACTGAGACCAAATGGGGGATGGAAGTCAACCCACCATGAGACATGGTGGTAGCAGCATCATTCTGTGGGAAGCTGGCCAGAGTTTTTTAAAAATCTGAATCAAGGGAAATCCTGGAAAACCTATTATTGACCTGGCACTGGGGTCCAGCAGGACAGCAGAACATACAGTTAGAGATATTATGACATGGATTAGATCAGGTCAGAATGGCCTAATCAAAGTCCAAACCAAAATCTAAATGATTTTCTCATAAGAAGATAATTAGATTAGTAAACAATCCATAAAATATTTCTTTATGAAAAATATCTTTATATTCTTATTTTTGCTGGTCTGTTATAAATAAACTAATAAAATACATTAAAATCTTTAAAAATAAAAAAATATGCAGATGTGTGAATTATCTCCCAGGTTCTGTAAGGATCTTTCACGTTTTTCTCCATTGTAGAAGCTAAACACCCCCAGCAGGTGGCGGTAGTATAACTGTTAGGATGGAATCTGCGGTGAAACCAGAAGAAGAAGAAGAAGAAGCGGAAGTGAAGCAGGTTTCTTGACGGATCAGCGGTTAACGGCTTCAACCAGCAGCTAACCAGCAGTTCAACCAGTTTCCAGGAGCACCAGACCGCCGGACTGAAGGTAAAGCTACAGGTTCTGGTTCCGGACGGGCAGCCGGGCTGTAGCTAGATCATTCCCGCTGTAATTTGGGAAAAAGTGGCCCCGTGCTGTTAGCTGTTAGCCGGTTAGCTCAGAGAGGGAAGTCAGCTGATCGGCTTTGAGACTTCTGCTGAGCACGATGGACCGCCTCGGAACCGGGTTCTGGGTCCAGCCTGACTGCCTCCGGCTCCAGTTAGGGTTCTGTCAGGCTGCGCGGACCCGCTTCGGACCATCGGAACCGGTCTGGGTCTCACTGTGTCCCTGTGTATCTCCTCCTCAGAGTCACCATGACAGCCGCTCCCTACAACTACTCCTACATCTTCAAGTACATCATCATCGGTGAGTCCGAACCGAACCGGGTCCTCTCCATGTCCTCTGACTGGAACAAGCCCACATCACCACACCTCCACCGCTGTGCTGCATTCAGCTCACCTTTAACCTGTGTCCTGATGCGTTTGTGTGTTTCAGGAGATATGGGCGTCGGGAAGTCATGTTTGCTTCATCAGTTCACAGAGAAGAAATGTGAGTGATCGTCTCCTTATCTAGCTGTGACCCGGTTCTGATTGGATCCGATCAGAACCCTCTGTGTGTGTGTGTGTGTGTGTGTGTGTGTGTGTGTGTGTGTGCGCGTGCAGTCATGGCTGACTGTCCTCACACCATCGGCGTGGAGTTTGGGACCAGAATCATGGAGGTCCACGGTCAGAAGGTGAAGCTGCAGATCTGGGACACGGCGGGTCAGGAGCGCTTCAGGGCCGTCACCAGGTCCTACTATCGGGGGGCCGCGGGGGCCCTCATGGTCTATGACATCACCAGGTGGTTCTCACACTCATACTTTAAGTTATTACAATTCTTACACATCTACAGTTCTTCTTTATCATTATTAATATTGATCTAATATTGATTGAATATCTCGGTCGTTACTGAGCAACAATTTCTATCTTTTCTTGGAAAAGATGTTAAATTTTGAAGCAAATTTACAGAAAATACTTTTCTGAATTTCTGTCCGGATGATTTTAGTTCATTTCTGTAAATGAAATGTTATAAATAAACAGTTTTATTATACTTATTAATTTTAAATCTGCTCCTTTTACTCTTTTTTTCATTATTATTACCGTATATGTAAATAAAATTTTAAGCTTCTTTAGTTTATGAATTTTAGTTTAAGTTTTTTAAGCGTATCTTTATTTCTATTTCATAACTTATGTTTTTATTTTATTGAAATGTTTTTGTAAGTTTTACTGTGATTGTCATTCATGTTTATCAGTTTTGTTTGTCATTTTTCCTGTTTTGATTGTGTTTTATAGATTTTTTTTATAACCGATTTCATTTAATTATGTTTTTAATTGTATTTTTAAATGTTCATCTTTCTAAATGCTTTCTTGTATTTTTTAAAAATATAATTTAGCATTTTATTTATTATTAGTATTTTTTAATATAATTTGTTTCTGTGTAATTTAAATTCAGAAATTGTTGCTGCAGATTAAATATATATTTTTGGTTTGTTTCTAGTGGAGGCTGAATAACTTCTTCTTCTGCTGCTGCTGTTTTTCAGGAGAAGTACCTACAACCACCTGAGCAGCTGGCTGACGGACGCCCGGAACCTGACCAACCCGAACACGGTGAGGCCTTCTGACCTCTGACCTGGGATGCAAATGACACCTCTGGGTTCTGACAGAACCAGAATGAGGCTTTTGCTGTAACTCAGCGGCCCTCCACCAGGCGGCGCTGTTTTGCACTGACTCGTTTCTCCGTTTCCAGGTGATCATCCTGATCGGGAACAAGGCGGACCTGGAGGCTCAGCGGGACGTGACGTACGAAGAGGCCAAGCAGTTCGCCGAGGAGAACGGTGAGGGGGCGGGGCCAAGGGGGCGGGGCTTATCTGTCAGACAGGAAGTGGTTCTGACCCAATCTCTCTGCTTCCTGTTGGTTCAGGTCTGCTGTTCCTGGAAGCCAGCGCCAAGACGTAAGAGTCGGACCGCCTCGGGTTCTGTTAGTGTGAGAAATGCTGCTTCACTCCTGGTTCTGGTTCTGTTCCCCAGGGGAGAGAACGTAGAGGAGGCGTTCCTGGAGGCGGCCAAGAAGATCTACCAGAACATCCAGGACGGTAGTTTGGACCTGAACGCGGCCGAGTCCGGCGTCCAGCACAAGCCGTCGGCACCGCAGGGCGGCCGGCTCAACGCCGACAGCCAGCCGGCCAAGGAGGGCTGCAGCTGCTAGCCTCAGAACCGGACCGGTACCGGACCCGACCCGACCGGCACCGCCACGCAGAGCCACAACCAGTTTCATCAGAACCCAAATCACTGATCCAATCAGCTTCACTAAATCATGTCTCTGATCCTCCTCTGGTACCAGAACCAGTCCAGCTCCGAGTCCGGACCCGGTCAGAACCCGAACTCGTCTCAGAACAAAAGACCAGACCTCAGTCTGATCAGAACCACAGCCGGTCGCTATGGACTCCCAGCTGAACCCAGAAGGTCCTCTTAAAATCCTAAGACCCGGTCAGGACCGGTACCGGTCCACAAACATCGGGTTGAGTCTGTCAGACTCCAGGAATCCACCGGGAAAACAGAACCAGGTCCCAAACCGGGCCATCCAGAACCCAACAATCAGAACCGTCTGGATTTCCTTCCGGGTTTCTTTTGGTTCTGGTCTCGACTCGGATTTGGCGACTCCAGATGTTTCTTCAATTTAAAAATAAAAATAAAAAATAATCGTCCTGGTTCTGAAAGTCCAACATCTAGTCGATAAACCCAGATACCGGGTCGCTGGTTCTGCTGCAGCACAGAACAGAGAATAACAATAATAATGATAGTTATTATTAAAATGTTAATAAATAAAACAATATTTTATAAAAGCTGGTTTTAATCGGACTCTTCCAGAACCAACTAACAGGCCCGGTTCTGCTGTGAGCCCAGATAACATCGGATCAGGAAGAACCAGAACCGGATCTTTTATGAAATGTTTTTAGCCAAATGTTTCCTGGCAGCGCCGCCCGGTGGCCGGAGTGGAACCAGAATTTGAGGAGAACTTCCTGTTCACTGATCGGGTCGTTGGGTCGCTTAAAGACCCGGTTCTGGTTCTCCCAGACGGGCCAATGTTTACGGTCCGGCTAGTTCTGCAGCTAACCGGACTTCATCTGAGCCGATAAAATTCCTGCCAAATTCTAGAAATAAAAACCAGATGAATCTTAAAAGTGCGTCTCACAGATTAGAATCTGACCTTTGACCTGCTGCAGCTTTTCTGACTGATTTCAGATTCAAATCGCATCCAGTTTCCCATGAGGAACCGGTTCAGTTCTGATCCATCACTACATTTTGACCCAGTTCTGATTCGGTTCTGACTCGTCTGATCCGGTTCTGGCCCAGCTGATCCGGTTCTGACCCAGTTCTCATCCAGCTGATTGGGTTCTGAGCTGGTTCTGGTGCCTCTCAGGTCCAGCTGTGTGTATCCGGGGAACTCTGCTGATTGGTGGACGCTCGGGTCCTCCATGTTTTTATAACGCAGTTTCCTCTTCCTCCTCTTCCTCAGTCCTATCATCAGAACAATGAGATCATCTTCATCCTTCTCAGCACTTTAGTTTGTGAAGTTTGTCGGGACCAAAGAGTCGGAAAGTTTCTGGAAAAGTTCTGTTGGTTCTGCCGCCTTAAAGCTTCGCTCACCAAAGGAAAACAGAAGCATGACATGACTACACTAACCACGTCCCGCCAGCAGGGGGCGCACATCGACCGCCGCACTCTGGCTGCATCATGAGCTGCACATTTCTTCTTCTCTGTTTTTGATTTTCTGTCGGCTAGCGCCTCCATCGAGCTTCTCATGATTCTTTTATTTATATGAAATTGTTCTGATTCTTCTTCAGCTGTGACTGTCATTAAAACGCGGGACTCAGTTTGTAAATAAAGTATAAATACTGTACGTTACATCAGGACTGCTGTGGTTTGTCTGGACTTCCCTCTTCTGCAGATAGAGGGCATCATGTAGAAATAAGAATTTAAAGATAAAGGAATGTGCCAAATACTGCCATCTAGTGTTCAGGTTGTTTAGAGCAGGCAGTGGTGGGAACCGCTAACTAAAAAGCTAGCTAACTTATCCAAAAGCAGTAATCATAAACATCAGTTCTGCTAATGCTAAGACAGTCAGACGCAGGACAGTTAGTATAAAGTATTTTTGTCTTGATTGTTGTAATCATTGATAGTATTTTCATTGATCTTGTGTAAGAACAATAAGCATCGACTGCGACTGGAGAGCAGGAAGTTCTCCGGTGGGAAAAGCCGCCATGTTTGATCCCAGAGAAACAGGAAGTCAGGGATTAAATCTGATCAGCTTTAAAATGTGAAATCTAGATTTATTCCACCATTTTCCTGCGTCGGATTTTATCATTTTTTAATCCAGAACATTTTCTAAATTGAAGCAAATAAATTCAAATCAGGAAATTTATTTAGAAAAAAGAAAAATTTGTTTTTATTTTTTAGGTTGGAAAGTTTGAATGTCTCTCTGATCCGGTCCGGTCCGGTCCAACTGGCCTCAAAGTGCCCTTTGGGCTCAATGGACTCCGCCGTCAGCAGCTTTGTTGTTGTCATGGCAACATGATGGGGGGGCAGGGCTGACAGTCCTGGTCCAATGCCATTGGAGCGTCTCTACGTGGTTCTGGTCTTGGAGGCGGGTTCTGTCTCGTACTCAATCTCCACGAACGCTCGCTTCCTCCTCGGCGCCGATCCGTTGGCCGGAGATTTTCCTTTAGACCGCGAGGCCTTCGTCTCCACCTCCATCTCCTCCTCTTCCTCAGTGGAGTCCTGCTGCTCCTCCTCATCGCTGCTCGTCTTCAGCTTGTTCATGTCCTGGGGGACAAAGACCAGTCAGAACCATAATTCCTGTCTACTTCCTGGAGATCCAGGATCTACTTCCTGGAGATCCAGGATCTACTTCCTGGAGATCCAGGATCTACTTCCTGGAGATCCAGGATCTACTACCTGCCTGACTCACCTCGAAGTCGCTCAGGTCGCTCTCATCCACTTCCTCTTCTGCTACAAACTCGCTCTGCCCGACATCCTGCAAACAGGAACAGGAAACCTTTCAGAATAAAACACCTGTATTGGCCCCGCCCCCTTGTTAGAGGCTCCTTCTTCATCACCTCGTCATCCTCCTCCTCCCCCTCCTCAGAGTCCGACTCGCTCTCAGCTTCCTGCTGCTCCAGCGCCCGGTCGAAGGCGTACACCGGGAAGTTGTAGATGTCTCCGTACTGAAACACAGAGAGGAAGTGAGTCCAGAACGCTGACCGGATCAGAACCCGGACCAGAACCCTCGCTCAGCTCCTCGTACCGTTCCCTGCTTCAGTCGCTCCAGCAGCTCCTTCTCGATGGCGTTGTCCAGTTGAGCGGCGATCAGAGCCTTCTCCTGCAAACAGAACCCAGAACACAATCAGAACCTCCTCACCGGACTCAGTTCTGGTCGGGTTTGTCTGCCTCCATCTTACCTCCTTCCTCTTCTCTCTGCTCTCCACCTTCCTGCTGAGCGGAACCAGCTTCCTCCTGGAAGAGAGAAACAGCAGACATGAAGCATGACCCAGTTCTGGTCGGGTTCCCGTGCATCTCAGAACTCACTGTCTCTTCAGAACCAGCTTGCGCATCCGGATCAGGTACTGGGTGATCTTAGTGAACCGCTGCTTGCATTTGTGTCGGATGAAGCGCGGCCAGTAGATCAGGTTCTCATCGATCTGCTGCAGAGCCTTCTCATAGTTTCTGCTCAGCTTCACCTGCAGACAAACAGAACCGGGTCAGAACCAGAACACATTTCCACAGGATCAGAACCAGAACACCAGGCTGGATGGATCCTCCTCTTCCTAAAGATAAAGGCCCAACAAAACCTGACTGACCAATCCTGGTTCCAAAGGGTGGATCAAACACCCTTTGGAACATCAGCGGTTCTGATCCAATCTCAACAATCTTCTCTATAAACATGGACCCAGAACTCTGAGCTGAAGGAGGAACGTTTCCTTCCAGGGTTCAAAGCTACCAGAATCTGGAGGGAGAATGTCTTATGGTCCAACTGAACCAAACCGGGACATTTGACCCGAAGTTCTAAAAGACAGAACCAAAAACCCAACAGAATCAAACTAAACATCACTGCTATCCAGAACGTGACGACTCCTTGTCGGACTTTGAGTTTCTAATAGACAGCTGAAGATTTCTGATCAGAACTACTTGGTAGATCCGATTATACCGAGTCCTCACGATCCGACAAGGAGTCCTCACGATCCGACAAGGAGTCCTCACGATCCGACAAGGAGTCCTCACGATCCGACAAGGAGTCCTCACGATCCGACAAGGAGTCCTCACGATCCGACAAGGAGTCCTCACGATCCGACAAGGAGTCTTTCAAGACCAAAGCTCTGGAGACATTCTGCATATATAAATATCTAGGCAGGTTTAGCTGAGGGACTCTTGCAGACAGAGACTGAAGTTGGACCAGCAGGCGGTTCAGTGATGAACCAGCAGAAGGTTCTGGAGAATTCCCCAACCGGATCACTCTGGTCCAGTCTCAGCTGCTGAAACCTTCTGGATTCAGCAGTTCAAACTGTTTTTTGTTTGTTTTATCATAAAATCAGCGGACAGCTTTCCATATATGCAGTGAGGAACATCCCATAATAAGCTGCTCCTCATGGCAATGATCCTGTTTTAAATAGTGTGATGTTTTATCAGGTCAGAGGTCAAAAAAAAGAGACACAAGGAAGCTCGGGTTCTTCATCATGAGGATGATGATGGTCTCACCTTCTCCCACATCCGGGCCGGGAACGCCGCCCTCTCGATCACCTTCATGTAGAGGAAACACTGACCTGCGACAGAACACGGAGCCGTTACACCTCCAACCGGGTCGGGTCGTAAACCCGGTCCGGTGAGGATGATGATGCTGACCTTTCTCCTCCCTGATGGTGGCGTACTGACTGTTGGCCAGCGGACACGCCGCGCGGCTGCACAACCCCGTCAGATTGAACTCGTTCCGGCAGAAGTTCCCGCCCTTGGTTCTGATCCGGGAGAAGAACAGAGAGAGTCGTCAGGGTTCTGATGGATGGAAGGAGGAAAACCTGCAGACGTTTTACAGATTTATCCAGAAAGACACAGGAATCCTGGAGATCTTGTGATCCAGACAGAAGAGAAACCAAAACGTCTTTCATTTTCTCAAAGTTTTGATTTTTCATCAGGAAATGAATAAAAAACCAAACCTGAGGATTCGCTTTGTTTTCCTCCGTCTGGCCATTTATCAGAGATTTATTACAATAATTTCATTTAAAACACATTTTACAGCAAAGATAAAACACTGACAGATAGAAACTTCTTTACATTTTCCAGATCAAAAAGTTTTTGGTTTTTAATTATTTTCTTGTGATATGGATGAAAAACCTGAATATTTCCAGCCAGAAACCCTGCAGACATTTCTACGTTCATTTCATGTTTTTACAAGAATTAATTTGGATATTTTCTGCTGTCAAAAAATTTGACCAAAAAAATTATAATTTTCCAAGAACAAAGGAATAAATTTACAATATTAAACTAAAGTTGCTGCGACCCGACCCGAGATAAAGCGGAAGACAATGGATGGATGGATGAACTAGAATATTCTAACATTGTTAAAATATTCTATGTTATGTTATGTTAAACATCCCAGCAAGGCCTTGAGGAATATAGCGACAATATAACAAAAAAACTGATCTTTCTATGCAAATCAAACCAATCAGAGGTTCGTCTCTCCTGGTTTCTGTGTTTTCTGGTCCAGTTTACGCTCCACAAAGACGAACCAATCAGAGAACCTCCTGAGCCGTATCCAGGCAGAATTTCTCTGGACAGGGTCCAGTCTGAACCAATCAGGAGAACTTTAACTGGTCGGGTCGGAACCGGATTCCTGGAGGACACCTCAGAACTTACTTGACTTTAAAGGAGCAGAACTGTCTGTTTCCAATGATGTCCCAGATGACCTGCAGAGGGCAGAGTTCAAAGGTTACACACATCCACAGGGGTCCGAAACGATCAGAACATCTGATTTTAGAGAACAGTGTGGCGTATACAGTGTATACATTTCACACCCGAATATATGCTTTTATTGTGAAGGAGAGGTGAGGAGACACCGACGGTTTTACTTCATTCTATTTTCAGTTTGGATTTTAAGACATTGAGAATAAAACTCAAATTATATTTTTGTCTTTTTCTGCTGACTTCCACATCAGCATCTTTAACTCCTGATCCAGTTCTCTTCACTTCCTGTGATCCAGACTTCCTTGTCTCCAGATCCAAACCATCAGAACCAACCGGGCCGTTGCAGAACTTGATGATAGGAGGTCATTCGGCCATCTGATTCAGATGTGTTAGAGCAGGAGAACATCTTAAAGCACAGGAGTCAAACTCCAGTCCTTAAGGGCCGCAGTCCTGCAGGTTTTAGATGAGCCACAGGAACGCTGGAATGAAACGGCTTCATGACCTCCTCCTGGTGTGGATCAGTTCTCCAGAAACTTAATGACCTAATTATTCTGTTCAGGAGGTGCAGCAGAGGCTCATCTAAAGGTTGCAGGACAGCGGCCCCGAGGACTGGAGTTTGACACCCCTGTCTTAAAGCTTCCTGGAAGCTTTCCACCGGAAGGAAAACGAGGACCGGATCAGGGGTTCTGGACAGGACGGGGGAGTTTTAAGGTTGTTTACTGGACCCACGTGACAAAAATGTGAAACTTTATTCCCCCCGAAATTATCTTCATACAAATACAATATTTTCATACAAAAAATACAATCCGAACCTCCACCTCTGTTTCCACTAAACTCGGTTAAACTTAATTTTTAGACTTTTCCAATGACGTCTGTTGGCCTCTAACAGGAGAAAAATTGTTCCGCATAAATTAAATGTAGCTAATGTAGGAGCCTTAATATCCACACAGGATCTAGTAAACAGACACAACTATTATTAATAACAGAGCAGTGTTTCATCAGCTGATTGATTATTATTCGGTTTTTAAAGGTTTACCGGTGGCTAACGTTAGCTTAGAGGCTAAACCGAGTCTGTGTTCAGCTTCAGAGGAAGTTATCAAACTCACGTCGTCGTGCTGCATCCTGACTTCCTCTCAGAGATCCTCGCTGATCCAGTAACCGGTTCCGATGGAGTTTAGTAAGATAAATTAATGTTTGGGAGGGTTTGAGATTCGTGGAGGCACATGGATCATCAGGAGGACACCATCTTTGTTTAGCTGGAAATCTCGCGCAGCGTGAAGAGACAGCGTGAAGAAATCTCGCGATACTTGCTAAACTACTGATTACCTGTAATGAATGATATTTATGTTTTTATGTATTTGGTGTACTGAAAATAAACAGAGCCTTTACTTCAAACAAGGAAAATGTTAAAGATTTTTTTTTTAATTTTACAAATTGTTTTTAAAAACTGCTCTTCTAAGTATGTTTTTCATTCTTTTAAAACTGTCTGTATTTAATTTGGAGTTAAATTTTTCAATTTAAAATTGTGCTGATTTGAAATAAATCAGATAATAAGAAACACATACAACACAAAAGAAATAAATATACATAATAAATAATATTGAGATACAATAAAGAAGTATTCCCTCTGGGAGGCGCTACAGAAGCCTACGGACCAGAACCACCAGGCACCGGAACAGCTTCTTTCCCACAGCTGTCACGCTTTTGAACGCCTCCTGACATAAAACATAAACTATAAGGACTGGACTCCCCTATC
The DNA here is from genome assembly GCF_002775205.1 of Xiphophorus maculatus. NCBI lineage: Eukaryota > Metazoa > Chordata > Actinopteri > Cyprinodontiformes > Poeciliidae > Xiphophorus > Xiphophorus maculatus. The sequence continues at coordinate 1,930,627 of NC_036454.1, read as the reverse complement.
CTCTCATACCACAATAACACATGGACTATCCTCACACACACACATCACGGACTGTTTTCTTCACACACACATACAACCTGTACATTTTATCTGCCATTATTTATCTTGTATTATATTATATACATATATAATCCATTCCCTAACATTCTTGTATAATCTGTGCATATAGCTCCCATATTTATATTTATACACAATATCTAGATCTCTTGCTATAACCCCTTATAGTCCATACATACATAGTCTTGTACATCTGTAAATAAATATCTATATCTCGTAGAGCACTTCTGGATAGATGCAAACTACATCTCGTTGCTTGTACTTGTGACAGTGCAATGACAATAAAGTTGAATTCTATTCTATTCTATTTTCAATCATTCTGAACTATTTTTTAAATACTGTGCGCTTTGGGCTCCTTTATATTAATAATCTTTTTAGACTTTCACTGGAAAATCAGACTGTGTAATATTAACTTCTATAAATAGGTGAAATCATTTTCCTCATAGTTCCTCTTGTTCTGCTTTACATTTTTTCACAATCTCAGCTGTATGTTAGTAACTAAACTAGAACTATTTTGAGTTATTTTTTTATATTCAGCTTAATAATAGAAACACCGGAAACATCGTGCAGCTCATAGGAAAACATGTTTCCAGCGATTTCACTTCTACTCTCTTCTTAAATTTTAGTTTGAACTTCGGTTCAGGATCAGACGGTCTGAAGGCGCGTTGCGTAACAAGGATTAGGCCACGCCTCCTCACAGATCCTCTGTGAATCAACCAATCATCACTTTCATGAACCGAAAGGATCGAATGCCAACATGGCGGCCAGCCTTCTTCAAGCTTCGCTCTGACTTTCTGACTCACGGTTTCTTTAAACTCGATCTTCTTCTCTTTCTCCTCCAGATTAATCCACACGAACTTTGGGAACAAATACACCCGATACATGAAGACATAAAGAGAACCAGCAGCTCCAGATGCGAAGCTCTTAAAGTGAAGAGAGCGAACAGATCAGGAGAAATGCATTATGGGAGTAAAACGGTGTCTGAGGCGACACCTGGTGGTCAGAAGTGAAACGCCAGCACGTTGTAGCTACAGTTCGACCAACGAGATTAAAAACCCAATAAAAACAACAGAAACAACTATTGAAAATACTACGAACATTAATTATTTCAGAATAAAATGTTATTTTTATTTGCATTCTGCCACTTTGCAGAATGCTGCAACACAAACTGTGATCAATGTTTGAATTGCAATTCAACTGAAATTCAATCAATAGTTGTTTATTTATATATGAGTTATATTTTCATAAATATTTACTATTCTTGAGTTGTACTACAGCAAATAGTAAATAGCAACAAAACAACAAACATACTTCTCATATTGTAGCTTCCCTTCATATCTCTGATTGTACAAACATGAATTTATCAATAGTTTCAGTTCTGACACATTATAATCTGAACTGAATCAGAGAATAAGAGACAAAACGTGTATGAAAAACAGGTTTTTATTCATGTAAATAGTTAGAGCTTTACACGGCTGTACAACACTGGCATCTGCAGTTGGCACTCTGAAACATCAACTGTACAGCCATCATCACCTCTGCAACATCTTCACAAGTTCACCTGCTAAACTGTCACTTCCGCTGGTCGGGGGTGGGTTTTCTTTTTTATTTTTATTTTATCCAACAACCCATAAGAGCTTCAGGTACAAAACAAACCAAAGGAAACAAGAGGCACCAAAAAGCCACGACAGACAGGCGAGAACCGAACAACTGAAACCTACGAACATGCAACACATCAGTTTCCATAGAGCGAGAAAAGCAGCATGCAGTGACACTATCTGAACAGAGGCGGCGCTACAGCACACACGTCCAATCACACAACAGATCCAGAGGTTTCTGGAAAATAACGAGGATCACATCAATCCGACCCTGGAGTCACCGGAACAAGGGGAGATTCATCTTGATTTACCTTCCTGGAGCAGCAGAGGCGTTTTAATCTAAATTTACCTTCTAGAACCAGAAACGATGAATAAATCTGGGGAGCTGATAATGTGAACATCTGGGAAATCTGATGTTTTCTGGTTGCAAAGAACAGATTTATCCAGACCCGATGTTCTGGAAAGTTACATTTTCAAGAGCTGCTTAAATCCCATCAACATTTCATCTGCTCTAAAACTACAACATGTAGCATCTGTTATTAGAGGAATTCTATAGAAAATCCAGATGGGTAATAAAATAAAATAAAATTTGAGTATATAGAAAATGTTTTGATTAAAATTTAAGAAAATTATTCTTTCTTTTTTGTTTTATTTTTACATAGAAATATTTCGGCCGGAACCTTTGTATTTGCACATTTCTAGTACGCCCATAAAACTGATGCACTAGCTAACAGCAGTGATGGCGGACACAGGCGCTTCTCTCGATCCACGGGGTTTAACTTTAGTCTGGAAACATCTGTTGTTGTATTAAAAGGAGTTAGCATATCAGTGAAGATATTTAAGGCTAAGTTAGCATCTCAATGCTAACCATGTAGCGGCTAACGCTAATGTCAGCTTTCTGATGGTTGAAGGACAAAATAAAAACTAGATTTGCTGTTGAGCTCAGATGTCTGTTTATTCAGCAGAAAGTTTCTGAATTGAAAATGTTGCTTATTTTGTCAATATATAGTTTTATTAATTAATGACCCTCTGATTAACTCCATTAAACATTTTAGTAGAGCCTCACCTTAAGTTTTTAAATTATGGCCTCGATTTTGATGTGCATTTTTGACTGTCTAGAAAAAAATGTTGAAGGTAAAAATCTGTGATTGCTTTAGAAATACAAAACAAGACTCCACAAGTATTTGGATTTCACAACAAGTTGTAGAATCTGAACCATAAAAATGAAAACCTGTAATCCCTCAGCAGACGACAGAAACTGTAGCAGATATTTGTGTTTCCAGACCTTCAGTTCAAATCCCACCTGTTCTCTAAACGACGGCGCTGCACCATCATGTATTCAAGAAAGTGTAAAAAATTATCGCCTGCTCTAAACTCCATGATTTTGGGAAAAAAATAAATCATTAAATATGATATGGAAAGTGATTCTGAAAAAGGTAATGAGTCCAAATCTAACTTTGAATGTAATCATGAAAACTGGAACTTTTTAATTCAATTCATCATCAACATTCTGGAAACTGGAGTAAAAACTAGTGAAACATTATGATGCCCTCAGCCGAGACATGAACCTTTCAGATTTCATCCAGATGACGCTTCCTGAAAACCTGCGACCGAAAAACGGCCCAATCTTCAGGTCTGATCTGTAGGAATGAGACTCCAGTCGCCCCGAATGGAAACCGACAGGAAAAACCTTTTAAAAAACTGGAAATTCCTTCAAAAAACTCCCAAAGAATAATAAATAACTCCTGATGTACGCTAAAGTTCCAGGAAATAAAAAGCTAAAATGAAATCTGATCTGAACCCAACAGAGAAGATTTATTCAGCTGCTCTTTACTCCAGAACCAGAACATCAGTTTTTATAAAGATCCAATAAATCAAGTCTTAGAAAAAGATCCATCTGCAACTTTAATTAGTTAAAAAGATCCACTTTAATCCCCAGATTGTGATGTTAATCCAACATCCCACCAGATTAGCTCCAGATTTACAGTTTCCAGGTTCTGTTTGTTTCTCAACATGAACAAAATGTGTCCAAATGTTTTCTGTGGAAGAAAATTATAACCACTGAAATGTAAAAAAGAGATTCTGACTCTAAACACAGAACTTGGGCTTTACAGTCAGAATAGATTTGAGTTTTAAGACTAGATGGACTGAAAGGCGCAAAAAATGAAAACAATTCTGATAGAAATTAAAGTCAGAAATCTGGGGAAAAACAGCTTTCTGATAAAAACAGAATAAAATGATTCAGAAAACAAAAGGTCCAAATTTTTAGGGAAAAAGTTAGAAATAAATCATTTTATGAATTTTCAAAAAAAAAGTAAAAGAAGAAAACGTTTGAATTCCTGTATTTTCAGATTTTAGTTTAATTGAATCAAAATTAAAACCTGTGCTTTAGTTTAGAGGAGATCTGGAGGAGGAGAAGAAGAACCTGGACACCATTTGGGTTTTGGGGTGAACTGGATGTTCAGCAGATTAGAAATCTAGATCCTGAAACCTGGAAAGCTTCAACAGAATCCACCCGGAGAGGAACGCCGGAGCCGGAGCGAAGCTTCCCAACCCAGCCAGCAGGAAAGTCTGGATCCGTCCTTCAGGCACATGAGATGAGGATCAGGCAACATGGCGGCTAGCGCTTCTGTTGGAGGAAGGGAAACTGAAGATGGGCTACATCAGAGAAAAGAGCAGGACTTCCTTCAAACACCCGACTGGATGCTGCAGAGCGCCTCCATCCACAGACCCAGAGTCGGTCAACGAGTCCGGACCGACTGGGAACGAAACCGACACGGAGGAACCGAAGACGTCCAACGCACCAACATAAGATCACTGTACAAGAAAAACACTGTAAACTACAACAGCAGCAACTCGGGTCATCGACAGGAACCCCAGGATCCACTGATCCGGATCCATCCGCTGATCCGGATCCATCCGCTGATCCGGACCCTCTCTGGACCAACAGACGACATCAGAAACTCCAGGATCCACTGATCCACATTATATTTGGATCAGCAGAATCCGATAGAAACTCCAGGAACCGTTGATCTGGATCAACCTCCATGAGGATCCACTGATCCAGATCATCTCTGGATCAACAGACTCCACTGGGAACTCCAGAATCAGTTGATCCGGATCATCTGGATCGGACTGTTAGGAACTCCAGGGATCTGTTGGGAAAACCTTCTCTGTCGTCTTCCTGGGTCGGCTCTGGAATCTGGAAGGTTCCTCGGTCCAGAAGCAGATCCTGAAAATGCCAGAGGGTCTAAAGTTCACCGTTATCTGGGTTTATACCGATATGAGGTCCTGATTGTCCACATTTAGAAGACGGGGGGCGGGGCCTGTGGAAAACCGTTACAGTATAAATGTGGAATAATCCGGATGTTCACTTCAGGAGCTTAAAACCAGCCGGTTGGAGTGACGCTCTAGAAAAGTTCAACAATTTGGCACAAATTTCACAGGGAATGTCTTTGCCCAGACGCAGAGCGGTCCGGATCCGTGTTCCCGTCCCACCCCGTCATTAACCCCGTCGGGCTCAGACGCCCGGCCTCGGGTCCAGAGGGCCGTCAGGAATGAGGCGTTCCTCCGGATGGAGTCACAGGAAGGAGAAGCTTAGTAAAGACGGATGCTTGTGCCGCGATAATCTGGAAACCCAAGGCAGGTTCCAGCCGTTTGGTCCGGTTGAAGAGTCGATGACTGCTGGCGCCGCGTCCTTCGCGTTAAGGCGTCTCTAGAAACAAAGAGCTACGAAGTCCGGCTGCCGTCTTGACGCCCCGGGCCTTAGGAGGTCTTGACCAGGTCGTAGACGTAGATGTGGAAGTCGTCGTCGAACTTAATGAAGTAGACGGAGGGCTTGGCCTCCACCTGGTGGATGACCATCCCCGACCGCTTCCCGCCGTCCTCCTTGGCGTACTCCACCTGCTTCCCCACCAGGCTGTCCACCACCTCGCCCGGCTCCCGCTCCGCCGCCACGTTCTCGTCTGCAGACACAAACCAGGGTGTGAAAACCCGGACCGGATCAGACCGGACCCAAACCTGGACCAGACCAGTCTGGATCTGGACTCTGACACTCACTGGAGTCGGGCATGATGCGAAGGTCGCCCTCCTTGTAGTCGTCCAGCAGCTGGTACATGTACAGAACCGGGTCCTTCTCGTAGGTGATGTAGAACCAGGTGGTCATGATTGGGGCTCGGGCCAGAACCATCCCCCTCCACTCCTCCTTCGGCCCGTCCTCCGTCTCAAACATGTGCTCCACTGCCTTCCCGATCATCGTCTCCGCCAGCAGCGAGTCACTCACCCGGGCCTGAGCTGGACCAATCAGAGAGAACGGCAGGTCAAGCCGGTTCTAGAACCTACGGTACCAACCCAGACTAACCCCGTCTTTACTGCATTAAGATCACGAATCCAAACCAGAATCGCTCTGGAGATCTGCAGATCTACGGTTCACCTCGACTCCAATGTCCAGAAAAGTGAAAAAAACAGAAGCCGTGAAACGCTCGTAAAAACAAGATGGCGGCTCCTGGATGACATCATATTAATTTTTACATAACCTGGGTGTAATAAGTAGTCATATTTTAAGGCTCTCCAGTCTCTGGCAGTGTTTATGTTGGGGGTCAATGTTTGGTTGATACAGAAATAAAGCTGGCAGGGCCATCCGAGAACAGGAAAAATCTCTGTTCAAGTGTGATTATGTGGGTCACATAATCTTTTCTTTCAACTGTTTATTTATTTTATTTTTCATCTTAACAGGTTCCTCTTGTTACATTTTATAACCAAGTTTCAGTTTGACAAGGTGAGCAAACAAAATGTTAAAGTTTATAGAATGAACTGACATAAAGGATTGATTTATTGATCAGAACAATAATTAATCAATAACTTGCATCCCTAGTCCTGACAGCCACCAGAGGTCAGAGGTCAGAGAAGGCCCAGCTGGATGCATGTCTTTAACAATAATGAACAGGTAGAACCTGTCTGGACCCGGCTGGACCCAGTAGAACCTGTCTGGACCCAGTAGAACCCATCTGGACCCGGCGGCGGCGCGGTTCCTCACCCACTCTGTCGGGCAGAACCTCCAGGCCGACCACGCGCTCGTCGGCGTACAGCTCCAGGCCGTAGACGCAGTCGAAGCCGTCGTACTTGATCAGGTAGAGAGACGGGTTGACCGGAACCTGATCCAGAACCGTCCCCTTCCACTGGGACGATTTACCTGGAGGGACACCAGACACGTCAACACCGAGCAACCCGGAGGTCCAGAGGTCAAGAGGTCGCCTACTCACTGCCCTCCTTCCAGATGTGCTGGATCCGGCAGCCCACGATGTTCCTCCTGGGCGGAACCAGAGTCTTACTGGGTCCAACGCTGGTCCTCTGCTTCCTGCCGGGACGCGGACAAAAACCCGAGATTACAGATCTGAACGGATTCAGATTAAAGCTGAGATTAGATAATCTGGCTTCAATAAAATCACTTCTGGACGAACTTGTGTGGATTCTTCTTCTTCATCATGTTTGCAGAGACGCCGGAATGTCCTGAAACAGAAACATGAGCCTGAGTCGGCCTGAAGGGGGCGCCAGCACAGCGTTACGGTTCTGATCGGACTCACCCCCGTCCGCTCGGGGCCGCGGCGCCGCTGGGCTCTTAAACGGAGTCTTCATTCATCCACCTGAGGGCGGGGGGGTCGGGGGAAGGACAGCCAATCAGGTCGCTGCTTTGAGTCTGGACTCAGATCGGGGGGGGGGGTGAGGACGGAGGGAGGGAGAAGGACGGGGGAGGGAAGGGAGAGAAGGGAGGTGGTGAACCAGAAATTAGTCGGAACCGGTGAGACGTCTCATCCAGGTCAGGATCGGTCTATCGCCTGGAGGCTGGGGGCCAGTGGGGGTCACTGGGGGCCAGTGGGGGACGTCAAGCTGCTGGACTCAAACTGGAAACGGCAGGAAGATTTTCTACAAAAAAAAACAAACAACAAAAACAAACAGGAATGTTAAAATTCTCCAGAACCGGATCAGAGTTCTGTTTGATCCTCAGAACCGGACCAGAACCCAAACTGCTTTTCAACGCGCTGAGCGTACTGTACCTTTAAGAACCCAGAGCTGAGACTGAACATTAAACTCTGGTGGAGCCCGGTTCTGGTACCAGAGCATCTGGACCCAGCAGGAAGTCGGCAGCAGCTGCAGCAGCAGCAGCCGCAGCGCATGCTGCTGCAGTTGCTGCGGCGCTGCTGCAGCAGGTCAGGGGGCTGCCGGCTTCCTGTTCAGGTTCTGAGCCGCAGAGAAACTCTCAGGTCTGCCAATCAAACGTTCACAGCTGTTACCATGGAAACCTGCTTCCTGCTCCAGCAGGATACAAGCTCCAGCTCCAGCAGGGGGCGCCGTGCTGAACAGATCCGGTTCTCCAGTCTGACTCGGTGGATCTGATCGGTTCTGCTGAGCTGACTCAGGTTAATAATAAAGCTGCAGATCCAAACTCCTGAACCAGTGATGGGTACACCTGCGCTAACATGCTAGCAGCTAATCTAGGTTTTCATTTAGCACCTTAGCTAGCTCTGAAAACGTTTTTCTAGATAAATCCTAAAACATTTGTTGGGCAAACATTTATAAACTTTCAGTTAAAGTTAAGAATCTGTTTATATTCAAGCTCTTATTTTGAAGTACATCAAGACCATTTACACAGCACTTCCTCTCCTCACTTTCTCCACCAATAACTTTATTTCAAACAAGAATCACTGGAACAAAAGAAACAGACAAATGTTGTTTATCATCAACATTTTAAAAGCTTTTTTAATTTTCCTGAAGAAAAAAAAAACAACTTAATAGACACAAACATTTTATCTGTAGGTTAAAACAAGCAACAGAGGTTCTGGAGTAAACGGTTGTGACTCGAAGTCAGAAAACCGTTTGTAATTTGTAGATAATTGTAATGAATCATCTGCAACCAATTAACTTTAATTATTGCTTTGTATTTCTAGTGGTTAAAATAATAAAATCAGAAACTGCTTTTAATCTGTTATTGTTCCTCACCAACAGCCACAATATTAATGATGTGGAAATGTGTCCTAAAATGAGCCAAAAACCAACAACAATCTGGTTATATTTTGACTTGAGATCATTATTTATTATCCTGGGGAAAAGTGTGGGAAGTGACAAACATTTTAGCTGCTGGCCTCATGTAAATCCGGCCCCCCGGGGCCCTGGAGCCCCGACCCTGGAGGCGGTGGGACCGGCTCTGCTGGGACTAATCAAAATCAGCAGAAAACCAGCAGCTGCAGCGCCCCCAGGCGGCCGCTCAGCGCCATGAGCTGCTGGCTGCTTGTTTTGGCTGCTGAGGATGATGAAGATGTCCATCCAGAGGTCACTCAAAGTCTGCTAAAAACACGCAGCAGCAGCGCAAACCGCCGCACCCACGCACACGACAAAAACCCGCAGAAAAACAGCGCACCGCAGACTGGCTCCTCCCGCAGCGCGGCGGCCACGTTGCGCCACTATTTACCAAAAGCCGCAGAGGCGCAAGAAAAGGCGCAAGCGAACAAAGGCAGAGTGGGGGGGTGTGGGGTCTGCTGGGGGAGAAAACACGGCGCCGAGCTCGCAGCTCCGCAGGAAACCGTTGGACCGGAACCGCGGCTCCGGGCCCGGTTCCGCCGCGGGCCCCGCGGGCCGCGGGTACTCACCGACACGGCGGTCAGCGCTGCCGCATGATCCCAATCAGCCGCCGAAGCTCCAGATTGATCCGCTCTGCCTCCGTTTGAGGCTCCGCTGCGTCAAGCTGGCTGCGCCAAGATGGAGGGAGGGCGGGAAAGTCTGGCGCCGCCCTTCAAAATAAAAGCCCAGGTGGTCCGGGAGGAAAACCCAACTGTCCCGTTTTCCCGGGACTTTCATTCAGCAGGTCTTCTAAGGATCGGGAAGATTTTTCTACGACTGCGTGTTCGGACAGAAAAATAGTCTATTTCTGTCTAAACACTTTGAGATTAATCTCATAAAATTACCTCATGAAAACACGAAAATTTGATAGAAAAAAACTGAAATATTTTTACATTAATCTCAGAAATGTTCTAGAAAAAACTTTCTGAGCTGGAAAAGTCCAAATTTTCTAGAAAAAATCTGAAATTCTGAGTTAAATCTCAGAATTTTTCTAGAAAATTCTTGATGTTTTTTTATTTATTTAAAAGTTGTAAAAATTTAATTTAACTCGATATTTAAAGTTTCTGAGATTTATTTGGGAAGATGTTTATTCCTCCTTTCTGCCGTGGTATTTTTCAGTCTAGTTTCTGTTCTTAATTAGTTTATTTTTCAGTTAAATTTGGTCCTTTTACTCATTCTGACTGTGAATATTCCTAAACTTTAGTTGAATTTGTGTGAAGGTTTCTTCCGGTTACATAAATGTTCTTTTTCACTGTCATTTGCAAACTTTTACTTATTTCCAGTTTAAGCTGAATTGTATTTTTATTATATCTGTGATCCAGATGTATGATATAAAGACTGACTCACCACTGTCAGGTTCCTCAAGGTTTCATTCTGGGGCCTCTCCTTTTTTCTCTATTCTGACTCAAAAATCTGACTCTTTAGTTTCGACTTTTCCAACATCAGAACGGAATAATAATTAAAATTAATAACGCGTCATTACCAGACAGGCTGATATTATTTTGAACAACCCAGACAGGAACCCACCCTGCTCATTTCCGTGGGTTTGCTCGGTGCATGCGTGCAGGTTTTCAGTGGAGCCAAAAATTCTTCAACCGTCGAGTCCCGCCTTTCTGCCTCTGGCCAAATAGTGAGCCCTGCTAGACGAAGACACCGGATCTTCCTGCCAAATACTGACTCCTGTCTCCGCACTGTTTGTGCCGCAGACGGAGCACGAGCTGCAGTTTAAACAGACATTTTATTTAAGGGCACCAGGACGTCTCTTTTTAAACACAAACTTTATTTTTTTAAAGTTGCTGATTTAATGAAACGGTGTCTACAGTGTAGTGACAGCTTCAGTCCAGCAGGAGGCGATTTGCTCGTGGTGTTTACAGTAGGAGTGAGGCTGATCCTGAGTCAGATCTTGTTGCATTTTAAACGAGTGCTGAAGAAAGTGGAGCTGATCCAGGACCAGCTTGGTTTGTTTTGGTTACAGGGACTGTCAAGTCGGGCGGGTACTGCCCACCAGTGTCATGAAAAAACATCCCCGCCCCTCTGCCGTACCCCTGCGTACAAACCAAGCAGATGGAAGGTAAAGTTACAATCAAAGCGGAGGAATTCTAGTCAAACCGAAAGCTGAGCGACTCCAGCGGACTTCACAGCGAACAGAACCGGAATACATGCGAACATCGCGGAGAGCACGGAGCCTCATTCACACGGCGGGACACCCTGGAAAAGACGGAGAAATCTCAGGAGGATGTTCAGGTCCGAGGACTGGAGCTGAAAGTCGTTACGGCAAGATGTGAGGCGCCCCGGGAGAAAGCGGAGACCGAGGCCAGCGGCAGGATGTTGGTCCGGAGCTCGGTGAGTACTAGCCGGGTTGGCTCTGTGAACTGGACTCGGTGTGTGGGGCTAAATTAAAACACGCGTGGATTTTAATCCGCTGTTCTGGAAGATTAAACTGTTAGCGGCTAATTCAGATGAACCGTAGTCGCTTCTTCCGGTGTAGAAGTTAGCCTCTGGTTCGCTGCTCAGCGTTAGCCCTTAAAGGGCCAGCTCACAGTTTCAATGAACCTGGAAGTCCGTTGATTTCCTATTAAAAAGCTAAAATATCTACTGCGATTAAATCTGGACTAGGTTACTCGGTTCTATAAAATATACAGAACTTTCATTCAGTTTGTGAAGGACAAACAAATATTCTGGGCTTTCATGTCGTTTAGCTCACCATAGAAATGACCCATCACCTTTTTAAAACCCTTGAATAAGATGATCCTAAAGTTTCTGGATTGATCTAATCTAGAATGGGTCACTTTACAAGCCAAAGCGTCACTAGGCTTGATATTTTTCTGGCAGATCTCTAAAGTGGAAAACATCTAAAATCTCTGCTTGTTTTGTCTTTTTTCAGAGATAAAATTTAAATGTTTCCCAGAACAAAGTTTGTTCTGAAGAAATTCCGTTTCTACAGTAAAGTGAACGTTTCACATATGTAGAAATGTTTTATAGAAGCTGACTGAAATATTTAATCCAGATTTCCTCTCGGATTATAGTCTAGAGCTAATTTAATTTAACTCGAAGCCTGGCCACCAGCTCTGAATCAGACACCAACTTCAGCCTCCGGTTAACAGGCTAACTAGCCGTTAGCTCTGTGAACCGATAACTCCTGATAAATGAAAAAACTCTAATCTGGTGCTGCTGATAGTTGAAATGGATTAAATGAGTTAAATTCATATTTTATTGTTGTTTTTAATATAAAATATTATCCATGATTGAAGGGAAGGGCAGTTTGAGCTGAAGAGGGAAAATATCAGGCTGGTGCTGATGATTCACCTGAGAAGGGTCAAAGGTCATCTCCATCATCATCTTCCAGAGAAGAAAACATCTGATGTCCCAGCAGCTTCAGCCTGAGGTCGGAGGTCACAGTGTGAAACTCAGATAAATGACCAGAGCTCCACAGGTCAAAGGTCATGACCCTGATCCAGGTTGAAGGAGAAATCTCCTTCTACAGAATCCAGCTGAGGATGCGATGCGTTCCAGGTGTGGTCAGAAGTGGGAAATTTAGACTTTGGAAAAACCAATTATGATTTTCTACTGGGAAACTGGGAGTGACTCCGACCCCCCAGTTAAAACGTCTAACTTCACGTTCCAACATGGCTGCTGCTCGCATCACCGGCAGGAAGAAGGTTTGGTTTCATCAGATTCACTGTTGAAATGATAAACATGATCCAGAGTCAGAACCTCCCAGCTGGAGGCGGACCTGATGTTCTGATCCAAGAGGAAACAGAGACCTGACAGAAACCCTGCTGCATTCTGGGAGCCCAGCACGGCAGAGAGGAGGCTCAGTTTGACCTCTGACCTGATGAATGCAGACCCTGTGCTGCTGACAGCCAGCTGATCTGTGGTCATGTGATCCGTCTGCAGAAGAACAGCGCTGCTTTTATCCTCCACTTCCTGAAGCTAATGAGCGGTTAGCATCTTATTGCTAACGGCTCATTAGCTTCAACAGAAAGGAGAACTTCAGGCCCGGTTCTGTTCAGACCGGTTCTGGCCTGCAGCACAGAGTTTCTGACCTGGTCCAGTTTAACCTGCAGCTGGGTCCTGGATCAGCGCTGGTCCGGTCCGGTCCAGTCCAGTTGGAAGCTGCTGCAGCTCAAACGGACCAAATCCCTCCTGCTTACCTAACACTACGGATCGGACCGGGCCGCTGCTGCAGAACCAAACCGACCAGAAGTAGAAGGTTCTGGTCTGGAGAGCTAGATCGGGTCAGAACCGTCCAGTTCCCTGGTTCTGACCCAGAAGCTGTGGGTCGACCCGGGTTCTGATTTAAAATAATCTCTTTATATTTTATCAGTAAAAATCTGAAGTTTTTTCTTAAGAAACTTTAAAGAAGAGCAAATTCTGGAGAGTGACATGTTTTCTGGATTATTTTTACTTCTGGGATTATTATTTTTGTTGTTGTTTTATTATTTTTAAACTGTAATCCTGCAGACATGGAGGAACTTTAGTCTCACAAACGAGAGTCAGAACGGGAGATTTTCAGATTTTCTCAGAAATGACCCGACTGGGTCAGATGAAGAACTTAATACATTAATACCATCATTCGTACATAATTAGGAAATACAGAAACACAAATTAAAAAAGAATAATTTGATTTTTGAAAGGCTACTTCCTGAATTTCAGGAACCTTTAGCTTTCAGTTCATGGTGCATTTATTTGTGTATTTGCTGGAGTAATTATTAATGATTTATTATTAACAGAATTTATCTTTAATGAAGCTGCTCTCCATGCAATAAACACATTAAGCTGAAAATTCCCACTTTTCTCTGTCCTTAAACTCACCACCAGGTGAATCAGTTCCTCCATTTCCTGAGAATCTTTTCTGTTTGGATCAAAGTTTGATCTGCTGGATTCAGAACCTGACCTGTGGTTCTGAGTGGTTCTGAGTGGTTCTGGTGCGGTTCTCTCCTCAGCTGAAGCGGACCCGGGCCAGAGTGACCCATGCGGTGGTGGTGATCTTCCTGGAGTTCTTCGCCTGGGGCCTGCTGACTACGCCCATGCTGAAGGTGAGAACTGGGTCGGCGGTTCTGTTCGGTTCAGACAGAACCGGGCTTTGGGTCGGCTGACGTCTTGTGGTTTGGTTCTCCAGGTTCTCCATGAAACGTTCCCTCAGCACACCTTCCTGATGAACGGCCTGGTGCATGGCGTCAAGGTGAGGGGGCGGGGCTTAACCACAACAGGAAGTAGAATCGTGCAGCACTTCCTCCTCCCTGCAGACCCGACTTCCCCTCCCAGAACTGTTCGTCTGGTCCGACCCGCCTGACCAGATTAAATCTGAAACGATGTTGGATTCTCCACAAATTACAGAAGTTATTAAAATAACTTAATAACTTTTCATAATTAAAATAAAAAAAGTGGAAAAACTGATTAAAATCAGAAACTTTGGTGTGAATAGAAATGGAACACGGCGAAACGGGCCGCTCTGCGTCCCGTTTCTCTCTGTTATCACCGGGTTTCACATCACTGTCCGGGCCGACCGAGCCGGGTCAGAACCGGTCAGAACCGTCCTCTGACGGCCGTCTCTCTGTCCTCAGGGCTTCCTGTCCTTCCTGTCGGCTCCTCTGATTGGTGCTCTGTCGGACACCTGGGGCAGGAAGTCCTTCCTCCTCATCACCGTCTTCTTCACCTGCGCCCCGATCCCCTTCATGAGGATCAGCCCCTGGTGAGTCCGGTTCTGGTTCTGAGTCCGACTGAAAAATATTCAGAGTTTCTGGATCAGAACCGATGTTTATAAAACCCTGATCTCAGGCTGTTTGAGCTGCGGATCAGAACCCATCCTGGGTGTTTGGATCGGAACTGATCCCGGTTCTGATCGGATCATCTCTGTGGGAAACTTTGTTCTGAAGTTTCTCAGGTTCTGATGAAGCAGAAACGCTCTGATGTGAGACCCAGTCTGGTTCTGGTTCTGCTGGGTTTAACTGTCACATGTTCCTCATGTGAGCGGCTGCAGGCCTCTGGCTCCCCCTGCTGGCCGCTCACTGCGCCACACGCAGCCCTGCTGACCAGTTCTGCTACTGGAACCAGTTTCATGTCGCTTCCTGGTGCTTCAGTTTGGGCCAGAGGTCAAAGGTCAGCTCCCTCCTGGTGTTTGTTCGTACAAACTGAAGCTGAATTTGGACTTTTTGTCCTGTTTGTTCCCAGAGGTCCATCTGGTTCTGAATGGATCTCAGGTTTTAATCTGAGGAACCAGCAGCTGGTTCAGTTCTGACCCGGTTCAGCAGAACAGAACCGGCTCTCTGGGTTCTGAAGCAGCCGACCTGCTCTCAGGAAGCCTGACGAAATAAATCAATTCATCGCATTAAATCAAAACCAGATCAATAATTTGCTTTATTCATTTTTCTTCACGTTTCTTCCAACAAATATTGTTTATTAGTTTGTTTGTTTTATTTATTTTGGGTATTTAAAACATTTTCCAGTTTTAAATGTTAGAATTTAAAGTTTATTT